>NC_053450.1:86750464-87971714 GCF_015227805.2 Hirundo rustica
TCTCTCTTTCTCTCTTTCTCTCTTTCTCTCTTTCTCTCTCTCTTTCTTTCTCTCTTTCTTGTAATTTAACAGAGCAGCACACACTGCTTAAAAATACCATCCATCATAGGGAATAAAGTGAGAGAAAAACATCATGGTGTATTGGAGGGTGGCTGTTAACAACCATTTCGAAGCAGCTTTGAAATGAGTTGTAAAGACACGTTGACTCAAGTATTTCTGGTAGAAATGCAGGAGTTACATTGTATGAAGCACCAAGAAGACCTCTTCTTGCAGTATTGCATGCAAGTTTTTATGTGTTCAAGAACAGATTAAAATGGAATAGTTGCAGAGAGAGGAAGACCAAAAGACATTTAACAGATAGTTGTACATAGGAAAGGAGAAAAACAAAATAATAACACTGTCATAACATCGAAGATCTTCAGGTCAAAAATGAGGAAATATGTCCCAACATGTTTCCAGGGCACAAGATGAAGTGATCTTGCAAACAACAGTAGTGAGAGTGAGGAGATGATGATGTCTTAAAACCTGAACTTTTATAAACATCAGTTTATAAAAACTATATCATGGGACGAATAAATTTATGGGGATGGGAAATAATGGTTTCTTGAGCACTCAATGTATTTGTATCTCCAAAAATCACTGATTTGAGAAGCTGTCTCACTATTTGTCAACACTATCCCTAGAGAGTAAAAAATATCCAACTTTTGTGTGTTGATCTCATGTGCTCAGCAATAAACCAGACAGATTTAGAGTGAAAGAAGAACATTTAATTTAGGAGACATGGGCAGGGACAATTAACTTGGGTTTCTTGCTATTTTCTTTTTTTGAGGGCCATTTGCTGCATTCCAAGCCACTCTAGAAGTTTTGTTTTGGAGCTACTCTGTAGGGCCATAGCACAGTGATGAAAATGTTGTTTTTCCTGCTGTACATTTTAGCCGTGAATTACTCCAAGTCTTACATTCATCAGAAGGTTTTGAGAAGTATCTGTGATATGTTGTATTTACAGAGTGCAATAAAATATATTATATTATTATGTGAAAGTATAACTCTAACTCTAAACATATACACATACACATACACATACACATACACATACACATACACATACACATACACATACACATACACATACACATACATATACATATACATATACTCTATGGCTACTACCGTTGTAGGTGACTGTATATCCCTGAAATTCTTGTTCATGTGTGATATTCTGATTTGGGAATAAGGATGCTTATGTGGAGAGAAAAACTAGAGGAAATGATACGCTGGCAAGAAATAACATGCTGGTAAGTTTTCCTCATTGGAATTTAAACCAGTGCAATTTCCAAACTATGGGGTATATAAGTATTCAACTGAACTCAATAATCCTTTTGTCTGGACATTTAAAACTAAACAGAAAATTCATATCTGTGGTACTGTCTGGAGTGACAATTGCTCTCAATTTGTCTCTCAGCTAAAACAGAGGCATATCAGTAAACCAGAGAATGTAAGTCACAAAGAAGGAGAGTGCTGGAGACAGAAGCACTTACATTTAGTGTCTTGTTGGAAGACAAAAAAATACATATTTTTACGACAGTATTTTAAAAAGAATTGGGACCATCTGCTACTCTCAGGGCATTAATTATTAAAACTTATGAAAAACTGAAAGCATAATGGCTAATAGATCCTTAATTGTTTTAAACCTTATTCATGTTTTCCTGTTGTAGTCTGTCTGATGCAAACAGCTGATCAGCATGCAGCAAGAACTGTTTCATCAGAATCACAGTGAATTTAAGGATAAAATTGCAGTTCTTGAAAACACATTGAATGATTTGAAAAACTACTTCAGTATAATTTTGTAGTATTAGGCCCACTTGTTCGCAAAATTGCATCTGTTTGTCTAGATATACGTTTTAAAACTTAATTAAATTCTTACAAAAATCCCATGTGGGTATTCTTGATTAGGTTTTAATCTAACACAAATTAATCAGAATTAAGGGAGTTCCTTGCAGGGTTTGAGGTTTTCAGTCATGTGCACAAAGGAATTTGCACTGCTGGCACCATTGATTGTGGTTCAGTTGGTACAACATTTATGTAGGGAAAAGGTCTCATTTTATTGATCAGCCTGAACTACCAATTGTAGATCCAAGTCCAAGACTTAGTAAAAATGTGGATATGCTGACACAGTGGTCCAAGCCTAGGTATTTTGTAAAATTTCATGAAGCCATTCCCTCTGCTAAATGCTCCTGTTTATCTTTGCAAGCTCCCTTAGTGAAAAATGTGGTTCAGTTTGGACCAAATCTATGGGTAATTATAGTTTGAAGAAACACTATAATATTGTTTAATGAGTCTGAAAGTACATAGGCAAAGTGCATGTACAGCCATGCCATTTAAATTAATGGGATGCTGCATATTGCATGGAGACCAGGCTAACAAATCTGACTGCAGGATTTTCACAAATTATAGTGCTAATAAATTTGTATTAATTGGGGTTCTAGGAAAAAAAACCCAATATACAGGCAAAACCATATAATCTTTGCAAATTGTTATCTTTGTACTATGATACACATTCACTTCTGAGAGGAGGAAAAAACTACTCAGAGTTAATGAACTACTGATATTCATCCATGGATAATGCTAGAAACAGACGGTTGGTATATTAAAGGGATTTATGTATATTATTATCCAGTATCTTTTGAGTCTGTACCACTCATGACAACCAAAACTCTAAATGTATCAATCACATAAAAAAGTTCTGTTTTTAGTAGCAGATAAAAAGATAAAACATGTGCAAAAAGACATCATTTACAGGTAAAGAATTACAAGTGTAGTTTTAAATCAAGCATTTAATCAAAATAACTATAAGCTACCATAGAAAACAGGAAGAAATTATCAGATATTGCAGTATTATGAAGCATGAACTTAAAATTAGATGGAATAGAATATTCTCCTGTCCTAAGATATATTCTCACAACTGCATATGACTAGCAGTAGCTGGTGACAGCCAGATGGCACCATCCAGAAAGCCCTTCTTGAAGTAACAGCCAAGGTTAAAAATGGTACTGCACTAGAAGCCAAAAGTTTAAAAAATTGTTACTCATGAACAGTCATAATTTGAAATTTAGACATTCAGTATATACAGCAGTTATAACTATGTATATAGAAGTAAGGCTTTCTCTTTGACTGCATGTGGTCAACTGAAGTTTTACTTCCTCTTTGTAATACATTTAGTATTGTAGCCATATATTTATTATGTCTGAGCAACCAAGTTACAGGTATATGCTGTGGAGGATTTTTGTTTGCCAGTAGAGTGATGTAACTATTATTTTGAACCAGACTCTTCCCAGAAATACGTAAAGCCAGTGGTCTTTAAGTGCTTAAGCTCTTCTACACATACAATAGATGCCTATTTGTAGTACTAAACAGTAATAAATAATATAAATATTATAATATCTATAATATAATAATATAAATAAATACCTTTCTAAATCTGTCCTTAAGAGTAGTCTATTCTGTAGGTATACTCCTTTGATTAACTACGATCAGGGCTTGGTTTCCTTTAAACAAAACCTCAACTTGAAATACATTGTTTTCTTTAACAGGAGGCCTTCTCCATCATTCATTTCTTGCAAAAAATTCTAAAACTATTTTCTGCCATGTGATATCCCACCTTAGGCAGTGCTTCACTGACTTGCCTGGAGCTTTCTGTTGCAAATAAGAGCATACTGTGGTGTGGGGATGAAGTCTACCATTGACTGTCTAGAACCACTGTTGTCCTACTCTGAAAAATATCTCCTGCTCATGCCATCTGATATATGTAGTGATTTTCCATACAGGGCTCATTGCTGTTGCTAACAGAAAAAGAAAAGCTAAACAGAGCAACTGCAACAAAACCAAAAACTTCCTGGGGAAAACTTGATTCTAATTTTGATTATGGCCTTTCATTCATCTTGAATGCGTGAATTGCTGGCTCCTTCATCTCCAGTCACAAAGTGTACAACAGCCTTACATCACCATCCTGTAGTTTCAGTATCCTGAGCTGTAGCTGAAATCAGATCCTGGTGCTTTCTAATTGCTTGTGATTGCATTAAGGTAAAGTGATGAAATCATTTCACTCCAAAGAGCATAACCATTGAAAATGTGGAGCTGGATTAAAAAAGGATCAGACAGATTCACAGGGCAAGGAACACGTTATCCAAATGCAGATTTGGCACAGAATGCTCCTAAATGGTTTATAGTCAGAAGGCAGAGGATTGTCATGAGGGGAAGATCACTCTTTACTATACACTTTACTTATATCCTTATAATTTGCTTTCTCTTGGATTTCCATTATTAGGTGACAGTGGCTGCTCCCAAGCACTCTTCTCCTTTCCATTGCCGACCCTTGTTAAACTAGAAATTTATTTGGGCATTATTTTTGCATAATGTCACCTGAGGTTTCCTTGGATACCTGAGAGCTATCAATCCTCAGAAACGGTGTGTCCTTTGTATTTTATTTTTGTTTTCAATAGCTTTATCTTTTTGCTACATTTTTCTATTCTTCAGCACTGCTTGCTTCATCAAAAGAAGAATGACGAACAGGGTGAGGGAAGTGATTGTCCTCTTCTACTCGGCTTTCATGAGACCCTACCTGGAGTTCTGCATCCAGCTCTAGGGTCCCCAGCACACAAATGACGTGAATGTGCTGAAGAAATTCCAGAGGAGGGGCAGGAAGACAGTCAGAGGGCTGGAGTACCTCTCCTATGAAGACAGGCTGAGAGATTTGGGGTTGTTCAGCCTGGAGAAGAGGAGGCTCCAGGGAGACTTTTCCTTGTGCCTGTATTACATCACCAACACCCAGCAAAGTGTCTACAGGTTGAGGGGACAGCTTATGCATGGCATTACAGCTTGTTCCAGCTGCCTCCACAACTTTGCTACAGTCAAAGAGGTCACTAATCTCACTTTACAGCTGCTGGCAAAGCAGCTCAGTACATGCCACTTGCAGTACAAAAATATGCCTTAAACTTGTGCTACATAAAATCTCTGTTTCACAGCAAGTCTGAGTATTCCTACTTGGGGTGTGAACTACTACTTATATTTTTTTTCCCCTTCTTTTTCTTTTTGTCAGCTACAGCAGAAGGATATGAAATTAATCTTATTTTCAACATCCACAACATCCTTGTCTCCAGGCATGTTTCAGTCTTCTTTCTGTACCTCTCTTCATAAGAGGCCTACTGGATCATTGTCTCTTCCTGCTGGTTTATTTTGCTGCCTCTGTTCCTTTGGCTTGAGCTGGCAGATGTTGTTGATTACTCCCTCGCAATTTTTTAGGTGAATTGGACTTGTGTCCCATATACTTTTCCTTTAATGATGGATCATCTAATGCTTTAGATGGAAAATGTGAGTAAGCCTCTTAACACTGAAATTGAATGCTTTTGGGGGTAAAAGGTGTGTATCTTTCTGTAATAGTCAGCGAACACCTACTTTTGGCATCTCCACCATATCAGCCAGCTCTTTAAGCAGCCAGGCTTCATACTTTCCCCGTTACTTTTCCCCAGGACAAGAGAAGAAATAAGTACATTGCTTTTTGCTGCCATTCACCATGTCTGTGGGCTTGGTTTTGGTACTTGCTGGAAAACCTTCCCTCCTGCCTTGCCTCCCCAGGTACCAGGCTACTGGTGAACAGGAGACAGAACAGGATGGGAAGGAGCCAGTGACATGCATGGGTTGGGCAACCACAGGATACTCTGCAGCAACCACTTGATCTCAGCCAGCGGCACTGCCGGGGAGGGAGCACCCAGTGCAAACCCTGGGGATCTGATGGGCACAGGAAGGAGGAAACCAAACATTCCTCTTGACTCCAGAGAGGCCCGGGTGCCCTCCCGGCCAGGGCCAACATGGATATCTGTATCTAGCTACACGCTCTCCCTTCCTCTCTTCCACGGGCAAGCCCGTCTGCTAAGCCCCCTTTCCTTCCTGCCTCATGATGGCTTTATGTCTGGTGTGCAAGCCTGTCCCAACCATGGTGAGCCTACAATTAGAATGGGTCAGGCAAACAGTTTTCCTTTCTGGAATTTTTAAGAAGTGTGGGGTAGAACACTATTACTGAACATTACCAGATTGCAGCGTAAATTCTTGAACAAAAACTATAATTGGGCTTTAAGCCATGAAGGTATCAGTGTAAATTCTTACTTAATGCCTTTGGAATCCAGTTTTTAGTGCTTCTTAACTGCTGCTCCAAATATGACAGATTAAAGATAATTAGGATAGGGCAGGATAATTAGATATGATGTGATCACCATCAAAATTCTGTAAGAATATACAGCTGTGTAATCCCAGTTGATTTCAATAAGATGGAACAGGATTTTATACCAATTCAAAATCGACATCTAAGTCTTCAGTGCTCCATATATCACAAATATACTTAAGAATGCCAATTCTTTCTGGTGTTTCATATAAGCATTAATAGATGATATGCATAACCCTAATCCAAGAGCCTAGCACAGCATATGAGATGTAAAAAATGGCTATTTTAGGCAAGGGTCAAGTCTGACTTCTCAGATTTTATCTGAGTATTTTTTACTTAATCATGGTGATGTCCAGTATAATTTTCCACAGAGGTGGTGATAAAACTCCCCTAAGAATAGATGTATTTAGTATCCATAATATATATGTCATGACATTGTTGAAAATTCACCTCACCAATACCTGGAAAGTAAAGATTGCAACTGCTACTGAGTTATAAGTCTCTTGATACTGGAATGTTCCTGCTACTTAACTTTTGGAATCTGGAAATATAAATGTGAGATCAAATAAATTGCTCTTACTGATACATTTAGAAGGATGATGCATGCTTTCTGAATTTATTCATCTGTTGCAGAGCTTAGTAGCAATATTCATTTTTCCTGTATAGAAATTAGACCTGTTGCATAAATCAGTCATATCAGAATTCATTTTTGGTCAATGGTTATTTCATAAAGACTTATTGTAAGGAAAATGTATCTTAGTACTCAGAAAAAGAAAAAAAAAAAAAAGATGGGAGGGGAAAACTTGAATCTAGATCCATCTAGGAGCCAGCTGACAGTCTTCTCAAGCTGGTCAAGAGCATTGCCTTCCCTTGAATCAGCAGTTGTCATTAGGTGCAAGGCTCATCCATTTTCTTGAAGTGATAGTGAAGATCTTAATTACCAAATTAGAGGAAAAAAAAAAAAAAACCCACCCGAAACCAAACAAACAAAAACAACAAAAACACCCCCCCAAAAGAAAACAGCACCCCCCCCAAAAAAGCGCCAAAACCAAAAAACAACTACAACAACAACACCAACTCCAAACCCCTGCCCCCCCACCCCCCCCAAAAAAAAAAAAAAAAAAAAAAATTGGGGTCTTCTTACCCTTTCCTGTCCCAGATCAAGTTGTTTTCATTGTTGGCCAATGTAAAAATAAACTAAACTCCTTGTTCTGACTTCTGACAAATCGTTTGGATTTGTAGGCTGTGTGATCCATTGCTTTTCAGGTGATTTAACTACAAAAATCTGCCTTATGAATCCCAAGATTTAAAACTGTCATGGAGAAATTCTCCCTGTCATTGCATTCATCGCCAAGGTCATGGAAGGCAGGAAAAGTTCTGGACAATTATTTATGGTGAAATGTAATCTCAGAGGATGCCTTTAATTTATTACAAGTGTCACTGTAAGTAGTTGTAAAACCAGAGTAAGCTGATGTTATGAAAAGTATCAGACAGGATTTTTTTCAAAATTCACTTCGCACAAATGTGTCATCCTGACAATGGAAGTTTCTGTTGTGAGCACATTATCTGAGGCTACTCTGGTCAATGCTCCTGAATAAAGCAAAACATCTTCCAGTGTTCTCAGATTCTTTATTACATACATTTTCAGACAGCAGGGACACAAAATAGTATTATTCTTTTCCAGTCCCTTAGCTGTCATGGTAAATCAATTAAGTTGTTATTATTTCACCTACATGTGATACTTAAAGAGAATAGACTGAATTCAGAGCCTCTTTTCATTCTGTGGTTCATACAGACACCACAGGGGGGATGCCTGAAAAAAGGATAGAAGCCATTTTTTTCCTTGTGTAACTCTATTATATAATACCACTACTCTGGATCTACAGACAAACTGGAGTTTATCACTGAAGAAAAGGAAACTGAGGGAGACTTCAAGTGGCAGTTGTAAAATCTGGGATGGAAGATGGGTTCCCAACATGTACTGAAACAGAAGTGTCAAAAAATTAATAAATAGTGAGATGGCTTGGTTCAAGTTACAGACACAGTTCAACACACAGCCCAGGACTTTCTTTTCAGAAATACCAGTTACTGAGGTTCCCCTTTGAGGATGGTGCAGACCAAGTCCTGTGTTTTCTCCCCCAGCACCTCTTCCTGCTTTCCAGCCTATTCTCAGAGAAAGGACCTGTTACTGGATTAAATGATCTTGCATCACACTCCTAGTTTGCTCACCAGTGTGGTCATGCCAAGTATGTCTCATAAACAAAAGAAGGTTACAGCTCAATCTCACTCTTCCTAAGTGGAAACACTTGTGTTGGGAGACACACCAGCTAAGTGCAGAAGCCGAGCTGATGCTACTCTCAAGAGCCATGATTCATACCTGGCCTGGTATGCCATTATGACAAGGCTCCATAATATTATCTCTCTTACAGCAAGCCCTGTTGCCATAATGCCAGTCATATGCTTGTTTGTAAGATGTATTTCCCCCTCATGTGGGGAGTAGACTACACCTGCATTTTGGAGTGTTACAATTGTTACATCTATCCGGGATTGTCTGATTTTAACATGAGATACAGAGACACCAATAACCAGAAATAAGTTCCTAAGTAGTATTATTTTCCAATATAAGTAATTAGTGCTGAATGATTTGGATTGCCAGGCCTATGCTTCACCAAGAAATTTATTTCAGGTCTACCTTGAAGATAAGCTGTGCATAGTACTGAACAGCTGTTATGAGCTTCAAAAACAAAGGATTCTCTAGGGGAAACCTACTTATTGTCAAACTTCACAGCAGCAACATTTTGGGGACAGACTTTTTTACTCTTTGAACTTCCTTTCAGACAGAGTGTGAACATTTTTCTAGGTAATGTTTCTGCTTACCAATTTTCTAGCAGCAAGCCCATTAGCAGTAGAATCCTCAAAGCCTTGGCCAGGGTGCATTCCCTTGGATTCTGGTAAGTTTATTTAAAGTGATTTTCCTCCAGTTTCATTGGCCCAGTATGAAACAAAAATTGCACAATTCAAATCTGGGATGCAAATGACATGAAACATCTTCAGTTTTGAAAAGTGTCAGTGGCTAAATTTACCTTTTTTTTTTTTTTTTTAACGCTGACTTTTTAGCCATTTTGCTTGCATTTAAATATAAAAAGTTTGACCGTTCCTGGAAGAAAATGCCTGCAGTTTCTCTTCATTTTAATACTGGTTCATATCAATACTGTATCTCAGCACCTGGAGCTACTGTGTCTTTTTTCAGCAAGAATAGCTCCAGCACATGTGTTGTTTTTGCACACGGCAAATGGCGCCTGGCATGTGAGACAGACTCGCTCTCTCTTGGTTTCGGGACTTATGGCCAAGTTCTGAAATCCATGGCATTCTGCTTGGCTTTTCACTGCTGTCAACGAAAACACAGTTTGGCCTGAATGTTTTTAGGATCACTGTCTGCTCATTATTAGATCTGGTTCTCTGTTGCTTTGCTCATGCTGATCTGTTGAATCGAATGAAATTGTCCTGCTGTTGGACTGTGGATTTGATAATCAGAACGCACAGACTACAGAATACCTCCTGCTCTGTTTTTATACCTCCTGCTCTGTTTTTCATCTTTATACTGCTTATACACCATTGGCTTCTTAGTGATTTCTCTACACTTTCACTGAAGTGAGAGGAGAATCAAATCCTCAGACTGAATACAAACTTCTGCTGGTTCATATATAACTCCCTGCTCTCTGATACTGAAGTGTGTGACAACTCTTCAAACTCTTCTTGCTGTCAGGTTGATTCTACCTTGAGACTGCTCAATATCTCATTCCCCAAAAGGCCTCACATGGTTGATGTTATCTTGCACAAAAAGCTCAGTCTTCCCACCGCCCTCCAGGGAATGCTGAGAGATCAATAGAAATAGGAGTCTTACCACATTTTCAGAATGACAAAAATGCTTCAGGCAACTTTTTTTTTTTTTTTTTTTTTTTTGGTATATTTGGCAGTACTGAGCCTGCTGTGACCAGATTGGCATTGCTGGAGGTTGCTACATCACTAGCCTCTTGACCATAAATATTAGAATCACAGTGAGATAGGAACAATGTCTCAGCTTCACTACCCATCAAGGTGTACCTTGCATATAAATCTATGAACTGCAAGGATATATTTTTGCCTGTGTCAGTGACTAGTAGATCTGGTCAAATCCCTGAGGTTTTTTTTTTTTTTTTTTTTTTGTGAGACTCTGACATTTCCTGATTTTCTCTGGTGTGACTCATAGTGGAAACAGAACAGTTTTTGCAAAATGAAATTTAGAACAAAAAAAATCCAGCACTTAAGAGGGTCAAAATATTTGGCTTAAAGTTAAAGCTGGAAACATTTGCAATCAGTTGTATAACATTGTTTTATATTACAATAACATGCCAATATACAACAGGATTGAGAGAATTCAGGAATTAACAAAACAGAACATAAGAGAGGTGATAGTGTGAAATCACACTTTTCCAACTTGAGATAGACAAATGGCCAAGAAAAATACGTTAACAGCATTGCTACAGAGGTAGGGAGCATTTCAATTTCCTCAGTGAGCCACTGGAAACTGATACTTAGGGAAATCGGGACTGTGTGTTTACAGCTGGTACTCTGAACTGTGCACAGGTATGACATTCTGGTGCAGACACCAACCAACACAGCAGAAGACTCAGAGAAGAAGGATGGATAAAACAACAATCTAGACAAGCTTCCAAAGTCTGTTAGCTGATGATATAGATGTGAGGGCTGAATTAAAAGACAGAAAGTCAACGAATGGCCAGGTCATGAATGCCACACGCAGTATCGCTTTGGCTTTCTGACATACATATTCATGAAGCTGGGGGACCAAAATCCACATTAAACACATTATTTTTAGTCAAAGATATGGACTGTCATGGTGCAATGCTACAGTCTATAGAAGTACAGTGTGGTTGTGGGCATGAACTGTTCCGTTGTCTTCTGTTCTGGGGAAGAGGAAGATACAGCCCAGAAAGATAATTGGGTGTTGCCATCTCTCTGATCCTTTGTAAGCACTAAGATCGCTTGGCAAAGGAGTCATGCAAGGTAAAGATGAGAGTGCATTTCAGGCAATTACTTTGGGATGATGAAGAAATCTCACTATGGCTTGTATGGGAAATATTTGAGAAAGTGATACTAAATACTTCAGAGGAAGTTATTGGAAGTCATAAACAAAGATAAGCTGGAAAAACAACAAAATATAATGTTACAGGAAAAGCATAAACAGGCCAAGTCTGCTGGCAAGGGAAGAGCATGATCAAAGTAGTGAAGAGATCACAAGAACAGCGCAACCAAAGATTTGGGAGACAGAAGCTCAGCAACTGGAAAACACCTCAGACTATCTAGAAAAGCATTCAGCTGGGTGATTGAATTAAACAGGAAAAGAAAGTGCCAATACTTCTTATGCTGGGATGGCTCACAGCAACCTGACAAATCATAAAGAGGTGCTGCGGGTAGAGGGATTGTTTTGAAAACATGTATTCCCTGTAGCTGATGACACATGCATTCTGGGCATGTAGTAGAGAGAAGACAGCTTGCAAGGCAAGATGGTATTGTTCTCAGCACAGCAAAGTATCTCAGCACTGAATCTTCCTTCATCCATAGAAAAAACAAAGCCAAAACTGAGGCAAATAGAAGTGTAAAAGCTACTGGAACACATGACATTACCACCAAGACACCAAAAGCTTCTGGAATAAGCACCTGGAATTCAAAGTATTCAGAGAAGAGAACATTTTTGCCAATCCAAATGATTATATAAATAAAATATATCTACACTATTAGAAAAATAATTTAAAAATACTTATGAACAGATAATGGCCACTTTTAAAAGAAAGAGAAGAAGAGGAACAGTGCAGTATGGCCTGGCTAAAACTGTATTGATTGGATATTTGTGTTTTAGCAGAGACCTGGAAAAAATAAAAGAATAGGGGTTAAAGCCTTATTTAAAAAAAAAAAAAAAATCCTATTCTTTTTTGCATAAAATTTATAATGGCATTAGGTACAGCTCAAAAGGGAGCACTACCAAAAGTGATTAAATCAGACAAATTGGGGCCCTAGATAAAGTAATAACAAAGCTAAAAACTGTGTATTAATGACTTTTGAAGTCTTGTAAGATCTGATGCACAAATGAGTAACAGATTCATTCCACAGGCCGATAGAACAGAAAGATCCATAGAGCTGCTGTTCCCCTTCATCATTCTTTTTATCTAGCCATGATGAAGTCCACTGTCCAACACTGAAGTCCAGTGTTTCTCCAACATTCTGCTGGAAAAGACTTTATTCCATTTTATGTGGACTGCACACCTCAATGCTTCCTCTGCCCTGCGTCTGCAGGCAGGTCTGAGATATGACCAAAATGGAGACATTACTGTGGACCTGATTCCTAGGAGTCTCCAGCTGCATGGCTGCTCATAAAAGTAGTCCCTCTTCTTTCCCCTGACACTCATGTGTACTTTTGTCACAGATTATGCAAATGATGTGATGCCAAAAAACTTACACTGTTGCCTTGTGGCAAGGACAATCCAGTTACTTCAGTCTTGAAAGAATTTACAAGAAGAGGTTAGGGAGTAAAAAACTCAGAACACTGCAATGGCTTCTCCCAAATTGTGTCTGGAGGGACTATGATAAGTGGATAGCAGGCGACCACCTGATTAAAACTGTTCTGACAGGCTGGATCCAGTCCACAAACTTTATGTTGTTTGAGGTCCTGAGGTAGAGAATTAAGTGTCTTAGCTTGTGTAGATGATGTCATATAATTGGCAGACATACTTGAATTGATAAGGGGTTCTTGGCTTTCTTAGAAAATTATATACTTGCCTTGGATTCCCAGTAAATGTCTTGAAGATAAAATGTTTGTATCTAGAGAAAGGAAAATGTATAAAATGTTGAAATGGAGCAGGGGTAACCTAACAAACCAGTGTCTTCTACACACACCCAAAGACCTTGGTGGGTGTTAAATACCAAGGATGAGGTTCACAGAGCATGTGCTTCAGCCACAAAAGCTGCAAAGAGATTGACAAAACTCCACACGGCACAAAAACAGGGTGTTTGGAGTGAGCTGCACTACCTAGAGCCAAAGTCTGAATTTGGGAGAATATGGGCATCTGACATCTTATGAAGCAGCCATTTGTCAACTGATCATGAAGAACTCCTTCCTCAAAGACCCTTTATGCAAGAACAAGCAAATTCTGTTTTTTCAGAATCAATTTGCTTCATTCCGTGTCCTTGCACAGAATCCATGTATTTTCCAGAGATCTGGGAAGCCAGTTCCAGGTCTGTGTAGTCAGGAAGCCTGCAGAAGTGCAATGCACCTGCTTCTCAAGCAATGAGAAGAAGTCTGCAAATACAGGAGACGTTAAATCCCTGAGATCTAGGCTCATAAAAATTTACTGAACCTGTGCCTTTTATTGGTACTAACAATGTCTGTACATTATCTGTGTAATTGTTTGGATTAGAGACACATTCCTTCCTCATGAATATTTTTAAAATACAATGCATTCCAGATGCTTGCTCATAGCATCCCTGTCATGTGGGTGGTCCAGTTACAGAATCTTCTAACAGGTTGTTTGGTAAAACTTTCTGTACACCATCTGGGTCCATTATTCTTCAGTTGCAGTTGTCTGGGTGATCTGATCAGGAAACTAATTTGTAAACTGTGGACAGACAGAGGGAGGTCTTCCCTTTGCAGGACTGCATTCCCAGTAGCTGTGGACTAATGTCAAATCCTGATATTGTAGTACAGCTCTGTGTGAAAACTCCAATGGGACTATTAGTATAGGCTTTATTTGCCCTAAATTCAAAGGAAAACACTAAAATTCCTTGCACTAAAACCAAATTCTGTAGAAGACCCAGTACCCTTGAAATGACACACATTCCACTTGAAATGCCATTTGGCAAATGTGGAAGTGTTACCATCTTTCCACTCTGTAAAGGACCATTGAAATAAGAGGCCTATGAAGGCAGCCGGTAAGTCGTACTGGGAGTCAGGCACTTCAAATGGTAAATACTACAACAATGGCAGTGGTATGAACTGAGGCTGTTTTCAAAATTGTCCTTTTTGCACAAGAGAAAATAAATTTAATTAATTATTAAAAGGCAACCATGATTACAAACAGCCATTTGTGGAAATATGATGTACAAAGATATTTAGAGCACCAGCAGCACTTCCAGAGTACCGATGCGAAAGAAAGTACTCCGGGGATAATAAAATAAATGGTCTAATTAAACAGTCTAATGTAATTTATATAAATCTGATCTAAAAATTAACAATAAGAATAATTCTAGAAAGCTTGAATGGCCAAGATAAAACATTGCCTTTTAAGAACATTTAGCTTGGTTTTGGCTTCACGTATTTATATTTGCTTTCACCAAATTAGTTTGTTTAAAAATACACAAATGAGATGGGAAGGATCTAAAAAGCAATTATGAAAAACACACCACACCTTTAAATTGCTGTGATCAGCACACTGGAGCACCATTTTTATTTTGAGCACAAGGGTTGTCCCCTAGAGCTTGGATATTCTCTGAGTGCTGATTGGGAGAGGATGTTCACCAGCAGAACTTTCAGCAGAATTGCTGAAACATTCAGCATGAGATCTGTTTTCTTCAATTTTAGGTTCTAAGAAGCTAGGAATTCAGTCTGACTTACTCATTTAATCTTGCTTCAACATCTTCAAAGTTCAAGCTGACCCACCCTAATAAAAGAGTTTGAGATAGGTTGGTACCTATTCCCTTCTACCAGCCACAGTTGGGGTCATGAAAAGTCAGCATTGACTGAACTGAAAGCATCATCTCTGGTCATTCAGAAGTGCCCTGGATTTTCCTCTTGCACTTTCTGAAAAATTATCCTAAGTATTGTTGAAAATAAAATCAGAAATTTTGAATGTTTGAACTTCTTTGCCTTTTGAAATGATTAGTTTTTCTCATGAATATTTACATCTTCAGCATCAATTTCAAAGAGCATGAAGTCAATTTCTATTATAAATTCTTCCAAGACAAAGTTTTTTGTTGCCTCATTCTGAGAGGTGCTCCTTTCTCCATTTATCTCACTACTTTGCTGTGTTAACATATGAAAGCCTCAATTATCCCTAACTAATTATAAAGTCAATGTTTTTCCTATCAATCCACATCAAAAATGTGTGAGAAATCACAGAGCAAAGTCAGTTCCAAATATCAGATACCAAAGTGCTCTCAGTTCACAAATTTGTAGAGTAAAAACTACTGGATTGTTACAACTTGCAGTATATCTGCGGTTGTTCTGCAAGTTTTGCAAGGCTGAGTAGATAATATTTACAGAATTATACACTTTTGTAATTTTTGTAATTTTTCCACTTCACTTATGGACTCAATTCCACAGAAGTCCCTGTCTTACTTTCTAGATACGACTGCTGCACGACACACCACAGTGATAGACACCATAAGAAAACTTTAAAAAGCTATTTGTATATTCATATGATATTGACCACTCTCACAAAGGATGATATTCTGAACATTTTAAAGAGAGGGAAAAAAAATTAATCTAGATATAATTTCAGGTTTTAAGTATCTTACACCTAAAGAATATTTGCTTTTAAAAGGCTTACTTTTAGTCAATACCTGTTAATAAAGAAAGTTAACTGGGTGTTTCTCTCAGAGTCTGGGAATTTGTTCCGAGAAAGTTATCAAGTGTTTCCACATCAGGCTTAAAAGTTCCTTGGTTCAGAGTCCTTTGTTCAGCAAGAGGCTGAAGGCAGGAGTTTGATTCCCTAGCCAAATTTCTTGTCAGAAAGAAAAGCATACATTTTTAGGTCTAGCACACAGCAGGACAAACTCATTTAAATTCCAAAAGAGAGAGCATGGAGACTCATAATAGAACAGGGAAAATATATGACTGCATGAATTAAGAGTATTTGTTCCTTAGTTTCTTACTGCAGGTCACAGCTGACTAGCTTCCGTGAGCTCTTCAATTGTTTTCTTTTCAGTAGATGTGTTTAAGACTTTGCAGACGATAAGTGAACACAACTGGGAATGAGTTGTTAGGTGCTTCTTTAAGTCTTGAACTCTCAAAAAAAAATTCCTTCATTTAAGTTCAGGATGTCAGTCAATGTATTACTCCTGTTGCTAACTACTCCTCCCACCTATTCTGTACAACCTTATTAATGTTTTTCTTCAAGAAAAGGAAGGTGCATTTTGATACCATGGTGACAGTTGTCTCCTGCTAGTTCCTTTAGAATCCTTTAGTACAGTTACATGGCACATTTATTAATCTAAGGCAAGCACTGGAGGTAATGCTGGGAGTGAAAGAATAAGTCAGAAACTACGAGCAGGGAAAAGGTTGTGTTTGTGACAATGTGACTTCAGTCATATTGTCAAGGGAAACTTGATAGTGATTTCTGGAGATAAGGAATAAAGGCCTGTAGGCTCGATATATATATATGAGCTTGGAAGGAAGCATCCATAATTACTATAGTATTAATGCAATAACAGTGGGCCTCTATCATAATTTGACTGCCCACTTGTCTCCTGCCTCTTCTGAACTCTACTTCAGTGACAGCAGCAGGGATTTAGGATAGCTATTTACAATTCTCCTAAATAAAGTGGAAATGCTTCTTCATCGTTTTTTGCTCCCAGTCTTACACTCTTGCACCTCTATCAAAATCACAGGAGTATGGAGTATTTGATTTTCCCAATGACACCCACTTCCAGTGTTTGCAGATCCATTGGAATATACAGGCTTTTCATAAGATATTCTCAGAAGGAAGTAATAGAAAAAGAGATTTATAAGAGTAATGTCAACAGATCCCTTAAGACTGGATGAGAATTTTTGGCATGGCCTTATATTTCCTCAGTATTTTTTGTAATCCTAACACTGATAATAAAATCAACCATAGACAATTTATAGAAAGGGCCATTGCATAATAGAAAATTATTTCTGGCTGAATTGCCTTCCTTTTTCCTGTGGTAAAAATTTAACACTTTTATCACGTAATGATAATTTCAAAATACAGGTTAAGGATGAGAAACAACAGAAATAAAGAAATTCAGAACCCTTCCTTTGAAAAAAATGACCTTTTATATTATGACTATCTTACTTTTGATCTGGGCATAATTGATTTATAACTCTGCAGTCCTTAACAGTGTTCATTATTCTTCTCTTGGCTGATGAGTAAAGGTCATGCTACACTTATTCTCAGTCATTACTATAAATGTCATACTGACATGTTGCAAGCTATGGTGCTGAAGTTGGGGCTGTGACAGCTGCCATTAATCCTCAAACCTTTAACTAGGTCTTCTTTGTTTTAATGTTTGTGATCAATTGCATCATGGGACGTTTTTCCCTGGTCTCCAAATGTGTTTTGCTGGCACTCACCAACAATGACAAGAAATTTAGTGTTTGTTTCTGCTCTGTGGCTGACAGTAAATAGGCTGAGATTTCACTGCTTGTTCCCACTATTCTATTTGATGAATATTAGTGCAGATGTCTTTGACTCTGAGGCTGGAATGCAAACAGTTTTCCAGGGATATTTTTCATATCTGAATATAAACTGATTTTAAAAGTCCAATACCATTATTTCCATTCTCCTGGTTTGCAAATATGGAAATATATGAGCATAATACTGAGCCTGAGTTTAAAATTCTACTCCCAGGATCACATTGGAGTCAACATTTTCAATCTGTTTTTTTTTAAAAGTTTATGCCAGCAAAAGGTCATAAATACATTGAGTTTAAATTTAAAAATAGAAGAATATTTGCTTTGTGTTTTGCAACAATGATCTGTCATTTTTAGATAGTCCTTGAGATATTACAGGTCAGAATTATTATTAATCCTAAGTCTTTGGTCTTACCTAATCAACATGTAGGTTGCACCAGAAGTTGAATTTTGGTATGAATTACATGTCATCTTCAATTACAATAAGTGTGTTCCGCTGTACACCTAAACTTCACCTGTATTCCTGTTCCTCAACTTTATTCCGCAAGCTGGATCTTCAACCAAGATCAAATCCAGTGATACTGAAAACAATTGCAAATGTTGTTCTGCTGTGTAGTATTTTGACTTTTTGAGTTTAATACAAGAAGCTTCCCTCTAAAATATTCAGTTAATTACAAATCTAAATGGATAACCCAAAGAAGTAGTGGCTTTTAGAATAAAGCCAAATTCCCCCAACTTTATGACCAGTGGCCGGAATACTCAACAGAAGTAAAGCTGGCAGAAATTTACTGTTGGAAATGCTCGATAGATGCTTTATTAACGTATTTCTACTGTACAGAATAGAGACAAGTCTGTTGTGACGAGACCAGGTCCTCATATATTATGAGCAGAAAGAAGGTAATCTTTTTATTAATTAACACAGAATTTAATGTACTTAACTCTGTTTCCCACATGACTTTTTTAAACTTACTCTGTATTGTAACTTCCAGGACTTTAAAGTTCTTATTCATGGTGCTGAGTTTACCTGAACCAGCACCAGTTGCCTACCCAGCTGCTTGTTCTGTCCTCTCTTGAATGGGACAGGGGGAGGAAATAAAATGGAAAAGTTCATGGGTCAAGATAAAGACACAGAGATCATTTGCCAATCACCATCAGACAAAACAGGATTGACTTGGGGGAGATTGATTTAATTTGGTGATAGTTACATTAGAGTAAAACGGTGAGGAACAAAGATCAAAACTAAAATAACTTACCCTCACTCCTCTTCTTCCCAAGCTCAACTTCACACCCTCAGTCCCAGCTCCTCTGCCTCTGGCCCCCTGGGCAGTGCAGGGGGATGGGGAATGGCAGGCTCCAGTCAGCCCGTAAGAGATCCTCTCTGCTGCTCCTTCCTCCTCACACTTGGTTGCCAGCTCCAGTGAGGGATCTCCATATGCTGTAGTCCTTCAAGACAGACCCACTTTTCACAGGTTGCAGGTCTTGCCGGGACCCTGCTCCAATGTGGGCTATCCGTGCAGCTTCCTTCAGGACATATCCACCTGCTCCGGTGTGGGGTCCTCCGTGGGTTAGGCGTAGGGTGCTTAAGATCCCTTCCAACCCAAATCATCCCATGATTCTATGACTCTGTGATCCCTTCTTTCCAAATTTTGTATCGTCTTTTTCTCTTTCAAAGCTGAGAGGAAGCTATCCAAAAAAATCAAGAGTGTTGGTCTGAGGTGAATTAGATCCAGTGTGAGAGTCTGACCACAGATGAGAGTGGAGCACCGAACACCTCATACAGCCTTATCCACTGTCAAGTGGGATTGGCTATAATAGTTATAAATAGAAGAAGAAAGCTTACTTTTCTTCAAAGAAATAAATTAATCATTAAACTTCCTCCTGTCTTAAGGCCCTCGGAATTGGCACAAAAAAGTCTAATTGTCTAAACAAAGTGAAAATGGGATCTTGTTTCACTGTGAGGATTGCATGTTTCCTCTACTTGATTTCGGCTTTCTTAGTTGTGATTTTCACATGTATTTAATGTTATTTTGCAGCTAGCAGAATATTGTACTTTATGTTTATGCGTTCATGCTGCTTTGTCTTACTATAGCAAAAAGGACAGCAAAATGAACATTACAATGGACAAACTTGGGCAAGTTAATACACCATTAAGATGAATAAGCCAGTTCTGATTCCCTTTGGTACCATGGAAGCGTCTCTGCTGTGAACTCACTAGTAAGGTGGAAATGAGATTTATGAGTCTTTCTGTAGAAGGAAAGCTATATAAGGTAAGACAATCTTAATAGAAAAATAAATGAAAACCTATAAAATGGTAGAATGCGGTGTAGTCAACTTTATGGTATACAGGTGTCATAAATTTGTGGAATCAGGACATTTTCCACAGTTGCAAATTCCTGTTGCCAGGAATAATATACATTAAGCTGTATTTATTGTATGATATTATTCTCTAAGTACAGTGCCAGTAAGTTATATTTTATGTACAATATCTCTCTGTCTCCGTATTTATGTTTGCAACTCTTTCCTATGTAGAGTACAAAAGAATTGGAGAATACTTCAGTAGATTAGTAAATTGCTTAATCTAATGGAGACTGCAACCACTAATAATACAGTATTTAATTTGCTCTTGTGTTGCTAGACATCTCTCACTAAAATGGTGCTTTAAAATGCAGGTGACCTCTAATTCTGCTGTGAAGAATTAATGGTTCACTTGATCTCTGTACTCTGTGGAATTGGCTGATCAGGAAAGCACATGCGTGAGTGCTAATGATGCGCTATGTCCATTCCGACTGTCTCACTTTACTGCTGCTCCCAGCCTGTCCTTTTGTTGTGCAGAGCTGCAGAATTTTGCTCCCTGGGCACTTATCTCTGAAGCTATAGAAAATTTTGAAGAGTCCTTCAGAGCCTTGTGAAACTCTGAGAGGAAAGATTATTTCCTGCTGAGTTGCTAGGAAATTTTTTATACCATTGACAACTTCCTTTCTTAAAATGGAGGCCAGAGAAAAATGCTCAGCTTTTACTCAGTGCATGGTGAGGAAAAAAAAAGTGGTATCTGCTGGAGTTTCTGTACTGTCAGCTGGATCATCAAACTAATGTAGGCCATTCTGGAAACATTGACTCAGACTCATGTGAGCTCAGCTCAGAAATAGCTCAATCAGTATGGAGATAGTGACATTTGTGGCTTTTTGGCCTGGTTCAAAGAACTGACTGATCAGACAGGCATGTTTTCAAGACAAAAGCTACATGAAGAATGTTTTCCCTGGAAATAGGAAGGAAACACTTTTTTTGTAAGATGAAAAGCACTAATCAGTGGCAAATTCCCAACACTGGCCGGTCCCAATGAAGGTGTTCATATAGAGACTACTTCAGCATTAGGCAACTACTGACCTGCTGATGTGCGAGTATGTGTGGAAATTATATCATGCTGAAGAAACATTCAAAATATTTTCACGTGTTTCTCAAGAGCTGTTGATGGAATTCATGTACCTACTCTCTCATCCCTTGTTTTTCCCATATAAGCGCAGAAATGTGTGATAAGAAAGGCATATTAACTAAGAATTAATGCATTTTCTTTTCTGATGGGGTAGCTGTGGCAGATGCTGTGCAAGTGTATACCAAGAGGTAATTCTTCCTCTGAAGAGCTCTCAGTGTAAATAACAACAGTGATGATGATGTAAGTCTTAGTGAATCATCATAGGAAGTTGTTGACTTATACATAGAGGGGCCAGGCAAAGTGCATGTTTTCAGTGTTTGCTTCCTTTGGGAAATGTAGTCTTGGATTCACGTCTTCCAAAACAGTTATTCATAATGTCTTCACAGCACTATGGTTCCAAGTGGCCCTATGTATTTATATTTTTCTTTTTTTTTTTTTTTTTTTTCCCTGAAGACATTCCTAGATGACATTGAAAGACAGATTTGATGATATAAGAAAGAAATACCTGGCAGAATTAGCTGCTAGGCTACTATAAACTAGGAGGGGTTGTCTGACTGCAGTTCAAACTTAATGATTAATTGCAGCCCCAATATATTTCATTTGTAATCATACACTTGAAAGCAAAGATGAAATCTGCTGGAGCAGCAATAAGGAAGCAGCACAGCAATACAGACATAGACTGATAACACAGCATGCAGGCAGTTTCTGCCTTGGTTGATAGCTACAACACGTACCAGCAGTGAAAATGCTATAGATGTTTTCAGAGTGCTTCTTTCTCAGGGAGTCAGGAAATATTCACCCTGTAGGATATATGTAGGATTACTACTGACTTTCTCATGCAAGGTTTGGTGCAGATGAAAGTGTACTTGACCTTCAAGTCAACTTGTTTTCACCTTAGTTTTGTGAGCAATGCCCAAGGTGATGCCTGTCCTAAAGTGAAATTGCTGTCTGTGAAATAAGTATTCGTGTTATACTGGTGAGAGAAGAGATGAGCAATGTGTGTTCTGTAGCTACCTCATTTCAAGAACTCCAGTTCATATATGAATAGTACAATCTGAATTTATCTGTAGTTGTAAAAATGTAATCATACATTTTTCCAGCAGCAGTACTCATATAAACAACTCCGGGTGTCTCTGTCACTGTCATCTTGTCCGTCCCCTGGCTAATCCCTCATTTTTTGCTGGAACAACTGCATATGGGGTCTATGCTACAAAACAGATGAAGCAACTCATACAACTGAAAAAGAATTTTTGGGTCTTTTTTCTGAGTTTTTTTTTAAATTTATTTTTAACCAATACTTATTTCAAATGTGGCACTTGGCTCTTAGCAGCATGGAATCTCAGAATTCTCTATTTCTTCTCACGTGGGAGGTAGGACTGTAACATCCCCACCATTACTACTGTGCATATAGTGAGTGTGAGTGTCAGAATGTGAAGGGGTGATATTAAAAATGCTAAGCTCAGGCATTCTCAAAATGATGATAATTATGGAGTGTTCATAGTCATTACTTAAGTTAACAGTCCCTTTTATTTAAAAGTAGAGGTTTTTATAATGGTGGTAGGTTATTCTCTATGAATTTTTACCTACTATATAAGACAAGTGGTGTTATTGAATGTAGGATTGTGGATTACCAACCAAGTATTAATTATTTCCAGTCCTATGGATGTATAAAATGTCCCCATGTGTTTTATTTTGTTTTGTTTTTCTACCAGCTTGGGGTGATACTTATTTTTTTGTACCTTAAAAGCGCTGGAAATGGGAAAACTTCACATAGAAGTTCTTGGGAAATTTGTTCTGCTTTCAACAGGAAATATTAAGATGCTTACTCAACTGCCTCAGAATTACAGTACAGTTTAGGGAATTAATTATTACACTGGCAGCACACAGAGTCTCTTTAGAGCTTCCTGCCATGGTCCTGCTGTGTTGTGCAAGTGCAGTCAGCGACGCATATCTGCTTGTTCTTCAAGCCCTTAGTAATAGCCCAAATAACTTGATTTGACCTTGCTCAGCTGAATCTGGCTTTATTTGTCTCCTCAGTGGATCACCACTCTTCATATTCCGGATAGTGGAGGAAAAGGGGATGAATTAATGCTCCAGCTATGAAAACATTGTGCCATGTTGCTTGCATAGGCTGTGAGTCATGGTTTCCTTGATGGTCACTGGGGGAAGGGATTCAAAATGAATGGCAGCACTGCCCCTCCCACCATCTCTAGTTGTGACTAAGAACATGGCATTGCTCATCCAGAGACAAAGGTGACAGCTCCATAGAGTGAGGAGTGTGTGCGCACATTATTGTGTGCAACGGTACGTACATTGATGGGCAGGATGGCAGAGCAGCTTTGTATGAGATATTTCTCTAGGAGTAGATAAAGCCAGTGAGCTGTGAAGTCACATAACCTTTTGGTGGTAGCTGTTTTGATTAATACCTAATGCTAGTATTTCCAGGGATAATATTCTGTATGGTTCGGAGGGATGATTTGTGAGTGTGTTTTGGAAAGCACAGTAACACACCTTGCAGCCTAAGGCATGCTCTCATTTTGTGATGAACCTAAGTCATATGGAATTCTTGTCAGTTATAGACCAGGTTCAGAATTTTGTGGGAAGGAGATCCAGCATGGCTGTGTAGGGAACAAAGGTCAGATAGATAGGAAGTGAATGCTGTAGAACCATGGTGAGTCATTTTAAGTCACATATTTAATTGATTCATATGAGAATATCATAAACACTCCTATAACTTCCATCACAATGATTATGCATACTGCAAGAGTTGCTTAATGAGGCTTACCTAAGTCTCTGCCAGCCCCATCATTCTGCAACAAAAGAAATAATGGAGCATTGTAATAACTGAGCCTAAAGACGTCTGTTCAGTAAACACTAAAAATTTCTCAGAACAGAGATAATTTCTTTCCACTGGAAGGACAATGTAGGCCTGCATGTGTGCCAGCTTGCACGTATGTGTGAAGGCTTTAAGGGGAGTGTATGTGTTAACCAGAGAACAAAAAGTGCTTGTGCTTGTAATGTGCAAATAATTAAAGTTGCTGAAGCATTATTGGTGTTACACACTGGGGAAAAGAATATTTGGCAAAAGAGTAAGTATAAAGGTTTTGGTGGAAACAAGGGTACTTTGATACATACATCATGTCTCACGACAGTAATGAAAACAGGACCAGAAGAAGAGATCTGGGCGAGGAAACTGTACAAAGTTAATTAACTGATGTGTGTCAGAACAAAATAATGGGAACAGAGGCCAGTTCTGACTACACTTACTCCTCAATACTCCATCATACCAAGATATCAGAGATGTGACCAAGCAAAAATTGTGGACACAAGGAAAGAGTCAAAAAAAAAATCTTCGTGAATTTGGAAGCCATGGAATTGATGGTGATGAAGATTATTGAATAAGGCTTTGAAGAATTCCATGTTGCCTTGCAAACTGCTGGGTTAACAGAGAAGGCACTGCTTGTTGTGGAGGAGTCCATTTCTGCTGTAGCTGGTTCTGCTATTTGCAGTGGGAGCACAGCTGGGCCAGGAGGGAATTATTCATCCACTGCCCAGCTAGCTGACCAGCTCTGGGTTTAGCAAGTGTGGAGCAAAGCTATCTCTTCAGGCTGCTGACCTCCTCCAACCTAGGCTGCAGCAGCAGAAGGCAGAGGCAAGCTACGGAGGGATGCCCCCAACTAAAGCAATAATCAGCTTTCAATGACATGAGATGGTTAGTGTGCCTCCAGGCCAGCTGGGGCTTATGCAAAGCAACAGCTACAGGACTGTGAAGGAGGGCAATATGTATTCTTGCTGGAGCCAGTCCCAGATACTCCAGTTCCCAGTCCCACTTTTATTCTCAGGGGAGCACACAGAGGGTTTCTGGTTAGTCTGTATTTAAGAGAGTAAGAGAGAAAGGCTCCTGATGGCCCTCCTCATTTACATAGCAGATCAACAGAAGCCATCATTTGTTCATTTTTAGTGAGTTAACCATGCATAAGTAACCAACATATTCAGTCCGTTTTGGCTGCAATCAGAAATCAAAATATGACCTCCACTTCAGCTAACTTAGTGCTCATGGGTTCTTTGAGTTTTTCCTTCCAGTGTCATCAGAGGATAATGAAGCGGGGAGGAGTGGCCAACTTACCATTAGAGCCACTGTCAGCTGCCAACTGGCAAAATCAGAAAACCATCCCTTTTTGCTGATTATTCAGAAAGCTTTGATGATCTACACGAGTCTGGCACTGTTGAGCATGGCAGGAGTCACTATACACAAAAGCATCGACCTAATGGCTCCCTAGGGATGTACAACGTGAGTAATAGTGGGTTAATTTCTCTGGAAATTTCTGAAAGGGATGACTATGTATCAATAAATTATTCCAGATTACTAAAATGAAGTGCTGGAAAATCCTCAAGGGACTCATACAATATTGTCAAGGAAACTCTTTTCCTTCTGTTCTTAAAGGTGGCTTGCAATACATACACACGCTCACACACACACACACACACACACACACACACACACACATATATATGTATAAAAATAAAGGTTGTGCCATTTAGTCCTACTTTATGAAGGAAGAAGACCTGAAAGTTACTTGATTTGGTTTAGCCTTTCCCTAGCAGGCAATAGTTTCTTTAATTTAAGAACATCCACTACTTTCTTCTTTCTCTGTTTCTCTTTGATTTACAGGGTCATGAAGTTCATACTTTCTTAGGCTTTAATTGAAACTGAGATTAGTACACTGGATCTTGAGTCTTTTTTTATGTCTTTGAGCTCTTTAGGTAGCTGTTGCTCAGATGTTTGAGTTGCATAGGTGTTAACAAAAACAAAGGATTAGATTACACAGCTTTTGCAGTGATTTAATTAAATTGATGCCACCCCAATTCAGTTTTGTTATATCAGCACAAAATCCCATACGTAGACAAGCCCAAAGCATTTTAGAGAACTCAGTGAGAATTTCCTTGCTCTCATATATTGCTCCTATTTTATTTCATTGGTTCTTCTGGTGGGTTGAGGCTTCTGGTTCAAAACTGCCATAAAGGCTTCTGGGAGTCATACTGTAAGCAAGATCCGAATAAAGAAAACAAGCTGCAAACAACTCATTAGCTTTGTCACTTCCTTTTTCGCTTTTTGAATGAAATTTGGAGAATGCTGTGCTGAAAGCCCAAGGCATCCTTTTAAGCATAAGACACTGGGTCTGCTCTGGGGCCTGGAAATCAATCTGCTCTACGGTGATGCTTCCCATCAGCCCTGAAGAATAACAGCTACCTCAAACAGAAGAAGACACCTGGCAGCAGGCAGCAGAAGCTGCTGCAGGAAAGCCAGGACAGGAAATAGTACCGAGACTGTGTTTCAAATTGACATATGCCACCAACACGGTTTCAATTCATCCCCACCATTGTTCCATTCCAGGACTAAAAAGAACAGAAAATGAAAGCTATAGTTCTATAACTTACTTTTATCCTTGGATAAGACAGTGGTTACAACTTCCTCAGCATGAGAAGCAGAAGTGGTGTGTTTTAAAATCGTAAGGGTTATCACAGAAAGAGATGAGCTTGCACATTTGTTCTAGGGATACCCTACATATGCATTGCTCCATCCTCTTTTAATTTGTGTCAATTTTTCCATTTTATTGTCCAAATGCAAAAAGATGAATATGGCGATTTGGCCAAGATTTCCAGGCCTCTGGCCTGGTTAATAGAACATGGATAAATGGCTGTATGTAGGCCTTCCCTTTTATTGCCCAGATGGTATATGCTTGCACAGTAACTCAGTTGCATCTCAGATACCTCTCTGTGTGTCAGACACAGTGTGGTGTGTCACATTGTCCATGCTCACACACTTCTGACTGTGAAATACTAGACAAAAATACAGCACCCTTAATTACTTCATACATGTGAGGATTATGCATAAGTGAATCACATATTTTTGTAGTGAGGCAAAGGCCAGAATGTCTCTCCATAAACAGAAGTAATTTTGTCTGCTCTGCAGTGCATCCAAAAGCCATTATAAGCAGCATGGCGGTACATACTCTGGTCTCACTCCTTGTGTTAGTGGTGACTGGTGAGAATAAAGGAATTAAAGATAGGAACAATGCATAGACTGTTACATAAAAGAAGTAATTGCTCTGTGCAGGACAAGTAATGCGCCTGCTGTAAGATTTTATTATGCACTTAGACTCCTTTCTGAGGTTTGAGACTTGCACATATTATTTGGTTTTTCACAGACTAAATTTTGCTGATAACTCTGTTCCATAAGACTGTAGGATAATTCAAGTTGGAAGTAGCCTCATGTCTCTAGTCCTACCACCTTCTCAGGCAGGCTACCTATAAGTTAAGACCAAGGTTACTCTGGAGTTTATCCAGTTAGGTCTTGAAAAGCTCCAAGGACAGAGACTGCTCTGTCTCTCTGCTAAGCTGATTTTCTGTCTGACACAGGGAAACGTTTTTCCTTATATTCACCCTGAACAAATCTTGTCTCAGTTTATGCCCATTGTCTGTCATCCTCCCACCATCCACTGCAGTGAAGATCCCAGAGCCACCTCCTTGTGTACACTGGCAGGCTGCTAGTTAGATGTATCAAAGGCTGTTTCTTCTCCAGGCTGAGCAGTCACCATTTCCTCTACTCTCTCGCTACCAGACCAGTGCTCCAAAGCCCAGAACGTCTTGGTAGCCCTTTACTGAAAGTGCTCCAACCTGACAGTGGATTTCTTGCATTGGGAAATCCAAATCTCTACTCAGTATTATAGATGTTGCTAACAAGTACTGACTAAAGGGAAATCATGACTTTCCTGGCTGTGCTTCTGCTGAAATAGCCTAGGATGCTGTTGTCTTTCCCTACTGCCAGGCAGATTGCTGGCTCCATGATTCCCAGGTCCTACTTAACTAGCTGCTCTGCAGCTAGCCAGTACCCAACCTGTATCATTGTCAGGGTTATTCTTTCTCAGGTGCAGGGCTCTTTTCCGCTCGCTAAATTTCATAAGGTTAGAGATGACCTGTTCCTCCAGCCTAACTAGGTCAGTCTGGTTGGCAGCCCTGCCCTGAAGTGCATCAACTGGTTCCCCCTGTTCAGTGTCACCTGCAAACTTGATGAGAGTTTCCTCCATCTCCCCTCCGGGTTACAATAAAGGTGTTGAAAGATACTAAGAATGATGGTAGATTATTAAAATATTATACATGTTTTCATACATAAGAAAGCCTCTTGAAGGAGAGCTTAGTGCCAGTTAGACCCAACCACTTCCTGTAACCTCAGGACATTATGTCTGGTGAACAAACGTGTGAGTCCTGTAGCAGGCACAGTCCAAGCCCTAGCAGGCAGTTGTGGCATCTGCACAAAAGGTGCACAGCTGCAGTGCTGTGCCCAGCCTCAGAGCTGCCATGATCATCTAAATGGCTGAAGAGGTTTTTCATAGAGGCTCTCTATGTATTAGAGTCCTTGAAAACCAGTCCTTCCCACAAGTCAGCCATATCACAAGTAGAGAGTGTCATCAATGAACATAACCATAAATTGATATAGATATGCATAGTATAGAGGGTGTATAGTTCTCTGCCTGAGGGAATAGGAAATAACCTTAGGGAAGACAGTTCTTGGGTCCAAACAATCATGAATAAGTCAATTATGTTCTTTTACAATGTAATTTCTTGCCTCTAAACTAAAGAAGGTAACATTGCTGTACTATATAAATATATTCTGAGGGTAACCCATGTTTTACAAATATTGATGATTGGATTTGAGTAGCAGTAGTTTCTTCAGACTCTGAGTGAGAGCAAAAGCCTGTGCATTATACCCCAAAGCATAAATATACTCTGTTATACATGGTCCTCAGAGGGACGTTCCACATGGGGAGAAGGAAAATTGAGGAAAGGGGAACACAAGTGTTAGAAGCCTTATCAGTATTTACATGAAAGATTACGTACAAATGAATGATCAGCAATATACATATGTATTTTGGAAATTCCTCTATAAAACCATAAAAGAACTGCATAACAAAACTGTTGTGTGTCTAAATTTTATAATGCAGAGGCCAATAATCTATATAAACCTTAAACTAGGGGATGTGTGATAAAAAATTCCATACGTAATTAGTACAAAACCATTTTAAATAAGAAAGTTGATCGTCGTTTGTTTAAAAATCGCATTCTCCTTTCGCTGTACAGGGTAACTACTCATAATCACAACTGCACCTGCTTTTGACTTTTATTTCTCATAAGTGTAAAAACAACGCAAATTAAATTCCTAGTGTTGAGCCTGACCCCATGCCCTTTGAAAACAAAGGAAGAATAAGACTCCTGGTAACTTCAGAGGGCACTGCATCCAGCCCATTGTTTTTAAAAGTCAAAAGCTAACACAGATTGTTCATTTCCTGGCATTGGCATCAGCAGTAAATGGGATTGCTTCACAAAACATTTGCTCAGTCCTCTGGGACAAAGGATAAGAGCATGTTAGATTGCTCAACAATGATCTCCCCAACCAGCTACACAGCAGCACTGTTTCATTTCAATAGCTCATTACCTCCTTGTCAGTAAAATGAGTCCATAGATTTGAAACTATGGGAAGAAGAGTGAAAGCCAGCAAGAAGGGTGGGTCTGAAATACCATTCTGAACATACCATGTTTCCAATGAATCATGTAGGAGATAGAGGCTAACTGTTATGGAAAGGCAGCAAGGTGATAAATTATTAATCTGAGGTAACACAGGGGCAGCTTGATGGTCACAGTCTTCTTGGTGCCACTTTAGGACAGGAAGTATCCTTCTGTGTTTCAGCCTCCACGGGGTAGGCATCTATACCATTGCCAGTTGTCAAGACTCCTTCCATAGTGAATGAACAGAGATAGGCCTTCCTACTCTATCTCCTAAATGGAGGTGATTCATTTAATCTATTTTAGACATCGGAAATGGGATGAGAGGAGCTCTGCCCTCAGAAGGCCTGTTCCCTTGACTATAAAGGGAGCCTAGACAGTTAACTCAGAGACAGACACCTACAATGCAGAATCTATATTTGGACAGATGAATCCCACTGCTGGTGTTTACTATAAATAGAGAAGTGCACAGTATATTTAAAGCAGAAAATCCATTGGGTACTGCTGAGATTATTGTTAATGCTGCTTAAACTAGTTAATTAAATAACTAGTCAATCACCCCCTGGTGTAGAGAAGACCAGCCATGCAGCTACTGAAGCCAATAGCAAAATTGATGCAGGCAGCAGTAAGCACTGATCTGTGTCTCTGTAAACCCATGCATTACAGCAAGAGGAAAACCCAGCCTTATTTCTAGATCTGGTCCTTTTCATTTTTACATTATGGAAATTTGAATATTTCCATCTGCTGGCTGTAGTTGAAGGAAGCAGCTGCAAAGCTCAGCTGAACAGCAACAGCTCTTCCTGAGAGTGTTCCTAGTCTGCCCAATTGCAAGATCCAAGACATAAATGTAAGCCTATTTCAAGGGTGTTCACTGCCCCCATAATTTAAGACTGAATTGCCATTTAAGATCCATTACTAATAAATTTGGGGAAATGTCTTTACGAAATTAAATAGCTGGCAATGACAAGTTTCTATATCATAGGAGTGACAGCCCTAAATGTCATCAGTGTAAATCAGATCAAATTAATGATTCTGGTAACTAAACTGCAAAAATGCAGCGCTTGATACTGCACAATCAACTGTAGCTATACCGACAATAGTAAGAATGTTTTCATTTACTCCATCATAAATCAGTTTGAACTGGATTGTGGAAACAGCATGATAGGCAAGGGATGGATTCGTGTGGATATTTGTATTATTAAAGGGAAGAAAACTTTTCTTAAGACTGACTTTCCAGGTGTCTAACTGCCATCTCTGAGAAAATGTGTTATGAAACACTAGACATATTTACCATGGAGAAAGACTCCCCAGCCTAAAAGGCTGGCTGGATTTTTTTTAACTTTATAGTAGTTGGTGAAAATTTTGAAGTCTATTCTTGAAATATAAACCAGATTTATCCATGACAGCCAGACAACAATCCTTTGTTTCCTCTCTACCTTATTAGGGGAACCTCACATTCCAGTAAGCATCCACGGTTGAAATGAAACACAATTTGTTACTTACTTGTTGACTTCTCCCTACCTGTGTGATAAATGGAGACTGCATGCCTACTATAATTGTGAAATCATCTCTGATAAATCAGTAGGAGCTCACAAAGCGCTGCAATTGTCTCTAAGGGTTAAAAGTGGCAGGAGGGGATAAGAAATTGGAAAAATACTCATTCATTCAGAGAGGTCTTACTCTATGCATCAAGGATGATGTGGCAGGTAAGAAAAGAGTGAAGTGACGAGTTAGTGGACCCAAACAGGTGGATGAAGAATAGAAGGGATAGTCTGTTTGATCTCTCATCACCGGTTGAACCTTCTAAAAGCAAAATAGCAGGAACCATTATGGTGGAAGAGGTTTCTGAAGAATTTCCTGAGGAAAGGACATTGGTTAATTTTTTTTGCTCCACTTGGCGATTTTGGACCAGACCCAGGCCATCAAACAAGATGGTTGGCTCTTCCCAAGAAACTGACTAAGAAAAAAAGGATGTCCTGCCTTGACTTTCCAAGTTCTTGGAACCTCTTTCTTCCCCCTAGTTATACTTTTTGATCTCACATTTTGCCACTCAGCTTTCAACCACCCTTTGAGTCAGCCTGTGCTGCTCTACCAATGAGTGGAAGGAGGGAGACCTGACTTGGCCAGGCAGGGGATCCCATGCATGTAGGAATTGTGCTTCTGGCCAGCAGTTACCCGGGGTGATTGGCTACTCTAAACTCTTTTCCGAGACTACGCAGTTGTCTCGTAGCCTTAAAAGCCCAGCAACAGCTACACCACCTTTGCTTTCCAGTCTCCTATCCTTTCTGCTTTTCCTGTCTATATTTATTATCAAAAGCAGCAAATCAATCTTTACTCCTACAGTTGTGATCTGAGAGATGAATAAGAAAATTAAGCCTTTCTTGCTGTGCTAAGAAGGACTTCTGGATAACATAATGGATTCTAAATTAATAACCTGTGTCTAGGAAAGGTATTCTGACAGATTTTGATTAAGTTGGTCTCATTTAACCACTTGATTTCAATTTCCAAATGCTTTGTGTTTTGTTTTTGTACATGCTAATCAATATACTTTCCAGATTTGGCATGAATTTCTAGTGCAGCTGCCATGTGACTGAGTGGGCTAAACTTTCTGTACTTAAAACCACAGACCACGTTAAATGGTTTAACACTTTACATTGGGGAGAGCACATTAACACCTATGACTGAAGTCTCACTTATTCCATTGAAACTAACACATCATGACTCATTAGGTATGATGGTTGTTGCTACTGATGCCACAAGATATTTGAGATATATTACTTCAAATCCTCTGAACTGCCTTTTCACCACTGTGTAATTTCCATCTTGATTGTCAGGTTAAAAGAAAAAACAAAGTACCTTTCTTTTAGCTTATTTGGCCAAGTGAGTGACCAAGTAAAATATCATGAAAGCAGAAGCAAGTATTGAGGCTTTGGAAAGTCACTGTGGAAGAAAAAAGATGAAGGTTTTTACCAGATACTGCGTCTAACATTAATATATTTTGAGAAAAACGTAAGTTAAAACACAATATATTATAGAGGTAGTAGAACATGTGCAACCTGCAATAATTTACTCAGGATAAATGATTGTGTCCTCTTCTCAATGAAAAGGAGCTTGGGAGCTCATGAAATGGCAGAAGATGAATCTCTGTTTCCTTTTACATGTCCTTTCAAGGTGAAGGAGGTCAAATAAAGCAGTCTCTAAGCTTATAAATCACTTTTCTAGGCTAGTTTAAAATATCATTCTACAGAAACAAAGGTGACAGGTTTTTAAGATGAAGATAAAGGAAATTGCTGACAAGTATTTGATTTGTTGAAGGCTTTCAGTAAGAACTTTGGAAAGTAAGAAAAAGGAGAAATTCTGAAGAAAATAGGAAAATCTCTGGAGGGTAGAATTGTTAATAATGAAAACTGAAGAAACCCTGGTATCCAAGAGCACACGATTTCTGATTAAAGATAGGAATGGATTAAGTGTGTTTAAATCCTGTTACAAATAAAGTGCAAAACATTTCTGAAGAAAAGAACCCTAAACTTTCTTTTTCATGAATTTGCTTTTTATTTAGAATTTATTGTAGTCATCATGTGTCTTCACAATTCCTGAGACAAACACCACAAGGACTTTGTGAAAACATCCTGCAAGTTTCCCATGCCTCAAAGATTATTTATATAAACATTTTTTGACATGAAGTCAATACAACATGAAAGACATTTAGCTGGGTTGTTTTAATAACAACCTTATTAGAGTCAAGCAACTAATAAGTACAGAACAGACAAGAGACTGTTGTCTGAACATTTTAGACATGAAGCATTTTCCCCATAGTGAGAAAGAACCTACGTGCTTTCAGCCATGCTATAGTCAAGTTTCAAGTAGGAACAGAAAGAGGAACGGTACTTTTATTCATGTGTCTCTCCAGCCAGTTCACAGGGTAATTCTGACCAGCAGACACGGTTTTAAGCATTACTGTTCTTTCCTGGCATATGAGCAAATCTGTATTTAACATTGTTGACATGTTTCCTATTGCAATACATTTTCCCAAACCTAAGGTGGCAAGAGGGCTTTCACAGGCAAGTCTCCACTGGTCTTATCCAAGTGAAGGCCAGGCTGGTATGAGCTAGGTTTATGCCAGTGATCTGTAGTGATGTGTCCTATTAATTTTCTCTTTTCTTCTAAAGCCCTTTGACAAAGCAGAGAAGGCTAGTTGTCCATCCTTCTGAATTACATAGGGTAACATACTAAGAAAGGTTTAGTTCCCATGATGTGACATTTTTACTAGTAAGAGGTCATGCCCGCAAGGATGAGTGATTGAGGGACATTCATTGGTCAGGGGCTCAGCAGTCAAATGAAGTTAGGTCTGAAGAAATAAGTGGGGCTGTGCACTTTCTGTCTTTGTTGCTAATAGCAGACCATATGGGCTTTTATGTGCTCATGAAGTGAGTTCGACACACGTCTTCTGATAGATTGCTTTGGGTTCTTAGACCTGCTTCAATTCTTCTATACTTCTTTATGAACACTGAAAAAAGAAGACAATCCAAAAGGTTGCTGTACAGACACACATAAATAATAATAAACACACGTAATTAAATAACTAATTTCTAATTATACATAGGCATAAGGGTTGAAAAACCTTGGTCTGTCCTCCTCATTCAATATGTATGACTCACCTAAACTGCAGCCACAGTATGTGTGAATCTGTTGCCACAGGAGAGTACAGCTACAGAGGGAGGCTGGATTTGAATGTGAAGAAGTCTTCCCTTGAGCTTCCCTGCTGTCATCCTGTCCCTGTGTTTTCTGAGAGTAATTTCCTCACACTTTCACAGCTGTTCTGACCATTCTTGAACATTTCCACATGGTTAACATTATCCATGTCCAAGGGCATACTGACCTGCTGCTTGGCTCTGAGTAATGATCATCTTCATTCACACTGAAAGTTTTTACTGCTCCTCTTGAGTGTCTCATTCTGCCACCAGCACATGTAGATACTGAAATAATATAAACAGTATCTACTGCCATGTCTTTTAATTCCAATAAATTACTCTGTTTTGGGAAGAAAGTGTGGATAATGAAATATTTTGCTAACAAGGATTGATGATTGCTCATGATAAATGTGAAGTTCTCAGACGGATCCTTGCTTGTCACTCAGTTTAACTACATTTTCTAGAGCAGGTTTCACACAGAGCCTGGGCAGAATAGTTACTGTATTTGAGCTAGTTGAGTTCTTTCTTCTGGTATTTCTCCAAGGGTGGTGAGAGATGATATTTAATATGTTCAGGAGAAGACACAGTCAGCTACAGTGCTGTTTCTTTCAGGAAACTGCCAACTGTCTGCTGCTGACATCAGAAGGAAAGGAAGAGCATTTTGATTGAACAAAGGAGAAATACAACCACTTAGTTAAAATTAGAGCTTTTGTTTCTTTAGAAAAGTGAGCAAATACTCTTTCAGAGCAACAGCGACAAAAAAAAACAATAACAAAACCCAAGATAGAAGAGGGAGCCAAGTTTGCACTTCATATTTTTAAGCACTGCTGATTTGGAAGCCAACCATGAATGGCAATAGTTGCTTATGCACTGTACACGCTGTACTCCAAAAGCATATCCACTGCGGCAGGCCAACCAGAAGGGAAAGCACGGAATTTTCCTTTCAAAAAGAAAAGGTCTCATTGCTCACAAGAATTTTGCTCTCAAGTTAACTCCTTTGTTTCTTATTTCCTATGTAAGACTGACCTTGCATTTAGCAGTTCAATAACACCTCTGATATGGTGTTCAAGGGTCCTGAATTATCCTCTGATGTTTAGTCATTGTTATGGTATATGTAGTGTTTCTTACTCAGTTTTCCATTTCCATTAATATTGTCAAATTTGCTGAACACTTCTGCTTTTCTTCTTGTTTGATACTCTTCTTGTTGCTGTTCCCTGGTCATAAACAAACTGAAGTGAACATGAGCTTGTTCATGAAGGCTTGACCTGAAGCCCAGGGACCCTGTCTCTGGAAGAACATAGGTGAACATGGAATTATTGTGGGAAGCTGTTCATAAAGAACAATTCACATTTAAGGCACCGAGGCATCATTCTGAGAAAATGACAGCATCTTCATTGTTACATATTTTTGACACAATTAGGGCTCTCTGTAAAGAGCAGCCAGAGAACAGCAAGTACTTTCATGTCTAGGGAACAGGATCCTGTTCTGTTGCCTGAGTTTAGTTATCACAGCTCTTCAGAGTGAACTCCTGGAGGTGAGGAGAGAAACAGGGTTAGAAAACACAAGCATGGCCCTCTGTACTCTTAAGAAAGAGAGGAACAACACCACTACAAAACTACTGTGTTTTGGGAACAAAAACTGTAAAACAGCTTCTGGAAATAATCCAAGCCAGATCTCAGTAGGAAGATGTGGATGCTCAGAAACAGAAAAAAAAAGAATTAACAGATGTTTGCCTACAAAATGTGATAACCGTAAGAACTGACTATTGCACACTTTGGTACTGTGATTATGATTTATGACAGTTCTATTATTTTTTTTTTATTATTTTATTTATTAATTATTAGTTTGTTGCAGGAAACACTACATTCTTCTTTAATACAGGGAAGTCTGGGCAAACTCTCTCATTGTGTCCCCTGTGTTTTTGCATACTTTCATATATGTCCACTTTGTGATGAAATAGCTTGTTTTGTGCAAGTATTCAGCCACGATTACTACAGCAGCCTAGAAAAAGTAGTTTTTTTCTGAAGGAGTGTGACTGTTTTTTGTCATGGCACAAGTACCATCATGTATTTTCCAAGCCCCAGCCCCAAAAAAGGAAGTAAACCAAATGCCTTCCTTACATGAGAATGCAGCAAGGTATTATGCCTGTAAAGGTAGCAATCATTCTCCTCCTATATTTGAGGGCCAGGACACCCACACAATTGGCATGTTGCCACATACTGTTAGGTAAGGTAATGTCGCATGCACAGCAGGCTGTTCTTATCCTCCATCTGTTCTAAGTCATGCAAATTCAAGTCATGTGTCCCTCAAAAGTCCACTTTTACAGCACCATCCAGTCCGCAGCAAGCACAGAGGCAAGGATGCCCTTGTGTACAGATTTTTTAGCAGCTGAGCTGCAAGGGCAGTGGAGAGAGGAGAGTATTTGTTGCATTAGACCTAGATTCACTTGCAGCAGAGAGCTGAGTTTTGGGCTGCAACTTCATCTTTTGCACCTGAAAATTGTGTGTGTGGAGGGTGGTTGTTCAATTTGGCATGTGAGGTGTTGTCAGTTGTCATATTTGAGCAATGCCTCAGTCTGTTCATGATTTTGGCAGTCTAGAAGAATGGCTGGTATTTCTCTGAGTTCATCTAGCTCATGTATGCTCCCTTAAAGGATTTGTTGTGTTCCAAGTCTTTAGAAAAAATACATACCAGTTACAACATCTTTTCCACTGGGACCAAGTTACTTGAAAGTAAGGCTTAACATACAGAACAATGGGGAAAAAAAATAGACCTCATGTTCCCAACAAAAATACCATTTTTTGTATGTTGTAGTAAGTTTTTTTAAACTGCCAGAACAGAGGATGTTTCTTAGAGATAAAAACTGATGCATCGTTGCCATACTTTCAATGAAAAATGGTACACTGACATCAAAGGACACTGAAAGCAACCTCTCTTCTCTTGACATTCATAGAAGTTCCTGCTATGTTCAGTGCTCAACTTCTTCTGTAGCAATGACATAAAATGTCATGTGTATGTTGTGTGATTGTGATATGCTGCTGTGAAGGGCAATGGCAGCATAAATAGACTAGGAAGGTGAATTGAATTTGCTTGAGGGATCCAAGGCGTATTCTGACTGCATTGGTACAAATACAGAGCCAGGTTTAACCTAATCCCAGGTTTACAGCACTGTTGCTGAAATAAAAAAAATGGCATCTCAGTAGCTGCATTTCCTAACTCTGAAATTCTGGTCTGAATATTGACAGTAGTTACCAGAGTTGCTTCCATTTATATCTTCAATATTTCTTTGGGATTTCTATTGTCTTCCTTTTTCCTTCACTTTCTGTGCAGCTGTCATCATAGCATTTCAACTCCAGTTAGAAGAGCAGGGCAGATGTCTCCCAGCCAAGGCTTTTCCAGCACCACTCCAATGACAGCTGTGGGAGCAGTGCTGTGATAACAGCATGACCACCAATGTCAACAGAGAATGACCACATCACATCTGCAAAGCTTTTCAGCTTCCACTCGCTTGGGGCTTGCAGTCTCATATCACTTTTATACTTAAGTCTCTCAGCTGGCAGCACTAATGCTATTTAGTCCTTTATATTAGACACATTTAAGTCTATTTTTTGGGGTTTGTATCAGTTTTTAAAAATCTGAGTTATGACAAAGTATTGTAATCCTGGGGTGAGAAGCTCTTTAAAACACGCCTCTTCCTGAGTTTACCCCTAGGCCTAGTTATATCTGAAAATCTAATTGAAAGTTTCAAACCACTACTATGAACCACAACTTTCAGTGCCCTGAAATGGAAATTAGCATGGCAGTATAAAGAATTACCTCAACATCTACTAAAAGAAGAGAAAATTTTAAGGTAGCAAATACCAATAGCTTCCAAAAAATCCCCAAAAAACTTAGCTCATTACTGTGTGTTGGTGTTATTTTAAAAGCTTGTCTATATATAGTTTTAAAAAGCACCAATATAAATATTTTTAGGTGAAAATAAACACAGTTCAAAAAGAATGTGCTTGACATGGAGGCAACCATATTAGTTCAGTGATATTTCTACATGCTCTCTTATATACCAGGATCCACACAGAGATTTTCTCTGTGATAAAATACTTTGTCAGGTGAAGTCCTAACTTCATAACACAGCTCTCTCATACATCAGCAAGTTGTACCTTTGCTTGTACAGTCCATGCAGGTGCCTCTATAGAGTCATTCCACCATTTGATAGGAAAGGGAGAGTAGTACCTAGGACTTCCTCCTCTCCATGTCTGCAGGCAGAGCCTGCAGATTATTTGCAGAGTCTTTATTTATTCATTACACTAAACATTGTATGGTCTCTCTGACTTTTCAGCAAGTAGGACTTTCAGCGGGTATAGTATGTGAATAAAGTTCCTTATGAAATAGTGAATGCGTGTCTATGGTTCTCCCTAGGGCTGGCAGCACAGTCCAGGAGCATCGTGATTCTCTTGAGCTGCTAAATAGAGCAGGAAGGATGTCCCAATCCCTCTCTACAGCTGATAGTTGTGATAACCATTATCAGTCACCCAACAGACTCAGCTCCAACATATGCTGTGCAGATAGGAACCAAACCCATTGTTTCCTTGGAGAAATTCCTAACACTCTTTGCTACAAAAGCACTTGGTTCTCAGTCATTAAAAACATTCATTGCTCCAAGCAGGGCTGTCCCTACTTATTATAGAAGATGAAACAAGTTCATCTAGGACCAAGGACAGGTTGCAAATTACTGTTTGAGCCTTGACTATGAAGTAACGCTTGTACTTGACTGTGCTGGAATTTGATAAATAGTATTGGGTTAACCACGGACACCATTTTTACAACAGTTGCTATCATACCTTGAATTATCTGAAGCATTCAGCCTCTTCCCCCCTGCCCCTGGAAGGTAGTTCCTCCAACTGTAAAGTTTCATGACTTTTCTGAGCTATAGGGTCTATTTGTTTAATTAAAGAAGGTGAAGCCTGCAGATTGTCACAAGTGCCTCTTGCAACATTTTCAAGGTTGTGCAGAGCTGGAACTTGTGGAACTTGTAACACTTGATAACACACTTTGGTCCCATTTCAGGAAATCATCCCTGCGCAAAGAAGCTCATTAACATATACTCAGGTTCTGCAGCAGACAGTGAAAAATATGCACATTCTTAAAGTTAAGAAGGTATTTTCCTGAGAGTAACTTGATATGGCTGCAGGTGCAAGCTCAGGCAAGGCAGTGTTTGCTGAGGTTAGTGAACCTAGGTCGTATCTCTCTGTTGCTGCTCTGTGGCATATATAGGATGAGGTGTTCCTCTCCCCCACCCCCCCAACAGGAGACATTTTACAGGAGAATATTTGGGACATTTATTTTTTGCATATTTAAAGGAAAGAGTCTGATCTCAACTGCCCTAAAAAAAAGGTGATTCATTTGTAGTATGAGCAACTGGGCAAAAGAAATGCACGTAATTGAAAGAGGAAATCATTTTAGTCAGCTTCAAATTCCTTTTGCTTCACATGCTTATTTCAGCTCAAATATTTGTATGAAAAGATGCTCTGGTGAAAAATTGAATCCTATGATTAATGGCCAAACTCCACACCCATTTAATCTCATCCATCCAAAAAAATTTTCTAAACCAAAAAAAAGATTTATTTGAAATCCCTAAGTACACAGCAAGCAGAAATAAAGTGGTTTTAAAATACAGGTCTCTATTTCATAACAAAATGAAAAATAGCACAAATATTTTGGGGTTTTTGGCTTACCCATCAACAGGTCATATTCTACTATTTAAGACCTGCTTGCATCTTCCCACTTTACTATTAGTGATTTTTTAGTGTTATCTGAGCTTTATTCTTTGGTCCATTTCACTTTTCAAACATTCCAGTTAGAGGAACACTTTAGACCTTAGAGTAGAGACACTGTCAGTCCAGAGGCAGAGGACTGCTACAGAGCTTTCAGGAACAGCCTTTTTTGATTACTGTACTCAATGTGTCTGTTTAACTTCGTATAAACAGCTAATGCCAAATATATGAGAAACTAATCTGGCCTTGTTTAAATGCAGGATTTTGACTCTGTGGGTGTTTTTATTCAGAAAAAGATTGCCCTCTTTCTAAAAAATGCACTTTTAAATTTTAAGTTATTTCACAATTGAGCACTGTTGTTCAAAAATTATAGCACTTGGGAAGATCTGAACTACCATAACTGTGAGTATAATATGTGAGCCATTTTGTTATTTTGGTTCCACTTAACCATGTAGGCAGATCCTTATATTCACATAAAGTCAGTTATTTCAGCTTATTTTATATCTGTGAATTTCCCCGATGCCCTATTTTCTCACTTAGATGATGGGTTCTTCGTATGAGAGCTGAGCTGATTGGTGAAAACACAAGGACAGTTGAATGATAGTCCAATGCACTATCCAAATCTATTTCTAATCAAAACAGGGTTAGGGTATAGGCTCGCTAGATGTGTGCTAGCTCATCCTTAAAATAAAGCATCCAATTTTTTCAAAGCCCAATGAAAATGGGTCTGATGAGATTAGAAGTATACTGATTTTCTACAGTGCTTCCAACCTTTTACAATCACCCTGCTCAAGCTGAAAATGTTTCTTCCTTTATGAAATACATTATCACAGCAACTCAAAATTTTTAGGCTGGGAGACCATTACAGAAGGTGATATACACATGCTACTGAACCTTAGCAAGGATTGTCAAAATAATAACAAGTGAACTCATATTACTAAGTCAACACTCCAAGAACTAAGCAGGACAACCTATCATTTTCCTCAAGCTATTTTTTTTACCTAGTCACTGAATTAAAAACAGCTATTCAGTCTTTGGCTCCCAGAAATGATCTGACAAAAATAGATAGCTTTAAAAGATGAAGTATATTGAAGTCAAGCAAAGGAAATATACTGAAGTCAAGCAGGCAAAAGTGTACCTACTAGACATTTATGATCAAATATTGTGTATATAGTGGATCCCCAGGAATATTTAGGTGTTTGAATCCCAAATATAGGCACTCAAAGTCCTCACTTGGATGCTTCTTTGCCTGGAGGCATATAAAATCTCTAAGTCCATGCATTTTAATAAATGATATTTGCTAAGTGGCTAAATTAATGAAACTGGCAGGGTTGATGCCTGAGCATCATATTTCTCAAGGAAAATACTCCATCCCTTAGCTTGTATTCAAAATCCAGCTCAGAAAACACTCTCAGTACAGACATATTGGATGGGACCAAAAAGGAAACATGGCCAGAGATCTGTCATCACTCTTCCTGTCTTTTTGCTTACCAGCTAAAGAGCTGAACTGAGACACGGAAGACACTATGTCTTTTGCTCACACCTCTGTCTGTTTAACAGGTATTTCAAACCTTCCAAGATCCTTTTAACTTTAGGCGTAGTCTGCTTTGTAGAGCAGAGGCATTCAATATCCATTCTTTCTATACTTTTCCAATGTGCATAGTATAGCAAAATATTTGCTAAAACACAGAAAGTGCAAGGAAGAAACCAAAGGAATATAAAAACTAGTGTTATAATGCTGCTCAGTGGTTAGCTCTCTCACCTAAGTAAAGAGAGGACTGAATCCCAGTCCCTGTCCTCATGATTACTTAATATGGGATACTTAAAATTTCATTGACACAGGCACTGAGGCCTCTTTTCTTGTAGCTGAGTGCCTCAAATGTTAGGCAATAAAGTATTGCTCTCTCTTTTGCCTAATGAATATTTAATTATTCTCGGTGAAGTAAAGCAGCTTCAATAAGAGGAATTATGGCTCTTTATCTGTCCTCAAACTAACCACTGAGCTATTGGATAAAACTGAGATCCTGGCTAGGCCCCTCTCTGAAAAGTGTGAGCCCAACTGTGATTCAAGGTAGTTAGCAAATACCAAGAGAAGGAAGTTCTTGCTGTAACCTGGGATTAAGTATTTAAATTTTTCAGAGACATTTGTCTCCATACACTTACTATTTTTTGTTGACCTTGTTGGCTTTCTGCTCAGAATGCTCTGGGTCCTTGGGTATTGTAGGCATCTAATTCAGGGCTAATATATGACTCCTGAAAGATTCTAAAATGCAATGTGAGGCTGCCTGTTCCTCAGGGGTCTAGTTCTAGTGTGGAGAGTATCCACACTCCTTAAGAAAACCATAGAGGATATAATAGCATCATATGCATTTGGAGTAGGCAGTGTTAAATGGGAAAAATAAAACTGAGAGAGAACAGAACCTCTGGGCCATTTACTTATGTTAATTTTCTTGCTTCTGTTCCTTAGTGCCTGAAATTCCACTTTTGCTTGTAAGGCAGACACATTCCCATTGTCTCCCCGCTCTGCCCAGTGCTTACTGGTTCCCTGTAGCCCCCAGCTGATGGCCCTTTGAGACCTGCATCCAGCTTGCAGACATCCTGAGCTGCTCTAAGCTAGGGCGGCTGTGCTGCGCAATTAGCATGCCAATCAGAGACCCTGCTGCTGGTCCTTTCCCACCACAACAGGTGGTGGCTGGCTCAGAGGGCTGGAGACAACGTGAGTGGACTCAGAAAGGGATAGATCTTTGGATTACCTGTTCCTTTGGGAGAGACGCATTGCTTGGATTTTGAAATCAGACACCACCTCCTTAAAGGGAAGAACCATGTTGTGGGAAAAGATATCAGACTTGAGTTTTCCTCGGGAACAAACCTGACAACATCTTTAGCTGAGTGCAATTTTCTTACCTAACAGTAATTTTCAAACTCTGAGGGACCAAAAGACAGGAAAAAGGCAGCTTGTCAAAAGAAGGCACTTCACCCAGAAGATAACCACCATTTTTCAGTATTCTCAGACGTCAACTTGACACAGTCCTTTCATGACTGGCTGAACTCCACAGATGCGGCATTTTGGAAAGGAGTACATCTTCTGGGAATCAGCTGGTGTGGAAAAACTGCAGAAGATCAAAACACCGACTTTGGCTAACAGCATGGGCGAGAGCCCATGAACCATGAACAGCAGATTGGGCAGAATCCTAGCCACTGAGTGTTCTGTAGTGGCTGTACTTCAATATGCTTTATCAAGTTTCAGATCCCAGCCTATTGCCATGCAATCCAATTTCCATAATTATTTCTCAGTTAAACTCCATTTGATTTATTTATGTTCAAATTAATCAGCACAGCTGATATGAAGTTTACCAGACACACAGAGTCATGGTGATTCCTGCAGATGTAATACCATAGAAAGATTAATTTATTCATTGATCAAAATCTTGGTTTATAACTCACTGTTCTGAAATAAGACTTTTCCCAGGCCAGGGTGGACTGGTAGGACTTTAGTATAGTTGGTATATATTGTATTATACTCTTACTCCGTCTTTGCTCTTTATTCTTCACGTTAGTTTAGGGATGGTATTTGATAGGGCAGTTATACAATTATATAAAATGGAAGGTCTGGGGTTTTCAAATCTTGTTTTGATGTTGCTGTACATTGTGAACTGCAATTAACTCAATTGCAGTTAAAGAGCTGGACTTGACTCAGTGGTTCAGGATTAAAATTCTGTCTCTTGCACATTTCTCTGATCTGCAAGTAACTTGCTTTCATGCTGTGACTTCCTCCTCTGTTAAAATGGAAATAATGATAGAAAGAAAGAAGAGTGTATCCAGCTACGCTGGTATTATTCAGAATAAAGTTGGCCTTTTACTGTGTGTTTGCACAATTCTTGCACAACAGGATCCTGATCGCTACAGTAGTACGTAAATTATAATAATATGTAGTTTTAGTATTTTCCACCATCAACATGATTCACTGTAAGATCTTTCTTAAATCTTACTGTTTATTCTTATACTACTTGTATAAGGAGCAGAGTAACCAGCAACCAGCAAAAATCTCATGCTACAATTTTATAATGCTACAAATAGTCAGCAACAAGTAAGGAACAGACCCATTGCAGTTCTAACAGGCAACGCTTAACTACAATAATGCTGTACCAATACCTTACATTGTCCAGAAAAGAGCGACAAGGGTCATGAAGGGTCTAGAAAAAGTGTCCTACAAGGAGCTGCTGAGGGAGCTGGGGGAGTTTAGCCTGGAGAAGAGGAGGCTCAAGGGGCACCTCATTGCTCTCTACGACTGCCTGAAAGGAGGTTCTGGTGAAGTGGGAACTGATTTCTTCTGCCTTGCCTGCAGTGAGAGGACCAGAGGAAATGGCCTTAAACTGAGACAGGGGAGATAGAGATTAGATATTAGAAAACAGCTTTTCACTGTTAGGGTGGTCAACCTATGTTGCTCAGGAGGTGGTGGAGTGACCATCCCTGGAGGCATTTTAGAGGTGTCTGGATGTGGTGCTGGGTGCATTTGTTAAGGGGTTACAGTGGCAGTGCTGGGTGCTCAGCTGGACTGGATGACCTTGAGAGTCTTTTCTAACCTTGATAGAACCATAAGTGCTATCATCTCTCATTCCAAAGCAATTGAAGTCCCCAAGGGGAGCACAAAACACGTAGAAATGGGCTCATCCATACATTAAGTAAAAAAAAAAAAAAAAAAAAAAAAAAAAAAAAAAAAAAAAAAAAAAAAAGAGGCTTGAAGAGAATTTTCTGCCAAGGCTGTATTTTAAATAATGAATGGAAGGAGGAATAATGAAAGGAAGAAGCAGAGGGAAAGTTTGAAATGAGCAGAATTGTCATCCATTTCTGGATGGTACCTTGCACTCCAGAAGTGGTACTACCAAAAGGGATTTGGTGACTTGCTCTAGTTGAAAGACCATTAGAAAAAGCTTCTATGGATATAATAACTAAAGAGCAATACTGTATCCTATTCTGTCCTATCCTCAAAGCATGAGTAGAAACAGCTGAGAATGCCCAATAAAGACTGTCTAGAGGAAAGAAGCATGACAGAAAATACCCAGTGTGACAGATATGCCCAAACAAGGCACCTACAATGAAAGCTAAGGCATTTAAGGTACTTAATTTGCAAAAAACATGACAGAAAATTGAGAAATAATGAGAATTTTAACAAAGTTAATACAGAACTCTTTGAATTAAATCTTAAGATTTAGCTGCTATGGTTTAGCTGTTATTTCTAAACTTCCAAAATGCATAGGTTCACAAGAACAGATCAGTGGTTCACTTCTCAAATAGTTATGCCACCAAGTGTAATTGTTATGTACATTTTTTTTAAGCTACAATTTTTTCTACTCACCAGAACTTTTTGTATGTTCAAAATTCAATCATTAGCTGACAGCATATTCCTGCATACTTACTGAGTATTCCCAAGTGAGATTTAGGTGCCTGTGACATTTAGAATAAGGTACTTACCCTCTCTGGCTTTAACTATGTGCAGAGCCCTTTTAAGAAGACCACAGCCTACAAACCACAGAGGGTAATCCCTCCACTCTTCTCACAGCTGTCAAAGGCTCAGATGGAGCTCTGAGCATTGCACAGTGTCCAGCTCTGGGCATTGCACTTCAAGATAGGAGTTGACCACTCAAGACAAGTGAGAACAGCAGTGACAATAATGGCAAAGCAAAAAAACCGCACATTCAGTGAATCTAGAGTCAAAGAACTGTTATTGTGTCCCCTAAAGGAGGGAAGACTTCTAGAGAGAAGTGTTTTAGAGAGAAGCGTTCATTATTCTATCAGTCCATGGAGACAAGACAAACTTGCTGAAGGTAGGGGTACTGACCCTCTGGAGTAGGTTTGCCTCAGGAAATCATAGGGTTGCCCTCACATAAGGCTTTAATAGAGGTGAAAAAAAAAAAAATCTATCGAAACTGCAAAAATGTGGCAGTTGCTGGTGATGACTGGAATCTAATGACCATACATCAGGCTTCCTAATCTTTGATTCTGATGGATTTTGTTTAAAGGTGCTTGAAGAGTTTTCTTCAAACTCTGAAATAACTCATGTTTGGACAGAGGCCAATCACAGAAAGTATCTAAGACAAAATAACATCATTTTGTGAAAGATATAAACTAGATAAAGTGGCCATGAACTCTCAAGTAATTCATTCATTACTACAAATACCTTAATTAAATGGATAAAACTGTATGAATATACTGAACATTAATATCACTGGATTTCCTACTTAGAAATGTATGATGTCACCTCCATGCATGATGAGCATCTCTGGTGAGCAGCAAAGCTGCTGGAGCAGCTTTTTGAAGTTGTAGCATGACAGGCTTTTGGCAACTGCTTGGAACAAAGCTGCTCTGATGGTTGTTTGATTAAGCAAATCTGCTGTGGTAAATGTCTGAAGCCAAGCTGTTTCTGCAGCTGTTTGAGCCAGAGCTAGTCCTGCAGTTTTTGAAGAAGGCATTTGTAAAAAATGAAGGAGAGAGGTGGAAACAGAAAGGAGGGAAGGGAAAGGTTTTGTTTTTACTACATACAGCATTTCAGGAAAAAAGTATGTTTTCAAACAGCTTTGTAAAACAAAACTATAATGCCATCTTGGGGTTTTGGTGATACTGGCTATAATATGCAGAATTCCTAAGGATATGTATGTTTGCATAAGATTTACTGAATTACAGACTTTCAGAATGATATTAAAGCTGCAAAGTCAAGTAACCAAAATGTAGGAAATGCCAGAAGTAAGGCTGTATGCAAACTTTCCTCATCTCCCATTAGTCACATATTCATATCGGGCTTTTGTCTTCAAGATCCAAGCATCAGGCAGTACTCATGGGTGGCAGATATTTTTAAGACTACATCCGGGGTTTTTTTGTTTTCTTGTCCTTGTTCAGTATGAGACTCTTTGCCTTGTTTATTTCACATATTAAAATCTTATATAACAACAGAATGATTAATCTCCTCCTGATATTTCCAGCAGTTCTCATCAGTGTACTCTCTGAGTGCTTCGCAAATATGAGTACATATAATATCATGGTACACTTTTAGGAGTTAAAGTGATATTGCTACTCCTGACTTCTGCAGAGGTGAGGTTAAAACTTTACTGTAGTTTAGGGTGTTCTCTTCAAGGTGTATGATCTTGAGCCACAACTTAGTAATTTATTTAGTCTAGTTGTAATTTGTCAAGTTGACTCCTCAAGTGTGCAACACTTCTGCAAGCCAGATCATTGTAAGCCAGGTGAGTGAGGCAACAAGAAAAAGAGGCACCACCTATGAAAATCTTTTGGTGGAAATGGCTTGCTAAGAACTACACAGGGATTTTGAGGAAGAAGGTGAATAGTACCACGGTAAAATAAATTAAACAGATAAGTGATTGTGCAATTGTGCCCACCTAAACGCAAAAGAGCAAGCATACATTCTCCATGACTGTATAGCTTTCATTTTTCCATTTCCTAAATTGTAAATCCTTGCTTTGGAGTCCTAAAAATGTCGTTGCTTTTCCATGTGTAGATAAATTTCTTTTTTGTTGTTGTTTCATGTTAGGAAAAAAAAAAAAAAAAACCCTCCCACATTTTCCTGTTGTCATGCCTAAATGTGTAGATTTTATCAACAGGTTAGGAAAATGTAAATGTCCAGCATAGTCTTCTGACATTTAAATAGAATAACTAAGAATATTTTCTGTCCTATCTGGGTGCCAAAAAAAAAAAAACCAAAAAACCAAACCACCACCACCACCATAAAAAAAAAAAAAAAAAAAAAGACGATTTCTAACCTAATTTTGAACAATGACATAATTGTTGAAGTCAGGGTTCTTGGGCTCCACTACAAGGTCCAGATTGAATACTCATCCACAGGACATAGATGCTTGAATTTATTCCTGCCTTTACCAGTCACTGCCTCAGTCTTATTTTTTCATTAACCTCTGTCCTCATTCCAGATCCATTTCCATTTCTCAGCACATTTGGTTCCTTCCACTAGTTCCTTTCCTTTCTAATTTTTAATCTATTCTGTCTCTCCTGACCCCTTTCCTTCTCAACCATAAATTTCTCTGTAGATTGCCCAGCACCAATCCTTCACCCAGTGGATCCTTCAGTCATTCTAACAGCTGCCAATGTTTTAGCAACTTTTTTTCACTTCTTAACATTTTTCATTCTTGCTGGCTCTGAATCTCATCTTCATTTCCATGCGCCGTTTACTGTCTCTATCACCATAAATGTCTCGGTTTCCTCCTCTTTCACTGTGTCTCTGTGTTCTGGTGTCCTGGTTCCTGTCTGCTCCTCATCTCCAGGCAGATCAGATTTTTGCAAGCTCTGCTTTTAAATAGTGCAGCTTCCTCCTTCTCACTTCCTGTTTGGAGTAGGTGGAAGAAATAGAGCTTCTGCGCTCCGATTTGGACTGCAGCCCAGAATGACGTAAAGCTGTAGTTGCAAGGAAAATCCTGCTCAGCCTCAGTGTGGGACATGTCATATAATTACAGAATCTTTGAGAAATGCAACTGCTGACACCTGAGACTTTTGTACTGCTGGTTTGTTTGGGGTGTTTTTGGCTTTGTTTGGGTGTTTTGTTTTTTTTTTTTTTTTTTTGTTTGTTTGTTTGTTTGTTTGTTTGTTTTGGGTTTTTTTCCCTGTTTCCCCAAAGGATTAGGACTTAGCCAAACTTAACAAATTCTATTAAGAGTTGGAGAGAAGTACATCCTTGACACAAAGGCAAACCTCCACCCAATTTTAAGCCACTCTACAAGTGATAGTAGTGCCAAAAAGGTTCACCGAAATGCTGTTGTGCTTTTTACAAAAAAACCCCCGTATCTTCCCTTAGTCTTGATCTCAAAATGACTGAGTTGTTTGTCTCCAAAAAAAATCACCCAAATTCAGCCTTGTGCAGCCTCGTACGGAAAATTTCAGCGCAAATAATTAAACTTTGGCAATGTTACAAATAACTGGAAACAGTCTCATAATGGGAAATGTTGGACAACCTTACTAGACATGTGTGCATTATTCCTGTCTATATTATAATGTCCATTAAAATTTGAAGAAACAATTATTTTTATAGTTGTCAGAGAAAAACTCGTGGGTTTGCTGTCACTGCAGCATCGAGTTTCATACTAGAGCTGTTGTAACAATTAAGCTACTTTGAAAGTGCTGTTTGCATTAAAAAGGACATTATTTTATTTATGATAAAATGGCCTCACTTACTGCCATGCGGATAACTCCAGCCATTCAGAGATCTCAGAGTGAGTGTCATAAAATCAAAAAAGTGATGAAAAATTTGTGAGATTGAAAGACAGTTGGAGGGAAAGTGGTGAATTTTCTTCCAGTTTCTGAGCTTTGGAGTTATTTTGCAATACATTCAAGTCCTTTTCTGTAAATATAGAGCCAAATCACTTCACTTACATGTTATCCAAACTATATGCTGAACTTAAACCAGTGGCAGAGATTTTAGGATAAATACCAAATATGCTGTCAGTTGTCAAGACCTCAGAAGCAGAGCCCCATGCCACTGCCTTTTCCATTGCATCTATTACAGTTTAAGACTCTGGATATCGAGTGCTCAGCTGATGCACAGCTTCTACTCATAAAGATGAAGTCTCTTGTGTATCTGAGCCATTTTTTTTGTGTTGTTTCCATTGACTTATCTGCTATGTTTGACTTCTGTATTTTTTCATACTTAAAAAAAAATAAAATAAGACAGTTAGAGCACATATTGTATACACTTGAAAACTGAGGAAGAGTTTTGAAGGCTCAGATCAGGGCAAATCTGAAGCAGCACCTGAGCTGTTCTCCTTTACCAGTAGCTGGTGTCAAGAAAGGATTTTAAACCCAGACTAGTTGTAAAATCTCCAGGAGTTCCTGATAAATTCTGCAGAGGTCAAAGCATCTATGATTGCAAATTAAAACTGATTTTTTAAAGTTTTTTTTAGGGAAATTTTTTCAAAATAGTACTTTTGTGGCATGTTGGCTTATTTTGCAAAGACATCCACACAGAAACACCTAAATCACCAAGTATCAATCACCATATAGTAATGGCATAAAATCTTTGGAGAATCTAAGTACCAAGAGAAGGGAAGATTTTTTTTACTGCTGTAAAGGAAGCTGTAACAGGAATGTGCAGATTTAAACTAAATGAGAGGCCATTCCATGTAAATATTAGGGTAGCATTTCCTTGATGATGAGATTCACCGAGATGCCTAGCAAAACAGTAGACATTCAGCTTCTTCAAACTTCTAGAACTAAATTGAACAAAGCAACATATAAAGCAGTTGCAGAAAGGTTTCTGAAATCAATTGCTCTGGTCTTTTATTACCAAAATTCTGTTACTGAAATCCAGAAAATATAGTCCATCTCTTCCTTTACAGTGCTGAGTTAAGGCAAATATGAATTTCCTGTTGCTTTGTCTTGACACATTGAGATTGATATGAGGTTAACTAGGTAGGGAAAGCCTCTAAGTAAACAGGGTGACAGAAGTACCATAGCCAAATAATTCTGAGTCACACTACCTTTACTCCTGAATATTTGGATCATAGTGCCATGTTATGTCATCATCTACAGCTGGGCAGAATGTGACAGCTCCTCAGATGAGAAGGATATCACTTAACTTCTGCTGTCAGAAACTGACACCTGCGCCTGAGCTAATCATCCTAAGTTCCCTTTACTGTCAAAAGGAAGAAGTAAGGGTCTTGTGGAACACAATCCATTTCATTTAATGTAGATGTGCAAAGTAAGGAAAAAGAATGACACGAGGTATCTCTTGGTATGGCCTCTAATGACTCTCTGGGATAAGTAGCCAACCTGTGATGACATAGGTGAAATGGCTTCCTCATTTTTTTGTCAAAGGTGGACATCAGCACAGGTTTCTTCTTCACATATAAGCCAAACTGCTGAAAAGATCTATGATGAATGGAACTACACATGACAGGCATTTCAGCACTTCTGCAAACGCAGTTACTCAGCTGCTGAACAGGATGGGACAGGATGGCTCCTGACACTGCTTTTCTAAATTTCATCCTAATTTTCAATATGCTTCTTGTGAAAATGTGAAGTGACAATGCCTATTTTTAAATCCCTCAGGTGTTTAGGCCTTGTTGTAGCCGTTTCCTGCTGCTGACTTAATTAAGGCCTGCCAGCCTGAGACCAGCTCTTCTCAGCAGTCTGCCGCAGTCTGTCACAGCCTGCTTTCAGCGTGACAGGTAAGGGCATGGTGGCACTCTGTTCTGTTTGCCTTGTGGTCCACTGCTTTCACTTGTGCACAGAGAGGAGGATGCCAGCTGTCCCTACACCAAACTGCACAGTCCTCTCCAATTAGTCTGAGGTGAGTTTTCATGCCATAGATAGGGGATTCTACTGATGGCAGCTGGTGGAAAACATGGCCCTGCTTTGCCCTTTCTCCCTCAGCCATTGTTACCAGATCTAAGCCATGCAGCCTCAGAGGGACCTGATGCAGCGTTCTGACCCAGGGAGAAGCTGTTCCTTTTTTTTTTCAGAGTTAGTTTTCCACTGGATCAGCCAGTTGAACTGACTCACCTTGCAGCTGTGTTTTTGTTAGGTATGATATGAAGGAACCAGGGTGAGTACATGCCATTGACTGACAGGGGTACACGACTTGTTCTACTCATTCAGCGGCAGTGCTGCATCATCTTAGATGAAATACGAAATGAAAATAACTTCACTATGGAACACTCATCAAGAAAGTTGTTACTCTGTGTGAACAGAGCATTTTCAGTGTACACATATTTTTTTACTGTTAATAGTTAATCAGGTTTGGTTTTGCCATTCTATAAATGAGGTTTTATTGTTAAGGAAACCTCTGAAGCTTTGTGCTATTTGAGACTAGAAGATAGAGTTAAATACATTTTAAAACATCTCAAGATGCCAAAGTAATGGATGTCTTTTATAGCTCTGCTATCAGTTTTTTTGGTGCCAGAGCAGTGCCAAAGGAGGCTGGATTTTCGGGGGTGGGGGAGGATTTGGCAGGTGAAGGTGAAAAACCACAAGACGGTGGTTCTCACGTGTTGCAGCACTGTCCTTGCTATACTGGGAAAGTTCCAAGCAGTAACCAAATCCAGAATGACTACTGGGACACTCCTTGCTATTCTAGCTACAAGTTGCTCATTAGCTTCCTGTTCTAAAATAGTGAGGAATGTTGCTATCAGCATCTAAACATTTATTGCTTCCTTTCCCAGCAGCAAGCTCAATTCACTGGCAGGTATCAAAGTATGCAACCTACCTCCCAAACTGATATCACCTCAGTAGGTGAGGGGCTTTTAATGATTGCACCTGTAATGCAGAACCTTTGGGCTACAGGAAACGTGCTAATGCAATTTACTATTATCTTTCACAGCAGGAGTTCCCTTCAGGGAAAGACTGATATTTATTATAAGACTTGGATTTCATGAGGTCCCTTGAGAGAAATGAATTATTAGGCATTGGAAAGTTGTTAAAACCTCTGTACAGCAGGTAGTTTCACCATGACTGGCAGTACCTGAGACTGCATCTCTTATCAGGATTCCTACTCCATGTAGGATTTTCCAATTTTTTAAAATGATTTTCAGTTTTCCTGCTGGCAGCAATCTCCAAAAATGAAAGCACTTCAGACATCTCAGCTTTAAGTACTCAAAATCCCTACTTGCTTTTAAAAGCTTTGGTCTTATGGTAATACCACACGTATAAGTGGAAATGAAATGGATCTGGACAGATTTGCTGTATTCTGCTGCCACATCATTGTCCCAATGCCAGAACAGCCAGCCACAAATTGATTCCACCAGTACTGAAGGAAGTATTATGTATGAAAAAGGAAATTATGTCTAAAGTTTGTAAAAGAGCCTTAACTCAGGATTTCCTGCACTTTTAGTTTTTGTGTTATTTAGGCATGAGAGTCAGCAACCTTAGCACCATCTTAGTGCAATTATGTGTGTGTGTGTGCTGGAATTTCCCTTGAGTTTTTGGAATGTAAATAACGTGAACAAATGGAGCCAGCTGAAATAAAATCGAAAAATTTTTATGCAAGTAAATACTGTCAATTGTGAATGTTTACATTTTGACTCATGGAAGAGAAGTTAATAATACCAAATATGCCAAATGCAAATGCCAAATGCATCCCAGCCAACAAGGAGCTCAAGCTCTTTCTGGCACCATCTATGAAGACAGAAGAGCAGGGAATTTCCTCTAAGAAACCTCTTTGGTCTAGTCCACTACCAGTTTCTATAGAGACTATATTCTCAAAAATACTCTCATTTATCACTATAAATAACTCCCACAGTACAGGGAAAAAGTGGACTTTAGCCATAGTGCCTACTGGGTGTAAGTTGGATGTTATTTTGGAAAAGTCAAAATCCAAGATCAAATGTTTGTATGCAGTTGTTGGTGAGAATTTATATAGCCATTGGGGATGGAAAAGATGTCAGAGGCTGCCTGTTAGTGATACCAGAATATTACTGCCCTGTGAATGGGGACTTACATCCTGCACAAAGCTGCATTAATAGCAGGATTAATAGTACCTTCTCCTCCCCTGTTGGTAATACAGTCTCTGCACAGGAGGAGCCACATGTTTCTTGGTTGGTGTTTGTAGGCTTCTGAGTTCTCTGGAGTTGTTTATGTATTTTTCTTTATAATGGCCATGTGAGGAAAGAATTATTTTCTCTGTCTTACTGATGGGGAAACAAGTCCCAGAGCAATAAGGAGCTTGATTTTTTAACATACTTTAACACTTTGTTTGGAATCTTAAAACCGTGCAGATATTTGAAGTTGCATCAAGCGCTCCAAGAGTGTTTCCCAGTGTGTCAGCTGTATCCAAGTTCGATCTCTGAGTGGAAAATCTCCCTCTCTCCACCCTATGCCTTGGTTTCCATGGGAAGAAAATCTGTGCACACAGTTATAGAACCCCGGAATGCAACCACTCTGCAGCTTGAACTTGGCCAAAGACACGTAGACAGGATTTTTGAAAGCACCAGGTGTCTAATTTATATTGTTCTCTAAAACAAACAGGGCCTGGAAATTCTACTGACTGAATACTATGTTTTTTAACAATTCGGCCTTTAAGTGACTGCTCAAGATCACAGAAGTAGCCTGTGGCTATAATCACTGGGATATTCTTTCTTTTGTGTCAATAAAGATTCGTTAGAATTAGCTAAATTGATGTAAATTGGGAACTTGACTAGACCCTTGATTAAGAGGACTTGTCACTTTTCCTTATGGGGCAGAAATGAGATGTGAACACTGTCAGATGTCAGGAGGGGCTGGGGCTTCAGGCAAGCCTTAGGTACTAGGTACTGTTTCCACAACGTGAAACTTGTTATATTTATAAACCTGACTCTGTTATACTGTCCTGCTCTGTAAATCCTGACTGCTGCTAAATACATTTTGTGTTGTCTTTACCACAACAAAATGCTTTAAATTTCCTTGATTATCCACAGTGAAATACTTTCATTAATAAATGCACTACAAACGAAAAGTTATGGAGGAAATGCAAATACCTAATTGAAGTAATATTAAATTGAATACATGCTCTTTATAGTAGACTTCATCAAAATGCATATGTTGGTAACTTCACAGTTCGTAAGTTTTAAATGCATTAAACTGAAACTAGTTGTGAACAAACGATAAAAAGAAGACCTTTTATCCGATTCTACCTTCTATAAATGTAAAATAAATAAATCAGTGGTTCTACACAATGGGAAATTTTGATAAGCTTCCTGCTGGAAAATTTCACCTCAGTGAAAAGAGGATCCTTACAGATTAAAAATAATGTAATCATCTCTTTTATCCAGAGCACCACAACATGTTGGTATATCTTGATTTGCTGGAGATCAGAAGTCTCTACTGGTTTTCTGTTCCAGCCTTTCTAATCCACAGTATATCCAGGAATGTTAAGATACTGAACTGATATCTGAAATAGGCTGTACCACCCAAATATATTTATTTACCAGGACTCAGTCAAGAGTGTTTGTGTGACAAATTATGGTGTAGCACAGAGATACCTAAAACAGAGTTATATTAGCAGGTTTGAATATGGTAATAATTTTGGTCATAGCAATGCAGGTCAATTCACATTGCCCTTTAGCAGGGAAATTTAGCTTTCAGGAGCTTCATGCTGCTGTGTTTGCTTCTGACCTTCAATGTATCTTCTTTAACAGCAGCTTGATAATGGTTCTTAATTACAAAGCGCAGTTTAGACAATTTGCAGTGCTGGAATCCAAAGGCAGCTGATGCAGCTCCAATTTTTATATCATGCTTTGTAGCCTGTAAAGGTTCCTTTGTTCTGTATAAATTAGGTTTTTATGGGGCAGTCACATTCATATGTTCCTCTGCTGTGTGCTGTGGCTGACTTGGATGCTGCTTCACTTAGTCATAGTTTTCAGCTATGAAAATGACTATGACAGGAATTTTCATTACCAAATTGAAAACAAAGTATTCTCAGTAGACTGCACTGGCTCTGGCTTAGCTGTGTACCAGGGTTAACTCCCAACACACAGAAATATGCAAATATTGTAGAAGGTGCTGCATGAAAAGCAAAATATCTGGTTTTGTGTCTTTACAGTAATATAAGAACTGATGATGTGAAAAGCAGAAGCCTTGTTTCCTACAGACTTGTGCATCATGGTTGGAATTTCTGGTGTCTAAAAAGGTGTGGCCTCTAATTACCTAAGGATAAAGTAAATCTGTTTCTCTTGGATATATGAATTCTGAATAGGGATGTAGTAACAGCAGAACTATATTTCTATACTTGCACTTGGCAAGTGCTTTTTATATATGCCTATTTTCATGAAAGGCTCTTAATTTCTTTGCGATCACCTTCTGATATCTTTTGTTGAAATCAGTCCACATAACTGAAAACAATAGATGGATGAACATATATACATGCACACATGTGGGATCTGGGAACCTCTCTCATTATGAAAAGCTAGAAACAGTAATGAACTCTCGACTCCTTAAAGCACAGTTTGCTCAAGACTACAAAGGATTGATATAATTATTTTATACACGTCAAAGCCAAGCATTAACTAAATATACAGCATAATCCCTGTCTAGTATGTCAATGACTGAAGTGTTTCACACAGAAACATTTTTACCAATACTAGAAATATTTAGATCTCCTGTAGAAGAATCATTATAATTTTCATCTGTTGTAATCAGTTTAAATATTAGCTAGAACTCTGTGGTCTTTTAATTATGCCTTACAATTGTGATTGCTTCACATTTAATTGTGGGAAGTCTTCCATCCTCATTCTTTTCTTTCAATTTCTAAGAAATGTCTTTCCAGTAATAGTATTCCCAGTTTTCTGTCCACAATAGGATCATTTCAAGAATCTAAATGGACACATCTCCAGGGTAATAACACTCTCTCAGAACAGGCCCAGGGCTAATTGCCTGCCAGAGTCATGACCGTGAGTAACAAATGGCAGCTGGGCTGCCTTCCCCCTCTGACATCTTTGGGTGCAAAGATTTCCAGCAGGCAAGTAATGTGGATATTTGGAACTCTGGCTGCCTCTCTGGTGTAGCTACATGCACTAGATCACCCTCTCCGTCAAAGCATGTAGCAAATGGTTGTGGCATGATTTTTCACCTCATGAATTTCCAGCATTCTCCCTTTCCTAGACAAAGTCTGTGTATTCTACACCTTATCTGTGGCCAGCTTTTTATCAAGCTGCAAGGTCTCACGTTGAAACAGACACTCCTAGGAAAACCAAATCAAACTAACTGAAGATACAATATCAATTATGAGAAATTCGAAACCTTATGTGTGGATAATCTCTGCAAGAAGCATTTGAAGTAGACTTCAAAAGAAATTCACCAGTCAAATAGAGTCAATCTAGCTGCTCACTGCTGCTACCCTGCTGCTGTTAAAACACATTCGTCACTCCCTTGTGAGAGACCTGGCACTCACAAGACATGTACTGAACTAATTCCACTCAGTAACCCAGAAAAAGCCCTGGAGAAGCAAATGATTTTGTCCTAGGACTGGTGAGCTGAACCCGCAGCACACGGGAGGGAGCACGACAGGATGGCAGGAGCATGGCCATGGGATGGGAGGGGCAGGGCAGGAGCAGCACTCTCCCTTTCCATAGCAGTGAATCGTTAGACTTGCCCAGACATATTACTGCACTGTTTCATTTGAGGCAGCAAAAAAAGGGAGACATTAAGCGGGGAGAGGGAGAGCAAGGGCTGATCAACCAACAGGTAGCTCTGTGAACAGCAGATACAAATGAGATTTATTTTGCATTTGAATCTCAAGATCAATCTTGCATGTGAATCCTCTCTAGTCTGCCAAGATTTGAGCTCAGATTGCACCGTTCCTGCTATGGAGGGATTTGTAAGTTCTCTGTCACAGTGATCTGCCTGTTCTACTTGGTAAAATCTTTTGATAAAATTTGTAGCAATTTAATATCTGTGAAAGACCCACCCCTTGCAAACCTCCAATTAAATTGATCAACGGGGTCTAAATTACTCTGGGTCAAGAAGCACTTGTACAGACTGGGACAGAAACTTCAATATCATAGAGCAGATATTCTTACAAAAAGAAGGGGGGGAAACTGTTGTGACATTAATTTTCTTTTTTCTTTTTTTTTTTTTTAATTTGGAATTTTAAAAAATACTAAAATGTCAACATTGAAAAGAAACAATTATTACTGTTTTATAAATTGTTATTCAACATGTGTCGGGCAGTCTAATAAAACTACAATCCAACATATATTTTACATCTTTATGGAGTCTAGAGCCTCCCAGAGAGCTCTAGCATGTACTTTACTCATACATTAAGTGCAAGGAACAGAAATATTTCATAATATGCATACATCTCCTGGAGGTCTTAGTAAAGACAATGTGAGATTAGAGAGACAATTCCACCATGGACCTGTCACCATATGGGTTGTAATTCTAATTTACAGCAGCAATAGCATACCCTGCATGAGCCTCTCTTGATTCAATAACATTCTATTATTCTGAAAGCAGCAGAGTGAACTTTTATCAATCATCCCATACTAAATATATCAAGATGTGACAATTAGTCCTTTCTGTATAGATTAAGTAACAATTTGAAACGTATTTGGATCTACTGAGCAACCTGCTTGATGTCAGCCATTGACAGCAAACCACAGTAGTTAATTTGACCCTATGGAACATTTAAAAGCAGGCAAGCTTGAAGCATGAGCACTAAGCATGTTTCACTTTTCACTTAAATATTTCAGTTAATTGATTATATATTCCTATTAATTTTCCAGGTATTTTTTTCAGAGTTACCTTCATTCATGGTAAAACACTACAGAAAAGGGTGCTTAGAGAACTTGTTAATATATTGCTCTCAACTGAAATTCCTCTCATAAATAGCCTTTCACAGAGGAAATATTTTTCCCCTCATAAACTTCACTCCCATTAGAAAACATTTTATATCTTGACTACAAAACAGGACATTCTTAAACCCTCACAAGGCTTTTCCTGATTAAGGTAAACAATTTAATTTCCTATCTAAACTCTTTGTGTGCTTCAATAGGCTGTGTGACAGTTCTCACTCCTAACAGACTATTTTACCTTGCCTAAATCTTGTGGTATGCTTAAAATTTGTTACGAACAAAAGCCCAGTCATTTAGGTCTAAATTAGGATCCTTCTTGCTTGAATGTTTTCATGAGAACCTTGAAGCACAGTCATAAAGGTGCCATCAACTCTGGCCATTTGGTTTAGTCAAAGTCGGAGATTAATTTTATTTACCAATCAGAGTTACAAAGGATGCAGGTGACAGCAACATGGACCTCCTCCACTTGGTGGAAACAGCCAAGGGATGGGAAATACAGTCTATTTTATGCCAGAGAATCGTGTTGAAAAATAAAATTTAAATACAAACTGTAGGCATAGATCGTTATGGCAGAAAGGGTGGTCACACCAAAGCCATAGATACATAACCTCCACTCATGCTGGCAAGAGTGTCCCTGCCTTTTGCTTTGTCATAATTTATTCGGTTTTCTGCAGACAGCCCACTGTATGCAGTGGCCAAGCTGAGGCGCATAAGCCTCACATTTCCCTGTTTCCACAATGGCAAGTTTGGCTGAAGCTGCACCAAACCAAATAACCAGGAGGTTATTTATTACACATGTAGTGGTTTCACGTTCACTAAATTCTGGTCTTAGTACTCACACTTTTTCTGTGGGAGAGAGACTAGGAGAAAAACAAAGCAAGCTCAACCTTAAAAATGAACAACTAGTTTTCCTAACATATATTAGAAGAATAGAAAAAGAAAGTTGGGAAAAAAACTAAAACAAAACAGAATGAGATTCCAAAAACACTCTTCCCTCCCCTTACAAACTGTTAACTTTCCTACAAAACAACATAAAGAGGAAATACTTGTAATTTTCAGTCAGTTTCGCCATCTGACAGTAGACTTTCATCAATTCTTTAGGAGAAGAGTATCTTTTAGAGTCATGGATCCCACTGACAACCTAGAACAGTTCTCTTGTGGGTTTTAAACTGTCACAAAAACAATCGCCCAGAGAAACCTGCCTTTGTGACCCTCCCAGGAGCAGTTTCCCAAGGTGCTTATGGGTCATGGGTCTTAGACTTTTGCATACTGGGGTGTCACCTTTTAAAGATTAATAACTCTAAAGCAAAGGATTCTTCATCTCAAGGTACAGAGATATCTTCTCACTTCTTCACTGGTGCAGAGAGCTTCTCATCTCTATCTCTGTTCAAGCATCTTATGGGATTAATATCACTTAGTCCATCACAAACACCTTTGCTCAAATCCTTTACACAAATCTAAACAATCATCTCCCCAAATGCATATCTTTCACATGACTAATAAAGGAATGATCTAAACATAGAGTTCATTCCCATAGCTCAAATAAGAATGGAACAACCAACTCTCCAACCCTCTGTCCTAATAGTCTTTTCACTCTCACTCTACTGACTTCATGCTGTTTCTTCTTTATGTTCACTCTGTTCCCTTTCTTTTCTCTCTCAGAGAAGGGCCAAGCTCTGGAAGCTTCATGTTGCTAAGAAAGAGTTAAATCTGCTCAGAGTTTTTGTCTCTCTCCCATGGTAGCTCATGGTGTTAGATGTTCAGGGCCGCGCTGGTGAGCGAGGAAGAACTCACGCAGAAACATCAGAGATCGGAGCACCCAGGCAGTCTGGAATCACAAAAAAACCCAGGCAGGATCATAAATGCCTTCTCTGCCCACCCCTCAGTGTAAATCAGGGTGGTCTCAGCCTAAATGGTGCCCACAGCTCTCACCAGGGCCCAGCAGAGATCTCTCCCTGCTCCAGGAAAGTTTAGAGAAAGCAGTTGTTGTAAAGCAGCAACCTCTCCTTTCCCCCCACCACCAGGGAGCCGATGCTCCCCCCAAAAGGGGAGAGCAGCAGGCCCAACTCGATGTTACCTGTCTCTCTCTGGCCAAAGGAAAGAAGGAAGGACCCACCTACAGGAAATCTAGGGGTTTTATATGGTACTTCCCAAAGTCGTAACCAACCATTTTCAGTAGTCAAAACAGATGCCAATATTCCAACTAACCCTCTGATAGGTCCCTGTCCTTTCTAAAGCAATTCCCAGGTCCTGACCCAGAAAATCATTCTACGTTCCTCTGTGACTAAAAAACTAAACTGTACTAACACATGACAACACATTACTAAGTCAGCTAAAGGAAACGGATTTTCATGTTTCAGGTAATTTCCTATAAAACCTGGGGTAGGGATGACAACTTTAGGGAGAGAGCCTGAACAGAGAGCTGGGGGCAGTAATTTCTCAAACAACAAAAGCAAAAGTGATATTTGCTGGAGCTTGTCTGACCATGCTCTAACTCCCCCTTTTTGAAGTGCACAACTAAGAAGAAGTGCTGCCCATTAAAAAGTCTTTGAAGATGCTGTTAAAAACGGAGCCAGGTTGATTATACGATTACGCATTAGTGTGAGATTATATCTGATCTCATCTCTTCTCTAAAATTACAGGGATATCCCAATTGTGCATAATTTTCTATATCAGAAGGAAATGCTAATTTGGCAAAACAATAGCTTGCAAGCTACTAAGGGAGTCAGTAATGGGAGCTAGGTCCTTCATACTGCAGGTCACCAGCTGAAACCCACTATAACTCAGTTACGGGTTAGGAACTTGCGCTGATCTAAGGATATCCTAGAACCAAATAAAACATAAGCTTGTCATTTCAGTTCAGATCCTAGCAAGCAACTATTACCAGCCCTAAATAAAAGTGCCAGCTGCTGTTATATCAGAGAACTAAAAAACTCTATTTCTCATCTAAACATTTTCTGCTGTTCCGTGTGGAGGCCTGTTCATAGGATTAGATGAAAAGATGTCATCAGTACTGCACAGAAAGTTCTTGTTCTGCGGATGAATAATTCAATTTCTGATGTTGCTAATCCAGTGCCTTTCAGAAGCATTAAATTAAGTTTCAATTAAGTATGTCTGAAGTAATTTGACTGTTTATCTTTTTGTTTTCTATTCTATTAAACCACTCAATCTAGGAGAAATACCCAGAAAGAAAAAATCAGTATGTGAAGGCAAAGAGGGAGGTTTATTTTGCATTACTGTAGAACTCTTCTGCAATAGTGTAAATATGTTTTTTCTTACACCTTTCTTTTGTCTGGTTTGGGTTTGGTTTGTTGGGTTTTTTTTTTGTTTGGGTGTGGTTTTTTTTTGTTTTTTGTTGTGGTTTTTTTTTTTTTTTGTGTTGGGGTTTTTGTTTTTTTTTTGTTTGTTTTAATAAAAGCTATTTTTTTCAGTTTCCCCACACCATAAATAGGCATCCTTTTTCAAAACCTCATACAAATAGTAGCGTTCTCTGCGTAAATGTTAATCAGCTTACACAGTGTATCATCCTCATGTCCCTTTAATGAGATTAAGCTCCTCTTGCTGAGTGCGAGATTTCCTGAAGTGCTCTATTCTTCTTGCCATTTCTATCAGAGGAAGACCCCACCCTTCCTGTGTCAGGTATTTTACAAATGCATTAAAAAGATAATCCCTGTCCTGGCAGAAAAATTGCTTTTACCAACTCTTTAACACTGAAGGGTGAGTTTCACAATGCATCTTGAAGTACAGTGACTACCACTGCCAAAATGGGAAGTCCTCTTTCCTGGCTATTCATTTGCCTTCTTTTGGGTCCATCATTGACATATAAATGCTTGTAAACTAAGATGCCAAAATCAAACAATTTGAGTGTACTTATCTAATTCGGCACAGCAATGTCTTTCTTTTGGCCATTGGAGCCATCCTGAGCAGTCCTTGTTGGCTTCTCAGCTGTTCCACTACAGTTGTTCCTGCAGCCACAAAATTATTTGCAAGGTAGACTGGAAGTTTACTCCAATTTAAAACAGCTTTCTTACTTCTTCAGTGCTTTTGTTTGTTTTGTGGCTTTTTTTGCCAGGTGGCATCATGTTACTCCATCAAAAGTGGTATTAACACAAGCAAGTGTGCAGTGCAAGGTAGCAGGCAGAAGCGGGGGAATGCTTAGGCAACTGCTGTGGCTGAAGGAAAATAAAATCCCCTGATATTATCCCCCAAAACTATTTATCTAATAATTAAAGCAGAACATCTAGTCCCCAGTCCTCAACCACCATGTCTTTATTTAAAGCTGTCCAGTAAAGGAGATAATTTTTTACAAGTATAAGACAAACAAAGAATAAAGCTGAGATGATGCAATCCAGATGTAAAACCACAGTGTGTGCATGTGTGTAAGTCTACTTGCATACGTACACAAAGAAAGAAGAAATACTTCTTTCCTTGGAACAGGCAGTAGTCTGATTCTCAGCCATGAGCTGTTCTCTACTGATTACTTTGAAGGTCTTGAAATACCAGGAAACTTCACAGCCAGTTCTACAGTTTTCTGTGACCTTGGATATCTCTTACCAGGAATGAGAAAAATGAACATGCTACTCCTACTGGCAGCTCTCAGCAGGATTTCTTCCTCACACCCCAGCCTGCCTCCCCTGATCCCCTCCTCAGCTGGCTGTAGCAGAGCTGAATGTTCTTCACCTCTAAAGCACTCCTTTCTAAGCTAATTCCCTTCTCCTTTAGTCCAGGAAAGGAAGTGATGCTAGATCTTTAAACCATTAATCTAAATAACAGCATTTTGGGACCAAGGCTTGAAGGTTGATGACATCCAAACATGTCTCTGTATATGGAAAAAACCCAACATTTTTAAGAAAACTTACCCTCATGTCTTCTTTAATACAGAGTTTGACATACTATGCACTTTTTTCCTTTTCCTCAGATGTTGAGGAATCTGGCACCAGAATGGGGACAACATTAAAGCCTGAATGAAAGCTATAAAGCACTTTGCCATGTTATTCATCTTCATTGTCCCTTCTGGGAGCCACAGAAATAAGGCAGATACCCAGATTGTGAATCAAAGCCACCAAGCAACCATAGCCTGAGCAAGAGCTTGGAATGCTCTTCTGTTTCATTTATCTTCTCTGACCCTCCCGGCAACTAGAGAAGCAGCAGCTGAAGACACACCCCGTTCAGAAACCAGAGACTCCAGCACCAAACCTTAACTAAAAGTTTGAAAGAGATTCTTCCCACAAGCGTCCTGGGTCTCACCTGCCACACCTTATCTCTCATAGGATACAATGAAGTAAACAATTGCCGTCACATCTGAAGAGTGGCATAAGGTCTCCCTGCTGACAGGAAACACGGTCTGTCTCCATGCTGCACCCTGTACAGCACCAGCCAAGCCTGGTAGCTGCAACCTTGGCTCACTACAAGCATGTATCCACACAAATGCACACCATTTGTGGTGGGTCAAACATCGAGGTTGTATGAAACTCCGACACTGGTAATGGAATATGAGGCAAGGGGCATACCATTAGGCAGTTTTGGTGGAAGAGAACTGGTTGCCTCCCAACTCCCTATTAAAAATACCTGAGATTACTCATGTGTATTGTCAAGTATGAGATCTAATCATCCAGCACTCTATCTATTCTCAAACTGCAAGAATGGAGCTTCTGGAAATTCTCACAGAGGAAATATCAGGGAAAGACCTCTTTTTCCAGGTAATAAAGACTGCAGTCAGTGCAGTCTTGGACTCGTCTAGAGATTATATTAAAATACAGATTAAAGATGCAACTGTACTTTTCCAGACAAAGAATATAAGTCAGTGGATTTGATGCTAAGGGCTCCTCACTTCACCAAGACTTGTTCTATAAAGAGAAGATAAACTACTTTATGTATATAGGAATAGATTTCAATTACACTATTAAGAATAACTAGTGTCTTAGCCTACAATTCTACTAATTTAGTGGACAGTGGTTCTGGGTTTCTTTAATTTCAGGAACTATTTATTTTTATTTAGTTTACTGATTAATACACACCTGTGTTCTTACTTTCAGGAAATTTATTTTGACTTTATTTTCAAAGTTACGTTCCATTTTCCTTTGCCATTTTTGTATATACATCTCTAACTTAATATTAGAATATGAAAATAAGTGCCTGTATATTTTTTCATCATACTTATCAGAGCCTTTTTCCTTTGGCAGACAATTTTTTTGTGCAAAAATGAAGCAAGGTGGTGTTGAATCAGTCTGACAGCATGACTGCTTCCCAGTTTTTTAGACAGGACTAGCAAACCATCTTCAGTTCCAAAGGTCTGCAAGCACCAAGACCAAGAATTAATTTGGTGATGATGAAAGTACAATTCATTTTATCATGTGCTGAAAAGATCTACCAGTCTACGTTGTGTAACTTGCCGATAGGGATCAGAGGTTGTCCATCACACCGTCTGCCTTTCATTCAGCAGGTTTCTGACTTCCTACAAACAGTAGAACAGCTGGGAGCCAGCCAGCCTAGAGGCGCAGAGCTGGGTGCTGTCAGGGCATTGCACATTCTTTCCCAGAAGTTTTGCTGAAGTGCTCTTGAATAGGAATGGTGAAAGGTCGTGAGTCAAAGGAATACTGCTGCTCTGCCAGGAATGATCAAAAACATCTCAAAGTATAACCCTTCATCCTGGTGAGATTTTACAGGTGACTGCCAGGTCTGCAAACCCTCCTCCCTAATCAATGGCATTGAAAGCAGCAAAGCTCTTGAGTGTTGCTCACTGATGATTCTGATGGAATTAACGCAAACAGCAGGAAATTCCTAGTGTGGTTTCCATTACATCAAGTGTCCATTAGAGCTTTCAATGGAATAATGGAAAGTTTTGTCAAAAATTTTGCCTTTGCAAACATTGCTTATAAGTACTGATAAACAAATAATTTTCACACAAAAGCATTTTTAAATTTAGTTCCCAAACCATTTCAAAAACATATTAATTTGAGTTTACAAAACCTGAAAACTCTTTGGATAAGTCTTTCCATAATTTTTAATTAAAAATGCTTAGAAAACTGCAAATTAACTCCATTTCAAATATTTCTAAAACAAGAACAGTAATGTTTTGATATTTTTGATAAAAATGGGTTCTCAACTTCTGATAAATTCAAATATTGATGTAAAGTTTGGTCTCCCAGAAAGGCTTTGTTTTGTGTCTCAGAATTTTGTTGACATTTTTTCCTTGGGTCAGTGCTTCCATTGTTGCTGCAGCTAAGACAACTGGAAATTGGAAACCCATTTGTCATGTGAAGTTGCTTTCTAAAATAAAAATGCAAGCAAGCTGCTATGACCAGTCTTTCCACCTCCTCGGTGCAAGTGAGCTCATTGATCTCTCCATGGAAGTGAATGCCAAAGACCAACATTATCCAGTGGTTAGGGTATGAGACTGGAAGTGAAACTACACTTTATCCTCACAGGCCGGTCTTAGCTAAGCTCTATTTGGCAAGAAACATAATGTGTCCCTTCCTTAATGTGCCCATCTGCAAAACATCATGATATCCATATATGTATGAAAATTGCTGGAACACATATATGTGAAACTTGTGCAAAGTTTCAAACTTTGCCTATGGCTGAGATGTCTTTCATTTCACAATTATTTTTTTAGTCGATCAGCAACTTTGAACTGAACTAGAGGGAGAGCAAGAACACTTGTAAACAGTTTTCAAGTTACCAGAATTTCCTGAAAATTGTCAAATAAGCAGAAAGAGGATCAAATGTGCACTCCCACCCTCTCCTCACTGCCCCTTCAGGGAAATGGTACAGTGTGATCCCAACAGTTACAAGTTCTGCTTGTCCTCCTGTCCTGCAGCTGCTGTGTACATCATATCTGACCTACCTACACATATGGAGCTGCCTCTCAGCCATTGCACATGCTGTTACTTGTCATACAGGAGAAAGCTAGGGATACTGTGGGATGTAAGGGGAGAATTTAGGAGAGTCAGAACTCAGTAAGGCAGCTAGGATTTCTGTCCTTAATTGTTAAAGGGCACATCGGACACAATGGCATAAGAAAGTCGGCTTTGTTAGTTCCTCTGCTTATGGAATAGCTTATCATCAGTAATTGCCCATGAACTATCAACAGCTTCAAACAGAAAATCAATTTCTTCTTCTTTCCCTTGCTCTTTCCCTCACTCCTATATAGTAGGACTAAATGGAAGCCTTCAGGTAGAAGCCATGTCCCCATCAATGATGGGTTTTCATTTAATCCTCTCTATGTCACGTTTGTGGTAGGGTTTTCACTTCAACTATCACACTTCAACTAAACAGACAGTAACCTCCAACTGAAGGGTGGCAGAACATTAGAACATTACATAGGGTGTCAGAACAATAGAACATTACATAGTTCTATTACTTAATACAGTCAGGCTTACCCTGAGAAAAAAAAAAAAAAAAACCAAAAAAAACCAACAAAACAAGGTTTTAGGGAGAACCTGGCAAGAAAGTGACTCCAATTTAAATTAAGGTAATGCAACATTTGTGTAAGTGCTAGCTTAATCTCCTGTTGTTTCAGCTTATTTTAAACCACTTGAAACAGGCATATACCTGACTGAAATAAAGCGTCCCTGTTGTAGTTTGCACTCAATTAAATTGGTTTTAAACTGACTTGATCTAAACAGTGTGGTTTAGCAATGTACACAGATACTGAGTATCTTCTAGTATTTAAACAAGAAGGACAAAAGTATTTTGTCTAAATTTTTCCTCTTTGAAAAGGGAAACTGCAAAAAAAAAAAAAAAAATTCTAACTTTAGGTGTAGAAGATCTCGCAGGCTAAGGAAACAAATAGTTGTGTCTCTGGAGAGACTTTATTTTAGTAGTGATACCTCTGATTTTCCTTGTTGTCCTTATTTTGTTATTTTACAAGTACTCTCTGGCTGTTGGAGATTATTTTGGGGGTGTTGGTTGATGATAAGCTCCACATGACTCAGCAATGTGCACTTGCAGCCCAGAAAGCCAATCCCACCCTAGACTGCATCCAAAGCAGTGTGCCCAGCAGGGCAAGGGAGGTGATTCTTCTCCTCTGCTCTGGTGACACCCCATCTGGAGTGTTGCATCCAGCTCTGGGGCCCCAGCACAGGAAAGACCTGTGGATCTGTTGGAACAAGTCTAAACCAGGGCTATCAAGATGGTCAGGGGGCTGGAGCACCTCTCCTTTGAAGACAGACTGAGAGAATTGAGGTTGTTCAGCCTGGAGAAGAGAAGGCTCCAGGGTTAGAGGAAAGAATCCAGCAATGCCAAGACAGGACCCCAGTTTTTATATTTCAGCAGGAATACAATAAAAATATTTTAACTTGAGAGACACTTCAAGTATGTCTTTATCTGATGGCAGTGAAATAATCACTCAATACATTATCTGACAGAGGGCTTCCAAGTTGCGGCACAATGTAATAGTAACTGAATTTAGAAATTCTGGTAAAACTATCACATAATTTTTTGATAAATTTTGCTTTTGTGAGTGAGTGTATATTCAGCACCAGGACAGCTATGAATGAAGCTGTTTAGAGGATTATATAGTTTCATGTTAATTAGTCATTCTTTCCCCTTGAAATTTGCATTGCATGTTTTATTGGTTTCTCTCATCACTTCACAACATGGACGAAGCAGTTATTTTCATAATAGCCTCATTATGTTGCATTAGGAATGAAGATCTAGAGAAATTATGTTGAATCTCATTGTTATGTTCCATCAGTAGTAAAGACATAAAGAAATTGAACGCTTTAAGTCACTCACAGGCTGTGAGATAACAGAGTGAATGGCTGAAACCGGTGAATGAATGTTGAAGAATTGAATCCAAATCATTCTCATTGTAGGCTAGTCCTTTACCTCAGAAACTCTTCTTCTTTTCTTGTCTGTAGTCAGATTCTGATGTCAAGGAAGAATCAACCGAACCACTTTTGTCTTCCTCTGAACCTGTTTCTCCATTAACAAAATGAGATGGCACTGCTTTATGGTAGTTCCACTGCCACCTCCCCAAAGTAAGCAAAACCAAAATACTTAAAACCACCAAGAAAATAGCTCTTCAAAACAGAATCGCTCAGTCTTTTCAGATCAGGACTCTCTTTCATTGCAGTCAAGTCTTGAAAGATTTCACTATGCTATCTATCTACTCCCTATTCTTAAAAATTGTTTGCACCTCAGCCTCAAGTAAAACAGATGCCCCAGTGCAAATATTTTCTTCAAATCCTACACCTAGGCTTCCAGCAAAACATCCTGTAATTCCCCTACTCTTAGACTGTTTTCTACACTCCTAGTTGAGCCCACTGAAAAGTCATGTATTTCCTGATGTGTTCCATCAGGATTGCTGCCTGGTCCTCCAATTCAATAGGGAAGCTCTGAGAAAGACATATTTTTGTCTCACAGATATTAAGAGCCGATCCCTTTAGCTGCCTCTAGCCAGTCAGTCTCTGCTCCCACAGGAAACCCATCTCTGTTCCTGGAGGCTGGTGCTGTCACCATGGTGAATCCACATTACCATCATATCAAGGGAAGTATGGAGTAAAACAGCCACCCATGCACCAACAGCACACTGGAGCTAAAACCACAGCATTTGGCTGCCTCCCGTTGACCTAGAGTAAATGTTACACACTTCACATGAGGAGAGGAGAGGAGAGGAGAGGAGAGGAGAGGAGAGGAGAGGAGAGGAGAGGAGAGGAGAGGAGAGGAGAGGAGAGGAGAGGAGAGGAGAGGAGAGGAGAGGAGAGGAGAGGAGAGGAGAGGAGAGGAGAGGAGAGGAGAGGAGAAAAAGGTCAATAACCTGTTCTTGGGGTGTTCCTCCAGAGCACCTTTAAAGCCCGTAGGGCTGGCCTAGCATCATCATCATCCTGTACCAGAAAGCACAGATTCAGATACAAAGAAATATCTCCAGATAGGTTGGGACATTCTGTTCCTGCAGATGCAGTGCATCTCTTACTTAGTGCCAGTAACAACAATATCTAAATCTAGTTGAGGGAATAATTGAAAATAAGAAAAATATATTCTTTGAAATGCTAATTTTGTGTTACAGTTCATTTTTATTTAACAGTGTTTCAGAAGATTTAGTATTTAAATCTAATTAGTTAATATACTTTTCTTCTCTAACTCCTTCTCAATTGCAATGTGAATAGCATTGCTTCTGCGGAGTTCCTCTTTTCCAACTTATTTTAGTTAAGCTGATGAATAGGATTGCTAGAAATCACTACCTTTAATATTATTTGATTACCTTTAAAAGCATAACAGCAGCCCAGAAATATCACTGATGTCCTCACCAGCAGAGATGTGAAAATACAATTTTTATTTCTAAAGCCTTATCTGTTCATCCATTATCCTCTTAAGAGCTGAGAGTTAAACACCAGCCGATTAACCTGAAGTTCAAGTTCTCCAGTTATGATAATGTTTAACATCTTATCATTTACCTTGATGTCTCTGCTTGTTGGAGCTTCTCTCAGCTCTCTCCTACAGCTTTCATTGAATGGCTTATATTTCACACCCCATGCCTTGCATCTAGCCCTGTTTTCAAGATTTTCTGTCTGTATGCAATTACACCATCTCTCAATCCTTACTTTTGTCCTCCCTTTCTCCCTCCAGTAACTTTAGAACTTGTCCAAAGCCTATCATTTTTGACAGTCTGCATGTGCACAGCTTAGAGCTCACCACAGTGTGTTCATCCACTTGCCAAACTTGTAGGGAACTGTGCAAGACAGAGGGGTGTTTTTGTTACTGCTGGCTGTTGTGGGAGGTAGTGGGTTTGCAGTGAGAGTGTAAAGAAAGATACAGGAGAATTTTCTTGTAGGTTATTGGATTATTTAGAAACATATTTTGTAGTATAGATATTAATATAGACATATATATACACATACATCTCACAATTGAGAAAATAAGTGTATCTATAACACATATACATCACAGGGGAAATGCATTTTCCAAATAATGACAGTAATTTCCTAGTGCAAGCAGGTGACAAAGCTAGCTGGTAAAACTTTGCCATAGACAATAAGGTAAGGTAGACTTTTTGATCTCAGGTTGAAACCGTTTTTTAACAGTAGCAGCTGCTGGGGAAAAGAAAAGGCAGCCTTAGATGATATGGACTAACATGCATTATAAGAAATTTGTTTAGCATTCTTGATCCATCAAAAACAAGGCAGAACACAAGTATACAAAAGAATACCAAGTTAAATTTGTGCCAGAATTCTGAAATGCAGTTGGTCTGCCCTGTCCCATTCTGTTTCTGCTTACATAGGTGTAGTAACATTAAAGAGAAAGATGGGAGTAGACAAATAAAAACCATAACTTTTCAAACTGACGGAAGATTTGGCAAAGCCTACGTGCAAGAACTTTGCCACACTATCTGACCTGGAAATACTTGCCCTTCAGTACCCAGAACCAGTGGTGTGGAGTTGTGTCTACATCTCCAGGACCATAGAAAGATGTCCAGGTACAGTCACATGGTGACAATGTGCTTTAATGATAACAGGGCGCAGGGAATTCAGGGTAACAATGTAAATATAACCCAACCAGCAGAGAGAACATTCTGAAGGCAGCTAAAATATCTTTTATGCTATATTAGAGATATGCAATTATTTCTAGAATGTGAAATGGTGAAGCAAAGGAGCTGAGAATCTCTTCGGCTGATTTTAAATTAGCTAGCTGAGATTCTGGTAAGAGCGTAGCTGTGGCAACCCAAGATACTCTTGGCTAAAGATGCCAGGAGCTGGGCAAACTTGGGAATTTCAGCTCCATCCTGCCAAGATAATGTCGTGTAAAGCACCTACCAGATTGCTGTGGTCCTTTTCTGAATGAGGCTGCATAGCTACATGACTGCAAGTGCGTTACATGAAGCAAGGGAGAGAGGGATGGGCCGATCCAGTGCAGCAGTAGTTTCAGTCTGGATGGTCTCCTCAGTGAAGAACGAGGAGCAGGGGACTGCACAGATTTCTTCAGATCCACAGCTGATACAAAGAGTAGGTTTATGTTTCAATTAACAAGATTGTCATAGAGATTCCTAGTCTTGTTTTACAAATGTGGTATTTATTGTGAGAGGAAGATGGAGCAGATTTTAATTTCCAACATTAGCATGAGCCTGTCCGAGACAGTGCTAACACAGTGCTTGTAGCATGTTAAGGCCTGAGTCCGAGTTCACATGGTATAGCTGAAAATTTAGGTAAGCAAATAGCAGTAGATAGGGTAATTTCAGAGACCTTTATGAATTTGCTCCCATCAAAATGACAGATTGAAGAAAGTAACTGAAGAGCTTTCCAGTTTTAGAACTGATCTCTTAAGCAACCACTAGAAAGCATAAAGTAATTTTACTAAGTGAGATCTTACTATGATTTAATTGCATTGATAATGCGACATTTACAAGCATTTTGAAAATCTGCCTTTATCAGTGGCAGAAGATAAAATAGAGAATGGGGGACCCATGCCATGAACTGTTCTGTCTCTGTGTTCAGACACAGCTGCTGCACCCTCTCTTATTTAACATTTCTTCTTTCCAGTGTCTGTTTTTTCAGATTTTCCTCCGATCTCCTAGATGCCTGTGGCTACCTTGTTTTTTGTACTGAAAATGTAATGTTTTCAGCAGATCATGTGAGGGGTATCAGTATGAGGGGTACTACAACATTAGGCAATACGACTTTTGCAAAAGCAGATCAAGTATCTTATTTTCTTTAGGACTTAATACATGTTGAAATGTATAATATTATTGCCAAGGTTTTATGTTTTAGTGAAAAGATGAAATAATTCCAAACATGCCGCTTTTCTCTTTGCACTTACATTCTTCCCTATTTTGATTTTTTAGCAGGACTTTGCCTTTTACCTTACCATACATAGTTAATTCTCCTTTATTTCTCACTTACAGGTGGACTTTATTATGCTGCCATTAATAGTAAAGTACATATATTGTAGGACTTCACCAAAAATCTGGAAGCCAATCAAAAGAGATTTTCTTACCTTTTTGCTGCATGTGTATGTTTCATAAGAGACTGACGGGGTTTGGGAAACTTGAGAACCTCTTTTGAGGTGAATAATGTAATTGAGAAGTCTCTCAGTTTACTCTCAGTAAAGGATTAATGAATGGCAAGGATTTCTCTTTTTTTTTTTTTTTTTCTTTCAAATCTAACTTGGAATTCTAACTTTATAATATAAAAGTATTTCACTGGTGTAGTTTTTGGCTTTGCATAAAGACCAGAGCCAGAAGCAAAGCTGAAATAGGTACACAGTAAGTATTTAGTTCCAAGTGGTAAAAAACCCACACACATGCAGCTTTCCAGTTCTGATTCTCCAGCCCAGATGAGCACAGAGGAATGTGGGTGGAACTTGCCCTTCTGCCAAAGGTATTACCTAAGCCCTATTTTGATGAGGATTTAAGTGGTGCATAGGCCTTGCGCTGCATGGAAGTGAAATGGAAAATCACAGAAGCATCTGTAGACCTTCTTTCAAATCAAGGCAGCAGAGTAACACAAGTTGATTTCCAGGACTGAGAAGAAGAAAATAAACTGCACTCCTGTCCCAGTAGGAAGGCAGCTGCGTGGTCATAGGACGAATTTGTGCTCCTCTGATTGTCATCTTGCTGGAAATGGGGCAAATGCATCTTGCCCATTCCCATCTAATTGGCTCAGAGACGGTCTCCAAGTAAAGGAAATCTCAGTTTTGCTTTTTCTCAGCAGTTGTAGCTGAAAAGGTGTGTCTGTATTTTAATATAATTCCTAATGAATCCCAGAAACTGTTTTAATGCTATGTTGCAAAAGATTAAAAGAGAATGTCTGAAGGGGATAATGTGAGCACGGTAGAATTATACTTTAATAAAATTAATCCCACCTATAAAGGAGGCCTGTAACAGTGTCCATCTGGACAAATCAAATTTCACTCTCTGAGAAGCAGTGTTAAATTTGTTTGATGCATTTAGTTAAAAGGGAGAGTGGAAGACCAGGAAAATCCTTCTCATACTAGGAGAAAAGGCTTGGATGATTAAGGGTTTGTTAGGATACAAATTACAAAATACCTCTCATTTGCTGAAGAAAAGAAAAGGATCTTAACTCTTGAAAATTTAAGCAAAAGCTGCCACTGATCATCCTAGATAGGCAAGGAGTGGGGGAGGTGCTGGTGCTGCTGATTCAGGTGTTTCCCAGAGACCAAAGATGAGCTGGTAGAAGCAGAGAGGAAGAAGTAGACTGGGTATTCTTGCTATGCATTTCCTCCAGAAAAGACAAAACCCCACTGCTTAAATACCTGATCAAAAGATGCAAGCTTTTTTTTTTTTTCTACCACAAAACAAAATATTCTCATCCTGACAGGCTATTACACATGCAGACAGGTTTTAGAGCCTTCTACAGGCTTCAGAATAGATGCTGAGGAGGAAAATAGTTTGCTCTCTCATGCACTCTCACTCTCTTTTTTAAAAAAAAAAAATACAAGGAAATGTTATTTCTTGCCAAGGAAAGAAGTTAGTCAGCTGAAAATGAAGCTCTCCAGGCTGCACCCTCACATGTTTCTGCTTGTGCAGCCCAAGCACCTGCGGTCACAGCTGCCAGAGGCTCTGGGAGGGAAGCGGTCCTTGGCCACCCCCTCCAGAGCTGTGCCCCACAGTCCTACTCTCATGCACCCTGCAGGCACTCTCTGTGCCTCCCCTGCCTTGCCAGGCTGGGGTCACAAATTGTCTGGGCAAGCAGATAGTCCTCCTCCTGGCTGGGAGGTGAAGGATCGGCCTGACCCAAGGCTCTCAGCCTGGTACGCTTCTGCCGCAGGTGTGTTATGTCATGTTCTACTGCCCATAGGAGTCAACACACCTAAGGATCAGGGCACCTGGATCTGTCCTGTAGGCTCCAGATCTCTGCCAAAGAGGTTGGGATCTGGTCACTGAAGGATCTGGAGGTACACAGCTCACAAGTCAGTAGCCTGATTCAGCTCTGTAGGAGGAGATCTAATTGTTGCGTCTCATTCTGGCCATGCCAGAGGATATCCAAAGTTCCAGTGGTGTCCAAGAAACAGGAAGTAGTGCTCGATGTAGGTGTTAAATACTGCTTGTCCTTGTGTTAAAGCCCTAGAAGACTTTTCTCTTGTCAATGGGTAGCCAATAAGTGTGTTACCTGTAGAAAATATGCACACATCACATCTGCCAAAGCCTCTGACAGAATGTTTGTGCTATTGAGAGAAAGCCCTGTCCCAAGGATGTGTCAATACTACCTCTCTCCATGACACAGGAAAAACTACCTTTGTGCAGTAAGGAAAGTGAATTTCATTGAGAAGGAAATATCTCTAACAGAAGTGAGCGACCATAATTTTGCAGACACAAAATTTTTTTGTCTCTAGTTACACTGTACATCAGAACTGAAATCAGCTTTGATATCATTAAAAAAAAAAAAAAAAAAAAAATTGCTGTGCAGAAAAATGAAAAATATTTTAAGTTAGTCACATCTTCCACAAAAATAATAAAGTTGAGAATGATTCAGACCTCACATAAACAAACCAGTCTGAAGTAAGCACAGACTTTCTGCAACCTGTTCTTTCTATCATTGACTATATAGAGTTTCTGTTTAGAGATAGTGACTATTTATCTAGATATATTAAATGAAGAAAAAGTAAATTTATTCTAGTGCTGGCTATCAAAATGATCCTCTTATAATCAGAAATACCTTTTTCTGTACCCCATGTGTCTAATTTTCAATAACCTAAAAATGAGCAAAAAAATTTAAGGTGAACACACATCCTTCAGAGATTAGCTCTGGGGATAAACTGTTTGCACCAAAATAGTTTAAGAACCGAAGGATTATGTTCAGAGTTATGGCCTCCATCACTGATTTCAGCTTTTGATATTCATTTACATGCAGGTCAATACAGTGGTGCTGGGTTAATGGTGCGAGTCGGTGATCTTAGAGGTCTGTTGCAACCTTAACAATTCTATGATTCTCTGTAGTGTGTTTATTCTTCTAAGAGAATTAGACAGTGTTGTGTCTCCTTGTTCTTGCTGTTTGGGATGTGTACCATGGCTAATACAAAATTCTGTTGTCTCAGCTTTTTCTCCTGCTTGTCTGGCCAGGCCTTCACCTAAAATTTAGCATTTGAGTAGGAGAACAACCTCCAAATCCTGTTGATTTGGTGATGAGATTGATGACATACTTTGAGACCAATTAGTGGAAGACACTGATAATATATGCATTTATGAAAAACTGTTACTTGAACGAACCTATTCTTTCATATTAAAGAAGGACTCTTGTTCTGGCAAGCAAAATTGAGTTGGTTATTAATAATGTAAGGATGGTTACCGAGGGCAATACTTGGCTCATATGAGTGATCCTTATTAGGAGAGACTGGAAAAGAAAAATTCAAATGAGGTAAGTGCAGCTTAGTGCTTCTGCTTAAAGCATTACTCTTGCAAAGAGAAATCTCCCAGATTTATATTTGTGTTTTCTTTTTGCCAGTGGCCGCACCAGTTAGGTGTGAGATCTCGTCAGATCTTACACAGTGGGCAGACTTCAGCAAAGTGAACCAGAGTTTACTTAAGAGTACAGAACTTAAGAGCAACAAGAAATTATGCTTCTGCATTTTTCAGTGGCAATGTTTATATTATGGCAGCACTGACTCTATGGATTGCTTTGATAGCCATAGCATTGATCTGCAAGTGATTCCAAATAAGAAAGAGTTCCTAATTGTGTACTATTGCAGTTATTAATATTGTTGTTGTTGTTATTATTATTACTATTGAAAATCCCAAGGCTCCTTTTTAGGTCGATATGGGCCTTCAACAGCAACATAAGACTCTGCCAATACAGTTGCTTTTGCAGAAAGGAGGATATTATGTCCTTGTACCCCTCAGGTGGCACAGAGCAGAAGATGCAGCCCCGCAACAGGAGGTGTACATTTTTGCAGTCGGGGTTATGGGGAAAAAACTAAGCAAGGGCGTACAGATAAATGAAGAATGAAGACTAACAAAGCAATTGGATAAATGTTTGAGACGGAAATCAACATAAGCAGCATAATAGTCAGTCATACCTGGGTCTGTTTCTCTTTGCCAACATTACAAATACATTTTAATTTCATGGTGATAAGATATAGGACTGTGCCTGAATTTCTTATGTAAATTCAAAGACAGAGATATGTCTGTGTATGTGTTCTAGTCAACACTATGTTGTCCTTTAAAAGGACAGATTATCCACAGCTGATTTTCAGTGTATTTTTAAACACTCAAGTTACCTAAATCAATGCCAGTTCTTCTATACTCCTTTGATTTAGATAAGTCTCAATCCAAACCATGCCTGTCTGAAAATTTTATCCTATGCTTAGAGAATTTTCTGAGTTTTAGCATTGATTTAATTTGAACTGGAGTACGCCGTAAATGCAACAGTGCTCGCTGTTGCACTGTTAGACATGAAGAGCACTTCAGATCAAAGTGGGCAACATACAAAACTGCAAGATAAAAAAATCCAAATCCAGTGTTTTTTCTCCAATTATTTTTTCTTGCCAGAGTACAAGGAACAGATATTTTGCCATAGTTTTGCTATAGTGTAAGGTATTTTGAAAGGTGTTTTGAATGCAGGATGTCACACACAATTCAGAGGAAAATTGTAACTTTGTGTCGGTAGAATAAGCTAGAATCTCTTAGAACAAACATTCATAAACCTAACATAGAAAGATATAATAAGTAGGCCAAGTTTCACAAAATTATTTGACATCTCTTCTGTCCTTCCTACCTCTAAAAAGAGATAAATTGACATAATACGATATGTTTGAAAACTATTTACCAAAGTAAAATGTGCAGCATTATGTTCAGCTTTTAAAAATAAGGCCAACATGTTAGTTGAAATGCATCTGAGGTTTAGAAATATTTTTAAGCATACATGGCTAGAGTTTGTTTGGATCATTTTAATGACCAGTAAACTTCATTATCATTTTTGTGATGCCTTTAACAATTCCAATTTTCAAATGACCAATGCCTCCTGCTTTCTGAAAATGTGGCTCCCTCAAGCTGGCAGAACATAGAAACTTCAAAAAGTGAATGAGAGTTCAGTTTATAGTTCCCATATGTCTCCCTTACATGCAGATTCTCAGGATTAATATTCTAAAAACCTTTTAACCAGAAAGGAGCTACCCCATGAGGTTTATCAATCTCAAAACCAGACCATATGCTTCTCTGGAACAGAAATATTTCCAACTAGCTGGTGGACGAATAGACAACTCAGCCTGAAAATACACTCTAATGTCAACTGTAAAGACAGGCATCCTTTTAAGACTGTATCATACAGGCTTTATCCAGGAAGGGTGTTTCGGTCATTTCTAGTGGCATAGAGATGGGCTGTCATAAAATTTAATCTCTCTTTTGCTGGTGAAATACAGAAATAATACCACTGAAATCACTAGGATCAGTCTGCCTCTCTCTCTATATATATATATAAAATGGCCCAGTCATGAAAATGTTTATTTCTTTTTCCTCTCTGTACAGTCTGACAGATGGTAACAGTAACAAGGTCCTTGCTTTTCCAGGTGATAGGATTAAAAAAGTAAGGAAAAAAATCCCCACGTAACCAATAAAATACTAAGCAACAGTTAAGGATTCAGTTTGTCTTCACCTTTCTGACAATGAAAAGCCTAGAACAAAGAGCTTTGAAGGCAACTGGCAACAAGAGTAGAACCTCACAAAATTTTAGAGGAAACCCTCTAATATCCCATTTTAGTAGCATCTCAGCAATTATAACCCAAATTCCAATGGTTTACTTCAATCCTTTTCAGAGTTTCATTACAATGTTGTTACCACAAGGTAAGCAAGGGTGATATCTTGTTTCACAAGGGCGAAATTGGCAGATTCTTATATCATTATTTCATTAATCCATTGCATAGCATAAAGCAATGTAATTTACCTCTTTCACTGAAGCACAAACTACCTCATATTTACCAAATAATACAATTGTGCACCCTGGAAGTTAAAATGCAGTAATAGAAAGACTTGAAATTTGTATCATTGTTTCTTCTCACCTGTAACTTTCTCACAGGACTGTATTTTGCAACCTCTTTAGTAATTTACTGTCCCTTCTTCACTTAAGTGTCCTCTCATGCAACCATATGAAAGAATAAATGTTTCTGATTCCTTTCCTCTTCCTTATTCCTTTCCTCATGGTTAATTTGTAATATTTATTTGCCCTTTGCTATGTTTAGATCATCCTCCACATCATCATTTGCACTTTAGAAGTATATATTTTTTCTTCAAAACAGCACTGTAGACGTTACATGACCTAAGAGAGTCAACAGTCCTTGGCTTTATTTTTGTAAATATAGATTTCATCTGTCTTGGTTTTCTGGGACTTGTGTTATTCAAGTTCTAATCTCTTTGAACTCCTGCATGTTGCTGCTTTGGACCTCTTTAAGGATGTTCAACTAATGGTCTACCACACAATATTTTCCAGATGCCCATGTCTCATATGCCTATCCTCTACGCTGGAGGTGCTATGTAGCACTTCAAGCCTGATGCTAAGCCCACCTTGCTATATCCTGCCATTCAACAGAGCATTTTACATCAAGCACAGAACTGCACCAACCACAGCTACTCAACATACAACCTCTACAGCTGGTTAACTCAGGTTGTAAGTAACACTTGTCCAGACTTATTTGAACAGGATTAAGAGGAACCTCTTCATTTAGCTTTGCTATCTTTTTTTTTTTCATATTATCATTACATTTTACTTTTGATTCAGTTCTCTAACCCAAATGTAGCTCAATTTACATTCACATTGTTGAATCTAAGCTTGACTATCCCCTGCATCACAACCCCAAACCTGCCAACCTGTAAAGCTCAGTTCTTTGAGACAAGTTAGGGTTCAGGCTTATACGAGGTAAATATGTACATTTTGTGAATGGATGGAAGTAAAAGGTCATTGCAACCGAAGGAACATCTCTTGCCTCTGTACCAGCTTCTTCTACCAGCTGAGGAGCAAAATTGTCTGCTGATTCCAGGGCTCTGCCTCCCCAGGCAAGGTGGGGAGAAAAAATTCCTGAGACCCAAATACAAATCTCCCTATCACCATGCTTCTTCTCAATGTCATCCTGGTAATAGGAAATATTCAGTTCTAATTAATGAAAACTTCAGAAATTAAGGAAAATTTAATTTAACTCTAAAGTCCTCCATCTCTCTCTGTTGTGGAAGAAATTTCTCAATGCTAGTTGAGTAGAAATACCTAGTTGTTGTTTCAGTCCTGCTGGCCTTTCAGAAAGAAGAAATAGAACTTCCCAAGCAAGCTCCCATGGAAATTACTGTCCCAACTCCCCTCACTCTTCCTTGTCTTCTCTTCTGTGATTAGAGGCTGATTAGACAGAGCAGTGACTGTCCAGAGGTGACGTGGCTCTCTCTCCCTTGGAGCCCGTGCTCCATTTTTGCCTCGGCTAGCTTGAGAAAGAAACCACGCCAGAAGGAATTTTCCCTTCAGGGTCCCAAAGGATCCCAGAGGCTGCTGGAACCTTTTCCTTTATAGAGAGCAGGCATCCCTCGATGGCAAAAGGAAAGAATCTGCCCTTGGTCTGGGGGGAATCAAGGCTTTATTCAGTCTCTGCTACTGCGGTCCGGCCCCGGCACGGTCAGGAGCCCAGTCCAGTTCCCTTCCCTGTCCCGGACCCAATAGCTTGATTTCCATGTGGTCCCATGGCTTTTACCCAGGGGGAAGGGGCTGGAGGCAGGGACAAACCCCTACCCAATCAGGGACAAGGTGGGAGTGGAACAGAGTTGGGTTACATTCCAGTGTGGGAGGATGGGCAGGGAGAAGGAGCAGGGACAAACCTCGGGATACATGGTGGTACAGAAGAAACCATTACAAAACCCAATATAAAAATTAAATACAACATAAACCCAAATAATGCACTACAACACAGAGGACTGAAAGTACCTGAGTTTAAACCCTGGATTAAAACACTGTGCAAAAATCATTGGCCAGGAGTCACACAGAATACTAAAATCACCTTCACATCCATCATCCACAACAATTTTCTGGGTATCTAATTAAAAATCCATTTCCTAGACTCTGAGGAATACCAACAATTCTCAGAGATGAAAATATTAAAAGTTAAATAAATAGTAGGTAAATAATCAGGTTGTGATACCTTATACAATACTCCCCCATCACATAAAATGTATGCAATTTATATTTGTCAGGAGTCTGTGGAAAAAGAAATGAAACTGAAATACCTCCTCTCAGACATTGTTCCTGTTGCACAGTCTGCAGCAGAGGAAGACACACCGGAGGAGGCTTAGTCTGCTATTGAGATGCAAAATTATTAAGTCAAGGTACTCCTCATCTACTCTGTGCACAAATTACGCAATGGCTCTCTGACCTTTTTATTTAGGTTATTTGTGTTGATTTATATACCTTCCAAAAACAAGTGACATCTGAATTTTCACGATGTACCTTGAATTGTCTCTATTAATTAAAACTATTTTGGTTTCATATTATTCTATCTTTTAATGCTGTGGCTTTTTTCTCCCTTCCCCAAATGCATCCTATTCATGTAAGTCTCAGATGTTTTTAACTGCCTTTAAATGATTCTAAGTACAGAGCTTGAGTTTTAAGTGTCAGATCAAGTGAAGATAAGAGTATATGTGTTCAAGTTCAGTGTATGTTTTCTGTGCACAGAGTGCAGAAGATTTGATGGAGCTGCCTGTTTAAAGAGGTGGGAGATGAGAAAGGTACCTGTAAAAGGGAGACTGCTGATGTTGTTTGTACATAAGCAAGTAGTGTGGGCATGTAGGGTGGAAGAGTTGGAGCTGAAAAGCCAGTAACCACTCTGTACAGGTTTCAGGCCTTATGGATCATAGCGTAAGCAGAGCAAGCACAGCTCTGGTACTTCTGTACCCATTTCTGCACTCTTCTTAATTTCACTTATTGTTTATGAGGTACAACCACGAGAAAGACCTGCCTAGGCACGCTGTACAAGAGGTGCTGAGGGCAGCTTCTTCATTATCAGATGAGGTGCTTCCGACACCCTTTCCAGAGAGTGCTTATGGATGGGTTTGAAACCCAGTTTGCACGCTCAAAATAATGAAAGAAAGAGAAAGATCTAGTGAGACAGACCCGAGGACTTCTTTTATTAATAATGCAGACATTTGGACTGTCTCCAGAAGTCATTACTTTGACAACCAGAGTCCATATATTTTAAACTATAAATTCATTTAAAAATACATTTGATATTGTCTGTTATTTTTTTTCTAGCACTAGTAAACATTTACTAAAGTCTATGCTTTATGATATATTGTTATAGCATTTTCATCATGTAATTTCTTAATCAACACTTGTTTGGAGAGGTTCTGACACTTACTTTTGGTTTGTCCCATCAATCTTATTTTGTTTGAAGAACAATAAGGAAACAACATCACAATCAAAATAATACAAAAAAAATTACCTATGCCTCTGCAGGATTTGACGTGTATTATGTCCATAACAAATCTTCAAAAATGTCATCCTGACATGAAAGAATCAAAGCAAGAAGATGACCAAGCAAGGCTTGATTCAGAAATTCATGTGTTAACCAAATTTTTTCAGCCTAAAAGCAGTCATGAAATTCAGCACGGAGATTAAAAAAAAAATCCTCAGTATGTAAAAAAAAAGAAATCATTATAGGTTTGGCCTAAGATAGAATCAAGGTGAGCACATGTTAATAGTTTTAACATAGACTCTGTTAAAAGGAAACTGTTGTTTCACATTTTCTGCTGTTTGTCATTGTTTGTCATTTATTCATTAAGAAAAAAAAGACAGGATTTGCTGCAGCACTTACATTGCCTAGCTCAACCACAGTGCATTAGGAGACTTGGATATTGCTGGCAACACAGTTTTCCTAAAGGACAGCTCAATCAGTGTGCGAGCAAAGATAGGACTACTCAGCGTCAAAAAGATTGAGTTATGAAACAAATATGAAAAACACCTAGCAATAATTTTAGCAGTTGCAAATCAAGTATTATCTTAAAAGGCAAAGGAACTAAAGAAGTAATTCAGTTTTTGTATCTGCTCTGGGCACCAACCCAAGAGCATGTGCATGGTAGTACTCAGTCTGTGTAGCCCAGAATCCACTTTCAGATGGTTGCCAAGAGCAGGTGGAGGTCTGAGGCTCAAAGATAGTCTTTCTGCAGCACATTTTCTGGATTTCTTGTGGAGACTTGGGTTCACGTCCTGCTCTTGACATCCGAATTTAATAGATGTAATCCCTCCTACTGGTGGCAGTTCTCAAGGTACACACCAAGGTTGGTGATCAAAAGCAGATGTGTGGGGAAGAGTACAAAAATGGAACAAGCATATGACGATAATTTTCCAAATGCTCTCCCAGCAGCCGACAATTTGAGGAAGCATCTGGGATACGACACAACTGGGGAGGCTCTCACACTCTCTCTGGGAAAGCAGCATGGCTAGGGCCCCATCTCAGTGCCTGTACATAAATGCACACAGCCTGGAAGCAAACAAGAAGAGTTAGCAGTTCATGCAGTTGTAGACCTGTGACCTCATTGGGATTACAGAGGCATGGTGGCATAGCTCATGGGTTGGGAATGCTGCAGTAAATGGATACAGGCTTTTCAGGAAAGACAGGCTGAGACAGCAAGGAGGAGGGGTTATATTCTATGCAAAGAAGTGGCTAAAGTGCATGGAGCTTTGCCTTGGACTAGGTGAAGAGCCAGCTGAGACCTTATGACTAAGAACCAGAAAACAGACCAGCACAGGTGATGCTGTGGTAAACATGCTAGAGACTGCCTGATCAAGAAGAGGAAATAAATTAAGCTTTCTTTACACATCCAGAAACCTTGTGATTGCGCATCCAAGTGCTCAGCCACCCTAATGCCTGATGTAAGGAAAATAAGGCTGGGCAAGCAACCGAGGAGGTTTCTGGAACACTTCAATGACAATTTTTTGATGCAAGTTATAATGCACCTGCTTAGAGAAGGTGCGCCCCTCAACCTCATACTCACAAGCAAGTTACTCATATAAAGATGAGCTGACTTAGCTGCTATGACTCTTACATCATAGAGCTAAAAATCCTTAGAGGAGATAGATAAATAGAAAGATCACAACTCTGGACTTCAGAAGAGCAAGTTTTAGGTTATTCAGGGATCTGCTCAGTAGAATCCCATAGGAAACTGCCTTAGAGGGCAAAGGAACCCATGTCAACTGTTCATCTTTTAGTAGAACTTCCTCAAATGCAAGACAGGTCTACCCTCAATGAGCAGAGAGCTTAAAAGAACTAGAAAAACCAAAGCTCAACCAGAGTTAAAAGTAGCAAGGGATATGAAATACAAGGAATAAGTACTTCTACAACCATGCTGGCAGAAAAAGCAAGGCCAAAGGAAAATGAAGGACTGGTGCTTAATGAGGGAAAAATTAGGGAGAAAGGATATGGAACAGGCTGAAATATTCAATGTTTTTTTGCTCTAGTTTTCACTAGTTAGATCTTCCCTCTGACAGCTCAGTTTCCACTGCTTAATAACTGAGAGAGTAGGAGTGTAGAGGGAGATAGAATCAGGGAGCCCTTAAGCGAATTGGGCAGATATTGAGTCTGTGGGACCTGATCAGCTGCATGGAAGAGTATTGAGAAAAACCAAACATACACATCTCTAAGGAGGGCAGGAAGTGCAGGAAAGTAGACTGGTCAGCTTCACCTTAGATCCTGGGAAGGTAAAGCAGTTGAGAACTATTTCCAGCCACAAGAAGGAGAATGTGGTGACTGGAGCAGCCAGGATGAATTTACCAAGGGTAATTCATGTCTGACCAACTCATTGGTTACAGTGAAATGGCAGGCTGTGTGCATAATGGTACAGCAGGAAACGTCCTAGACTTTGACTTTAACAGATCTCTGACACAGCATTCCCATAGCAGCACTTAGACAAATGAGTCCAAATAAAATACGGACTGGATAAGGTGGGTAAAAATTTAAAAATTTAGCTGGACCATGGGGCTTGAAGCACAGTGATCAGAAGTAAGAAATCTAAACATACTGTCAGTTAGTTGTGATTATCCCTCGGAGGCAAATAATTCAACACTTTTGTTAACAAGGAGGATGATGGTCTAGAGTGTACTCACCAAATTTTCCAGATGATAGAAAACTAGGGATACTGAACAAGATGCCTGGCTGCTGTGCAATTTTGTAGGTATATAAGTTAGAAAAACGGGCTGAGAAGAACATAATGAAGTTCAGTAAAGGCAAAGTCCTCCATGAAGAATGGAATAACCCCATGCAGCACTACAAGAAGCCAACTGATTAACAGCTGGAGATCAGCTCACCTTCGAGCTCGATCAGGCAGGGACTTTCTTCTTGGAGGTGCACAGTGGAAGACACAGCGTGAAACCTGGGAAATTCTCACTCAGTACAGGTTACTATGAAGGTGGTCAGACAGTGAAGGAGGTCCCCAGAGCAGCTATGAAATCTCCTCCTTGGAGACTGTGTCTCAGATATGAGACCCATCTGGTCATAGTCCTCAACAACCGCCTCTATCTGGGCCTGCAGGGTGCTGGACTAGAAGGGGTCGCTCCCAACCTGTGTGATATTTCTGTATTTCCAATTTGCAGCATAGGGACACCCTAAGCCTGAAGCTCATCCAATGTAAACAGTAATTTTCACTCTTTCACATCTCTGCAGATTATCAATATGCTTAATAAAGAATCACTTCTTCCTTAGACTGAATCTGCCACCTGCTTTTGTTGCCTTCTACTTCTTATATATGAAGAGATAATGTAATTAATCATTTCCTATCTTGTCCATACCACTCAGGATTTTATCAGACTGAAATTTCCTTCTCAAACATCTTTTCCAGGTTGAGGAGCACTAATCTACCTATTTGCTGCTTCTGTAAAAGCTATTCTCAAGTTCTTTAGCTGTTCTCTAAACTTTTTCTAATTTTACTTTCCACTTTTTTAGGGGGAGGGTTTTGGCCAAAGGGCTCGGCAGGTCTTCACACAGTATCCTGGAAACAAGAATCATGGAGTCATATTATACCTTCTGTTGTATTCTCTGGTGTTTTCCTAACAATTCATAATATTCGATTTACTTTCTTTGCTCTTATTAAGCATTGAGGTAATATATCCATGCAAGACAAGAGAACATCAGAAAGGATGATTTGAAATGTTATCATCTATATTTACAAACTTAAACAAGATTTGGTTATCAAGAACCTAGAGTCTAAGGAGCTACCTAACAGTTTCCAGTTGAAAATTTATTCTACCATAGGACACGTAGGTGAAAGCTAGGAGGCCTAAACGGGTAAAAACTAACATCTAAGCCTCTTAAAAAAAATCAAATGCCTGATAGAATGCTAGGTATTACCCGTAATTCATCAGAAAGTTTGACAGACCCATCTTTCCAAACTTATCCAGAAAGGCAAACAGAAATATTTAGAGTACGTGTTAAGAATGAAGCCAAAGCATATGCCATAACCTTGTCACTGAGAAGATGGAGGAACAAACACAAGAGTCTAAATGAAGAAGTCCTGCAAATATTTCTCAGTGATGGAAGATTTATGGGACTTGACAACATTAAATATACAAAGATCAACAAGGAACAGTTGGTGGCTGTTTTGTGAACCTTTAGTGATTTCTGATTTTGCAGGAAGGTTTCAAAATCTGGCTGATGACACAGCATGTAGTACTGTGATAAGAAGGTAACATAAGTAGCAGCTCGGAAACTACCCTTGTCTACATTTTGCCATGACCAGACCTTAGGCCAGTCTCACGGCCATTTGCAAACAGCAGTCTGCCGTACTTGTCTGTGTTAAATTCTGGCTACATCAAAGAAATGTAAACAGTGGAACAAAGAGGATGCAGTTCAAGATTCATAACAATAATGTCGCGCGGTTACTCTGTTCAAGCGTTTAGAGAACGTGATAACTCAATTAACAGCTGTGGGTTTTTAAAAATTATATCGACTCAAGCCCTGCGGTTTTCATGGAAGAGGCAAATCTTAAAATAGGATTTTGAATGAGCAGAATCTGCCACTGTGGTTTCTCCAGCGATAAAAAAATGTGTTCATAGCTGTGAATTAATGTGTTAGACAACCTTCCTTGTCTTGGTATTGGTTAACAATCAGCACTTATAGTTGAAGAAGTGTTGTAAACATGATTGGCTGCTTATGTATATAAAAATGGAAAAGAGTGCCAATAGGAGAAAATTGTTTTCTGCCTGCCTGGTAACTGCACCTGCAATTAAGACAAAGTCTACCTGCTGTCCTAAAAAAAAAAAAAAAAAAAAAGTGGATCTGATTATTAATTGGATCAGATTACTTATTTTAATATAAATGTAAACTATTGGTTTTGTCTTCAGGGTGGCTAGGTAGTGCCCAGTTTACCAGCAGAATAGCAGGCACATTCCACATAATGTTTCTACCTGCTGTGCTTTTCTGTTCCTAACTTAGGAGGTAACAGTGGATTAACAAAAAGGCAGGAAACACCCCCCCGTATTAGAAACCCAGCCTCTTTACATTCCAACAAAGCCAGAGGGAGTATCACATACAGGTGTCTGCAGCTTCACACCCACACTCCAAAGGAGATCTTGTGTTTGTCCTATTAGTCTTCAGAAAGTATTTCAAAATTCTGTGGTCAATAGGCAAGTCAGTGGAAACAAGACTGCCAGAAGAGTCTGATCTAACAATTTTTAGAAGTCACTATATTTATTAATACAAAGTGAACATGACTTGTAGAATATACATCTTGTTTTAAAAAGTAATTTTTTTTAGGGATTACAGACTTTGCTGACAATGGTACAGTGATAATATCATATGTTGAGATTTCTGCAGGGAATTTAACTTAGTCATGCACAGCATTCTCATTGAAGCATTTTGTGTTCAAAACAAAAAAATCAACGAATCTAACAATAAGTAAGATTAAAAACATGGATGATTTTTAAGGTTCCTTACAACCTGTAGTAAGAGTAAATGGTGAGCTGCCACCCTACTGTGGGGATGACTTGTATATTCATCAAAGAGCTACACTGAGTCCCATAATAGCCACTGTTTTTTGTAAAGACCTGAAGAAAATATGAAATCTTTCTGGAAGCATCACAGAAGACATGAACTGCCACAGCATGCCAGTTCCTTGACCAGACTCTCTCTGCTTCCTCTGTTTATGCTGTGTGGTATCTTCAGGGATAGGGTCTCTGAAGAGTTCAGCTTCCTGTAGTAAAAATGTACTTTCTCCCTATGCTGTTTTCAACTGGAACAACTCTACTTGTCCAGTCCAACGGACTTCCACTCACGTATTCTAGGTGTCTTTTACTTATAGCTTGCTTTGTAAGCCTTTCTTCATATGTTTTTCCTCGTTTTCTGAGGTAGAAGTCAGTGGTTTAAACCAAGAGAAAATTTACCAATGATGGGGTACTCTTCCCTCATTTTGGCTAGTCTGTTCTTCCTCTTCCTCAGTTACATCTTCTTCATAATCAGATTTCTCATCTGATGACCTCTACCAACCCTGCTAATTACTCCTTGCAGATTAGGGTGCATTCTTACCCATTTATAGTATCTTCCTGCTTTTCTCATCACTTTTCCTTCTTCTTCATCCTTTCTTTCTCAATAAAGACTGTTTTATTTTCTCCCATTAAAAAAAAAAAAATCCAGTCTTCCCCGCTGTTTCCACTCTTAAAGATCACACTGTAATTTCTGTCAGGTGTGTCATGACTTTATTTCACCCTCTTTTCAGTTCACCTCAGGTTTCAGAGCCTTTCTCTTCACCTTTTTTATTCAATTGAACCCACTGTATTACTATATTGATCCACATCTGCTTGAGGCTCAAAATCTTACCCCTCTCCTCACCACCTCACCATCCTCCCTTCTTCCTTGTCCTTATGACAAACTCCTCTTTTGAATTATTTTCTTTCCTTAGCTTCAGAGACTTCAGCAACTTTGTCCTTTCACATTTCTCTTGCCAATCACTCTGTTAGTCTGGGCTTTCAAGGACCATGAGTGTTCACGCATGATTGTATGGAATTCTGATTTTGGTTCCTTTCCCTCCTTTGCACCTGCCTGTGTTTCAGTAGTCTCATCCACTAACACAACTGCCATTTCCATGGAGAAACACAAATTTGTACCTCTGTTTCATCCCAATTGTCTCTCAATTTCAGCCTCTTCTGATAGCTATCAGCTCAAGTGCAGTATGAGTCAAGCATGTCACACACTCCTCTCTTCCCCAGTCAGTCCTTACAAATTCCCTCATTTACAACTGCTGTGAATGATAGGATCACCAGACTTGTCAGACAGGCAGCTGATGCAAACCAATTTTTAGGTCCAAAAACCAGAACAAGTTTCCATTTTGCACCTTGTTTTTCTGGAGCTAGAAAGTTCTAAGTATTTACCAAATTTCTATAATCCTTGCCTTCAAACCCTACAACCTTTTTCTGCTGCTCTTAACAGAAACAACATAACAACATTCACACTGTTGCTGCAAAGACCATTTTTCCATTTTTCTATGCTTCCCCTTTTGATTCTCTCCTCCTCTAGCTGCCTTTTTTTTTTTTTTTTTTTTTTTTTTTTTTTTTTTTTTTTTTTGCTGTTACATAAAGAGTTTGCTGGGTTTTGTTGGATTTTTCTAAATAATGCCTTCCAGGTATATTTCCACTTTTCAAGCTGTCTTGTTCATTCTCGGTATGTCAGTTTTTGTCTTTTTTGTCTGCCCCTGATTACCTGTAGGAGCGTTCTTGAGTTTTCCTTTACCTCTTCATAGGTTTGAAAGGATAGCCCTCCAAATGACCAGCCCTCCTGCCCCAGCAGATTTGCTGAGTATAGGAGTCCCTGGTGCTCCCACTGTGAAATAGTAATGATTAATGTGTACAACATGAATTTTTAACCCACTAGAACAAGATCAATATGCACCACTGAATCAGCAGATCACATAGGCTGCAACAGACCAATGATAATCTTTAGACTGGCCCCATGCTCAAAGCAGATCCAGGTGGAGCAGGATTCCCATGACTGTGTCTGGAAGGGTCTTGCATCCATCCAAGGCAGGAGGATGAACCACCTTGTCCCCTCTGGACATCTGCTCCAGTGTCTAATCATTTTCATAGTACCTTGCGCTTTTACAGTGTCCCTCTGAGCGTGTAGATCATTCCTTTTCTGTAGCCCCCCCAGTCACGTATTTGTAAACAGCAAAAGTATGTTCAAACTTCTGTTTTTACCAATAAAACTGTAGGCAGAACAAGTAAATAGAAATCTAGAGTTTGAAGTCAATACAAGATATATTCAGGTAGAAGAGGGTGTGTTCTTTTTAACTGATTGGAAATTAACAAGAAGTTAGAAGGATATGTTTGATCATTGTCACTTGTGAGCTAAGTTAAAGTTTGATGTCTTTCTCTATGAGTCTCAAAGAAACATTGAGATCTAGGTGAAGAAATTACAAGATGAGATTTTTTGATTTCATTATCAAAAAAAAATCTAAATGCATCATCAAACATTAGGTCGCTGAAATGCTCTTTTTTAATAACATTTACCCATTAACATCTGAAAAAAAAAAGGAGATGACTTGAAGCCAACAGACTTTTCTAAATGTACAATGTTACAATGCATTCCTGTTCCAGGCATCTAATTTTACAACAGTGGAACTGTTCAGTCCATATCATACATAAGATACAATCTCAGGTAATTCATATGAAAGTGTTCTTCAGCCCTAAAACACTGGTACTGCAATACAATTTTTAAAGGAACATTTAGACTTTCAGGGTTTCATAGTTGAGAAGGCAAATGAGGAAAGAAGACAAAGCCATATCCCTCATTATCTTCCTGTGATGGATTAACCTCGGCCAGATGCCAGGTGCCCACCAAGTTGGTCTGTTGCTTCTCTTCAGCTGGACAAAACAGACCAAATTCATCCTCTTTGCAAATTCTTTGGTACATTAAGTTTAAAATAAAATGAAACAGAATAAAATATGTTGAATCTGTTCCTACTGACCAATGCTTCCATGTCTGTGTGTAAACAAAACAAAATCTGTTTGCTCCCAGACTATTCCCTGTTTCACGACTCACTATCATCATCCAATCTGTGACAGGCTTCTCCTTTGTCTGTAACCAACAGTTCTTTTGAGGTCTTTGGAGTGGTCTATAGATAATATGAAAGTCATATAAAATACAAATGTCTGTTCAGAATCTGAATAGGGCAAAAAATTTGGTAAATATTTTACGATTTGGAAATCTTTCCTTTCTACATGTCAGCACCTCATCTAAAGCTTCTGACATTACTTGTCTGCTCCTGAGAGCTGCCACTTCAGAGCTGAGTGATTGACTTTGCTTGTCTGGGACTAACAAGACTTAATGTTTCTCCTGTTGCCTTAACGTTGATCAGCTTCTCTAAAAGTCCCACCTTTAATAATGAAATTGTAATGCTTCAGCAAGGCTTATGATCAATCTCACCTAATTCTGCCTTATAAGCCTTTCTATCTGAGCTACTCATATTGGGCTCACTCAAGTCAAAAAAGAAAGAGAATTTATAAGGGATGATTAATTTGACTTATTTCAGATAGATATCTTATGCTTAAGCAAATCATGTCCAGCAGTGTCATTTTCTCTCTCATTAATTATAAAAGAAATCTAGATAAAAAGTTCAAAAGATAGACACTGTTGACATCTACTTCTGGTCATACAAATCCTACCTCTTCTTCCATTTATACTTTTACAGGGACATCAGTGATAGAAGTCAAATGTTTCATTCTTAACACATAATATCCAAGCACAATTTCTCGGTATGGTGGACCTTTTACATATTCTTATTCTACAATGTCTTATATACATAAATATATTGAATGATAATGCCTCTCTTCACAGGGTTCATAAACCAAAATTTAGGCATCTTTGTTTCACCATTTTTGGAGATGAGTGGATCAGCTGTGTTTGATAGTTTTCAGATGTACAGAATGGTTAAGAAAAATAGATATTTCAGTAAACATCCAGAGAAATATGTAGTGGTCTGTTCTATGCATTGTTCACATGTACAGTTAATATTCTTCCAACAAAACTCTTGAAGGCAAAACTGGAATTTGACGTGGCTCTCTCTCCCGGAGCCCCGGCTCCATTTTTGCCTTGGCTAGCTTGAGAAAGAAACCACGCCAGAAGGAATTTTCCATTCAGGGTCCCAAAAGATCCCAGAGGCTGCAAACCTTTTCCTTCAGAGAGAGCAGACGTCCGTCGATGGCAAAAGGAAAGAGTCTGCCCTTGGTCTGGGGGGAAGCATGGCTTCATTCAGTCTCTGCTACTGCGGTCCTGCCCCGCAGGGTCAGGAGCCCAGTCTAGTTCCCTTCCCTGTCCTGGTCCCAAGAGCTAGAGATCCACGTGCTTCTCCTGGCTTTTGCCCAGGGGGAAGGGGGTAGAGGCAGGAACAAGCCACTACCCAATAAAGGATAAGGTGGGAGTGAAACAGAGTTGGATTACATTCCAGTGTGGGAGGATGGGCGGGGAAAAGGAGCAGGAATAAACCTCGTGATATATTTTCCAGGAGAACAGGGTGGTACAGAAGAAACCATTACAAAACCCAATATAAAAATGAAATACAGTATAAACCAGATTAATGCACTACAACAGGAATCATCTCTGTAATTTGATATCCTTACAAAAGCTCTTTTTAAAGACTTCAAAATTACCTGGAGATGATGAGAATACTGGGGACTAAACCAAATAGGTTAAGAATTTGGTAATTCGTCTGACAAAACACATCTGTTGAAGCAGCAATGTTTCTGGTTATGTACATTTTAATGCTATTTTTATTTTTGAAGATATACACTTGGAATACATAAGAAGGACATGGAACTGTTGGGGCAAAATCCTGAGGAGGGCCACAAAATTGGTAAGAGGACCGATGTAATTCCCCTACGAAGACAGGCTGAGAATGTTGGGGCTGCTCAGCCTGGAGAAGAGAGGGCCATATGGAGACCTCACAGCAGCCTTCCAGAATCTGAGGAGGACCTAAAGGAAAGCTGGAGTGGGTCTCTGCATAAGGAACTGTAGTGATAGGACAGGGAATAACGGGTACAAACAGAAAGAGGGGAAATTTAGGCTGAATTAGAAAGAATTTCTTTACTTTTAGGGTGATGAGATACTGCAGCAGGTTTCCCAAGGAAGCTGTGGATGCCCCAACCCTGGAAGTGTTCAAAGCCTTGAGCATCCTGGTCTAGTAGAAAGTGACCCTGCCCACAGCAGGGAGGTTGGAACTAAATAATCCCTAAGGTCCCTTCCAGCCCTTAACATTCTATGATCCTATGGTTCTAACATGCTCACGTGACTTTCATCAAAGGATTAGAAGAGAAAGCATTAAAAAGCATCAGACTGCCATTCTTCTGATCTCACTAAGGGTGGGATTCAGCTCACTAATATTAATCATATAGAATGTAGACTCTTTCTATCTGAGTTGTCAAGGCTCCCTCTATAGTCAACACAGAGAGAGATTGGCACTTCTCAACTACGATTAACAGAAATGTAGAATAAATGTCTAAAGGGCATTAGCTGAGTCCTTTTTGAAGTTTCTAACTCTATTCATTGATTAAAGAAGATCTACCTGACTAGCTCAGAGTAAATAAATAACTTGGAGATTAATAGGGGGATAAGAAATTAGGCTGGATCAAATTTTATCTTACTTGTGTAGTAACTGTTAACTTGTAATGGCTACCAGTCTTTGCCCAAAGATAAATAGGATGAAAACATTTTAGTAGTATGTAGAGCATTTTAAAAAGAAATTACAACAGCCATCTGGATGTTAGGGAAATGTCCACAGACTTATCATTTTACCATGCTTATTGTAGACAGTGTTGAAAAAATTTCACTGAGCAACCTATAGAGTATCTGGAGTTCATTTTTTTGAGGCAGAAAATAAAGTATAATTGCATGCATGAATCTTAAATACTATTTTCAGAAGAAAAAACTTTCTGAAATACATCCCGCTGTCTTTATCTAGAGATATTTTATCTAAAATGTTAGTGAATTATAAGAGAAACACTCGTGAATCATTTAGCACATTTTTAATAAGCAACTTTCCCTTGGCTTGTTTAGAGATTTCGCAAAGGAGAGATTTCTCTTGGAGCATGCCAATTTAGTTACAACATGAAATTAAAGGTATGATAAGGGAGGGTCCTCAAAACACACCTACCTTTGATCCAGTGCACTGTTAGAGCACTGATCTAATAGTCAGGACAGGGGATGGAAGAACTGTTTGCAGCTCTGACATTGGCTCTCTGTGACATCGCATAAGTCACAATTCTGCAAAGTTAGAGAAAATGATTAAGCCAGGGGGAGGGGAGGAGGCTCCTATCCACTTTCAAAAGCACACTCTCCATCTGGAAAGTGGAAAGACTGAGAAAAGAATTCAACCCTCACAATGAATCTGGCTCTCAGGAAAGTCATATTCCTCCTAATTAAAGGCTGAAATAGTACAAACACATTTTATCTCCCAGCACTACTGAAATGGCACACCCATGGCCCGTTAGCTTTTTTTACAACTGTATTTCAGTTCATCTCTATAACTGTGATGTCAGTGGTTTAACTTTTATAACTGGCATTAGGAATCAACATGTTCTAGTGGATGGATTGGAATTTTCCAAAGGATGCAGAAAATGTTATCATGTGTAGGAAAATTACATACTTGGTTGCAAAAAAATAATTTGTTTCAACAATGAATACTGGGCAGATTCTCTAGAGATGACTCTTACACCTGCACAAAATCCAACTGATGTTAATGAGGCTTCATGTGTTGTCAAGAATCGATCCACCAGATGAGCTTGCAAGATTAGAGCTTTAAAGCAGTAATTTTTAAAGCTCTGTGACCTCGAGCACACTGCTGAAGAACTGGATCATAAGAAACAAGCTTTGTTTAATCAATGAAGTCTACTTACTGCCAAGTTCTCACCCTGCTTCTTTCCTTTTCCCACTGCAGTGAATAGAATATTGACCACTACCAAGAATATCCTCCTAATTAACTTCTAGACTCTGTCCCTACTGTACAGGTTAGGAACTGCCTAAGCTCTATCCAAGAGCCCCATGGACTAATGAAGTAGGTAGGATCTCCCTCAGGGTTAGCACTTCACTTTTGTGCACTTCTCTATCCTCCATTTCCACTTCCGATTTTGATTTTGAAGAAGTGAAAGAAGGAAAAAATAAATGCTTTTTGCTTTAGGTGAACTAAGTGCCAAAGGTCCTACATAATTGGGTCACTACTATTGACAAGTCAGAGGACTTCTACTCCCATTTTAAATTGCATACATTATTGCTAAATAAAATCAGGAAATTGCTATTGCAGTCAAAAGGTGTTTATTACCATTTCCTCATTCACTTTTAGAAAAAGTAGTTTCTTCAACAAGAAACTCCACTAAGCCTTTAAAGTAATTCACCGGTAGGAAAAACATATAGATATACAAGTTAGTCATTAGGTTAACTTGCCAAGAAAAAGTGACTGTGCTAATTAAACAATTATACTTCTAAGATCAGAGTATTGGAAAAGTGTGAATAGGGAACAAGAGGGACAGAAGAAGTAATTAGGATAGGTTGGAGAGGAGAGTAGTTACTGGTAGCAAAGTAAGTGAAGAGACTGGGGAGGAAGAAAGCAAAGAGATTCTGTTTGTGATTCAAAAGGTGAGAAAGACAGAAGAGATCACAAAACGGGAGACAGGAAGAAAAGGTAGTCAGAGAATATAACCCAAAGGTTACACATGTAGTTCTGCAGAAGATTAAGTGTGTCAGAGCAAATTTGAACACAGGGCTCAAGGCCATCAGCCCTGGCTTGACTTCAACCCTTTTCTTCTTCTTCTTGCCCTTTTTTTTTCCCCATGATGGCATCACGACCATGACATAAAGAACCCATACTTCCTCAGTGCCCCTAGAGTTACGACTTCAATGAGAACAGCCAGTACACTTCAGCTTGTTATGTCTATGTTGTTCATGTCCCTGTGACATGAAATTAATTTTATCAACGTTCCAATCTATACTAAATATTTTTAGTATAAGAATAGGGAAGTTTCCTGTTAAGTTGCATGCTAGCCATAGGCCCAGAATGTGTGGATGACTTACCTAAGAGATGTAGGAATCTACATCAAAGGGTATAGAAGCTGACTCACTGAATATGGAAACTATCTATGATACATACCTGATACTCATGCATATGTTGGCGGCTATCCCAGGCTTATGCCTTAACTTCTGCTTTGTCCTCCCAGATGTGTCATTGCTGTGAAATTTGCAGACTCTGCTTACTAAAATGGATTATATATTATTTCAAAATCATCCTGTTTTACTGCAATCACAGATCATTCCATGTCAGGCCCTTTTCAAGTGCCTTTAAGTTTTGAACAGTAGAGATGGAGAAGTAAACATTGGTTAGAAGTTGTGGCACTGAAGAAACACCAGGGAAGAAACATGATATGGTTCAGAAACAGATGCTTTGCCAAAACTGTGTGTGGTGTAGAGAATCTACAATCTATCTTTGTGCTTGGCTTTAGTCACATACTATTCAGGAGAGAATGTAAATCTAATCATCCCAAACAAGTCATGTGGCTGCTCTGGAGGCTGCATGTGTTGTGATGCTGCTCTGGGAAAATTGCTAGACAAGGGCAAAAGGCTAATCATTAGCACTGGTGTTTGTGCTCATCTGGTCAGAGACATAAACAGTCAAAAACAGCCATCCATCTCACTCAGATGGATATAACCCACACTTGAGGAGTCATACGCAGGGTCTAGCCAGTCTGTGCACTCCTATGCATGCTCCCCTTCCAGGGGCACGCTTCACTGTCTGCTGGGCAACTCAAGCCTCCAAAGTATTTTTTTTTCTGATTGGCTCTTGATCTATTTTATCCACAATTGTTCCAGATCCAATGGACAAAGATTTGCAGAATCTGCTATCTGTGTTTTTAGAGACAGAAGTGCTTCGCTACTTCTGAAATGGAAGCCCATTGAAGGGAGGTGTGAGACACTGCAAAGGTGCTGCTGGTATTCGGGGATATTCCCTAGACATACGATGGTACCTTGGAGTAGGCTGAAAAACTGAAGGAAGGTGACTCTGCTAAAGGCTGCTAAGACCCAGGATACATCCAAAGTTAAATAATTTTCTTCTTAACTGAAAGATATTTATTGTTAAAGGAATATTGGAATAAAACGGCACTACACTGAGAGACCCAAGCTCTCGCCTCATTATTGTACCACAAACAGTGTAGACCTCTACGTTATTCCCCAGGAAGAGCATGAAGAGGCACGTCAGTGAAAACTGTCCTATCAGACAACAGTTAATAAGGTTCTCCCTACCCTTAGTCTCACGTCACATCAAGTGCTATCCTACATATGTCACGTAGCATCACAAATTACGTAAGTTCCCAATGTGGTTGGACCCAAGCATTACAAAGCTGGATGTTGGTGATTACATATCTGTTGTGTTCTGTGTCGGTGTACTACAGTTCTAACCTACAAAGGATCCAGCTAAAGTTTATGATAAAAACCTGAGACCAAACAAGACTCCCTGAGAACACAGTTCCTCTAAAACATTCCTATAACATCAAACTGCATAGATATTTTAATATTCTCAGACATTTTTTGCCCAAAATTTAATGCTGATCCTTCTTAGAATAATTGTATGTTTCAAATCCTCTCAAATTCAACAGGGAAAGCAGCATGTTAAAAGATCCTGAGAAGAGATAAGAAGGGAGTCATGTCTAGGTAATTACACAAATAAAACAATTTGTACAACAGGAGTAGGAGTCCAGTTACAAGCCTGTTTGCAAGACAGGGTAGTACAGATTTAATAGGTGACTTATGGTAACATGCTGAAGTCATCAAACCCAAACAGCACTTGGATAGCATGAATTCAAGTCTTGCCATTGTTAAGAATTTTTATATGTGTAATTTGCATTCTGAAGGAGCTCTTTCAGGAACATTTGTACTGAACACAATAATTCAGCTTTAAGAGCCAATATTTCAAAATGCTTTCTAATCAATGTGCATATCCAGGTTATTCTCAAAATTTATGTGCCCAGGAAAGAATTAAAAGTGCAAGTTTAAGGTAATTTGCTTCAGTTGCCTTTCTGCTCAAAGGGACTAATTTTCATAAACAAGATGCATGATTTACATATGTAAGCTCATTATCTTGAAAATTGCAATAGTAGCGGCTGAAGCAGAACTACTGGTAGAAACTTAAGATCTTTTGAGTAAGACACTTCCAATATGCAATGTCCACAGTACAACACCTTTCAACTTTAAATGTGTTCTGAAGTCCATTTAAATAACTGAATGCTGATGTGTCCAGACAATGAATCATTTTCCTCTGCAGGAAAATCTTGAGACATTTAGTCCAAGCATTCCTCCAAGCTCTCCTCAGGAAACAGCTGATTTTATTATCAAGAGTGCTTTAAGTTCCATGTCGACAGTGCAGTTATTGGAAAATTGTCAGATTTTGAACAAAGGTAGGTGAACATAGTAGGTTGACAGGTTGTCTTAAGCCCCAAGAACCCATGCGAAAACCTCTGTTAATTTCTATTGACTCCTCTCAATACACCTCCTACTGGTATGTATGAGCTAGTTCGTATTTACTCCAGAGGGGCTAAGGTTCTAGATCTCTCCCCTATGCTCATTATTCTTACTGTAATGATCAGGAGATGTTTGCCTCATGGTATGTCAGTTTACTATGCACAGTCTTTGCTATAGTCCATTTTAGACTTCAGCACACAAACATGTCTCACAGTGGCAAAACCAGCTGGAAGAGTTTTTATCCTATCCCACCCCAAGCCATTCATTTCTGCATTTTTATTAGTTTATTAGTTCTAATAAGACTGTGAGGCTGTGTTACAACATGGACCAGCAACGTAATCTGAGGTTAGAAATTAATGTGGTTTTTACCCTAATCCAAGTTTCTGGCAATAAGCGGAACTGAAGTATGATTGGAGATCTTAGTAGCAGAACCTGAATTTAAGTTCTGAAGTAATGTTGTGCTAGCACATATGTCTTCTGAACCTTGAGAGTGATGCATTTCACCTTTCTTCAGTGAGATGCATGTCTGTAGGCTTCTTCACTCCTCATCCCCATGCTTAAAGTTTTGTTTTGAAGTTGGGTAAAATAGGTATACATTTTAAACAGTAGGAAAACTGCATGTCAATAATAGCAGTAAACAAGCATACGTAACAGTACAAATAATAGCAGTTGTGACACCCAGGTTTCACTGGAGCAATTGTCATCTAGCCAGATTTCCAGGAATTGTCCAGATGGAAAAGTTATCGCATACAAAAATTTCACTCAGTCAGTTTACTCAACTAACCATCCACTGTCTGTCATGAAGCTTTCATGTGGCATCCTATGTGTAAGTCCCGGGAGTGCATCCTCACTGGCAACACTTTACTGAAAGGAAGAGAAACTGATTGCCACAAAACTTACCTACTAAAGTTCAGCCTAAACAGTGACTCTTTACATTATTCCTGAATGTGAGCTGTACTTACCCTTAAAATCTCTGAAAATCTGTAATACTAACAAAGTCCTTAAATTTGAAAGGACCAAAAGATAGAGGATTGAAGTAATGCTAGGGAAACACTGACAGCAGTGGAGTGATTGTATTCTTGCTATAAGTGTTTCTATGTGTAGTCATATATAATACACACACCACAAGGAGCAGGAGCTTTATTTAGTATTTAGATTTTCCTAAAACTTTGAGCATAAATGAGCTGAGATGCTTTGGAGATGAAGTTGTATGAAACAGAAGTATGTGAAACAGAACTGAGTGTTATCATACTTAGCTAGTAATGCTCTCTAGGCTTTTCCAAAGAAAGCCTAATAATTACTGAGCGAATTTTTCAAGAAAGAGTCATAACCTTGCCAAATTCAATTCTTTGTCCAAAATTACTGAAATGTAACATCTAGTTAGTTAGTTTTATTCTGACACAGAGGGAGAAAAATCCACAAAAGTTTTTTATTTGGTTTCAGAAGAAACTTCCCCCAGAATCTCAAATTGAAACAAACCTTCGGAAAAAAGGTAAGTCCAAATTTGAGTTCAGATGGCTTTTAAGTTTTTTAAAAAATAACAAGGAAGTGAAAATAAACACATAATTGAACATGTCGAGAAACTACTGAGGCTCTCTGTAATAAAAAATTACTTCTTAAGTTGCCTACCTTGAGACAGGGTTTGAGCTATGTAGAAATAAATACTTTATTGAGCAGGGGGAGTACTGAGGAAGTTTGCTTTTCTGTTTTCTTCAGTCCTTTGTCCCTAAACATCCACACCATAGTTCTGCAGAGATAACATGATGGGATTAGCTACGTTGCTGCTGATTTTCACTACATTTTAGGGAACTCTGAGATCTTTAGTTTTCTGTTAATTTAATTTGAAATTATTTAACAGACTTATAGGTCGTTAAAGAGACTCTAATAAAATATATCACATAAGCTGTAATTTATCAAGCTACCAAATACAAACAATCATTCATTTCCAAAATCAGGAATTTCCTTATGAGAGAGTGCCTTATAATTCTCAGCTATATAATTAATATAAATAAAAATTTTCTTTCATGTAGACTGTTAGGATTCAATCAGGTAGCAGGACTCCAGTGGAAAAGAGCTGGACAAAGCCAGGATTGCTTCTTAGGAAACCAGCTCTCAGATAAAATGTAGTAGCTGATAATCTGTGTATTCTCTGCTATGCAAATGCAAATAAAATAAGTTAGCATGTAACTCTTTTAAAATAGAAATAAAACTATTGTGACAAAAGGTTTACACTGTGAAATAACTATTTATTAGTGACTAATGGAATCTCTCCCTCTCACCATTATAGTGAAAAATATTAGATGATTACTAAACAACTTTTTTTCTAAACTTCACTGGGAAATAATGTATTATGTATTCTTTTCTTAACTTTCCTCTGAGAAATAAATAGATTACCAGTTGATAAGTGATACCTGCTTTTCAATGCATTTATTTTAAATTGTTGTGACCTGCTTAAAATACTAAAATTATTTATATGAGATTCTCATATGTATTTCTAATGTGGGTGAGTGACTCAAAATTTGGCAGCAAAGTAGCTTCTGTGTCAGGGACGAGCCTTTTGTAATCTCCCTGATGAACTGCCACAGTGATAAGGCTTTTATGAGAACCACTCTTTGCTCATGCCCAGCAGTGCCTCACCACAATTTGACAGCTACAGCTCCTTAAGAGTCTTTCTGCTCAGAGGTGCTGAGCTGGACAATCCCTGTCACTGCTGCTCCAGGTGCTGTAGAGCACTGCAGGACCTGGCATCAGAGCTGGAAACAGGAAGACTCCTCTCTGTGGTCTTGATATTTTTGCGCTGATAAGTCAGTATCAGAGAAAGAACCTGAATGAAATACATTCGAAAAATAGGAAAGCCAATCTGTCTGAAATGCCAAAATGTAGCAAAAGCTTGGACTGGGGGAGTTTGGATGGACTTTGGAGACAAGACAACTTGTCATTGTTACTGGTAAATTAAGAAAAGGGTATCAGCTTCAGGCTGAAACAGAATGGGAAGTTGAAGGGAATCCCGAGACTAAATAAAGAAACTGGAGCAAGACTTGAAGGAATGAAAAACAGAGAGGAAGTGGCAAGGACAACAATGCTTGTGGAAAACTGTAGCAGGACTGAGAGAACCGGCTGTGATCGTGTGTGTGTGTGTGTGTGTGTGTGTGTGTGTGTGTGTGTGTGTGTGTGTGCGCCTGTTTTTGATGCAAATTATACAGCATAGGGAGCAGGGAGCCAGGGCTCCTAATCCTGCAAATGGCTAAGCACTCTGACCAGAGCAGGAACCTGGTGGTGAGCCACAGCCAGGTGGGGGTGGGGGCATCAGGAGCTGCAAGACGAATCCTGCAACTGCAGTCATACCACTTTGGCAGTAAGTGAATGACAGAGAAATTATACTCAGGTTATAAAAAAAAGGGGGGAAAAAAAAAAAAAAAAAAAAAAAAAAAAAAAAAAAAAAAAAAAAAAAGCGTAGCAGTAAGACAGATCTGGGTGGATGGGGACAGTAAAAATCTACCTGGGGTGGACAAAGTCCTCCAGTAGATCACACCCTAGCAGCACTTAGACTTGAACCCAGGTTTCTTGACTGTTTACATTTTTCTGCTGTCAGCAAACCCTTGTGAAAGTCACTAAGGTTTGAGTAAGTCAGTATTTGATCTTCAGTGGATTTGAGATCACACTCCCACAGAAAAGAGTGAACATGCATTCTCTCTTGTCCTTTCCTTCTCTGCTTGCCCCTTCCTTGCTTCAGTATTAACAAGTGTAGACTCACAGGAAGAGGTGATGCAGCTCACAGAACTAATCAGACACGGGACACTATATTGCAGAGATAACTTTCAGTAAGATCAGCAAGATGATCTGATTTACTGTGCTGCCACTCAAGTGCTCATGTTGACAAAAGTTAAAATGGCAGAAGCTGCAGCAGAGACAGATGTGAATGCAGGGAATATCTCCACTCTAAATTTTTTTTTGACTCTCTGGTCCTACATTCACTTATACCAACCCTGAAATGACACCCTCTTTCCCTGCTTTTTATGGACTTTATGGAGGGTATAACTTAAGCATAATTTTTATTCACTAATTGAATTGTAGAAACCTCCTTTCTGTAACTAAAAACTACGAATGAATGGTAATGCTGCAATCTGCGTGGTGCCACATAAGGAGATCTTGAGTTTCATTTGCTTCTTTAACTGTCTAGAAAAAACTCAAAAAAAAAAAAAAAAAAAAAAAAAAAAAAATCTGAGTTAGCAGGTTATGAAACTTGTAAAATAAGGATTCTGAGATAAGGAACTAAAGTTGTCTTGTGGAAACCCAAAATGTAATTGTATAACTAAAGTCAGAATCACAACAGCTATAAAATAGAGCTACCTCAAAGCAGCTCCAGGGTTTTTGATTTTGCAACTTTCATCATGTCCTTTTAAAGTTTCTTATATACATGAAGTAGAATACAAGCTCATTTACATCTCTGATTAAGTATTTTAGAAAGGCTGAGAAAAAAAGAAGAAAGAGGGATGTATGTTTTATAGGTATAAGCAAGCAATGAAAGGCACCATAGCTGAAATAAAGTGAAATGAAAGGCACTTACAACATACAGCTTTCCTGCAAAAAATCTCTAAACACACCAAGAATTCTAGAATTCCCTTGAGGCTGCTTATTGGCACCTACAAAGCAAAAAGAACTCTGCATTGTATTAATTATAATGTCTCTGTACCACTACAAATAATGCAAAAGTACTTGCTTCTTCACTCTGAGGGAGAAGAGGAATAGTCTGTACCTGTCAGCTTTTAAAAATAACTATTATATTAATTACTTGAAATCCTATTTACAGAATTCATTTTGTTGCACTTAAAATTTGATTGAATTGCATAAATTTTAATAAAATTTTAATAGTTGATTAGGGAAAATGTGTGAAGTTTGCAAAAGATGGCTCTAAGTCAACAGAATCACTCTGCCTTTATAGGAAGTGGACTTTGATTTGGTAACTGAATGCATCAACAACATACTCATGGAGTAAACATTTCCTTTGTACGGGCGTATCTGCTTGGAGATGCTGCACCTGCATAAAGCGAGTTTGACTGGAGCAGGCTGGAGCTGCATTTGCAGAGTGGGCTTTGGAGAATTGTCAGGCTTGTCACCGAAGGGATGAGAGATGATGGCCAGGCTGTCATGTTGGTCACAGCCTGGCTCAGAGCAGAATACTGAACCAGACAGTTGCTCAAATAAGTTGGTCTCCGTAGAAGTGATTTTCTTTAGACTGGACCAGGAAAGAAGAGGCCTTCCCTTTGCCACTTTTCATACCAAGGAAGCCAAACAGATTGATGAGTAGGAGAACTTCTATTTGCACTTGTGAGGTTCAGCATATGCATGATGGAAAGTTTTGTGCTGTTTGCAAAATAATTATTCCCACTTTTCTCCAAATAAAGGGCAGTTGTATTCATGTTCTCAAAGGATATTGTGGATAGAAAAAAGTATTTTATAGTGATAACTAACAAGGTTTAGCTTCAAATTTCAGAGCCAAAAATTAACTGCATGAAATGGAAGTGGAAGGCTCTAGAATTTAGTTATTTTGTTTTAAAGACAATAATACGATTAGTTCACTTCAGCCTTCGTTGCTAGCTCTGGCACATAGCAGAAGAGACATATTGTAGGATTTAGCAAGACTGAGTTAGCAGCTCTTTTCATCACAGACTTGTCCTTGTGATTTAATTGTGGTACATGTTCATTTTTCTGTGTTTCAAAACAGTTATATGTTATATATATGTTTTATGTGATGCACAATTAATATGCTTATCTTGAAGCAGATGACACATTGGAGGATAACTGCAACTGAATGTGTATTGATCAAAAGAATCCCCTCTAAATCATTGTTATGGAAACTTACAACAAAAACACAAGCAAAATGATTTTGTGGAAGTTGTAAATTGGTTGAGTAAAAGATAGACTCACTTGGGCATGAGGAGGAAAATATTTACACCAATTTTCATCAGTTGTCAGCAATACTGCAGGCTCTCTGAAATACCTGTAAATATTAGTAAGTTTTAGAAAATGGTTCCATCACTACAGTAGTTGCTCCAAGTTTGTAAAAGCCCACTTAATTAGAAGTAAAAAACTCAAGACAGACACATTTGAAAGGTTTGTTGAGCTGTAACTTGAAAGCAGATTTGGTGGATACTACTGCATCACAGAATGAGTTAGAAAAGGCTTCAGGGACTAACTAGGTGTCAGAACTAACTGTACAGGGGTTTTTGCCTGTGTCATTATTTTCTATGAATGTATTGCATTAATCTGGTAAAATAGTTTGAATGTGTCACCAGGTATGTCATGCCCACCTGCACTTGGAGATTATGTCTGAAAAGATCAACAGAAAATCTCTAAAGAGCAAAGTTCACATTATTCACACTTTGAAAACCAGAAATGTCAAAGCTATTTGCCACAAGTGTATAGCAGCTTGGTAGTATGGAAGTGATGGAAATCTCTATTACATATTTCTCGATTCACTCTCTATATAGCAAAAGTATAAAAAAGCCAGTGTGAAAAGACTCTTAGTAAAAAATTATCTATATCAGACTTAATTTGAAAGGGTTTTTTTGTTTTGTTTGGTTTTTTCCAATGAATTATTTGGTTAGGCTTGCAAAAATAATGAAACTTATGTACTCTAACTCAAGTGCATATATAAATTAAACTAAATTAAAATATGCTTTCTGAGCAAAATCACTTACAGTGGTGGCAGTGTGGGCTTCCAGAATATTTTTAGTGAATACTGAAGTGCAGCTCCACTGCTCTAGAATTTAATGGACCAAGTTCCTGACACCAGAAGATACACCAGCTGTTTAAGACGCCAGAGTCTAAACAGAATAGGAAAAAAGTATATGGAACTTTATTCCCCAAATCACATTCTGAAAAAGATTAACTTTTTTTTCTGTGTATAACAATAATTTTAATCACTATTATAAATGATTTTTTTTTTTCTCTTCAGATTGAAAGCATCTTGAAAAGATCTTGAAAAGAATGACTTTTAGGCTATTTAAAGGAGAATAACAGTCTCTTGCAAAAGCCAGGAGAAAAAAAAGGAGTCTTAAAGAGTCAGTGAATTCCTCAAAACTTAGAAGTAGCTGAAAACTCTATTTACAATGAAATCTGGCAGAGAATGTTCATCTCTGAATGAAAGTCAAAGCTGACCATTCTTAGTTTTTTAGACAAAGGTTCCTCTTAGGGATCCATTTCAGGCCTGGTGCTCATCAATATCTTCATAAACTGCTTGGGCACAGGACTTGAAGGAACACTAAGTAAGTTTGCCAATGACACTAAATTGGTAGGGACTGTTGACTCGCTTGAAGGTAGAGAGGGCCATCAGAGAGAACCTGATAAATTAGGGGGCTGAGCAATCACCAACTGTATGAAGTTCAACAAGCAAAAATTCTGTATTCTGCAGCTGGGATGGGGCAACCCTGAACATACGGACAGACTGAGGAATGAGAGGTTAGAAAGCAGCCCCCTGGAAGGGGACCTGGGGGTCCTGGTTGACAGCAGGTTGATCGCAAGTCAGCAGTGCCCTGGCAGCCGGGAGGGCCAAGCGTGTCCTGGGGGGCATCAGTCACATCATGGCCAGGCAGGCAAGGGAGGGGATTGTCCCCTCTGCTCTGCCCTGGGGCAGCCTCACCTCAAGTGCTGGGGGCAGGTTTGGGCACTACCATAAAAGAAAGACCTTAAGCTGTTAGAGAGCATCCAAAGGAGAGCTAGAGATGGTGGAGAGCCTTGAGGGGAAATCGTATGAGGAGTGACTGAGGTCACTTGGTCTGTCCAGCCTGGAGAAGAGAAGGCTAAGGGGAGACCTCATTACCACTTCTTCATGAGGAGGGAAGGAGGGCAGACATTGATCTCTTCCCTGTGGTGACCAGTGACAGGACCCAAGGGAATAGTCTGAAGTTATCAGGGGAGGTTTAGGTTTGAGATCAGGGAAAGGTTCTTCATCCAGAGGGTGGCTGGGCACTGGAACTCCCCAGGGAAGTGGTCACAGTGTCAACCCTGAAAGAGTTCAAGGAGTGTTTGGAAAATGTTCTCGGGAACATGTTGTGACTCTTGGGAATGGTCCTGTACAGGGCCAGGAAGTGGACTTGATGATCCTTCTGGGTCCCTTCCAACTCAGGATACTCTATGATTCCACGTCTCTAATCACTACTGTCACTAATAGAAAAACTGTAAGGATACATTCACTTGATTTTGTTCCACGCGGGAGAGAAGAGATGAAAACAAATTTAAGCAAAGCTGACATGGGTCTACATTAAAGGATTTGTTTTCAGGATTATGACCACAGAAGACAAAGTGATTTAAAAAAGCCCAAAACACCCCAAGAAATTACAATTTGATCTTTCAGATTTTGTGTGTTAGTGGAAGACTTAGAAATAAATTATGTTGATGCTTGAATACAATTTGTCAATAATCCTAAAAATTTAAATTTCTCATCAACTTTTACCTTAGTAGACTCTTAACAGCCAGAACTTGAAATTCCACAAAAGAATGGAATTATTTTCCCTCTTTCCAGGCATGATTGTTTTCTGAATTACTATCCAAGTGGAGACTTTTAATTTTTGCCAATTACATCCCCCCAAAAAATTATAATTCCCCAACAAGATTTAAATAGAAATTGAATTTCTTCAGCAAGCCTGAATCAGCAGGACATCAGTATACATGTTGAAGACTATTTATAGTGAAGGGGAAAATCTGTGTATGTGCATAGGTGTCTCACTTTAAAGTTTATATTCTACTGAAAACAAAAGTTCTCTTTATATCCTAGAATGCAAACCAAATTTTTACCTTGGGCTGCTCTTCAAAACCCAAAGATCCTAACAGCCATGCAAACACTGTTTTGAATATTTTTCAGTGTGTCAAGAATTGCAGGGAGTATGGTTATTAATCTTCAGCTTCATAAATTCCCCTCACACCCTGAGATTTCAAATTAGCTGACAGGGTCAAAAATTCTCCTTAACCAGTTGGACAGAAAATGAACCTACATACCTTGTTCACTGCTACATTTTCATCAGCAGCAATGCAATTGTATTTCATGTTACTGAGAAGGTATATACATCTTCCATATTGAAAGATGGCAGGGACTTTCGTGGCCAGAATAAACAAGAAGGTGGAAAGTGGAATTTGAAAATATATATATATTTATCTTCAATAACTACTGTGTTGTTTCATCTCTGTTGAAAAACATACCTACAGCTCTTCAGCTTTCTTTAAGAAAACTAGTATTATATTTCCTTATTTGACATTTCCACGAAAACACTGAACGTATGTTTTAACTGACCTTAGAATATCGGATAAATGCAAAACTATTGTAGTCAGTTCTTTCATTCATGTGTCTGTGTTTATTTTATTTTTGTCAGATACTGTTTTCTTCTTACATAATGTAATAGGAATGTGACAGTGACAAGTGCGGGTGTGTCTTTGAATAATTTTTCGTGCTGAATTTGGATCTGTCTTTAATATGAGGTTTCTGTACTATACATAAGGCACTGGATGCGTGACTTTCAGATCTTGATGTGAATTTTCACTTCCAGCCAGGTGACAGACACAGATATGTGAACACCTGGGTTAACCTTCTGTGGACAAGGGTATTCCTGCAATGGAGCAGTACTATCATTAATATCTCCACTGATTTTTAAACTCAGTCCTATTGGCTCAGGTTATTTGAGCCAATATACCTTTTCTGACTGTGTCAGTTGTTAGAGGTTGCCTGTCCTTGGTGGTGAAGGAATTGTGAGAAGCCATTTGATGACTATCAGCATGACTATGTTATTTCTGCATATCCCTGTGCAGTGGATTGGTTCCAGCTGGACCTTAACCAAGATGGAACTAAATATGTGCTTAGGCTCTTTGGTGTTTCTGAAATCTCCTTTTCTCTCTTGCTTTATTCCAACTGTTAAATAAAGAAGTCTACTTTCAAGGAGCTGTTTGTCAATATGGAAAGAAAAACAGGTGCCTGAAACCAGTCAGATCTGCAGCATGATAGACATGGGTATATACAGGATAGCGCTTGCCTCCTGAATGAAAATAAAAGAAAGGCAAGATGGCACACAAATACAAAACCAGCATCAGACAAGCCTGAGAGAGGAGCCGGAGGTGAAGTCACTCCTGTAACGTTGGAAATTACATGTTAGAACTCTGGAAAAGGCTGATACCGATGACATTGTGTATACTCCTATAGTTACAACTCTCTAAAAAAAAAAAAAAAAGCAAACCACCCCCTCCCCCCAAAAAAAACCCCAAAAACAAAACCAACAAAAACCAACAAAAACGACAAAAAAAAAAACCCAACACACAACACTTTTGAGGCTATTACCCCTTGAATAAATATACATTCTCTGCCTATGAATACTTATCTTCAGCAAAATTTTATTTGTTGCCCCTAGAAGTTGCTCTATAAAACCTTTGAAGTCAATGAGAATATTATCACCTGAACAATGAGTATGTCCATAAAGCAAAAATGAGTTTTGTCTTATATGCCACTTGCTGGTGATTTTCTTTGGCATGTTTCAAGTATGCTCAAGAACAACTAATGTAAAGAACAGAATTTGAAATAAGCCCTGAGCCCTTGGCTTCTCCAATTTCCAGCAGAAGCAGGGAAATTTCTTCTGTGATGCCATCTCTAGTTTCCTTGACATGTTCCACATGACAGAGTCTCTGAATAGAGTCAGGAAGATAAACAGTTACTGTTCTCTGCTCTGGACTCAGACAGTTTTAAAAAATTATATAAATTATTTCTGATACATTTTTAATGATTGACAGGGGTTTTTTTCCCCTTGCCATTCTGCAGAGCTTTTAGCAAAAAAGTCTATTCCTTTGGGAAATCCCAATGTTCCAGACTTTGTAGGTGTAGAAGATTCTTTATTGCACTTTAGAATCGCTTCCATATACAGAAACAATTTCAAGTAGTTCTGAGGTCTTTTGCAGATATTCCTTTCAAGCTCTCATCTTGTCTGAACCTTGAACTATTGCATTCAAGTTAATAAGAGCAATCTTAGGTTCAAAAGATTCAGACAACAACTGCAATACTGTTTTTACAAATTTTCAAATACTTTTCAAATAGTTCCTCCCTGATATACATCTTACATGGGAAAAAATGTAACGGTATGATGTTTATATATAAAGATATTATCTTCTGCACTCATTTGGGCTTTACCTGCATGACTAATTCATAACTATGCTATTCATAAGTAATGGCATCATCCCATATTTATTTTAGAGATCTTTATAATATGGAGTGCTTACGCATGCCTGTGATGATCTAAGATTGTAACTTTGGGGACTGTTATACTGTTTTATTATAGCCAATACATATAGTAATGCCTACAGTTAATGCTGCTTGATGCTTTCTTGTATAAGACATTGTACATTGCTATCTTTACTGCCTTTAAAGCACTTGGATTGCAACTTTTCATTATGTGACCCTTGATTAATTCTTTGAAGGAATACTCCATCTGAAAAGATTCTGTCTGTGGTTGGGTTTGAGGGTTTTTTTGTTTGCTTGTTTGTTTTTTTCCCAGGGAAAAAAAAAAAGTTATTATTTGAATAGCTTTTATAGTTTTCATTATTGGGATGTGCCGACAATACAACTTGACAGTGCACTGACTCCTTGAGAAAGTACTGGCTGGAGTGTCTTGATTATCTTCTCTGCTCACTTCTTTTCCTCACTGCTGCCTAGTGATCTTAGGGTAAGATTAAAAAAGGTAAATGTAAAGAAATTTTAAAGGCTTGATTTCCTTACAAATTGTGTTCAAACTATGCCCACTTCTGCAAGCCAAGATGACAAAAATACAGTAACATCAACTGAAACCGCCACAGGCATTAGTTAATTTTTCTGTTTCATTAGGCATGAGTTGAGATAATTTTGATTTATTAACTTTATTTTGTTGCTTTTAAAAATAATGAATGTGCTGCAACACAAAATAATTAATACCAAAAAAAGAGATAGTGATTGTGACTTTGTATGTTTGATTTTCTAGAGGAAAACTCATTCTCCATTACATTCCTGTAGAAAGACTGATAGAAACATATCCATGCCCTTCCAAAACATGATCTCCTTGTGTGAGGACAATGAACACAGTCCAAGATGACATAGAGGCTTGATGGCGAAACCTAGTAAAGTGTTTACTAGTGAATTTACCCCTGTCAATTGATAGCAAAACTTGTACTATGATACCAAATGACTACCAGTGAGCAGCTGCTAAAATATAACAGAACAAATCCAGTAGAATTCAGCCTATCCTAATACAGGCAAACTTCTGGAACAAGGCCTTTTGTTCCAGTACCGCCCGTCTAAACAACAAGGCTATTGACTGCATGTGCCAGCCTTTGTTACTGGGGGCTACCTGAAAAGATTAAAATTGCATGAAACTGCAATCTCAGATCCATCAATTCTCAGCTGCAAAACCTCCATCTGTAAACTGACCCAGGAGGAGTAGACAGTTGACTTAAGCTTCTGTGTTAAAAAGTCATATTGTCATAGTCTATCCCTAGGAAATAAATTTATTTCCAGTGCCAGTGCTAAATAAGTCTCAAGAAGCTGCTGCATAGTTTTGCTCTTTCATATTGCCTCAATTATTGCAAAAGGTCATTAATTCATCTATGGACCATCAGTCAAATCAGTAAGTCCTTTAGACAACAGAAAGGAAGCAAAATGAAAGGCATTCAGACCACTTCCTCTTCCACTTTGTCACAATTTTACCAAGCTATACACTGGCATCAACACACTTCTCCAAAAAGGAACTGTTTGTGAATCATCTCTAAGACGAGCCACTAAAGATTCCTTACCTTTTGCACGTCTTTCTTTACAGAATATAGTATTATTTTTGTTCAGGCTACATTGAATCCACAGTGAAATCTGCAGGCTAATGATGAATCAAGTACATGTTTTACTTTCCCTTCTCTATGCTGAAAGGCAGCTTGCAGTTTCGTGAAAAGTTTTTCAAGCACTAAGCCTAACATTAGCATAATATTCTTATATGAGTCAAGCTTCTGGTACGAAGTACTGGTAGAACTAGGCTGCACTGCAGTGTACTGAAAAAACCTACGTGATGATGATCACAGGAAGACTAAATTGTCCTGGTTCCGGCCAGGACAGGTGTAATTTTTACAGTAGCCAGGAGGGGCATGGCTAGGACCCAGAGGTTACTCTGTACCACCTCACATCATTTTCCAGGGGTGGAGAAGGGTTCCGTTCCCAGCTGGCACAGCGTGGCAGAGGGTGCGGTAGCGTATTGTTTATTGTCAGGGGGTTTCTGTGTGAATCGTTCATTTTTTTGTCATTAGCATTATTGGTTATAGTGTTTGTTTTCCTAGATCATGGCTGTTTCCAGTAAATTGGTGTTGAATACAAACTGAAAAAAACCCCATAGATCTTAAGTTCATATTGTTTATTCATAAAAAGGCATTTCTATTGCTTTAGAAGATAACTTTCCTCTATATTGCTCAGTTTTCCATTTTTCATTTATTTAAGAAGAAAAGATTATTAGGCTTTTTTAATTTTCTCATCTGAATGGAAAAAAAAAAAAATGATGGTTTTTAGTCCTTCTCCAATTTTCAGAAGAAACACCCTGTTCTTTCTCAACATTTACAAATGTTCTTATTTTCCTAAAGGAAAACAATTAACGTTTTACCACCCAAACTAACATTCTCTTCACTGGAAAACACTGGTTATAGGATTCAGAAAATACTTGATAGGCCATGGTGAGAAAAAAAAAAAATGCTGGAGACATTTACACTCTTGAAAAAACAACCTGTAAATACTATACCCAGAACCAGAAAAGCCCCAAAGTTCTCTATGAAAAAATATCCTGCAGGAGCTGTAACAGAATATATACTTCATTAAAAATCTGCAAGGCTCTCTGCATTCTCTGTAGAAACACAGAATTTCAGATGTCCCTATTCTCCATGTACTTACTCATTCTAAAAGTGTACTTAGTCATGAGAACGCAAATTACAAAGAGAAAAGCAAAGAATGTCTGTCTTTCAGATATGGCACCTACATTTGCATCAGTCCTCAGCCTACCCTATTCTTAGACTATGACATCTCCTTTCAAAAACTGAAGAGGATATTCCCTAATTTAATGTTCAGGTAATGCACTCTTCATAATGATCATTACATTGACTATGAGAATGAGCAAATTGTTACGGCTGATCAGACGTTTGAAGTGTTCTATAAGGATAAAATTATCCTTCATCTTCACTCTATGCTCCCATCCCAACCCAACTATTATGCCAGGATTTTGTTTTCTTAGCCCTTTTATAAACCTGTTCTTATTCCCACCATGGCAAGAGAAGCTACATTCCAGTGGTAAGACAGTACTACTTTGAACAGAGCCAGAGTTCAAGGAGGTAGCTAAAAGTTTTTATCTCTGATGTGGATGTAAACATCTAAACTCTCCTGGTGACCAATAGGGTGAGCTGAAAGGGTGAGCAATGTGATTGCATAAGATTATTTTTATTTTAGATTTCTAGTTTGAGGCTTTTAAACATAAACTCATTTGAAGTTAGGTAATATTGGTACATCTTCTATTTTCTATGTGTGTTCTCCAATCAACTGTTCAAATTGCCTTTTCTGTGGCACTTTTGTCCCATTCAAGGCATAAATCCTCTTCTAGGAATAAATCAGAAATATATATAATATATGTAGACTAACCAGGGATGTAAAGATATTGATCTCATCTCTGTTAGCATTGGCTTCACAGTGTCCATAGTCAGGGTTATCTATGTTGCAGATGGAAGTTGTTGCATGTAAGATTCCAGTTTCAAGCGTTGCAGAACAAGAAAGGTGAGTGGGGAAAGTGTCAAGAGAATGCTCAAAGAGAAAAGCAAGTCCTGTAGATAAAATGTGCATTCTGTCCCATGTAATTTAGTCCTAATTCCATTATAAAACTTCTGTTTGTTTCTAAGCAAGCCATTAAAACATTGTCAAGCCTGGATTCTATAACTTTGGAAAGTCAATTCAAGATACTGGGTATCCAGCTAGAGGTACAAAAGCATCTAGTATTTTTACCTGTAACAAATGCCAATAAAAATGCTACTTCAAAAATAAAAGACACTATATCCTATTAGGTTTTTAAATCCAGGCCTCTTTAATTGAAAGGCAGAAGTCAGTAGACAACTCTGACAATATTTGCTGTAATTTCATGTCTTATTTCTACATGGGCAGAGAATGGAAAACAAAACCCTCCTTATTTAATGGGCATATTGCCAAGTAAAATTACTGGTTCTTTAAAAAATGGCTACATTGAGTTTATCATTGAAGTCATCAAGGAAACAGTAGTGTAGTGATCATATTCTTTGAAAGCAAAAAATTTGGGGAAAGAAACTGTCCTTATCAATAAAGAACTAAATATCATAATGTCAGTCCAAAAAATTACCAAGTATATATTACTCTAAATATTGCCATTCTTTTCTACACTTATATAAACTTGATTGTGTTACTGTCTTAATCTAATCTAGAATCAATGTTTTTCAGATCAATGGAAGGACTGTCTCAGTAGTTTACAGAAACAGGAGGTCCTCTCTCCCAGACTTTCATGCAAAGAATCTTGTTCAATTGTTGTTCCTTCAAGTGATCTCACTTTCCTCCATGTGTTGAAAACTCAGCCATTTTATCTGCCAGAAATGACCTCTCTTGAAACTGCACCCACTACAAAATGGGAAACAACTCTCAGCTCTGGAGTGTTGGAAGTACAGATTGCAAGAAATACCGTTTTCTATCATTTCTGTTTCTCCATTTTAATTTGAACATCTCAGACCACTTGGAAGACAACAGACCGAGATGGAGATGAGGAAGAGGTGAGGAAACTAAGAGGGACAGAATTTACAGAGAATAACAAATTCCAAGGATGAGCCACACCCCAGAAGTCAAGGGCAGATGAGCATAGGATCAAAATAGGAGAGAAAAAAAATATTCGGTACAAAGGGATATTATGCATTTTAGACCTAAACTGTCAACATAATTTGGCCATTAAAGAGTTTTAAACCATCCAGTTGTCTTAGATCAAGAAAACCTGGGTTATAGAAACATGAGTAGAATTAATCTCAACTTTCTCTAAGCAGTTGCAAAATACGTGACATAATTCTGATCAGTTTAAAAAAGCCAACAAAATAAATAAAGTTTAGACTTTGATTCAGCTGACCAGACAAAGGCATCTGCATTAGGATGAGATGAAGCATGATGGGAATTCCACCAACGATGCTGACTATTTTTCCTTTTACTGTGAAAAAGAGCATAGGATGATTGGATCAGCTGTTAACACCTATAGCACAGACCATCCCATTTAGCCGTATCAATCCCGCCTTTTGAAATCCTTTAGCTAATCATTGCCTGTACCTCAATGACTAAATGCTTCCTTTCTAAGCCTTACTCACAAATACTAAAGGGCAGATAATCACCTTAAAATAACAAAGCGTATGTTATTGATAGTCCCTGTATTATCAAGTTTCGATCTTGTGGATAAATCTTTGCATATCAAATACATCTGTGATCCCTTGGTAAGAGCAAATCCTAGAGATGTAGACCCATTCCCATCCAATACAGATCTCCATGATGTTTTCAATACTGTAAACTTTCAGTTAGCTGTGACCTACTACAACAATTATAAATTCAGCTGTTCCACCCTCTGTGAAGATCTTTATAGACATTACAGCAGCACACAACAAGGTCAAAATAGAGTTGATCTTTCAAATGAACTTGATTCCATGAGCCGTATTTCGCCTATAAACCAGGATATTCTTTATTCTGCTAAACAGAAGAACAATTGTCCTCCTGACTTTACCAGAATTGTCACTAAGACAACTGTCCACTTCAAACTGGAAGCTCTCTATGCACATTGCAACACTTCCTGCCTGGCTGACATCGCTCAGTTCTTTCCCAAGGTGGATTAACCAAGGCTGTTCAACCACCTCTGAAAACATTCGCCACTGTCAGAATTCAAACTGGCCTGGCTTTCCAGTCTTCCTAGACTGCTCTATTACTGCATTCCATACAACTTGTCTTTTGGAAATATTTATATGCAACGTTAGGAAAGCCATTTAGGAAGCTGGCAGTAAGGCTGGTTTCAACAAACAAAATATTGTTGAAATTTGATGCGTCCTGCTCCAAGTGAGGAACATATGAAACACCTTAAGAAATAAGAAAGAAACAATGATTTCAACAATTCATCCTGCAACATTTGGACAACTTGTTTTTTTTCTAGAGAAGGCAAGACAGGAGCAAGTTACCATGGAACCTTGCGTAGCAAAATATAACTGCAGAAATCGGTCACAAAAACCTGGTACCTCTCAGAGGCTAGAACCATAGCATTTTCATATGGTATTTTTGAATAGTGTGATTGATTCTCTTGAAAGGTCTTACCAAGCAACAAGGACAAAAGGTTAGAATGGAAGGCAAAAAAGAATTATTGGCAATGCAAGCAATTAATATGTGTAAAAGAAGAAATTCTTTCACTGAAGATGAATTGTGGAGCACGGTCAGAACACTAAAAACTAGAGTTTAGAGCTTTGGCTCTTTCCTTGAAATACTAAAAATGGAGAAGTACTGATGAACAGTATTTCTTTTGAATCATCCAGAAAATCAAAATGCCTAAGACCTGGTTTACTGCAATGGTGAGACCGTTGGTACAGATTAAGATGTCCTATTTTTATGCCTTTGAAAAGCAAAGTAACATCTTCAGCAACCACTGCTGCCCTCTCTGCTATCATGTGAATACTGATTACCGTCAAAGACTGGCTTTCAAAGGGATGCTACAACAGTGACATTACGCTGTGTACAGCTCAAAAAAAATTCAGTCCACCTCTTAGGAAAGGTGATTAAATGTTTATCTCCAGAAGGCAGTCACAGAGTTACTACATTTTAACCATCTTAATTTTGTATGCAGGCCCATCCTTCCACCAAAATTCCAGCTACTGTCACTGAACGACCCCTTCTTTCATCACCTTAGATTAAGCCCGGCCCTTAAAGATATCAAGGAGTGGATTAAAAATCTTTTTGCAGACTAGTTAGAAGATTAGGAAAGTATGAAAAGTATGAAAGTTCTTAGATGTTTTATCTGTACAAATGATGTCCATCTTGAAGTCCAGTACAGAATTTCAGTCATCCAGATGAAAGGCGTTGACCTTGTAGACACTGACGTATTTGTCATAAAGAACGGGCAGATTAATCAAGTCTGAGAAAGGAATCTCCAGCTATTTCTACATAAATCATCCAAAGCCCATAAATGGACCAACGTTTTCCGAGTAAGTATCTGCTGGACAACAGTCCAAAACTTGTCCATCAAAGCAGAACATTTGGGAACTTTTTTTTTTTGAAAGATCTTAGACTTTGGAAAAAAAATAAAAACTTTGGTCAAAAATTAGTTGACTCAGTGGGCTGGTCGATTACACAAATGTGACGAACTCTGCATCAGTCTGTGCTGTTCTGAGGCAGAGAATGGCTCCCTGGTGTGGCATGGAATACGAAACACTCGCTGGAACAAACACTGCGGCGTGACAGACCGCGTAGTTTGGCATTCCTGTCCTGACACTGGTTTTGTCCTACCCTTCAGCCCTTTTGAGATCAGAAACTATGCCTTGAAGAATTTTCTCTCAAAGAGGTAACTCGTTATATCTATCTTTGCAAAACGAAGCCTTCCATTCATCAAGGTAATGGCTTGCTACACAGCACCTCATGTGAGGCACCCCCAGATGACACACGAGGTGACAAAAACAGGTTGCAGGGTGTAACTAGCGATGGACTCATAAGCAAGTCAACAGTTCAGCTACTTTCTGTTCGCCCATCATCCCACGGAGGCCTTGGTGGGGCCTTCCCGGCTTGGCAAACACCGTCAGCCGGGAGATGGAAGGCACATATCCGGTGTTGGCAGCCACCTTCGAGGGCTGCTTAGTTTCTTTTACGGCAAGGCATCCAACCGAGGAAGTTTGGACGGGGGAGAAGCGCGTGCAGACGCGTCATACACGGCCCTACCGTAGGGCGAGGGACTGGGCGATGGCGGAGCCCGCGGGGGAGCGGGGCTCGGAGGGTCGCGGAAGGGCGGGCACGGGGGGGCAGCGCACGGGGGCTCGGGGGCGTGACGAGGGCCCTGCACGTGCGTGGGGCCTCGTGTCCTCCCGGCACCGCGCCGCTCCGAACTCCGCGTCCGTCCCGCGGGCACATCCCACACCCCCCCCCCCCCCCCCCCCCCCGCCTCCCGCTCTCATCACCCGCGGTCTCCCGGGCGCGGCCCCGGGCGCGCGCCCCCGACGCCCCCCCCACCCCCGGGCTCAGCTGAGCAGACAATGGGAGATCAAAGCCGGGATGGGGTGGGGGGAGGAGGAGAAGGAGCAGGAGGAAGAGGAGGATGGTGCCGGGCGGGGCGGGGGGGGGGGTCGGCTGGTGGAGCCGGCGGGGCGGAGAGCGGTGGTTCGCGTGTGGCGCTGCCTCTCTGCGCTCGATTAGTGTTCCTGGGGAGGGAGCGAGCGAGTGTAGCCGGCGGCGGACGGAGGGGTGCGGGGGGGCGGGGGGGGGCGAGCACGCGTGTGAGTTCTGTGTGCGCGGGTGCGCGCGCTGCGTGTTCCCGCGGGCGCGCGCTCGGGCGCGCGCGCGGGTGCGTGCGCGCAGGGCTGTGCGAGGGCGAGCGGGGAGAGCGAGCGAGTTGCGCAGCTGCCGTGCGCGCACCCCCCCCGCCGCCGCCGCCGCCGCCGCCGCCAGCGCCAGCAGCAGCAGCAGCAGCAGCAGGGGCAGGAACAGGAGCACCTCACTGGCATTTAACGAGCGGAGCTGCTAGTTGCGCTGGAGAGAGACGCGCAGGGAGGAGGAGGAAGAAGAAGAGGAGGAGGAGGACGGGAAGAGAAGGAGGAGGGGAAGAGGAGGAGGAGAAGAAGAAAAAGAAGAAGAAGAAGAAGAAGAAGACGACGAGGGAGAAGAGGAGGAGGAGGAGGCCAAACGGACACCAACTGAAACAAAAGTATTTCCAAACCAGCACCCAACTCCACCTTGTGAGGCTCCCCCAGCATGGCTTCCGAGGAACTCTACGAGGTAAGAGCCCCCGAGCCCCGCCGGCCCTGCCCCCGGCCCCGCCGGCCACCCCACCCCACCCCGCCGCACCCGAGAGCGTTTTTGTTGCTCCCCGGGAGCGCCGCCGAGCTTGTCACCCACACTTGCCGCGGCTGCTGCCCCTTCGCGCTGGGCCCAGCGCCTGCGTGTGTGCCCAGCCTGGCCCCCCGCCCCCCCTTCCCTCCCCAGTTTTGCCGGAGGAGGACGGAAATGTGACTGAACGGAGGAGACGGCAAAGTGTTACCGTGGCCTGCGCTCCCCCTCAGTCTTTTCCCCACGTTCACACAACACTTTGAGTCCGGGAGGAGAAGGGGGGGTGCTGGATGGGGCGAGCAGCGCTGACAGCCCCGGCAGTGAGCACGTCGAAGTGCGAGAGCCCGGCGCTGTGCAAAAATGTGAGCGAAGCCGAGTTATTGCCTCTGTCCGGGCCGGGTGAGGGGGAGGAGGAGGGCAGAGGGGCTTTCCTCTTGGATTTGTGTCCATGCCAAAGTCCTGTGCCACCATCGTGTGCCTTGGCCGTGCAGCAAGCTGCCGCGGTGCCAAATATTAAAATTAAAACTCCTCGGCTCTTCGTGCTCCAACGATAGGGTTGAGGTTGCGAGAGAAGCCAAAAAGATTGAAAGTTAAGGCTCTGACACGCCATCCTTCACTCGTCACTCGGGAGGTGGTCAAAGCGTGTGCTGACGGGAGAGGGAGGTCTTGGGATGAAGAAGGGAACAAGGTGACAGCCAAACTTTGAATTTCCTATCTTATGTGTGGCAATTTCACGTCCTTGCCCTTAACTGAAAAGCATCATGGTTCTCTTGGATTGAACTTCCTTGTTTTTATTTTTACAAGAAGTCATCCCTGGGAGTGAAAAGCCATTGCTGTTTTGGAGCTGTTCTTGCCTTTTGGGTAGAGAATTGGCCTCCCAAAACCAAAAATGCTCTTATCTGATAGTTAATATGCATCCAGATAGTGATCTATTAAAAATATATATCCAGAGGCTGGAACTCTTAAGGTTAAAAGGAGGCAGATAGCCTTCAAGACACTTGACAGAAGATGTCTTACTGTACAGCTGGTGCACATGTATCTCTCATTAATTGAGTTCCATCTGTGATGCCATCGGTGAACAGACCCTGTAGAAGTCAGTGGAAGGTGCCCTGGGTGGGCTTGTATTTTAAGCAAGTTGACTGTCAAGCAGAGGTGCTGAACTGATAGACTAGGAAGAAGACTGAAGGCCTGTATGCCCAAGACAGATAAATCATGCTTAATTGCTTTGGCAGATTTCCCCATCCTCACAACGTAGCTTAAGCCAATCTTGAAGGGATCATCCCTGGAAGTAGGAGAGAAATTTAGGAGCCACTCTGAGTCTCAAGGGATTGCCAAAAACTTGCTTTGAGTTTTTGCGGGAAAAGTTCTGTTGAGTTTGTGGAGTTGGTCTGTAGATTCTGCTGTGGCCCAATACTCGCTCTTCGTGTGCTGCTGTGTTTGATTGAAGATGGACATTGAGATATCGGTTTCGATGAGCGCAAAGAAATGACCAGAAAAATTCTGTTTGCTGGGCATTGGGCTGAGGCTAAGAATGACCATTGTGCATGACTCTTCTTGGCTGCCTTAAATTGTGCTCAAAATGTTGACTTGTTGGCTTAGTAGTCTGTGGGGCACAGTCATCCTCTGGGCAGGTGGCGCGTAGTGGCCATTGCGCAAATGCTGCTTTGGAAAAACACCTGAAGAGATACTCTTAAATTTTAAAAACCGGATACATTCTTTAATCCTTCAAGTGCAAAGTTTATTTAAGATGCCAAAATTGTTAGTGCGTTTGGACTCACATGTGGTCAAGCTGTCTCTTTTTTTCTAAATTGTTGTTCATTTTTGATAAGTTTTGTGTTATAATGAATTTTCTAACCATGTCTGAAAAATCATAAAATAATAAATTATTTAAATACAGTGAGCACTAATTTGGGAAGGACATAGCTGCAAGTTGACCTGAAATGTTAATTATTAAGTAATTTAAACTGTTTTGTGAACTGCCTTTGTTATTGAGTGTGGATTTACTTCTGTTTCATGGTTGTCTTGTCTGTAAGTCATGCCATACAATATTGTTTGCAGCTGGTGTTTGAAATCTGTTGCCATTTGTTATACTACCATTTTTCCTTCTGGATCTTGATCTGGTGTCTTGATCAAAAAAAATGTTGTGTAATCTATTTGCAATTGTTAGCTTAAGTGTGAATGCCACCTATTTCTGCTGATATGTGTCATGGTTCTTCCAAAATACAAATGAAAAATCCTCTTATAAAAAATGAAGGTAAGTTCATTTTCCTTTAAAAAAGCCCCAAACGTAATAGATTCATTTGTTTGTGGGATTCTTTTTATTCTGAATGTCATCCCTGAAGAGAGAGAGCTGATCTCTATGTAGGCCCGTGATTTGGAATTCAAAGATCAAGACCTTGAAATCTACTAGTGGATTGGCAGTGAGGCTGTGGGGCTGGCTGTGTATCCTCAATGTCATTTGTTGCCGTGCATTTTAGAGGTTGTGGTGATGACTACCATTTTTTTTTTTTTTTTAATTTTTTTTTTTTTTTTTAAACTGGGGTAGAAACATTGAAGAGACTCTGTTTTCTAGATGGAAAATGAAACAATCAGTAATGTTGCCAGCCTCTGTGGATGAGGCAAATAACACAGTTTTTCTGTTTGCAAGTTTGTTTCTTCAAAGGGCAACGTGTTGTTATTGAGGTGGACAGGCATGGAAAAGCTAGTGAACAAGACAGGTGAAGGAAAAGGTGTATTGGGTTTTTATTTCCCCAAGTTTGTTTCAACAGGCATTGACATCTTATGGCACCTCTCTTGCGCCTGCTGCAATTTGTTAGTGTGGCTTTTGAAAAATCCTTTGTACAGCCTTTGGTTAAATGGTAGGCTTACCTTCTTCAGCGTGACAACTTTCCTTTGGCTTACTGACCTGTTTCCCACTAAGTGAAACATTGTTGGTGGGAAACATTGCTTGTTCTCATCATCTTCACTGCAGTAATTAGAAGTAGACCTCATTTCCAAGCTTCTTTCGGAAGCAAACTGTGTTTGCTCTCTCTGCAGTCAATTCCCTTGACCTCCTTTAGCAAACTCTTGCAAGTGATGTCTGGGATTGAAGTCATCCCAAGTTGTGGTTGGCATGACAAGTTTGTTTGATGAAATGTGGAAATGATTCCATACGAGTGCTCAGTGGGAGAGCTAGCTGCTAGCTAGCAGGTCAGACATAGAAAGTCCCGGTCCGTAGACAACTACTAATCTGTGCTGTGTTTGGAAGAGTCTCTTTCTCATAAAATTTAGTAATTTGTTTTTGTATTAGGTGAGGGGGAAATGCATTGAAGTTCTCTGCTGTTGGACACTGTATCTAGTCAAATTGCCCAGTGTTTCTGCCTTTCCTCAGGGAACTACTGGTACACCTGATACCCATAACATACATGGCCCACTGGATCCATTTGTGTAATGCTGGCTAGGCTTGGGCCATGATTGCTAAAATCATAAAGCCTCACAAAATCCAGGTTTCCAGAATTCCAACAGCTACTCATATCAAAACATTTTTACTGGGTTTTACTGATAGGTAAGCAAAACATTTTGTGTGAACTTTGCTGGTGCACTTCTGCCTTGATGCCATTTCTTCACTATGTATTTCACCTTGACATTAGTCATAAATCTGGTGTTTTAAGGTGTCTTAACCAATTTTAATTAAAATATTACAGATTAACATATTGAAAGTCTTGTACTTCAAAATTATACATTTTTCCATGTTTTAAAGAATAGAAAATATATATATACACATTTTAAAATTCTTCAGTGCCATGCAGAAAACATCTGCATTTTTTCATACTGGTGTCTAGTATTCTCAAGGTGATACTTCACTCCCAATGATGATTCAGTACTTTTGGTTTTATTTTTAGAACTAAAGCCTTTGACATTAAATTATACAGATACAGTGAAATTACAAACTGAAACAAATTTCAGGACCAACTGGCTGAAGTTCTATGGCCTGGCATTAAGCTATGTGTCAGGTTTAATCACCTAATAAGTAAGCCCAAAGACATGTATTCCAAGAAAATTTAAGCTTTGTATATAGAGTAGTGGCCACAAGTCAAAAAAAGCGATCCTACGGGCTGTTCTTCATCTAGTGTGCTAGTTTTTTAAATGATAGACTGTAGAAAACTGATGGAGAAATGCTGTCATTTTGTCGAAAATTTGATACTGCATAGGAATTACTCACTTAAACCCAAAGTTTCTCTCACAGCCCCAGTAACACTGCAGCGATCAAATCTTCATTGTGTTTTGTGTGCATTTACTGGAAAGTTTAAACATTTGTTTTGCTTAAGTTAATTGAAAGGGTAAATCCATTATCTACAGTATGCAGCTTGGAGTTGTAGCTTTTTATGGCTATTTGATGAAAAATTACTATAAACAACAAATTAGAATTGGCTGTTCAGGCAATAGCCATTTTTTTTCCTCATTGAAATGAGTTGTTTTCATTCAACCTGTCTTGCAGGAAGTCCAGATTGTCTTGGGATCTATCTTCTGCTGCTTGTTTCTGATGTGCTGATTCCCAAGACCTTGGTTAAAGATCTTGTTCATGAGGAGGGTCTTATAGTCATTGAGGTGTAGCGCCTCAGTTTTTATGAGTTTATTTTGACAACTCCTGGAAATGTTACTGCTTTTTTCAGGACAGGTAAAGACATAGATTTGCTTGGCTGACCCTACCCAACTAAGACTAGGAATTTACATCAGACATGTTTGTGTTGCTTCCACCCCTTAGGAACTACAAAATAGAGTTGAGGATTAGCTGTTCATCCTCCAGGGGTGACTTTCACTTTTTAAAATCAGAGCACAAATGCAAGAGCACTGCAGGAGTGGAGCCATCACATTTAGTGCAAGAAACTTGACTTTTCCATCTCCGTTGCCAAACTGCTTTTAACCAGCGTGGTTAGCCCCAGAACTCAGGACAAAATTGAGGTCTAGTGCCCTGTCTTCTGGTGCTGCTGCAGGGGAAGTGCCTGAGCTGCCCCTGGGATTTCCTCCAGTGTGCCCTGCCCTCCATGGTGCCAGTGGCCTGGCAGAACTCTTTTGTATGTATGTGCACAAAATCAGTATAGTAAAAAAAAAAAAGTTTTTATTTTTTCTGGATTACTTTTTTTGAGTTGCTTATGTCCACTGCTGGAAAAAAAAAAAAAAAAGGTGTAAGGGAGAGAAAGTGGGAAAGAATGCCTCATCTATGCAGCATGTGAAGCTCTGATAATTCTTATAATTCTTAACATTCACTGTCTGTCTTTTCCTGTGATTTAATTTCTTGAGGTTTTTGGTCAGTCAGAGATTTACTACTGCAGTGCCAGTCACGTTTAGAGTTACAGAACAATTACTTCCAACTTGCAAGATTGTACTATCACAGAAGGTTGCTTCCACTATGCTGATGTTCAGTACGTGAATGAGGATAAATTATCGGACACAAAGAACTTAATGAGACATGCCACAGCCCCTTGTTCTTGAGGAAGGTTGGCGTAGCTGGAGCAGCATCAGTGATGCTGTGTCCCTTTTAGACCTCTCAGTAGGTGCAGCTTCATTTCTTCCTGACTGCCGCAGCATTTCTGATCTGTGCCAAAGCAATAGAAAAACCAAGTTACTAACAGTTATGCTTTCATCTTATTCAGCCAGAATATGTGATAACTGGATCTGTTAGATATAACAGATAAGCAGCTCTATAATGCCACTCTTATTCTTCTGTAATAAATTCCAAATCTGCTGTTACTGGGCAGTGTATTATTTTTGTGTGTCTGTTGGAAGTACAAGCTCCACAAACTGTATTTGCTGGGTAAAAAGGGATGCACAAGTCTCTCCCTGTTCTCTTCTGTGCCTTTGAGGTTTTGAATGGCTGGATGCCACATGATAGGTATTATGGATCAATAAATACAGGGTTGATTATTTTTTTAATCTTAGAATAAAATATTTATAATTCACGTATTAAACATACCATGTGGTTTATTTGACAGTATGTTGTTAGTCCAGAAAATATCTTAAAAGTCTGGTATTTTATATTATCAATGTATTTTCTAGAGCTGTCGTATCTCTAAGAAGAGCTTTTATTTTTCTAGTTTCTGATGAGCTTGTAATATTTACACACAAGAATTTTGTTCTCTTTGAAATTTCTTTGAACTTCTCTCCATATAGGAAAAGAAAACTGGCATGTTACTGGCTTAGTACACTATAAAGGGAAAAATATTTACTGTTTTCATAAACATCCGCAGGAGATTTACATGTGTCCCTTAATGGTGACCTGTGGCAGATATTTTTCAGGCATCTATTAATATGTATGAATACATAGGATGGATGTGGATTAAGAAACATCCTTTAGTCGTAGATATTTAAATTACTTTAAGGCCACTTTGGTAGGATTAATTACAAAATAAAGCAACTATTAAAGCAACTATTTTCTTTTTAGTATCTTTTAACATTAAAATTAGTTGTATTGAATAGTGGAACTACTGTAACACACTTTTGTTGTGATTCTTCAGTGAGGCTTCACATTTATTATCACAGTACATACAATAAATTAGTAAAGCTCTGATCAGATCTTTTTTCTTGGCCATGTTAAGTATGAGGGTTTGTTTCATTTCTTTTGTGGGGAAAGATAAAGTATGTATTTCAGGTGGCCTAACCACATTTGTAGTTGTGCTTCTCTAGCTCTTCTGCCCCCACAGTTTCTTAAAGTTTATGCCTTTTAAGGAAATTAAGTGTTAATGCTCATTCTTTGCTGATTATCATAGTAGCACATGCAAAATCAAAACTGTTGGTTTTTTTAATATCCTGGATTGAAAGGGAAAGATGGATCTTCCCTCTTTCCCCCCGCCCCCCCTTATGATTTTCATTTTGCAGAGACATTTAAATACTTCTCTAAGCATCTCCACTTCTTGTAAAATACTGGATTATGGAAATTTGCTTGGTTTAGGGAAAAAGAAAAAAAAAGGCTTTACTTTGGAGATGGCATAGTTTAAAGCAAGTTGTGGGAAATATATTGTGATGTATTTATCACAAAAAATGATACATGTACATTTTGTAAATACGTATTGAGGTACATTCTTAAGTGTGTTGAAATGGATATATATCAACTTCAAAATACTTTCAAGACTATGATGTGTTGAATGTTGTATTCAGTGGATATTCAGAAGTCTGTAATTAATGAAGTTAATTCCATTAACTGCAGTTCTTCGATGGAGCATAATCAGGATATTGATAACATTTTTTGTTACCAAAAAACTAGATGTATGAAGGGTACAAAATAATTCAAAGTAAATTTGTGAGAGTTTACTGGAATATAGTTTGGCTAGTTGCTAAATCCTGCTCATTTGTTGTGTTTTGATTTCAGTGCCTGATTTTCCCCAGTTCTATGTGCGTATATAACACCATTCATGATAGCACAGTGTGACAATTCCATTTTACTTCAGTGGTGAGGTCACTTGCAAAGTTAAAACCAACAGACCTGGGACTGTATCTGTGAGACATAATGGGAGGGTAAAGCTCTGTGTACTGACACGAAAGATCCATCCAGTTCAGCACCCTGATTCCTATCACAGGTCCATAATGTCTTACTGCAGAGCGAAAAAATGGGAAATGTCGCACAGCAATAGTCATTGGGAGCTTTCATGGCTGGCTTTTAACAAGGCAGATTTCAGCCTTGGTTATGAAATACTGGCAGCATAACCTGAGCTGCCCAGATATTCAGAGCCCACGTTCATTACCTGTGCACATTTGCTAGGAGGCTGTGGCTGCAGGCTGCAAATACGTTGTTGTTCCTGAATTCTGTGTTAACTTGAACTCAGATTTTTCAAGAAAAGGTTGTAAGTGTATGTGGTCAAACAAAACATATGCTTACTCTGAGTAAAACCTCAGGTCATCAGCAGTGTGTGCTCTAGATAACCTGTGGGGTCTTCAGCGCAGACTTGATGTGCTTAAAGATTGTATCCCAAAATAAGGTCTAGCTGGCAGCTTTGTGTGAATACACTCAGCCTAAAAAATTTGGAGAGAGGAATGCACCCACAAAATAAGACAAATTGTAATAGCTCTTGTAATAATGACTCTAGGAATTATCTCATTATTTGAAGTTACTGCTATTTTGTAAGTATAAACCATAGTAGATTGTACTGAAGTATAATATATAAAATTAGGGAGGCTGATGGAAAACTTTTCTGAGAACAGGAAAAAACAGTGTTTATTTCTTCTCTAGGCTTTTTGTCATATAGTTACTTTATATTATAACTTTTAGGTGGCCAGTCATCTTTTGAGACTAGCACATTTTTTCTCACTCGTTTAAGTCACAGAAAAGGACCAAACTTGATCTTGAATTAGCAGTGCTTTCTGAAGACAAAGAAATGTAAAGTAAGAGCAGTGATGTTTACATCAGACAGAATCTTCAGCTTTTGCTCTTAATGTATTTTTCTTTGGGATTAGTTTGTAAATATAGTTATGCTAAATAGATATATTCAAACCAACTTGTCAGTTGAGTGAGCATTTCCAGGAAAACAATTTCTAATGTTTCCTGAAAATTATGCTTTGACCCCAGCTTTCCACCCTCTTTTGCAGCTGAAGGAGTAACTAACTAGGTGTCCAAGCATTCCCAAGTGTAACAGAAGATTTAATGGAGTGCAGTTTTAGAGCAGTCAATCAGTTTTCACTTGCGATATAGCAAAGTCAGAAGTTTCAAAGAGAAAATTTAAACTGTCAGTGCACGTCAGGTTTTTTTGTAATACGCATATGTAGAGAAGGTTAAAGCCCAGCTTTGAAATTTGTTTTCTTCTTTGTCTGGTTCATATGCTTAATGTTATATGCTTTGGGTTTTGATTGGATTGTACAAAAGGGAATGTGTTGAGTGGGAGGAAAAAAGGACACTTGATCTCTATTCGGTTTTAATCTGAAAAAACTTCCATAAAACAATATAATATGGAAGTCTAGGGCAGGTTTATCATTACATGACTTTTGAAGGCACGGGTTTCCAGAGAATTAACATTAGAATGAGCTATATTTTTACCCAGGTCATCAAGGAATGATCAATAACAACTAAGATTTTTTTTCCGGATGCTGAAGGCAAGTAAGTTTCAAAAGATCCATCAGTGTTTCAGATTCTATTTCACTCCTGTTAGAGGCATCTCTCTTCTATCAGGGCACCTCCTTAATTGATTTGTTTTTCCTATCTCCCACATTGTACTCATCAGTTCTCCTGAGGTTTGTGCTTATTTATTTAAACTATGCAAGAATAAAATATTAGGTTCTGAATGAGAAGATGGAAATCACTGTATTTGAGGATGCTTCTTTGAGATGTAACATTGTAGGACTATTAAAACATGGAAGCTGGTGCAACAAGCAGATGTTGATTTGACAGCTTATGTCCATGACTACAGAACCCAGTGGATATAAAGAATAACGACTTCACAAAACTTTAAAACTGTACAAAGTTGGGATCTTGTTCATTTTTTCATCAGCAGGATACACGTCACAGGTGTATGCAAACTGTACCATGCTTCTCTACTTTCTTAACAATAAAGATTTAATAACAAGGTTGCTAGTCTTTTATTGGATTTTTATTTTAAATGTTTGTTGAGGAAAATAAACATTTTAAACCAGTTCTTTACAAGGATCAATTTAGATTTTAAGTTCAGTTTTGCCCTGAAACTGGTGTGATGCAGAACAAGTATATTGAATAAGACAGTGTTTTGGGGGTTATCTGTGCTTGCCACAAAACAAGAATTTAGTGGGGAGATAGAATGAGCACTGAGACGTAATATGGTTTCTGTTCCCATGAATGTTAGGTTTTGAGCCACTCATAGTGACAGATGAAACTTTACTATTATTCATTTATATAATACCCATGTTATTTTCCTACATTTATCCAGATATAATCATTTGCTATGCTCTATTCTTCATACCTTCAGATACTTATGAAAAGAAAGCAATGATGGACAACTATCTGTTAAGTTATACTTGAAGAGTGTGAGATCTATTTTTTCAGTACAAGTCAACATCTTAGTTCTTACTGTCAAGCAAGAATAATGGGAACTAGTGAGAATCATCATTCTAGCTTATATATCTTTATATATGGGTGTATTATTTCTATCAGTAAAATAATGCTTTATTTGGCCCTTTATTTTTTCTTATGTGCACATGTTTATATTTACGAAGCTTGAACTAAAAGTGTGCGACTAAAAGTGATTAATTTGGAGAAAGGGATTTTATATCTCTACATGCTAAATAAAGACTTAAAGTATACTGAGACAGTAACTTATGAGAAGGGGAAGAAGAAAGTAGTGCTTGACTGTAGAACTGGTGGAATTGTATCTTGTGCTTTGCTTTCTATTCTTTTTTCCTTTTTGTCCGATATTTAAGGTCTACCTTCCCCGTGTCTTTTCAATATCTGCCTCGCATTTTCAGTCAAACCACCAGAAAATTCTTTTTCCATCCAACTTGTTCAGAAAAGGGCACTTTCAGTGTGGAATTAGTTGTCTAGTGATTGTAAAATAAGGATGTTTTCTGTTTTTTGGCAAGAATCTGGAACTTGGTTATGTAGTGAGAAAAAGGCCTATGCATTAAAATTGCTTTATCTTTTGTAGAAAGATGGGAAACCAGGGGCTGTTGTGTGAAAATGGAGGTTCTCATTAGGACACCTGAGTGCTGTCTCAAAAAATGTAATTCTCTCTTTTCTCTGTCACAGTCTAGCATTGAGCATATCACTCAGACTTGGTATTTCAGAGATGATTGCTCATCTCCCTGACAAAGTCTGAATCCCTGAGCCAAAGCACAAGCAGAATAAATCCTTTTTCTTTTTTGCGTTTCTTTTTTCCCCCCCAAGTAAATATTGTCAGAACATTTTAGAATAAAGTAGAGCAGGCTAATTGGGTCTGATAAAGAGAAGCTATGCTACAAGTGCAAGCTACAGACAGACCTGTCCCCTTTTACATCAGTGTTTGGTTTGGTTTTCATGGGGCTAACTGCAGAATGGTATTCAACTTGCGTGCAGTGTTATCTTTGATGTCCTCTGCGGTCAGTGAGGACTTTAGGCCAGAAGGCCCTTTAGACCATCTACATGAAATTTCTCTAAAAGATCATAGACTTCATCCCCTTCCTCTGTAAAAAAATATCAAAAAGCTAATTGGGTTAGTTTAGTCAGTTAAGTTAAATATACTTAAATGTGGCCTTCTAAGCAATAAGGTTTTGTTTCCTTTTTCTACAGTCTTCTGATCCTAATGCAGGATAATACCCAACTTTTCATTCATTGTAGGCTTTCCCTTGGGGCTGTGAACTGTGTTAGTAGGTGAATTGGGATTGTACTGTTGAAGCATAAGGGGTTTAGGCACAACACTGAACTACTATGGTGTAAGCTAAGGCTTGTTATCTGAGTAACAATAACTGATCGAGTCATGTGTTTAAGTAATTGTTGTCTTTTACTTCCTTTTATATTAAATCTTGGAAGGTGTTTGGGTGGCTACGCTTTATGATTGACTTCAGTAGTCTTGTCTTGGATTGCTCATCTTGAGCGATCTGTTCTGTTTGAGCTACAACAGCAGCTTGGCCATGTTTTAAGAGGATTGGAAAATTGGTCTGGCATCATTAAAAACAACCAAACAAAAAACTCCGTCTCAGAAATGTATGTTTGGTTGAAGCTGTTCCTCAGCCTGTTTCTGTGCGTGGCCGTATGTGTACTTTGCCAGGATGACAAAGCAGGTGTGGAAGGCTATTGGAGCTGTTGAGCTTCTGAGTGATGGCCACAAAAAAACCACCTCAGTGAGCAAGCCCTGAGACCAGGGGAAAAGCTCTGTATCCTGACAGTGTTTGTGTAGGTTTTTCCCGTAATGTTTCTTTGAATGGTGTGATATTTAACATTTAGGAGACGGTCTATTCCTTGTCCACTTTCAACTGTGACTACTAGGGCTCTCTTCTCTACAGCTTAAACAACTTTAAGTGCCGCAAGCCTTGCTTGCCACCACTGTCTTCTCCAGGAAACCTCTTATTCTTCCTCCTTCCTTTTGCACCCACACTGATTTCTGTTGCTGGGTGAGGTGAACACTCATTAAGGGAGCTTGCCTATCTTTTTGCCCACTGCTTTTACAGAAAGGTTGCCCACTGCTTTTACAGAAATAGTCTTCTGGCAATTTATTGACTGGCCAAAGTTGAAATCCAAGAGGTGCCACTTCAAAGGAAGAAACAGAAATATATAGCATGGTTGAAGGGAGACAGGAGAAAATGGGTTAGATGTGGGGGGGGTGGTTGCAGCAATGACTTGGCTCTGTTAAAAAAAAAAAGTCTGCCAAACTGCAAGCTCAATTTTCAGCTGGATAAACTCGCTGGACAGACTTGCAGTGCGACTGCACAGCTTCTTGCCCATGGCTTGAGCTGACTCAGAGCCGTGTCCCAGACTCCACCTTGAGGTCACGCAGCCCGTGCGGGATTGGGCTGAGGAGCAGCGCTCCTGGGGGAAGAGGACTGCAGCGGCTGGCGGGCGAGCACGGTCAGAGCAGAACATCACTGTGCTGGATATTTTAGTGGCTGGTTACCCTTCCATTTCTTGTGAAAGTGGCCACTTGTGCTTGCAAGAATTTGGGATTCCAGTTACTTCTCAGTGTTGCAAAACTTAGAATTCCCTGAATTTTACTGTCTTCATAGCAGTTGCAAAGCTTGGTGAAGCTTATTACCTTTAGTGTGCTATGCAAGTAATGACAATTCTGCAGCAGTGTAAGGCTGTATTTTCCTTGTCCACCTTGATTATATTGTAACATGCTCTGAGGCTGTTGTGCAAACCCCATTTGAAAATGCAGGTGACATACAAGCGTAGTTAAAAAGTATAATTTATTTCTAAGTGTTCTGGTTATTCACTGAGTGGGCAGTGGGCAGGGAGTGGGATGAGACAGGATGTCTCCTTGTAGTTGAGCTTGCTTTAAGCTGCATTTCATTTAAAATGCTGATATTCATAAAGATTATTTTTAGCCTGTCCAATGGAATTAAAGTTCAGAGTATAAGTGCTGTCAATATCTTTTGGGTAGAAAAACTTAGGCTTTAATTACTTTTGGTTTCAGTTTCACGAGCAGGAACAAATTATTTTCGTTTTGAGTGTGTTTACGTGAAGGTGGGAAAACTGATAAGGAAAGTAAACTGCGTTGCACTCTTAAGTCCTTCCAATATATAAATAAAAAATGGTTAGGAAGGAAAAATATCTATTAATACTAAAGACTACAAGGCCAGTGCTGTGTTATGGAAGTATTTGGGAATACAGAGATAATAATTGAGTAAGAGTTTAGAAAGCAGCTGAGTGCTTTAAGTGCCCTAAATCCAATGTTCTCAGTTCTTTGTGTGTGTATAAGTTCCCTATTTTGCTTATATTAAGTAAAAATATTCTCTCAATTATTTAGGTATAGGTAATAATTAAGAAATTTATTATTTCTGTATGATAAATATTATTATAAAGTACGAGACATGTATTCAGCATTTTAAGGACAATTTTATTAAAAAGATTTAATATACTTATTACAAATTCTGCATTTGTATGCAGTTTGAAAACATAAAATAGCTTAAAATATTGGTTATCCAGGGGTGTAGCGCACAAAAATTAAAATTGCCTGCATGTACATTCAGATGACTCATTGTTTTAACAGGTGCATGTAGCTATAAGTTTTAAAGCTTTACTTAGCTTCTAAACCAGTACAATTTAATAGTATTGCCAGACATTGACATTGGTCCTTCATTTAGTTATAAAAAACCAAACCAACAAATTATTAAATAAATAATTTGAAAGTAGAAGACAAGCTTACAGTCAGAAAAAACAAAATCTATTGATCCTTGTCTAGTAACTCAGACCAATATATTCAAATTTATTTACTTGCCAAAAAAGTATTTAAAACAAACCCCAAAACAAACAGTGAATACTTCAGAATACTTACGTGAAAGTTACTAAGTCAAATAAACTTTCAGTGTGCTGATTTTTATTGAGTGCCCCACTTTAGCAAGAGCAGAATAAAATTATAAAATTGTCCATTATTATTGGCTCTTTCTCTCTTCCTTAGTTCCGACGTAGTTTTAACAGCTAATCTGGCTTAGACACTAGGTTTATTACACACAGAAAACAAGGAATAAAACATTCTGGTTTTGATTTTTTCACAAGATAAAACTAAATAAATAAAGTATACAGTTAAGGATAGAAAGTTGCCTCAGAAAGTTCTGTAGGGTCTACATTTTCATTTTTTAGATGTAAGGCATGTTTTCCTTATATTTATGTGACAGAGTAGTCTTTCTCTAAATGTCTAGATGCGAAAATACCATGCACTGTTATTTTGGAGTGATTACATTAGCTGATGATTATTGACATTTTCTTGGAATTACTAATATTTGTAGGTCACTCATCATATTTTTCTGAGAAAAAGCAATTGTGTTGTCTTCAATTTTACTCAAGTGAAATGTTGTATAAGATCACTTCCATGAAAACAGTCAGCACTGATAGTTATCATTACTTATTTCAATGTTCTACCAATACTGGCTTTGTCAGTAATACATAATCACTCTAAAGGGATGATTTCCTAAAAGCAATGTAGTACGGATTTTGCGGAAAATATAGAGAATGCAGTTTTGTCTCAATGTAATGTTACTTTCAAATAAAAGCTATGCAGGTGATTTTTTAACTCCTACAATGAAAAATCATTAGGGATAGGTGTGAAATTGTCATAGTGCAGTAAGGCAGAGGTGAATATTCAAATGTATGAAGATTCAGAGAAAATGCCATGAACAGTAGTGTCTATTAGCTGTCACAAAAAAAAAGACTATTCATAGTAGATTATATAGACATTAATCATAAACTTTCTATCCATGGGGTTAAGAACAAGATGAAAATTCTCTTATCTATTGAGAGCAAAAGAATACAAGTAACGACATGCATCTACTAGATAGGAACATTAATAGTTGAGACAGAAATGCTGAAAAAAATATTATTTTATGTTTTTTTAAAAAACATGCTGTGAGTCAGACTGCTGTTGTTTTCTGGCCAAAATCTGGATGTTTTGTTCTCAATTTACTTACCGATAAGTGTTTCTTTATTCTGATAGAAGCAAACAAATTTAAGTTTTTCTTTAGTCTATGGGAGACAGGATTTAAAACAAACAAAAAAAGACTGCAAACAAGTGAAGATATCTAAGGTATTGTGGTTTGTATTTTGTTTTGTATTAGTTTTAATTGTTTAGAAGTGCAAATGAGATAGGATAGGCCAGGATGTAAAATAAGTGCTAAACTGGACAGGTTGATGTTGATTGCAAAAAGAACCATAAAAGGTTGAAATGAGAAGTGCTTAGCAGAAAATTAAAGAAAGCAGAGTCACTGCTTACCCAAGTGTTCATGACAGTTTGAACTGATCTGTACTTAACTTCTTTATTCTGAGGCTGAAAGTTCTCATTGACAAAGATGCTCATATAGGTATGGTAGGATTTTCTAAAGCACCTGATGCAGTACTGCATGGTACTCTGATTTCTGAAATCTATCTCCTTGCTAAGTCAACATGGTCCATATCAAATGCATTTCAAACTGGGTGACTGACAGATCATAAAGCGGTAATAGATTAAGGATATTCATGTGGGATTTTATAGAAAGTTTTTTACAGCCCATTGCTTTGAGGATTTGGACAATGATCTGGAGGATAATGAAATGTAATCTCTGTTAAAATGCATATGTGCAAAAATGGATGGATTAATAAGTGTGAGGGGGGGTCTGTACCTAGTTAATGGGGATCATTTGAACATACATTAATATAGCTGAAGATACCTGTCCTGACAGTAGGGTCATGCATGCAGAATGGAGAGTGGTGCTTTGGAAAGGAGTAGTTTGGTGATAAAATACAGCAGCTAAAACACATATTTCAGTCTCCTGATATGGATATTGGGGATCTCAAGTGAAGTTAGGTGTGCTGCTACCTTGCTATGTAGCTTTTAGTGAGATGTTAGAAAATTGCATCTTTTTTGACCTTAAAGTGAAAAAAACTCCAAAACCTAGGTGAACATACAAAGATTCAGAAAAACATGTCAAAGACAATTAAAAACCTTAAAAACAAATAAGTCACTAAACCCTGGCAGAGGCCTGGAGAAGTTCACTCTGTGTAGTATTTAGCAAAGGTGACTGGTGGCCTGTAAGTACTTATATGGGGCAAAGATTTCAGGCAGAGTAGTCCTTTAGGTACACTAGATTTTGGATAACAAAATGCAGGAGCTCAAAGCTGAACTCAGGTGTATTACTTCTAGAAATAAATTAAATTTTAAATTGAAGTCACTTATCAGAACAGCTTATTTATGGATGTTCTGGATACATCGGGGGGAAAAAACAAACAAACAAACCTGTGCATTTTTCCAAAAGGATGCCTTTAGTTCTAGCACAATATGATGATCTGGTGCAGGATTGTCGTATTGTGCTAGAACTAAAGGAATTGGGCAGGAATTTTGGAGTGGAAGTCTCTCTTATACAGGAAGGCAGGCTAAGTAATTGTTACTTACGCAGGTTATCTACAAAATCTGGTTTGAAAAGTGTTTTCAGCATCAAAGGCACACTCTGCTCCTTTGTAATGTGCGCCTGTGTTTTTGATGGGAAGGCTAAAAAAAGAGGGGGAAAGGGAAGGTTGGGGATGTAATGAGAGGATATAATAAGACAAATTAAGTATGAGATTTATTAAATCAAAATATGTGATCATCCAAGCAACACATACATCTTCCATATAGCATTTCAAAAGATTTTTGCATGCTAATTGTGTGAATTAGCAACCAGCTGGGAACAATACCCTGCTATTTGTTAAAGGAGAGACAATAAAGTTCTTCTAGACAGGAAAGAATCTACATTGTTAACAGATGACCTGAAAGTTCAGCTCATTGAAAAGGCAAATATTTTGACCAGGAGAATAATTCTTCCTGTGGAGCAGTATGAGTTGCCCTGCTTAAAGCCCTACAGCTATTTTTAACCATGTCACAGCTATTGAGCTTAGTCTTCAATTTAGTTCATAAACAGTGTAAAAAAGACTAAGTAGGTCTTTCTTTTTGATGAATGTAGAGGTGAATATGTCAGAATCCCCCTTTTTTGCAGTTTTTGTTTATTTTGTGCAATTTCTACATTGATTTTAACAGTTTGGATGTAGATTTTTGTCACTTGTTGTCGCTATCTACCACATTCCATTTTGTTAAACTACAGAAACACTATTGCACTATTGGGGTAACAGTGGGCAGAAGATGAAATTGCATGTGTAATGAAGGTTGTTACGATCTAGGGAGGAAAATAGTGGAGAGTCCTTTCAAATGACACAATGTTTTTCAAAAGTTTGTTCTTGAACACTTCTGTGGTTTAAAAAGTTTTATTCCAGTTTTGTTTTGTGGCAGTTGTACAGCAGAATTTGAGTACAATATGTAACTTTTGAGTTTGCCTGGAGTCTTTTGTATGCTTGACTTGGGAATCTAAGGTCTTTATCATAAAATCTTTAATTTGATTTCCTGAATTCTAGATTTTTCCGGTTTAAATGCTGATTTTTTTTATTTTTTTTTTACTATGATGGTCTCTGAATTACTTCAGTACTTTCTAACAGTAAAGTTGTTGCCTAGATTATATCTGCAAGTTAAGGTTCTTCACAAGATATGTCATATAATTAATATCTTATTGAAAAATATTTGTAGGAATGAAATGCTGTTTTTAGGACCTACACATATCATAGATTTAAGATATTTCATTTTTCAAGACATTAGATTGGAAAATGATACATTAAGGTAAATATATTTTAACGTCAGGAATGGACATCACAGACATACATTATGTATCTAGACAGGTAGTTTTTTTGTGGCAATCTCTGAATGCTATTTTGTGATATAACTCTTGAGACTGTGTATTGTGTATTTAGATTCTATATGATTTCTTTGGGACATGCTGCAGATTTTATGCTCAATCTGTGTATTTACTTGAGTGTGTACTGCATTTCTTGGGAAGAAAACAAGCATCTTACCTCTTTAATAACCATTCCTTGCAATGTGGAAAACATGTAAGAAAACATGACCCAAACAGGAGAAACAACTATGAGCTGCATAGAGCGCAAAGCCCAATGAATTTTGTTTCTTTACGCTTTTGCAGTTAGTGAATTCCCTCGCTGTATCTATCGAAATGGTGAAATTGGGTCAGGCCTAATATTTTCCTTCTTCTTTCCACCACTTCCCCACCCCAATGCTAATGTTTGTGGGACAATAGAAAGCAGGTATGGTGTATTAAATTTCATGATAATTTGATGATTTGGTGGCAGGCCGAGAATAGACCAGACTACCTTTGAATATTATTCATGGAAATTAACTAGGAAGTGTAACCACACACGCAAACTCTTAGGGAGTTTATCCAACTGAAAAATCTCTCTCCAACTGAAAAGTCTCTCTCATAACCCCCATTTTTTTTTTCCCCTCTTGTTTTTCTTAATAGGGTTAGTTTGAGGCCAGATGTTCTTGCACAAACAGGTTCAGTTTAAATTTTGTCAATCCCATGCTCATTACTTTAAACAGCTGTGAAAAAGCGTCCTTGGACTATTAATCTGCTGAGTTTCAGAAGCTGCTGACAACTTTGGAGGTGGTATAACTTCTAAACGAGACTGCCATTGTAAGGAAACTTTACATTTGCCATTATTTTGCTACCAACTCCCCCATAATGAAATACCTTTAAAGTGGCGTGAGAATTATATTAAAGGTATAATGACTTTTTAGTAGAAATAGCAACTTTTTGTATTGGTTGCAAGCATCTTGAGTGAATTTGTTAATTAAAAACTGGAGTTGTATCTACTTAGAACAAAAATGCAAAGCCCAAGTTCTCAATTTTGAAGTTAAGAAAACTTCCTAGAAATTTGTCTTAAGATTACCTGTTGTTTTATCACAAGAGAGCAACGTTTGTTTTTCTTACAGAATTTGCTCTTAAATCTTTGTTTTTTCAATAATTTTCTTAAATTAGATAGCATAAGAGGATCTGACGATTTTGTTGAATTTTTTTTGCCCTTTGCATAGTGAGAAAATTTATGGAGTAGGGGGACTACTTCTAAGTAGCATTGCAATGTTTCAAACAATCAATGTTGTGATCTAGCTGCATTGGTAAGGAGTTGAGTTTTTTCCATACTATCAGACCTGTAACTCATAATAATGGTTTTATTTTTTCTTTGTCTACATGGGTTTCAGTTAGTGTTCTCAACTTTATGTTCATGGAATCAATTTTGTGGGCTCTTACCTGCTTCCTAGAAGCCATTGCCTTTCGCCACTTGAACTTAAGAGTACCTCTTTCTAAGAGAGTAATATATTTCTTGTCCATGTAGCTTCTCTTACCAGGTTTACAAAAGAGCAGCAACCTGCCTACAATATATATATTTACTTCCTTCTTCAGCAGTAGCTTTGTCAATGGAAGACCAAATCTACCCCAGAGCATTCGTCACTGCCCTCTACCTGGGGTTAGTGCCTTCTCTGGTCTGCTGGCTGAGCTGCTCATGGGAGCTCTCCTTAATCCAATTCAGTCAAATTGAGCCATGTTAGGAAAGATTTGTTATTTAAATTACTTAAGCTGATCTAGCTTATTTTGACTGACATGTTTAGGGAGTTCTTATATATGCAGGTCAGCCAGAAGATTTGAGAAGTGGTAACTGTCAGCAGGATGTGATGATAAGCTAGGGTAGTGGGTGGCAAAGAGCAGGTCTTTCTCAGCTATGCTCAAACTGCTTGATTTGTATTCATCTACAGCCTGAAATTTGGGAACCTGGCTTTTCTTCATGGAGCACTCTGAAGTTTTTTTGGCCATTAAAAAGGAGAAGTCTGCCTGTGCCAGTTCCTCTCTGAGTGCTCCTGTTAGCCACAATTTTACCCAGAACCACCTAGAGCATATTGGCCAAGAGGCTTTGATTGTCCACTTTTGAGTGACTCCTGCCAGCATTATTTCATAGTTGAACTAAAGTGCAGGTCTCCCTCTGGTGCCTACTTTGTAAAAGCACAAGATTTTGTAATTGGGCTGAGCAATTGAAAACCAACTCTATGAAAAGAGAAAGGTCTCTTTGTTGTCCTGGTAATAGCAGTTCTGAGAGCTCTGACAGGAATGTTAGACAGTAGACTAGTTTTTTCCTTGTGGTACATAGTGCTAATCTGCACATACATTCAGAACTCTGTAGTTGCTGTCAGCTGCAGCAGTGCTCATCCTCTGCACCTCTGATAACAGCAAAATCTTCTTTTTGGGAGGTGTGTTCATTAGTATGTGGGTATATGGGTAATGGATGTCTGGATGTAGATGCATATTTTGAAATAAAACCAGAAAAATTTCATCAATTTCTTACCAATTACTTTTAGCTGTTCATTTTTGGGAATTAGTTGACCATGCAAATACTGATCTTTCTTATACAACCAAAATTTTCTGCTTTGATGGATTTTAATCTAATTTAAAACACCCCTCAGCTGAAAAGGCTCAGACATTGGTACATTGAGAGGAGCACACTATCACACATCCTCAACAAAATACAAAAAACTGACGTCATCACAGTGGGAGGAATTTTTCATTTACATCACCCTCCACTTCAGACCCTCTGCCCCTTTCAGAGAACCACATTTTGCATTATCAGTCCTACCACTCGGGGCTATCTGTGTGTAAATTTTCCCATTCATATTCCCAAGAACACACAGCACAGATATTTCTCAGAAAGATCCTGGTTATGCCATACATCAAAAGAACTCCATGCCTTTTGGACTTGGTACCTTTTGGTTGTACCTTGCTGACACAGAGGATACTTTGACAACGCCTGCTATCAGCAGGGGTTTCTCAAACAAACACAAGTGATGTGTATGACTCAGTCCAGCCAAGCTGCTATTTCCTGATATAAGCCTGCTCTAAAAATGCCTCAAACAATTTTTTAGGAGTACAGTTCTGGAGGAATTCTGGTTAATATTTCAGACACATGATTTTTTTCATCTTTTGTTGTGAACCAACATGTGTCTAAACCATTCCCTGGTATGAGACACAAAGCAACATAAAAGAGTTAGCTTGGCCTGCCCAGCATGAGCAAGGTCAGGCTGATGCTTAGAAATTATAAGCTGAAGGCAGCCCCCCATCAGCTCACCTGTCTGATACAGTCTTACAGCTCAGCCTAATCCTGCATTTGTAGTTTGCCCGGGCCTATCTCTGGGGACAGTGTCCAGCACAAGAGTCTGCTTGGCTGAGGCTTAAAATGTTTAGTTCTAAAAGCAGAGGGACAGGGAAGCATGTGGAACAGAAGTTCATTGTGAGGACTCCAGTCTTCTCGGGATGTTCATTGCTGTCTATGTGGGGGACAAGCTGGCAGCTCTGGAAAGAAGCCAGGTGATCTTTTGACTCCTCTTTGGAAATCTGCAGAGGATGATGATCAGGTTCTTTGGGGGTTTGTATCGGGGCTGGGGTGATGTCAGCCTTTAGTTTCCCTGTATTTCTCTACTCCCTTTATGTAAAACTGGTATTTCTCCTGACTGTTAGGCCATAGTTTTCGTATGTCACGAATGCAGTCAATACTGCAGTGGGAATGGAGGGAGGAGATGACATTTGTTTTTTGGATATTTTATTCCAGTGCTGCTTCCAGTGTGCTGGCTAATCTGTTTATATGGCTGGATGTGAACCAGGTCCAGAAATTCAGCTAAAATATAAATATCCTTCTCAGCAGAATTGGTTCTATGAATGAGTACAGTATGCATCTTTTCAACCACTATGCCAGTGTCCTTTTTTATTTCTTTAATAATTAATAATTAAAAAAAAAAAAAAAAAAGGCAAGGAAGAGCAGGTAGCAGGTCACCCAGTGGGGAATGCTTTTCTGCAAGCTGCCATTAAAGGACTTCTGTTCATTCCCAGTAGAATGAATTCTCAGCTTGAGCATCTGGATGTTACTGGTCCTTGTCTTGTCCTCTTGTCACTTATTTTTCTAAGTTCTTTCGTAGAAAACAAAACAAAGTGTTGAAGAAACTCTTTCACACTTTCCTCATCTGTTTTCGAAAGGAATAAATTGGCCTCAAAATGCTTTGTAATTATGTTGTTCTCCAAGGCAGGTCAGTGACCTCCTCTAAGAGCAAATCAGAGTACTGGATTACATCCTCACTGCTAGCACTTAGTACCTCCTTAAATTCTGCCCTTGAGTTTAAACATCCTCTGAAAGAAATACTATCTGTGTCCTAGTGGTAGCAGATGTACATGGAGAGGTGGCAAAAGATTGCCTGGAAGGCTCTCAGTTTTCCAGTGGTATAAATAATTGTTTTGTCCTGGCAGCTCAGACAATTTATAGGGCTTTTGAACCTTACTCCTCCATTTCCTTCCCAAGAAAACTTCATTTCTTCAAGTAATTGCTTTAAGAATTTGTTTGTTTATAAGCTTCCAAAGTGTCTTGGAATCAGAGAAACCCTCTCTAGTAGAATACTGTGTTCTCAAAATGCACTCAGTGCTGTGAAGGAATATTGCTCAAAAAAGCTTCGTAATAACATAAGGAAGGCACAAAAGACTGATGGAAGTTACACAAATCTCTGTCAGAGCCAGATTATGGTAAAGTTTGATGAAATGTAATTGTCCATCTACCTGTTTATACCCACACTAGATCCTTAAACTGGGAATCACAGTAAGGATTGCACTGCAAGACAAATAATGAAAAGCGTTCTTCTATATTGAGAATTCAAATTCAGATTTTAAAATGGCTGCTAGGGGGGAAGGAGGTGTTCAGAATATATTGCACAACCATAAAGATACCTCAAAATATCCAAAAGCTTTTCTTGAGAAAAAACAACGTCTTTATGGAAGGCAATACTTAAAGAAGATGATAATTTCAATGCTGTCCAGTTGCACTGTGTAGAAATAATTCTTGTTTAGCCTGAGAGGAAAACTAGGTGGTGGTGCATTTCTGTTTCTCAAAATGGCCCTTTTCCTAATCTATTTTTTTTCAGAATTGCTTAAATTATTTTTGGACACGTTTGAGCAGATGAGTTTTGTGTAGACTTCAGTGAAATTTGAGTGTTACTTGTAGTCTGAGCCTGCTAGACCACTTTCGTCACTGGAGCCTAAGTACATATTTGATCCTTTGTGAGTACTGGCTGGTGTAGCCAGGAACTCATGTCTCAAACTGTTGAGCCATGGAGCATCAGCCAGGCCGCTGCTATGCTCACAGTGCTGTAGCCCACTTCTTCATCCACCGTGTTCTTCCAGCTTTTCCATTTGGCCATTTTACTCCTTCCTTCCACTTCAAGTCACTTGTAAATCTGTGATTGCATGCAGTGCTAAAAAGTCACCTGCTTATCTCTTTGATGACACTACTGCTGTACTTTGTATGTCCAACCTTCATACCCTTTGTGCTATCCTAATCCTCACCTTTTCACTTGGCTTCTTTCACAGACACTGTTTCCTCTTCTCTTCTGCTTGAATCTTTATTTTCAAACAGTATTTCCTTAAGCCGTTATTAAAAAAAACCCATACCATCTATTCTTCGACCTTAAGAACTGAACACAGCAAGGGATTTGGAGTTGTCTTTAATGTTCTTTTTCTGAGTGTACAGTATTGTTCCTTCCTGTTGACCCTCTTGTCCTCTTTACTCTCTTCTTTCTCTTACTGTATTTTCAACCTTTTTGGATCAACGATGTAACTAAGTGCTTACCAGCAGGATTTCAAGTTGTTTGTCAGGCGCCAAGCTGAGCATTTTCTTAGATTCCCCCTGGTGTCACAGTGCAATCTGGTTCTTCTGAGTTGATGCATTAGTGTTGTTGGTAATCAGCAAAATTTCTCTCAAACTGCATTGGTGTAATTGAACCACAACACCAAGTATAAAACTAAGTATTTAAAATTGAAACAATTCAGAATAAAGTAAATGCTGGTGTCTTGCTAAGTAGGAGGATGTCCATTTCTGTTTTCTAAAAGATTACTAAACCAATCTTGCAACCTTTACTTATGTGGGAAATGCATACTCAAGCAACCAACCATTGTTTAGACTGAGTATTTTTTTTCGCCAAACAATTTTAAGATATATTCAATAAATTGCTTTCTCATATGTGAAACTTGCATATTTTTTAGGCCAGAAGAAGTTACCGAGGTGTACATGTATTTGAAACACCTCATAATAATATGTAAAAGAAGCATATGTTGATTCATGGATCTGAAAATGGTTATCTGAACAATTCCTCATATACTCTGCTTTGGGGCTCCTCATGTTCCTTGACATACATCCCTGTTCATTTCCTAGGTTTAAATAGCTGTCCTCAGCTGTTGTGCGTTAGCAGATCCTCACTGCTAGTCTAAAAAATTGGCTGAAAGTATTCTTTAAATTTAGAATTCATTCTGAGTTTAATTTAGGCAATGTTTACTACTATAACTTCTCTTTCTCTGGAGAAAGGCTCAGGCAGTGAAGTAATAACATTTAACAGATATAGTAACTCTTGTGTAGCTGTAAGGAAACTGAATCTGAGGAATTAAAAAGAATTATTCTTGACAGAACATTAAAGTAACGATATTATGCTAAATAAGCAAAAATATGCAGATGAATATAAAAATCTGAATATGTGATGATATGATGAGGTATGTTTTAAATATATTTAACTTCATTGAAAAACTTAAAATATAATGCATGAATTAAAGTCTGAACTATTTATAACTTACCAAGGTATGGGAAACAGCAGAAAAAATATAAAATACTCTATTTTTCTGCCATAGAACCTACATCATTGAATCAGTCACGGGCAGGTAAATTTAAGTCCCTAATCCATTCTTAGCAGTAGTGGTAAACCTTTTGTAGATGTACACCTTCTTCATTCCCACTTATTCAGCTGTCAGTAGAGTAACTTACTAAAAGCTAGGAAAAAATTTTGCATTTCAGAAATCAATGTCTTATATATTCCTGTCTAAATAAAGAATAGTTATGAGTTCAGATATTTTGCTTCCAAAATCTTTAAGTATAGATGCAAATCCAAGTTTAGCTCCCTGCTAAGGACTATGTTATTAAAAGGATTTATAATAAAATAATATTATTGAAGAAAAAAAAATCAAGTCTTTAAGTGTATAACCTATTTTTAGTTAAATAATACTGAAATAAACAATCAGAAATGTAAGTTTAGTTTATAGTTGCAAAATTTTTAGTTTACATCCTATTAAAAATTATATACAAATGAAACCCTGAGTTTCCTTAATTCTTTAAGGATTAAGAATTATGCTCTTCCTGACTGAATAAAGAAGTAGTTAAATCTTTTCACACCTTTAACATCACACTGTGTTGTCCTGTTCAGAAAACCCTGCCAACTATGCTTAAAAGATGGTATTTATTGCTTTGATTATACAATACCAACCATCAGAAGTGGTCCTTTCCTTAAAATGTAGGATGCAGCTGCTGTTAAAATGTAAGATTCAAGCCAGCAGAAAACCTTGATTGAAGCCAGGATTACATCTGTGGTGGTCTTAGATTGGTTGTTTGTGTTGTTTTGTTTTTTTTTTTTTAAATTTTTAATTCCAGTGAATCTATTCTGCTGCTCCCATGCCTCTGAGTTTATTCATTCTTATTAAAGTGCCCATCTGGTGCAGCAGGGAAGGGTATGCCTGTAAAGAAGAACTGAACACACTGAATCATAAAGGATTTGTTCCCAAAATGTAATGACAGAGAAACAAAACTGGATCTTGACTCTTTGGAAGCTGCAGATATGGTTGAAGAGGAGTAAAAAGATTATTGAACTGAACCAAGAAGCAGCTCTCACTAAATTGATTTGATTCATTCCCATTGTGTCTGTGTGTCCTGGGGAGTTAAAAGGAGTAGGAAAGAAGGTGGGAACGAAATTGAGTTAAAGTAAATTTGATTAGTGGCTAGATGAAGAGAAGGATAGACTGGGAAAAGTAAATTTAAAAAGCAGGTTGAGCAAGAGCTAGCTGAACTTTGTTCTAAACCCATTTGCAGTACCCGAATTCTACTTTATTTTCTCCTTTGAAGTTGGCTTTCTATTTGGTGTGGTTTAGTTTTTCTTATTCTCTGTCTGCAGTTTTTAGGTTATGGGGTGTTTTTTTTCTGATAGCCAACACTAAAAAAAGCCCACCAAACTCAATTCGAACTTAATTGAGAGAGCAAATGTGGTGTTAACTACTCATCAAAGCTTAGGATGACTCATGAGTCAGGAGCTCTTGGATTGGAAATGTCCTCAATTACATGGGGCTGGACCCGGCTATCCGGACAATAGAGGATAGAGCTGAGTGGCTTCCAGGTGCATTTCAATTGCAGCTTTTAGTCTGAGCTGAACGGGGACTTTCTGAGCTTTCTCTTTTGACCCATCCCAAGCTCCATTTTCCTGCCTTGTATGAGAGCTGCTGGTGGAGTCATGAGGCACTTCGGAAGGCTGGTGAGTTTTATATCGTTTTTAAGAGATATGCGTGTGTGGGGGCATAAAAAATTCCTAAGTCCACCCTCTGAGAACAGATGAACTCCAGTGCTACTCCTAAGGAAGGGTCTGGGACACCCTCGAGGTGGGGACAGTGAGACTGTGAAATACTTTATTTGTCACGAAACTTCCCTTATAGGAGAACCAGAGAAATTGTGATGTTGTGAAATGACCTTCTTTAAGGCTTTGACTTGATTTGCTGAATCGGTAGGAACATTGAGATAGTTAAAAATGCATTTAATATTCTGTGGGCTCAGTTAGTAGGGGCCAGTTGATTGTGGGGAGGAAGAGAGGAAAAGAGAAGAGGGAAGATAAAACCAAACTGTAAGACACGTTGGGACAGTGGGACAAAATATTACAATGGTATTTGCACAGGAACGGTTGTAATTGATCAATGAGTGGTGCCGTTTCTCAAGAGTCATAAGAACTGTGAAATGATGTCAAGAAGAAGGGAGAAATTGCAATTCCAGGGAAGAGCTGTCTTCAGTGGGAGCTGTATCTGATGCCTGCAGAGGCCATCAAACCCAACAACAAGGTCTCTGAGATCCTTTTTAAATACCTTTTGCTCTGTTTTGGTTTCATCTTCCAGTTACTGTCAAAGTTCTTCATTTCAAAGTAGAACAAAAAAACTTTCTGATGCCTGTTAGCTGGCAGAAAAAAAAAATAACTAAAGGAAAATAACCCAGTTATTCCCCATAATGACTAGCTTTCCACTGATTAAAGTAATTAAAGCGATTTTTCAGGAGCTGTAATATCCTTATAATTGATATTAGTGGTGGGAAAAAGTAATAGTGGAGTTATGATGGCCTGTTGTAGTTATTGTTTATAATTTACCTGCAACATAACACTTTACGTGTAAGCACCTGTTCCATCAACCCTAAATGGAGCAGCTAGAATAAATGTTTTGTTGGCATAAATTAGCACAGGTGCCACAGAATGCACTTTTCCTGCACCTGGCTGCTCCTTCCTGCCCCTCTGCATGGCAGAGATTTTGACCAATAGTGATGCAATGTAATACTGGAAACAAAGTTAAGTTTAAAATATTTTTTGTTTGTTATGACATTTTAAACCTGGATCTGTTTCCCCAACTAGTTTGTTGTGCAGCTAAAAAACCCTCTGATAGTGGTGTTGGGAGGTGGTCTAAAGTTCATTAGCACCCATACCGAAAGGAAAATCGCATTAGATACCATTGTCTCCATTATCCTGGTACTTTTAACATATTCTTATGAAAGTGTGTGTGGGGGGTTGTGTTTTAATTTAGAACGCAGGGCTTTTGCCTTCTCACAGGTCTCTGGCATTGGTGTGCCGGGTATGTGATTGCCTGAGTATCGCCTTGTATTAGGGTATGGGTGAATCCCATCGAGGGTGTGAAGTGCTGAGACTGGGTGGAACACCTCACTTCTGGGGTCGGTAATCCGGATCTGTGTGGTGGCTTTCTGCTCCTAAAAGTGGTGTGTTTTCAGATCCTCTGCTTTGCCTGATTGGAGGCTAATTACCATTCAAACGTCAGGGTCCTCATGAAAGCATTTCTGTGAAGAGCTAGCTAATACCTAGAATTTTCAACATGGAATTTCTGACAAACACGGTTTGGGTTTTTTTTTTTTAAGAGTTTGGGAGGAACCATGGAGGTCAGTTGTGGGGGCATTTTTCTCAGTGGAAGTCAGTTGAAATTAACTTCTTAACAGTAAAAATTCTCATAATTTTTTGGAAATGTTGACATTGAGCTGACTTTTGATCCTTCAACCTGCATTTTGCCTCTGTTTCATGTTATCTCCAAGGTGCTGTTGTTTAGGAGCGTTAGTGTATTATTTACCCAAAAGAACTGAGAGCTTCAGCCAAATTATTTCTCCCAGAATGTGCAGGGAGTTTTGTCTCTTGTGCTTCCTGGACGCTCAGGTGGGGATTATTGCCCTCATAATGTGAGGAAATGCATCATTTTCTGAGGAAGGACTTGTGATTCGCTGAAGAGTGAGGGCTTTAGGAGCCCCAAAGAGGGGCCATCATGTCAACTTTTCTAGGAAAAGGAAGTTCTGAATTACATTTAGGCGGAGTGCATTAAGTTGCTTTAAGTATCATGCTGAGATGTTACAACTTGTATCAGACAAAGAATGAAAAAGTGTCTTTTGATGTTATTGATCAGAGAAAATAAAATTTCTAGAAGAACTGAAATTCCTTGTGATAGCATTGATTTAATGAGAACAGCCTCACTGGTAAGGAAATACTTCACTAGAAAAAATCCTTAAACAGTTAAATTTAATAAATAGTTGCCTTTATGTTGCCTACATTTTCCATACTGCCTCTGTAACCCAAACTCTGAAATGTCACTGGTCTGAATGAAACAGAAAATAAGGGCTACTACTCCAGTTCAAGCACTTGATTGATGTGCTGGTGGTCTTAGCTTTTCCATAAAGCTTCTTTACCCTGCTGTCAGCAAAATGTTAATACCTATATTTATACTTCTTAAAAATGCCAAGTAGCTTTTGATATAAGAAATGCCCTACTGGACTAGCCCAAAAATCCACCTAGGAAGTAAGGAACAGATAAAGACTACTAAGACAGCACAGAGTGAGTCTTCTTTGGCACGCCCCTCTTGTCACTGGGGAACAGTAATTTAAGAGCTTCCTGAGTTGTGGTCTGCACTTAGTGTTTACTAATCTATAATGGATCTGTAGATCCTGAATTTGTCTAGTCGTTCCACTAAGCAACGAGACAATAAATTCTGGAACTTGGCTGTGTTTTTAAAAGGTGGGGGTTCTTTTTTTTTTTTTTTTGTTTGGTTTGGTTTGGGTGTGTGTTTTTTGTGTTTTTTTTTTGTTGTTGTTTTTTTTGTTTTATGTTTTTTTTTTTTGTTTTTTGTTGTTGTTGTTGTTGTTGTGTGTGTGTGTGTTTTGTTTTGTTTTGTTTTTCTTTCTTTTCCACTAAGTATCTCCTGGGTTTTTTTTGTTGATATGGGCAGTATAGGAAACATTTCCTTTTCATTTTCCTATTCATTATATCATGCACCTCTTAACTGAAGAGTCAGTCTGTTCTATTTTTCTTTCTTTGGAAACTGATAGTTCTTGCTACTTGAGATCATCTGCTGTCAAAAAAAGATGGAAAGACAATTACACATGTGATGTGGATGGTATTTGACTTTATACCATGCAGTTCTTGAGAAACTGAGGCAAACTTCAAAAATTTCTTTAATTGTGTTTTGGGGTTTTCCAAGTTAGAAAAGGGTCTGATCCCCACAGTTCAACATTTTCATATTTGTGATGAGTGGTTTAAACTACACGAACCCCCTGGCAAACAGGTAGTACCAAAATAGATAGTGCTTTAGGTTTCTTTGAGGAGAAGATAGGGTGAACTAAAATACGTTTGGACAAAATGTAAGAGAAGAGCAAACTCAGAAGGCCACTGGTCCTCATAAAGATCTGTTTAGAGGCTTTGAGATCTCAAGCGTGTTTTGGCAGAGGATTCAGTTTTATGCATAGGGTAGTGTAGCTCATCTTGCCATTCCTCGCAAGTGTCAGAAGTCTGAAAAAGAAGCCCCTCAGAGTACACCCTGTTCCAGGAAGTTAGAGTGTAATGTTGTCCTGTCTGTCCAGTCCCACCAGTATAGAACACTGGCATTTCCATCCTGTAGACATGTAAATTTGAAATACTCTCAGCAGAACCTTAATTTCAGTTGTCAGTTTAGCAAAGTCTTGAAGCTTTTCACTTTAATTCTGGATGTCACCACTTTCATTCTTCAGAACTAGCTCCAAAGTCTTTGATAGGGAGAATCATAGCACTTTATTGTGGAGAGCTGTGAAGGTGTAAGAAAGAACCAGCATGACTTATGCAGCAGTGATTTAGGGTGTAAGGAGGCACATTGAAACAGTAACTTTATAGCTGGTGGCAGAAGAAAGCTTGGATTGCTTCTAATACACACATTACTCAGCAAAAGGGCTGTTGCTCTCAAAATGTTAAACTTAAAAAAAAAAAAAGGCGAAATAAATGCGCTTTTGCAGTCCTTGGTCTGCAACAGTGTATCTCTTTCATATCCTGTCACAGACTAGGGAAAAAAACAGCTCATTTTAAGTTCAGGTGGTGGTAGCAGGATGTCTCTAAGGTTCGTACACACCACTGCATACAGAATCCTTTATAGAAATAAACCATTTCTTTTTCAAAGAGACACTGGGTGTTTATGTATAGTGGAAACCAAAATGAAATATCACATTCATCAGTAGCTTTATTCTTTAGAATTAAAGAGTTGTCTGTTTCACTTCCCTTTTTCCTCCCTCCTGTGAGATGTCACAGACTTATGGAACTGTCAGTAGAATAATTTCTTTCAGAAATCTGCATCTGAGTACTTAGTTTTAAAATTTTTTTAAAAGCTTGACTGAAACGCTCTTCTAGTTTGGAAGCAGTCATGCATTGTTTTTCTTTGTGAAACAGAGCTCTGAATGAACATTCTACTCTGACCCTTGAATAATTATTTCTAAATGTGAGATGACAGTTAAAATGACATTGTGTCTATAGACCAAAATTAAAACCTTTTACTTAACCCTTCTTGTGTTTATGGCAAAAACTAATGTAAGTTCCTTGCAGTTTTTTCTCTTTCTGTTTTCTGGATTGGAATGGTTTAATTTTTACTTATTCTCTGCTTTAGTTGTTAGAAAGCAAGGCTTCTTTAAACATGCAGTAGTCAACATAAAGAATACACAGAAGAAGAAATAAAGTCCTAATCCTTTCTTTTGGTGCCACATTGTCCTTGATTACTGTGAAAAAATTCATATCATAAAACAAACAAAGACTTTAGGTAGAAAAGTTTTTGAAGGTGAGTGACTTTTCAAAACTGACATCCTCATGTTAATTGAAGGCATTTTAAAAACAAGGTGTAAAGTACAAACACGCGGGCAAGAAATGGAAAGGTTTTAATTCATACACTTCCAAGTACTTTAAAAATGTAATGAATTAGTCTTTAAGAATTCTTTAGTATGCATTTAATTAATTATGTATTGCACTTATATACAATTTAATTATTTTCATGCATATAAACTCATTGCTCAGTCTTTAAAGCAGTCTCCAAAAATAATGCAATCCTTCAGGTAACTCCTTCACCTCTGGGGCTTTTTTTCAGGTGAAGACACCTGGCGTTAAATTTCCTTTCTGTTCATGACAAACCCATATAGACCATGCTGCTATGGAACTGGATCAATTTTCACTATAATTCCACATGATATATTCCAGAAAAACTTATCACTTCTGTATCTCCACTTCCTTTTTTCACTCCTCTGTCTCACTTGCATCACATAAGGGGACGATTACACAATAAACCAGCTGAAAGCCAAAACAATTTGGATGTATTTAAGTTCAGGGAGATTCATTCACCAGTTTAATTTGTAACATTGCTACTTTGTAGAAGAGGAAGGAATCAGCTATGTTCTTCACAGTAAGAGAGCCAAGTTGTTCCAGATCCAACAGAATATGAAACAAAGATGCTTGTTGGCATGGGTTATAATTCCAAAAATTAGGAAGATGGGGCTTTTTAAGACCTTGTCTGTTAAAGGGAAAAAGCCCTAAATAAATATTACATTCTTCCAGAAATTATGCTCATACATTACTACCATGTCTTAAAACAAAGTAAAAATTAGGAGAAAACCACTTTCTTGAAGAAAAAAGTTGAAAGAGCTATTAAAGGGTATTTAACTTTACCTAACACTTAACTGTTTCATTTGAGCTAAAAAAAATCTATTTCTCATTGATGGCATGACTAATCTCACTCAATATTATAAAAAGTATAGCTTTAAAATGAAAACCTAAATTAATCAGTAATACATGTAGTTGTAGAATGGTTTCCTTTTGAAGGAATCTTAAAGATCATCTAATTCCAACCCTGTAGCTGTGGGGGTTCCTTCCTTTCTTTCACTGGATCAGGCTGCTCAAAGCCCTGTCATAGACTCTGGTCATGAACACTTCCAGGGACAAGCGATCCACAACTTCTGTGGGCAACCTGTTTTACTGCCTCACTACCCTCACATTAAAGAATTTCTTATGTATATCTAACCCAAATTTCTCTTCTTTCAGTTTGTGCCCATTACTCTTTGTCCTATCTAGAGTTCCGGATGAAGAGTCCTGCTCCAGCTTCCCTGTAGGGCCTCTTCAGATACTGGAAGGCTGCTCAAGATATCCATGCAGTCTTCTCTTCTCCAGGCTGAGCTCTCCTCAAGCAAGATTTTTAAAGGATCTAGAGGGAAAGCCATATGAAGGGTGGCTGAGGCCACTTGGTCTGTTCATCCTGGAGAAGAGACTGAGGGGAGATCTCACAGCAGTCTACAGCTTCCTTACAAGGGGAAGAGAAGGGGCAGACACTGATCTCTTCCCTGTGGTGCCCAGTGACAGGAACGGCCTGGAGTTCTGTCATGGGAGGTTTAGTTTGGATATTACAAAAATTTTCTTCACCCAGTGGGTGGTTGGAGACTGGAATAGTCTCCCTAGGGAAGTGGTCACAACCCCAAGCCTGGCAGAGTTCAAGAAGTGTACTGACATTGCTCTCAGGCACACGGTGTGAGTCTTGGGGACGATCCTGTGCAGGGCCAGGAACTGATGACGCTTCCAGCTGACGATATTCTATGATTCTATGATAACCTTCTTAGCCTGTTCTCTGACCTTCTTCAGTCCCCTTATCAGCTTTGTGGCCTTCCTCTGAACTTGCTCCAGTTTTTCCCTCTCCTCTTGTTGAGGGCCCCAGAATGCAGTGTTCCAGGTGGAGTCTGATGAGAGCAGAGTTAAAGAATCACCTCCATCAACCTTCTAGCCAGTCTCATTTGGCTGCAGTCCAGGGCACCGCTGGCTTTCTGGGCTGTGACCGCACACTGCCAGCTCATGTTGAGTTTTTTGTCAGCCTCCCCCCACCAAGTTCTTCTCCATAGGGTATTCCCAAACACCTCTCTGCTCAGGCTGTGCATGTTCCTGGGATTGCCCTGATCCATGTGTAGGACCTTGCACTTGGCCTTGTTGAACTCCATGAGTTTTGCACAGGCCCAGTTCTCCAGCCTGTCCAGTCCCTCTGGGTGCCATCCCTTCCCCTTCAGCACGCTGACTGCCCCATACAGCTCGGTGTCATCAGTGAACTTGCTGAGGGTGCCCCCAATCCCTCTGTCCGTGTCGCTGACAAAGATACTGACCAGCATTGGCCCCAGGACCGACCCCTCAGGGACACCACTTGTCACTGGTCTTCATGTGGACATTGAGCCATTGACTGCAGCTCTTTGCATGTGGCCATCCTGACAATGCTTTATCCACTCAATGGTCTGTCCATATATCCATATCTTGGTGACTGATTAGTAATTATAAAAATAACAAGGAAAAATCTGAATTTTTGGGTTACTCAAGTTGCAAGGTGTGAAAGTTGCAGTCTCATGAGCTGTATGATAAAGCACAGTAGTCTGGACACAGTTTACAGGAAATCCCTTTACACACACATTAGTGCTTTGTATTGCATCTAAATTTGTGCATTTCTTTTAGAGACTAAATTCTGTTCTCTGTATCACTGCTGTAAGGGCAACAATGTGAATTAATTTAGTTTAATTTTTAGTAACTATAGGGATAAGATGAAATCCTGTGCTGAGTATTTGATGGTGCTAAAGTATTAAAAATAGTATCCAAAATGATCACAGAAGACCACTTATATGCAAAAAATATTTTTCAAAGTTATTCTTTAAAATATATTGAAGTTAATAACTAGGTATTTTGAATTTACAGATGGTACTGGGTATTGACAACAAATTACTAGATTAATTAGCAGCACCTGATAAAAGGGAAAGTATCTGTTTTAATGAAGATTCTGAATTCCAAATGTTTTTAAAATGTGACTATTTCTATAAACAGGTGGACACTTGACAAGGAATTTGCAGCAGAAATTCTTTGGACACACTGTAATGATGCTAAGCATAAACACAAATGTATAGAAAAAAATGGAGCTCTCACCTGTCCTTCCAGGCAAATTTTAAAGAAAGTAAATCATGCTTTTATATTTCAATGTTACTGGGTTATAAAAAAATAACTATGATGCCATATTCTTATAATTTGGAAATTTGCTTCTGAATAAATGATCTCTATTTTATGGAGGCAGGGATTACCAAAGTTAGAAGTTTGGAAGACCAACCAGCTCAGCCTTGGCAGAGCATACCATGAATTTGAGGACTTCTTTGTGCAAAGAAACCGACTGGCATTGCTTCTGTATGAAAGAGGTTTTGTGAGGCAGTGGCTGTTTCTGAAGAGTAGCTCCCCACTGGTGACACTGGCTTGTGATGACTGTTTCTCAGTGCAGGCAGCTGTAAATAATGCTTATATTGCAAAAATAATGTTATATAAATTTTCACATTCTCTTTGTAGTATTAATTTGTATATCAGAGTTTTTTGGATGGAGAAAGAGCAATATGGCTAGGGTGTTGTGTATAAAAAAGAGCTCTTAAGTGAAAAAATGTTCACAATTACAATGTGTATTTAAACTGACCTTAGATACGAAAAGACATAGTGGACAGGAAGAGAGTTGCGAGTGTGTTACATGCTTAAGTCTTAATTCTCCATGCGCACCTCAAATTAGTGAATTTGTCTGTTTCATAAACAAAGAGGTAAGACAGTTGTTTATTTTCTACACTGTAGAAATAATTTGAGATTTATCAGTGGAATAACTAAGGCAAAAAAGAAAAGTTTGGGTATATAATTGAAATAATTTCTATAAAATGAAACCTGTTTGTGGACAGTTGCTATACTACAAACATCTGCATAGATTGAAGTGAATACAATGATTTTTCTCTTTTTTTAAAAATAAATGTTATTTTGCAGAGTGTTTTGCAAATTACTTCAGTGTTGAATTTGGAGAAATGAGTACGGGTTTAATACACCATTACGGTATAAAATTATGAGGAAGATAATTCTTGAGGCATATTTTGGAGAGCAAACTGTGATGTGGAATTAGGAAAAGCACTGCAAGCAGCAGTATCAGATTCACACAGGGACAGAGGGAAAAGACTAAAAAGCAACTGAAAGTGAAGGAGAGAGCACGAGAGGTGATTTTATTGTTTTCCAAAGAACAAAAGAAGTTCAGCAGGTGGGTAAAGATACACCAAAAGCCAATATAATATCCATATCTGGAGGAAAATACAGAAAAATATGTTCTTCCTCTGCAAAAAGCACATGATAATTTGTTTACCATATTTTTGTAGTTATAATAGAAAGTTGGCAGATTATTTGACTGGAATGCAGAGAGGAAAGGACATTTGTGCTTGTAGAAGGTAACTCTTGGTTTCTTTGCTTTTGAGGAAGGACTTTAGCAAGTTGTAGTTCTGTATCATTTCTGCCTAAGTGGAGATTTCAGTTGTGGTCTTTTTTAGGAAGAAGCTCTAACTATTCACAGATATTAAAGAGCTAAATCTGCATAGTTCAGGTTGCTTTAGTATCTGTGTTGTGACCTTAAAGGGCACAATTTTTAAGTGTTTTATCAAGAGTTCAATGGCTACTTCATGCTACTGCCATTGTTGAGGTGATGCTTTCTGGAGAAAAATAATGTTCAAGAAGAAGTGGTTTGAGTAAAAAATAACCTGTAAAAATATTTTATTACCCGGTTCTGGAAACTGCATGTGTTTTTTCTTATCCTACTTCGTTCCAGATTACAGGAAATAGAAGATGCTTTTGGAGAAGGCTTTTATATGTATATTCTTTGAGAAATACATGTTAACCATGTAACAGAGAAGTTGCTGCTACCCAGCTTTAAAAAAAAATCTGAATTATTGAAAGATGAGTTTAATTACCTCAACAAAAGCTGCTATTAGTGAAGCTAATAGCATTTTCCAAGCCTAAAACACTTGGCTTTTTCTGCTTTATTCTCCTTGCCAAAGCATGAGGGATTTTGAAATGGGAGGTGGTTTATTGACCAACATCAGAGTAATCAGATTAATACCTAGTGTCTGTTACTTTTAGTATCCGTATATGAACTGATGGTGGATAGGATCACTAACAGAGCTTAAGACAGTGCATATTTTCAAAAGACAGCAAAACCCAATCTTAGTCATCAATCCCTGTGATTCAGGAGTTCTAATATTAGTGTAATGTGTTAGGTTGAGTAATTAATGATTTGATGTTAAAATGTATGTAAACATTAGATGCATTTCAGGAAACTGGTAATTGTTGGGAATGTATCTTCATGCAAAGTACAGGGAGGTATATGTGTTTTAATACCAGAGGTGCAGTGTAGGGTAGTTCATTTCTGATTGACATGTTTGAAGGATTAAGCTTAGGAAGTTAAAAATACTGGTGAAACAAGAAAGTCATTTGAATACATCCCTTTCTGCAGAACTTGTGCTACTCATGTGCAACATGCAGGCCTAGTAAAAAGCTAAACATGTGTGAAGATCATGAACTTATTTGTATTACTCTGCAAATAAAGATCCCACAGCTTTATTTGTACCCCACAGCCTAGTTGCAAAAGCAAATGGGAGAGTGTAGTCATGGAAGCTGCAGTGATATTAAATAAGAAATGACTTCTGGTTCAGATTAAAGATGGAGGGACTTCAGACCCAAAACAGAGAAATACCTTTTTCCATCTGGAAAAAAATAGTTCATCTGCTAATAAATCACTTAAAAAAATAGAATGTCACAACTAAGAGGCAGCTGTGCAAGCACTGAGGTTGATTAATTAGGGGAAAGTATCACCAGCTTTTCTAGATCAAGTATTAAGAGAAGTCCTACTGCAGGCAGAGTGACCAGGGACACGCGTTCCTCTAGGACATGTTGGCATTGAAGTAGGGAATACAGAAGGAGTCAGCAAAGAATGTTGTTCTTAACTGTGATCTACAGTTATTTAGCGTTTTTGTATTTGAAAACAAAAATTCACTCAGGGTCTTGTATCCAGGAGCTTTACTTCTTATGGAAATAAGCTTTCAATGCTAGGGTGAGAGGAGCCAGGTAGGAGGCTCCAAGGTGTATTGTGCCTTCTTGGATAGAATGATTCCAGAAAAACCTCTTGCTGCTATATTTAGAACTAGCATCCCAGGACCTCTAAGAGGAAAAAGGAAGAAGAGACTGCTACTGAATAAGCTTCTAGGAGCTGAGGTCTGTGTCTCTTCTTACTGAAGTTTGGTCTGGTCTACAGTAGATCTGATTGACAGCAGCAGACTTGTCACTGCTGCTTCTGCAAGCAGTAGGCTGCTGAAAAGCCTTGTTTGGTGTTGCTAGATTAAACTGTTGTAGAATTATATGAAATTTGATAAATTGACTATAGCATACCAAGTTCACTCTGCAACTGTCCTATGATTTTCATTTTTCTGCTCTTCTTTCTTTCGCATTTCTGAAGTTTGCTTAGCTGTGACAAGGTGTTCTCTAGCACTTGGAGTGCAGTTTTGCTGTGACCTACTCTCTCCTTAAGACACTGTTTTTAGATAAAATATTTTGAATCTTTTATCAGTCATTTGTACTTGAGCACTGTTGAAGGTCCAGTTTCTCCTGCTTTGAAAGCAAGTTTGTAGTCCTGATGCTTAATATTGGCAAATTCTTTATCTGCTACTCTGTATTATTCTTGCTGAAGGACAAAGTGACAGTATTTCTGTTGGCCTTGTCTTTTAAGTAAATAGTTGTCAAGGTGTTGAAGCCATGAGTTAGCTTTAGATTATTTCTACATTTTCCCAAATTATCGCACCCAAAATATGGGTATCTTTGGGTGAGAGTTGTTTCCTTTCATTTTGCCAGAGTTGCCAATAATAAGTATGCATTTTTGGTTCTCTATATTTGTTTATTTAGCAAAACATTGGTAGCATCAAGTTTTGGACCTTCACTTTTTGTACTGCAGTGGAGAGATACAAGCAAGAGAATTTGGCAAGTGCAGACAGAATATTCTACCTCTGGGAAAAGAAACCAAAAAATCCATCCAGGATTTGCCTCCTGACAAATGAATTGCTTTTGCAAATGAATTGAAGATGAGAAGAATTTCCTTTGGCGTTCTATGTATGGGTGATGCTGAAATCTTCTAGTAATGATAAAATTTTTACTAATTTAATAACATAGTAATGCTTATGTAGTAGCTTTGACTGCCAAAAATGTGTATCCTAAATCCACTGTTAGTAGTTTTTAATAGTTTCTTCTAATTGGGACCTTTCCCATTTAAGATGATAAGCCTATTTGATGCTACTTGTTCTTATTTCAAAAGGAGGAAAACAATGCATATTTGGTAAGAATCCGTTGTTGCAGGTGTTTGTTTTTATTATATTTGTACAGATATTAACAGCTTCATGTGGATTTTCATTATGCTTTTGTGCCAAGTAGGAAATGTATGTCTGTCTTACCTTAGTGTAAATAAAAGGTTACTGTAATAAATACTATAATAAAACTGTTACAAACTGTGAGTTGATAAAATGAGATTAAGATTTTCTAACCATTCTTGCTGTAGTTAGGTGACTATAATTAGGGTAAAGCCGTTGATGAATTCTGCTGTAGGCTGTAACTTGCAACTGTTGTAACTATTTCTCTGTAAATTGTATCTGGATAGATCTGTGATGCTGACAGTTCAGCATCAATCATCACTGGTGACTTGTGAGGAAGTAAATCTCAGACAAACTGTTTATCCAGAGAGTTAATTCTCTAAAGCAAAGTGACTTTGTCACAAGTCTTCCCTCCACACCCGTTTCTCTGATGTCCTGTACAGAAAAGGCTTCTTACAAAGATCTTTCTGATTGTGATCTGCACTTTTGAACATGTCGTAAAGGAGTTGCACATAAAGTCATTAGTTTGTTTAATGTAGGTACGAGGTATAAAGCTTTGTGAAATGTTTTTTTCAGGAGTTGGCTGTGCAGCCAGGCATAGCATGCACCATAGCTATGATTCCCTGGAATCACTGGCATTGATGAGAATGAAGTAATGAAACTGTTTTTCTATTGTCTTTGCTGAGACCGTGGAAGGATGTAAAACTTAAAGCTGGTGAGAAATAATGAGCTTCACTGGGACAATTGTAATTTTATAGGCAACTTGATTAGAAATTTATATAGAGGGTGAGTTAAAATGTGAATTATTACCCGTAGGCCACTATATTAATTGAATGTTGCAGATAGCCTCAAAGTTAGCTTTTGCATGACTTGTGTCCAGGAATCCTAAAAGAATGGACAGCCTTTTGATGGAAATAGAGCTTGGGAAAAAGAGCAATCTTAATATTTGTTTTAGCACAGCAGTTCAATTTTTGAAAGGAGGTTTGAGCTGTGTAGTTCTCTTTATTACACTGCTAGCATGAATGATCACAGGAAGTGCATTAGTCCCTTATGGGACTCCTGCTTGTAGACATGAATGTGTTCCGACCTCACTGCACACACTGCTGCCTCCAAAGGAGGTTGGGAGTGGCTGTGGGTTGCAAAGTGATGATCCTGTATGAACTCATCCTGCTGGTCCTGACTGCCGGAAGACAGTCAAGTTGGTGGACTCAGTATTGTCAGGCCTTGGGCCAGATCAGGTATCATCCCTCACTGCGGAGCTATTACAAAAGCAACACAAAAGCTGCATCATCTGCTGTAGTTAATTTGATAGAAAGGCAATCATCTCCCCACATCTGAACCACGTTTATTTTGTACAGCCCTGGCTTCCAAAACAATATATATGTAATACAGCCCTCAGCATGGCCAGTCCTATACTGTACGGACACTCTGGTCAGTCATTCCGTAAGGATGCAGCAGCTCGGTTTACAGCAATTCATCGACTGTTAATCTAATCAGTCTGTTGTGCTAATCAAATCAGTCAGCTCCAGAAGCATGTGGCAGCAGGCTTCTGTGTGTGTGTGCTGTCCCAGGCTCGTGTCAATGGAGCAGCTTGGAGCTGCAGTGAAGATGAACTCTTGGATTTATATGGTATCCTAGTGTAATTTTTTTAGTGGTGCTGTTTGAACTTAAACCATAAAATATTAGGGTTTTGTATTCTTTTTGATACAGATTTTGATATTCTAAGTGTATGTGTTAAGCTGTTTTTAAAATTTCTCTGCTGGTGCTAACTGCAGTGAGCAATACTCTGACTTGGCCTTAAGTCATCCCATAGGGAGTGATGTATTTTCTAATAAAATGTGTTCATTTAAGATTTTAGTGCACATTTTACAGACCTTCACGTGTGTTTTGGCATCCTCATCAAATATCTTTTTGAATAACTGTTTTCTCAAAACTACTTTAAGCAAATCACGACACTTAATGGTTTTGTGTGGTATGCTGTGATTTATTAGTTGGTTTTTTAATGTAGAATGCATTTATTTTATTTACAATGAGAAGTATTTGGATACTGTTTATCACTGACTTCTGGAAGCTTTTAATAAATGGAAGATACAACCATTTGTAAACATTGCTGATTGCTTATGGAGGATCATTTAGGTCCCATTTGTGTTTGAAATAGTTTCCAATTTAAGAAAGGGTGACTGTTCACTTGTAGTGCATACATACGTCATGTAGGACTTGCGTTTATTCTAGCTTTCTGTCTCTGACTTGGAGAATATCTCCAGTAGTAATTTGGCTCAAGTGGAGAAAATCAGTAGAGTGAAGCAGTTGGTGCTGTGACCCCCACCTCTACATATTCTGCTGTGCAGCACTTTTATTTTGGACTAGATTTAGTGGAGCCTCTCAGGATCAAATATCCATGCCGCTACACGTATTGAAACTGCTCAGAGGAGTTACTTGTTTGGATCTGTGTGCCCCCTTAGGGGTTGAAGTGTGACAGATGCGTTGGTACATTTCCATTTCCAGTATATATTTTTCCATAAAGAATCCACATCCTATATTCCAAAACTGGTCTGTGAATAAAACCATTCCACAGTAAGCAGGAATAGTGCAGAGGAGGGAAGGATTTGCTTCCAAATTGCACTACTGCTCTGAACAAAAACAGTAATGTAAACATAGCCTTCAGCTAGCAGAACAAGGCCTTCTCCTATATTTTACAAACAACAGATAGAGTGTGAAGTCCAATAGATTCTGTTCTGTAAACTTGAAATTAATTTCGCCTGACATGAATGTGAGGACAGAAAGGAACTTGATGGGAATGCACAATGGATTTATTATAAACAAAGCAATACTCATTGAATATTTACATGCCCACATGTATTTATTTTGGTCTTTCTGGTTTTTATTGCCTTCCCACCCACTGACAGATGTAGCTTTAGTTTGATTTATTCAAATGTTCAAAGTATGATCTTTTTAATATATATACATATACAATGACTGAGAGTATGCCTTATATCGAGTTAAAAAATGTACCCAAATTATACTTTAGATTGAGAATGTTCTTTTGAATTTCATGCTTACTTTTATTGACCTGAGCTAAAGAGTTTTCATCAGGGATTAAGAATGCATGTTCTTTTCTGGACAATGTTACTGGACCAGTCCAGCGTATAGGTGTTGTTTGTCCTCTGCTGAAAGTTGCGGTCCTCTTAGATGTGTCAGAAAATACCGCATACGTGGCTGCTCTCCAAACCAGTTATTTCAGGATGCCTACATTAACTCAGGTATTCTTAATATCTAAACCAGGTCACTTTGACAGACCTGCATTAGGGAATAATTACAGAAGAAGGTGTGCTGACAGATGGGGAGGAGCTGTTGTCTCTGAGCGCAGAACAGGGAGGAAGAGTTGCAGGGTTGCCAGTTTCGCCTGGTGCAACTGTAACCAGACAGCACTTCAGCTGGCAACCATATATTGCTTTTGTTTGTTTGTTGGGAATTTTTTTGAGTGTAAGTTGTGTATAATTTGGTAATAAAAGCAATTAGAATCCTCAGGGAGGGAAAGCAAGCATGGACCAATTTTACTACGTTAATGGAAGGAAGGGAGATTTACCATTTTACAGATGGGAAATCTCAGGAATAGTTGTGGTGGGTGGGATTATAATTTGTGCATTTCAGCGTTAGATTATACCTCTGAGCATCACATTGTTTTTCTATCAGTTCTTCTGCTGCCTGAGTTTTTGAGTGTCATTGATCAGTACACCCCAGGTGGGGAAAGTGATAACTTAGCATGCTAAAATAAACTGGGGAATGTTATTTTTTTGCCACCCAGGTAGTTTGCCTGATAACTTTCCCTCACTTGTTGTATCTTTTTTTAATGTTATTTTGTCCTTTGCTGTGATTGTTCTACAACACTTGAAAACTAACTGTTAATGGCAAGTACTGTTCTGCAGTACAGAATCTTTTAATCTCCAAAAATTAGTGCTATCCCATGGCACGGGGCATGGGACACTGTAGAAATGGTAGTTGTCACAAAGTACTAGTCAGTTTTTCTAGTGTGATTATGGCAAAGGATGTATCTTGCTCTCAGCTCTGGATGAGAAACTTATGTAGCTGTTATCATCAGCAAAAGTATTGAGGCAGAATATTCCTGAGCACTTTTTCAAGTGCTTCTAGGGGAGTCAGACTAACCAAACTGAGTCAATCCAAAAAAAAGAAGACTCTCACTAAAGCTCTGAAGCTGCATGATAAATTGTGTATCGCAGGTTAATTGTTGTAATTTTTGTGCTGTAAATAAAACAAAAAATGTGTTAAAAAAAAAAAAAGGGTTAAAAAAAAAATCCTTTTAATCAAAAAGAGCACTGTCAAAGTAGGTTTTGTTGCAGGCTTGGACAATACAGCTAAATATAACTGTTTTCTTTATGCATTTCTGTTTGCTCCATAAATCATCAAGTTAGGAATGGATTTTGTGTCTCCTGTTCTGGAGTTCATCTGTTATCTCTGCAAGGTATCTGTTTTTTTGGATGAGAGGGATGGCTTCCTACTCGAAAAGGTCATGTCCTTAATGGGTGGCCTTTCAGTATAGAAAGACAGTGGTAGAACTTTGTGCTCAGTAATTGATGCTGTTCATTACAAAGATTTTGTACTAGAGAATAAAAATACCTTGGTAGTAGTACAGACCTTTCTCTGAGAATCGTGCTCTTAAAGTCTATTTTAGAAGGTCAGGAGAGGCAGAGAGGATAAGCAAGACTATCAGTAACTGCTTTTTTGACAAGATAGGAAGTTTGACTCATGAGTTTGTTCTTAGTTTTTAATTTAACATTTATGACTTAGTATTTGAAGGTCTTTTTACTCAGCCTCTACTAAGATTGAAGGCATATTTTTCCACCGTGACTCTCTTCAACTCTTAGAGTTGCATTTTCTTTTAAGATGTCTTTAAATAGCTTCCTGGAAAAACAAGTTTCATTCTTCTCGCTGCATGTTTTTTAATCCCAGTAACTACTAAAAGGTTAAATAATCAGAATAAAAATAGTTTTAATGTATTTTAAGATTTTAAATAAAATTTGGACAATTTGTATTGCATGTCTTTATAGAATGCATTGAACTGATTAACAAGGCAAAGGTGGAGTTTATTTATATTTGATTCTTATTTTTGTGTTATTGATTTGGGTGAGTTTTTTTAAGACATAGGCAGACAGAACTGAGCAACATCCTGACGACACTGTACAACACCTGCAGGGTATCACAGGCAGTTGTAGTTGCTTATATTGCTGCTGAGATTATAATAATAGTAATCATTTAACCTTAGTGTTGAAAACCAGGGAGTACATTATGATAGCATGCCATGTGTAAAATTGAGATGCGCTCTTAAAAGAATCTGTTGTCAACAGTCATGTGATTTGGTAATTAATCATATACCATATACGTACACTGTTTATATGTGTACCATATGTACTTATATTTTCCTCCCATCCTTCTAAACTGTTCTGTAGACATTCCATTTGGTTAATGCCACTCCACTAAATGTCACTCTTTCTTCAGAGGTTCTTCTAGGTAGGTGTGATCTTGGCTTCTATGCATGGTTTTTGTTCATGAAGGGCTGGGAGTTAAATTAATAAGTAATAGACCAAACCCCAAACACATGCTTCTTTTTAATTTTTTTTTACTTATTACCAAAAAGAAGAGAGAGATTAGTAAGAAAGCTGTATCAGTCCCATAACTGAAATGAAGTGGGATGGAAGATTTACCAGAAGAATCAGCCTGGGTAGGAAAAAGGAAGTAAAAAAGGGAAACCCTAAGATTAGGCTTGCACTTACATCTTTTTCTGTAAAAGAATTCCCTTTCCACAGGATTAGCATGATTGGCATAAGTTTTAGTCTGAGGCATGAGCCTCTGTCCCTGCAGCTGCTGCTGCCCTGCCTGCTTTACCCCGGTGTCTGAATTCCTCCAGCCTATGGGTCCCACATGCAGTTGCAGAATGCGCATGCTTAATACCTGTGACATAAATATCATCTCTGTTTGCAGATAAGTGAGGCATGGTAATTTGTTCAAGTATGTGTATCAAAAGGTCTGGCAAAAACAAATTCTCTGTTTTCACCAGAAGCCTCTTAAAAAAATTTTCAGAATTTTCCCCAGTTCCTAAGCTGTTCCATATTGTTCCTGGTAACTAAATGTTAGCTCACTGTAAGTAAGAGAGTCTCACGTGTGCCTTATGCTAAGCAAGCAAATTATTCAAACAATATCAAATTGATAAGTTTGGTGAAGTAAACACAAAGTATTTATACAGCATATTTAAACATGACTTCTATATTGAGAGAGGGAAATCATGTCCACACTGAAGTTGGTGTAAGAGCTTCTCTGAGACTAGTGCTGATTGTCAATTTTAATATGTCATATTCAGATTCTTGTGCATGCAAAATACTTAGTGAAGAACAATTCTGGTATTCTAGAACATGTTTTTGAGATAAAAGTAATGATCTGAAGTTTAAAGTGAGGGATTTCCAGTGAGCAGTGAAAGACTATAATACTATAGAGCTACAGTACAGAATTACAAAACTACAAGACTGTTTTATAATCTGTCTACACTTAAATTATTTACGTGCAGACCAGTCTCTTGAGTTGTGTATCTGCCTATGCCTAATGCTTATTTTTGCTTTTTAACAGGTAGAGAGAATTGTTGACAAGAGGAAAAACAAGAAAGGAAAAACAGAGTATTTAGTGCGATGGAAAGGCTACGACAGCGAAGATGATACTTGGGAGCCAGAACAACACCTTGTCAATTGTGAGGAATATATACATGAATTTAACAGACGCCACAATGAAAAGCAGAAAGAAAGCACATTAACCAGGACAAACAGGACATCTCCAAATAATGCCAGAAAACAAATTTCTAGATCTACCAATAGTTCTTTTTCAAAGACATCCTCTAAATCTTTAGTTATGACTAAAGAACACGAGTCAAAAAATAGTCAACTTTTTTCTGCTACACAGAAGTTCCGGAGAAACAATTCACCATCGCTTTCTGGACGTAAAAATATGGACCTTGCAAAATCAGGTATTAAAATCCTAGTGCCCAAAAGTCCAATTAAGAGCCGAACAACAGTTGATGGCTTCCAGAATGAAAGCCCAGATAAAATGGACCATATAGAACAGGATCAAGATGACTCTGTAGCACCAGAAGTAGCAGCAGAAAAACCTGTGGGAGCTTTGTTAGGACCTGGTGCAGAGCGTGCTAGGATGGGGAGCCGACCAAGGATACATCCATTAGTGCCACAATTGCCAGTGCCAGTAACAGCCACAATTGCATCAGCATTAACAATAAATGGAAAAGGTAGGTGTACGAGTCATCATTTTGGTGGTGATTTTTTATTTGACTGGGGGTTTTTTACTGTTAGAATGCAGACAAATTACCCACTCTGTTTCAGCTATGCTAAATCAAGTTTGGAGAACTTCACTTTGTTTTACATAATTATATAACTACAAAGCCATTTGGAATTATACCAGCTTTTGGTTTCCTTGCAGAGATTCGTTGGTATTTGTGATGTCAGAATCACCGTAAGATGCATCTGTGTTTGCTTTGACATTGTGTGGTACACATATTTAGTGTACCATTTCCAGATATTACATCATTGCTTTAAGTTTATTTAAATAGGTCAAATTTGGTATGAATATTGGAAACATTAATTATGGGAAGAGATGAATGGTGTGAGCAAGGATTCTTCATAACAGTTTATGTATCTTTTTTGTTATAAAATAGTGAGGAAAAAAACAGAGTGATGTGGCTTAGAAAGCAAAATTAATAAGCTTTGTTTCTATGAAAATTTGAACCAGTTGTGGAAATATGTATGCCTTCTACCTGGATTGAAATTTGTTTTCATTATATTTTATCAATATTTTGTTGTTTATATCTCATTTGATATTAAGCACTTATTTAGGAGTGATGTCTGGCTTGCTAATGTCTCAGTAGATAACAGATCAATTTGTACTGTAAAATTCGTGACACCAAAGTAACCCAAACTGATCTTCTAGGAGGGAGCTGTTTGGCCCCCATCCAGCTGAGACCCTTGTTTGAGATTTCTTGGTCCTTACTGTTGTGCCCCAAACCTTTGCTCTTCTCTGACAGACTTGGTTGTGTGGTTACAAGCATCCATGTATGGATGCTTTTGAGGCTAAATTTCCAAATTTAAATTTTCAAGTAAAGACTGCACCCTCAAATAAAATGCAGCAGGTCAAATGTGCAGGTATGCTATTGATGACAACTTGCTGGAAAAATTGTCTGGAATTTTTCAAGGACTAGGCTTGCCAAAAAACACACTTAGAGATGCTGTATTGGGAAAAAATGTGCTGAAGACTTTGGGAGAGTTTGTGTTGCGTACCCCACTGTTGCTTGCATTGAGATTTTTCCAAAAGAGCAGCTGCAGCTGGAGAGGTTGAGAAGTGGTGGACAAGGGAGGAATGTGTTCCTGGAGCTGCGGTGTCAGGTCATGGACCAACCCATTTTCCTGCAGATGAACTAGGTAACCATGACAATGCACATATGGATGCCAGGAATTTTTCTTGCTTTACATGGGCTAAAGAGGAAATGTAAATCTCAGAGGATGTAAACAAAGGTGAAGGGGGAGATGCAAGAGATGCCAGGATGAAAGTTCTCTGAGTAGGTGAGGTAGAGGAGTTTTCACATAGGATGGCTTTATGATAATTAATGGGTGATTCGTAGTATGGTGGGGCTCCTAGCAAAGTAACTGATAGGTTCTGCCTTTGGTGTCCTGTTTTTTGCCTCATGGCATCCAGGAAAAATACCTGGGATATGAAGGACTATTGAGTAGGTCAGATTGAGTCATTCCCACCAACCTCTCACTTTGGTAGTAGTGGTATGGCAAGGGCCCAGTCACAGGGCATCAAATGGACACAGAGAGGCCTGCCAAGGAAAGGGAGCGATACAGAAGGTGTTAGGTGAGATCTATTCTTGCTTCACCACGGTGTGAAAATTTCCTCAGCTGCCTCAAAGTCGTTTGTCTAGGCAGCTAACAAGAAGAGCTATTGACTGGCTCTAGGGAGGGTGGCAATACAAGAGTTTTCTCACACTTACCGTGTTCACGAGATCCTAAGGTGTAGATCAAAAAAGGAGAGCCGAGGAGATAGTCACAATACGTGGTTGATGAAACACACACAATATGTTCCACCTTCTGTCTGCTGCTGGAGGCATATCAGTGCATTAACTGAGGCTTTCCTTGTGTTCCCTGATACACCACTGCCAATCCCCAAGCTGAGCTGTGCAATCTGCTGGGAAATGGATGCTAAATATCCATATTTATTTGGGTTTTATTTTGTTCACCTTCAACACTTTGGAGCTAACCTTCCAATCATGCAGTATGTCTGTGATTATGAAATTTGGAAAAAAAGTTGCAAAAGAAAAATAGTTTGCACTTATATTTGACATCAGTCTCTCTTCCTAACTTTCCAGGATTTCTTTGATGTATCTTCCTCATGGAAGCCCAGGCTCCAACTCAGCTATTATGCATGGCTTGAGTGGATTTAGGGAGAAGCAAACAGAGACAGTCCTGTCTTGTAGAGCTCTCCTGGCTTTAGAGCTTCCTGAGATGACACATTTGCTCTCTTTTCACTCCTTGAAGATGCACTCTTCTCCTTGCTGTTTTTATTTTTAACTTCATATTGCAACTCATTGAAAGTGTAGTAAATAGATGCTTCCCTCCCCTGCATGGGGCTGCTGCAGTTCAGGATCCTGTTTTGCTCCTTACTCAGGACATTCCTTGGACATTCATGAACACCTCATAACATTTTCAGAACAACCTCGGGAATCATATATCATGAAGGGTATTAATTGCACAGAAATTCATCTTCATGTGCACCAGATTGGACATATTAATAATACAGATGATAGATCTGGCATTTGGAGCACCCTTTTCAAACTTCCCACCTCCTCCGCATACACCTTCTGTTAATTTTAAGAATTCCTACTACCACTAGGAGGATGCGGTCAGGAAGACAAAAGCATGTTTTGAAAAATAACTTCTTACTTGAGCTGGTTTAGGAATTTTTTATCATCGTTTTTGTTGGTAAACTGAATTAGTCAAAACAGAAATCACTAGTCGTAAAGCATAATTTTGAAAGATTCTAGAAAAATATGTTACACTACCAAAAAATTTTAGACAGCTTTTAAAATTAAAACTGAAATACATTTTTTGAAAGTAAATTGGAAAAATAATTCAAAATTTTAATATTAAAACAGTGTTCCTGATTTTGAGTATATAATGACTGTTTTGAATAGTGTGACTCAGGTTGATCTTTAAGTCCTAGCTTGGGATGGTGAAACTCCTCCATGTTTAGTCTGTTATTTGCTTTTTTCCCCCAGCCTTGTTTTACTTTTTTTTTCCTCCCCCCACCCCCCCCCCTGAATTTATGAGAGAAGTGCATACCAAAAACACCAGAAATGTGTATGCATATGAAAATACCATAACAGCAATTACTAGGAAATGCTAGTATTATTGTAGAACTTAATTCTGCTTTTTCTGAGACAAACTTCAGTGGTGCAGTTCATGTTCCAAAATATTACAGTCTCAGAAAAGGCAAACAGCAAATATCTGTATAAATATACTGGGATTCTAGGGAATAAAAGAACAGTAATGTTTACTCTGGGAGCTAGTAGACTCAGCACACTGAAATCAAGCCACTGTCAAAAAGAATAGCATTGTGTTGAATGTTCATATTTTAAAGGCTTGGCCTTGAAAACTGAGTCAATGGAGTAATATGTCTAATACAAGTCTTAAGAATTAAGGGGATGTATAGAAGAAGTGAGGATAGATCACTGAATTGAATATTGCTGTGGTTCTGGTATTTTGAAATATGTGGTGGTCATCAACTGTTACTAAAAGTTAATAAAAGCAGTCCTGAAATAGATGAACAAAATAGAAAGACAAGACAAAAGAAATGAAATGTCGTGAAAAAGATGTTAGCAGCACCTACAAGTAAAGCATATTACTCAAAACTAGGCAGGACAAAAAGTGGCTTTGTCTCTAACAACAGATTCTGATACCTTAAACGTTTCTGAGTTTTCTTCATCAAAGTGGTGTTAAAAAGTAGCTTTGAAATCTTATTGCAAATGGTTTCAGCATAGTATGGTCATAATAACCAGGGAAGTTCTATTTAATAGAGTGCACAAGAAGGGAAGCTGTAAAGGGAATCTGATCTGTCAATCACACAGAGCTAGAGGGTTGTCTTGAAATTTTAGAAAGGACCATAAGCCAGGGGAATACCATTTCTTGCCAAAATCTAGTATTTTTTATTATTATTTATTATTATTAGTTGCTACAGTTTTTATTCAGCCAGCAATGTCCAACATGTGGATGTAATTGAGAATAAATGCCGCAAGAAGGGAAATTATGGGCAGAAAGGCATGCAAAGCTCAAATCTAAAATAAGGAAGGAAAGCACATCTAGCTGCATATGTTGTCAAAATTAGAATGAGGCAGGCTGGTGCTGGCGTATGGGAAGAGAAGAAATGCAAGAACTGCGGTGAATTACATCACTTGTTAGTCAGACAAGCACCACCAGTGTCCACGGTGGCATTAGCATCTCCCTCCTTGTACGTATTAGTTCAGTTGAGCAACTTGCAGGGGCAGCAGGCTGACAATACAAAGATGCTTGCAGTGTAGCACCCCTCAAGGAACAAGGGTGTCTGCTGAGTTTTTAATTGGATAATGGTGCTGTTTTTAATCGCAGAACAGTGGTATTGTCAGCAAAAGAAAAGCAGGCATCAGGGAAAAACAGCCAAGAAGAAAAGACTGAACTTAAGTTTTGTTTGTCACCTGTTCTCTCTGTTTTCCACAAAGCAGCTTATGGGATTAAAACACACAGATTTGGAAAAATAAAAATCCACTCAAACACCAAAGGAAAATAGTGTCTGTTTGGTTAAGTGTCTGATAACTTTAGTCTCAAAAGGAATCAAGCAAGCATGGAAGGGATTATGGAGGCCACTGGAAATGAGGAGAAACATCCACATTCACAATGACATACCAAGCCCAGCTGAAAGGAGTTCATTAGGGTGAGGGAAGCTCACACACTTCCCTCCCAAATTCTCCCAGTTATTTTTTCACCTCTGCTTGTGTGTGCCTGGGTGTTGAACTCTGCATGAGTGAAGGTCTGCTGTCACCAACATAACTGGCCAAGCTCAAGAGTCCCATGGGAAGAGCGCCACAGCACTGACAAAGCTGTGAACCACAGAGTTGTCCAGATGGACCACAAGCCATGCATATAAGTCTTCTGAGAAAGCAGAATTAAGAAAAGGGTTGAAGAAGTTCATTGTTGTAGTCTAAAGTCACAGCAAAAGGAAAGTTGGGATGATGTTTTACAGTTTGTTTGGATTACTTTTTAGCATCCTGAAAGGACAGGAGCAGCTTTGAGCCCTCCTTTTGTTAGCTGGGAGACTTCTTTGGTTAAGTAGTAAAATGTGATTCAAAAAGAAAGCCCTAGGAGAAGACCTTCCTTTTTCAGTGTGTTTTGTACATTGCACTTGGATGGTGGCTTGATCTCTGCTGAATATCTGGAAAGCAACCAAATATTTTATTAGTGCAAACAAACGCCTATGAAATGGGTTAAAGTCCTTTGCAAAGCCCTCTTAACTTCTGAAATTACTGGTTAAACTTTTTCAAATGCAGAAGTTTGTAGTTTTCTGTCTTTGGTTTTGTATCCATTTAGCAAATCACTAAAGAGTGAAGAGTAAAGCAGTTTTCATGTAATCAAGCTTAAAGACACCTTTGGGTTGTTCTATTTTTTCACCAGAAGTTGTATTTTGTTTTGATTTTATTTCTTAAGAATTCATATTATTATGTCCCTTATGCACCATATGCAACATTGTAACCTAATATCAATTTTTCTTTCTGTCTTACAAAGTCATGTTCTTCAGCTTCTTTACTCTTAACTAAAAATAATCTGAATTGTTGCCAATTTCTTGTTTATCTATATTTTCTGACTTAGTAAAAATGCAGAAGTTTTAAGCAGCATGGTAGGGTGCATGGTCTATGTCATGTGGAACATTGATCTGCTACTGTTCTGGTTTTTTGTCTTCCCTCTGGCCTATTGCTTCTACAGTTCATGGTACACATTATTGTTACATTACATGGAACTCCAGGGTTGAGAACTTGCTGTGAAAATCTCTTATCTTTAGAACCATATTGGTTTATGTCAACAGATTATCATAATAATAGTAATCAGGATCTAAGTGCAGAGTTTGCTTTCATTTTAAGGCTTTATTCCTGAGAAAAGTAAGGCATAAGTGACTGGTTTGTTTCCTTTTCTGCCTTCTGCCATTCTCCAGTACTCAAAATGGAGATGTCTCAGTTGGATGCTGCATTGGTGTAGACTTTTAATTCAGCTGAGCCAGTGTAAAATGTAGTTACTTTGAAAAGAGTGATCCCTTTCCTTTCGCCAGTCCCAGGTGTGGGAATTATATTTTTATATATATGATTAATCATATATATATGGCATAACCAACTGCTCTTTAAGGGTGGGCTTATTTTTATCAGCCTTCTGTAAGTGACAAGTGAGGTAGAGAATGTGTCCCTAGGGAGGGAGATGGACACATACTTTTTTTCTTTCTTGATTCTGTCCCTGAAAAACCTTTAAAGGAAACTCTAAATCAAACTTCTTCTTTTTTTTTTTTTTTTTTTTTTTTTTTTTTTTTTTTTTTTTTTTTTTTTTTTTTTAAGAGAAAAGGTAAGAAATTTCCCAATAAATGCTCAGTTTGGACATAAAAACCTCAGCCTAAGTTGCTAGAAAAACTCCTGTGTTGTTCTCACTGGAATTTGTATTACAGCTGTAGCCCACTGATAAACATAAAGCTCACAGTTGTGCAGTTCCTCTGATGTTCCATCAGTTTACATGGGCTGAGGATCTGGAGTCTCAATCTCTCTTGACTGACTGTTCAGATGGGGTCAGTGATGATCTGCCATTACATTCTCCTACAGCACATGTTCCTACATGATGCAGAAGTAAATTCTTAGGACAGATGAGGCACAAGGAAGCAGAGCCTCTGTTTACAAAGCGCCCTTTCAACTTACTTTGCATACATCTGGACAGAGAAAGTGTGCTGAACATCAGACTGAATGATGGAACAAAAATGTTGAGCTAGATACTTTTTTTTTAACACAACATTGTCAAAATTGTAGAACTTCAGAGCAGCTTTTGAAATGTGAATTGCAATCAGAAACACTCACATGGTGCCTTTTGCAGTTGTGCCTGATAACCAGCCACTTACTTTGTCTCTTGCTGTTTCAATTTTTGAAAAAGTTTCATTTCCCATGTCTGTTAAAGCTGTGAAGTGGATGGCACTCATGTTTGCTAAGGCAGCTGTCATTATGAATCTGTGTTCTCTTGAAGAGAAGATTAATCTTAATAGTTTGATGCAAAAATCCATTAAAAACTTGACTAAAACAACCGTAATGTGGTTTGTGGAAGATTTGCCTAGATCACATTGTCTGTGTAAAATAAAGTCAACAAAACATCCTCACAGGGAGACTGTTACAGGTGGGATAACATATCATGCAATTAAGACTAAACTCTGAAATAATTTGTTTACACCAATGCTTGTGAAAGAGAAAAAATAGTTAGACTTAAGAAGATGCAAAACTTAAGTTTTTTCAAAACCATAATTTTTTTAAGGCTAGCTGTTGGGATGACAGCTGAATACAGTCTTGAATGTTACAGGTGTTGATAAAGATACCTTTTATTTTTATGTATACATATAGATATATATTATATTGCTCTGGAATAACTACTTCCTACCCAGCCAGAGAAATTTCACTACTCAAGGTGGCCTAACCATGATCCTGAGATGCTGCTGTGAGTTACTGATAATAATGCAATGAAGTACTGTTATTTAAAAGAAGATAAATACAGAAGCTGTATGTTTGTAATATGATATGCATTAAAAAAAAAAAAAAGAAATCTATATTATCTGTTCCACATACTGTTTATATTGTAAACTTACTTAAGAATGCATAGTGAAATCCATTAGGCCACAAATTATCACACTGTTAATTCTTTAGTAACTGTTTCCTTAATTTTGCAATCTTAGAATGCATAAAAAAGCTTATGTCTTTGGTAAGTATAATTTAAAATGCTTTAAAGTTTATTATGTGTTAGATGCCTTTAAGAAAGAAACACAAGTCATAAACATTGGAACTTTGAACTCTAATATTCTAAATTTAAATGCCTCTGAAAACTGGGAAGTCCTAAAATTTCATGCGGAAAAAGAGGAGGAAAGACAGAATTGTACTATCGTATTAAGAGTTCTTTAAACACCTTATTGAAACATGGATAAAGAAATACAGACTGTCATCTATTTTCTTTGATAATATTTCTTGAAAGAGGCAACCAAAGAAAGCAAGAAGTTGTGCTCCAAAAGCCTGCTCTGAAACTGACTGGAAAGAAGGAAAATAGAGTAGGCTTAGGGGTTCACTGTAGTTGTATCACAAGGCTGACAGTGGGATCTGTGCTTATTTGTATTTAGTGATGTCTTTTTAAAAACGTGTTGCAGTAAGCAGCAAAGGTACAAAACATGCAGAGAAACACTTTATTACTTAAGGTACAAGACAACAGAAATTTCAGAGGGACATACCTAAAGTAGGAGGCTAAGTGAAGTGATGAACAGCAGGAAGGTAACTTGAGCTGATCATGTTTCTTGCTAGCTGCAGAACAAAATTTTTAGTCTGGGATGCAGACAGGAATGCCTGAACACTGCTAAGGGCAACTCTAAGAAGACTTGGCCTAATATTGGACAAAAGAAGCTCTGGTTTCTCTGTTTGTCACACACATTGGTTATTACTCTTCAGTCACACCTGGTGTTTAATTAATCTGTAGATAACACGTTGGCTGGCACAATGTCTTCCATGCTTAGCACTGCCTTCCTTTGGATTTCAGCTTGAATTCAAAGGGTGTCAAATTCAAAAGCTGTAGCTTCCATTTAGTCCTGAGAACTCTTTGCTAAAACGTATTTGAGTCCAAGAAAGGGAGGTAATGGCCATTTTTAAAAAATAGGCATTTATGAGGATAACAGGAATACACTGTATTTATAGGCCTGGTATAATTTTAGAAAGAGTGTAAATTCTCTTTCCTCAAAAGTAAGGAAGTGTTTTGTGATATATCTGAAAATTATAATTCAGTCAGTTTTATATGTTTTTCTACATCATTAGCCAGTATTATTTATGGAATTAATCTCTTAAATATTATTCATAGAATTAGCTTTTTACTGGGCGGATGTTCAGGAATTCTAATCATTGCCCTGTTAGGGCATCAGGCAAAGACCCTGGAAAAGCAGTGAGAAAGTAGAACTCTGGTGTGGTTCCTGCTGAGGTCCTTACGTGCAAAACTTCTCCTTTGCAACACTTGCTTATAGAAATGTATAAAACAATAATTTTAGGAAAAAAAATGCTTCAAAGTCAGATGCTTTAGGTAAAGAACACTGATTGTCATTTGTCCTCTTTTGGTTTGGTATAGTCAGCTCAAAACCCCATCCAGTGTAAACAGAATTATATGTGTTGTGTTCTTCCCTCATCCAGTTTCTCTGATGGATTTCAAATTCAGTGATCACTTTTGAGAAATACAGGAATGAGTTTGAAGCAATAGTAAATGCAAAGCTTATTTTACCAGACATGACACTTTATTGAACAGAGCAAATTGAAAAACAATTTTCAGCAAACAGAAAGAATATTCTGCCAGACTTCTCTCAAAGTTGGTGTGTGAAGATGTATTTGTGGCAGTGCACAGTAACACCCTTCCACAAAGGAATTCAAAGATAGTGGTTTTTTTCTTACATTAGTACAAGCAGGTGAACTCAATATGGTCATAATGGATATTTCAAGCAACTTACTATGTGGTTTGTAATTTTCTGTTTCAACTTCTGAGTAGAAAGGATGACAGATTATTCTGTGTTCTTTAGAGAATCATCTATTTTTACCTTCTGTGCATGGGTAAGCAATTAGCTTGGAAACGTTTAAATATTTAAAGTTTATACGAAATACAAGTTACATCTTTGCTATTATTGAAAGCTAGTGGGGCATTTTGTTTTCTTGTTTCTTTTCACATTGATAGTGCTCTTTGTTCCATTAGCTTTATGGGGTCCTGTATAGTCAGTCAGGTTTGGGAGGGGTTTTTGCAAATGATCTTTCTGAGCGCAGACAGTGGAACAGTGGAAAAAACCTTTTTAAATAGGTAAGAGGGGAGAAAAATGCTGAAATTTAAACAACTCTTATTCCATGTCCTTGTAGGAAGTGGAAAGTTTTCCATTTAAAAAATGGTAAAAAGTAAACAAAATGGAAATCTTATCATTAATACGTATAATATTAATATGTATTTTGTAGTAACGCTATAGTGAGAGAATGGGTTTTGTCAAATGGTCATATAGTACCAGATAGTAATGATAGGAAGTGGAGGGCTTGCCGAAATCATGGGTCAGGAGTGAGGACCTCTTCTGAAAGAGATACTCCGAAAATAGGGTTTTCTGAACTTGGTTTATTTTCTGCTCTTAAGAATCAGAGGAAATGTTTATTTCAAGGATTTTCTTTCTATTTCTGGAATGCTAGATTCCACAGCCCTTTAGATACTCAAAAAAAAAAAGTACAAAATAACAAGTGTATTGTGTTTAATCAGCTTTGAAAGCAATGGGTGAAATTATTCAGGTGTGAGTACCTTTAAGACGTAAAGATTGGTGGGTTTAAGATACCTGTTATGTTTATTGACCTAATGGAAAAGTGCCGATGCTTTGCATTCAGATTTCTTTTTGCGTTTCCAAATACAGATGTAATTAGCTAACATTAAAAACTGATCACTAAGTCTTCTGATAAAGTTGCAGAAGCCAAAACAGTTAGTATTGCCCTCTGACTGATCCTTATTTTTCAGCTTCCTGTGAAGCTTTGAGGAAGAAAATGGACTTGTTACAATATGCTAAGATATTTTGCTCTGAAGTCCTTTCTTTTTTCTAGTGTTAGGTTTTACTCTGGCACAGTGGTCATCTTCAAGGAATCATTGTCCCTCTCATATCTTGTAATAGTTAAGGCTTCCCTGCTACTGTTTTGTTGGCATAGTCCAGTTTGAAATGTCATTTTGTAGTTTAATAAGGTGTATTGGTAGAGTAGTGATTGGTGCAGGACATGTTAAGGAGTAGTCTGTTCTTTATTAAACGTTTTAGGCATGTCAGTAACACACAATTTTAAAAAACAGTAATAAACTCTAGAGTATTTTCTGTTAAAGTGTAAGATGAAATTTTCACCACACTATTGTGTATTATAAATTTCAAACCTTATGGCTACTGTAGTACAGATAGGACAAATACATATGTTCAGGTTAAAAAGGGTGGGTATAATAATATTTATTTCAGGATGAACCTGTATAAAAGTCAGTGGGTCTGTAGTTGACCTGATATTAACATCTCTATATTTTTCCTTTTGTAATTTTGTGTAATGTTTTAGTACTTAGCCAATGTTGGCATTAGCTATACTATGATCTTCTAACAACTCAGTCAAATTCAGTGATCACATTTTCAAACATTTGTCTTTTGTGTGTTTTTAAATATACTTAAATATTATTCTATCTTTCTCCTATAACTACTACATATACTCTTTGGACAGGCCTCATACTGTTTGAAGACTAAAAAGAAAGATTCAGTAGTCAGAGGCAATTTTAGATTCTCCTGCATAGAAGTGAGTTGGGCAGCACTGTGTCAGGGTTACAGGAGGCTTGTGGGGAGGCTGTTGAAACCTTTGGAAAACTGAGATACTCCAGCATCCCTGGCAATCCTCAGCAATTCAGGAGGATTTCTATTGGTTGCAGGATGATATGAACTGTTTGCTACATGATCTTTGTGTGCTTTTACAGACCTTGTTTATAGGTCAGTAAATTCTTTGGTATGTGTCCAGTTCTCACAGATACTCTTGTAATTCTGCTCTAATTGTATTGTGACTTTATTTATGCGTAAATTGTTTTTGTAGAAGGTGAAGTTATGTAGGCAAGTGGTTTATATTATTTAAGTTTCTTTTAATTTAGATTTTTCAGAAATTGCTTTGAAATCCTAGAACTGCTCTGCCCAGTGTTTGTTGTACCTCAGATCAGTCTTGTTTACATCTGTTAGATACTGTGACATGACTATTTTGAACAAATCAACAAATTAAATGCAGTACTGCTTTGTAATATCTCTGCTACTGATAGCCTTGGCTGCACTGGTCACAATATTGTAGTTTGGGGTCCTGCTGAGCACACTGAAGGTTAGTATTAAGACAGATGTTTTAAATTTTAGAAGTGAAAACTTCAGCTTGCTCAGAGCTTGATTGGGAGGGATTCTGTGGGAAGCTTCCATGGAGGATAAAGGAGACAGCAAGTGCTGGGAGGTTTTCAAGAACACTCTCCTGGAAGGACAAAAACCATTCATGTCCTTTAAAGGTGTGGGAAGTAGGGAGAGACCTCCTTGGTTTAACTGTGAGCTTTTAAGTCTGCTCAAAGCCAAGAGAAGTGCACCATAGATGGAAAAGCAGATGGACACCCAGTGAGAACTACGAGAACATTGCCAGGATACAGAGATGCAGTTTGACAAGCAAAAGCTTAGCTCAAATTGAAATTGGCCAGAGATGTCAAAAACTACAAGAAAGGGTTCTTTAAATAAGAAAACAGCAAGCAGAAACAGAATGAAAATACTGGCCCAGTGTTAAATAGGAGAAGTGAACAGGCACCAACAGTGCTGGAAAGACAGAGAGGTTCTCAACACTTTCTTCACCACCATCTTTATTCACAGTGCTGGGTCCGTGGCCTTGGGAATGAAAATCCAGGTGGATGCAAACACAGACCCTCCATCCGTGAAGGAAGAGTTGGTGTGTGACTTGTCACAGGAATTAGACCCGTACACACTGGTGGGCCCTGTCACTGTCCACCAGAGGTGTTAGGAGGCTGCTGACAGCACCACAAGGCCACTCTCCATAATGTTAGAGAAGTCAAAAAGTTGTGGAGATTAGGGATGCCCCAGAAAACTGGAAGAAGGCTGATGTCACCCGCATCTAAAAGAAAGGCTTAGAGGAGAATCCATGAAATTACAGGCCTTTCAGTCCCTGGGAAAGTGATGGAATGAGTCCTGCTGCGAGCTATCACAGCTCAGATGAAGATGTCATTTGGAAGAGCCAGCACAGATTCACCACGGTCAAATCTTGACAAACATTCTATGACAAAATAACCTGCTTGGTGGATGTGGGAGGTGAGCAGTGATATTGTCTACCTGGATCTCTCCAGGGTTTCCAAGATGGTTTCCCACAGCCTCCTCCTAAAGAAACTAATTATGTGACAGAGTGGCCTGGTATCCCATTTAAGGAAAATATAATCCAGCAGTGTGTCAGAGGCTGGGGTCTACCCAGCTGGGTAGAGGGGCAGCTCTGTGGAAAGGGACCTGGGAGTCCTGGTGGACAAACAGCTCAATCTGAGTGAGCAGTGTGCTGCTGCAGCAGCAAAGAAAGCCAGCAGGATGCTGTGCTGCATCAACAAGGGCATCGCCAGCAGAGATGGAGGAGTCATTGTCCCTCTCTAATCAGCACTTCTCAGGCTGCACCTGGAATACTGTTCAGTTTTGGTCCCCACAACGCAAAAAGGTGTGCACAGGCTGGGGAGGGTCCAGAGAAGAGCAATGAAGATGATCAAAGGCCTGGGCAGCCTGACATGTGAGGGAAGGCTAAGAGAGAAATAGTGTATTCAGCCATGGGAAAAGAAGGTTCAGAGAAGACCTGATGACAGTGTCTCAATATTTATAGGGTGGTTACAAAGAAGATGGAGACTCCCTTTTAACAAGGAGTCATATGGAAAAATGAGGGGTAATGGGTGGAAACAAGTTGCTCCTGGGTGGATGGATCACAAAAGGAAATTTTTTTACAATGCGAACAATCAACCACTGGAATAATCTCCTCAGGCAAGTGGTGTATTCCCCAGAACTCGACACTTTCAAGAATCAGCTGGATAGGGTGCTAGATCTTCTTGTCTAGACCATGCTTTTCCACAAAGGGTTGGACCAGAAGATCCTTGAGATCCCTTCCAACCTGTGTAGGAAGGTGTTTTGTGACTCTGTGGTACTGTTTCAGTGAGTTTCTAATGTTTATACAATTAGTTGATTTGTTTAAAATTAATTTATGTATTTAAAAACACGGTGTAGAAAGCTGAAGACATATGAAGAAAAATAGGCAATTAAAGTTTTGTTGACAGAATATCTACAGTCATGGAAAAAATATCTAAAGTTAGGGTAAAGCCTGTCAGAGGAACGGATGAAAATGGGATTGTACTCTAGTCTTCCTTTCATGGACAATGTAATGCCCTCCTTCACTTCTGAATTTTTATAATCACAGTAAATTGTAATATCCCTAGTTAGCGCAGGGATCCCAACTAATTTTTATTCTCATCAGGGATCAAGTAAAAGGCTAAAGCCAAAAAATAACTCCCTTGATTTCAGTATCTCAGTTACGGTAGATAAGGGGGGAAATGCTTTTTGTTATTGTCTTTGTCAATTACAGTACTAGAAAGAACAGCAGCATCCTTCCAGCTCCCTGAAGGAATTATTTTTTCATTCATTACATTTTTATATATAAGTTACATAATTTGCTGTAACCATTAGTTTTTCCAACTATATCTTTTTTCACACTCAAAAGTAGTAACCAGGTTAATCTCTGAAAACACAGGAAATCTCTCACTCAGCAAGTGGGTTTTACTACTAACTTAAGGGCAGGAGGCCCAGATGCCCAAGTCTTCATCTTTTCTTTATCTTAGTATATCTTAGTATCTCATGAGATGCACATTCAGAATTTGGTTTGGGGCTTTTTGGAGGGGTTTTTTGGGTATGTTTTTTTGTTGCGTTTTTTGTGTGTGGTTTTTTTGGTTTGGTTTTTTTTGGGGGGGGTGGTGTTTTTTTGGGGGGGGGTTGTGGGGTGGGTTTTTTTGTGTGTGTGTGGTTTTTTGGTTTTTTGGGTTTTGTTTTTGGTTTTTTTGTGGTTTGTTTTGTTTTAGGAAAAAGTTAAGAACAGGTTTGAATAGCCCTTACCAGCTGGTTTGTTAGGTTTTCACTAGCACTGAGATGCTAGTTGGCTGCATTTCCATGGGATTAGTTGTGGGAGAGCCAGGCTGTAGAGAGAGATTGAAACTTGGTAGCTCCTTGATATGGAGCTGTTGGAGCTCAATCATCATCTCAGCTGTTGTCTCTTTCCCAAAAGGGGACAGAGAACACAAAATCAGACCAGTTGGCGGTGCTTGGTAATAGTTTTCAGTGTGAAAAACTATAGGAAAAGAAACGGTACAAGTATGTAAAATTGAATTTTCAGTGTTCTTTTCCAACCTCCAGTGATATTTAGGTACCTGCTAAGTCTCTTCAGCATTTTGGAGGTAGCACAGGGGGAAAGTAAGGATGCAGGCTAATCTTCAGAAGGACATTTGAGTAGGGCAAAACCATCCAAATAATAATGGCCCTAAAACTCTTAAAAATGAGAATGACGCACGTGTGAATAAAACCTAGCTTTTATAAATGGAATGTTCACATTGAAACTAGTTTAGATTTACCTACTCAATTTACCCTTATAAATATAAGAAGAGAAAGAGGATGACAAAATTTCTTCATAATACTACTACAATTTTGTAAATTTTATCATTCTTTATCATGAGAACTTTGGGTACAAGTTACCTTGTGATGAAGTAATTTCGAGAAAAGATACAACTTTTTTTGATTGATTGTTTTTGTTGGTGGTGGGGGTTTGTTGTTGTTGTTTATGGGTTTTGTTGTTGTTGTTTTGTTTATCATCTTTAACTCTATATAGTAGTTCATCCCAACAGTCAGGTCACAGGCTGAGTTGGTCCCAGAGGATCCATTCTTGGAGTCTTCTGCCCTTTCCCAAAGAGATGGGACCAAGTGCAGGCCAAATCCTCATGTTGTTCCCTTCCCCTGCCTTTCCAATGGAAGAAATGAAAGGCATAGGGAAGAGGAGTGGGAAGGACCTCCTTTGACAGAGAGTGGAAGCTGATCATCTCAGGTAGGGGTACAGGGGAGGCATTGAAAAGAAACTGGAAATACTGGCAGGAGAAGTCAGGGACCTTAGAAATTTAATGTGATTTCAATGACTGCTGAATTTGAACCACCTTGGTAAAGTACATAATTTACATATTCCTTGAGCATTAGTATTCTTCCAATGTGCTCTTTTTTAAAAATAAAACCAGTAAATTGTTAAATTATTAGAAAATATTGGGACTGGTTGCATTCTTCATGCAAAGAATTCTAAAATTACTTTAGTTTGTGGGAGTCCCTTATATTTTAATTATGTGTTGTATGAGGCTGTAATGAGAGGATGAGTCACTTTTAGTGTAATGCATTATACCACTCTGTGGCAAATTAACCTCAATACATCAATACACTTGGATATGTATGACTTCCCTATTAAAAAGAGAACATGTATTATCTCTCAAAGGCGGTGCACAATGGTATCTGAGTTGAGGTGTGGAGTAGGAAGGGTCAGGAGAGAGGGTAGTATTTGATAGTACTTGACTTCCTTCTAAATTGTGTTTTGTCAGCATGAAGTGATAATGTTTTCTTTAACATGATATCCTTCTACAAGTCTTTGTGGTGGTTGCTTAGGCTTTGCAATGAATGGAGATTCAGCAGAAATTGCATAAAAACTTTGTATGAAACCTGTCAGCAATGTCACACAGAATCCTACAATACAGTGATTGCATAGCAGTATTACTAACACTCTATGACAAGATTTCTTGCCTTTTGTTTTCTATACAAATGCAAAAAATCGTGTTAGGCACTTCTGAGTAACCATAGGTCATGGGGCTTGTCTATCAAATGTGCTTATCAGCACGGAGACTGCAATTTGTAATATTTTTTCCCGCAGTTGGAATGCTTTTGTATATCATTTTAAGACAAAAGACACTGAGGTCATCTAGTCCACACTCCAGTGCATTACAAGTCATCACATTTCATCACTTACTGCTGTATCCTGAGTTAGCTTCAGTTACCCTAGAGTATTATCAGACTCTGGAGACTAAATTTTTGTTTGTCACTTAATGATGAATAGCAGGGAGTTGATTAGAAAAAATATGCTCAGATGAAAATACTTGTTTTGTGTGTCATGTTCTGCATAACATCTTGAGAGGATGCCATCTGCTTCTGAATAAATAAATAAACTCGATTCCTATTAAAAGAGCTTGCTTGCAGAAAAGCAGCTTATGTTTCAGTCGTGTACACATAGTCCAGCTTTGGTAATGTGCCCTCCAAACACTTCCTTCTTGCAACCTCTGCTCATCCCACCAAGACCTGTGCAGATTGTTACGCCTCCCTGAATGCCTGAGTATGCTGACAGTGAAAAACTGTGTAGGCTGGTTATTAAAACTTCAGCTGAGGTCAACCTAATAAAGGGCTTGCCTTTGCCGTTTGTAATTTCTTCCTTTAGCCTCCATCTCAGCTGAGGATGAGAGTAGAGCTGGACTTATATGATAGCTTGGTAGACCTCTGCAGCTCAAACTCCGGACTTTCTCTTGGATGTGAAAGCTCAGGAGTGTAAGGGGCTTGATAAATACAAGAGATGAGTGAGGATTTTTGAAATTGCTATTTCCCCCTTTAATGAAAAAAGGATTGGGGATTTTGTTTTGATGGGATCTTTTTGTGATTTTTGTTGCAATTGTCTGTAGACTAGCATATCACCAGAGAGACTTCTTAATTTTAAATGTATCAGGTCAAGCAAGCTCTTTTAATAGGAAATATACCTGTAGGGAGATCCAGTGTGAATAGATTTTGAGATGGAAGGTCTCACAAACACGCAGGTTTTTTTGGTTTTTTGGTTTTTTTTTTTCCCTTCTTTGCATTGTCTAGGCTGCGAAGTTCTGCGAAAGTAAGGAAAATTTTAAGTGTCTTCTTCAGTTTCATTCAGTCTGTTGTGTGCAGCCTCTTCAAAGTCTTCATTCTGTACTGCTTTCTTGAAAAGGAGGAGAAATACAGCCACAGGTTTCTATTAGGCAACCTAGCCCAAGCCATACTTTCCCCCCTATTAAGTACTGTGGTTAAACATTAAGTAGAAGTGCTTCTCTACACTTGCTTGCACAATGTCTTTTTTCTTTCTATCTGCCCCGCTTATCACTCCATGGTTTTGACTGCTTGTTCTTGTCCATATCCTTTAATTTGTAACGGCCTATTTAAAGGGACTGAGCATGGACTGAAACCAGCAGGCAACTGGGCAAGGCAGGACCTTGAGACTGGCAGTGCTACTTAGTGAAGCATGCCCTAGGCGTATTTTGAATAGGTTTAGTTTTGCTTATTTTCCTCCTAAAAGTAGCTGATAAAGTGGGGAGAGTTGGCAAAGCTGATTTCTTCACTGAGCAAAAGCCCTTATTACAACAAGTAGAGATACAGAGATGACTTTGAGGCCCTCTAATTAACAGTCTCTGAGTTACCCATAACCTGATGCAGTAGACCTGTCTGCTACCCCCTTATAGATGAAATCAGTGTCACTAAGCAACTTCTTTAAATACTGGCAATATGTAATATATGAACATAGAAACCTGAACTCTTGCAGCCATGGATGGATTGCTCTTTATCTCAACTCAGCTAACAAAAAGCCTTTTTAATGACAGTTTAGTTTAGCCATTTCCATTCTTTGCATTGGCAGCTGTGTCCCTGTGGATGATAAGAATGAAGATACCTGATTCAAACCTTTGCCTCAGATGAGAAGTTTGTAATTCAGACCCAGCAAAATGTGGCCTGGGCCATTAGTCTGTGTAACTTTTTGGAACTGATGAGGGAAATTGCCTTTTGACTTAATTTAGAATAATGTGATAGCAGGTCATAGAGAGATAGAAGCTAAACAAATTTTAAAAGGCAGTATTTAACAGGTAAATATGTCGCTATTCTTTACTCAGCTTTGTAATAAGAATAATTACCAAGATCTAGCAGTTAGCTCAATGAACAGGATATGTTGGGTTGTATTTGGTTATTGAAAAAATTATGTGATTTTATTGTGTGCCTAAAGTTCTGGGGTTTTTTGTTTTGCTTTTCATCATACATTTTGATGTCCTTGAGTAGGTTGCTCAGGGCTTGTTTAAAATATTTGCAGGGACATTTGTTCAAGTACTTGGCTTACCTCTTTGTGAACTCTTATTTTAACCTAATGTCAAAATTTCATTGGTTACATCTTTCCATTGCCCCACATACCTTAATGTGCACCTCCAACAATAATCTGGTTGTGCTTCTGCAGGGATGTATGGTAGTTAAATGCAACATGATCGTCAGCTCTTGTTAAGTGCTTCTTTCTAATGTGTCATGCCATCCTACATAAACTGCAGGAACCTAAATTGGAATAGTTTTTACTTGTTAAGTTTCAGCATTGGAAATCTGATTTCAGAGGGAAAAGAGGGACTTAGATCTGAGAATCTCCCATCTACCCCAGCAGAGTCAAATCGAGCTTGTAAACTGTATTCAGACCTTGTTAAGTATTACTCATGCTTGAATTATTTGATTATTTGGACATGTAGCCTTCCAGTCTTTGTTACAAATATGGAGAATTTGAGAGGTCAATTAGGAACTTTCAAGCAGGTGTTTTTACCAGGGGGCAATTCTGTGGTGTATGCTCTAGAGTAGAATTAGATCTCTCAGGGAGTTAATGTCCATACTGGCTCTGTCTTTAGTGGTGCTGATTTCTACCAATAGATTCAAACTGGCAATATGGTATCTGTTTATAGTAAGCCTGTTACTCCAACACGTTTTCTCCAGTTAGAAATACCAAACATCTAAAGTTTAAGAGCTGTGTAGAACAACATGTCACTGAAGCAATAAATATTGGCCTTCGTTCAAAATACAATAGCATTGAAACTCGAACTATGCATGTGGAAAGCAGAATTTATTTTTAATAGTCAGTGATTTTGTATGGGCTACAGCTTGGACTCAAGGAGATACTGATTGTATTAGTCCATTCTTGTACTAAGGCAGAATTGAGTATTTGTTTTCCCTGACACAGGTTGCCTGATTGGTTCCTAAAATACACCCATAATGGAAATTAAACCATCTCTGCCTCGTCTTTCATAGTGCTTTTATTAGGAAAGTCCACTTCTTTTCTTTCCTCAGTATATTCTAATAGGTACTGGTCCAGCCAATGCCATTCAGTAGTGATTCTTCCGACAATTAATGTCTGACTTGCACATGTTGTGTCAGATCTCGATACTTACTCCTTATGGACTAAAAAGACCCTAACCTGTTAATCTTTCCTCTTACATATTGTTTTTAAATCTCTTAACTTTGTTGATCATCCGTGAACAGTCCAATGTATCTCTTTTCAGGTACATTTCTCAAAACTGGATTGTTTCAGCAGATAATTAGTAGAATGTATCATCATTTGCACATGTAAAATTTCCTTGTCAATGTGCCTCTGAATTGGGTGTTGCCTTCTTTTATACGTTAACATTGTTAATGGGTGTAGACTTCATGATTGATTATAAATCCCAATAAACTTTGCCATGTTCTGCTCCAGAGTCTGTTATTCCATACTTTTAATGCAAGTTTTATTTTTCTTCCATACAACAAAAATTCTCTTTTCAAGCTGTCTTTCAAATTCAGCAATATAATTTAGAAATGTGATACTTCCCTTCTAAACATTTGCAGTCCTTCCAATTTGATGTAATCTGTTAATTTCACGAGTGTAGTTTCTCTTCCGTCATCTGAGTCTTGAATAAAAAGTTGTAATGGTTTTAATTTAATAAAACCGGGCGGAAACACCAATTAATGTAGGGGTTTGAGTATTAAGTTTCTTTTTTGTGGGAGGGAGAGATTAGGATTAAAAAAAAAAAAGCAGGCTTAAGCTTAAAAATGAACAAAAATAGTTTTATTAACATATATTAAAAGAATGAGAAAAAAAAGTTGAGAAAAAGAAAAACTCAAACTAAAACAGAATGATGCTTTAAAACACGCTTCTTTCCTCTCACAAACTATTAATTTTCTTATTGAACAACATAGAAAGATACAATTTAGGATTTTCAGTCACTATTTACACATAACCACTCATTACTTTAGGAGAAGAGTCTTTCTAAGATCTTTTATGAAGACGTTTGCCACAAGACAAAATAGTCCAGTGCTCCCAACGTCACACATCTGCTGCCGCCCGGAGTTTTCGCAGAGTGTGATGTTCTATCATCAGAGCTTCAGTGTATCTGGGGTACTATTTACAAATACTTCTTCTAGTCTAAAATCGTATTTGTCTCAAAGGCTGAGACCTCTTTTTAACCCAAGAGCAGGGGCTTCAAAGTTCCTAAATAAATCTCAGTTACATCAGTCCTTAATTTTGATTAGAATAGCATTCTACGCAAATAATACTAAGATGCTGCAAAGAGCAGTTCATTTCATCATAATTGACCTTAGAAAAGTCTGGTTAAAAATGCCCACTTCAATCCTATTCCAATATTATTAGTTCTTTCACTTCTAATCTAACTGATTTCATGTAGTGTCTATTTCTTTGTACTTTCTGATTTTCTTTCTTCTTTCTCTCGAGGAAGAATTGTGCTTTAAAAGTTCCATGTTGCTAGAAAAGGGTTAAATCTGTTCGGGCTTGCAAAGGCCACGCGAAGCTGCAAGAGCTGAAGAAAATGCAAAGCTATGCTGATGGAAGAAGTTGGTAGATGTCCTTTCGGACATCTCATCCAGTCTCGGTCTCATCCAGGGTGGCTCAGCTCAGAGTTGTTATGAAGCTGCAGGCTTTCTTTCTTTGCTGCCAGCGGTGATTACCCTGGGCCACGTTTTGACCCTTTCTGCCGCAGTCTGAGCACGTGGCCAGCACTGCCGAACTGCAGCCGCCTCCCTTCCCTGCCGTGGCAGGGGAAAGGGGCTCAGCCGGCCCAGGCCCTCCCTGTGCGGGCAGCAGCCCTCGGAGGCCCGGCTGAGCCCAGCCCGGCCGCCCAGAGGGGCAGCAGAGCCTGACCCAGGGCCGTCTGCTGCCCATGATGTTACCTCATGGCTGATTCTGAAGCGAGAGAGAGAGCGATCAGCAGCAGATTAGTTTTAAATGTCCCCTCCAAAGTCACATCAACATTTGCCATTGGTTAACTTAGCTGCTAATATCCCGGCTAGCTTTTTGATAGGTCCCTGTTCTCCTCCCCAAACAACTCCACGGTTAGGGCAGGGAAAAATATCTCACATTTTTCTATAACTAGAAAACAAAATTGTGCCAACCCATGATAAAAGTAATGGCTAGAATTGGGCCCAAGGCAGACCTTTGACTTGAAAAGTAGTTTTAGTTTGATAGTGTGTGAATTTCTTCATGTATTTTTCAATTATTCATGTACTTTGGTTCTCTCATCTTCCAGTGGTTGTTATCCTTTTGAATAATTCCTTGTTTGAGACACCAGTCTCAAAAAGCATCTATTCTCTTTTCTTTCCTCTTTACCCCTTATCATAAGGATTTTTACTTGTTTTCAGTCAACCTGTAGAGGTTGGTTGTAGGTGTGTGTGGTGGTTGTGCTGGTGGTGACTTGTGTTGTGGTTTTTTGGGGGGCTGGAGACTGTGTCTTTTCAAAATTGGATGGCCAAGAGTAGGAGCCAAAATGTTATTGAAAAAATAACAGCAGTGGTCCAAGTATATTTACTGGGGGAAACATAATACTTCCACTGGGGAGGGTTACACCAGTGTCGTCCCCCCATCAGTTCCTATAACCAGCATCCCAGTGACCCTCCTGATCTGTCACAGCACAGCTTTTTGGCCAGGCTTGTCTAATCCAGCATCTATGACCTTCTGAGACTTTCTAACCTCGTTTTGTTGTTTCTCAAACTTGGGGGTGACGTTAGCACCTGTGAGACTTTCTAGAGTCTGAAGACTTCCTAATTTTATCCTTGTAAAGCTAAAAAGGTGCTAAAGACAGCTCATATAGTTCACAGTGCAGCTTGATACCTTATTAGCTTTCATTGCACCAATATATATTCCGCTATGGCAAGAAAATGTATTTATTTTTTTCTTTTTGGTTTTCTCCTTTTTTCTTTTTCCTCAGTGAGTTTCCTAGATTATGGTTATGGTTTTCTAACTAGCACCAGAAAGGCCCAGCATTTTGCTGTCTCCTTACAGGACTGGCTGTGCTCACTGCCCTACCTTCCTTCTCTGTAGAACCAGAGTAGCCTTGTGACCTACTTGGAAGTTGGGAACCACTCCCCCCTCCCTCTGCATGACCTCTGGGTGAAGGCAACCCCCTGAACTGCCCCACATGTGGTTTGTGCATCCCACTATCAAGGGCAACCTTGGGCTGCTTTTATTTATGCATGTCTCTAACTTTGATCAAGTTTAAATTGAAGTGTGTGCTGTTCCTGAATCAGCTGAAAATTCTAAATGTTTTGCCTATCAGATTTTAAAGATAACTCCAGTTTTAAAGATCAGCTGCCCAAGATCTGTAACTGTCTTTGCTATGCATTGCTGACTCAGACTGGTCAGGTGATGTTGTTTGCAGATATTTACAGCATGCAGCAAATTCACTTCTTTCTTACTTTTACAATTTTTTTTTTCTCCACACAATTCCCAGTGTTTGTAGTGTACTGATTCTTATTGCACAGTGACCTGCAGTTTCAGTAGTTGACACTGCTGAATCAGTTGCACTTTGTTTCATTTTTATCTCTAGACTTTCCAGAAAATTATGCAAAACATTTGAATAATCTGAGTTCTATGCTTGTTCCTCCTCATTTCACGGTGACAGTCCTTTCTTTTCCCACATATTTCCCAGTCATCCTCATCCTTTCTTTTAAAATGGTGCTATAGTTATTTTAATCTCTTTTTCCATGTGAAGGTAAATGATTTATAGATCACTTGGGCTCTAGGTATGTGAATATGTGGAGGGAAATACACATTCTCAGAAGATCTCACAGATTTGTATAATACTAGAATATGTATTGAAATAATTACTTCCACATTAATTTTATCACTTCTAGCTTGACATCATACAAAAAAAGTTATCTTCTAGTTTCATTTTGTTTGCTAGCTGTACAGAATTATGGAAAATGTTTTTGGTCAAACAATTGCCTGGTTAAGATATAAAAAGAAAGAACAAATCATAATGAGTGAGGTCACTAATTATAAGCTGGCAGAGCTTCAGTTAAGTGAATTCTGCTAAGAACTTTTCCTGTCTGGGCTCTGGCTTCCTGTCTCAGGCTTAAAGAAACAGCATGTGTATTCTAAAAATCCACTTGTCCTTGGCTTGAAAATGCATGCTTTTCACTTTAAGACTGTTAAAATTATTTATTTGGACCTATTTAATGCCAGAAGCAGTGAAGCATTACCTGAGACTTTCCTGAAAACCTTTGACTCTTTCTGGTTTTAAACATATTCTAGAAAGTTGACAAATCTAGCCTGTGTTGGGTGTTTCTTGTTTGCAAGGTAAATACGACCTCAGGCTTTTAAAGAACCAACTTCACGGGGTCACCACTAAAATGGATTAGAATACTTCATTGTTAAATTTAAAGGTAAATTCTCTGTGCTTAATAAAAATGTTGGTAGTTTTGTTCCTTTATATTTTCTTTTCAAGATACCAGTAAAGACCACCTAATTTCAAGTGTTTGTGCAAGAGTTTGACAAATAAAAATGCATGTCTCAACTTTTAAATATAGTCTGCAGTTTATGGGCTATCACAGGATGTTTACAAGTATCTTTATAGTTCTCTAAGAGGTAACAGTTTGCTGGAAGAAAGAGGCAAAATGCCCTCAAGAGCAATATACTTCATAAGAGATAGTCGTCCAGAAGGTTTGGAGTATAGAGTGATACTTTTGACATTGGACAGTCACAGAAAAGGTATTCTGGCTCACTGTGTAAATGAGAAAATGGTCTTCATATACAGGCTGATCAGAAATACTTAATTTAGGGCCTCTTGTGGTTTGCAATTGTAGGTTTGCTTTTTCTTTTGACAGCAGCAAATCTTAACTACTGCTGTGTGAAAGCTGCAGTGGGGTAGCTTCCTTCTAGTGCACCTGAGAAGGGAAGTGGTATAATAGAATTCTTAAAGGTGGATTTTGTAAGATGAAATATTTGTATATTTATTTGGCAGTGAAATTTGTGGTGATGTGTACACATACCAGTAGAAATATTTGAGATGATGTGGAAAACGAACTTAATTGGGTCTAACATTCACTTTGTCTAATATTACCTGCCCCATAAAATTCCACAAACTGATGTCTAGTTCTGGAATGACTGCTTCAGAGACTCCTGCTTTGTACATGCACAGAACAGGATGGCTACTGATGTAACACATACCCAAGCTAATTGGCAGCTTTTGTGGTCTAGAGGTAATAATATAGGTAGAAACTCGTAGGAGGCCTATAGTCAGTGGTGTTCCCCAGGGAGTACTGGCTGCAGTCTTACCCAGCTTGTTTGTGAATGACCTGGATGGAGGGATGGAATGCACCCTCAGTAACTTTCCTGACAAAACTGTGGAGTGGCTGACGCACCTGAAGGCTGTTCTGCCATTCAGCAGGACCTTGATTGACTGGAGAGTTGGGCAGAGAGGAGCCTAATGAGGTTCAACAAGGGGAAGTGCAAGGTCCTGCACCTGGGTAGGAATAACCCCAAGTACCAGCACAGGCTGGGGGCTGGGCCTCTGGAGAACAGCTCTGTGGAGAAGGGTCTCGGAGTCTTGGTGGGTGACAAGTTGACCATGAGCCAGCAGTGTGTTGTCCTGGGATGCATGGGAAAGAGAGTGGCCAGCAGTAAATTTTGCCCACAGAATTTACTGGACAGACTATAGAATGAAGTGTTTGAGGGGTTTTTGCCTAACTTGGGGAGAATTCATTGCTTGAGTCTGCTGCTCTGAATTAATAACATGAGTAAATCTAAAAGGGAATAGTCTCCATATCTCTACTGTAAATTTAAGATTATATAATTTGATGAATTTGGTGAGGTATTTTATTAATTGGTTGAGTCTTTTTTGTTTGTTTGTGGGTTTTTTTTTGTTTGTGGGGGGGGTTTTTTTGTTTGTTTGGTTGGTTTTTTGGGGTTTTTTTTGGTATGTTACTAAAGGTTAGGATAATAAGATATCCCAAGTGTGTGTTTGTTAAGTGTATAGAAAATACCTGCTTCTCAGCTCTTCTGTCTGATCATGCCAGGGATCTAAAATCAACATGAAGTCCTTAAGAAAGCTCATCAGGTTGCTTGTAAGTGATACAAAAGCATCAGGCTGATCTAAATCCCTACGTTTTATGGAGACAGTTAATATGCTGTGAAGAGTAATTTCTTCTGTTTCTTTTAGTCTTCTCATGATTTTTCTCAGGTGATTGAAAAACTCATGGGAGAAAGGCTCAGTAGCAAATAATTGAATGACTTGTCACCTTAAAAAACTAAGAGTGCTTCAAAAAAGAGAAAAAGAGAATTTTTCCACTATTTTTTGAGAGCATCTCATCAGTGCTTTCCCATTACACTTTTGAAATTACTTTTCTGAGCTTGTTTCAGTACATATTATAAAGATAAAATAGATGGCTCTAACTGGGAGGTAAAGGCCGTTTTGTTTACCTTACAGATTATAAACTTAACAATTTTATAAACTTCTTCCGGTAACCTGCTATAATGGGTAATTAATTGTAGCATTCCTGAGATTTTTTTTTTTTTGGCTTAAAATAAGCCAATGCCAAGGACATAGTATTCTTTCAGTATCAGGTAGCCTATCTTATGTTTTGGAGTATATAGGTATGTTCTTTCTTGCGGAGATTCTTTGCTCATTTCCAGCATGAATTTTCATTAAGATCACTGGCATGTGTGATTTTTCTCATAGTTGCATACTTCTGATAGTGAATTGTTTTATAATAATGCAGAATAATTTACCATATTCTGATCTCTCTATAAAAGAGATAATATTTCTTCAAAGCCCTATTTTGTGTTTTTAATAAGAAGTGGAATTTTACTTGTGATTATGTGGATGTGTTTGAGGGTGCTTTTGGAACACCTCTGTCCCTTTTTTCCTTTAAAGTGAGTTTATTCCTTTACAGTAGAGGCAGATACTATGACACTACTCTATGTTTGTTGCTACCCAAACAAAAAATAAAAAAAATTGTATGATACCTCAGAACTAAGTTCAGATTTATACTTTTTATTTCTTTGTATATTATCTTCTCTTTTTCTTCCCCGATGTTTTAGCTTTTCAATACAATCCCCATAGCATGGGTTTATGTTTTGATACTAATAGATTTTTTTTTTGTCCATGTTTTTGGCTCTTACTGTGTAACAGTTTTTTACTTGTTGTGAGGTGAAAAGTCATAGGGAACGGTAGTGGGATAGAAATGAAACCTGCAGAGAATGTTACTCTTTGATTTCCAAATTACTTGAGAGGATTTGAGCAGCAAAATCTGTAAGACAGCAAGGAATGCTATGTAAGAGCGCCGTAGGCTTCACTGAGTGCAGATTTCTGTAAAACATTTCCTACTTTGAAAGCTTATTCGCTCAAACCTGTCTAAGTTTCCTGAGCAGAAGACACTCTGCTTCATCTGATGCTTGCTGTTCCACAGTCCCATTTTTCTGCCAGTCAATTTTATTGTCTAGGTCTACAGAAAGATATGCTGTGTTTTGTCTTGGTTCTATCTTTAAAATATTTAGATTTCTGTAGGATGTCAGTGTTTGTGGTTGGTCTCTATTTGTGTTTTTTTGCTCTTGCAACCATTGTTAGACATTTTAAATTGTGAGACAGATGAACAGCTGAAACACAAATATTTTAAAGCTTGGAGGGTATTTATTTTCTTTGTCTGTGTATCTTTCTCTCAAAACATTGTACATTGTTACAAACCAAAGGAATTCTGTAGACAAACACTCTATTTTACCAGATGGGTTTGCCTGAAATACCCAGGATTCTGTTACATTCATTTTATTGCAGTTGTTACCAGTGCAGCAGAAGTAATATTTTATTCTTCAATGCTGTAGTGGTTGGAACTTGCCTAACCTTGGTGCTGCCTTAATGTTGCTTATTCTTACCCTCTTGTGAGGTTATGGTCTGGCAAGTGTTACAAGTTGCACTGGCCTTTTTTGCTCTAAATCTCATGTATATGCTCATGGACTACTCTTAAATGTTTTATTTGTTTTATTTATTTATTATTTTATGAAATTTCAGCACCTGGAACTTTCAATAGGGATGTGAATACTCGATTTGAATGACTAATTTTCAAGATGTATCAATTTGGAGATTAATGTATATAAACTGAAAAATATGTGTTTCTGGTTGTTTACACTTCATTATATGCCATTTTTTTCTTACATGTATTTACTCATATTTTGTAAAAGAAAATACATCTTTAAGTGTTCACATTGTTAAATTAAACAAGAAATGAGCCTTTACTAAGAGATAACAAGAGCTGTTTTTGAAATATAGGTTTTAAATTTAAATTAGACAATTTTAAATTACTTTAATGAAGTTTAATACTAAAATCCGCATAGTACATGAATCAATTACACTGGCAAAATTCAGTTTCTCTACAGAAACTGAATTTAACAATAATTGATTCTTTTGAATCATAAATGCAGCTTTGCTTAGGCAGATGGGAGGGAACATTTTTCACTGCAAATTAACATCTTAGTATTATAGACAAAGGAGCATGTTTTCCAGGAAAGGTTTACAAAGAACTTAGTGTGTGTGTTCACACAGGTGAACTTGCAATGCAATGCCTGATGGTTAGTTTTTCATTGAAAATGTAACAGGGAGTCATTGCTATATGTCACTTTTTTGGGGGCTGGCTTTGTTTTTAGCCATCTTACTTGCAGTATTTAAACTTTGTGAGAGTGATGAAACTTTATTGGCTTGAAATGTTAGTCTTTTAAGAAGAGGAGGGGCAAAAACCTCAGGCTCATTACTTGTTATCCAAACTCAAATTACTAGAGAATAAAGGAAAGGAAAATGTCAATAGCAGAAAGTTCTGCAGTGACTGTTGGGCTTGCACCAGAGGAAATTATATGGTAGAAATGTGTGGGATGTCAGGAATCCCCATATCCCGAGAATGTCATGTGTTGCTCTGCAGGTTGCTTTCTGAGTATCTTTGCTGTCAAAGGCTGAGGAGCCGATAATCTGCTCCTCACACAAGCCTTTGTGCAATGATTTGCAATTTAACAGAGCTTTGGCCCGTGTATCAGAGATGTGCTTTTGCTATCATGATCATTTATAATCCGTTCAGAGTTGGCCACCTTTTAAGTCTTTCTAAAAATGTTTGGCTGTATGCACACTCAGCAAAACCCTCTCCGTTTTTTATCCATTACGTTGCCTGAAGATCGCCTACACTGAGCAGTCTGGCTTGGAAATGAATATAATGATGCCTGCAGATGTTTCCTACTAGCATGAGTCTTAACAGCAGAGGAAGCAGTCTCCTTTTTAGCAAACAGATCTCCTCAGCATAGAAATAGCCGTCCTTAAAAAGATACTTTGTTTGTTTTGTGGGTGGGTTTTGTTTGGCTTTGAAGTGACTGAGTTTTGTAACCAGCTGCTTTTGCTCTGGGATGGCTGGACCTGGGGCAGCTGAGGCTCTCTCTGGGCAGACCAGGTGGGGAAGGGGCTGCTCACCAAATTGCAGCCAGCTGTGGCTGCCTCTGCTGGCAGACAGCTAAGTGTTCTTTCTGCTTCAGCTCCTTTCCCGTCCACCTCCTTCCTCCTTGATTAGTTTCATCAGCCTTTTTTATCTTTCTTTAACGTAACCCTGCGCTTTGCTGTACAGGGACGTCTCTGTGCCCTTGCTGTGTCCTTTCCATGCCCGTCTCGCTGGGAGCCCATCACCTCCTGCCTGCCAGCCTGGGACATTTGCTGCGATCTGGCAGAGGGACAGAAGCAGCGCCAGCCTGGAACACCCTCCTGCAACTCTTGTTCAGCTACTGAATGCTCTTGTGGCTCATGAGGATCTTTCCCTGACAGAGTATTCCTTGATTTAGTGGAGGGAAAAAGGGAGGAACCTGAAGGCTCCTCAAGAGAGAACTGGCTCTGCTTTGGCTGAGACTCATGGAAAACTAATTTCCCCCTTCCCTCCCCCATATGCTTTGTATATCAGTTAACTTCCAGCATTCATGAATAGCTAGTAACACTGGGCAATGCTGGATGAAACAGGCAGTAGCAGAATCACTATAAGTCAAAAAAATAGGGAAAAAATGCCCTCAAAAATTAACTGTTGTTATCCTACCTCGATAAATGCCATAAGCCAGGGAAGCATGGCACTCTTAAACTGTGTATGTCCACTTTTGCTATTGTTTTATCAGATAGTCCAGAGTACCCCAATGTCATGGTCCACACTTGAATGCCAATATATTAGGGGAAACAGACTGGCTTTACTTCTCTATCTGTAGCCCTGCCAAATTCTAGTTTAATGCCAAGCATCGCAAAAGGTCATCTCAGAGAATGATTTGTAGAGTTAGCCATAAACTTTCTTGGGCTTTCAAAAGATATTGCACAAAGTTTATCCAATAACATCACCCATATTTAATTTAGACTGTATTTTGGTTGTACTGAAACTAAGGAGATTAGCAGTTTCCCCTGATGAATGGCTGTTCTTGTTCCTTACTCTTGAAGAAAAATGGAATTGTCATTTTTAATCTGATCATCTGGACGTTTCCTCTTACTCCAGGCGATCTTTGTCATCATTATTTTGAAACTGTTAGAAGGCTATCATTTCATGTACCCAGTCATAGATCCAGTCTTCTGATTTGGAAGTATTTTGCAAATAATGTGTAAACCAAGAGTAATTTTTACAGCACTGAGATCACTGCAGAAATTATCATTTCAGACTGAAGACTGTAATCAATAGGAACATTTTTACAAAGACTTTACATAGCATGAGACCCTAAACTTTATGGCAGAGGTGCAGAAACATATAGTCTAGCTGTGGTTGTAGCTTCCCAGACAAATATTCAGGCCTCTCCACAGAAGAGGATTCTTTCCCTCTGGGGTTGATTCAAGGACATAGGCAGTGCTCTCCCCATTGCAACTGAAAGCAGCAGTTAGCTGAGAATACAACTGTCACTGTCCACAGTTTGCTAATCTGCACCTGATACCATGGATCCAGATACCTTGTCTTTGTATTCCAGCTTATTGAAAGGCAACTGCCTTTAGATAGCAGGAGAAAAATGCCTAAGATTTTCACAGTGTGATTACGTAGGCATCACAGAATGCTAGGAAATAGGGTTGGAAAAGACCTTTGTCGTCTAATCCATCCTCCTTCCCCCCCAGACTGCACTGCAGATGCCGTTGTTGATTCAATCGAACTGTTTTCACATGCAGTGGAATCCATCAGGGTCACTGAGAAACACCTGTAGCTCTGAGGTTACAGAATGTGCCAGCTAGTAACTGTTGTGTCAGTGTGCAGGAGTAAAAGCAAGGAACTGCAAAATGGAGATACATTTTCTCTGAGGGTCATCTGGTGGAACAGAAGGTATTTTAGGCAATGTGATGGAGTCAGAATGCCATCTGCTTTTGTACCTGCCCTCAGGACATCAGAAATGTTGATAACTCTAGCTGGTCAAAGATGTAGTGGAAAAGAGTTTTATGAGCGAATTTTTCATTGAAAATAATGTGCGTGTGTCTGGTGATGCTTGGGTTGCTGTAGAACATTTTTTTATCTGTGAGAGCCACAAAATGGGGGGAATTTTTGTTTTCTGTGTTTGACTAGAGTTTACTTGTTGAAGTGTTTGGTTGTATCAGGACATTATAAGGCAGCTCTTGGACATTTGGTAAGGTGGATTGCAACGCACAGCAGTGGATGTACGTTATTTTAAATGGACTGCACTTCACTTTCTTTGCTTATGAGTTCTGGTTATTTGCTTTGTTGTGTCGTATGACTTACAGGGCTGTCAGTGCTAGCTCATTAGAGAGCCTGTGTGGGACAAATGCTTTGACTTTTGTAGTGAAATCCTGCCAGGAGAGGGGGTGTTTTTTAAAGGAAAATAATTGTTATAAGTTGTTGTTTCCAGTCGCATTGTGACCGCTGACATGTAGTTTTTTAAGTTACCAAAGGAGAGTGAAATCACTGACAGACCCTTTCAAAGGGTGATCTAGAAACAGCACAGGCCTGAATTCAAGCCACTGATTTCCCTTTACCACACAAAGAAAACTTATTTTCAGTTAAATAATTTCAGTCTTTTAGCTAAGCTCATGTGGGACTAAAGTTATGATCAATTTTAAATGTAGCATATAGTGCTGGGTTTCTTCTGCTTCAATTTTAACCTTCCTCAAGGAGAACACAGTGAATTAACTGCGGCATTAGTGTTTGCAAATTTTATTGTTTCTTATTTATTTTTGCTACAAGTAACATGAAGACTATGGATTCATGTTCATACACCAAAAGAATTAAAACTACTACAGTAACTCTAGTACTAAATGCTAAAATTATATTATTCCTGAATGGATACAAGCAAAATTCCTTTTAGCAATAGAAATTGCAGCAAAAGTAAAACTTCAAACAGCCAACCATAGAATCCTATTTACAAATTACTGCAATTTATTAGATAAACATCTGGCCCTGTTCTGAAGCAGTATTTTTACTTCAGAACAGTTTGAAAACTGATATATAGAAGGAGTAAATCTCAAAACAAAAGAACCACCTGTTTAGGTTTGTTGTGTTTCCGATTTACCCTCTGAGCCAAAATCCATTATTTGCCCACTTCTGCGTTTGATTAATTCCTGCTTCATGGTCATCATACTGGGCTTTCTTATTTTACAGGGAAGGTATATAAGCTGACTGAAAAAGAAGGGGAAATTTTGAGCTTCAAACCTTAACCGTCCTAAAAGGAAGGGAAAGGCTTTGCTTCCAGGCTAGTATGCACAGAGAAAGACTTGTCCTGGGGAGAAGCAGTTGTGAGAGAACTACCCAGGCGGAACAGTTTGAGTCTCTGTCTGGAAACAAAATTGTTTGATGAGCTGGTAATCATACAATCGTTTAGGTTGGAAAGGGTTTTAAGTTTATCTTAACCCAGCATAGCCAAGTCCACCATTAAGCCATGTCCATAAGTACCCATATCTGCATAGGCAATGTGTTATGGCATGTGAAAGGAATGTGTTTTGCAGTGAAATCTACTGTTTGCCATAGCTTTTAGTTTAGGAATAAAATCTTTCCTAACAGCTTTAGAGTCTGTATCCTTTGCACTGTTTTCTGTGTCCTTCAGAAGACTGACAAAGATGACAACTAAATAATCCCAAATCAGCTTTTTGAGTACATATTGCACTAATATAATTCTCAGAGATATCAGGGCGCTCTCTAACAAGATTTTCAGGGGTCTTACCGGAGCATTTGTTAGACAGATTTGTGAAGCCTCAGCTTGAATTTTAGTCCCTTTTCCTTTCCCTCATAGTCTACTGTAGCATTTATTGTAGTCAGAACTCTGGTTGCCTGGACCTAGCAGGCAGGGAAGTCGCTGCTTGTGAAGAGGAGGTGATGAATAGTCACACTTCTCTGACTGTCCCTGTTCGTGCTTCATCCTAGTGCAGACTGTGGCAGCCTCAGCAGATGCATGCCTTTACCTCCCACCTCCCACTGTACCTCCTTGCCTCAGCAGGACATCCTGTTTGCATTTTCTTTCCTGGGACTTTTCTCATTCCTTTTTTCTCTAGCTAAGCATTGATAAACTGCAGATTGATGGCATCAATGAAATGGCACTCTTATTTCTCTTGCAGATACCTGCAGAAGTTTTTCTCATGTTTTTTGGGAGAGTATAAGGAGTTTGCATCACAGGCTGTTTTCTGTAGTGAAAATAAACTAGTCCACAGATGTGGTATAAAGTACAAATTGTGTTGCATTTGCAAAATTAGTTCGCAATCGCAGGGTATTTTGTAGCCCCAGAACTGAAATATTAGAAGATAGGTTCACAGCAGGAAGTGTTTTTAAAATGCTAATTCTTATTTGATAGTCATTAAACTGGAGAAGAATGTGTTGATGTTGTTTTTAGACATAGTGCTTTTCACTTTACTCTCCTATCCTGTCCTCTTTCCCCCTACCGCTTCTAGATGAGTTCTTGGTCAGTGGCAGCACATGGGAACTGATTGGGCTGAAAGTTAACCCTATGCACCCTGCAAAAATGGTTGGCTTGTTTCTGCTGTTACATTATTTTTGTCAGTTTTTGTGGGGGTTCTGGCATGTCTTCATTTGTTTATGTCAGTTTATTACTCATTTCTTGACACTTAGTCAGAAGTTGGTATTTCTGTCCAAGTAATGAGTCTAGAGGAGGAAAACACTAAAACTATTTCGCCCAGATGCTCAGTGGTGGTTGAACTGTATTTAATGGTTTTTATAAATTTGGTTTAGGATTCCATTGGTCTTACTTGGGACTAGAAAAGGGAAAAACAAAGGAGGCAAAAGTACAAGTGATAGTTTTAAACTGGTTGAACTCTGGACTGGTTCAGCAGATGCATCAGTGCATCTGCATCAGTGGATGGAGGGATGGTATTAAGGAACTCGGCTGCCTTATGCCTGGGTTAGGCAGAAATACCTGCTATGAGTGACTTGTTTCTGATGTGGCAGACTATACAAGGAAGAAGCAGCGCAGTGAAAGGAAACTAATCTTAATTTTGATGTTATGTGAAACCAGATTGATACTTAAGTACCTCAAAGTAATTCAGTATGTGCTGCTTGCCCAGGTCACAGGAGTATGCTGAGGCTTATGGAAGGAGTGATATTCCTGAATTTTCCACCTAAACAGAGTGCTAGTCTGCAGCAAGAGCAATCCAGCCTGAGGACATACATGCAGCAGACTTCCTCCTTGTAGCAGGAATGAACGTGGTTACTTTATTTGCAGTGCTGGGCTGATATGAGCAAGGATATGATTGTGCTGCCTCTTGCTTGTAGTCTCTTACCTGATGAGGTGGGGTCAGGAGGGAAGTAAACCCTCTTTGAAAAACAAATTTCTTCTAGAAATTTCCATAAGTTTATAATTCTGTTTAAAATTTAATGAAAAGGATGATCCCACTGCAACATTTTTCTTAATTGCGATGATTCAAAAGAACAGCTTAAAAATACTTGGAGATTGATAGCATTTTAATTGGGCTGTAGGGGGAAATATCTAATGGTGTGGTATCTTTTGTGATTTAGCCGGTGTGGAAGAGTCATCAACTATCGTAACTAAGAAAGGACAAAGTGTTTATGATTGCAAAATATGTATATGTTGATAGATAAGAGCTAAATGGAAAACTATAAGCAATAACTTTTGTTCCATTTACCTGTTAATCTTAGACAACACATTAGTGATGTGGCGAGATATTCTGAGATCAAATGGCGATTCAGAGTTTCTTATAACTCTGTATATCAAACTGCCAGTGACAGAGAATATCCGCAGAACATCTTGATACAATAACCCTGAAATCTTTGTTGCTACGAATTTCTACTTTTGAGTATCAGTACATTTTAGGATTTTTAGGAAGCAAAATTAATTTTGGGTACAAAATTTTTAGATTTAAACATATTTCCAACTTGACAGAACTGAGAATAATTCTGTTTATACAGTTTCGGTGATTATTTTTAAATCCTGAAATTCACATGTAAGTACATACGATACAGAAGCATCTGATTCATAATTTGTAATGGTATGAAACTACAAAATATTGGTAAAATATATTCCAAGTAATGAGTGACCTCTTGTAAATAGATGAAATTTCTCTATGGTACCCCAGGATGGCTCTTCTGAGTATTGCTTTGGATTTCCAGTAGGTTTTAACTGGAAGGACACTTTTGAAGCGTGACTTTGAGAGCAGTCTTGTTTATAAACAGAAATAAACTGAGGAGGTTTAAAGCTGCCTTTTTAAAAAAGTGTTTCTTCTACCTATATCTGAAACTACATCACTGCAAATTTTTTTTACCCAAGGTAACTTCCAAATTTGCTAATCTCTAAGCAAGCAAGTCTTGGAGGTATTTCACTTAGGACACATTACCCATATAGACTATCACATTTGTCTGTTTCTCTTTTTTTATTGTCAGCAGCCTTGCCACGGTCAATCCCTTTACTCTGTTGTTTGTTGTATGTACAATATATTCACACCCATTATAAATATTTTTCTGGTTTCTTGCGGCATGATTGTTTCACCACTAGTATTCTAACTAGTTTTGACTTTGTAGCTTACACTATATTTCACTTTTGATTTTGGTCTAATTCTCCTCTCTTTTTTTCTCTATCACTGGAAAAATAATTTGTGTTTAGCATCTGTAACTATGAGAACTTCAGAGTTTTACTTTGCATTTCTAATTCCCGTTCTTTATCTGTTTTAGCATCTCCCTGTATTCTTCCCAGTGTTCTTTACTTCCTATTTTCTTGTAAGTATAGCATATTCTCTTTTTCCCCTCAGTTTCTATTGACCTGTTTAACTATGTGGAGTTAATTGAAGCTACATCTCACTCCTGAAGAAAATAATTCAATTACTGTATAAGTTCAGTTTCATTTTTACACCCACTCCTTATGTCTGGGGTATCTTGTTATTTGTCTGAAAAGTATTTAATGCAATATCTTTTTACAAATCACAGCTATCTAAAATTGCACAGCATTCATCTTAGTAGAAATTGAATTTCAATTCCGTTCTGTTTGTTCAGTGGTTGGAATCTGACATGAACAGGTGGGTCCCTGGCAGGTTTCAGGAAACCACCAGTCATGTAATTCATCTATCATTCTGTCTTATCTATGACATGTTTAAATGGTTTCCAAGTTAAAATTGAGCTCACAATTGTGGCTGCTAATGTACTGGTCCTATTATTTTTAAGAGTACAATCTTTGCTTTACTCAATAGAATTCTTCTGTCTTCTATCTTTCTCCCCTTGATATTTTTGGTTTCTCTGTGTGTTCTTAATAGATTGTTTCCTAAGGCGAGATTTAGCATTGTAGGCATCTGCTGTACCTAAAAACATTCATACCCTGTCACCCATGAACCACCTCTTAGTAAATATAACTCTGAGTACAGCTTTATGAACTTCCTGCTGAACACGAGGCTTCAGTACTGGACTTTGGAATTTGCAGTGATAATATATTTAAAAATCTATGAATTTGCTCTCGAACTGTGAGCACATCAGTACGACTCCCATGAAAAGATATTCTCCTGCCCACATCACCAATTAGTCAAATAAACTTTACTTTCTTATTGCCAGATATAGAAACTGTAAAATTCTCTGTGAGGCCGCTGCACACTTTGATTTAAGGTATCAGCATACACTTTGTTCTTGGCTTTTGTGTAGCAGCAGACATAATGGTACCTAACTAAACCTCCCTTGGTTTTGGTAGGGTTGATAGTAGTTCCGAAGTCCTGGTCTCTGAGATGGACCTTAACTGGTTTGTCTTTTATGAAGCTTGTTTGGAAATTTGCCTTAAATCACATGTTTTTCTGTTGGTTGGTTATTTTCTCTGTCACAGATGTAACTTCCTAATTTCTTGATTTTTTTCTTTTTTTCCTTCCCCTTCAAAATTTCAGCCTCCTAGTTTTAGTCTTTGTAATAATTCCGAGGCTATAGTTTCATATTTATATATTGGTGCTGCTGAAATAAAATGTCCCACTTAAATATCACCATGCTAGTTTTGTTGCTTCTTTAGCAGTCTCTTCTGTATAGCAATGCTATCATTGTTGGTACTTGTATTTTAATCTAGATACTAATAATTTCTGTAAAGGAAAAAAATCCAGTACTTCATAAAAGCAGATTCTTACAGGCAAAAATAGCTTTTGAGGATAGGGACCACCTGTAACTAATAATCCTGGCTTCTATATTCCTTGTTTTGCAGCCTGAGGGAAGCCACTTTGGCAGCTCTGAACCGTCTTCTATGTATGGCAGCATGTGTTAACTACTTAATTAGTGGTTTATGGACTTACCAGTTCAGGTTTTTTGTCTGTGAGATTTTTCCTTTGATAATTTGTTCATAAATATGACAACAGTCAATGAAGTAGAAAGCCTAAGGTCTTACACAGACACTGCTTTCCTCAGCAATATGAGGAGCACACACCCAGACAGAAGCCATGGCATGTGATCCATCCTGCTGTCTAAGAGCAGCTCACTGCTGGCTGAGATGCCTTCTATGTTCACTGCTTTCGGCTGTAGTTATTTCCCTGTGATTTATCATGGGCATTTTTTGGGGGGAGGGTTATTTATTTACCGCTTTGTTGCAAAATTTGATGAAAACTTTCTTATGATGGAGATTTTCCTAAGTCTTGTGGCCATCATCATAGAATGGTTTGGGATGGAAGGGACCTTAAAGATCTTCCCAGCTCTCTGCCAAGGGCAGGAACACCTTCCATTAAACCACATTGTTCAAAGCCCCATCCAGCCTGGCCTTGAACGCTTCCAGGGGCGGAGCATCCACAATTTCTCTAAGCAATCTGTTACAGGGCCTCCAGATTTGTTCCAGCAGATCTGTGTCCTACTTATGCTGTGCACCACGTTCAAGATCTTTGCTGTCTCTGCAAATCCCAGGTGTGCAAAGCTGTACCATTTGTACTGCACTTGGGGCACAATGATGTGAAGAAAAGTTCCTCCTGTGTTTTCTAGTAGTTGCCTGCAGTGATACAGGAAAAAGTCTAATTGAGGGAGGATGTCATATGTTTTCCTCATGCAAAGCATCTGATCTGAGTCTTACTCTTGTTAGTTTCTTACTGTTGACTTTAGGACTTTCTCTGAGGGTTTTTTTGTTGTTGTTGTTTTTGTTTTTTGGGTTTTTTTTTTTATTATTGTTTTGGTGGAGTATATTTTTTGATGATGATTAGGGTATTATTGGATATGCTCCACAAGTATGAGGCAGGTCCTCATACATGTGCTGATCCTAGCTAGTATAGCCAAAAACCAGGAAAGACCAGATTCAGCGTGAAAGCACAGGTTGTCACTGCTTTCCATCATGCCTCCTTTTAGCTGTTACCAGTAGATTGTATCCTCTGCAACAGTATAAAAGGGCAGATTTGGCAAGGTGATTCTGTTCTGAATTACTTTTTCTGTTCAGAGCATCTGACTATCCAGTGCCTGTTTTATGGGATACCCAAAGATACTTTTCATCACCCATTCCTCAGAGGTCCCTAAAGCTGTGTTTACACTTTCCCAAGACATGTAATCTTCCTTTCACCCTATTTTCTCCCACTGGTGCCAATGCCCAGCTCTTGATTTTCATTCCATACCCTTTCAGGGCAGCAGAAGTGGTCAAGGAGCTAGCAGCTCTCTTTGCTTAAGGTCAAGGATCAGGACTAAATGCCCAGCACTGCAATGTTTAGTTTTTCACTTGAGGGCTTTGGGAACCTCTCAGAAAAGTCAAAGATTCCTCTCTTACTCTTCCCCTTTCCACCCCAACCAGTTTTTTCTTCCATGGTCAGTAGTTTCTGATAAGAGGGTGCTGTTGCAGAACAGTTTGCCTGTGTATACATTATGTATTGCAGGTTTCTCAAGTGTAAAGTGTAGCTGGTGGTGTTAGGGCACACAGCTGTGTGCCCTTGTGTACCAGAAGATGGCTTCAGGTTCATTTGCCAACTTTTAATGAACCTCTTGTTGAATATCCCACAGGAGGTTGAGACAACCTCTATGAATAGCAGACCTCAGAGGGTGGCTGGAAAGACGTGTACCTTCTTAAAGTATATCCATAAAAACAGAGGTGCTTTTTTCCAGTGGGCATGCTCACTCCAGTGCTCTGATCTCGGGGTTTCCTGAAAAGTTTAACACATGCACATCAATGTCTTGAACCTGGAAAGTCCCAAGCCTTCCCTGTCTACTACTTTTCTGCATTGAAATGCCAGATAGTTTTGGGGGCAGTTATGAATTGTATTGTTCGTGTATTGAAAACCTTGTCTATGTGATAAGAATGAGCCTGTCAATTAGCATTCGCATTTGTTCTCAAAAAGAAGGTAAGTGAAAGTGTTCTGCCGATACCCATCTATTTAAATTTCATTCATAATCTAGCGGATATTTTAGAATGTTTTAATGTCCTTTCAAGCATTGTATAATGTGTACTGTGGCATGTTTATGTGTGTGTCTATAGGTGAAACTATTGGGATATCTTTTGGCAGTATCTGTTCTAGATGAGCCTTACATTAGAACACTGATATCCTACAAAAAGAGAGCCATTTTTCATATTGCTCAGGGGATTGGATTAAATTGCAGTGAAGTGCTCTTAATATAGAATGTGTTCACCTTAGGAGTTAGTGTGAAATAGCTGGGTATACTTCAAGTTTAAACCTTAGCCTGTTTTGCAATAGCTTCCCTCTGTAGATGAGCCCCAAGAGATGTCCTTGCTTAACTCTCAAATCTGAGAGCATTTTGAATGAATGCTGTGGTATTATAACCTGCAGCTCCAAAAATATCAGGATAGAAGAGTTTTCCCTTATGAAATGTTCCCAGTATTAAAAGACCTCAAAAAGGAGTCTGTAACCTGGGAAAGGCTTTTCTTATTTGACTTATTTGTGAAAAAAAGAAATGAAACAAACTCTTTGCTTCCCACATCAAATTGGTGCGTGCCACTCTGAAATATGGCTGGGATTTCTTGACTGAAGTAACACTGGAGGCACTTAGGAATTTTTATATTTTTTTTTTCCTTACAGCCATCTAAAATGGTGAGAACAGTAATGTGTACTGTTTTCTATTAGTCAATAGCATCTTGACTATAGGTTCAGTGGAAGACCAATCACTCCAAAAACAAGCTAAAACTGCAGTGGCAGGGGAAAGGAGAACATTTCTAATTTATCTTGATTCATGATAACTGAGAATAAGATTTTGCTACCTGGGGAGTGTTTGTTTCTCTATTTTTGGTGAAATAATAAGATGGAGATGTATCTGGAAAACCATTTGGAGTTGTTGGGAGGGGGACATTTTCTTTCCACTGTGAGACTGGGGAAAGAAAACATGTACTTACTTAATATGCATAAAAATGTACAGTTCCTCTTCAAAGACAGTAAAACTTAATCATACTCCTTAAGATATGTTGCCAGTTTATCTATTATTAATGTTATCCATGTTGGTTTTGTGAGCATGGTCTTAGCAAATCTTAGGTCTAGTGTTTTGTTATTCCCATTTTTTAACATACGTCAGGGTTTTTTTAATTATTATTTCCACTTATACAATATAAAACAGGCTAAGGTAAACCTATTTTAAAGGTGGAAAAAATGCCATTTTTCTCTTGTATTGGTTACCCACTTCCAGTAATAGAATTTTATGTGTTCTGATTAGTTGCATTTTTTAGTTGTCATTATGAGTTTATCTTCACATGAATGCTTATGCTCTGAAAAGGAAAGACATTCAAAAGCAAAGATAATTAATAGCCTATAACCTACTGAAGTCTAATACAACCAGTAATGCTTCCCTATTCCTAATAATACTAAAATAAAATAGAAATATATTTGATGCTCTAAGTAATCTAAAAAAGAGAGAAAACTATCTACACAAGGGGGAAAAAGGCTGCTGTAGACAATATTACTCTAAACATGACATGGCAGCCAAGATTAAAAGCTAGTGTAAGATGGAAGAACTTCAAAAATTGGAGTAGAGATATATTACTGGGGCACAGCACATGTGTATGTTTCTCTTCTCGTATTAATTTTGTCCGCACCAGCAGTGTCCTGTAAGAAATGTAGGTTTAATAGGAAGAACATTTTCAAGTGACATTTATGATTAACACCTATACAAAATATATGGAAAAGAGTAGTAATTGAACAGCATGAGAAAAGGACTTCTTAGGAGCTGAAGGCAGACTTTGACAATCAAGCCTGCCAGCCACTGCACAGTTGCTTGCTGCTGAGGTGTAATTTCGTGTTGCTGATGTTCCACAAAGTTCTATCATAATTTGCCAGTTAATCTGTTCTTAAAACGTACAGTCCTTGTTGTACTGAAATGTGACATATTTGCAAAAACAACAAAGTGGCTGAAGAACATCTAATGGTTCCCTGTGTAACTATTTCCTTGAAACAGAATCCAAAGTGGTTCATTTTATTTAGTGAGGATAATGTTACAGCATGCAAACACTCCCTCCCCACAGAGTTTTGAGGAGGGTATCAGCAGCAGGGTATTGCAGTGATCGTCAGCCTATAATTTGAGGGAATACTGTCCTTTTCCCACCCCCTCTCCAAGGTATTTTTTGGGACGCCTGTTCTGATGCTGGGGAGTGCACAGCTTCCTGCTGGTTGCAGTGTTGTTCTGTGCTCTGTATCACTGGGAACACCATATTCTGGAAGGAATTAACTGTACTTGCATTTTTTTTACGTAAGTGACCGGTACATCCTGAACACTTTCAGAAACACAGAGCAAATCGTCATTTTAGGTGAAATGTACAATAAATTGAGACTTTTTTTTTTTCTTGCAAATATTTATTGTGATGTTTCAAAGTAGGTGGAACCTCTGTTTGAATCAAAACTGTAAGTGCAATTAAAATGCATACTCAGCCAAAAAATAGGCACATACATAGGAGGTTTTGAACCCTCATTTTTAGTTTCTGTAGTCTGTGCCAATACACTACAATTCTAAGATATGTTCTGTGTAATTGCTGAAGAGGAAGCAGAAAAAATACTGGAAACTCTTCTGTATTATGTTTGCATTGTGGTATCACTGTCTGGAATTCCTGTCTCCTGTGAAATATTTGATGTAGTGCAGATTTAAGACTGGAAAAGCTTAACAGTGTTTACAGTTAGAGATTGCTAATACATATGAACATGTAACAAACCACCTCTGTTTGGTGGCAAAAAATTAAATGTGAGGCAACCTGTACTAGACAACTAATGTTGAACTCTTGTGGATTATATATACAGGGTACCATGAAGAGGAAAAAGTACAGAAAGGACTTAGGGAAAAAAATGTAACTTACTTCTAGCACCAGATTTTAATTTCTTTTTTGCATTGAAAATTCAAGTTGTTTTTACCAATCACTTTTCCAGATCATATTGTTCCTTGTCTGGTACTTGAGTTGCACTTTTATTTCTGAAGTTAACACTTTAAGACATTGCTGCTGGTGGTGTTTGTTCATTTGCTTATTCAAGTGGGAATGCTTCTCATTAACCCCTTCATCACTTCTTGTAGGAAAGGACATAAGTGGTGCCAGGAAGGTACAGGAAGAATATGGGAGTTCCTGAAGCTCCTCGTGAACACATCAGGCTTCTCTGAAAATACTGAGTGGCTTCATGATTAAAATGAGTCCTGACTTTCAGTGCAGATGAGTGCCAGGTATTGAGGAGGGGACAAAACAGACTTACACACCAAACTGTGCCTACAGCAATCAGTGACTGATTCCTGGCTGTTGTTGCTGCTCAGGGAAAGGGCATTGAGTTTTGTTTTGGATAGTTTTCTGCAAGCATCTGTTTGGTGGTAGATTAAAAAAAGAACCAAAACCCATATTGAATATCATGTCCCATTTTGGGCCCTGTTCCAAGAGTTAGTGGAAGAAGAAACATGAATGGCAGGCTTGGACTGGCTTCTGGAAGATGAAAAGAGAAGTAAGATTGGGGCTAGTCAGTCTGGAGAAGGGCGTGATGAAAGGATTGAAGGAAGTCAACATGTATGTTCCAGAACTTGCTGCCAAGAGATGCTTTGGAAGACAAATGCGTAGTGGTTTCAGAAGTAAATTGGACAATCCCAGGAAGAAGAAAAATTTAATTACATGGAGTTTGCTGCAGCCTATGATTCTGGGCATGCAAATTTTAGTAATGGCTATGTTTCTGGTGGCTGGAGTTACAGAAAATACTCAGTATGTTCACACCTCTCAAGTTCTTGTGCTTGTTCCTTAGGCATCTATGCTGAGCTTTCGGAGACAGCATACTCTGTCAGTCAAACCTTGTCAGTCAAACACATATGTACCCAAAAAGAGGAGTGCAAAAGAAGCTTGGATGGTTTTAGACCATCCCTTTGGATGTATCCTCTTTATTGTTGTAGGGTGGGGAGTATTTGTATTCAAGGTTTGGTATGTCAGCTAAACTAGAATTCTCAGTAGCAGTGAGGCATGAATATCTTAGAGAGGTGCTTGGGATTTTAATTTTGGATTTTAATTTTTGTTGTGGTGTGTAACTTGTGTTTTTAACAAAACCACCTTTGTTCTGCTCCCTCCCCAAAACCAGTATTTTGTGTCTGTCTTCCTTTGGATAAGACCAGTTCCTTTCTTATCTGTTGCTCATAGCTTTGGGGTTTTTTCCCCTCCAAAAGCAGTTTCATGAAATTGCTGGCTGTTACCAGGTTTTGTTCAGCAGCTGCTAAACAAAGTACTCCTCTTAACTTCTTGCATCTGTATAATGAAGGTTTGGCTTTGTCCAGTAGTAGTACTGTCTTCAGCTCTGAGATCACATTGTTAACAATTTGCAGGTGGATAAGTTTTAATATAACTATAAGCTGTTTGTTTATGCCTTAAACAAACAGTTCTTCATTAGTTGACAATATACAGGGTAAATTGCCTATTTTTCCAAGTCCTTGCTTTTGGAAGCTCAGTTTGAAAGGAGAGGGCTGTGGTGTTTTATCTTTGTTATGCTATCTCTACTAATGTCTTAAAATGCAGAGCTGCTTTTTGTTTGTTACAAAACTCTGTTTTAAAATATTAAAATATAGGAGTAATTATCCTGAAGATAAGTAACCTTTATGTAAAGTTTTCATGTGAGGAAATCTCTGGCAATACAGTTAACCCTCAATTGAACTTTTTTATTTCACCTCGATTTGCTGTACCACGTGTTCAAGACTGAGCAGTAAACCCACCTTTGCCTATGTCTTTACAAAATGAAATACTTCTTTATGTCTCTGAGCTGTTTCTTTGCTACCAAGGACTGGATGCCAGGAGAAAGAGCCCCCTATGCTGTCAGGTATACAGGGTCCCAAATAACCATCTGTAATGCCAAACTTTAAAACGTATTTTAGCCCTTTTGGTGTAATATTCTGGTCTGTACTGCCTGGCCGAGTCTCCCTGTGCAGATTTATAGTTTCTAAAGCTGACACATCTTTTATTCCAGTCTAAGTATCCTAGAAGTGTGTTTACATGACTGGAAAGAGGAGACTTCTTCCTCTGAACTGCAACTGTCCCTTGCTTGTGGTTTGAAACTCCCAACTATTGATAAGTGTAGACAGGGTTTACATAAAAAATCAGGAGGTCTCTTGCCAGTTCAATGAAAATTGGCCTGTGGTGTTACATCTTGATCTTTCTTTTGCCTCTCAAAGTATATAATCATCGTGTCTTGCATCTCAAAAATAATTTTCTGGTATTTGAGTATATCTTTGGAAGAATGAGTCGTGGGAAAACACAGGCTCAGAGTTCTTGCACAAGTTTACTGACTCCTTGTTTTGGTTTAGTCTACTCTTTCCTGCCCTCCCAATTCTCTGTGTTTTTCACTATGGCTAGGAAAAAAGATACAAAAAGCTTTGATTAGGGTTTCAAAATCAGAGGTGATTTCAGTTGTTTTAATTTGCATTTCCTATGGAAAAACCAAGCCTGTGATACATTTCATCTTGTGTTCCTAAGGAAATGTGGGATAACACTGGTGTTCCTGCAAATTCCATTTCAAGAGATTTCTTTTAAAGGAAGGTAATTGCTATAATATGGTTTACAAGGAAAAAAAATTGAAAGCATTTCTCATCAACTTCATATATGGTATATGCCAAATTTTTATTTATTCTGCTGAAATGGGAAAAAAAAAGGTGGGGGGTGGAATATTATGAGCCATGGAAAATTTGGGAATAAATGTTAAAAATTTGTGACAACAAAAAATACTAATTTTCCATTTCTTTTTGTTCATGTCTGTATCTAAAACTGATCACAAACTGAATCCAGTTTTTTACTCTTCACTTTAAACTAAAAAAATTATGAGTTGTTTTTAACTTCTTCACAAAAAAGTGAGATGGTGAAAGGATTAAATCACTAATACAACAAGGAGTAGTGACTTTCCAGAATATTTTAGTCTCAGGGCTCAGTTTTCAGGAAAAGTCTTTCAGAAATTCACTGTCTTGGACTCTACCACACTTTCCAAATATTTTTAACCCCCTTGTCCTATGCACACTCCATTACTTTAGTATGACAAAATCTGTGGCAATTTTGCGTGGAGACCTAAACATAGAGAGGCATTATAGATCCAATATGTTCTCTTATTTTCTCTGTTTGGTATTATGTTCCTAATGTGGACTACAGAAAAACGTGTCCCTTCTGTGACATGAGGAATGGCCTGTTTATTTGCATGCCTTCAAACTGTCTCTGTGTAAGGGACTCGGGGAACTTAATTGTCTATTTGCCAGTTCCAATAGCAAAAAATGTTTAACATGAGAAAAATCTCATTGTCTATGACTCCATTAAAATATTCATCACTGCATGGGTCTTGTGCTCCTCTCAAAGATGTATAATCTGCATTTCTTCATTTCCATTTTTCTTTAAAGACTGTTAGGCTTTTTATGATCATGTCAATCAGGTTCTTTATTTGGTTTATTCTAACTGTCTTTTTCTTTATAATAACTTCTGATGTTTGAAACAAAAGGCTTTTGCTTTCTCTTAGCAATGTTGGTGCTGTTAAATGACTTGAAAATGTTGGAAAAGGAGAAAGCAAACCATTAACCTCCCGAAGTGCATTGGTATTAGGAACATTAAATACACCTTTCTCCCCTTCTAAAAATGAGTATATGATGATTTGTCTGTTTGGCTTACTCTAAATGTACATTCTCAAAATGATAAAATTAATTTCTTGAATCCCTTTGTCACTTCTGTTCACAGTGTGTCTTTCAGTAACTTACAGGAGACTGCATTTCGTAATTACTGTGTGTTCTTAATGAGTTTCATATTAAGAAATTATGCATGAATTATGTTTTCATGCTAATGGGCATTTTGAGATGGGTGTGCTAATCAAGTGTAATTGTACTTGCTTAAACTATTTCCAGGTACACCCACCTTTATGGAAGCATTAGCAGCCAATGGTACAACCAACATCCAGACATCTGTAACAGGAGTGACAGCCAGCAAACGAAGGTTTATTGATGACAGGAGAGATCAACCCTTTGATAAAAGGCTACGTTTCAGCGTGAGACAAACGGAGAGTGCCTACCGGTACAGAGACATTGTTGTCAGGAAACAAGATGGATTCACACACATTTTGCTATCAACAAAATCATCTGAAAATAATTCATTAAATCCAGAGGTCAGAACAATTCTGATTTGGGGAGGGGAGGGGAATTTGAAGTCCTTGCCTCATTTCTGCTTGTTATTCAGGCACAAACATACACAAAACACGGTACGGGTTCTTACTTGCAAGATTTACAATTGACTTTATGTGTAACTCGCATTTAAAAACTCTGTTGTCTGACCATGTTGATGTGTACTGTCTTTTATAAGATGTGAAGTGATTTACAAAGTGCAACTTGAAAAAAGCTTTAGCCTCAATTAAGGTTTTTTTTCTGTATTGGTTGCATATGCCATCTGCTGTCCAAGTTACAGAAATGCTGAATGAGTGCATTAGTTACAGATAACATCTCACAGGTCTTTCCTTAATGATTTAATGATCTTTGTCTAATTACATTTTTGAAATGCAAAGCTTCTAATACATTGACTTCCCCTTTTTTGGATAATGAAGAAAGTTAACTTTTCTAATAAGGTGGTTGAGTGGGTCCTAAGGAAAAATTAAAGATGTTGAAGGGTCTCATAGGGGGAGGAAGAGAACAATGTGATACTTTGTAATGATGGATTAAAATTATTCTTACGAAATTTTTATTTTTCAGGTAATGAAGGAAGTCCAAAGTGCACTGAACACAGCAGCTGCAGATGACAGTAAACTTGTGCTGTTCAGTGCAGTTGGTAGCATTTTCTGCTGTGGTCTTGATTTTATTTATTTTATACGACGTTTAACGGATGATAGAAAAAAGGAAAGCACTAAGATGGCAGAAGCTATTAGGTATGTATGACTATCTTCAGTCATCTGATGGGTTTTTTTTCATAATGCGTCCTGGCTTTTTCTGTCTTTATTTCAAAAGCCTCTTACTCAAAAAAATCAGACATTCACCTGTTACGTTATAGCGTGCAGCACTTCTTTATGCTCCCTGTCCTTTCCTATTTGGGTTGTCATTTCATGCATTTTTAATTTTAAAATTTAACTATTAAAACTGGGAGTATTGTAATTCTTCTCCAGTTAAAACCAATATTAAAATACTTCAATAGTCATAGGGTTTCAGGAAAACAAATTTAATGCACCAAAACTCAAGATGTGTATTGAATGAGTAAATTGATATAGCACGTTCAGAGACGTGGACTGATGAGCATTTTAGTGGAGTAGATTAATACTGGTGCTCATCATCCCAATGCTAGGGATGTAGCTAGGGGTAGTAAACCTAACATTTAAACAAAATGAGCTGAACTACCAAAAAGAAATATATGGAAAAAAAATATGGATCTTGGAGACACATTTTAACAATACAAACAAGTACATTTGAGCACTGGTTTTGAGATCCTGGTCTCTTGCATTCTTGCTGAGTATCTATATTCTTTCAGAGCCCTTTTTCTGCTGTTATCAATGATCGTGTTTCTAAAAAAAGGCCGTGGACATATAAAGCCTCTTTCATTGGAGGCAGAGTTGGTTCCTAAAGATTGTAGTTACTTTTATCAAAGGAAATTCTTCAGTCATTTCATGTAAAAGTTGTTTATGCAGTGACTTTCAGATATGGCCAGAAGCTCATAGCACTGAGCTTCTATCACAGTTTTGATTTGGGCACTTCCAGAAACCTGTTCTTTCACCTAATATTCATTGTTAATAAAATGGGCAAAGGTGACTTAAAATACTTATGAACACACACCCTCCCTTTCAAATATGGTATTTTGAATGTGTATTCTAGAGTTGGTCCTCTCTGGGATATTCAGACATGATTAAAATTATCTTAAGTCTCTGGATGGGATGTTTGTATGATGACTTGCAGGAGATGGTTCCATGTTTGGATTTGGGGTTTTTTGCATTTAGCTATTTCAGCCAACTAGAATGAGTTAAGAAGGAGTGTGATAAAATTTAGTGCTGAATGCAGTATAGTAAAATTGTCCTGTTTTGCAGAAATACAAAAATATGTAACACAGATAGGAAGCAAACTTTAAAACTACCTGTGTATGTATTCATACATGCATGAGTATTTTTTCCTAAGAAGCTCTTGGGGGCATTACTGTTTGAGAACAGAGAAGCATCCATAATTTTTAGGTACTGGAATGAATTGTCATTTTTTTTGTTGTCATTGAAGATGAGAATATGTATATGTCACCTAGTAGCATAGTACCCAGAGCATTATTACCAGCCCAAAGAAGGGAGATGAGATGGGGAAGTTTACAGGTGTGTGATATGGGATAATAGAGCTCTACTATTTATCTTCATAAATTTAAAAAGCAGATTTATTTGTTAAGCTCCGCAAGGAAGATAATAATGCTTTGCCCATCTTCATTTATACCTTATTACTGTCACTTAGAAACACAGGTAAATACCTTATGCTGGTGCCATGCATAAATATAGTAAGGACCGAGCAGTGCCGTGCCGCAGTTGTGGTACCCAGAGGTGAGGAAAGGCTGCAGCCTTGTCTGAGAGCTGTGGGACATGTGAATGTACCAAAGTGCCGTATCACATGATGCTTGTAGAGGGGTGTTAACTCTGCACCTGGCCAGCTACTGTGATGTGCTGGGCTGGGAGCAATGCTAGGCTTTTACAGAATCAGAAAATGGTTGAGGGTGGAAGAGATATTTGCAGTCATTTTGTTCAACCTGCTCAAGCAAGGTCACCTAGAGCAGGTTGGCCAGGACTATTTCCTGGTTTGTTTGTTTTTGGTTTTTTTTGTTTTTTTAATCTCCCAAGACTGAGAGTCCATGACCTTGTTGCCTGCCTGTTTGGTCACCCTCACAATAAGAAAGTGTTTTCTGCTGTTCAGAGGGAACCTCCCATGTTTCAGTTTGTGCCCACTGCCTCAATGGGCACCATGGAAAAGAGCCTGGCTCTGTCCTCTTTGTAGCCCTTTTCAGGTAATTTTACACACTGATGACATCCCCCTGAGCCTTCTCTTTTCCAGGCTGAAAAGGGCCAGCTCACTCAGTCCTTGTGTCACCTGGCCCTTTGCTAGACAATCTGGAGTGTCCCTTTCACTGAGCAGTCCATAATGACGGTGGGGCTGAGCAGAGGGGCAGGATCGACTCCTGCAGCTGCCAGACAGCATTCCTCCTGAAGCAGCTCAGGATACCACTGGCACACTGCTGGCTCAAGTTCAACTTGGGATCCACTGGGAACCCTAGCTCAATTTCTGCCATGCTGCTTTCAAGCTTGTCTTCTAGCATATATTGATGCCTGGAGTTGTTCTTCCCCAGGCACAATGCTTTGCACTTCCCTTGTGGAGCTTTAGAAGGTTCCTGTTGTCTCATTTCTCCAGCCTGTCGAGGTCCCTCTGGATGGCAGCACAGTCCTCTGGTGTATCAGCGTGGTTTTGTATCCTGAGCAAACTTGCTGAGGATATGCTCTGCCCCATCAACCAAATCATCAGTGAAGCTGTTGAACAGTGCTGGACCCATCACTGACCCCATGGGGTGCACCATTTAAATCACTGGCCTGTGCCATGAGTCACCACCCTCTGGGCCAGCCATTCTGACATTTTTCAGTCCACCTCACTGTCTGCTCATACAGCTCATATATCAACAGCTTGATTATGAAACTCTTATGAGAGACAGCGCTGAAATCCTCACTCTGAACTCTGTGTGGACAATATCCACCTCTCTCCCCATATCCGCTGAATAACCGCCTCATTGTGGAAGGTTATCAGGTTGGGTTTTAAAGCAATGTTACTGTGGAGATGAATTATTACGGAGTTTTCAAGGGCTGGTGTATTTGACACTCTTAATATATGTAGTGAGTGCATGTTTCTGTTTCTCTTCAGGAATTTTGTGAATACTTTTATTCAGTTTAAGAAGCCTATCATTGTAGCAGTAAATGGCCCAGCCATTGGACTTGGAGCATCTATATTGCCTCTGTGTGACGTGGTTTGGGCCAACGAGAAGGCCTGGTTTCAGACACCATACACTACTTTTGGACAAAGTCCAGATGGATGTTCATCCCTTACATTCCCTCGGATAATGGGCCTGGCTTCTGTAAGTAGCTTGCAGGGTAGGGGCTGACAGCTTCACAATTCAGTTGGGATAATTTATCCAGTGTGATTTCGAGACTTTTTGCCTTCCTGTGTTGTCTTTTTCTTAATTTTTTTTCTTTCTCTCATGAAAACCTTTCATGAGAAGCCACTCTTTATAGCTTTTCTGCTCCATGCTCTTACAACTTTCTCTTCACCTGCATGCACGGAACAGAAGGCAGGCACAGGACTTAATCCCACCTTTGACCCTGCTGGTGTCTGAAGGGTGTGTCCTGTGTACCAAGACATTCGTCCCCTGCTGCTGCCTCATGGGGACCAGCCACAGACGTCTTGCATTCGCCAGTGTGGCACTCGGTGTCACTGCACAGCAGAGCGCTGTGGCACCAGCCAGGAGCAGTCTTATGCCACTATGGAAAATAACTATTTCAGCTTTCATGCACTCCTAACAAAAAGCTATTTAAGAATCTCTTACCTACGTTATTTTCATGTTGCTTAGTGTTTTTTCATGCTGTCTCCTTTGAAAACTTAGGCTTACTTCCCATTCCAGTTTGGACTGTATGAAACAAGTGCTTGTGGCTACAACTGTTTTCCAAAATTGCTGTTTATTATAAAAGCCATTTTTTCCCTGTAGGTATTTATTGATCAAAAAATCTACATTTTAGTATATTAAGACACCAGTTTTAAAAGATCTAATAGCTAATTGTGTCATATTTGGATTTAGTTGTTAGAAGAGAACAGAAAAGGTAACTGAAATAGATTAACAGTTATAAGAGTATCTTTAATATCTTAGCATGTTTCAAACTACTGATTGTTCCTTTCCCTTTTTATTTGGCCATCCATCCATTCCATCCATCCATTCCATCCATCCTCGTCCTTTAAAGACTTGTGGTTGTTACTTTTCATTTCTTTAGAAGCCGTACAAAAAACACATAAAGCTCTTCCCTAGTGTACTCTTTCCATGTGTGTTTGTGAATGCTCTCATTCTTAAATATAAAGATTTAAATTGAAAGCTTCCAGTGGTAACATAATGATCAGTGCAGAAAGGGGGAAAAAAAATCCACTGTTTTTGTACTATCCTTGACTCTCTGGAGCACAGCAGTGTCTCTATGGGACAAAGCTGAACTTTACTCAACACATTTCGTGAAATCCATACTGAAGACTTTGATAACACGGGTTTTTGTCTGTAAGAGAGAGAGAAGTCAGCAGGAAGATGTTATGAATGAAATGCAAAATATTCAGGCAGAAAAAAATATACGAAACAAAGAATTAAGGCCTCTGTATGCATGTAATATTTTCTACAAAGGTATCAATTCAGCAGGAGTAGTGCCACCCCTTACTTAAGTCAGTCTTACAATGCAATGTTGTCAGCTGTAGCTATGTAAAAGTGATCCATTGCAAGATTGCTGGAAATATCTTCCATGTGGGGTCAATCACCTTCTGTGGGTGAGCAGGTCTGTCATGGATGGGGTTGGGTGTTTGTTTGTTTGTTTGTGTTTTTTTTCACGAACATTTTCAACTGTGGGTTTATTACAGGAAATTTGAAGCCCAAACCTTAGGATTCAAAACTGAAACCATCTTGGAATTTTAGAAGTGTCCCTAAACTTGGCTTTTGAATTTTGAAAATAATCTGTAATAGACCTTAGGGTGATGTCTATTTGGGAAGATGATATGTTTCTGCCATGGAGTTCTTGCTCTGGCTGTTTGGTCCTAGATATAAAGCCCGGGAGCTGTGTGATCACACATCACACCCTGGGTCTCCCTGCCCGTCCCCAGCACGCTTGGCAGGATTTCTTAGCTTTTCTGTCAGTCATGAGGGAAACAGGGTTCCATAGTGCCTGGAGTCCACATCACAGCCAGGATCCAGGGTGGTTCAGAGCCCAGCTGCCTCCTGATCATAGTGTGAGAGCTGAGGTGCTCCATGGCCCCTGGTGTCTGTGGCCTTGCACAAAAGGACCCTGGTGAGCCTCAGAGCCCTCACTAGAAAGGGAGTCCAGAGGTCCAAGTGAAGTTCCTCTGTGGAAGGAGACATTTTCTACTCAGAGTAGAATATAAAGGTTGCTAATGACAATTTTAGTGAAATATTTTTATCATGCTAATTTCTATTGCTGTAGTATATTTCCTGGAAAGTAACCACCAAGTGAGTGAATTTTTTTACAGCAGGTACAAGGCGTGATTATGATTAAAGCTTGTTTAGCAGTTGGTCTCCAGCAGATGTTGTGTGTAGATCAAAAGTGAAGATGCCAGAGCAAGACATTTCCCTTCAAAACTTGTCAAGTGAGAACATCAATGGGAATGCTCATTTCTTGTGAGATTTTATGCTAAAACTGAGTTACAGCTGGCAGAAATAAGATAACTGCACCATTCTCATGGTGTTTCATGTTCAGGAGAACTCAACAGTAGCAACTAAGTTTTAGGAGGGAAAACAAGGTTTTCTAGCATTTGTTTTTATCCTTCCAAAGATACATGTGACAAATATGTAGACCTGACCACCTGGCTTAAATGTTTGCCTGTCATGACTGCTAGTTAGATTGACTTCACATTTTGATCTTTCTTAGAAATGTTAAGTGTTTTCTTAATTATTTTGGAAGAATATTTTTCCCCAGCTGTGTAAGAAAAAGGATTCCGTTTTTAGACAACCATGTGTACATCTCTGACTTTTAGTTAAATATTTCAGGTTATTATTATTCACATACATTCTGGCAAATGAGAAGGAATGGTTAATGAGCACTGTATATTTGATACTATGTTCCCAGAAGGTAGAACTATAGGGTATTGAATTTGATCATAGTGCAAGAGATTTGGGGTTTTATTAATTAATACATGTGAATCACAGCTTTCCATAGTAACTGTGAGAAATGTGTTGATTGTGTAAAATTGAAGTAAAATATGATAGGAAACTGGTTGGGCTTTTTTCTTGCATTCCTAATGGACTGGCAGTCAGGATGTAAACTGCCAGTAGAACGCAGACCATGTATTTTGTTACAAAGGAACAAATAAGGGACTGCAGAATTTCCAAGTTGCTTCATGTGTAAAATGGCAATATGGTAGCACAGCAAATAATTAATTATTTATTAAGTTAATAATGAATTATTTTGAGGTCCTTATTTGAAAGTTGCAGAAATAATTACCAAAATTTCCAGTATTAGAAAACATTTAAAACCTCAGTATTTTTCCCTCAGAAATGTTACACCTGTCAGGTTTATGTTTTAGAACAGCCTTATTTCCTAAGTTTCAAGAATCCAGTAATGGATTTTTAGTATTTTTCAGTGGAAATAAGTCATTACAAAACAATAACACTGGTTTTTGGGGGGTTTTTTTTTGAGGTAGACTGTTACTCTGACTTTTTAGATTCCACTGCCTGTTTCCATGTAAATGTCACTGCAAACAACTGCAAAAAACTTCTCTATAAAAAACTTCACTGAGGCTAGAATTAAAGTGGCTGTAGGACAAAGCTTTAATGGGGAAGTTGGTAAATAGTGAAGTGCATTATAATTATGAAAACATTTACAGAACTAGAGAGAGCATCTTGTTGCATAGGAGGTAGTACTCAATTCTATACCTCAAACTGTGTGCAAGATCTTTTAAATACTGGGGGTTTTAATAAGACTGCTGTATCAGATTCTGAAAGGATTTATCAGTTCAGTATTGGACTCTTGAAGAAAATGTGAATGTCTATTTTCTGTGAATTTGGTCAGAAATTGGAATACATCATTATAAAGTGCAAGCTGATGTATTCATTGCTGTTTTACAGATTTGCCAGGCATGATAACCTGTTATCCACATACCCAGATAACCAAGTCAGCAATACTGCAAGAAAGCCAGAGCCAACAACTATTCACGGCCAGGAAATGACAAAAGACATTTCCACATTAAACACTAATCATAGATGTCCACATTTCAATAACCACTGACCTAGTACTGGTCAACAACCTGGACCAGCCGGCTGTAGGCCAGTATTTTTCTTTTTTTAATTAAAACTTGGAAGAGCTGTAATAAAACTATTTCAAACAGTGCAGGCATTTTTCTTATTTGTTTTGAACATTTTTCCTTTGATGAGTTTTGTCTCATTACATTTCATACCAGAAGTAACTTTTTATCCCTTCAGGCCAATGAAATGTTGTTCAGTGGAAGGAAGTTGACGGCGCAGGAAGCTTGTGCCAAAGGACTCGTCTCTCAAGTGTTCTGGCCAGGAACATTCACACAGGAAGTAATGGTTCGAATTAAAGAACTTGTCACATGTAATTCTGTTGTAAGTTTCCTTTATCTTCTTGTATTTTTATGATAAGGTGAATAAGAATTAATCTAAGTAGTATTGGACTGCATCTTCTTGTCCTGGAAAAATTTAAAAAAAAGTCTTTTCATGAAACAAGAACTGCATTATAGTACAGCAGTGTTTTTTGACAGATTTTTTTATGTATCTTTCCGGTTTGGGGTTTTTTAGGATTCTTTTTTAAGTTTCTATCTGACTCTTCTTAACTACAGTGCACTGTGGCATTTGATAAGGAACATAAACCCGCATTGGATTTTTATGATATAATTTAGTATTAACATAGTTGCTGAAGTCCAACTTACTCTAATCGACAATATAAACAGTTGCCCTAACATCTGCACAGAAACACAGAAATCCTGAGTTAGCTTGAGTTCTAATTTAAATTACCTAAGAAATAAATAGAATCTTCGACATTATGCTGGACTTTGTTTTATGGGTAACACGTAGTGGTTGCGTGCACTACTAGCAGTTGCACCAAAGATAGCATCAAACAGTGGCAATTTTAACTTTCTTACAAGGAAAGGTGCAGTACAAATTAACTGTTCTGTGCATTAGAAATTTTGGATTTTAAAAGCAAATTATTCATTTTCTAAACAGAAAAATCAAATGAGATATTTTTCAGTATATTTTAAGTGCTCAAGGAATCAAGATCTGCTCAGTTATTAGAACAGTTTGGGATAATACCTTCGGTACTATGGACTTGCACTTTCCAGTAGTTACAAAACCATGTATATATATTCATAGTTACTTTATGATTTTCATTATTTTCACATTTTTGTACACTTTTAAATTGTGCTGGTATAAGGTAAAGGAAATTTTGTGGGATGCCACAAGGAAGATGACTGTGAGAAACATTTCTTACAGTCATAGTTTGTCCATGAATTGATAGGCTTAAGTTGATAATCAGCTCCAGAATTTGTCCATTTAAACCTGTTATATGCCCATAGAAGCACATGGAGTGCTCAGTTCTCAGACAATACTAACCCAACTCCCCTTTCTTTAATTTTGGCCTAGGTACTTGAAGAATCCAAAGCTTTAGTACGTAATATCATGAAGGTGGACTTGGAACAAGCAAATGAAAAGGAGTGTGAAGTTTTGAAGAAAATCTGGGGCTCAGCACAAGGGATGGACTCAATGTTAAAATATCTGCAGAACAGAATTGATGAATTCTGATGACATGCCCATGACACTGGAATTGTATTTCTTGGACATCAGGGCAAGCAAAATATGCCCATTTAAAAAAAATCTTATATAAACTAACCCCTTGCTCTGCTTGGGAACAGGAGTGGACACCCCCCCCCCCTCCCCTTTTATTGTCAAGGGGTTTAAAAGTACTGTATCTCTTAAATTTGAACAAAATTCCTTTCTCCCTGATTGTTACATGCAGATATATACACACACACAAATGTATGTGTGTGCATATATCTCTATATAGTCTTTTATATATATATATATATATAAAATGTAATATGTGTGAGAGTGTGTATGTAGACACACACACACAAGGTAAAAAATGATAGAGTGCACTACCAAACATCTCTTTAAAAGCTCTAGTTTTTGTTATCTTTGGCTAGTACTGTATCAAATAGAGAATTAATTAAAAAGTGAGTGGTGTTGCATTATTTTCTGTGTGGCAGGGAAGTCTGGAATAATGCTTTTCTTTTTCATGAGAATACAGAATTGAAACGGGTATTAGCCAGCCCTTGCTTTCTCTGCCCAATGAGTCAGCTTAGAGAAAAGGCATTGTCTCAGAAGAAGGTTGAAATACCTCAAGCAATGGAACATTCTAAAATTTTGGGGTAACAAAACCCTATTATGCTAAATTACATGTATCCCCAAAAAGAGAGTGTGCTCAGGATAAATGCTAAGGAAACGCTCTAATTTTTGGGGGGGAGGTATAGAGGGGTGGGAAGATGGGGCAGGAATATGTCTGATTCTTACCCAGACAGCATGAAGAAACCACTGTCTCTTAGGGAAAGGGAATGAGGGAGAGCCAGATGGAAATGGAAGGGGGAAGGAAAAAAAACAAAAAAATAAAAACAAACCACAAAAAAGCTTGTTTTGCAGTATTAGTGAATCACTGAATATCTTATGTATGAATATCCTAAGTTATAAGTTAGTTTTAGTGGGTTTTTAAAAAGCCTCTCTGGGTTGTGTTTGTTTGTTTGTTTGGGATTTTTGTTTGTTTGTTTTGTTGGGGTTTTTTTTAATAACTACATAAGTGCTTCTGTTGCTGGGTGAAAATACTACTTTATATACAGTTTGGGTTTTGTTTTTGGTTCTTTTTTTTTCTATTTGCTGGTTTAATTGATGTATTACACCAAAAATGCATTATATGTTCATAAATTTTAGGTTCACTTAGAATATATTATTTAATAAGTTAAAATTCTTTTGGCACACTATTAAGTAAAAAAAAAAAAAAACCTCCTTAAAAAAAAAAAAACTACCTTATATTAGATGTTTAATGTTCTTTGTCTATGCTTTTTTTTATTATTTGAAATATACACTATATGCAGTATGGTGTAAAAGAGTGCCCTGTGTAAATAGACCTATTTTGCATTCCTTTCAGGAGTGGTTATTGATTCCTGACTGCAGATATCTATTATTACTTGGATATCTGTGCTTGCAATCTTATTGAATGTATTATGAAGAATGAAAAAGAAATCAAACCTTATTTTTGTACAGTTTTGAACTTTTTACTTGGAACTGACCCACCTCCCCTTCCCAGTGGAGAGCTGTACAGTGTGTAAATCTGCCTTTACCTTGGATTGGTACAGTATTTTTGCATCTGTGGGACCTACTTCTTTGTTCTAGTAGTTTGAACTATATATAAACTGTACAATCTGTAAAGTTTTTATAGAATAAATATTCAGCTGTGAAAACTGGTTAAATAAAACTAATATTTCTTAACACATTTTAAATGTGGCTCTCACAGAGTTGTCTTTTTCAAAGACACTTCCATTCTAATTTTAAAGTTGCTAAAACAAATCTTGTAACTTAGAGGCTTTCATATTTGTTTTATTTTGTTTAAAAAGCTCCTCATTTCCTTAAAATTAAAACTTGAATATTAATTTATCAATATAAATTTTATAGAAGTTTTCTCTTACAGGAGGTAGATGGGGAAAAAAGACATAGGGAGTCATTCTACTTTAAAATATTTCGGTAGAGTTCAAACTAATGTTCAGTAAATGTTTTTTTGCAATCTCTTAAAAAAGATGGTTTTCCTTACAACAGTGGGGGCTGTGTTAGAATTCCTTGGTTGAATTTGATTTTAGTGAAAAGGAGAAGAAAGAATGCCTTTGTCTATGAGTTCTGTAATGTTAAGCTTTTTGGAGTTCAACTCCAATTTTGTATAAAGATCACTTTTCTGGCACCTCTAAGGCTATAGTGTTCATATATATACGTATCAGCTGGGGGATTATTTATGCTTTCTATAAACATGAAAGAACTGTTACAGTGAAGACATTTAGAATTAAATCAGTTGAAGGCAATTCAATTAAAAAAATAATTCTACTTCAGTTTTTTGTCTTGCTATCAGTCATCCTGTTATGTTGCCTACAGTTTTCATGATTAAATGTGAATAATTTATTGACTGTTTAAAGTCCTGTCTGATTGGAAAAAGTAATTCAGGCCACTTCCTATGCACTGTCAGTAACTACCTTGACACTAAAAAGAAATTGTGTTCTCATGCATAAATAGTACACACCTTTTGTCCATACACTGGACTACAGGAATACTCTTCAGGAAAATTCTGTACCTTTTTTTTCAATACGGGACAGTAAATACCTTCTGACATGTGTGAAGGTTACAGTCAAGTCTAGTTCAGTTTCTGCAAAGCCATAACAGGACAAAGACAGGAACATAATAAACCTCTCGTAACAAGCAGGAAAACCTGAGAGCTCATAAAAACTGACATTTTTTAAATGAGTGTTTTCAAGGCTTTTCTTCACAGAAGAGACCGGTCTTTGTTGAGCCTGATTCACTGCTGATGCTTGTACTGTTTTACGTAAATTTGCAGTACTGCATAGATTACCTAACCTGAAGCATGTGATCTAGGTTCTGATGACTGATTCCAACCATACTCACAAATGCTCTCCCAGGCATGTGCAAACTCTGCAGCCAGCGTTTCTTCTAAAGCTCCAGGTTTCGAGACACATTTTCCCAGAAGAAGTGGTACTTCAAAATGGCGCTTCTGTGTTAATTCTAGTGTGAATCTGGAGAATTTCAGAGCAGCATAAGTTGTTAAATCCACATGTAATGCAAGAACTTAGTATCTTTCTAAATGACTGCCAAGAAATCTTCCACAGGGCTTCTTTTTTTTTTCCCTTTTTTTTTTTTTTTCCTGGTTTTTCCTCCAAGCTTGAAGGCAAATCTCCTATTTGGGTGCCAGTGTCTAGTCAAAGGCTAGTAGAATTAGGAATAATAGTATTGGAATATAAAATTCAGCTAGTTTTAGCCTTGTTCATTCCTGATCCCTGCATCTCCTGTCAAGACTACCCATTATCCTGACTAATCACTACTACACATTAATTAGTTACAGAACATAGAGACAGTCTGTGAGGCAACTGGCTGTGTTGGTGCTGAAATCTAAAAGTAACCCAGGAGCCTTGACAATGCAGTGTAGGAGCCCTTCCATGACATTTGAGTTCTCTTTCTGAGATAGGCAACAGCCCAGGCACTACCCAAAGCAGCAAAATGAGGAGCACTGGTCACTGGACTGCACTAACCCCTAAGGCTTTCCCCACAGCAGTTCTATCACATTCAAATTTATTTTTGAAAGTAAATGAGAGAACTTGGCTCCTGATGAGCAAATAGTAGCAGAGACCCAGGGCTGAAGGTACTTGGAGCTGTTTGAAAGCCACCTGTGTGCACTTAATCCCACCTTCTGCTGCTGCATTACTTTGGAAGAAATCAGAGCAAGGTCTTAACTCTGGGTAAGCTAACCTGCAACATTTTGGGGTAATGTGAAGATCTAAACCTGCCTGTAGATTTTTTTCCCAGTTCACGGTCCCTAATTTCCACGAATCTGGGATTTGAAATGGGTCCTCTGAGCAAGTCCTCTACTGGATTGACAGCATTGCTAAGAGACACTACCCTGTAATTCAGATGCTGCACTATTATTATTATGGAAAAAAGGTTCAGAGGAATTAAATTACTCATTTAGGTGGGATTTACTTCCTAAAGTCAGGAATAGTTGAATAGAAAAAAAACACATAATACTTAACTATAAATTGCTTAACTTTGTACTGGTAGAGTTCATGCTTTACCCAAACGACTTCAATCAGTTAGGGGATAAGGCAGCAAACAAAACGTTTCTGGCCAAATGGACATGTAAAACTTCAATCCATGGAGTAAATGCTCTACCTGGGTTTGTTGCTGGACGTTAAGGCACTTTCACATTCATTGGGACATGATAAGTGTGCTTCTGAGAGTATGAAGAGAGACTAGGAGGGAGGAAATGCCTCAACTCAATTACAGTTTGCCACGTGATTTTCCATCCTAAGGAACTGCCAGTAGCTGTCAACACAGAGCTTGCAACAGAGTTGGAGTTGGCAACCTTCAGTCGTGCAGCGCAGGAGCTCAGTTCTACTGGAGATGGCACACTGGCAAATTTGCCTTTCCAAGGAAAGAAGTATCTAGAAGGGGAGCGCCTGTATAGTACAAGATTACCCTGGTCCTGCCTTGTACTGCCCTTCAGATTTCTCTAGAAAATATTTCACTCACAGCCCTCTGCATTTTCTTTCCTTACTCAGGGGGGATATGACTGCAGTTATGCACCAAGCTTCCTAACAAACAAACCCCAAATATCACCTCTTGAGGTATTCACAGGATGAAAAGCAGTTTGATGGGCAAAGGTATTGAAGTGTTATGCAAAATGAGAAGATGGTGATGGAATTCTGGTTCTTCTCATCCCTCCTGCACAGTGGAAAAGTAGAACAAATAAGCAGGATTAGAAAGCACCAGAGAAACAGCATGTTGGAAGTAAAAGGAGCTACAGCAAGAAATAGAGGAGTGGCAGGCATTCTTCCTGGAGTCCTCATTGTGCTCACTTCTGGAAGAGCTACAGTTGACAAGAACACCAGGGGGATGTATACCTGTTCCACACAGTCTGAAAGACATTATCTATACCTGTGTCTAAACTCAGATTTTGAGTCTCAGGCCCTTGTCCTCATGGGGGACTTCAACCACCCTGGTATTTCCTGGAAGGACAACGCAGAGAAGGGAAGGCTCAGGCAGGATCTCTTCTGGGTAAATAAACTCCCCACGGGCAGTGCAAAAAGGATGGAGCCAGGCTCTTTCCAGTGGTGCCCAGTGACGGCACTGGAGCAGTGGGCACAGTGAAGCACAGGAAGCTCCCTCTGAACAGCAGGGAACACTTAACGTCAAGCTGATTGCAGCACTGGCACAGGTTGCCTAGAGAGGCTGTGGATTCTACGTTGGAGGTACTCAAACTTCTGAGCGTGGTCCTGGGTATACAGCTCATGGTGGTCCAGCTCGAGCAGGGATGGGTGGGACCAGATGACTGCCAGAGGTTCCTTCCAGCCTCTGCCATGCTGCAAAAAGAAACAAACACCAACTTGCATCCATTTTCCAGCTCTCCAGTCATCATCACAAACTTCCTGTCTGGCTTGGACTGCAGGGTCATCAAGCTCTGGATCACTGCAGGCTGTAGTCGTTGAGAACCCAACTCCTGGTGGATGATACCAAGTCACCCAGAGCTCTCATAAGTACAGCTCAACTCATTTCAGTAAAACTGGTCTTATTTTACCCTGACTTGAAAAAACACAAGTTATTAATTCAAAGAAAAAGAAATTTATTTTCTCTAGGATAAACAGGACTGCAATACTTAACCAGAACAAATCCATGCCTCATACCTGAAACATTGCTTTGGCCTTGGCAACTCCTTGGAATTTTGCTTTTTCTTCCAAATTCTGCCTCAGTCAATAAGCTAGACAGTTACCTGGCCACGGCAGTCATGCTGAAGCAGAACCACATGGACTACCCACGAAGCAGCAGGTAGTGTGAGCCTTTAGAGCCACTGTAACTCATCTGTACCATGTTGCCTGGGTATAACCAGCTAAACACTCACTATAGAGCAACTGTGCAACTCTGCAGGGTGAGAAGTCAACTCATAATGTTCCAATAAACCAGTATTTCCTAGAAGCTGCTTTCCAAGACTCATAACCCTCTCCAGCAAAATATTGACTGCCAGACAAAACTATACGATTTGTCTCAGGAAAAGACACACGGAGAGGCTGCCCCCAAAGAACAGGTTTAGTTTGCCCTAGAATCATAAACGTCTGCAGTAACTGATATTAGTCTGTGGGGCAGCAGAATTGGTTCCAATGCCTTCAAAAGAAGATCTCTGCAAATTGTTAATCCTAATGATTTAAAGTAAGAAATCTGGAAATCTCTCACAGTGCACACTTAGAATAAACCCTTAAAAAATAATTCAGATCCCTGATCATTCTAAAAGGTCCTGGCGCAAGAAGATAGGCTACTGCATTTAATACTTGAAAAAAATACAACCCCAAGGTCTGCAGTTCAGGTTCCCCGACAGTGGATACACCCATGGTCACACCAACCATTCAAATGAAGGCAAATGTACTTTTTCACATTCATTCAATTATTTTACGTTCTGCTACAGGTTTAGCATGTTAGGTCAGCCAACTGATTTTTCACAGACGTTAAACAGTTTAAACATTATTGGTTGAAAACATAGTTTTCAATGAGAGAAAGCAGTAGGTGTGCAAGAATGGTATTAATGAGGTACCTCAAAACCTGAAAATAAGTAATGAGCTTTTGGAAATCTGTAGTTAGCCTACATTTAAAATGCCATTCAGCTCCCTCACTGCACTTCCTAACAGCAGGATGCTTCCACCCAATGCTCACATGGTAAGTTAATGCTTTGGGAAGAAAACTCACTGAACAAGAGATGTGGCACATCTCCTGGACTGTTCTCGACACACAGGTATTAAAACTACAGTTTTGCCACTGAGCTGGGACAGGACCCAAGGGAAAGGCCTGAAGTTGTGCCAGGGGAGGTTTAGGTTGGATATTAGGAAAAGGTTCTTCACCCAGGGAGTGGCTGGGCGCTGGAACAGGCGCCCCTGGGCAGTGGTCACAGCACCGAGCCTGGCCGAGCTCAAGAAACTTTTGGACAATGCTCTCAGGCACATGGTGTGAGTCTGGGGTGGGTGCTGTGCAGGGCCAGGAGATGGACTCGGTGATCCTTGTAAGTCCATGCCAACTCAGTACGCTCTGTGATGCTAAGAAACACAACAGTCTGTAGTGCTAATATATAAAAAATAATAAAATGAGTCATATAAAAATTGTCCAGAAGTTCCTGACATGGTTTGGTTGGCTGAAAATAAATGAGTCTTCAGAAATCCTCAGCAGAGTTTTGTATCCCAGGAAGGTGGTTTGAACATGAGAAGTTCCCTGATGGGCAGTATCTGGCACACCATCATTATTTCCCCATCGCTGACTCTCCTAGGGCTCCTGTAAGTCCATCGTGATGAGGAAGAGCAGCTGTAACCTGAGGAGAGCTGCAGCACCAACAGCCAGAGGTGCGTTATCACTGAGGCACAGCAGCCCGGCAGCACAAGGCACGAGGGAGATAAGCGCTGGATTTTCACTCCGGGCCCCGTCTCAAACTGAAACCGCTGGGATGGAGGATGAAGGAGAATCAAAGCATCCCACCCCAAATCCACGTGTAACGCAGGGAAGAGGCACGGCTCCTCCACAGGGATGACAGCCGAGATTAAGCATCTTCTCCACCCGTTGTTCCTATCGGGCACAACAGGAGCTCTGTCTGAGGAGCTGCAAAGGCGCCCGCCCGTGCCTGGACTGCTGCCACACTCGACCCTGCAAATCACTGGTGATAAAAGAGCGGAGTGCGGCGCTGCTCGGGTTACAGACTTGCCCACTTTCCCCAGCAGATCAAGGCGCTATCAACACCTCACAGGCTTGGTCCCAGCTCACACCAGCAACGCGAAGCTGCACCTTCCAGTGTGCTCCCCCTGATAACTAAAGCCACCCACACCTACACCCAAGAGGTGGAAAGGAGTTACCCAGGAGCCTGATAGAAGAAGTGGCTTATTCCTTCTGGAGCGTGTGGGGCCTGAGGCAGGAGTGCAGTGAGCGCTGCCCTACCCCAGGTGCCCTCAGACCTTGGCGGCTGGGTGGCCAACATCTGCTGCCAGCTCTTTCTCTTGATTCATGTTCTATGGAGGGGCATCAAAATGCCTTGGAAGCACTCACTGACCAACTGCCACTGAACCAGTATGGTCATAAATGAGGAACGATGCAAATGCCAAAGCCTCCCAGCCTTCAAACTCAAAATATATTTAGAAATTCTGTTTTGAACGATAAAATTAAAAACCCAGAGCACTGTGGGTCTCTCAGCAGCAAGACCTGGCTTTGTAGGTTTTGGGATTTGATCCTGTGGAGTGACACTCTGCCTTGTTGCTGGCTATGATAAGATTACATTTATCAGGGAGCTGGAGAGCCTCTGTGACTCTGTGGGAACCCCTAAGGGAAAAAATCAGGGTCTCCTCAGAACTGACAGGAAAATTTAAGACTTCCTCAAAGAAGAAAAGAAGCAAGGCAGAAGAAATCCAAGGGAAGAAGTGGAACTATTCCTGACAATCATGATAATTGCAGTTTTGTAAGTCAGGCTGGCTGGGTGCCCAGAATGGGTAAAAAAAAACCAAACCAGTTTAACTGACAAGCATATAACCATTTGCACAACCCTGCAGCAAAGCAAAAGGACCTCCATCTTCTCAAAAATCTCATTTATAAATTTTCCATCATATCTACTTTTTTTTTTTTTTTTTTTAATTTGGGCAAATTAATGAACCTAGGCTTTAAAGCAGTAGTGAAGTTTTATATTTCTGACAGTAACCATGAGATTTAGACACACGACTGTCAGTAAAAATAAATAGGAAATAAATCTTGCTTAGATTTTTAAAATCCCTTATTTAAAATATGTTTATGATACATAACAAGTCAAATATATATTCTGCATGTATTACTTACCCAATAAGTTTACTGGGTTTTGGTTTTGCCCATCGTAAGAATTTCAGCTACATTTTTGTCTCTAATGTTCTTTTTTTTAAGGTTTCACTAACAAGTCACCCAATTACCTTTGCATCATGGCAACTTTAATCTCAGTTTCATCCCCCTGCCACAATGACCTACCATTGTGGCAGTACAATTTCTGAATTCAACACTTCTGAAAATAAGAAATGTTCACAAAACTGCAGACCAAGGCATCCTGGCACAGCTTCAGAAGTTCACATTAAAGGTCCATGGTGCAAGATTATATATGATGGGGAAACTTTCACAAGGAATTCCAGAAACTCTAGAGGTGGATATCAGGCATCCTCCTTGATGTTCTCTGTGGTAAACAAAACACTTAATTTTTTTTTTTTTTTAACAGAAAGTGGAACAGCAAAATTATTTTGGACTGTTATTTGATCTGCACACTTTTTTCCTGCCTAGAAAGAGTTAATCCATACAGTAGTTTTCTTCCTTTAGCAGGAACTACACATCCCCTGATTGAATCGTACAAAATATAAAATTATAAGAAATAGTGTCCCTCAAGCTTACTAAGGGGAGAGGCAGGAGCCACACGAAAGAGGAGCATCTGTAAGGCTGGGCACTACGTTCTTCCTTAACTTTTCAGGGTCTGCCCATCTATTGAACCCCCTTCATCCCTCCCTGCTGCACTCCCTTTGTCCAGCCACCCTTGAAGCAGAACTTCACCAACACTCAGAGCAGCTTTTGACAAGGACATGGTAAAAATTTTCCCAGCTGGAAGAGGAACATGGGTGCTGGAGGAAGCCTGGCACTTCCCTGGTTTGAGCTACCCAGAATTTCTACTATACAATGTTAGAGAAACTGAGACATTTAGGCTCTTAATTGTCCATTCACACTGACACGAAATAGGCCTTGAGCACTGTTGGCTACAGTCTGCCCAAAATTATATTTACTACCTAATTTTAATAAGTTTATCCTTCCTAATGATCATTTTGTATCAGGAGAGAATAAGCAATCCCTCAGGATCCAGCTCCTTTTTCCCTGAGCCTTTGTAATATACTGGTTTCTCAGCCTTGATGCCAGCTCCCCACATGCTCAGAATAACATAAATCACAATTTTATCTAATCTGCATCTTTTCTAATAAAAAGAAAGTCCATTTCTCTCCTAGCATTATGTCAGTATTCATTCTTGAAGTCCCCTGGAGCTGCATCCGATTCATACCGAGTACAAAAATGACTGGAGCACAATCTTTGGGTTGCCTTTATTCAAATCCTTTAGTCTGTTTTGCTGCTATCCATCTTTCCCACAAACCCAACTCGGTGCCTGCTAACACAATGCACAGTACCCTGGCTCAAGACTCGCTGTTTATGCTGCGCTGGACACGTCTCTTTCCCTGCCCCCCCAGCATCTCTGTGCTTTATTTATTCTGCTGACTTGTGCCAAATGCTGAAGTCACAGTCTGAGTTTTCAGTTAACTCATATTCCTACCTTTTTTTCCTATTCTTATTGCCTTTCCTCACAAACATTATCAGGTTTGAATAGCTCAGTCTTTTTCATACCTGCCATATATTTACGTAATGGACAACTGTGGTTTATTTTCCTTTGCCCCTTCTCATGAAAACCTGGCAGCTCACAGTGCTCCATCCTTGTGCATTTGCATATCACCTGGGATAATCTGGACCTCAAAGTGACATGGGGGTTAAGAAATATGAAGCTTATTTTGGCTCTGTTGTGATTCTGAATCCTAGCAGCCAACTTGCTTCTTTCAAAATGTCATTTTTCAACAAAACCCACAGGCTTTTAGACTCTAATTCATCCCAAAAACACATTCAGATGAGCAGGCTCCAGCCAGCTCTCACTTGCCATGAGGCCAACATGCTAACAGAGCTCCATCTTTGCTTTCAAAAACCTCATGACAGGATAATTAACTTAATAGTCCAGACTTCTCTTGGGTCAGCTTCAATTCCCTTCCCAGAAAACTTCCCCGGGCTCTTGACAGTATCTTGAAACTGGTTTTCACTGTCTCACACTGTTACCACTCTTGACAGTCTGGTTCAGGATTTTCCCATGTACTAACCTTTTCCATCACCAAGGCAAGCCAGATGCTATTGAAAGAGAGGGAGATCAAGGAATGATGGATCCCCCTTGGTAATTCCCCAGTACCTTCAGAACCTGGGAAAGAGGGCATTATCCTGCTGGCAGCAACACCCTTGGAACAGCTACAGGGACACAACTAAACAGGCTGCTTGTCCAACTGCAGCACCATGGGGCAAGGACATTTCTGATCCTTCTTTGAAAAGGCTAATCAAGTTTAAAAGCATTGGATTGGGTGAAACACTCTGCAGTGCGCTTCCCTCTTCTGCAGGCTCGCTTCTGTGGTAAGGGCAAAATCCTGTGTGCAGCTTTGCTCCTCTTCTCCATTATTATTATTATTTTAAAGGAATCACCAGAAGGCAAAGATTGTTTTTACACATTAGTGCTGCACTTGACATGATGCTGCTAGCAGGCTATAGCATTTCATGTTCAGTATGAGAACTGATTAGAAACTGGGCAAAGTGCTCAGAAGTTGCACCGTTTCACTCTAAATGTGCTACTACCCATAGGGAATCCTTCACTGAGAACATCCAGAAAGCTCATGCAGGGAGGCTTTAGACAGCAGAAATAAAGTTTATACCCTCTGCAACAAAACTGACTGTAGTAACTGCAAATTACAGACACAGGGAAATGTCTGTGGAGGTCAAAAAACAACAACAAAAAAAGGCAAACTGAAGATGAGCAAAGCCAAAAGAAACTGAAGTCCATGAGAAGTTGTTACTTACTTCTCCGTCTAAATGGAAGCAGGATTCTTTGACAATTCTGATTCCAGAAAAATATGCCCCATCTCAGGGTCATACAGAAGAACTCAGAGCTGATGAGAGGACAGCTCTAGGGACTGCTGTCACCATATCATGCCACCCACAGCAGTAGTTATTGCATGCTTGCAGGTGGATTAACAAAAACATTTAAATGCCTCTCATGGGGAGTTACCAAGAGGCTTTTTATCTTGCCATAGTTGTACAAGGTCAAGAAACCAAAAGGGTTTGTACAACACCGATCAACTTCCTGATTTTTTTCTCACAGATTCTTGTATTTGTAGATGTTCTCTTAGAACAGGGCAGTTATCTCACCTCATTTGATTGGGAATGGAAGAAACTTAAACATGCTCAGAGGTATTTGGCATTGTAACCTATTCATTAGGAAGAAAAAAACCTGGTTCTTACCAAATTCAGGACACTGTGGAAGAACCTGAGAGGTCTTGATGCACACTGCAATCAACTATCTAAACATTCTGTTCTCTTGTGACCACAAGACTCTCAGATTGTCTGGAGAGAAACACATCAGAGCCCCATGTCTGGAAAATACTGTATATCTTTCTAGATTATTACTGAAGAGATTCAAGGTAAAATTTTTCATGTTCAGTCTCTGTCCAAGACCAGTTTCTAAATTCATTTTCTTATTTATCTTTTTACACTTCTTTGAATTCAGAAGTAAAAAGGGGCCAACCACAACCCTTTCAGAGCAGTAGCTGTATAAGCTGGCAAGCCTTAAAAACCTCCGGTGCTTCTACCATGTCCTCACAAGTTACGGGGACAAGAATCTCTGACATTTTGGACAGAGTCTGGTTCATGAAGCCATTCCTGTGTTATTGAAAAAACTTCAGCCAGACATCTGTCGTATGTTACCATGGCAGATTTCAACTTTTAAAAGCAGATGTCAGTGAATCCAGGAGGACTTGAACTTCCTGAACAGCTCACCACTCCATACTGGAGTAAGACAAGGAAGAGCTGCTCCAGATCATAGAGCACCAAAGCAGCCCTGCATGGGGCAAGCCTACCTTCTGACAGTGATGTTAAAGACATTTTCTTCACAGCTCACCCCTCTAAAGGTCCTTCATCATATAATTCCTTTGATCCAGCCATGCATTAGAGAAGAAGCAGAGGGAACAGCATCTGGATCTAAAAGAATCTCACATTTAGCTGAAACTGAGCAGTAGCTCCACTCTGAGCCCCCAGAGAGGAAAAGTCAGGATAGATTGTCATTCACAAAATAAACAAATCTATAGAATAAAAATTGGCTTTTCCACGCAATCTACCCACACCAGTGAAGAGTTTTGCCTAGAGCTCATGTGCTTTCTTCCATGGAAGTGTCATGGCTGTGCTCCAAGCTTCCACGTCCATAGGAGCTATACGGGAGGTTCCCACGGTCAACAATACCTTGGGGACTTGAAAGAAAGCTACAGGAATTCTTCATTATTTAAAAAAGCACTCACTTCTCTCCAAGGGAAGACAGAGAGGAGAGAGGTTCCCATGCAAAGTAACAGGGGTGAGGTTGGGCTGGAAGCCCTTTTGAAGCCACATCTTATATCGCTTCCTGAAAACGTGTTCAATCCCTGCTGAATCTTGCCCCTCTAAATCTTTGTTTCAAGGCACGGAGGTCTGATTTCACTCTAATTTAATGAGAAGTTTAATGTCTAAATGTTTTGAGCGTTGCTTGGGGAATAGCAAAGAAAGCCTGGCAGCAAGAAGTAGAGAAAAAGGAAAGAAAAAAAAAAATTAAGTCTCTGACCCTTTGAGAAATCAGGGAACCAAAAAAGCATCCTACTGATTCTGCAAAGTTTAAGGGACTTCTATCAACAGGGATCAAAACTTGGCTCTTAAACCTCATGTATAATCCCCAAAATAAAGGCCTGGCTGCTTCCCACCAAATGCATCAATTTTTGCCTAGCTCATAGAACTGACACGCTTATAATGGGAGCCATAATTAATAGTGTTTCAGCAAAACAAAGCACGAGAATGTCTCTCTGCTCAACTGAAAGAAAAGTCCTACAGCTAAAAATCCCAGCCTTCCTCTCAGGGAGAGCAGAACAATGAATCTTGCTGCAGAGTGACATAGTCCAGGCAATTACAAGAGCTGCAGACCTCAAAGCCACACTCTGAGCATGACTGGAACATAAATAGATTAGCAACTGCTAAGGACTGCTCTTCCTCCTGATTCACAAAGCATGTTCCCACTTCGCTTTTGATGCCTTTAATGATGCACAAGCATTCTTTTAATAAGAAAAGCCATTTCACATTTTTATAAATATCCCAAATGCTCCATGTTACACTTAGTTACCCTTCATCCCTCTGTTCTCTGCAATGCTGCCGACTAAATGGAGCCATGATTTTCCAGCACATTACAGTCTTGCCTTAAGCAGAGTAAACCCCATCCCACTTCCTTCACTTACATCACCCTCCAGGCAGGTAGAGGAAAGATAGGACTTGTTTTGCCCTGAAACCCCGGCCAAAACCACCCCGGCTCTGATTAGCAGTCTTCGGAGGAAAATGGATGTGGCAAGCACCAGTTCCAGGTTCTGAGATAAATTCTGTGAACGCTGAATGGTAACCTATGGCTCTCTGAGTGCTTTGCAAAGCAAGGAGCATCTCTGAGACTGTTACACTGAATGGGAGAGTGTCAGAGCAGCACGGAACTGCCGGGCTATTTGTAGAAGGTCAGCCAGCAATTTGTTACCAGGGCTACAAGTAAAACCCAGACGTCTCTATCACTGCACTCCAGGCATCTTTCTCTTTCTATCCCAAACCGTCTGTCCTCATGCCCTGTACCGCCTCCATGCCCGCCCCCCTCCCCCCACAAAAAAAATCAAACCTGAAAAACCCAACCAAAAAAACCTCCACCAATTTTCCACTTCCACCAGTGCAGGCTGCACTAGAATCCAAAAGAGCACTGTAATCCTTCACAGTGTCTCGCAGCTGGTGTAGGCAGCTCACTACTCAGCACGCCCACTTCTCTGCACCTCTGTTCTGAGGAGAGGAAATGCGCTTTGTGCGGCCGGGTATCCAGCCTGAAGGCGGTCAATGCCATTGGGGAATTAATTGTCACAAATAAACACCACAGCGATCTGCTTTTTTACGGTCCTCAAAACTCAGTAGGGACTGCTGGTTTTTTACAGATATAATCTGTGAGTGCTTACATAATTTTAAATACTTAATTCATGGAACTTGCAAACTCATACACGGAATTGCTAAATGCCAGCTATTCCTACTGACCTTTAAGATCAGTGCAGGCACAGAGGTTCCACGAATCTCAGACTGTGATTCTGAAGTATTTACCATGAGAAATGCAAGTCATGCCATCCTGAACAGCAGCACAGACGTCAGTGACACCAGGAACACACCACCACCTTCCTGTCAAATCAGTCACAAGTACAAGAAATGGCATTTAAGTCAATTATGGGATAGCAAATCATACCCAATGACCACAAGGCTCAAAAATACATGAGCACATTTAAATAATTTTATGGGGCTACAACAACTTGTTCTGACACCAGGAGAGCTAAAGATGGATTTCGCATCTGACCAAAAAACAGGCAACAAGGATCAATGTATCACTGCAAGGGTTTTGCATCTGCTCTGTGAAATCTGACCATTTAAATTCTTCATTCCCATCAGGAACGAAGAAGAAAATTCTCTCATAAATAGGAATCGGCATTGTCCAAATGACAGAGTAGTGCCCAGTTCATTAAGGATTCTATTCCATGCCAGAGTAAAAAAGGTTTTGAAAATTGCCACGTAAGAGCACTAGCTTCCTGCAGAGTCTCAAGATAAAGCCTTTTAAAAATGCATACTCCTTCTGGCAGCACTGAATAGGGCTAAAAACTTAAACAGTGACAAAACTAGGAATACTTGTCTTTATGATAAATCAATAAATGCGCTGTTATTCAAAGGTAACCACACACTAAAACTTGGTCCCTTTGCATTCTCTGTTACTGACATGATGCAAAAAGGCTGTTGGTGTCCATAGAACCTGGACACCTGCCTTAGGCATTAACAGCGATAATATTAATACCAATATTTATCTATATTTTACAGTGGGGAAGGTGCAGAAGAGCCTGTTCCATAGCTTAGGATATTCTTCAATTACCCAAGTCAAAGACATCCATATTCTAGGAACTAAATTGTTCTAAGAAAGCCAACTAAAAGAAACTTGCCTTAGCCAAGGCTCCCTGCTCTTTGCTTTCTGGAAAGCTGAAAACCGCTCAAAGTCACTTTAGCTCCCCCTTTTTGCTCCTGTATACAGCTGCATTAAAATAAGTACTGTTCAGTAGTGCTGGAAGCTACTTCCAAGGGTGAAACAGAGGCCACTGCTTTATAAGAAGTTGCCTTAGTTTATAGCAGATATTTCTGAAGTTCTTGTTACTATTCAGAAAGTGGTGGTTGTTTAATAGCCCGCTAATTGAATTAGTCTCCAGTTTTGGTCTTTAAGCTCTGCTCTGTGAATAAAAATGATAAAGAGAAACAGTTCAAGCATGTTCCAGTATAGCTGCCACATTAGGACAGAGTCAATTGCGTGCATAAATCTTTAATTAACAGCATCAGAGGAACTATAATCTAGTACCTAGAGTACTGGACTAGCTACAAAACCCCTTCATTCTAATCCCAGATCAGCCACTGATTCGCTATGCACTTCCCATGAGAGGGGGAAGAGAAACACCCCTCTAAGTATTCCTCTTCCTTTATATCTTTTGTCTGTGTTACCATTTCTTTTTGTAGTAGCTGTAGCAGGGACGCACCCTGCATGAGCAAAACTCCACCGTGGCTCTGCAGCATTGGGTGAGCAGCCCAGCTGCTAATTGCAATTAACAGCAACATCAACAGAATCTGACCTATCTCAAGATGGTATTTCTATCACTTCTCTATAAACCAAAGCGAGGCAGCCTGTAGCAAGGATTAATAAAACCACAAAAATTACTTCCAACAAGGACATTATGGTCCATCTTCGTGAAACCTTCCTTACTCCCATTACTGCTATGCAAACCCCAGGCTGATGAGATATGAACTTGGCCTTTTTTCCAGTCGTCCAACTTTACATATTGCCTAGGCTCTCCAAAACGGCTATTTCCCAGTAAATGACAGCATGATGCAAACAGAAGAGGGCTGATGCTTCTCTTTCATTAAGCACTGTCACCTCCCTTTCAAGCTGCCTTAGATGAGCACAGGTCCTTGTCTCTTCTGCATTCCCCAAACTCCACCTGTGCCAAGTCTTGTTGCTTTCCCCCTGCAACCACAGCATCTCTGGAACCTGAGAGAAAAAAATTCTCTTTCACATCTTTAACTTTCCTCGGAGTCCCCTCATGCTAATACTTCTTTCCACACACAACCATCAACGGCAGTACTATCACCATCATCAGTCTCCCGTTCTCCCTAAAGGGATGCACGCCTTTATTTCTCCAGACAGGTTTCTGATTCAGGCAGCATTTGCAAACCAAAAGGCAGATATGTTCCATTTGGAGTGATTTTGTGCAACACACGCCGTCCAGCTACCACAGCTTTAATCTTCCTTTGTTAACGTGGAAGTTTGTCCTACACCCACCAATCCATGAACACACATAAACACTTAGTCAAACAATAGCGTGCCTGCAAAAGCACATGGTCCTTGTGGCCCATTTCCAGAGGGTTCTACTACCCCCCAGTAACCTCTCAACAAAATTCCCTCTCCATCCACCGGCAGAGAGGCAGGACTGCACAGCTCAGTTGAAAGGCTAAGGTTAAAGCAGAGCAATTCCCTAGCTCTCAAGGAGTGGCTTATCACTGTCTGTCCGCATTCCAGGACAACAAAACCTCTACTTCTCACACTAGCTTGCCTCAGGCTTGTCTCTGCATTCAGATATTTGGCTCTCCTTCCTCATGCTAGATAAAACACTCCCCTGAGGCAAAATTTTCTGGTAAGCACTTAGTCGCCTTTGATCTCAGAAGCAGCTGGTGCACAGCTGCTCCCCATTACTTTTGCAGCTCTCAGGAATCTTTTGCATTTTCCTGTCCTCCCTTACAGGCAGGCACAAAGGGCAAGAACACCACCAGCAGCCATCTCTCATTCTCAGGCAAACACATTTATCTCCATCTCCCGTGCCCTGCCCAATTCCTCCTTGAACAACTACTGCCCACCTGGCTCAGTCTCAGATCTTCCCTCCTAACGGGATCCCCAAACATGTGAGCAACGCCTTCCTATTCCTCTTCTCAGCAAGGGTCTCCTCCATGCTTAGGTGTCTCCTGGGGAGACACACTACTCCATCTGACTGTACAGATGGTAAAGGACAGGCTGCTGTACCTCATCCCAGAAAAAAAAAAAAAAATATACCCCCTCGAGTTGTTGTTGTTTTTTGTTTTTTTTTTTTTTTTCAGGAGATCAGATAGGAGTAAATTCCACCCCAGTTTTTCTTCTTTGCAACTACAAAATCCAGCAGGCACAGGAAAGCCCCTCTCCTTAGATGTGAGTGCACCACTAGACCTTACTGGGAAGCACGGACCTGGTTAGCACAGTATCACCTCACAGAGCCTGAGACTAGACCAGCTGCAGTGCCTATTAAAAAGCACAAGGTTTTCCCATTGTATATTATACAGGTTTAAAGAAAACAGGAGAAAGCTAGAAAACAACTCAGCATCTCAAATTATGAGAATGGGAGACAGTATTTTGATCCCTTCCTTAGCTGGAAAATCCATTTGAAGCCATCACCAGCAGGCAACTATGGACTGTAGGATGCAGCACAGCCACTACAACACTGAGCTTTGAGACACGCTTGCAGTCCATTGCCCATGTACACAGGAGGCAAAGTTAACTACTGACCAATCTGCCGAGATTTCCCCATAAAAAAAGAAAAAAAAACAAACAAAACCCCCCCACAAAACAAACCAAACAAACAAACAAACAAAAAACAAACCCCAAACCAAAACACAAACAAACCTTAATACTCACATGCTGAGGAGAACTGGAGCTGAAATCCCTTTTCTCAGCTTGCATTCCAGAATGGAAGCAATCCTCCAAACTGAGGCAATCGCTATGTACCCACCAGCACTTCTGCAGCTCTTTCCCCAGCATGGAGCCCAACCTGCTCTTGCAACTGAGTGCTCATTAGAAAAATCACTTTCACCTGATCCTACTGCTGCCACTTCAGAATCAAGTCCCACAGCTGCTTCTGGAACCACCGTTGGAAGCAAAGCCACCCTTACAAGATTGTTACTTCTGGGTGTTGGTATTTTTTTTTCCCTCAAGCAGTACATATTACACTTGTGCCTGCATCCACACTGTTGAGGAAAAGGTTTTTACTAGAATCTGGTAGAAAGATGATCACATTCACAGGGCCTACAGTAGTTAGTAGGCTTCAATTTTTACATAAATTTTTACATAAAAATTTAGGATTCTTAACTTTGTATTAGAAATTTTGCTACAGGTGTAGCTTCCAGCTCACCTGGAAGGCTCAAGCAAAAATTCAACCTTCAGGTCAAGAGGAAAAAGGAAGCTACTTCTTGTTATTAGTTTCTCTTATATAAAAGACCGTAACACCTCAATGGATGCTTTCAAAGACTTCAGTCAACAACTCAAGCCCCTCACACTGCTACAGTAATGAACCACAACCATGTTAAGTATTCCTAGTCATGTGCCAAGGCAAGAATTCTCCCAGACCACTGTCTATTGAGTTAGTTTGTGGTTGTGTGAGTCTGTCTGTACATGTCACTTCTGCTCCTGATAGCCTACAAGAAACATCTGACAGCAGCACAATTTTGAGAAACGATGTCAGGACTTAGAAAACTGCTGATTCATCAGGGTTATGTTTGCAGGACGTGTAGCAGAACTTGAGCAAAAGGAGGTTATGGTTAGGGGAGGGGTGTGATAGACAAATACCACCTGGTAAATCATCCAGCATGATTCTCCTCCCTGAAGAGAAACAAGAAACAAAAATTGAACTTAGTTGCTTTCCATGGTCTTCCCATGGTCTCTCTGCTTTCCCGTGCCACTTACCTTGATATTTCCACTACAGCTTTCCCCCAGTTTCCAGTACCAATCTCTCACTCCATAAAGTGAGCAGCTTCAATTTTAGCACTGTATCGGTACTTCAGTGATACGTACCCACTCCTTAAACCCCAAATCCCTCCTTCCCCAAAGCACCATCCACCTTTCCATGGATTTCAACAGGAGTAACATGGCTGCCTATGCTCTCAGCATTACTACTCATTGTTAATGAAACCTGTTTCACAACAAGTATATTGTGTGAGGGCATGTCCACAGCAATAACGTCACAGTGGGACTCAGCTCCATGAGTCGCCCTGTAGGCAGAACCACACTCTCCTTTTGAAAGCAGAGATTCTGCGTGTGTGTGCAAAGGCCAATTAAGAAAGGAAGCAGCAGACTTTTGCATCACTGTCAGAAACTTCTGATAACCAACTGTGATCTGCAAAATCAGGGGGGCAAGTGAATAAGCCTTCACTTTTTCCATGTCTAAGGGGTGCTCCTCCCAGTGTCACACACATTCTCCTCACCTTTATTCTCCTTCCCCCTACCAAATCAGGGAGAACACGAAAAAACCCTCCTGGGTTCTTCTGCTAGCATGTAGGCTGAAATATCTTAAACAGGAATATGAAGGTTTTGCAGATCTTTAATGTAAAGAAATATAGCACTCAATCCCAAAATGAGCTTTCCTGTCAAGTATTTTAAATAGCAATCTGTAAAGCTAACTTTCATATTCCAAATTTGCTCCTGGAAAAGAGGACTACCTACAGTCAATTGCTGAGAAAAACTCTGAAAGACTTAATTTTCCCTAAAAGCTGTGAAGTTTTTCAGAAGGCACTGTATGACAGTGAAGAAACAAAAATCAACTCCTTCCATTGGTTACAAATAACAGAGCCATGAACAGACTCTCAGTTCTTAATCTGTTACACAACTACTTATACAAAAAAAATTTATTAGTTTTTTTATTAGTTTTAAGGGATTATTAGAGAACTTCTGTGGACATAGCTTTATGGAGGACAGTCATCATGAGCTCCTACAGCCATCTGAAGCCAGTAGTCCAGATTTCTGAAAATGACAAAGTTGTACAAGTTCTCTCCTCCTTTGTGGAAACCATGTTCACTTTCTCTCCAGGAAACAGGGCTGTCTGCAAAGCCATGCACAGTTAAGGTCAGCCAATACGCCAGTTTTGGTTCACCAAAATAGCAACTGCAAGCAAGAAGACAAGATAACCAGTGATTATAATGGAAAAGGCAGCACATTCAAGTCTGCAGTATAAAGTAAAACAATTGAAGACATAGTTTAGTGAAAAATTATTAACAGTTAAAAAGTTTAGTCCACAATAAATAAACTCAAAAGAAAATATTCAGAATACATTAGGGAACGAAGTAAGATTGACTATCTATAATTCCTACCATAGTTTTATACATGGCAAATCTGCAAGTTGTAGCAATTAGAAAAAGCTCTAAGTTGTAAAGTAGCAGTTCTGACTTTCCTACAGCATGCACTGTCTTCCAGAAAATTGAATATTTAATGAGAACAATTGCTATCAGGGAAGAAAAAAGACATTGGAGGAAGCTATGCTTTACACAAATACTTTTACCCCCCAGAGAGGAATAGATTATGAATAATCAAAGTCAGATATTACCCACTCCCCATTTTAAAAATGTAGGAGTACCATACAGCCACAGTTTCTTAGAAATTAGATAAAAACCGAAGTCATGACTAGAATACAGGGCAGGCTTTTTCAAATTCAAGGCAGCCAAAATTGTTTATTACTTTTTTAATACTGATGTCAAGCTTCCAGCTCATTTCCTAATTAAAAAGAGTCTTATATATTTCAGTATTTATTTCCAACTGAGAAGTATTTAAGTGATTTCAAATAAGAAGTGTTTGATTACAAGTGTTATAGCAATGTGTTCCTGTCAGCCCTTACCACAGCTGCTCCAGTAACTGAATAATCTTCTCAGGAATTATAAAGCCTGTGATTGTGCACAAAAAAGCTTTTTCCACCACTGTGTTGGGCTCAGGGCAGCAATAGGTTGATAAGAAGCTGGAGGATTTGTTGTCTCTGGAAGAAAAAACAATAAAGCAACTGAAATAAATATGCTTTAAATATTCATAGGACGTCTCAGTAATCAGAATTTGTACCAAACAAGTACGACCTATGTATATCATCTAACTTAATGCCAAAGTAACTAATGACCAAGCAATCAGTACAAAAGATCTCATGGTGCCGTGGGTTAACCCTGTACGCACTCAAACACCCCACAGCTGCTCCCTCACTCACTCCCACCTGGAACTGGAAGGGTAATGGGAGAAAATGCACGGGTTGAGATAAAGACTACTTAGTAAGGAAACTTTTCAGAGGAAAAGTTCCATGTGAAAGCAAAGCACACGGAAGAATTAATTTACTTCTTCCCACAGGCAGGCAGATGTGCAGCTATCTCCAGGAAGGCAGGGCTTCCAATTGACTTGGGAAGGTAAACACTGGAACTCTGAACAGTTCCCACCCATCCTTGCCCCAGCTTTTGCTGCTGAGCATGCCACTATATCCCACGGTGTGGGATATCCCTCTGCTCAGCTGGGCTCTGCTGTCCTGGCCGGATCCTCTCCCAGCCTCCTGCTCACCCCCAACCTCCTCACTGGCAGGGCTGTAGGAGAGACAGAAAAAGCCTGAAAAGCTTTCAGCCTGTGCAAGCCCTGCCCATCAAGAGCCAAAACATCCCCAGTTACCAACATTCCTGGTCACAGATCCAAAGCACAGCACCACACCAGTTACTACAAAGAAAATTAACTTATCCTAGCCCAACCCAGTACATATGGGTACTCCTAAAAACACAGATAAAGTCATTCAAGACTTACAACAAACATTTAACTGCAAAAAAGACTCCCACTTACAAAACAGTGTCTGCCTTAATTATTATTTGACTATTTTTTGAAATAAATTGTGGCTTTCCTTACTTAAAACATCTTTAAAGATCAAACAAGTTCAGGTACTTACAAGCTAACTTGGTTCAAGACAGCACCCAGCCATTCAAAGAGCTCCTCTGTACTGCAGGACTCCTCCGGTTTTCCTTGTAGATCATTACTTTGTAACACTGGACACTGCAAGTCCCTTAAGGTGCTGAATGTTATTTTTGGCTTCAGGGCCTGTATTTGGTTTTTTGAAAAGTATGACATCAGTGTTGATCCCTCTGCACCTTAACAACACAGTACCACAAACAGTTGTTACGAAACTACTAAACAAAAGAAGCAGTGAATACATGAAACGTTTGCACATAAACAAAAAAATGCAGTGTGAAACTGCTTGTGTGCTTTTAATCCATGGCAAAACCTGACAATCTTCAGCTTCCTTATCTTCTTGGATATAAAAGTTAGTGCAAGATTCAACAACTTAGTACAGCTCAGTAAATCTGCTATCTAACTACAAAGCGTAGATTTGCGAACAGAAAATTCAAGCAGAATGAACTGTATGAGTAATAAAATGAGCTCATTAAAAAGAGGAACTCAGAGTGTTCCTGAAAAGGAACAGATAAAATGGAGCAGGAATGTCATCTCAGAACAGCATTTTCCCTGAATAATGGAAAAGTGAGCAAAAGTGAGCAGGTGATAATAAGTTTTAAGAACAGATTGATCAGTGATGTCAAGAGAAATTCCAGAATAATCTGGAGCATAAGGACTGAAGAGAAAGAGGAAAGGGTAAAGAAATCAAAATACATCACAAATGTCACTTTACTAGAAGAATAAACTCACCCCTGCTCCCCTCTCCCTGATAACTCTTCAAATGCAGCATGGCTGTTAAGAGTTAATGTAAAATGTACCCTTACATTTGTAAAATGTTAAACTTACCTCGATGGACTTGTGAGAAAGTACTAGTAAGAGATCCAAAACAGCAGGTACCTAGACTAAAAAACTAACCTAAGCAGGCATATTTTAAATTCAGAGATATTACCAACTTGCTTTTAAAGCAGGAATGTAATTGACATGGAATAAATTCTCCTAAATTTCAAATTCCAGATAACGTGTGCTATTTTCAAAAAGTAATAATGGGTGCCTAGGAGACCAAGAAATAATGCCTTACTCATGAAAAGTCTGAAGTGCAGAGCAACATCTAAATGCCACAGAAAAGGCATGAGTAAACATAAAAAATTCAAGAATAAGGTAGAGTTTACTGTGGAATACTATACCCAGAATTTTCTATCAGAAAATATGGACTGCCTAAAGTCTATCAGCCATATTTATGTCATCAAGGACAATCATTTGGGGGTGTAGAAAAAGGAAGGTTAAGCTCATTTTTTGAGTCATTCTTCAAAAAAAGGTTGTTCCAAAGGGCACAGTGACAAAGACAGGCAGTCGTCGTATTCTTAACTTAGTATTTTTATATAGATATAGTTAAGTCTGACGAGTGCCGGAAGAGATGATCTTCCTTACATTCTACTGGCATTTACTAGCCTAACACGTTCAAATAATGTATAACATTGCCCTAGAATTCCTAGTAAAGTATAGAAAATCATACATTTTACATGTCAGCTGCACATGGGAGTCTCAGCTATAGCCCTAAAAGCAGGAAATCTCAAAGATTACAGTCAAGACCCTAGCAGAACAATTCCTCTAGCTACAGCACAGCTTTCTATGTTAACAGCAACCAGGCACTTCATCAAAGCTTTTCACAGGCCGCTGAATTTCATCCAAAAAACATGTAAAATGGTGATAAAAATTACAGCAATAGAAAAAAGATTGTATTGTCTCTGTCATTAAAGACATGAGATGCTCCGTATTTCCTTTTCCTGTTCTTCTTGGTGCCAAAACCACAACGTGGGAAAACTGGGTATGAAAATGAAAAATCCTTCAGTGCTGGCCATAGCAAGAAGCACCAGTAATCAGGAGGAAGGCTGAAAGCAGAATGTTCACAGAGGACACAGACTCTCTTGACGAAACACAGCCCACTTTTTCCCTTCCAGCAGAATTTACACAATGTCTCATATCTATTAATAAAAAACCTATAAAAGTTTTATTTTTGTCAGTACTAAGGAACTAATAGTCCTTTGTGTGGTGTTATGAGCACAAGATTCTTGCACAGAAAGGCATGCAGTTTTAACTCCATATTCAGGAAATTATTGACCTGACCTGTTTTGGGGATGTAAGAAAGTGAGGAAAAAAAAATGCTGTTCTTCCTGAATGCTGTTAACATGGGCAGCAGCAAACGTAAGAAAAATAGTGACCCTAGAGGCACTTTGCTCTCTGTCCAGGGTCAATAAATCCAAGCAAGCTGAGCGTGAAGATCTGCCACCTCAGTTGGATTTATGTCACCATTTATGGTAGCAACAGCCTTCACTGTGACTCTTTCCTGAAGATTACAAGGATGGGAATTGCAAGCCTTTAAACAATTTCTGTATGACAAACAAGGAAGCATCCTTGTCATATGATTAGTACTTAGAAAGGGGGAGGGGAAACATGAAGGAATAAAGTGAAACATGGCACACTCCTAAGTGAGCTCATAAGCAGCTTCCATTTCTCAGATCAAGTTAACTCCTTCTCAGACTTGGCCTTGAAGAGCCAGGAAAAATGAACAATAGAAAGAGGAGATGGGAAAGCATTCTCAGGGACCTTTCTAATATCCATTCTCCCCAGTGTGGAGAAAGCCAAACAATACCAAAAGCTACACATCTGTGACGAAGAAAACCATGCTTTTCAGTACAGACACTTGCAGTTTTCATCAGTTCTATGCAAACGCTACACACCCCTACATACAGCCTGTTCTGAGGTAATACAAACAACTGGGGACTTTGAACTTCCCTCAGAGGAGCAAAAATACTTGACTTCAGAAGAAAAAATAGTGTAATTAGAAAACAGTAGATAAACAAATGCTAGAAGATTGTTTGAAACAGTACAATTTCTTATAGCAACCTTTTACTTGACTCCAACCTCAAACAAGGGCTTGAGAATAAAGTGATCAAACCGCACTCTGTGTATCCAGGCACATGGCACAAGATGTAAACAGGGAATCTGTTCACATCCTGTAACTACTGAGGAAATCGAAGTTCCCCATCCTAAGTATGTAACTAAATATGTAACTTAGGTGTATTAATTAAAAAAATAAAACAACAAATGAAAAAAACAGTATTGATAATGGTTATGGTATGTCACAAATTTATAAAGAGGCAGCACCATCAAATAGGAAAAGTTTTGCCAGAAAGTCTGGGCAACACAGAGAAAGGAAGTGAAGCAACTAATATATCTCCTACGAAGCACTGTTGTGTTCCTGACCTGAGATGTTCTGTGCACAGGAAGTAACACCCTCCCCACCCCCAACAAATAAACAAAACAAAAAAAAAATCCCACCCATACACATTTTAATCTAACTTTTCCCTCCACTGGAAACGCATTTGGACAATCACTAGAAAAAACAGTAAACTGAAAAACATTTGAACTTCATGTCAGTTGCATTTTAGTTTTACATTCAGTTCTTATTACCTGTATTATGCCAAGCCAGTAGGAAGTCAAATTCTAAAGGTTTCTTTTCTTTCAAGGCCCAAAGCACTCTGTTATGTTTCTTGCTCTCAGGGTGAAAGCCAGCATCAGTCAAGTCAATAGTGATAACTGCAGAAAATGCACAATTGCTATTGGTACTCAATTGAAATTAATTTTATTATTAAACTAGAGGAGCACAAAGAAACCAAAGAACATTAATCTTACTCTTCAGACCCACAAAATCCTTATGAAGTACTTTGATTATGCAAATATGACTCCCCATTATGTAAATTAATATTTGCCTCCTGCTGTCCTTATTTTGCTATAATCTGGAACTGTTTCCTAGTGACTAGAGGGACAGATTCCTCTTGAAAGGGCACTGACAGAAGTCCCTGAAAAGTCCCTTTAAAATATCTTGCTAATTAGGTGACCTATTAGCAGTAAAAAAACCCAAAAAACACTAGGATTTCTAACAACAAAAGTCATGTATACAGCAATGACACTTTTTCAATAGGTTTTCTTCCTAGGTGAATTGTCCCATGGATAAGTTATATTTATTTTTCAAATGGAAATTTCATGATACATTTTGATGCTCAGAATGGTAAAATGATGTCCCATTTTGCCAAAATACTTGTTAAAAATAACAAGCTTCTCCTCCTAAATTTTTTATGTAACTATATCTATCAACTGCTGCAAGTTCCAACACATTTGAGTTGACAGTGTTCATGTTTAGGCTTTTCTATTTCCTAAAAAGACAAGTTAATAAAATTCACACTCATGATTTCTCCTCTGCAGCTGTTAAAAAATTACATTTTTTAAGTAGTTGGTACACAGAGATTACCATTTAAAATGTGTTAAACATAGTACAATTCTCCCTTTCAAGTATGCAGTCTTGGGTGAGGCTCTTCACTAATTTTGTGAAGTGCACACATTTTAAACACCTCCTTTAGTCAGTTTAAAATTTTCTGACTTAAATCAGAAGGTATAGGCACTATGCAGAGCATGCAAAAATTCTTGACTCCTACATCACCCCAGTAGAAACAACACAGTGAGAACCCCTGAAAATTAAAAATTTTATAGACTACTGAAAAGATGATGCATTTGTGCCCTTAAAGCTGCTTTACTACTTGGAGAAAAGTACTTTCTCTCTTCAGGCAGTCCTTGTATTTGCATGTGGAAAAATATAACCTAGACAACAACTAATTTTGGTGAAAGGGAAGTTTCAGCACCCTCACAAGGTGCTTCTTAAATAAGCCCTGTTTATATAAATACTTACTATATCTCATTACTTTTTTGCCTGAATAGCGAGAAGGGTGACCTTGCAGTCCAAGTTCCTCATAAGTATCCTTATCCACTGACAGAATTAGTTTACCTATAAACAAAACAAATTTTAATAGAAATAATCTTCTAATGGGTTCCCTTTGAAGTCTTTTGAGAACTGTATACCTTTTACACCATTAACTTCGGATCAATGGTATTACTAATATAATACAGACTCCTTAGTTCCAGTTAAATGGATTACTAGATTAATCCTATTAAAAAAAAGGTTATAACTCAATTATTCTTTTTTTAATCAAAGAGGTCTTGTGAACTAGACTAAGAAAAACATTATTCCTGAGATAATCACAGCTTTTTTACTGTACTACTCAGTTCATTGTCTCCATCTCTCCTCCACTCATCCTCTAGCACTTGCTGTGTCATTAGCTGAGCACGACATTGCACAAGGGCCTGATTTAGCAAACATTCATGCTCAACATGCAGTGCTCAACTAAATAAACAAAAGCAGTTCCTCCAAGTCCAGTGGGACTACTCACACTGAGTAAACTACGCTTGCTAGTGGTGAGCTGATACATGCTGGAACAACCCTGCTGCTGTGCTCATAAACCAGGTCTGGCTGCTGCTGCTCGGTACAGAGCTCCGCACAACAGCTCTCTCTACCACCGTCCTTGGTTCGGCTGCACAAGTACCAGCACAGAACACAAACAAGTAAGACTGCAGAGGAAGGGTTCAGACAGTGACATCACCAGATACTGCAACACTGTCTCTGCAATAGTTGTGCACAGCTTGCAGCGCCTGTATCACACTAACTACATCACTATCAAGTATCCATTTTGGAAGGACTGTGCTAACAGACACATAAAGGAATTCTGCTGAACGATCTGAATTCACTCATGCTCTCATGGGCACCTCTTGTACTACAGCTTCTTAGGCTGTAGGGCAGATAGACCAGTTTGTATTTCTATTATATCTGAGATACTGTTAAACAGAAATAAGACAATGTAACTGCAGCTCAAAATAGCTCCATTTTCTCACCTGAGATGCGGGACATTTTATGATGTCTTCTCATAAAACTGTGATGCAATTGAAATAGACTTTTAACATGTTAGATAGTTCTCAGGGAACCACAAAATCCTCAGAGAATCATCAAAGGGTTTAGGTTGGAAGGGACAGTAAAGATCACCCAGTTCCAATTATCCTGCCATGGGCAGGGTTACCTTCCACAACAGCAGGCTGCCCATCCAAGATGACCTTGAACACTTCCAGGGATAGGGCACCACAATTTCTCTGGGCAACCTGTTCCAGGGAATCACCACCCTCACAGTAAAGACTTTTTTCCTAATATCCAATCTAACCCTACCTTCCTCCAGTTTGAATCCATTTCCCCACATCCTACTACTATGTGATCTGTTAAAAATTTCCTCTGTGGCTGTCTTTCCGGCCCCATTTAGGTACAGGCAGCCTCTGATTTTCTCCAGAGCCTTCTCTTCTCCAGGCCGAACAACCCCAGCTATCTCAGCCTGTCTTCATAGGAGAGGTGATCCAGCCCTGTGAGCATCTTTGTGGCCACCTCTGGATTTGCTCCAGCATGTCCATGTCCTTCCCGTGCTGCAGACCCAGAGCTGAATGAAGTATCCAAGGCAGGGTCTCATGAGAATAAACACTTAATATTTTAAAAGTGCTCCTAAGCAGTGCTGATAATTTTCTTTTTTGGTACAAATTCTGTCTTAAAGACTACAAGGAAACAAGAAGTTGGAATGCGATGTTTTCACAAAAATAATCCCCTGTAGCAATTGCAATTATAGTAAAGCATTGACAATCTGACTATACATAAGCAAAGCTGATTTTAATTGTTTTTTTTTAAATTTCTTTAGATGAAATACATAATTTAACAGCATGAATTTAAAAAAAGGGCTAAAATTAGTATTCCTTCCAATTCACACGTATATGTAACAAAGTTGGCAAGTACGGTAAGCATTATTTTCCAGTTTCCATCATTCCAATTAAAAAAAAAAAAAAGGCAAAAACCCATACCACAACTGACATGTATTACTGAAATCAAAACAAATCCCCCATACCATTTGGTAGCAGAGCTGCAGTATTATCTTGATCAATTCTTGTCTTATAGGTAAGGGCGTAGCATGAACCTTTAAAGCAGAAAAACGTGAGATTACACAGGCTGTAAAGACAGATATGACAACATAAAGAATTCACTTCTAGACAACCAAACATGACAAACACCATCTGAATCACTCTCCTGTTTTCATCAACTTTCTTCCACCTTCTCAAGCAAAATCGCATTGTCATTATTTTTATAAACCCTGTTCTAGCAATATTTTAAAGGACCTGTAACAGGGATAATGTTAAAGATATGCCCCAATATGAAAACACTTTCTTTCCTTCCACCTGTGACTCTCCCCAGTTAGCAAATGGAAAACCCAATTTTTTCCCAGACATACTTTTTATTACCAGTTCACACAAAGACAAGGTGGAAGATGCTCGCATTACTAAATAATTTTGTCACATTATCTACCACTAATCAATTTTGGTTTTTAAAATACAAGTGTCAGATGCTGTGAATTCTGTGTACAAATACTGTATTGCTTCCATAACACTACTGGCATAAAAAACATTAATGAGATACAAGAAAATAAGAAAAGAGTCCCATATTTAGCAAGTAATGGATCTCTTATTCTCCCGTTTCATCTACATGTTCTCTGTTCTCCCCTCTTTTCTCCGTAATTTTTTTTTTCTCTCTGGCTATCAGCTGAAGGGTAGAATAGCTACCATAAGCTAAAGGAGTGAGCTCTGCTAGAGGAAAACAGCATGGCCTGACTATGCAACAGCGAGGTGGCTGGGCAGAGCCTGTGTCTTTCTTTGCATCCTCTTTGCTTTTACTGGGTAAAGTTGAGCTGTCACAGCTCTCTTAGTGAAATACAAAAAATAAGGAAGCAAATTTTTCTCCTGCGTGCTGTGGAACACAGCTCAGCACAGCTCTGTGTTGAAGTATGAAGGAACAAAAAAGGGAGAAGGAAGATTTCTACATAATATGTAGAATCTGCATAAAAGTGAGGGGCAGAAGAAACAGGTTTGAGGATACATGGAAGCCCTCTTCATAGCTGGCTTTCAGAATTGAGATGGAATAGGGAGAAATTTATAAGGAACAATCACAGGAGTTTTGGACCCTGTGGGTATAAACAAATGTTGTCACACATGACAAAGCAGCAAAAAGCATATAAACAAATTCATGCAGAAGTTGCTTAGTACTTTTCCTTCTCTTCCTTTAAAACAATTTTCAGGATAAATAATAAGACTATTAAAAGTTTTACTGTGCTATAAAAAAGTACATTATGACTGCATTTTTTCTGTTCTGATTTCCTCCTTACCTTTCTTCACGAAAGCATCAATGAATTCATGAGCAACCAATTCATGAAGAGGTAAATTCCTCACCAGGTAGTACTCTCCAATATCTGCAATTGTGCTTTTCAGCACTTCAGGTAGCATGCCACATTCCGGGATCAAAAAAGACACCTATTAGGAATGTATTATAATGTAAATTTGATCTTAAAACCTGTTCTGAAAAAAAACCAACCAAATAAAACAACAAGAAATACAAAAGAAAACTTCTACTTTTCAAAGACATATCAGTATATTATATCAAAATGGGAAAAAAGTCGTATCAGGCAACTGTCTTTGAAATGTATCAGTTTTCATAGTCTCTAGGTAGTACCAAATACATTATTTCATGGTTTGGGATTTTTTTTTTTTTTTGCTATACAATAGCATTTGATGTATTATGTAAAGACATGATCTTACACAGCATGAGTTAACAGAAGATCTTGTTTCACATCATTATACATTTAGCTCAATGTCGCACTGGGACACCTCCTTCGGCCCTTGCTGGAGTAGTTGTTGAAGTAGTTGTAACTAAAAATGTAGGCTAAGCATTTCTGTAATCTTAGCGGAAAAGCAAAGACCAAAGTAGAATCTTTAATTTACTTTAAACCTTTCCTGTACATCTTCCATAGACCAAGAGAACGGTGAAGTCTGGCAGACCAGAGAAAACAAGGTACATGGCAAGTAATACAAGGGCAAGTACGAAGCTTCTCCGGCAACATAAAGGTCTGTCCCCTTGCTCCTCCCTCCATCCCTCAATAAACTTCTTTCCCAAAGCTCTTGGAGAACAGGTCTCCCTTGGCACACCTGCTCAAAATAAGTAAGGACTGACAAACCGGCTGCCTTCCACACCAGTAGAAAGCTTTCTGATTAGCTGCTAAAAAATGGCTCAGAAGTCCGAAACAGTTAACAATCAGCCCAGAGTTACAGGGAATGAGAAGGGGATTATGAAACAGAGTTCTGCCTGATTGCTGCAAAATGTGGAACACCTAAAAATTTTCTTAAGGAAGGATATTCTTTGATTTTTGGTCTTTGTACATTTTCAAGCCTAATCAAGAAGAAGGGAGATTCAATCCACGAAACAAGAGCACAGCTAACAAGCCTTAAGAGATGTCCAGGTCTCTTTGTTAAAGTTTAGGGCTGGACACGTTTCAGTGATCTCAGACCTAGGGTGAGGAGAAGGATGTACAACTGATAGCGGGCAGAAAGAATGCAGAATTTATGGGCCACAAGGACATTTGGCAGAACTCCAAGATAAGTAAGAAACTTAATAAACCCAGCAACTGCGCTGAATCAGCCCTGGGTGGGTAAAAGGCAATTCCGGCAGGTGGAGATCACGGTCACCGAGTCAGGGAGCACCGACCCCAGAAACCCCCTGACTCCTAAGCAGAGAAGGACTGAGCATAGGGATTAAACATGATGGGAGCCTCATTTACCAACAGAAGACAGAACACTAATTAGGATGAGAACTATGTAACTTACAGCCGATGAACACTAATTACTTTGTTTGCTCAAATGTATAAATAGTGCACAGTTTTGACAGGTGGTGTGCTTGATTTGTGGAAACCTCCGCCTTGCGCGGAACAAACGATGTCTCCTTTCTGACCTGGACCCTGCGCCTGTGTTTAGAGAGCTCCTAAAATCGGCCCCCTCACCTCCCACACTGGCTCACCCCTCTTGCTCCTCCTGCTCGCCCGGCCTTTCAGTCCTGAAGGAAGGAAAGAGTTTGTTTCTCCCACGCTGCGCGAGACCACAAACACTAGGGGGGCTAATTTGCCTTTTTTTTTTTTTTTTTTTTTTCCCCACAGAAATGAGGCGAGCGGGGCACCTTCAACGCGCCCCTGGAGCGGCTGAGGGGCAGAACCCCCGGTGAAGGGTGGTGTGGGAGCCTAAGGCAGCTCCGATTCTTCCCTTTCCCTTCCCTTCCCCTTTTCCCCGCCTCCCTGAGGGGATCCCGCCGAGGCCCCGGACCCGCGCTCGCGCCACTCACGCGGCAGCTGTAGGCGTGGTCCCGCACGTGCGCCGCGTGCCGCGAGCGCGGGTGGCGCGCGTGGCCCCGCTCGCACACCAGCAGGTGCCGCGGCGCGCGCGCGAGCTGCGCCGGCAGCATCCCGGATCCCGCCCGCCTTCCTCCTCTTCCTCCTCCTCTGCCGCCGACCGGGAGCGGCCAGAGGCGGCGAGTAGGGCCGGAAAAGGGCCGTGCCGTGAGGTCACGTCCGCCGGCTCCGGCGGCGCGGCCGCTTCCGCCGTGGCGGCGGCGGGGCCGCGGTGCGCGCTGTCGCCGGTGCCGTGCCCAGCGCCGGTGGCCGCTGTGGGTCCTGCGGGCACTGAGCAGCCCCGGCACGGATCGGACACCGGCCCCGCAGGGGCTGGGTGTGCGTGTGCTGCGTGCGCGGTGGTTTAAGCACACAGGCTGGAGAGGGACCTTCTTCCAAGAACCTGGAGTGACAGGACAAGGGGTGTGATAAATGTGCTAAAGTTAATTCGTGTTATCAAATTATACAAGGTAAATGTTGAACTGTATAAAATATGAATGTTAGAAATGTGTTCAAATGTACATAAAGTAAAGGTAAAATGTAGAAACTAAAAATTAGAAAATTTCCTGGCTTGGGAAGCACAGGAGGGACACGAGGAAAGTATGATTGGAATTACCAGAGAGGGGGCCTTGAAACTATTGCTGCCGGGAATCCCTGAAAGGAAACAAAGAACCACGGAAGAAGAAGATACAAGTCCGGAGACCAAGATAATCACTTCAGATGGATATCTCTACTCGTCTCCGCTGAAATTAACATATACACGACACACCCGGGCCCGATCATCAACAGCATTGTTCCACCCTACCGGTCTATTCAGACCTCCGATACCAAGACTTAAATAATTAATGAAGACGCCTCGGAGAGGATAACGTCAGAATTTCGGACTTCACTCCGCGATCTTGTGTATAAAAAGGGACAGCCGGAGACCAGAAATTGTGAACTTGGGGGGGATACCAGGCTGACAGAGCTTGTTATCCGTGTTCACCCGGCACCGATCCCGGGCTCGGCGCTGTCCTTTTAAATTGTGGCTTTCCGAGACTGATATTTTGTCTCAAAATAAAATTCTAAATTTTGATACTTTGAATTTGGTCGATCTTATTTATAACAAGGGGCAATGGCTTCAAACTGAAAGAGAGTAGAGTTAGATTAGATGTTACGATTAAATTCTCTACTGTGAGAGTGGTGAGGCGCTGGAATAGGTTGCCCAGAGAAGTGAATGCCCCGTCCCTGGAAATGTTCAAGGCCAGGTTGGATGGGGCTTGGAGCAAGCTGGTGTAGTGGAAGGTGTCCCTGCCCACGGCAGAGGGGATGGAAGTGGATGATCTTCGCCGTCCCTTCCAACGCAGCCCGTTTTCTGATTGCCGGGCAGCCCTGCAGGCCGAGCCAGGCCCCGCGGGTGCCGGCGGGCTGCACTGGGCGCCTCCCCTGACAGGCTGCTCGGGTGAGCGGGCACCGCACAGAGCCATCGAGTGGGACCCTGCCTCGGACGTGTTGTGTTGTCTCACCGCTCCTTCTGTACCTTGTCTATTTCACACAAAGCATGCACAACAATTCCGGCTTTTCCGCCTTCCCGCAGGGTTTCTTCGGCCGGTCCCCTGGCTTCGTGGCTTCCACTTTAATTTAAAATGGCACCAAGCAACTTTCTGGGTAGCTGTACCCAGCACAGTCGCTAGTGCAGCGCTTCCGCCTGGTTAGGCTGACTCAGCCCCCCTTGTTTCGGGCCATGAGCGCCGGAGGGACACCGGGACGCCGCTGCTCCTGCTCCTGCTCCTGTGCCCTGCGTCGAGGTGAAGCAGCATCTCGGGACTCCTGAACGCCGTGGGGGAGGGCTGGATTCTGCACTGCCTGCAGAAATCAGATTGATTGGATTATTACGAATCAAAAAGGGCTGAGTGACCACGGCAGCCTTTAATGGGGAAGGAGCTGCGTGATTAATGCCGGTTATTGTCACACCCGCGGGCAGAAGCCTCTGTGGGCCGACGCGCCTCGCACTGCGGCGGTCAGAAAACCCGTACTACTAAAAGGGTGAAAAGTTCAAGCCTCTGATCAATAAGCCCAGAGAGTCAGGCAGGAAATCCAGCTATACTCAAAGCAGCATGTGGAGGGGTTTTGTTATTATTATTATTGTTTGTTTGATTTTTTTTTTTTTTTCCTCTGGCGGGGGAACTGTTTTTGTAGGGTGTGTTGGGGCTTTTTCTGAGCTTGTCTGTGCTCATACAATTTATGCTTTCTGCTGGGGATACAAATGGATGGGAAGAGAACTGAGGAAAAAATGTGTTGGGGAAGGGTCAAGAGAGTCAAGATTCATGGTTGCATATTCAGTGTTAAGCCAGTATTTTACGGATTCTGGCAGGAGTGTAGCTCACTGCAGCACATTGGAGCACTGAAGGATTCACATCACTGTTCAGTCAGTTTGGTTCATACATCAGGCAATTTAACTAATTCTAATTTAGTCATAGCTATTGGCTGTCCTATTACAGAGTATATGTGTTTTAGAGAACTCCCTGAAGATGCTAAACTACATTTAAAAACCTACTTAGAAGTCCAGTAGTCTGGACACACAGAATTTCCCTACCTTTAAATGAGGTGTAAATCATGTATACATAAGTGTGTGTGTGTATAGTAATTGTTGGTTAATGCTGACATTTTTATGGTGGTTGTTACAGTTTTATGAGTAATTTGGTATGGGATTTCTTTATATTGTAAAAAGACAAAACAGAACAAACAAAAAACACCTCCACCTTTTAAACTATAAATATTTTAAACAATTTAAACTGTAAAGCTATCACAGTTTTCCCAAGGATTTCAAACCTGTGACAGGGTAATGCAGTTTTACAGCAATTCAGTTTCTGCATGCTTAAAGACAGTTACAGGATATAGTAAAGAGGAAAGGATTGCCTTGAAGCAACTTGTGGTAATAGGTTGGAATACAGAAGGATCTCTCAAATGCTTCCTGGGACTGGTGAAATTTGATTCTGATTTTGTTTAAAATGACTGAGTTTGGAATCTTTTTGTATCTCTTTTTGTGAAGCCCAGCTGCTTCTTGCATTTTTTTTTTTTTTTTTTTTTTTTAATATGGAAGAACAATCTTAAATGCTGGGTTTTCTGATTTAAAAAACAACATTCAACATTATTAAAATACTTAGAGTTTAATGAAATCAAATCTAAACAAGTATTTGTCACAGACTTTTGATTTTGGTTTGTGTCTTTAAGATGAATCAAAGTATTTTTCTTTTCAGTCACTGTTATTTCATTCTTAAATAGTGTTGACTGCAGAAGAGAAGGAAGGAAGTTGTCTAAATCTTTTAAACTTGGCTATTAGTACATGGCAAAACAGAAACAAAGAGATACCTCTGGTGCTGTGTTCATCTAAAAATAAAACACTTAAGGCTGAAAACCAGCTATTTACTTGATCAGTGTCAACCGAGTTTTTTCCTGTAGGAGAGTGGAAAGATAGTGAAGATGTGGACAGTTAGCTTTATATCAGTTTTTACCCTGTTTTTTACACACTTTAGTCCATATATTCAGAGTGGTGATGGGCTGTAGAAAAGGTCCCACTCAGGCTTGTTCTTTAGGGGCTTACAGACGAAGCTCTGCTGAGCTACTCCCCAAAGCAGCCGTTCAGGCCAGGAAGATCAGTGAATGCTAACCATGGACAAAGCTGTTGGATTTGGTTTAAAATGCCATTGAAAACTCCCAAACAACCAAAACCCACCTGATCCGTTTTTCTTAGAGCTAAACCTTCTGTAATCTGGGGAACCTCCTACTCACTCAGTTTTGTGGTATTACAGCGGTAGGAGAAATGAGACGGATAATTCCTCCAACAGGGTTCTGGGGAGCAGCAGTGTGTTTCTGTTTCATGTATATTCAAGCAGGGTCATCACCTCCACTTGCCTCCCAAGGATTAGATTTTGTCAGGGCCCTGCATGATACTGGGGAATTTTCAATCTTCACATTCTCTCTCCTCCTAAAAAAATCAATTGTCCTTCACATTATGGCTAATATGAAGCACATGTACTCTGTTTTCTACTCACACTTCCTTGCAGTAGGTAACAAACTGTGGCCATATTCCTCTGGTTGCCCTTTCATCTACTGGGAAACATCCTCAGGAACACTTCCACACCCACCTCAACATTCCACAGGCAATAAAGATGTCCTTCTCTATGCCCCATAACGAATGGGGAAAATGCTGCATTTTCCACTGCCAAGGTCTCCTCTCCTGGTGTGACAGATACCAAACACCATTTCCCCTCAAACTGAGTAACAAATTACCACAATCATGTTAAACTCATTGTAGCAGTTTTGTTTTCACTCTGTACATAACTTTCCCAGTTACAGGAGCTGGTGTGCTAAAGGATATTAATTGTCCCTGCAGAAATTGTTTTGATAATATCCTTAGAACATTTTATTTCTAGTAACATTAGTGCTGCTCCTGGGATTGCAGCAGATCACACTTGCTTTAATACACCATCATGAAGATACAGAATGCAAATCAAAGAGAAAATATAACTAAGCATTGCTTCCTGTCCACACCTAAAAAAAAAAAAAAAAAAAAAAAAAAAAAAAAAGTGGCACAGAAATTTAAAAGTAGGGTAGATTTTCTCTGAAGATCAGTGCACAGTACTTCCTTCCTGTCACAGCTCAATCTTCCAGACTGCTTCAAGAAGAGGATTTGCCATTCCCACCAATAAATTAGTAATATTTCTTGTACCTGTTATTGTTCATTCTTTTTTGTATTACTGCATATTATTAATAAGTATTTGGATTCCAAGACCACTGGCATTTTTCTCTCACCAAACTGTTTCTCTGACACCCCCAAATTATAAAAGGTCCTGTGATGCACTTCACACTGATCTTGTATGGGGCTGGCTGTAGCTGTTTTTACCAAGGATGGGTGCCAAAGTTTGGCCCTGCAGGCTTAGCACAGTAAAATTTCAATCATCCCTTTGCAATGCAACATCAGAGCTACATGGTTGCTGGTTTCAAGCACAGAGAAGCTGGAGATGGTGCCAGCAGGGGAAGAAAGCCACAGGGAGAGGAGCCTGTTCTCTCAGCCAGCTGGAAGCCTGTTTCTCCATGGCTGCATGGAGTGTTTTCCTCAGCCACCCTGTCTGCACACAGGTTCTCAAAAAGCAGTTACTGGAGTGCCTGGTTCATGATTTCTCTTCCTAATATTCTCTATGAAATCAAGCAACAGAAACTGTGTAGTATTTAAAATAACCCAAGATTAAAAAAAAGACCCAAACCCACAAACAAACCAAAACCGTGTTCCTTGGTAAGTTCCTAAGTATTTTCAGCAAGATCTGAATGTTTAGGGACCAGTATGGCATTACCAAAAGTTTAAAATTAGAATTGTACATTTCATTCATTCGAGCAAGATTCAAAGTTTCAGCCTAGAAGTACACTAAAAATATTCTCCCTGCCCTCACCTTCCAGCTATGCTAATGTTAAACTGGCTCATTGGAACAGTGGAAGCAATTTTGTTCAGGAAGTATTTAAAAGATTATGTGAAGGTTAACTATCACGGTAAATACACACATATATATGACTGTAAACACATGAGAATAATATGAGAAGCCAGGAGTACAGGTAAGAGTATAAACACAGAAGTGTATATGTATATGTGTGTTGAAGTCGTAATTACAGACATGAGGTTATTTTTTTTCCTCTGGTCCCCATCATTTTGAAGACTGGAGGCCTCCCAAGCACATTTCTTGGGAGGAGTGCACAGTTAAGACGTTATGCAAGCAGCCTGTTCTAGTCTCCTTCCCTTTTTCTATATTCTTCCCTAGAATGTTTGTACTCACATACTGTGGTTTTTTGTTTTTTTTTTTAATTTTCTGGGGTTTTAGGTTTTTTTTTTTTGGCCAGAATAATTCTGAGGTCTTTGTATTTCTTTTTTTAAGCCCATATTTCAAATGAAGTGTTAAAAATGCTACTTTGAAAGAACAGCAATCTGTGGATCATGGTTTAAACCTAAATTTTGGTGAATTTAAAACAATTATATTTTCTATAAATGCAGTTTTATCCGAACAACTGGGGAAAATGTAAAATTTCTTCCATTATTTTTTCAGGCCTAAGTGTTTAAAATTTTTTTTTTTGAATAAAAGCTCTGCAAGTTGGCTCTTTACCTGTGCAACCCATTCACGCAAAATCTGCTGCTGATTGCAATGATGAGAAGGAAAATAAATTTCATTTTTAGAACTTGTGTCTTTGTATTTTGCCTTCTACCAGGCTGTACTCTTCCTGTAGTTGCTGCTTTGTTTGGGAACATGTTAAGGAACAGGCAAACCTTTGTACATGCCTGGATTTTTGTTTTAGGCAAAAAAATCCAGACAAGAAACTGCACCATCCATTAAATAAAGCAAACAGCAAAAATTGGATCAGTGTGAAGACATGGCATCTCAAATAAGCTTTTAGACTTCACTGGTTGCCTGGGGGATTAGAGCTCTCTGAAGAACATACTGAGAGGTGACCATCTCACTACTTTTATCCTCTGTATTTAAATGTGAAAAATAGAGAGGGTGATTTGCATCTTGTTGCAGCAGAGTGACAAAACTTCATGGGTCTTCCTGTTCTGTAACATGAATCAAGAAATTATGACTACATGGATTCATTTGTAAACCATAGTGATAAGACACCCTCCTGAACATATGGCAGGAAAGAGACATAGAATTTTGCACAGAGTCATTAATCTTCAAATTTGAAAGTAAAACAGGCTTCACAGTTAAATAAAAACACTGCCTTTGGCCAAGATAAACTTTCTGCTCTTGGAGCGCAAAGGAAGTGATTTCTGTTGGGGAATGAATGCATCCTTCTTGTGGGAGAAATAAGAAATGCCATTTTTTCTTCATTTTCCAGGATAACTAAAAAACAGAATTAAGTGAAATTAAATGCAATCTTCAAGGACAACGGGTAAAAAAAGGCAAACTGCAAAGGAGAGAAAATTACTCTTGAAATAGATCTTTGAGGCAATTTAGCTTTTTTAATCACTGAATCCATTTAATATTCACAATGAAAATTAATCCATTGCTCTTAAAAGTCTTGCTCAGTTCATCAATTCATTAATCCCCCTTGGCTGTTAAGTTGCTCCTCCTCCTGTCTCCAGCCTGATTAATAATTCATGAGATAACTAAGGACTCAAAATATTGGTTCCCTAAGACTAGTCTGGCTAATTTTGATCTTGTTGAGTTATCCTTAGATTTGCAAGTTAAATGGTCAGTCAGAAAGGGTCTGGGTGGCCCTGCTTATGTGATTAGGAAACAGTGGCATGTATGGGAGAGGGACTTTACTACCAGAAATCAAAGCAAAAAGTCCAGTGGGATAAGTGGGCAGTGATCTACTTACTGCTGTTGGGAAGAGGATAATGTAGAGCAGTGACAACCTTCTGTTCACTTTAACTGTGCTCAGGCACTGTTTCTTGGATAGGAGACAGGAGCAGGGCGTGAATGCCACCACTTCTTCTTCAAGAACATCTTTATTTTGAAAACAAAGTGTCTTCTTTCAACTGAATTGTTTTTGAACTCCTTACAGTGTGACTTCTTGAAGTATTCTCAAACTGAAGTGAGTCCTTCTGCTTCACAGAATAAAAAGATAAACAACTCAGTTTTGGCACTGTTAGGTTGCATTCACAGTCTATCATATTACAGAGACATTAGAAAAGATATACTGAGTCATGGAAGTAGCAGCCTTTAAATGTCTCCTCAGTTTGGGAGTGAAAACAAATAGGAGACTTGGGATTTGTCTCCTTGTTTTAGCTGGATATGAAAAAGGACAAAGAAGCAGAGTTGCAGCAGATTAGTAGTCCAGATACCAGCAAAGGAAACATATTTTGCTAAACTTATTCTCAAATATTTACTGTATGAAAATGTATTGAACTATGTATTATCTGCAGATGGCTTGTAAAAGCAACTGCCCTGAACTGTGCCAAGCCAGTAGTAACAAAAAGTCTGAAAGAATTTTATTAAGGCTGCAATACCAAATCATGGTGATATGAATCATGATAACATACTTCAGTAAAGTTTTAATGCCATGATCACACACTACTTACATGGCTGGAGGACTTGGACTTCATTTTTTTCGAATTACAAAGAATGCAGGAAGGAAAAGGACGGTCCTGCCACAGAGGCAAGTGATTTTCTAGTTTAAAGGGACTACATTTTATTGCTGCTTCAGGCATTAAGCACCTGGCAGTGCTATGCAAATTGCTCAAACTAAGTCGGCTACCTAATGCATACTGATAATTTCCTATCCCAGTAACCCAAGCAGTCAGATTTCAGAGTTACTGAGCTCTAGTTAAAATCAAAAGGAGTGATGTGCTGAGTCCATGAAAAATCTTCTATTCTCATAAGCAATTTCAAAAGTCAAGTTGCACACTTCCAAAACAAGCATACAGAATAAAGGGACACTTCTTACCTTGACCTCTTTGCAGCTCAGCTCCCTAATGGTAAAAATCAGGAATAATTCATCTCACGGTAGTCTCCTGTTTCTGAAGCACTTGAAGATACTGTGGTGTGGAGCACAATGGAGGATCCCCTGAAGAAATCCAATCACATCTCCAGAGCAGGACTGGAATAGTGTTCAGTAAGTCAGGCCTGCAGCTACACTTTGAGCAATGTGGAGGAAAGCAGTGACAACACCATAAAGTAGCTGTCTATCCTGTGTTAATGAGACAGTTCTGAAAGAAGGCCGCAGCCTTAATGACGGGCTAAAAAAAAAAAAAAAAAAAAAAAAAAAAAAAAAAAAAAGGCTGCATTTAGGTTAAAAGGCAATGTGACTTCAGGCAATTTTTAGTGTGTTGATGCTTGAATCTGTATTCCCATCATTCTTTTGAAAATGCCATGGGTTCTTGAAGGAGCAGTAGTAGACATGAACTTGTGCACATAGAATTTCAGTTGCTCCACCCAGTATCATCTACCCAATTAGGTTTATACTTTACAATGCTAATAACATTTTATAACATCAACTTGGGGGAACATGTTTCCCAATCCTGCAAAGCCGTGACTTAGCTGAAATAATGTAGTAGAATTAAATATTTGCTAAAATTGCTTGGAAGCGTAGGTGAAATAATTTTACCTGACTACCAGCATCACTGCAGTTTGTTCAACAATTCTTTGCAAACAGTAATAAAATAATAACAACAACAACTTCTATATGACAGATGCAGCAGCAACCCTGACTTCACGTTCACACACTTCCTCCTTCATCCTTTAACCAGTGATTCCTGCCTTTTCTTCTCCCCACCCTGGGCTGCAGCAGGTCACCTCTTGAAATCTGCTAATGCACCCTTTCATGTTTGTTAGATTACTACCGTGACAGGATCACGTGTGCCTCGCATTGAAAAGCTTCAGCTCTGATTTGCTTCAAAGAGAAAGTCCTGCGTTTAGAATGTTTTCTGATTTTAAAGTGTTAGATAATACTGGTTCCATTTGCAGCGCAGGTTACATGTTATTTACATGTTATTCCAATCTTTCATTTTGTTGCTGGAGAGGAATGCATTTGCAATCACATTAAACTGAAAAGCGATGACAATCGGCCACACCACCAGGTGGAGCTTATTTTCTGCCTTTCCTGCTGAAGGTGCTGAAGCTATGGAATTGAACTCACTGGGATTGTGGGACTTTTAACGTTTTGTAGTCAATGAAACAGAAAACTCTCTTTCTATTTTTATTTCTGGTGATGCAGGACTAACCATCCCTGCATTCATAGATGGCTACTTCAGCAATTTTTATTTGTGTTCTGTGCCAGTCCCTTGCTTTTATATCATGCAGTCCTGTTTCTTGTTCCTGCACTTTAGAGTTTTTAAGTACAGGTTCACTTATTAGAATGGCACACTAATATTAAAGCAGAGCTGATTTCTGCTCTTTTTTCTTTCCTACTGTAAAAACTACTAACATTCCTTAAAAAAGCAAATCTGTCTGTAGTCAGCCCACTACATAATCTATTTTATTCACTGAAATTCAACTCTGAAGTCTCCTTGGGTGCTTTTAGAAGTAATGTATTGTGATACAGATTCCTAGTCACTGGTTTATATATACATCAAATGAAGTTATGATGTTCATAAGACATGAGAATCAATATAAATGACTGTGATAAACATTCTCTCTCTTTACAGGTTGTACTCTATCAGATATCTGTTTTGCTATCTGGTATCATAGCTGAGCTATTGAGAACTGACTGTAAGAGAGGCAGTCTGGAAAAATGCAGAGACAGAGTTGAATCTATTCTTTTTTTTGACAGTGTGAACAAACACACATTCAAGCCAACAAATTTTAATGTAGCATTTATACAGCAAGATGGCTTGGAAGCCTATTCCCGTTTTAACCCAAGACATGGGACAACTTACCCAGCTGCCACTGCTGGACTGAAAAGGTTGGCCTACATTTGCCAGGAGTTACTAGAACAGGCTAGATTTCCCAACTCTGTTTTCCCAAAGGACGGGGAGGTATCGGAGCTGATGAGGTCAGGTTGGCGTTCCATTGTGCCACGTCAGACACAGCTCTGACGACCAGCAAGGTTCTGCCAGCTGACGTCACGAAGGTCCTTCTGACCAGCTGGCAAATTCTGTTGTCCTGGGAGAGACCAAATGAGTGCATGCCACTATTGATTTTGAGCAAGCTACATGCCTTGCTGCTTGTAAAAAAGGCAAACACAAAAAGACGAAGCAGAATTAATGTGGGTACAAGTTCATGTTGTTTTCCATTTTCATGTTGCATTTCCAATGAGTAAAAAAATCTAAGGCTGTAGAGTGGAAAGAAAGGAGGGGGGGAAATCTAATGTCTCAGACATGTAATGGTCATATGCCAACAACTCAAAAAGGTGATCTAGAGATGTGTTGTTTTGTCATGTTTTATATCCTTTCCGGTAGTTGATTTTGGAGGGTATGTCGAGCATTTGGAATTTCTGAGTGTCCTTAGACAAGAGGTAAACATCTTCTGTCTGGAATAAGTTTCCTTACAGAATTTTAAGAAGACATTGGGTTATGTTTTCCAAAGGCAGGCTGGTAGGTGGCAGGGCAGGAACAAAATCCAGCAATTTAAGAAAGAAGGCAAAAAAAAAAAAAAAAAATTAAATAGTTATTTTAGTACTTTAGCAATAGGTTTGGGGGTAGAATGCCCTTTGTATCAACCTACTCTGGCTAAGATTGAGCTTATTCCTCGCTGAAGTCCAAAGCATACAAAGTGAAGTTAGCATAATGTAGGGCAAGAATTTGAACAAATTATACTTTTCATAGATTCAAAAAAAAAAACCAACCAAACCAAACCCTGAAACAACCAAACAAAACCCCACATAAACATAGAGGTTTTACATGTGAGAACCTGGATCCTAGTGTTCATCAGAAACTTTTGAAAGAGATGCGGTTCTGCAGCTTTCTGGAGATTCACATTAAAGCAAACAAAACCCATAAAACAAAACCCTTTTCAACTCCTGTGCTGTGAATACCCTTTGGAAGCTGAAACCATTTTTTCTCATTGGTAATCTGAACTTTTCCTTTTCAGAGACTGTTTATCTGAGTTAAACTGTTGAAATGCAACAACAATCGATAAGGAAGGTAGGATGACAACTTGTACATGGGAGGGGGTCTTTATCACCATATAATTTACTGATTAAAAGATTGACAAATGGCCTAAGATTTTCAGTGTACCACATGAGCATAAAAAGTTTAGAAAATACCTTATAAATACAAAAGGTATTAAACCTATCTTGACACCTTTATGAACCTTAAGATCAAAGCAATACTTCTGAAATCTTAATGAATGTAAAGTTTTTGTGCAACATGGTTTGTGACAGTTAATGCCAATTTCATTCTGAATTTAGAATCCTTTGTGCCATTACTATATATTTATTTGCCATGAAGAATGGCTGTGATTTTATACCAGATGTAGGGAAATCTTGGACCTACTGAAATCAATGACAAAACTCCACCTTCAAGGAGGTCAGCATTTCACCCAAGTGAAGAGACATTCCTTGCCTTACTGCCAAAGACTTGGTATTAGTAATTGAAAAGGATATTCAACATCATTATAGGAAACACAGCCATTGCTGTAGTTCAGAAAAACTGAATAAGTGTATTTTCATGCATTTAATCTCATTAGGAACATCAGATGAAAGTCTGCTGAGACACAAGAAAAACTATACAGCAGTTTTATCTCTAAAAGTGCTGTCTAAGAGACTCAATGCTCTAAAGGGTTTTGCTTGCTGGGCATCCTGCAGAAATGACATTTAAATATTTGTATTTAAGATTTGGAAATTAAAGTAATCACTTCCATCTATTTGCTTCCATTTCAGTACTTTTCCCATTAATGCGTGCCTTTTTGAAGTACAGCTGCTTGGTTTACCTGCATAAAGAAGAAATTTAGGTCTAATAATCTAACTTCTGAATATTTTCTATTCATATAGTATAGACCCAGAGAAGCTAGAATTTAATGTGGGATAAGAAACATCTTACTTTTTGTTTTCAACAATTGAGGAGGCTATCAATATCCTTGCTGGAATTTTTGTACAAAAACCATGACTGGTAAAACCAGGATAAAGAGCTACATAATTTTCGAAGCAAAGCAAGAATATTGTTTGAATGAATGCTGCTAGCACTTGAAAAAGAAGGTATTAATTTTGTGTGTGAACTGTGATAATCCCTGCCTATTTCTAAATCCCTGTCAATTGTTTCATAGGGCTTAAGAGTTACGACATTCACATTTTCCGACAAGCTGTTGTCGTGGGAGATCTAACACTTAAGTAGGAAATTGGAGAGATCTGGCATATTTGAACTAGGTACATCCAAAAATGGAACACTTTACCTTGGACTAACTGGAAAATCTGCTAGCTTTGGGTTTGAAAGTTGAAGGTAATATTAAAAGTACTTTAAAAGAAATTATGAACAGTATTTGAAGGGGTTTCTGTTTTACATTGTGTGGTTGAGCTGAATCCACAGATTCCTCCAGTTACTTGACTCTGGGTGTCTGCAAACAAATATTTTCATATTAATTTTCTGTTCAAATGACAACAACTATCGATCCAAGCAGCTTGAACCAACTTATCAAGCTCCATATCAAATATAGCTCCAACCCAAAATCCCTGATCTAATGACTCCTGAGAAATACATTCCCACGCAATCATAGTGAGAATTGAAAAGCAGTACCGTGGATTGCTTACCACTGATTTTCATATTCTTTTTCTTAATGTCATTTTCAGTAATCATCTTAGGATGCAAATGATTCTGCAAAATGCGTGTGCTGATTGCAGGATGGGGTCAAGGTGGGCTGCTGTGAAACAAGAAGCAAGGAAATGAAACAAAGTGCTGTGTTGATGCTCTGTGTAGTTGATAACCCTAAACATAATCTGGTCAGGGATCAGGGAATGCAAAAAGTCTCGCGGCTGCTAATAATGCTAACTCTCTTTAACTAGGAAATCCCTCAGGTTTTATCACAACATTTTCTTTAATAGCAAATGTGGTAAAGTACTTAGAAGCCTGGGGCCCGGGTTGTACCATTCTTTTAGGAGAAGCCATTTTAAAACACGTAAGAGAACACTAAATGCCTCCTTAACTAATGTCCTCTGGCAGGGTTTGTTGTGAAGTTGAACATCTGTTCTAAAGGTTTATCTAGTTTATTACTCCTTTCAACATGGTAGCAATTAATTTCCACTAAAATATGAGTTTGTGTGCTGTTAATTGCCTGATTTTAATTATTTTCCTGCAATATGGATTCATCCTGGCTTAACTGCTTTTGCTTATTTTCTATGAATTGTAGTTCTTTTTGCAGGCCTGTCTTCCAGAGTTATGGAACATAAGAAATGTGTATTAATTGCTACCATATTACTTAACTCATCAATATTTACAGTTGTTTTCTCTTTTTACTGTCCCTTATTTTGTTTAAACCTTTCACATTACTCTGAAATTTCTAGTAGTCCAAATGGTTTTGCCTTATGAGCAAATGGCACAGTTTTTCCCCTTTGCTGCTTTAAACATTTGTTAATGATTTGGCAAGCTGGGATAGCTTCCACATGAGGAAGTAAGGGCTGGTTTCTTTATTTCTGCTTTCCCCACCATATAATAGATAGCACTTCAAGAAATTAAAGTAGCAGTGTTGTATTTTAGGTAAGGGTTCTTGAACATACTTTAAGCACTAAGCACCCTTATCCTACACATCATCTATTCATTTTTCTTCTTTCCAGCTTGGTAATTTGAGGTGCCACAAGCCTCAGATAGGTGAGTGAGGAGGTCTCTCTTCCAGGCACAAGTAAGAAAGTGCTTGCAACCTGTTTTCATCACAGTGAATGTTACTTAACAGGAGAGTGTTTGGGAGAGACCCAAATTTCCCGTCCACTGCTCTGCTAGAGAGACCAGCAGGTTGGGAGTGATGATGCAAACAGGTGACACCAGCACCTTTGCTGCCACATCCAGGAAGAGGACAATTGTGTTTCTCCTTCCTGTGCTGCACCACAGAGCTCAGCTGAGTAACTCAGGACCACGGTCTGTGGTTTAGCACCATTAAGTTGAGGCTGGTTGGTTCCAAGAGCTGAAAGGGCGGCACACCAGCTCCCTTGGAGCGGACAAGGCAAAGGAACGCTCCCACGAAGGGTTTAGCCAACAGCCTGCAGAATGCGGCGGCCCCCAGCAGAGCTGCTGATCAGCAGCTGACTGCAAACTGGTGTTCATCATGTTTTCCACCAGCACAGTGGGTGCCAGCCAGGGTGTTTGTCCTTCGTTCCCCTTCTTACAATGCCCTAAACCAAACGACAAACGTCGAGCAGTCGGACTATCCGGCACTGCTGGGGAACTGCTCGCTGTGCAGCTCTTCCGTCAAGGTGTAGCAAGAACATCCTCACGGCAGTGTCTGCTAAGAAAACTGTCTGGTGATGTTTCTGCTGCCTTGACATCCATTCCTCTGTGAGACCCAGACTGCACACTCAGTTGAACTGCAGTGTATTCACTCACACTGGGAGGCTGCTTTTTGGCAACCAGACTGATGTTAAAAATAAAACAACCTATGCAAAACAAGCAAAAAACCCCTCATTGCTAAATCCATAGTGGGACTATGTTACTTCAAAAAGCACTAGGTTATCTGCATATGCTTCTTGGTGTCTCTTCCATGAGAAAAAGAATGGAGGGAAGTTTAATAATGTAGTATTTTTGCAATCATCCGTGCAAATCACCCCAGACAACAGCTGTGGCACGCACAAAGTATAGGACCAAGTTTGGAAACTTCTCAGCTATGGACCTCATCCTACTTATAAAAACATGCTGTTATAAGGATGCTGTTTACTATGAGTCATGCCTACAAAATAAAACTGAGAGGAACACTACTTCTCTTTATTTATTTAGGGGCAATGCCTGTATTTTGTTTTTCCTTCTTGTTTTTCTGTTTTTTTTTTTTAATTGGAAATTTTGGAGATAGCTTGACTTTCTAAAAGGGTGTTTGTGCACGCGTGTTGCCTCTTGAGCCTCTGGACTGGATTTCACACAAGTAACACTACAGTTAGTAGCGGGTGTGGGTAAAAAATAGATATTTGCTTACAAAACACAAAAAACATGCTTTTGAAGTTTGTTTTACCTTTGGGGTTTTGTCCTCGAGCTCTGGTCTCACAGATTTTCTCTGCGGTTAGGAGGGTGGAAACTGATCTACACACAAAAGCCGGGCGGGGGTCTCACAAACTCCCAGCAGCAGACGAGCGCGGCTCAGGGGCAGCACCCAGCCCTCCTTACACCCAGGCCGGCGGGCAGGGCGGCGGCTCAGCCCCGGTCCCGAGGGGCCGCTCGGCTCCCACCGCCTCCCCTTCCCTGAATGGATGGAACTCCTGGTGATGCCAGCCTGGGGGGGCTCCTGCTTAATCCTGACCCTCCGGGCTCTTTCTTCGGCGAACCTCCGACGGGTGGAAGCCTAAATAACGACGACGGTGATGCTAATAATAACAATAATTAATTAATTGCAGTAATAACGCAGCCTGCTCCAGCAGCCCCCCGGCCTGTTTGTGCGGGGCGGGGAGGCGCGGGGGACGGCGGCGGGGCCCCGCGGGGCGCCTCTCGGCGCTGCCCGTCTCTCCTCCAAGCCCGTAAAACCGGGAGCGTTGCTCGCTGCTCGCTGCTCCGCGCCCTGGTAACGGCGGCCCCCGGCGGGCCGGAGGACGTGCGGGGCCGCCCGTCGCGGCTGTTTCCGCGTCGCCCGTCCAGGGAGGTCCCGCCCCCGCCCGCGGCCGCCCCAGCCCCGGCCCCGCGGGGAGGCTCCGGGGCCGGCGGGGGGGCGCGCCCCCAGCCCGGGGCCTGCGGCGGGGGCGCCGGATAAAGCGGTGCCGGCCCGTCCGCCCGGCGGCACAGGGGCGGCCGGGACGGGCCCAGCGGGGCGCCCCGCCATGGCGAGCCCCGCACGCCCGCGGCAGGAGCTGGCGGCCGAGGAGCGGCGGCTCCGCGGCGCGGCCCCGACGGTGCCCCGCGACGCCAAGCGGGAGGCGGCGGGGGAGCGGCTGGTGCTGCTGGAGCTGCGCCGCTGCGGGCGGCCGCCGTCCCCCGGCCCCGGCGAGCGGCAGGAGGAGGGGGAGGAGGAGGAAGAGGAGGGGGAGGCGGCGGCGGCGGGCGAAGATTGTTGCGGCAAGTGCAAGAAGCGGGTGCAGTTCGCCGACTCGCTGGGGCTGAGCCTCGCCAGCGTCAAGCACTTCAGCGACGCCGAGGAGCCGCAGGTGCCGCCCGCCGCGCTGTCGCACCTGCAGAGCCCGCCCGGCGAGGAGCGGGACCCGCCGCCGCCCGGCGCCGAGCCCCCGCCGCCCGCGCTGCTCCTGGTGCCCGACTTCCCCGACGGCGGCGAGCCCGGCGCCGAGCGCCTGCGGCGGCAGCGCGTCTGCCTGGAGCGCCTGGGGCGGCCCGCGGCGCCCACCGACGTGCGGGGCACGGTGCAAGTGCTGGGCGGCCCCGGCCCCAAGGAGGTGACGGTGCGCTACACCTTCAACGAGTGGCTCTCCTTCGTGGACGTCCCGGCCGCGCCCCTGCCCCCCGAGCCGCCGGCCGAGCGCTACGGCTTCGCCCTGTGCGTGCCGCCGAGCCTGCGGGAGGGCTCGGCCCTGCACTTCGCCATCCGCTACCGCAGCCCGCAGGGCGAGTTCTGGGACAACAACGGCGGCCGCAACTACACGCTGCGCTGCTGCGGCTGCCCCGGGGGCGGCCCCGCCGCCGTCCCGCCGGGCCCCGCCGCCCCCCGCTACTGACCAGGCCGGGCCAGGAGAGCCGAGGGGAGCCGGCCGGGCCGGGCCGGGCCAGGGACGAGCGGCCGCACCCCGCGCCCGGAGTGAGGCCCGGCTCGGGAGCGAGACAGCCGGCGCGCCGAGGGCCCCGTCCCGGAGACTGCCCCAAGTCTGGTGGTTTTTAAGCAGGAGCTTCAGTTTCTGCCAGCGAAAGATGGATGTGCGTAGGCTCGCATTGCTGTGACTTGTGGAATTGTTCTCCTTTTTTTTTTTTTTTTTTTGGGAGAGAGAGCAAGGAAACTGAGTAGCGTGGGCTTTGCTTTTCCCCTCTTGAAGTGATTTTTGAGGTCTTGATGTGGGCTTGACTCCACTTTACCCCATTAGTCAAGAGCACTCGTGTGAAAACTTTGGTGGCGTGTTCACTACAGATTTAACTTTGGATCCCAGTTTTTCTGTTCTCAGATCCATTTGAAAGACACAGTACTGTAACAGCAGTGGTGTGCTTTGTCCTTTTTTTGTTATTTTGTCTTAGTTCAATGGACTCCGTAACAATACGCTTCGCTGTTGTGGGCACCTGTCAAACCCGTGACAGGCTCGTGCGCTCGTCCCACCTTTGCCATGGCTGCGACAGTTCTGAACAGGAGGCACTCTGTTTTGGGGCTGGATCTGGGGCTGGACTGGGCTGCCCTGGTTTTTGTCACTCAACACACTTTGATACCGCTCCCCAGCCTCACATGTAGATCCCGTCTGGCTAATAGCAGCCAACAGGGACTTCTGCAGAAACGCTCTTGCTTAAAATAGACTGGTGACTTCTTTTCACACAACTGACAAGTCTAAAACTGGGACGAAAGAGGAGTTAAAATACTTGCTGATGCTGTGTTTATCAGGAGAACTTTGGTAACACCTTTGAGTCGTGCACTGTGAAGTGAAAGATGGTGTCCGTCTTGTACATGGCTCTGTATTTTCAGATTTGGGTCTGATTTGGATGACTCTTCTCGCTGAGGAGTAACGCTGCGATACAGAGAGGTGTCCTCAGTAAAAAATGGAAACAAATGCCTTTGTTCCGCTCTCCTTTCGTTACATTTTGCACCACATTTCTGAAGTATTTATAATTTATTCAGCTTTTTTGCTACATATTTTTCTGTGTTTGTATGTTGCTGGGAAAGGACTTTGTTGTGCACACAGCTGGACTTTACGGCGCTGGACACTTGAATTGATTTTATAGTCTTCACTCTTGCACTGGAAGCCTAGAGGTTGACTACTACTGGTGTCCCAGCTTTTGAAATTAAGCAAAAACTACCAATGCAAATGGGTTTGTAAGAATAAAAAAAAGTTTTAAAAAAAGCCATAAAACTCACTATTACATTTTTTTTTTCTTTTTTCCTATTTAGCAAAACGTAACAGGAAGCTTCACAGTTTTGCAACCTGGTTGTGTCCCCACTCTGTCATGTGTGTGTCCTGACCAGGGATGATTCTGTCTGTGAGCAGTGTTTAGGGCTGTAGCTGAAAATGGCTGTTGTCCTGCCACAGCCATGAGGTAAATCCCCCTCTCAGTCCCTATCAACCCCTGTGACAGGCATCTTGAGCAGAGCTGTGCTGTGAGGAGGCTTTACTTGCATGGGTGGAAAGTAGATGGGTTTCGGTCAAGTTTTGTTTTGGCTCTTCTGCAGCTTTGACTCTTCTTGTTTTCTTTTGATACAGTATCTCAAAATATGGGTTATTTTTGGTTAATGAAGGATAGATTGCATTGCCAGAGTGCAGGAAATGCCCTGACAGGAGGTATGGTCTTCAGTAAGGTCATGGAATGTCATTTTCCTTTTTTGAAACCGAGAGTATTGCGAGATTTCTCAGGCCTTCATTTCCTCTGAAGGTGTAAAATGTCTTAAAGTCTATTAGGATGAGAACATTAGAAAAAATAGCTTCTTTATAAAATTCCCCATACTTGAGAATACTCTTTTCAAGCCTACAGCTTTTGAGATGGCTGGAACAGACCCAGCACTAAAATCAGGGAGTCTGTTGCGGGAAAGGTGCAAAGCAGAGGGAGCTTCAGACGAAGGGTCCCGCAGTTCTGCTCACATGTGCACTGCTGCTGAAATGCAGCTTGTCCTCCCTCCTCCCAAAAAAGCCTGCACCTACACCACAGTGTGAGAATACAGCCAGAGACAAGGAGGTGTTTAATTCCATCAGAAACCATTCTGCAGTTAGACTGCATCAGTTGCTTTGACAATGCACAGAGGGAAAGCGCTCTGCAGGCAGACAGAGATTTGTACTGTTGTCCTTCAAGTTACAAGTGAACTCTCGCCAAAAGGGTTTTAAGGGAAAACAGTGAACTCTTCTATCATGGATTGCAGGATTTTACATGGGATAACGTGCTATGAATTAGCCTTTCCTCAGATTGCTGCATCTATGAAATAGTGTGCTCTTAAACTGGTGTGTAGTGCAGTGTCAAGATGGAGCCTTCACTTGAGTACGATGTAATATTTGGGATATCTGGAGCCCATTCCTTATTCTGTGCTTTGTCTATTAGTTGCTTCAGAGAAAAAGGAAACATTGCCAGAAAAAGGAGGGGAGGGATTGCTCCTTAGCAGAATTTAAAGGAGCAGCCATATTCCGATGGCTGTGTCTGGGCATAAGGGGTACCGTGAGGAATCCTGGCTAGCTGTGCCTAGTGATACAGGCCTGGAGACATTCTCTGGTCCACTGTAAACATCGACATCCAGAATATGTAACATTTCTGTGTGCTTTTCTGATGTGTGACCTGAAAGTCAAAATGCGAGAAAGTACTTGCTGAGGCTAGCCAGTAAAATCATCGGAGTGCTTCGGAAAATCGGTGCCAATCGAAGATCCCACCAGTTGTGTTAATTAAAGCACAACATTTTTGTGCTTTGATACCTGGTGAAGTTCTTTTATTTGTTATTAAGAATTACTTCTTGTGAAAGCAAGGAGAAAACCTCTAGATGGGAGTCAGACATACTCACTCTTTGATAGAAAGTACATTTCTGTCCTGTTAAGATTTTACAGAAGCATAGATTTCTGAAGCAGGGTTCAAAGACAGCCTACTCACAGTTGTCTGTATTTTCATAGCTGAGGTTACTGCGGGCTATGGAAATGCAAGGCTTTATCAAAGATTACACCGGGCAGCAGCTGTAAAAATCCAACTGGACTGACTATGTGCGTACCAAAGGCTTGCAAGCCCACATCAGCAAAACCCAGGGTTCCTGCTCCTGGTCATAGGTTGAGACACGTGACATAATTGCAACATTATTCTCAAAGGAAAATAATCAAAATGAAGTCGTTTTAATTCCCTTAATATCTAAAGGCCAGTAGAGTAAAATGTTAAGTGAAGCACTCTTTCTGTTTGGTCTGATTACTGTTAATGTATTTCATAAAGATTCAAAGCGTAACTTTTGGAAGATGTTCTCATAAACATGCTCCCTCCCCTAACCTAAATAAGAAATTTAAGATTTATTACACTTTTGGAAAAACTCCAGCTCCAAAGATTTTTATTTTATGCAGATTTCTGTCTCCCCACCATGGATTAAGGATGCAGGGTAGGAATAGCTACCAAATGGTTTTATAGGTGTATATAAATGAAGAAAGTTTAATATAGTTGAAACTCTGTAGGGGTAACTCTGAAGGACATAAAAGTTAAATTTTCCTTAAGCAATTTTTTGCTGTGTACACTCCTTTTTAAATTCAGTTTTAAATGATTCAGAAAAGGGCTGTGAAGCTACATTTACTTTGGTGTCCTGTAGATCTGTAAGCTTGCATGAAAACTACTTCTGTTTTATTTAAAATTGGAGCTTTCAGTCAGTACTTGGAAAGTCTGGCTTCTGCTCCCATTGGCTTCCCTGGGATTTGGATCCAGCCCAAAGTACTGCAGGAAGGTAAAGGAAATGATCTAGGTTTAATTGTCCATTCTGTTCAGAGTCTTGTGTTATGGGGTTAGGATAACATGGCACTGTGATGAATGTTCATCTGCCAAGAGTTCAAAATCTGCTGTCTGTGCATGGCAGTAATTAAATCACCTTAATTGTTTTTTCATGATTCTTTCTGAGAGAGGGAAAATTACTTGCCTTGGATTAGCATATTGCCAAAGACTGTTATAAATATTTATGGGGTGTACTCTTTCAATAGAAAGCCTGTACATTCTTCACAGGTCTCCATAGTTTTTTTTTTTCCTTGAACACAGAAGAGTAGTAACTTGAATGCACTAATTACCGTCATTTCCCCCTCTTGCAAAGCTTCAGTAGACACTGCTTTAACAGTATAAAGGGTAAGTAGTTTAGAAAGAAGCATCTCTTGCAAAACATATTTAACTGTTATGGAATCTCTTTGAAGGTGCGTATGTTTGTGAAACAGGTTTGAGGTTTTTTCCTTTTACAGTTGTAGAAAATACACAGTTTTGGAAGAATTACTGGCTTCTCTGGTTTTTTTTTTCCTGTTTTCACATTAGGCCTCATGCACTATTCTTATATTCTAAAAGAGTGAAAAAAGAAAAAGTAGGAATGTAAAAGCGCAGTTATAGAGCTGCGCAGTTATAGAGCTGCACGGCTTAGTCCTTTTTTTTATGAAGGTCGTCAAGTAAAATATTCCCAAGAGTATGAAATAATTATGCCTGTGTTAAGAATGGTGGAACAAAGCGAACAGTATAGTCCTGACTTGAATAATGCCAGGGTTTCACTGTAGATCGTTATGGAAAACTCAGGAAAACAGTCAGTGCACAGCTCTTTCACGGCTCTGTTTACACGTACGTATGGTCTGTGCTGGGTATCGGGAGAGATGCATTTATGTTGCACTACAGGAAGTGAAGTTGAGGGGCTGGTGCTTCTCCATAAAGTTATTCTGTCTGCTGGTGTTAGAGAGTAAAAGTTTTGCTTTCAATGCCTGGAAACTTGGAAGATTGTTTTTTTACAGAAATACCTTTTGAGAAAAGTGAGTAGTAATTTAAAATCCTTCTTAGCCTATTTTTATACTGCATGTAAAGTGTTCGCTTGCTTCTCACTTGGGTTGCTCTCCTCCTGAAAATCTGTACCTCTGATATATCTGGGCATTCTGAAGCCATGCTTTCAATTGCAGAAGAATTTCTTGAGAGGTTGTAACACACAGCAGAAATTCCTGTCCTTGGAAAAGTTACTAAGATTAATCAAATCGTTTTTTTTTTTTCCTTTCAGAGTACTCTTTCCAAGTTTATCCTGTAAAAGTAAGGACAAACTTCAGTACAGGCAAACGCTCAAGTTTTGGTTCATACTGCTGAGGTCATTAGTTTGCTAAAATGTCATGATCAGGAAAAAACCTTTTTAATAAAATACAAAAGCAACCTTGTTTTGCTAAGGCATTGCAGCTTTAGTAAAGATATTTATTGAGCTCTGTTCTAAGGAAAAATATATACTTTTTATAACAGTGGACATTGTACATAAGTCATGGGACCATTCCTTTGTGTTTTAACTATTCCTGTTGTTTACACTGCTTTGACAAAATCCAACAAAGCTTCTGACAGCGTGCCAAGAGAGATTTAATGAGTATTGCAACGTAAACGGAACTGGTGGAGCACAGAAGGTGCAGCTGTAAGAGCACAGCAGCTCCGAGGCTGGACCACAGTGCCAGCGCTCCAGGCTGCTCTCTCCCTTGGTGGCGGCGAGCACATCCCCAGCCAAGGGTAAGAACAGGGCAAGGGGACCAACGCAACACTAGAATCATCCCAGCCTACACGTGGGCTCGACTTCCTAAGCCGGGTGTGGTCAGCAAGTATTTTCATTCCATAGCTTGTAGGATTTCAATGACAAAGCATCTTTCAAGCTATGTTTTTGTACAGAACAGGGCATGTTTTGGCAAAATACCTTAAAATGGGCATCAGGCAAGGGAAAAATGTATTTGTAGGTATCTTTCAATCACGTACAACTGATAGGCACGTAATTAACGCTAACTGACCATGCACTTAAATGTATGTCACAAGCAAAAGGAACATACAGGCCTGTCCAAAACAGGGAGCAAGCACCTAAAATGCTGCTGGGTTTGAGGAGTAAGTGCTAATACCTTTGCTAGCTTTGCACTCCTGTTAACAAGCTAGATAGTGTCATGCAGACTTTTGGACTGTAGCAGCAGTCTTACCTTGCTTCTAATAAGTAATGTATAAAAACTGAATACGTACAGGATAAATACTCTATGATAAGCTGATTGGTAATTTCAAGGAAGAACTAATTTGTCCTTTACTGAGAAGGTGAACTGTCTTACCCTCTGCAGTATGGATTGGGGACAGAGGGAAATTACAGAGCCCTATTACTTTTTCCCTCTCCTACCTTGATGGTCCTCTCTGTAGACTGTACCTGAAGGTTACTACTGCTCCTCTGAAGGTAGAAATAGGTAAGGGAGAGAGAATATGAGTGGTAAACTTGAGAAAGAAGGTTGGAACAGATGCCATAAATTGGGACTGCAGTAGTGTTCAATCTACCAGAAAAACTTAACAACAGAGTGTTCAGGCATTAATGGAGAAGTAATGTCCTTCGTACTTTGGAGGGAATTAATAAGACATTTCATGTTCCCATGACTGCCTGCCTGTATGACAGCACGTATCACCTACAGCTGTATTCTTGTTGGAAACAATGCTAAAGAACTTCACAGAAAGGTATTTTGGAAGAACTGATTATGCATTGAAAAAGTTCCCTTATTTTTTTGTAAATACGGTGAAAACATAGCTTTAAATAGTAAAAATGTTACCGATGGAGTTGTCCCTCTTTATAAATCAGGGCTACGCTATTTATAATTATGTTTATTTTGCTTCCTAGCATACATTCTCAGATCTTGAAATGGTATGCAGTGCTTGTTCCAGTAATTAAGCTGTTTTAGACAAGGATTTTACATGTACTGTTTTAGCAACCAAGTTTCTTACAGTATAAACCTGGCAGCCTTTCCAAGCCTGTGTCATCCAGGAGTGTATAGATGTTACTGCGTTTCTGTGAGCTCACTGGAAGCTTAAAGAGCAATCAAACCATTCTTCCCCTGCACTTTCACCATTAACTTAAGTGCACTTAATTATCCAGTTGTGAATGTGGAGATTTCAAATACAGAATCTAATGCATATTACCTATTAAAATAACTAAATTCCATTTTAATAAAATGTTCACTAAAAACAATTTACATTGCAATACTTATCCATGTAATAAGGGGAGAATTATTACTGTATTTGCTTTTTATCTGAAATTGAGAAGGGGGCTACATTTGCAGTCTTAGGTACACACTATTTTATTCTGCGCACTGTATTGTCCATATGAAATCCATTGCTATACATCTCAATCTAACTGTACAAAATGGTAAAATACACGTTAAGGGGCAGTGAGGAATGGGAGTTTGTTCTAAATTAGACACTTTAATTAGACACTCTGCTTTAATAATGTTTTCACAGAGCATGAACAACACAGAAGAATATAAACAAAGATGAATTTTGTGAAGCAAGAAAAATAAGGGATGAATTTCAAAGGCCGCAGTGCCATGGAACTAGTTATGAGCTTCTGTTTCTCTACTTAAAAAAACCCAGAACAATTCACTGAAATAAAAAGAATTTTTTTTTTTTCCCTCTATGCCAGCTTTGAACTGCTTAATTTTTTTGCAGATTTCTAATAGAAAACAAATTCAAACACAGCAACTACTTGAGCAGAATCTGGTCAAAATTTTTGCTTGCTTTTTTATTAACCTGTGGTCTTAAAAGTGTTGAGCATTCTACGGATTTAAGAATAACCAATAAAATGCTCTGTTGAGTGTTCCACTTTTTCTAGGCAAAGCTTGTTGCCACTTCATGACTTACAGCACTTGAGTTACTGTTCCAGTTAGGTTCTTTTTCTTCTGCCAAAATTCATGATGTTTGTGAAAAAGGCAAAATCTTTCATAAAGTGATGTGGAGCTTTCTGGTAATAGCTGCACCTCAACAAATTAAAGGACTTGGTGGTGAAAAAACATTAGAAAGCTCCCAAGCCTCAGTAATTCAAGTCTTACATTCTGCTGTTCTGATCAGTTAATTGCTAAAAGTAGGACAAGACTGGTCCTACTCTTGGAAACTAAAGAAAGAACTAATGAAACTTTTATATCACCTCCTGTAAAGTCAAGGGATGCTCTTCAAGGAAACCACACAATGCAGCCTATGATATTTGTAAGTATCAAAGTCCAGGAGATGAAAATTCTGACCATCTCTGATTTTAATACTTTAAATAAAATACATACTTAGTCATTTAATTCAGATGCTGGATACTTTTAAATGGAACAGGATCAATACAAACTTAGTAACTGGGTGAGGGGTTTTAAATCTTGAGGGGTTTTAAATCTAACACCTTTTTTGTGGTCAGTGACAGACAAGGTCAGCAGCAGAATAATGTATCTAGTTACAGGTAGTTTAATGAAGTTTTATTGTTGAAATAGGGCAGGAGCTATTCCATCACATGGGACATACAAGCAAACAGATTCCCAGACTACTTTAAATACTATTATAAATCACAGCCATTTATCTTAGAACATGTGACCCATTAGAAGATAGTACTTTGGTTGCCAAAAACTGAGTCTCTCAGGCATTTCTTCTGCTGAACAGACAAGCTCAGACATGTGCAGTGAGTTTATGTTTCTGTATGTGGCACTGTAGGATGCTGAAGATGGTCCAGTGTTGCTTCAGGATCAGAGGCTTTTCTTGGCTATGTCTTTCCTGGACTCTCAATGACCAATTTTTCTGTGGAGTACAGCTGGCCAATGGTAACCTGAAATCAAACCAAAATATCAGTAAAAAATCCCAAGAACTGAATAGCCCACATATTAAGCTTTCTTGTAATTATATTTTTCTTTCTATAAACACTTCTTTTTGTAAATAATACACTTGTCTAGACTTTAAGGAAAATAACCAATACATAAAATACCTGCACATATAAATCTTGAAATAATGACATTGAGGAATACTGTTTAAGGTCTCAAAAAATCACATTAGAAGTTACTACAGAGAAAAAGCGGGTTCTATATTTAGAAAAATGTAAAGACAAATATAATGAAAAAAAAAATATATATGATCAGCAGATCTTTCTTATGCTTTTTGGGTGGAGAGCCTAGATATAAATTGCATGGCATGGTATTATTTTCCAGTCCCTTTGCACTCCTAATTTAATTTGCCTTATGAATGGTGAAGGCAGTTCAAGAGTTTTAGTTCAGCAGTAGCATTTTACACACGCTGGAGCTACCTCTTGTTGATGAGATAGTATTCAGACCTCCTAGATTTGTGCTGTATAGAGCAATGAGGAAATGAAATATGACAAAAATGCAACATAGATGCTTTGACTCCTTGTTTTTAGCACTTTCTAATGTGCTACATAACATTGGTAAATTGTGGCTGGATGAGCAGCTGGTAGTTGTCACACACAGCTCTTGGCACAGCAGCTGAGATGGGGAAGGAAGAAGTTTCATGCAAGTAGGGTAATGAAAGCTGAAGACAACATTTATTTTTAAAAGTGTGGGTTTTGGAGTCTACTTTTTAATATCTGTTATGTCCTTTCTTGCTTCTACTTTCTCCTTCAGGCCTGGGTATGCAGTAGCTCTGTGTCCTTTTCACTAGGAAAAATGGTTCATAGATTTAAGTGTTGAACTAGGACAAAAAAGGCTAGATGCTGAATTACACTAAGCATGGTATATTTAGTAGAATTTAATACTGTGCAAATTAAGCCTAACAGCAAGTCAGGATCTCAAAGTAGTAAAAAATCAGGGAAAGAATGTTTTTGGCAGTTTCCATTTACCATTTTTTGTGGGGAAAATATCCTGGCCGCTCTTGAATAAAAATTTCTCGTCTGTGCTCACACTCACACAAAATGTGAGTAATATCGCCTTTTAGGAAATGAACCTTTTAATCTTGATAAACAGCCTTGTCTGAAACTTGTAACACATTGATTTTAATCTTGAAATATTTATTACAAGGGAGCATTTATGAAGCTGTTCATAAAGGAACAGAAGTTTTCCTTGCCAGCAAATATTTCCTTCTTTTGGCACTCTGAGCTAAGTTAGTAACAGCATATGAACAACTGATTATTTTTGAAGTTACTTATGAAATATGTTGCATGCAGAATATTTAAAACAAAGGCCATACACAACTGTGGCACGTGTTACCAACAGAAATTTTAAGCTGTCAACAAGTGTTACTTGTCAAAGAGAACTTGCTGCTCTGGGTTATGTGGCAGGCTATACACTTTAGTTGCTGCCTTACCACAAACCATGCTGAAGTACTTAATTTTTGTATACTGTGTTTTGGAGCCCAAAGAATCTTTAATCCTTTCCCACACAGTAGAGCAAATTTAATGGGAGGCTCAGAGGGATTACAAAAATGCTGAAACCTGAATTGCATTTTTTTTTTTTTTTTTCTCCCCCAACGGGGGAGATAGATGAGACAGAGTACGTGACTTCTCAGTCAATCATATTCAGCTGGGGCAGATGGCTTTGTAGGAGAAAGGTAAGAGCTGCTGTTTGCTGTCCCTGTGCCAACAGGTGATGTTATCTACTGCTGCACCTCTCGACTCGAATGCAATAAAAGCACAGATTTATGCGTGAGCTGCTTCCTTAGCAAACCACAGGCGTGCAGGCATTTCAGCAAGTGCAGAGCCACCAGTGCTGTGCTGTCGGCCTTTGCTGGGCTGCTGCAGCTTGCCTGCCCTGCTGCCTCCTTTCCAGAACCTCTGCCATGGCACTGTAAAATGAACTTTGAAACCTAAGAATTTTTTTAAGCCATTAGCAATGAATTTTTAAAGTTAAGATCAAGCCTTTCCCATGTGCCTTAGACAAAACAAACAGACCGTCCATTTATAGCTGCTGAAAAATTCCCATTTATAAACATCCCCTGCCTCAGCAGAAGGATTGCACCAGTATTTACACACTGACACTCATTAACCCAACGAACCACAACAGCCTTCTTACAGTGTCCTCACCACCCTGAGTCCAAAGAAAGCACCTCAGCAGCACACACTCACTGTGGGTCATTCTCCCAAATCAGAGACTTAAGTGGCTACCTATTGTGCTCTTTTTTCATCATGCGTGTTTGTAGCTTGTACACTGCATTCACTCTCCTGGAAGATGGCTGGAAGCCAGTGCATAGGTCAGTGCCAGGGAAGTTTCATTGACCACAGGAAACTTTTGGGGAAAAAGGCTTTACGATTTGCTCAGCAACTTGGTTACCCCCGAAGGTTTATTTGCCTCTTTAGGTAACACATTGCAATTAAATTCCCCAGGAAAGAATGCGCAATAAAGAACCACTTTGTCATCAGGAGAAGACAATAAATAGATATAAAAAAGTTGCTTCTCAGCTCCTTTTGAATTATTTGATGTTTAAATTCTGCCTGCAAAAACTACGTATGTTGGTTCTGACAGGTCCAGCCTTCAAAACCTGACAATTTGTCTTTGTTCAAAGATTTAGTACAAATCTATACGATCAGCTGTTCCTTGTGAACAAGAAAACTTTTTCTTGAAAAACTTACTATTGCCTTCTGTCTGAATCCAGGGGAAGGCTTAGGGCTTCAGAATGGGATTTATCAGCAGATGTGAGACAACAAATGGGGAAAAATAAATCACTGAAGAGTAAGCACTGGTCCATCTTGTAACCCAACCGTTCTCTGGCAGCATTTGTGTGGAAACATACGGAAACAAGTACTAGTCCTTTGCAATAGCTGGCAGGAATTAGCCACTTCATGGAATCTTTCATTGCCATTGGGTGAAAAAACCATGTGGGAAAGGTTTTCCCTATATAACAGTGCATCAGAGATGTCAGTGGGGAGGTGCAGTAAGAATTAAATCATAGAGTTAAGAATTACAGAAGCAAAATCTGAATGTCCTGCAGACACTGAAAGAACATAATATTACCCTAAAAATTCAACAAATCCAGTCAAATTGACAACTCTGTCCTCTCCAAAGGTGTCTGGCTGCCAGTGTCTGACTCTCAGGACACCTGCGGCTGGTGAGCAGGTTACGTGTGGCTTCCGTGCCGAGCCATGTGACAGATGTAATTGCAGTGGGACGGTGCTGGCCTGGGAGGCAGCCTGCATCCTAGGGGCTAACCTGGATCCTAGGGGCTAACCCAAATCGTAGGGGCTAACCCAAATCGTAGGGGCTAACCTGAATCCCAGAGGCTAACCTGGATCCTAGGGGCTAACCTGGATCCTAGAGGCTCACTTGAATCCTAGGGGCTAACCTGGATCCTAGGGGCTCACTTGAATCCTAGGGGCTAACCTGGATCCTAGAGGCTCACTTGAATCCTAGGGGCTAATCTGGATCCTAGGGGCTCACTTGAATCTTAGGGGCTAACCTGGATCCTAGAGGCTCACTTGAATCCTAGGGGCTAATCTGGATCTTAGGGGCTGCTTTCCCATCTTCACACAGCTGGTGGGGTAGATCCTGCAGACACATTGCTACTACTTGCAAAATACTAGATTATCATCTTCCGTTTCTGAAGGTATGTGTTATGTCTTGTGTATTTTATCCACATGAAGATTTTACTTTGCAGCTCAGAGTTGAGGTAGAAGTGACTGCTCATATTTCTGCAGGGCTGAAAATAAGGTGACTGGGTTTTGAATTTTTTTTCTAATTTGCCTCACTCAAAGTGCTTAGTTCTGCTCTGAAAAGTCTGATGGCATCTTTCCTTAATAGCTCTGTATAAACATCTGTCGACTTCAGTAATCACCACATTTTTCCTTCCTTCTTTAGGCAGGACAAAGGTGGCCAGACATCTCTTGCTCCCATGTAATTTACAGGATTGTAATTGTGTGGTGTATAACCTGTGAACACTTAACAAATCCTGCTGAGCCCTGATGAAGATACTTTTTCTCACTGTCACTGAATTACTCACCCTTATCATCCTGACAAAATTGCCAATCTCCAAACAACCAGCTACCTGCTTGTGTGAGGTCTCACTGATAAATTTCAGGGTGAGTGCCCTAAAATTACTCAGGTAAGTAGCTAGGCAGCAGCCTTTCTGACCTCAAAAGCAAACTAACATCTTTTTTTTTTCCATGCCACTGTTTATTTTTTGATGGCAGACAAAAGCAGGAGCGACCTAACAGGAGAAGGTGCAACATTCTCACCTTATGTAGAATCAACTCACTGGACAATGCAAGGCCTAAACACTTCAAAGTGCCACCACAGCATAATAATATAAAAACCCTGCAAGACAGCAATTTCTTAAGGTGTAAGCTTTTAAAAAGTTTATCTCCCAAGAGGGTCATCACTGTAGAAGCAACAATAGTTTCCTGTTTTTGTTGAAGAAATGCTGCTCATAACTAGAGCTGATGTACAACAGATATGTACAGCTTTACATATTAAGCCCATTTACATATCTAATATATATATAGATTGTTATATACACATGCATAAATATATGAAAAATACCAATGTCTAGATAATAAACAGCCATCTTCTCTCTTTTGTTACAAATCTGCAGGCAAGAAATGGTTACCATAATACAGCCAGGGATTGCATATAAACACATACATTTTCATGGTTCCTTATGATAGAGAATCAGGAAAAAGTCCTGTGTATTAACATATTTGTACCATACACACACACACATGCATATATATATATATGGATGTATGTATAAAATCAGGGGATTTTTTTCCTGTTGCACCTAGGAAGTTGACAGGTGTATCTCATGGGCACACTGCTGAATCTTAACTAGGAAGAAAAATTCCTGATTTTTCTATAGTCATATTGCATTTATGGCTGCTAATCTGGGCCTCTAACACTATATGAAGAAGTTCCATGTTCATGTTTTCTGGCATGGTGACTATAAAATGCATCTTACGTGAATACTGACAAGAACAGAAATGTACATCCATAAAGATTATTTTAAGAGCTGGCAACAGTCTTATAAGTTGTTTCCCTAGAGTCTTTCCTATTGTAGATGATACCAACCAATATGCAATCCTATTGCAAATTTAAGTGAAGTGGTAATTGTTCTTAAGAAGCACCACCTTTTCTCCCCCACGTCCTAAATTGGATATGTTACACACAACACACTTTATCATGATTTTTTCATATTTACTAAGGTCAGTTTAATGTTTTTGTTTGTTTTTGAATGAATATGGATAGCCATTTTTGAAATAATCTTTTACTGCAATAATAAACACACCAGCGTGCTACACAGTAATTAATACAAATCAAATGGAACCAAACCCTCATCAATAACTTTAGTTACTTGCCAAATCTTTGTGTTGGTATTAAATGTTGCAGCAGCAGCCTTATTTATTTTTACTCGGGAAAGAATGTTGAAAAAATGCATTTAGCTTCTTAAACACATAAGAGCTGGAATAAATGTGGAAAAAACTTGTTTTGGAGACATTTCCCATATTTTAATTGTTTCCATTTGTCTACACAGAATAGGAAAGGAAATGAAGGAAAGCACAGAGCTGAGAAGTTAGAACTATTGTGTATTTCACTTCTGGAAGCCTGCGCTTTGCCAATGCTGTTTTCTTTGTTTCTTTGTGCCATAACATATCCTACAACCACTGCTACATGAAGTTTTGAAAAGGCAGGAAATATTAATTTATTGCTACCATTTGTCTGGCTTTCACAAAGTTGTGAAGTAAAGTAAGACAGCTAATAGGTGAGAATGCATCTGAAAGTTATTTCTCTTAATAATGATAAATTATGTAGTTTTGTTAGAACCATATGCACTTTATCTTGAACAACTTCATTTGGCCTATCAGAAGCAGGGTGATGTATTTATTTAACACTCTCATTAATTTATTCTGTGGGCCTCCCTGAAGACATACTCTTCAGTGAAAAGAGCAGAGAATCTCATCTATTCCAGCAATGATTTACATAAAATACTGTAAGCATATATATTCACGTGTATTTTGTATATGGTGATCTAAAATAGCGAGGGATTCTTCTTTTTAAACACTTAATATTCCTCAGTTAAGAGAGCAGTTTTTTCTTAAAATTACACAAACATGCTCCTGTCCTTAGAGACACCATGGGCATGGCACACACGGCCTTTGCTCCAAATAGCTACACTTGATGTAGCTTGAGGTAACAAAGGCCCTCATCAGAGAAAGCAAAACAGGAATCTTTCAAGCCCCTTCCAGCCTGGGTTGTTCTATGATTCTATGAAAGCCAAGCGGACCAGATTATGTGGTCCTTCAGTAAAGTCACACTTTCCCTCACTTTCTGCAAGCCACTCAGCCTGCAGACAGAAAGGAGCATGACAAGAAAACATGCCATCCCAAAAGCATGCAGGGTCCAACAGCAGATGGCTGCCGGGGGGAAGAATCAACCCTCTGCTATTGCAAAGGTCACCGTAAAAGATGTCAGAGAGTGGGCCATAGGAAAGCAAGCACTGATGGATTTGGGGCTTAAACAGCCAGGTGAAGGTTTGATACAACACACATGCAAGGAAGAAGCAGGTGTGCAGATGTAATGTTCTGAGTGTGATCTTTTCCTGCTTTCAGCATCCTGGCAATCTCCAGGCTCCTACCTCTCCTCCCTCCCTCCCTATTTGTTACCTGCTAATGTTATTTCAGCATCTTGCTTTTTCTCTCACATTTGCATAGAAAGCCTCAACCTTCACAGAGCAGCTCAAACTCTTCAAAAAGCCAAACATAGAAGAAGCAGGTCTTCTAAAGAGTCAATTCCATGTAGGTAAAGGGAAAAAACTTAATACAGACTGATCTTTTCTCAATATAGCCTATATTTTTCTCAATGAAGAAGTGAAAAATCACTCAGTTAAGATGCTGAGTGTGGCAAGGAAAGGAATATAGAACATTAGTACTTGAAAATATAGAGACAAAGACCTGGATAACATTGTGCTGAGTGTGGTATAACAGGTAGTCTAGTAATGCTGAGACATTTGGTATGTAAATACCCAGACCATTCACAGAGGACCCTATGTTTTGCAGCAACTACATAAGCAGAATTCATCAATGCCAATGTGAGTGCCTGCCTTACTTTTGTCAGTAGTATAATACAACAGCCACTGTCACAAAACACACATTCTGCACTAGGTCCACGAAAGTACTGTAATGTTTGTCTATTGCAGATACACTAACTCCACAATACATACAAAAACTAAATTATCATTGTTAAAGAAAAATATTTTACTCTTCTGTGTTTTCTTGGATCACTACTTCTAAGAGACTTTTGGAATGGAACAGTGAAGAAAATGTAGTCATTATAGACAGGTATAAGAAGATATTAAATATGCTTACTGAGTAGTGTGATCAAGTAATTTTGTAGCCCTAATAAACTTTCATACTTGAACTACTGCAGTACTAAAATGAGCTGCCACAACATTATGATAATTTTATCATAATTTAAAGACCACCTTTTACAACATTTTTATTTAAAGTCAAATGCCAGAAATGCAATGTACTGAAAGAATCATCTTTAGTCTTATTTCTAATGTAAACTGGGGACCTGGGCTGCTGGGGTGAGCTGCTAAACAGTTACACAAAGATGTATACGGCATGTCTGTAGATTAACATTTTCCAGAAAATTACTCATCCACCTGTACTTCCTTGCCTTTTTTTAGAATAATGCCCATGACCTTCTACATTTATTCTTCCTTCCAGTTCCTGAAAGTACCTGATTTCATCTCAAACCACTCAAACGCAGAGAAAGTTCCAGCGGAAATGGTACATGGACTTTCTGTTTTTAACTGAGATTTGCTTGTCTAAATGATGATTGTTTAAAGCCTTGGAAACCTTTGTCTTCACCACATTTTTAAGTGACCATAAAGTACATGCAAGGGGAAAAGTACATAAAGTATGTTCCTTGGGAAATACTGAACTTTGGGAGCTAAGACATTTTCAGACAGCAGGTACCAAGATACCAAGGACTGAAAAGCAGGACTGGCTGGATGTAGTTCTGGGAAGATGCATACAAGAAACATGCAGAGAATATGTTGTAGCTCACACAGATCAAAAGCAGCCCAGAAGTGAGCCTAGAGTGGTGGGAACAGCTAAAGCCATTGATTCTCCAGTGTAGAAAATGCTGTGACACATGGCAATGCTGATGGCTCCAGAACATGCATTTGGTTTGGCAGCATGGAAAACCTCAGTCACCTCTGCTTTTGAAGCCAGCAGCTGTTCTGGTCCCAGCTGGACCAATGCTCACATCCATTCAGATTTCATCCCTGTAGTATCTTACACAGCGCAAAAGTCACATTTGCTACACTTTCACTTTGATTTTTCCGAACAAGAACCTTTCTCAGTCTCTGCAGCACCAAAGCGTGAGGCTGCACGAACACCTGCAGTAATAACTCCACGAGACAAATGGATAACAAGTACACAACATGTATTATGCTTGAGGACTCTCCCGTGGGAGCTACCTTTCTCTGCAGCATCCTGCCCAATATTTTATAGAAAGTATATATAGGTAGCAGAAGTACAGAGATGTATAATTACTCTCACAGCTCAGATCTTTGATTACTAGCTTAGACAAAGGAATTATCTGCAGCTAGCAGGCAAACTGCATCAATTAAGACAGGTTGGCACAATCACCTATTACAGAAACATGCATCGAATATTTTTCCTTTCAAATGTAACACAGTGTGTACATTTGGTAAGAGAATATCATATTAACTAAATAAACTTGGATTTGTTTTCTTTCTTTATTCTGATCTTATCTGAAACACCAAACATAAAGGGGAAAAGTTCAGGTGACTCAGAACTGTAATATTGTTTAACCTAGCAATTTAAATTTTCTGTTTTGGTAATGTCCTTTGAGCCAGAATAATGTTTAAAAGAATGTATTTTAATCTGCTACTGAAGCTATGTTTGGGGACCTGAAAGACAGTGACCTGCTGAATTTTGGATTTGAATGGATGTTGGCCATAGTTTAATTATTTGGTGGTGATGAGTCTTCTTCAAGACTCCAAATCTCCTTACCAAAGTCCTGGTTCTGGTTACAGGAAGGCAGCAGGTACATTGTATTTTGTAAAACTGACAACTGACTGGTGCTTTACTTGTATTTTAAAATAACAAGACCTTTCATGTTTCAGGGAAAAAAAAAAAAAAAAAGTCAAATCTGTAACATATACAATTTTCCAAGACATAAGAGACAGAGGAAATTAATTTTCCCCTGTTCTCCAAGAAGGCTATAACCAAGGATTAAACTTAATTTTATATGAGGAACAGTTTACTTTAAGGTTCCAATATGTCTCTTCCTCTGCACTGATGTTGCCTTACATACGCCTCAGATGTGATTGTAGGCTGGGTTTTTCTCCGTGCCCATCCAAATTGCAAAATTAAATTTGAAAGAGCAGAAATAACAAATCATAAAATATAGCTGTATTTACAAAGATAAATTTTGTATTGAATGTTTTTGATTCAATCTGCACCTTTGCCCAGAAAGAAACACCCTATTGAGGCAAATACTTACATGTCAAGTCCCTACTGCACTGTTTAGGAGATCTTCAACTGTATCAGGACAGGAATAAGTTTTTATTTTTCTGCATTAAAAAGACTTTTTTTTTTTTTTTTTTTTTTTTTCAAAATTCTTACGGATTACTAAACCACAGTCATCTGTTCCTGACAAATTCATAATTTCCTTCTTTATCTTACTTTCTGTGATGGAGGATATCTAAAGATTTCTTTTTTCTTGCTCAGCCATCATTCTTGGTTTACTATCCCCAAACCTCCAAGCTTCAAAGAGCATTTTTCTTTTCCTCCCCTCTTTCGGAAGAGTTCCAGTGAAAGCCATACAGAAAGCCTCACTGCCTGGACTGTCTACACTCTTTAAAAACTTGAGCAGGAAGCCCATAAGAAGAAAGGACATTAATGCTTTAGGACTGAGGATAGATTTGTTGAATTTCAGTCAATGTTTGGGCCTGTGAGTCCTCACTTGCCAGAGAACTTCTCATTGTGCCAGGGTCACCTTGAAATCACTTCTGAGGTCCAGCTCAGTTTCCAAACCAACAACTCAGACAAAAACCATGACTTTGATCTACTTGATTAATCAACCTCTGCGGAGCCATAACCGCAAACACAGTGAACCATTCTGTTCCTCTTGAAGTTACTCAGGTAAGGGCAGGTAGGCTTCTGACTTCCTACAGCCTCTCCCCTGGGGCAGGAATCGCTCCCTTGCCAAGGCAAACATCCCCTGCAGCACCACACCAAGCCGAAGCCAAGCCCTTGTGCTCCAACCTGCCCGAGCTGAGGTGGGTGTCCTGTCCTGCCATCACGGCTCCTCAGGGGGACACCTCACACTCGGCCACTTCCACACACACATGAGTTAACTTCCCAGCGCTCCTCTGCCCAGCCCTTTTTACAAACAGGAAGGAGAATTAAGAAAGGGAGAAAATAATTATTTGCAAACCCCACAGCTTTTAGGCAGGAGATATCTGTGTTTGTGTGGATATAGGGTATTGCTTACATTAACTTGTTTAATTGGACTAAACTAAGGCAGCATTTTTTTTTTTTTTTTTTTGGCAAAGATAAATTACTGGATTTAGCACAGCTGGTAAGAGCTAATTCTGTACAAGGAGTTCTTTTCAGTAGTGTGGGTGGCAAAACACTTTCAGCAACTGGCCTAATTAGTTCTTCCTTCTTTGCAATAGCACAGGACAGTTCAAAGAAGGGGGAAAAAAGAGATTGTAATGGAAGACGTGGTATAAAATCACCCTGTTTGCTTTTCTGGTTTTGCCAGTCCTCCCTTATTTAATGTCACACTAAACAGAAACTTGCCCTAGTATTTTGCAGCACAGATAATAATTAGGAGTAGGAGGTTAGCACTTACTCCAAACACAGGCAGGGAGCAACTTCTGCTCCTCTGCACATGTCAGAGCCGAGCATTCCTCACCCAAAACACCCCGGCCAAACCCAAGCAGCAGAGCGATGCTCTGAGGACGGAGACCGCCACTGAGGGCTCTCCCCTCGGCAGAGCTCCCATTCGGCATCCGGGGGGCTCGTCCAGCACGGACTGGGGAGCCCGAGCTGCCGACGAGCCGCACTTCCAGCGCACCCGCTCTGACACGGGCCATTTATGGGACAAAAAAAGACACCGCGGGTGCCAAGCGGGATCATTTCAGCTTCGCTGCTCCCGAGGTACAGCCCACCAGCTGCAGGGCAATAACCCACTGCCCCAAACAAGCGCTGACGAGCGCACAGACGCCTTCCCTTCCCTACGAGCTGGCCAAAAGCACCCGGGCTCTCCCACCAGCGCACACACTGACGCGCAAACGCTCTGCAGCTGTCAGCAAGATCCAGCTCCTACCAGATAAAAACTGGGCTTGGCAAGATCCACTTGACCTTCTGAATGTCAGTGAGATAAAGGGTAAAAGGCCAGGAAAAGCACAGATGTTTAAATTTACCTTCATTATAGGCCCTCTAGGAAACGGCTGAAAATTTTTTTCTTGCTCTGTTGTTTTAAATAATGATTCTAGAGCTTGAGCGAGTTAAAAATCTATTAAAAAAACCCCAATTCAAATTGTTACAAGCCGTTACCAATGTTTCTTTTTCTCCTAACTAGACTGAGTAAAGGCAGGATTATGAAAAACATGTTAGGAAAAACTGAATGTGAAGGGGAAAAACAAATTAAAAGTGAAGAGTATTTTATGAAGACAAACAAAATGACCAACTAATAAGGAAACTCTCCAGAGAGATTAAAGAAAACCCCAGCAATTAAATTAAAAAAACCCCAGTTTTTACCTGTACCTACAGTTCCTGCCTTTTTTTTTTTTTTTTTTAATTATTTTTATATTTGTCCATTTGTTTCTGTTGGTAGCAAATGGAAGACAGATGGCTACTCCTATAGGTACTATTAGTCAGTCTGATGAAAACCAAGAATTTATAAAACTTCTTAGAATTGCCCGCTTCTCATTTACAGTTTGAACAGTCTGATATTGAGAATAATATTTTCTAATACACACTTCTCCATAACAGTTGTTAGAAGTCTATGGAATTTTTGGTCAATGGAAGGTTGTTGAATCTTGAAAAGGCTATTTAAACACATGTTGGGGGGAAGGAGGAGACAAGAAGCAGTTATGGGGAATAGACTGAATCTAGGAATTTGTCAGTGAGGAATCCTGTCTGAAATTTCTAATACAGCACACTCCTCCTTCTGTGGCTTGACACCTTAAGTATTTCCTAATTTTCTTTCCATTTTTCTCTATAAAAACCTTGGGAAAAAAGGGAAAGTGATTAACTATAAACAGAAAACAGTGAAGCTACTACACACAAGTAATTATGTAAAACAGAGATCTGTCCTTTATCTTTCAGTATTATTCATCTCAGAGTTTTAACAAAGGAGAGCAAGACTAACTGGTAAAAGATTGAAAATTATTCTGTAATGTATAAAATTTATTATGTCCTTTAACAAACATAGGCATCCAAAAATGATTTTTCTCATTCTATCTCAGCTTGTTTATTTTGCTGTTCAAAAATACTGGGAAAAAACCCTCACATATAAGCCTGTGTACAAAGAAACACCCCTCTGGGAAAAAAAAAAAAAAAAAAAAAAAAAAAAAAAAAAAAAAAACCACCAAAAAAAACCCTCACACCACCACAGAAAAGTGAGCCAGTAGATGGCATTGTGGCACTTCAAAAGACATTCCAGAAAATTCCACATAAAAAACATGCAAGCCTAAGTGCTGTGTTTAACCACTTACTGCTTAACCAATGCAGTATTTTACTCCTGCTCAGTGCTCCACATGCACAACTGAATAAACAACACAGCATGATGTAATTCCACTGTCACACTAGCCCTGGAACAAATCTTGTCTGCTCTGGTTCCCAAATCCAATTAGCTCCATATGCTAAATTTACATCCCAGTCTTGAAAAGATGATCCTTATTTGATGATTAATGTCCCACAAGCCGTGGCCATCATAGATATACCAGAATAGATGTGATTAATGGAAAAATATTTACTAAAATGGAATCATATACAAGATCTTACAATCAATGCAGACAATACTATTTCCCACCACACAGCAACTTCTGTGGATCAGATACCCCTTAAAAGTAAATGTCTTAAGTATTTTCTGAATATTCCCACTTTGTTTCAATTAAGCTGCTGATACGCCCTCACAGCTAGAGATGAGAAGACTAGCAACCCACCAGTTTCTTGTGCAACACAGCTGTTCTCTATTGCTCAAACCACACAAACTTGAAATAATTTTGCAGAACTCAACAGACAGAAGACCTTGTGAGTTTAAGAATTATATTCCATACACAGGCAAACATATTTAAACTGAAGTTAGTCTTGCAATTATCTGCAAGTTGCTCTATAGATAAACCTGCTTTACCTTGATCATCTCTAAACAGGGGGTTGGAGCAGAGATTTCTGGAGGTCTCTTCCAGTCCCAGGTACTCTGTGAGGCTTATATATCAATACCCCTCATGACATTAGTCTTTATGAAAAGGTCTAGTTTCAGTATAGTATTAATTTTCTCAGGAAGTTCTAAAAATCCTTATATCAGAGGGAAAAACTTTCAGGATGGTACAAATCAATCTGACTACCTCATTAAATTCAACAGCAGACTCAAAGCATCCACTTGCATGTAGTCCTTTTTTTTCCGTGCTGCTTCTAGAGTGAACTAAAGCAGTTTAGTTTTCCTGATGGAAAAAATTCGACTTCAGGTCTCCACTGCCTGATAGCGTAATACTTGGATTAAGAAACAAAGAAGCAACTAAAACTTCATCCAAAAATTAAGATAGCAAATATTTTTGCAAATTAAAAATCTACAAAAGCATCATCCTCATTTGAACAATGCTGGGGTTTATACCAGCAAATGAAAATTCCCTTTTCCAATTACAAAGAGGTTTTAAAAACACAAAAGGATACAAGAAAAATGTTTCTTTCATCCCATATGAAGTTATAAGCATTACTGTGAATGTTTAAATATTAAAAATAGATGTCTCATTTTTGGAACAGAGGTGGTCAGGTTGGGCTGGAGCACCCAGGAGAAGAGGGAAACAGTTCCTTCCTCTTATCATCACTTCTCTCAATGTGATCCCATCCTTAGAGGTAGATGACAAGTGTCACAAACCCAAAAGCATTTCAAAGAGAATAGAATGGTGTAGGGTGGGGGACATAAGCACTGATAACTGGATCAATTTAAGGATCCACCTTTTCCAGTATTTTGTGCACACCATAGTGCACAAGCAGTTTTTCAGGGAAAGGGAGCATGAATGTGACACACATGCATACATCCTTCTGCTGGAATACCTCCCTCTGCTTCCCATGACAACAACTTTTTGGCGACTTCATGGCCATGTAACCATTACACCATTTGAACAGATGTGATTAATTTGTCTAAGCCCCATTTGAACTCATTCACCTGCTGGCCTCCCCAGCATGCTGGGGCACGTGGCTATGAGCTCTACCATGTACATGTGTACTTGGCAATTCTTTTGAACTCTCAAGCTTCGTGGTTGATCATTTTGCTTTGACCTTGTAATACGTTTAAGAGAGTAAAGAAGATGTCACTCTACTTCTATTTTCCTCAGAAATTATTTTCTTCAGTGGGAGTTTTCAAGTGGTATATTCCTCATACCTAGGTACCAGGAAGGAAGGTAACTCAGAGAAAGGACTCCACCAGCCAACATCCACGTGGTCAGGAGCAGATGAAACAGGACAATTGCAGACACGATTTCTGAACAGACTGGAAGTGTATCATGACCCCCTGCAATCCATTTGACAGTAGAAGTAGAAAAAGGTGACCTGACTGCTCTTACTGTTGTTAAAGCAGAGTCATTCAGAGTGCCCAGCTGTGTCCACTGACCACACTCTGGGTCACGAAGTCCACTGCACTGGAGTGGACCCTTGGAGTAAATACAGTGTAACCTTGTGTGGTGACCTCCAGAGTGTGGTGGCTCACATGCAAAGAAAAGCATCCTTCACCATCTTATTTATGATGTGTGTTTGGTCTGGTATCCTGTGAGGCTTGGTGATGGGACTGACAGAACCAGCAAGAAGATGATACGGGGTCACCCCATAGTTTTGCCTTCTGGGAAACCTAGCTTCAATTTAAAATTGATACAGGCCTCTCCTGCCTGCATTGAACTGTGATTTGCAGGGGACACAACTTACATGTCAGAGAGAAAAACAATTTGGTCATTTTCTTGTGTCCATCAGCTACCCTCTGCTATCATGAGAATCCTTGATGAGGAAAGCAGCCTGACCAAGGACAGATGCTTCTTCTGGGAAGACCTCCTTGTAGCTGAATCAACAGAATCTGATTTCCTTCCAAACCCATCCAAGTATTTGAACTTTTTATCTTTTGACATACTCATAAATATTGGTTCTTCTCATGCAGGCAGTGCTTCAGCAGAATCAGAGCTGGAGCATGTATGCAAAAGGATTCATACTCTCACATCATGCCAGGTGGTATTTTCTCAGCCTATTCAGTGGCTCCTGAGGCAGTGCTCAGCCACATTTAAACAAATCATGCTGTATATGTTTGTTTTAGAGAATGGCAAATAGAGCTAATCCCAAAGAGAAGAGACTTTTTGAAGATAACTATTGTTTCAAAAGTCCATGTTATAAAGAAGCGGTACAAATTTTGAAACTTTAAAATGAGCTTGGTGCTGATTCACCAGAGCAGAGGCCACTGTTTAACACAGCATGAGTCAATGGGAATTTTCTCAGATACTGAAGAAGTGGTGACAACTGTGGTTGTGTCACAAGCTTTCACTGCTCTTCCAGACCAAAATTATAGTCAGAAAGAAGCTCAACCAAGCCTGCTCGTACTTGCATAAGGAGGATCTGACCTCCTACTAACATGATTTCTGAAGTGTTCCACTGCTTGTAGGACTGGTAGCTATTTGTGAAAGAGCAGTTTTCTAAACCATGCACACACAGACAGCCATGGAGCATCTGGACCAGGCAGGGAGCTCAGGCTTATCATTCCCTAAGGCTGGAGGCATCCCAATTACAACATCTGTCCAGAAGGAGAAACAGATGGCCAACTTCTCCACACTTTTCTGCCTGCCTGACCTAATGTCCTCTACACCAGTCACTTGGGCAGATAAATAATTATAAATAAAATTAATAAGGCTAATTAAACCCCCTGGGTAAATTAAAGAGTTAATTATGTGACAGTACTTCTCAGTCCTAACTATTGGGCTAAATCACTGGGGCTCTTTATGCACTCACTAAAAAAAAGCAGACTGACAGAAAAGTATTATCCTCAAGATACTACATTTGCTAATTTGCTGTACAATTGCAGGGTTAATTGACAACGTCTTGACATTTCTGGAAGCAGTTTGACAGATTTTTCCAGGTACTCCAACACTGCTTACAGCAAATCTGTCTGAGGTACAATAATATTTACTGTTCACAAGTAAAAGAAAAAGCTCTCAACTCAGCAAGAATTGTATTTCTTACAAAAAAAAATTAAAATGTCTTACTAACTGGTGCTTAGGTATTTTTGTACAAATCAACATTTACAGACTAGTATTTCTCACTTTGTTTCAAGCTCATGATCCAATCAATAATTACATTAAAATACACCAGCAAGGAAAAAAATACAAAGTAGAGATAGCCAGTTAGGAAACTCCTTAAGCCACAAGTATGCAAATCAAGTTGAACTAATACATTAAAATTTTTAATCTTCATATTTGAGTGTTCTTCCTTCCATAAACTCAGTTTTTAACTGCACTGTTAGTTATTTCCTGCCTTTCTTCTAAATTCTTCTAAATGACAATTAAACTATTTTCCTAAACCTGGTAGGATTTTACAGTTATATTGCCTGCATTTGTGCTGGTAGTAACTTCTGAAGCTGCCACCTCACTTTTACAGCAAAATAAAGGTATTATGTTCTCACAAGTTCTTAGGGACACCCGGCAACCACCTACAAAAGAACACCAAATTAATGGCTTCTCTGGAAGAAAGGCTATGGCTTGAGCACAAGTCTTTCTGCCTACTCACCAGAGAATCAGTTCAGGATAGGGGAGCTGAAAATGTTTCAACTACAGGGTAAGCTTACACAAGATCTTTTAAGGGATGAGGTAACCACAACCATCAAGCCATGGGGCCCAGCACTGTAGAAAAGGCAATTTCCTATATTCACACATCAACAAACCGTCATTTTAAAGTTCGGACAGGACAGACCAGCAAGATACCATGAAATAAGAGAAGGGATTTTCAGAGTCACTGCCAACTCCCTGGTACTCCTAGCCCCTGCATTGGCTGCAGACCTCACCACCCATCATTTTTTACTGGCCCTCACTTCCAGTCCCAGTTTAAATCACCTTTTAATGAACGCAAGGCAAAAGTTACTCAATGCAAGCGTGCAAACTGAGGTCACTTCTTGCCTGCAAAGTCACATCATAGCTTATGCCAGGGGCTGAAAAATACCCACCCATCTCTCTCTAGTTTAGATACAAACCCTCTAGCACTCGCCACAGGAGCTTGTATCTCACTGTGTTACGTTGTCCCAGTTGATGTTAAGGGATACAAATGCAATTTCTTTCAGTCACAGAGAGAAATGTTCACTCGTTAAAGGATATTGTAACAGATGGACTAAAACTTGCACTAATTACTACAGCCCGCTTGAGTCAATATGCAAGTGTTACAAAGCTTCCCATGCAAACTGAAGAAGTTAATCTTAGAAATAAGAATGATAAATGCTGTGCTTTCATCAAAAAAAGCTTCTCCTTTGAACTTCTAATTAGCCAATAAAAATGTATTAAGCATTTTAGGGAGAAACTTTTTCAGGGAATACAGTGATATCGCATTTATCATTTTCCGTGGCTCAGATGGTGTTTGACATAATTTCTCCTTAGAACCCTCCTTCCCTCCAGCCAATGAAACTCTCATGCCTTAATTCCACAGTGATTCCAAGTTTCCTTTAATTAGGAAGGTTACAAAGAACCACAGAATAAGTCCTTAAGTTGTGATCTAGCTGAAAAAGCACAGAGAAAACCAGTCTGAGGAGATGCAATTGTGAGGCATGGCTCATGTCAGATGGAGTTTTCTACTTTGTTTTTTATACCTGAAGCGTATATGAATGTATTTTCAGAATGTATTTTCAGTCTTTTTCCTACTGTACTTTCCTTTAAAAAAGAGGTGCAGCCCCTGCACACGATACAGCCATGAAGTAACCCTGCCAAAGAGGTATCACTCTTACAGAAAGGATCTTGAGGAGTTTGTTCATGTAAGGACATGAGGGAAGCATAGTCAGGTCACTCAGAATCAGACTGCAGACCTGAGGTTTTTGAGAATGTGCTTGTAAGGTGAATGTCAGTCAAATGGCATTGAATAAAACGATGGTGTTCAACAGCATCCAGTGTCCCACTGGCAGCCACGGTAGTTCCATGATAAGGGAACTGGGGGAAGGAAATCTATTTCCTGATGTGGCAGCAAATCATCACGTACTGGTCTGTTCACTAACACCCTCTGAGAAGACCAGATGCAAACATGAGTAAGGCCACAGCTAATGTAAACAAATAAACCAAAACCAAAATCATCATTAGCCAATGTCAGACAAGAAAAAAAACCCAAAAACAACACATCATTGGGAGGATAAAAAGGTACTGGCAAAAATTAGCAATAATTAGAAATGATCCATTATGTTAGTAAGAGGCATGAACATAGCTTTCCACCTATTTCCAAACACAGTAAGACTCTTTGAAGGCAGACACCAATCACTGCTAAGTTAAATGATGGGAGAGAAAATGCTACATACGAGTGCCCAGAATTTTAACATGTTGCTTTTATATCCAGAAAGGACCACCTCTACACTATTAAATGCTGAGAACATCAATTTTTACTGAATGTGTTTTGCTTCTGCTTTAAAAATGTAAGAAAGAGAGAAGTGCCTGGCATAAAGAATTGGTCTCCTTTTGCCAATAATGCTAGTCAATATTAGCATGTAAGTTTTTAATGATTCACTACACTGTTTGATTACCCACTCCCAAACCCCACCTTAATTAGCAGAAATATTGATTTTACAATGTTCAGACATACAAACTTAAGAAATATGAGCTGATAAACCTAGTCCTGAATAACAAAAAATTAAACTGATATAGTAATAAAATGGTAACAAAGTGAAAATGCCCTCCTGGACCCAAATTGAGTTACAGTAGATTACATTTTAAAATTTTAGTTTGAATTCTGCAGAGGCAATCATTTATGGAATGCTGCCTTGCCAAGTAAGTCACCAAGAGCTCCTTGAGAGGATGCGATTGTACTGTTGCCACAACATTATGTCTGGTTCAAAATATTCTCCCCAAAGTACAATAGAGTCATAGCACAAAGCAAATGGTGCCAAAGGTCTAGCTGACAAACTTCTCCTATCAAGGAGAAAAACAACCCAGTCCAAATTTAGTTTTTTAAATAAGAATGGCAGAAACTTCGTGCTTTTTCATTCAGCATACAAAAAATGTTTCCCGACTTCTATCTCATAAAAAGGAAAATTATCCTTTTCTTTTATAAGAATAGGAAATTCTAAGCATCTTTTCTGTCCTAGAAACCAGAGTACAGCTACAGTCAATGGACATATGTTTAACATTAACAGATAAGCTCTTAAGTCTGAAGGGACAAGCGCAGTATGTCAACGTTCCCGTCTGTTTTAAAGCAGACATAACATTGCCAGTAATTCCTGAGACCAAGCTCTAACTATTTAAGCCATAGAGCCTTCAATTTTAAATTCTGTATTTGCACAAGCATTTTCGAAATAAAATGTTTCCAGCATTCTATACTGACTGACTAAGCATTCTCATTAAGTGCCCAGAATAATCACTTAGGGGAAGACACTTTTCTCTACTTAGATTCTAGTAAAAAGAGGACACACATTCAACCCTATCCCTGTTCCTCATTTCTATAAATGACCAACCCACACTGCCAGCACTCACAGAAAAGGAAGGAGCAAACAGTTTTATGTAAAACCCCCACATTTTAATCCATTCTTCCTTGAGAGCAAGTGTATCTCTCAGAAAAGGTAAAAAGCATGTCTTAGCTGTAAGTAAGTCCTTATGTAAAGAACTAGAGCAAATAACTAAATCCTGGCTAATATTTGACAGTTGCTGCCTTATGGAAACACTGAGGTCTGCAAGGATGGTGGCAGAATGATTAAATGGTAAACCACTAAGTCAGCTGTTGAAGAGATTAAAACCCAACAGCCTGTGTAACAGGAACAACAAAAAAGATCAACAGGACAACAGCAAGTGGTGGCATCAGCGTTACCAGAAACGTGTGTAAAAGAGGCCTCAGTTACTATTTCAGCATCAAAGCCATTACCTTAAATTCTCAAGTGAGCCAAGATGTGGAAGGCAGCGAGACCTACTGAGATGCAGCCCACTTGACAAATCATGCTTGTCTAAACATCAGCTTGGGAACTCTTTTTTCCCCCCTCTTTTCCTTTCAGTGTTAGTGTCTGGTTCTGAATGTTCTGAGGGTTGCCAGAGCACAACCCCTCCCTGCTGCTGGAGAGAAGCAGCCCTGGGGACTGGGCACCAGGTGGGAGGGAGCTGTGCAGAGCAGCCCCACACCTGCTGCTCCCCAAAATAAGGGCTATCAGGTGGTGCTGCAGGGGCATGGACACATCCATAAGGTTTGCTTATGGACGTCATACACACAGGGCAACTCAGCCAGGGCTCTGAAACGCTACCTCAGGCAGAGCCAACACTGACACATTTCCTTCCCACTTGAAAGAACCAAGACTCCAGGCCATGACTCCTTTCCCTCTCTAGAAAAATGCATCCCAAGTACAGTCAAAAACAAATAGTGAGGCAAGCTGTGGAAAGTACTAAAACCCTCCCATGCCGGTGTGCATGCAAGAGATAGCCAAAGGAAGTTTTCCTGTGGCTGCCCGCTCCCTTTCAGTCCCACTGACATCAGAACAACTGTTCTTAGTTCAATGCAAAAGGTAAACTGGGGGCACTGCCAATGTAAGCACAATCCTAAAAGTCATATCATGAAGAGAAGTATGGACTGTCAGCATCAGTAACGAGCTGACACATGGTGCCTCTCCCTGTTGTCAACAACAGACTGACTGTGAGAAAGGCAGCCAGAGGGCAGCCAATTTTGGGAGTTTCTGGGTGTTGGCTCTAAGCTAGACCACGTACACAACTACAGCCACCCCCGGCTTCCAACAGTTTAGAAGTTTTCCTTCTGTTTTAGCTTTAGGTGTGTTTTTGTTTTCCTTCCATTGATTTTATTGAGAAGATTACTGATGAAACCCAGATCTATCAGAACTTGCTTCTGATATAAATGGCACCTTCAAAGGTCATCTAGGACCCTGCAAATGAGTCCTTAAGGCTCCTAATAAAACTCATAAAAGCAGCATGCTGTTTGTACTGATCTTTAGCTCTTTACCAGAAAAAAACTTGACTTATGTTCCCTAACTAGTAGAATTTACTGCAAATTTAATGCACAGGACAGGCAGATGCATGGACTTAATTAATAAGGCAAAGAATGCAAACAAAAATAAAATATTATCTATTTAAAAATAATTAGGTAAATAGATTACTATAGAGAAAGCAGTTTCCAGGTCATAATCCATATAATTGCAACAACTGAAGTAGAACAGGTACTGATTTATACCTGTTACTACAGCTCCCAATTCTGACTTTTTTTAGTAATGTTTCATTTCTGACAAAACATTTCATAGTGTTGTCAGCACTGCAAACTTCTTTCTTATATCAGTAATTTGGAAAACATACACTCAGTTCTGTGACACTGGATCAGTTAATTTCACAAGTTTGCTGTGATGCAATGCAATGAGACCAACTTTGTTAACCCGTCTGGTTAAAATTTCTGGTAGAGAATTTGCGCACTTACCTGTAAACAAAAAATGTTTTTTCAGCTATTAGACCCACTTGAGACTGAGAAGAATGTTGTCAGCTCACAAGCTACTTTTAGTTCCTGCCAACAAGATCCCATGCTGCTATCTCTGAGTAAGGATACTCAAAGTAACTGATAAAATTTTAGAAAGTGAGTCAGAGGACCAAGCAGTGCAAAAACTAAGGTGAAATGTTACTGTTTTGTCTAAAATATTCCTTACCAATTATAACTTTTGTCTTATTTTTTCTGTTGACATAAGTTCCGGATCCAAAAAGTACAAGCTTGAGAATTGATTTACGACTGAACAATTGAAGACTTCCCAAATTTTAAAAACTTCCAGTAGCTGTAGAAGATGAGGTTGTGGATGAATAATGCCAGAGGCTGTGCATGAATGAGACAACTACACACTTCACCAATTTCTCCAAATTGGTGAAGCTCTTAAGGATGATGTATTGTGCAAAGGAAATACGGAAACGACTGCATTTTTTCCTAGAAATCAATTGCCTCTCCAGCAGGCATTGTTCCATATGACATTATTCCAGGTGAGCAGGTAGATTTCTAATGTCTAGATTTTCTTACAAGATTATGGTCTTAAGCGTGAGACTGATGGTTCAAAAACACAACTACAAACCCAGTGGAACTACTGCCGTCATTTGTTATAGAAAAAAGAAATCAATTTCTCTCAGTTGTAATGTATTGATACAACCTTACAGCAGTTTCTCAGGTTATGGGAGCCAAAAAAAGTGAAAACATTTTTACAGTGCTGCTTTTCCCACAGTCTTTGATACGTGGACCCATGTCAGGAATGTAACCAACAGGAGGTAGAAGAAACTGCTGCCTTGGCTAGTTCTTGTTCTTTTGCAGTCAGTGCCAATTCACTGCATGGCTCAAGCAGCTCAAATGGATTCCCTGTTGTTATTCTTTGTGTGTCATGAAAAATATGCTGGAGGACAAGGATGTCTGAATTACTCTATTGCTCCTGGTCTACAGATTTACTTTATGCTTTACAGTTATCTGGCATTAATTCAAATTAAAATAAAGTGGACATAAGTTACTCATTCACAAAATTCAAAACTGACAAATCCAAACATTTATTAAAGGTGTGGAAACTAAAGAAAAAATACAAGTATGCAAATATCTCCATGGAGGTAGGTGACATCAAAGATAACCTCACCTATTCCTTTCCTTACAAGGCAGGTTTCCAGAATTTGTCCATGTCCTCCCTTCCTGACAAACTATAATTTTCACAGCCGGTTCACGACTGGGAACACATCCACTCACCCCAGCTCTGTGCAACAAATGGTATACAATCTCTCTCTCTTCAGCAAAGCATAACTTCATATATTAACTTGTAACTTCTATATTGTGCGTCAAATGCATGATAAATGTCGGTGCCCTGAAACCTAGGAATATTTTATCATGCAAAATTAAACAAAATTCAACCAGCAAAATACTAGTGTCTCATGCCAAATACATTAGGAATAATGACATACTGGTAAATACACTTTTCACCTTTGTAAAGGAAATGCAAGGTTTCTGACTCCAGGAGCTCCCCTCCATTACTGACCTTCAATGGCCATGAGACTGTGATAGCAGAGATTGCAAATATTTGTACAGGTTCTTTTCTGCCCATATTAACTAAGACACAAAGTAGAACCACCAATCTATTTCTTGTATATGTTCATTAACTGAGTAACTTAAACCAGGTTACATATGATAGATGACTTCTAACACATAGCTCAAATTCCCTAAGTTGCTTTCCTGATGTGTTTTCTGACACAGCATAAAGTGGCCTTGAAATAAATAAAAAAATCCCACCAACACAACAAAGGAATATAATACAGAGTCATGCAGCATATCTGATAAAAGGCTTCCATATGGAAGAAAGATCAGGAACCACCAAACAACTTTATTCTAGAAAAATAAAATCCACAAGTTAGAGCAGAACTTGGGCAGTTCTAAATTGACACTTTTCTGCAGCAGAAATATTGCCTAAGCTCTTTTAGAACTTGCTTGCATGCCAGAGCAAATATTTTCATTTCACTGACCTTGCTAGGCAACTCCCCAACATTAAGTGTATGGTAATACAACTCTACAGTAACATCAAGTCTGGAATATTTATTAAAAATATTTGGATTCCATGAAAACAAACTCTTAATTCCACACGTATTCAAACCAGGCGTGAACTCCATTCTGTGTATTAAATAGCACAACAGAATCTAATCTAAAACAGGTTTTCATGTAGGAGAAGAGGAGGTGGTGGTGAGTGGGTGCTCTTCTCTACATGATTACTAAGATTTGACCCTTTGAGCCATTGCTGACTAAAATTAACACACTTGATTTCCAAGTTTTTGGATGCACACTGTACTATGTTCCACTGCTCTACAGTAGAATTAGCAACAGGATTTACAAGCATTATAAAGTATTTTCTTATGAGAAAAAAGGGCATATTAGGACATAAACTAATTCTGTCTGTACTTTTCTCTCTGGTAGCCACCTAACATTGTACAGGCCTAAATGACCGCATCTTTCCATGTGCACCATCAAAAATCAGGATATATGTCTACCTACCACTGTAGCCTCTAAATAATAGAAATGCTAGTGTGCTAGTGTGGAAGAGGATTTGTTGTGGTGGTCTTATGTTGGACAGCTTATATAATAACACCATTACATTCCCAGGTCTCACTACTTTGGAATACCTACAACAACAACGGAAGTGTCCTTGCAAAAGTTACAATTCTTTCAGATCCATGAAGATCACATTTCCTTCTCTGACTCTATGGCTGACACTGTTCTGTTAACTAAAAGGGATTGGGAACTTTTTAAAATTACCGAATCAAGAATAATTATAATCCAATTTCACCAGACAGATGAATGTAATGCTAAATGGTATTTATTTAAGCAAGAAATACCTTTCTGAAATGAGCTGCATTTATAATGACTGCCATTGCTTTAGTTTTTGGCAGTGAATTTCACCCTTTCTAGAGAGGTATGTAGATGAAATAGGAGGATTTCTGCCATATACAAATCTAGAAGCAACATTTATTAGCATGACAATGGAAGACAGCATAAAGCTTGTCCTTTTGGATGCCAATTTGTATGATTTTTGGTGCTGAGCCTTTCTTTCATACACAACATTAATAGCAAAATGGCTTTTACTGTCTTCATGTTTAAAGCCTGGTTCTTACAAACACAGGAAGTTTGTTTATGTGCATTATTTACTGAGCTCTGATCTGCATTCTCAGTGGAAACCCATCTCAGCAAAATTGCTGTGAATTTCATTCTTGTCCCTGAAAGAATTACACAAGAAATACACACAGACCAGCCTCTGAACACTTGATACCTCTGATCAAGAAGTATAGTGCCTTAAAACTTCAAAAGAAGAAATGCTGAAGTCAGAAAGATCAAGAACTTTACCTTTTAAAAAATGATCCAGTGGAGTTTGTGGTCACCTTATCATTTGACAAGCTTTTTATAAATCTCTAAAACCACTAACCAAGCAACCAGTCCCCACAGATGCTCATTCCCTGCTTTGTTTTTCACCTTCTTTTATGACAGGATCCAACTATCAGTTCATAAATCCTGCAAATGCTTTTCATAGTGGTTTTTACTGCCCTTAGGACTAAAACTGCCCTGGAGGAGAAGGGAATTCACTACTGTACTTTTCTACCAGCCCATTTCTGTACACATCTGTATGTAAAGCACAGAAATAGTTTGTCCATTTTTGTGTTTCACAGCAGAAATTAGAAACTAAGTAATAGCTGGGAATTGATCAGGTGAGCTTTGTAAAATGACGACTAAGTGATACAAGTTGAATCAGACGTAAAATACGCAGAACAGACCTTCATATTAGGCTGTATTCACAGCTGTAAGCTAGCAGAAGATATTTAGAAAGATGAAACTAGAACAACAGGAGTAGAAAAATGTACTGATATAATATCTTTACCATTACCAGAAGGAAATACTGGGAACTGTGATATTGTATCTGGTCCATCTGATGATACTGACTACTTCATCTTTAAGAAGCAATTTTCTGACGTGAATGGGGAAAGAAATAAGGTGGTTGGGGTTTTTTTCACCATTTCTATGTCACTTGAAATACTTTGCAAATACCCACTGGAAATTTCCCTCTTAATTATGTAAGTACCCACCTGTGAACTGTGCAAAATTAGAAGCATATGCATAGGAAAACTGAAAAACACATTACTGAAAGTGGTACAGAGAATCACAGATTACCTAAAAGCAGGATGCTATCAGCTGTCATTGCTTATGTTCTTGCTTACATATCTCTCCAGCTGAGATGAAGACACTGAGTTTTCTAGAATCCAAGCAGCTTCAGAAAGCTGAATAATTGCTACAGGCATGGTAGCCAGTGTGCTCAGTCCTATAAAGCTCCATCTAAAGAGCTGGCAGATGCTCTGCGCTGAACAGAGAATGACAGACAGAGCTGGGAGTTCAACTGTACCCCACAAGAAGCTTCACAAGTCCTGGGAGTTTACTGACCCACCCAGCTCACTGGTTTTGACAAGACATGCTGCTGGGTGGATGAGATGAGGTTCATGACTGAACCGCTTGCAAGGGCTACAGAGTTCAAAAAGATGGGCTCTCCATCTGCTCCTCCACAGCTTAGTCCAGAGTGCTTTCAGTGGGAATTGGGTATACAATTGGCTGTTTTTCTCACTTTGAGTAACCATGAAATGTAAACACTGCTAGTGAAATGAAATTATAAACTATTGATTTACAAGTGGACCAATATCTAAAACTTTCACTTGTGAACACTGAAAAGCAGATACTGAGGAGGAGGTAGCGGAGAGGAAGATACTTTGCAAATTGGCAACTGAATCAATATAAAAAATACAAGTACCATTTTAAGCTCTTCACTTATGATGCAAATCTCTTATCCACAACAAATTTAAATTAAAAAGAGGTGCTGGACAATAATGCACTGAATTCTGCTAGAATTTGACATTCCCAGAAAAGCAGCTTTGCAGATATGGATTGCCAGTGCATACTGGTAAAGCATCAGCTTCAATATTTCACAAAAGGCAGTAACTTATACAAAACACTGAAGGATCTCTCAAGGATCTGTTCTTCAAAAAGATATAAAGCCACTGATTTGCAAAAGCAACACAGTTGTTTTAACTGTGGGGAGGAGAGTTAAGTCTTGTTTGAAGTTTGTACTCATTAGCAAACAGAAATCTTAACCCCAGGATGATTTACATATATTTTTACCAAGGACAACATAACTGTAGTAAAAAAGTTACTTCATCCCAGAGGATTAACATACACATTTCTAAAGAATGAGAAACTGCAAACCAGTCTTGTTTCAAGAAAGTGCACTTCTCAGCAGTGATATTGATGCATTCCAAAGTGTGTGTAAGTCATCCAAGTCATCCAGGGCAAGCCAGTGACAAGTTCTCAGAACATCTAAAAATGTTGTTAAGTTTGCTACCTGCTGAGATAAATGACAGTAAATGAATGAGATTTACATAGTTTCAAGGCACAATAATTTTGAAATTCAGATGCTCTTCTATCAGTACATTGCTTTTTTAGATTTCCTAAGACTGAACGTGCAAGTGCCCTGGACCAATGCAAAAAAATTAAAAAAAAAAAAAAGAATTTCAGGTGCAGTCTGCCTTTAATACTGTAAACACCACTCTGAAACTCCTGAGACTGCTCCAGAAAACCACCAACTCACATCTGCATCCATTAAAAACGGACTGAAAATTCACACCCAATCCAAGTGAGCCACTGACTGAAGCTCAGGACCTCTATACAGAGGCACTAACATATAATCTTTCCAGGAGCTCTTGTTTTTCTCAGCAAACTCTTCATAAACCAAGAAACACACAATGCATTCATTCAAACTGGGCAAACCATGGCATTTCTGTCCTGGGAGGTACAAGGTGCAGCATTAGCTCAGTCTGTTTCCAGTTACCAAGGCCTCACCACAGCCTTTGGCAGTGAAACCTGCCAGGTATAATCTATAAATGGAACTGCAGCTGCATGGCCAAACTTCCACCATGCTCATCATGGGCAAAAACAACAGCAGTGCAGCTCAGCAGGAAAAGCACATGGGGAACATAAAACAACATTTTATAGGGCAAATAAGAAGTTAATGGTGGTGGTTTAGCCCTACTAAACTCTGAATTCGTGGATCAGTGTATTTGTTATTATAAAGGACGTACATTTCAGGAAGAGCCTCATTCTACGGACTTAGTGGAGGAAATGGTAGAAGCTGGATGTTCTTGCTGAATCCATTTGCTTTAGGTGGGATAAAATGTTTAGGAGATAATATTTTTGATTTGTTTTTATGATTTTTAATTAAATTTGAGACATTAAAGAATTTTAAAGCTGTTCTATCTTGGATTTTCTAGAAACACAGAGGGTGCTTCAGGCTTAAGGCAAACTGGTTGATTCAGTAAGCTCAAAAATATCCATGTATAAAAAAAATAAATTTGCTTGGAGACACTGAATTCTCTTTGAAGGATCTAGATTTATAAGATTACCTATTCACATCTGTTTACCTCTCTGCCATTGAAGAATGAGAAAATACACCTATAAACCAAACAGAAACTACCAAATTGTACCAATAAATAGAGGTTTTAAAACCAAGATAGAGACTTGTAAATGGTAGATGAATCAATAAAACTGTGGTTCTTCGTGGAGAACAAAGATCAATAAATGACCCTGTAGTAGTCTAGTGATGCCTGTAAAGGATTCTGCTAGCATTCCAGAGCAAATGTGGTTACAGGGCCGATTGGTGCTGTGGAACTTCGTCACACACCATGATAAAGCTCTGCTTTTTAACCCTGCAGCCAAAAAAATGTTGAGAGACTTTTGCCTCATTTCTTGCAGTAATGTAAGAAGCGTTCAGCACCCACGATGAAATGCTGGCTAATCACATGTGCTGTGCTCTAAAACTCAGTCTTTATCAAAGAGTTGTACAGCGCAGTGCCCTCCTAAGCTCTGCAAAAAGTTTCAAAGGTTTACTTATTACAAAGTGCTGCATTTAAGCTGCTTGTGTGTTGCAATGTGTTATAGGTCATATTTTGATCCTCTGATTTACCATATAAAAACCTGTCACGTTTGCTTACTGCCAGCATGAAACCAACATTCTACATTTGTGATAACTCCCTAAAACTGATAAGGCTGAATTCGGGCAATGATGGACAGCAAACAACAGCCATGCTGCTGTTTGCTTACTGTGCTGAGCTGGCAGAAGGGAAACAGAAGCCACTGAGAGAATCTACATCTTTACTGTTGACAAATCCATTTCATGGCTGCACAAAAACACATCTGCACTTGGAACAGGCTCCACTTAAGAACAGAAGAATCATTGTTTTGGTGGGCATTACAGAAATGTAACTCCCCAAGCGAATCTGATGCAGTAATAAGAACCCTTTAACCACTGTCTAATGGTCTCTGCAGACATGAAATGGAATATTTTATTACTATTTTCCGCCATCTGTGCTGCTTTTTCTTTTTAGCTCAGGTTTGCCAAAACCGTAATGCAAGTCCCTATCCTTTACACCACCAGATACTTCTTAGTAGCAATACACCAATTAAACATATCATTGGTGTCACAGGTAGGAATTGCTGAACTCTCACTGGCAGAAGCACAACTCAGTTGTGTATACAGCTAGAGCCTGCTAATTATTAAGCCATCCTCCTATTCTAATTTAAGGTTTCTCTTAACCTTAATAGAGGGAATCAAGAAGGAAGCTTGCCTGGAAGTTGTAACACGCTGATAGGAATAGAAAGGCAAATGCTAAGTCTTAGTTTGACTTTTTTTGACGCACTTTTGTCACTATGGGCAAGTAAGACAAGCACCTACACCGAGGTTTTACTTTATAGATGGAATGCACTTGCCAAGCTAATTTCTTCACTCCCCATACTTAGTTTCACACTGTGGCCCAGCATCTTAGGTAGGGCACATGGGCTGGATTCTGCTCTAAGCTGCCTGAGAGACCTCGAAAACCCTGCTGACTGTGGTCCACCAGTAACTGAGCATTAAGCCATCAAGACTAGACAAGAGGTAGTCCACAACAACAAACCGAAACACAAGCATATACAATGCAGACATCAGGTTCTTGACACAAAGTATTTTGCTTTCCTGATAAGTTTGTAGAGGCCTGCTCAATAATTAATGCAGACAGTACTTCAGCTTTTTCAGCTCCTGAGAAGGACTCTATCTTTTGGGGCTGGTGACATTTGTGCCCACACCTATGGGTGGTGCTGCTTGTACCAGCTTCAGCAGTTCTTTTTCTAACCATGCTTATTCCTTGATTATTAGAGTGTATACTTTCATTGCCATGAGGTGAGAAGGTGAAAGACACCTCTTATCTTTCACAAGGATAAAACATGGTATTTTTCAGCAGGATCAGTTTTGTTGATCTAGAACACTGTTTTGGCTTCACAAATTGAGACAATATCAGCAAAAAAAAAAAAAAAAAAAAAAAAAAAAAAAAAAAAAAAAAAAAAAAAAAAAGAGAAAAAAGGGAGGAGATGCTTATTTTGACACTGAAAGCATCTTAGCCAAACACATAAAAGTGACAAAAAAAACCTCCAGAAAAGAAAAAAAGAAATTTACATGTATAATATTTACTATATTTAATCCATTCACAGTCGAGACTACTTTAATTACTAGGATAAAAAGCAAAGGCACAATATGCAACCTGCAAGTTCAGAATGAAAAGCAACAGAGCCACCAGCAATGATTTCAAAAAGATTTTCAAAATCTTATGGAAGTCTCTCTTTGGAATAGTGTTGTTGAAAATTAATTATTCTCTATTAATATGTCACCTCCTGTCCACTCTTGTTTAACTTAGTGATATGCTACTCTTTTCCCTCCCTTGCCTGAATTCCTCCTCAGTTAAGAAAAATGAATAGCACATAAAATAAGGGAAAACTTAAAAAGCAACCATTTTTATGCAGATAAGGAGGATTATCTGAAGTCGTGCACCCAGATTTATTTGCATACGTCATTAGAGAAAGGCTGCTGCAAACTGACAAGTCAAAAGAAGGCTAACTCCCAGGTAGGAGCAATGGGATTGACAAATCATCCACTGAAGCAGAGAAGGATTATGCAGAAGGAAAAGACTCACATATGGAAAATAAAGTGATTTGTTCTTCCCTTTTATGTTGTTACTTTTAAGAATGGCAGCTAAAACCAAAACTAATACAAACATTACACATAGCTGAAGGCCAATTCTATACAATACAACCATCACACAGAAATGGTGTATTTCATTGCTTTGGTAGGGATGTATTTGTGAGCTGCAGTGGTGCTGAGCAAGCCTGCAGTTTTCCTCACTATTCCCTGCATAAGAAATGTATTTTTTTTCCCTGCCTTATGACAATCAGTTTCCCCACATAACCTTTGTCACTGAGGGCTTTACCAAAGCTAATTTACAAGCTGCTTTTTTCACACAGCCAATTCCAAGAAGCATTTCCAGCACGACACATGGCGTAACAACTGTAGGTACACGTCAAAGTGGCATAAAAGTTCTAACTTTCAGCTGACATACAACAACCGACTGCAGCTGCGCTCCTGGTCTACCATCATGCAAAATGAAGTAAGCTCACTTAAGTACCAGTATGTATGTATGTATGTATGTATGTATTTATTCATTCATTCACTCACTCACTCACTCACTCACTCACTCACTCACTCACTCACTCACTCACTCCAGCAGGATGGGGATGTCCCTGCTTGGCACCTCAGCCAAGGTAGCAGCAACTTTCACTAGACCGTTCTGTTTTATCAGACTTAGCTCAGCTGCTCTCCTTGGTCTACGCTCCCAAAGCTCTTTCCAGCCCCATCTCTCTGTACAGCAATGAAGTTAAAACATATGTAGAGTGTAACTAATTAAGCAAAAACTATCAAACAGGAAGTAAGGAACAATTTATAGTAAGTGAAATGATGACGTAGGAGAACAAACAAGACTGGGGAGGAAGTATTTGCCACAAAGGAGGTAGACAGCTGGGTTCAAAACTTTTCAATTATGTCAGGAAAGCATGCACGTCTATTAAATGACATAGTCAAAATTTGTAGGTTCATCAAATATTACTCCAGGAAATCAAGATAAAGATCCATGCCTGTGTTTTCAGTCAATATGGAAAAGTCAGACTAAAGCAATACTTTTAGGTTCAAACAGAATGTGATCTATGTAACAGTCAGCGATCATCTTGTAGGGGCAGATTAAAAAGTAATTTCACACAGAATTCCAATGCCTATGCTAATAACATTGACAAAAAAAAAAAGACATTTTGGCAGCACCTGGCACTAAATAAATTGAAACTGCTGATACATATTTAATGCCCAACATCAACTCATCTCAAGCTATGGTCCAGCTGAGACTGGTCAGCATGGGGGGAAAATCTGAGTGCTGCAAAAATAGTTCTAATGATTTAATATGTGGCTTCACTTATTTCAAGTTAGCCCTGGCAGAATTCTTACTCAGAAGTACTGTGGACCACTTTCCTGTTGTTATCTTTATATCCTGAGAAGTCATGGTCCTGAGGTTGTGCCCGCACACCTGGTTTGGTTGAGGTTTCTCCCCTTAGCTCAGCCCTGAGCCCCTCATAAGGGACTATTCCTCTGGTCTGGGGGCTGCCAAGATGCCTTCATTGGGAAACCAACCCCGTGTTGGAACTGCTCCTACCAGCACCACTGCTCTTTGGATACCTTCAAATAAGCTTCAGTTGTATCTTTTAGAAGATGAGGGATGATATTTCACAGCTTTAAAAATCAGCTGTTTTCATTTGATTCACATTTTCCTCAGTTACTGGCTATGCCTGTCAGTCAAAAAAGCAGTCATGCCTCTTCCTGCATTTTCTCTTCCCTCCCTCTGCTCCTGCTGACATCAAAATTTGTACAACTTTTTGGTGAAGTGACTTGGAAAGTGGCCAAGCTACCCACCATCACTCTGGTACCTGCCTGGAAAAACCTGCTTCCTAACCAGCCTGATTCCCTTTTCCAGGTAACACACAAATTACTTACACATACATAAGTGATCAGGCAACACTGTAATTTCCAGAGGCAGTACCAACTTAAGGTTTTTCTTCAATGACAGACCAATGGTTGCAGTCTATACCCATTAAATTCTTCTTTGTTTAGAAACACATACACTGCATTTTCTCTTCGAGCCATTGAGTGACTTGGCTTAATCCGACACCGCAGGCGCGTCTCAGTGAGGCGCCTAATTGATGTCCCTGAAGTGCTCGAGTTTGTGCTCAAGAGCCAACAAAATTCTTCGTAATACCCCAGTATCAAACACACTAAACAAGATCTCAATTTTAATTGTGTTCAAACTGCAAGAAAAAAAAGAAGTGTGCCAAAGTAACAGTTTTAAGCTATTGAAAAAGCAATTAAAGCAACAGGCATCCTAAAAAATAAGTGACTTCTACTACACCAAAGATGCTTCTTAAGGGAAAAGTTCAGCCGTTCTATACAAAGCATAACCAGCATGTTTTGAAAACCTCAGTAAAGAAATCAAAATTTGTTCCCTCGGTGACAGCTGCCTGTTTGACAGTGGCAGGGACCTTTTCATTTTCCAGTTTACTGGGTACTTCTTTCCACGAAGTAGATTTATTTAGAACAGCAAGCGCTATCTTCTGGGTCTCTTACCTGAACAAAAGTACATGGAAAGCACTACTGTACAACAACATTAGATCCTGGCTGTGCATTTTTGTAGGGGTTTCTTCAGATTGCTACAGGCCATTAACCTTTCATTTCAGGTAAGTAATGAACGACGACTTTTCCAACAAAGGAAATCAGCTGTGTTACCAGTGGCAGCTCCACTTTTTAATACATGCACCAACCCCCCGTGCTTGCACTTGTTACTTATTCTTTCTTAAAAATCAATTCTGGTATGAAATAAGAAAGGTTCCCCTTGGCTTCACCTTGAGCTGATAATGAACAAACCCTCAGTGAAGCCTGCTCCCAAGGAAGTCTTCCTTAATAGCACTGATTAAAAATAAAATGAAGTTTCTTCTTAGGAAGCAAGATATATTGCTTCCTGCTTTCCTGCACCAGGGTATCTTGTAATTGGACTGGTGCTAATTGGACACTTCAGCTAAACAATTAAATTATTTAAAAAAAATTAATTTCAATTTCCCTTGGTTTCTGGGAGAGTACTGCCACTGACCAACCAATATGCAGAGCTGTAAAATCAACACAAGACCTTAGTTACACAGGTGGAAAAGCACACAAAACCCCTGGTGGAGTCTTTCTTTTTTTGTTCACTTACATACCAAATCTTTCAAGCAGAAACACAAAACTGATTCTAAAGAACCTGCTCTGATTTAACATGTCTTGTACAATGGTAGGATGGGCAGAATAGGTACAACTACCACAGGTTGAAAACAGTCTCTGTAACACTGATGTGATTTTGCATCTATGTCAAATCATCAATTATAAAACAGGGTACATTTTTTTGCCTGACATCAGGGCATATAATTTGCAAACAAAGTGGTAAAAGCTGACATATTCAGGACAGCAGCCTAGAAGAAATAGAAACATAATTAAAAAGTAGGTTATTTCTTAGGCAGACACTAACTGGCAAAGACTTGCATGTCTGTTTTTTCTTTCTACGTAATATCGGTCAAACCCACATAAATAATACCAGGGAGCTGAAAATCTTGAAAAATTGAGGGAATGCAGCAGCAACTATTTTTCCTTTCCCACCCTGCTGCATTCTATCCATTAATTCATCCTTTACCCTTGTGCCCTTAACTCTTCCCTTCCTTTCATCATTTCTCCTATTAACAGGGCATCCTCCTCTCCAAAAGCAGCAGCTGTGAACTGCTTCCTCTTAACATCTCATTTCCAAAATGAACTTCCTCCATGAAGCAGGCACACACCAGTCTGTCTCAGCAGAATATCTAAGAGCCTTGGAGAGCTGCTGGAGAACAAAGGAGAGCCAGGGGAGACTCTGCCTTGCATCTTCTAATGCTGCCTCTCCCTTTGTACTCTCTATGGCAAAATCACTAAAAAGGATGCAGTGAAAAACTGCATCCTACTACTTTCTTCCCTTAATTTCACATATTGGCATTCATAATTATATTTTGTTTATGAATTTTAGGACAGATTTTATTTCATGTTAATAGGATGATAGCCTTTTATTTTTTACAAAATACTTGTAATATTTTTGCCGCAGCAATATATATCTGCAGAATGCCTCAATGTATTTTACTAAACTTCATTCATACTTCCTTAATATTCTGCAGGCAGAAACTTGAATTCAGCAAACTGCTGATGGGCTGCATTTCTGAATTTCTTTAAAAAACCGCATAATTGGAAGCCTAAGAGATCAGAGAGACCGCTACTCTAATCTGTTGTGGAAGTCACATTCAGGAGAGATTCCTGATTCTAGCAGTATTTAATTCACAAGACCAGAAAGTGCCTCTTTTCTTTCCCCCTCCCCAATAGAGTAAAATACAGAATTGCTAACATGTTAAAGCAATGTTAAAAATGCAAAACCAAAGCCACAAAAGATGACTTGACATTGATATGCTAAATTACACAAGGTTTACAGCATATTTTGTGTTTTTAGACCTTCTGTCATATAAATACAGTTTAGTTCCAATCAATCTTGTCTGTATAAATGTGAAAGAAACAGTTCCCACAGTGAACCTCTGAATTCCACATTAATCATTGCTCTGAAAGACCCTTTAATTACAGCAAGAATTAAATATACAGGACTATTCCCCCAAAATTGCAGCGCATTCTGTGCAGGATTTTCTGCCATGTTGTATCTTTGTATGAGACCCCTTGTTCCATTCAGGGAAACTCTGCCTGCAAAACAAGATACAAATAGATATTTCTGCTATTCATACTGTAGACTGGCTATATTCTGTTCTCAATTCCTTCAAAATTGTTTTCAGGAGAAAATGACAGAAATGTTCAAATCTTTGCACATGAATTTTAAGATTTCCTCCAATTTCCTTCTTCTGTACGTTCAATTCATTATGTTACAACCCAGCATGAAAATGCTAACTGGGCTACCCTCAGCTATGACCAAAGCTTGAACACATCATGGTTTCCCCAAAACGTTTCATCAGTGAGTGATCCCAGACCTGTGGGCAATGATGAAAAGTTTAAACAACAGCAGATTGAGGGAGAACTCGGCACAAAGGGCAAGCTTCAGCAATATACTTATAGTGGAATACAGGAAAATAATTCACTGCAACAGGTATATTAGTTATTTCTGTTGTTCACCTATGTATTTAGAAATGAAAATACCCTGCCCTATTTTTATTCCTTAATTAAAAAGAAAGCCAGAAGTCACCTAAAAAAAATATAGAAAGTGAATATTAATTAGGGCAACTATAAACTCATACTTTATTAAATAATTTTGTAGTAACTGAATTTCTTTACCATTATGAGTAACGTGTAGCACCAAACTTACAGGTGATACCTCTTTTCTTCTAATTCTATTTTTCAAGCTATTATTTTTGCTAGCATCAATGTAACATCAACTAATACAAAAAAATTCATACTAAAGATAAAGAAGAGTAAGTCAGGTTCTTATAAATCAATTGTTCTTTGAGTGAACTTTTCTTTAGCACCAAAGATACACTATTCAAAGAAAGAAGAAAACTGTTTTTATACACTGGCATGTCTTTTTAAGAAAAGAAATTGCTGTGCTTGAGAATTTTTTTAGAAGTACAGATAATTACTAAACACTGTCCCAGTTAGTACAAGTACAATCCCATTAAATGAAACTTTGCTGGTTTCTCACTCTACCTAAACAGACATGTCCAATTAATTCACTGTCATGCAGAGAACAGAAAAACTGCATCAGGTTAAGTTTTACCTTAACCACATTTTCCAGTAACTATCAGATTGAGTCTTTCTCTCACGCTACTTCTCTGCCTAATACCTCAGTCCTCAGAGATGCCTTTGCAGACTGAAACATGGAGTAGTTATACAGCACTGATTGGCAGAGTGCTGTTAAACAAGCAGTTTCATTTGTTTAGGGTGTTTTGGTTGGATTGCTCCACTGTAATGATCCCCTTGATGCAACAATGTGATTCTTCAAAAATCACAATTCACTGCCACCGCAGTTCTGCAATGCCAACACAATGATGATTACTGTGAAGAATTCTCCATCAATTTACAATCAGAAATGATCATAGGTTTCACTGCAGGCAACTTAAAATGCCACACCAGATCTCTGAACTTGTTCCCAGTCAAATCTGAAGCATATTTTGCATCACATTATAGCTCCATTATCAGGTGTTTTCTCAGAAATCAAGGGTTAGTACAACTCTATTGCTGGAAATAAAGCTGACTTAAAACAGCATGTATGCATTAATTTGGCTATGATGCTTTCTAATTTTATTCATAATAATAAAAAGAATGGGGTAAACCAGAAGGCCTCACTGAAAACTCCTGTTTATTTCTGGGCATACTCTGCATAGCAGAACACCACTGTAACTACCTGTAGAGTGAAACTGAGATCCAAACACAGTAGATGTAGACCTAACAATCTGTGAAGTGAAACACAAAAGTTCTTGCAGTACCCCAAAACCAAATGCACACACAAACAATAACCAACTGCAAAAGATGAAAGTATTTTAGTGAAGAAACTGATCCTACTTCCATAAGGGTCATACGAGGTGGTAGCAGCGGATACCAACATCAATACCTGTGGTGTAATAACTGCAGGTGGTTTGCACACCTATTAAAAACTTCACCAGCTATAGCTCAGTGTTGGGAATGGTTTTGATGGATGCCAGATAACAGCAAGGAACAAGAGGCTGGTGAAGGAACACACAGTTCTCCCTACTCTTCAAAGCAGTTGCCACCCAAAAAGTCATGCAACAGCCTGGGCATCAATAGGAATACCTGCCTGTGTGGATGTTACCTGTGTGACAGCAGAGGAGACAATAAATACAAAAAAAAATTTCTCTTTTACATGCATTATCACAAAGTTAGCAATCATTTGTCAGTATTCACATAAAGAACTATATATAACCTGTGCCATCTTCCTTATTCTACATCAAAGCTTTCTGAAGAGGTAGCTAACCTTGTGTACTGCAATAAACACTTATATATGAGGAAAAATATTTTTCTTAATCCCAGACATGCAAAACTAGACTAAAACTGATCATTCAGGGAATGTGGATGCTTTATGTGGATGAGGCACCCTTCAAATCCATTTTTAGAAAACAAAAGCATTGCTGTGATTACTTTCCTCTCATGGTGAGAATGACATATGCTTTTCTTCACTTTGCCCTCTACGTATTTATTTCGGAAGATGACTTTTTGTTTGCAGTTTAGCCTACAACTGCTTCCTAAGTGTCAAAAGATGTGCTACAGGGAAAGGAGCTTTTTGTTAAAACCAAAATTCTCAGCCAGCTTTGCCCTTCCCTGCTGGGGTGTATTTACAGCCACACCTTACATTACTGAGTCTTGAGCAAGCACAAAGTGCTGATTCAGAGCTCCTCACCTGCAGTGAGACAGCCTGCTACACCCACGTTAAACAGGGGGAGGTGGCCATGTAAGATAGAGCAGGGTAGCAGCAAACCTCTGTTACAACTCTTCTTATGGCTTTGGCAATTAACTTTTGCTTTAAATTAAAAGACATTAAAATGCTGAAAGCTCTTCCCTCACTCACAGGAAAAGACATTCAAGTCATATGTAGTGTTATCACTCACTTGAATCAACCATAATGCTCCAACATGCCCTTCCCTAACTGACATGTCATTTATACTACACACTTTATAATTGAATGTTAACAATTACATAGCTTTAAGGAAAATGCGAGCAATGTTAAAAAAAAGGGATGAAATTCTGACACCCCTTCCTAAGCTGAACACTGGTAAAATGCTGCAACTTCCAGGGGCATTGGACTTCCATTTCAACACCAAATTGTAAAGGAATGACCAATGGTTCACGCTTCTCCATCAGCTTAAAAGATTCTGGAGCATGCATGGAGCATGTAATCAGGGGTTTCTGTGATGGAGTAAGCAAAAGTGACATAAAATGTTGTAAGTCTCTCTGGCAAAAAGGACAGGCAACAGGCACATGTACCCTTCTGGACATAGGTATGGGAGTACAAGTGATACTGAAATAGATTTATTTTCTTGAGAGAGCTATCTGAAATAACTGGAAAGTTTGGTCCTTTAAGAGACAACTTGTTTAAAGATGACTGAAATGTATGCTACCGGTACTCTAATGAATAGAGGAATGATGGTGGACTATGGACTTTTTAATGACTGTCATATCTCTTTAAACATCAAAGACTGATAATCTTTCTCTTTTAATAACTTGCCACACATGCATTTGCAGTGGGCAGCTTGAGGAAGGAGCTTATGTGGAGGGGGGATCTCGAAGCTTCCAGGAAATCAGCATCTCTAGAAGTTTGCTAAATACGGCATCATCCACAGACAGCTCTGTGTAGTGCTTTGATGCCCGGGATCTATGGACAAGGAGCCAACACGTCCTGTGCATGCCTGGGATATTCCCAGCAGCAACCAGGGGACCTCACCTTTTACAAGCAGCGGAGGAAAGGCTCATGCTGGGCCCCAGGGAGGAAGGGAAGAAGCCACTGTAGGCCACAAGTCACAACACCAAAAGAGGAACACTTTCTGAGCATTGACAGAGAAGCAAAATGAAAAAAAAAGGAGCAGACTGCTTCAGCAATTGAGCAGAGTCCAAATATCAGATACTCGGCAGGAGTGAGGAGGAGGGAATTGTTCCTCAACTACAAGAAATGGCTAAAATCGAATAAAAATGGAAATATCACAGAACAAAAATGAAAGTAGAATGACAACAGGAGCTCTCCTGCCCCTGAATCCTAGCTCCAGCTCAGGGCATATAGGAGGAACTGTGATGCCCATCACAGAGGCTTTATTTTGTATAAACTACAGCTGTTTACTGTTTTAGTTACCAACAGAACATTTTTGGGGAATATTTCCCATGGTTGATTGCACTTTTAATAGCACATATAAAAGACTACCTAGAATGCCAAGTTTTGCAATGACCAAACCTTTTATGTAAAAAAATGAAGAGTAAAAAATAGTCAACCAAAATGCCCATTGCTCTGCTAACATCCTCCTACAAATATCCACACACCACATGTGGGAAAGCCTAAAGCCTCAAGCTCGGAATGAAACAACATTGATGGGAGAAGATAAATGGAAAAACACGTCCCCTTGCTTTTTTTTCCTTCTCCACTTTGAATGTACACACTTCAGCCTTTCAGATTTATATTGTGCAGGGCATTGGAATCCTTTCACTGTCTGTATGTGCACATGAGAGTGTAAACACACAGTGAAATTTAGTAGCTACACAAACAAGTTGATAGGAATTTTTTTAAACTACTGAACTCAGCTTCTACTGTTTCCATTTGTCATTCCTTAAAGTTCAATAACTCCAATATCACACCATTAAGCAATCCTGCATCTGCTTCAATAGGCAACATTTGATTAATGACAACAAGAATGACATGGGCTGGTACTACCAAGAAGACCCATACAATGCAATACATTTTCTTTATTGTACTGGAAAAAAATACTGCTTTACTGAGAGCAGTACTGTCAGGCAATGGCAGACCCTGCAGTGGAAATTCGAGGATGCCATAACTGTATTTGTGACCTGTGTGAAGGCTGCTCAGATCTGCTGTTTTTTATCTCCCCCATGTGGTTAAGCAAGTTAGTAAATCCGCCTCAGAGAAGCGGCTTCCTTCCTCTCCAGAACACCTTCCAGTCACCTGAAAAGGCCAGTGGTAGTCTGCGAAAACCTGAAGGCTGAACAAAAATTCATTATGGGAGTAGAAAGCGCAGGAAATGCTCAGTCTCAAAAGTAACTAGTTATTCCAGATATTCCCATATAGCCCCTAAATTTACCTCTTAACTCCCTTTCCAGTATACAAATGACAGTTACAACTTGAAATAGTACCCACGTTTGACAGTTTATAAGTGAGTTTAATCACCTAGTACGGATTTACTAATAATTTATAATCCAATTTGTCTTTGAAATAACTAATATTTCAAGCACCTGACATCAGAGGTATCTCAACTAGTATAATCTCATTGCATCTAATAGCCTCAAACCATTCAATTGCCATCTCTTCTCAAACAGCAGTGATTACAGTTACTTTCCAGTTTTCTTTAATAAATCCTGTACATTACAGTAAATAAGCAGATAGCCTTCACCCTTTTAGTTACATGTATGTTTAAATAGTGGTGAAAAAGGTATGGAGAAAGAGGAGGAAATCCTTACTGTTATTTCGGCTATGCTTTAAATCTGTTATAAACATTAATGTGGCTGTAGGCCAGATTAGACAGGGTATAAACAATGGTCTTCCACTTTGCTCTTTTCCTCAATCATTAAAGTTTACTTAATATTCATGAAAAACACTTTGTATCCCTGGAAGTGAAAAGCTTCTCTTTATTCAGGGAACAATTACACCTCTGGCTGTATCATAAATTACCTACATTGTCAGGACAGCATACTTATAACCTTATCTGGAGGACCAATCCCAGATATGGGAAAAAAGAATTGTTTTCAAGCCTAATAATTAATAAAAATGCTTTGGTGTTTATTTAAGTCATAAAGAGTGCTCTTTATTTATGGTTGTTAAATAGTATCAGGATGACTAGCAAATCTTTCAAAGTCAGTGAAAAATTTGAAATAGGGACTTTTCACTGATGTCTGTGCTTACTGCTCACACACACACTGAATTTCCCAAGAGATATATATGCAATTTGGTGATTGATCTTCCCAAAGAAAGGTCTAGCTGGAGGCAGCTGGCTTGAGCTGGGAAAAAGCAAGTCACCAAACATGCATCTTTCCCATTATGACAGGCAAAGGTGGCACTGAAGGTGATATTAGAACACTTTTCTTGCCTTGTCAAAGCTTCTCTGCAACTGGGATGAAACATGCACACCTTTCCACAAACTGAAGTTCAAGAGTACACCTTAACTCCTACTTACATTGTGGGGGGAAAAAAAAAAGGCAGAATTTTGTAGAAATAACTTAGGAATTACAACTTCTGCCTCTGGTGCAATCTTATGGATACACTGCTGTTTTATGCCCACAACTTTATTTTTCATTTCTAACAGCAAGTGATGATGCTATAACAGCTAAAACAAAGAAGGTGTTTTAGTCAAATTTCTGTTCTTATTCTGCAAAGGTTTTCAGAAAAAATCATGACATTGGGATGTTGATTGAAACTCCAGTGTTTATCTATTCCCAAAACTGGTTTTCTCCCATGAATTATGAGCAAGAGTCTTCTTAGATCCAGTAGGGCATACAGTGGACACCCATAAATTAAAACAACTTTTGTTTTAAAAAATATTTAAAATACATTGGTCTCAAAAACTAATGCTAGAACAAATAGGCCTGAAATCTGAAAGCTGCTATAGATAGACATCTATCCTAAGTACTACTTATATGTCACTTTCTGCATGAAAAATAATCTGTAGCACATATACCACAGACCAGTCACATGATTATTTTAAAGAGAGAACAAATGAAATTACAGGTTTGACGTACCATGATCAAATTAAATACTTCTTTTCTGCTCTGCATCATTCAGAGACATAGAATTTGCTTTTTAAACAATACTGGTATCTGGAAATTGTTTACAGAACAATAAAACTATCCAGCTCCCTAGCTCCCGGTGTAGCTATACAATAATGTTACCCTCAGACTGCCGCAGCCCTTGCTGTAAAGTTTTTTTGTTACCGAAGCACAGATATAAAACAAAACCAAAAACAAAGTCCTCAAGATACTACTGTTAAGAGCAGCTTTTAGTTCTGTAAGCTAAATGAGTCACTGATGATGCTTGTTGATACAGTAGTGGAAAAGGGTATTGGCACCAGCAAACCAGGACAGCTTTGCAGTGATTCCCAGCCTCTCTCAGCCAGCCTTCCTGGCCTTCAGTCTTAAGAAAACCTGAGTTTGAACAGCAGAGGTTGAACAGCATCAAAGTGAACAACCAGTGCTCTCGGTGCTCAGGAGCTGAGTAACAGCTGCCCTTGTGTTTGTCGTTTTGTGCTGAAACATTAAAGAGCTAAGATTTTAGCTAAGGGTTAGAAGCAATTTATATTGATCAAAATGTAAGTTAGGTTAGTAAATGATTATTAGATGCCCAAGCTAGAGCTAACTGTTATATTATGAGCTTGTTTACAGAAAAAGTGGAGTAAGTGAACTGTCCGTCATAAGAACAGATTGAAGCCAGTGAGATCAATGGCCAGCACCTGGACTTGGTATCAATCAATCACGAAGCAGGGGACTTTGGATCGTGCCAGAGGGTCACAGAGACCTGATGAAGACTCTCCTGACTTCATCCTTTGAGACCATTGACCCAATTCGAGACCACGGACCCAATTCAAGAGAAGAACTGCACACGCGTGAAGGACTGATAGCCTCATTTTAATACAGAGTGGGGATGGGAGGTGCTGGGGTTATGCATATGTATTGTATGTAAGATCTTGGAAAATAAATAGAGAGCAAAGAGCCTTGTTCAGGGTGGCCACGCCTTTCGGAGATGACTCCCGTGTCGCCTGCCGGTGAATAAACATACCACTTTCTAACTTTAATTAGTTAGAGGGTCTTTGTCCGTGACTATATCGGTTTTCAATGACTCAGTGCTTCAGATACACTCAGGAAGGGCTGATCCAGTTCTCAACCAGCTGTGTCCCACTGTACACGGGCTTCATGCCCACCACACCATGCATGGAACGTGCCATGTACAAACAGGAAGGTGGGAAAGTAGCTTTTTATTATTATGACTTATTAAAGAAAATATGGGTATTGATCTACTATCGATACCCAACTGTGACGGACAAAAACTCTCTAACAGTTTAAAGTTAGAAAGTGTATGTTTATTACGGCGCCGGACAGTGTGCGGGATAGCTCCCAAATTCACACCGCAATTTACAGGTGATTACAGAGTCCTTTTATTTACAAAAGCATTGAATACTCAAAATACAAATGCATATTCATAACCCTGGTACATCCCATTCCCTGCTTCGTATGGTAATTAGCTCAAAAGCTATTAAGCATGTGTAGTTTGTTCCTTGAAATGGGTCGGTGGTCTTTTTCATGGGGAGGGGTCACCAAAATGAGGAAGTAAAGAAGTCTTCCTCGCTCTGACCTTTCTACCTTTTCAATGCAAATGTGATAAATGAACCCTTGGTAGGACTCCCACTTCATGTCTTCATGACCGTTCAATGAGTTTCTGGGCAGAGGAGGCCTACAATTGTCTTATGTTCCTAAAGGCTATTCATCAGTTTCAATATTCTTCATTATAAACCCAGCTAACCAAACAAAGTTGACAAGTAATCAGTTATTCTAATATGGAAGAGTGATCCCAAACTCAATTTCTCTTAGTTAATTACTAACTTTTAATTTCAGCAAAGCCTACCTATCTACTTTAGTTAATTTCAGCAAAGCTTACCTCTAACTAAAATCTTAACCCTCTAAAAATCCTTAATTCTCTAAAGTTTATGTCTCAATTATATTGCACTTTTCTCCTACATCAGTTTTACAGCTTATCTGTAGAGAAACAGTCTATAACTGAAAAGTCATGGAATATAATAAAGAAAAATGCTTTATCTAAAAAACTTATCTGACTTGCTATATAATTGGGTCGACAGGAATTCAGAGGCTCACTATTATGCTAAATATCAGGATGTCAGAGGACAGCAAAGAGTCAGTCTGTTGAGAATGAAGAATGTCATGTAGCCTAAAAAAGATTACTGAGGGTTTTTGCTTCTCTAAAGGAAAAAACAGACTACATTAATTCTTCTGTTATGCCAATCATTCAAGCTCGGGTTCCAATGAAACATAAAGTGTTTCTGCCACTTTCTGTCACTCTACATACCATTTCTGTATTTCTTCAAAAAAGATCCGCTAATTAATTTTCTTAAATGTTTTTTAAAAATTTCTCTGTTGATAAATAAATATACCTCCAATACATACACTGCTTCCTAAATCCATTTAAACCATGTTAGGGGCAGAAACCTGGAGAATTTCATAGCCAGACACAGCAAATTACTGTCAACAACCAAAATAATTTTTTCTAAAACTACAGAAAATTTGCTGCAGCTTTAAAACACTGTTTAAGTGTTCAATGAAGCTCAAATAGTAACAATAAAAAGTCCCTGGATTTAAAGAATGCTCCAGTCCTGCAGGTGTCTTGACACAGCATGATAAGTAAAATTAATGAGAGCATGACTTATAAAGGGCAGCACAGAAAGAAACACCCAAAAATCAAAACTACAACAAAACCCACCCCAAACCCACAAACATCTAAACTCTATCAAAAGAAGGAAAAAACCAGAAAAACTATCAAATTCCAGAGGAATTAATTGCAATGCGCCATCAGTAAAATTTAAACATCAAATTTTGTTTCCAAAATATCACGTGCCCCTTACATATACACAGTACAAAGAGAAATACTGACAAACTGATATATAAAATAACAGCAAACGCTTCAAGATCCGCTTAGTGCAGTGAAAGCTAAATTGGTAGGAAAAAAGGTAGGTTCAATTTTTTGCAGAGGCATAACATACTTTACTTGTACTCAATAATCAGGCTAGACAGACATCTAATGCCCAATCATTCATCCTTTGATAAGGAGTACACAAACCTCAGGGACACAACATTGTATGGGGGCAAAATTCAGGCCTCTTCTGACTGAGGTCAACAGAAAACCATCTTTACATGTGAGTTCAATTGCAGAATGAAAAACATTTCCAGCCTGACACTATCTGTACAGCGGTAATTGTAACATACTGTTCATTCTTCTAACAGCATGGTTTACAATGCTTTAATTTCCTTATTCACAATACCTCAAATGACCTTTGAGTCCAAATGACTGCAAACTCTCTAAAGCAAAGCTGAAAATATAAAAGGCTTTCCTAACTGAAAAATACATTCATGGCATCCCACACCAAAAAGCATTTTCATATTAAGTGAGCTGTAAACCAACTTTATTATACATACAACTGAAGAATTACCTGTTTTAAAAAATGAGGGAGTCCAAGACAACAGGTAAAGATAAAAAGCAAAAATTATGTTCTACGTGACCGAAGTATGCAGCAGAACCAGAATTAAGAGGTCATTTTTCAAAAATTCTTGTCTTGACTATCTTATAACCTTTGCAAGTTTCTTGGATATCCGAAAAAGAATAAGCATAAATATACACTGCTTTCTCACTCAGTTAAAGGGCAAAAGGATTACACTATTTTACCGCTGCTAAGTTTCATTAATGCTACCTAAATGTTTTCTTTAATCTCAGGACGCACCCTTTTTCTGATGTCATGTTCTTCTATCCATGACATTGCTCTCCATGCATCCTCTTTTTTCACTAAATGGTGACTACCATTTAGTATAAGTTACTGTAAAAATATCTATAGTTGATGTGAAGTTGTGTCACAGAAGCACTGTCCTTATATGTGGGTTTCAATCTTTCAGATTGAAAAGACTATGCCAACAAGTATTTGTACCACAAGTTAAAAAAAAACCCTCAGATTTTTATTAAGAATGTTACAATAACACCTTTTTTAAGTGCTCAAAGACAGCTTTGAAAGAAATGTGTTCCCACGAGAAAGGGCTACATGGCAAACATGTAACTCTTAAAATGCTTTTGAAAGTTCTGGGGAGAAGAATGCATGACATGCTCTAGCCATTGTTTTCTAAAAGATTTCTGATGAAAAGTCGAAGTTTAGCTGATGGTTAATGCAATCAAATACTAGCACTAATAATTTTAAAGATACCAAACCCACAAAAAACTGAAAACAATCAAACCCCCCTAATACATGTTTTAGATAGAAAAAAAATCTGAATCTTCCACAATATCCCTACAAAAAATAAAAAAAAAATTTAAAAAAAATCGTGTAATCACTAAACACAGTAGGACTATTACATAGTTTGGACTTATGGTTCTAGGTCTCAAGAAGGCTGCAAAGTAGAACTGTCATGAGGGGAAATTTCCTTCATTCTTCTGATGTGTCCCTGTGCGAACAAGAAATTCGTCACGCAGGGAGTCAAGAAAGGGCACTCCCTGTACAAAATACATTGTGGTACTGACATCTCTTCATCCTTCCCACCTGTGCATGGTACAGGCCCGGAGCATCCCATGCCTGAGCCTTGGGATACAGAGACACTCACTGGCTCTAACTGGGGAGTAACAACTTGCTCCTTATTCCTTCCAGAGAAGTGTTGGAGAGAGCAGGTGTGGGATCATGTGAGGAGTGCAGCCTTCTGCAGGGCAGAGAAGGAATAAAGCTGTCAAGGTGGGGGGAGCAGCCCCGTGAAGCATCATGGCTTTGTACTTTTGGTTTCATTCACTGTCACATGCAGTTCGGATTGCTTTGCTGCCCCTCTTGTACCTCCTGCTATGTAACTGGAAGATTCTAGCATTTTATTTCAGTTAGTAACAAATGCTAGAAACGAGCCAAAATATATGTGTTGATATCTACAGTACAAGAGGACAGTCTGCTAACAACAGCAGACTAGATATTCCTAGAAACTACAAGTTCAGTGCATTTTTGCGCTTTCTATAATACCAAGGAAATGTTTAATTCTAAATATATAGTATCATAATCCAAACAAGTCTTTGAAATGTGCTGTTTCCATTCCTGCCTCCCAAAATTTCCCGTTGCTTTCACAATCAGATGAACAACAATAATGGCTTTTAAAACAAGCTAATACCGCCAAAGTCTGAATCACATCCAAAATTCATCTAAAAATGAAAAAAAAATCACGTTTCATACAGCACAGATTCTTAGTAAGTGTGTGATTTTTATCTCAATGGGATATTGGAAGCAGCATTTCAGCATCACTGGAGTCACAGTTTCCTGAATGTGATAATAGAGAGCAAGAAAATTAATGCAAGAAATGTCATCAGCTCCTTCTCCTCTTCTTGGGGTTTTTGGCACTTGTTACATGATCCAAAACCAATACAAATGTGACCCAGAGACACAGACTGGCAGAACAGCCACTTGGATCAGAGCAGACGTGGTTTCCTATTTCAGGACTTACAGTGCTGCCTCTTACAGAAATCTTCTTTTGACCCCAAGATGCTCTTCTGTTTTTTTTATTTTTTATTTTTTTTTTTAATACTTCTTCTATTAAAACATGGATTGAAGAAAAATAATGTTCAAGATTAAAGTTTAAAATCATCTGGAGGTGGATGAGCACATACATAGAGCCTCTAAAAGAAAGCAGAGCACAGCACCCAAATAAGGACAGACTACTCATAGCCATTAAAGGTAAGAGAAGAATTGCAAGAGCGATTCCAGTGGAGATAAAATCTCTGTATGCAGTCATCTTCATTATGAGGATTGAGTAGACAGAAAATATTTGAATGTTTACAGCTTTATTTGCTTTTCACCTTCCATGATCCCAGGATTAACTGTTGTGCCATGAAACCAAATGTTAAAGTCCAGTGGACCATATGATGCAGGACTCAATCACTTGCTTTATCTGTTCAAACCCCTAGCATCTCCAATTAGAAATACATGCAATTGATTCTTTTAATACAGAAATATTTCCAGAACAGATACTGCTTACATGGACCTCAGTAACACAGAATTTCCATTTCCCCCCTCAGTGTGATTTCTACCAACTTCCCTGCTTATCCAACACTATAAAGAAAGAAAACAAACAGAAATCTGAAATCCCCCTATTTTCACTGCAAATCAAATGGCACTGAAAGATTCATTGTGTTGTATCATGATATGAAGTTGTCAGTTCTCTGAAAAATTTTAGATGAGACTGGAAAGTATTTAATGGTTTTTACTACAAAAGTGTTCTGACCTCATGGGTTCACAGTAGTAAGCTGTGCACATCACTCTTTAGAGACTGAGAGTAATAAAGAGAGGAACATTTATAAATAATGTAATAATATCACAGGTTAAAATTCAGGACAAAATATCAAATCTACTCAAGTCTTACTTTCTGTGCAAGAGATGAAATCTTCTACAATTTACCACAATAAGGGACATTCTGCCTAGAAATTTTTAAAAACCTTGATCTAAAAAAATCCCAGATGTTTGCTGCAGTGAGTATTCTTTACTCTTGAATTCATATCCTGTGTTAGGATATCCCATATCCCATATTGCACAGTCTGAGGTAGGATTGTAACAGCTGGAGTAAAATTGGTATATGGAATTGGAAATTTTGCAAGAGTGGTAGGATTTTAAAATGCTATATCTAGGCTAATAAGTGTTAACTACATGCCATTTGACATCTGAAAGCAGACTGATGCACAAATGCTATTACAATTCATATAGCATTTCAGAAGTCCCAGGGCAATGGCAACTCACACATGTAAGTTGCCAAGAATTGGCAAGGATGATAGGTTTTACTTTTGCTGCTTCATCAAAATCCTTCAAAGAAACTTACCACTTCTTTGCAGTTGAGATCTACAGGAAAACTAAGGGAAAGTCTCTCTCAACCACAGTTTTATCTAAATAACTCAAGCCTGATTATTAATATAGTTGAAAAAAACCCCTCATTCTACCCAAAGGGCTATTTGATTATTCACTCCCATTGCTACAGTTGATACATGAAGTACTATAAATCAGACCTGAACTTTGCAAGACTTCATGTCTTTATGACTAAAAGTCAAGTTTGCAAAACAAATTCCAGATCCTGCCATCATGTGATATAGACTCTGATCTTTTCAAAGCACAGTCTAACTACCAATTACAGTAGAAACTCTCACACATAAAGGCTTCATTATTTAATTTACAAAGCAACAGTCTGATTATGTCTCACAGTGATTCACAGCAGTGTTAACCTGCCTCAGGAACTGCAAGCTCAAACCACAGCAGGCTTCTGAATCAAGCTTTTTGAAGTGTTTCAGGTCAGTAACATCATTCCACCTCAGGACCATTTTGCTTTAAAATAGCTGTGTTGCATCTCTGGTGCTGGAAATTAGTTTCCTCTGGCAACAGCAGGATATAAAAATTAAAATGCGTAAGTCCTAAGTAAAAAGCAATGGGCAGTTATTGATCAGGAATGATCTCCCGTCATATGCCTGCATGGTGGCTAGGAGAAGCTCCCAGAACACCTGCAGAAGTGATGGCTTTTCTAACTTGAGTTCATGAAACATGCTGGTACTGTGGTATACATCCTACCAGCACCATATGATCCATGGCTGAGAGTGGACATCAAGAGCAGTCAAAAAAAAGAAGAAACGATGAGCAATACCCAAGTAGGTGAAATGTTATGGCTGAAGATCATCATCTGTTGTTTTTAACTACTGAAGCAGACCTAGCACAGGTATGCAGCACTATGTAGTATCAAAACTGTCCACAGGTCCTGATCAGTTCTGCTTGCCATGGAGTTTGAAGGTCGGCAGAATATGGCTGCATGCACTTCAAAGCTGGAACTACCTTCGTAAAACATCTTTTGTTGCTCCTTCCTAATTTCCAATCAGTTGCATGTGGTCAAGAGGACATATCCCACTAAACATATGTAGGCTGACTATGCTCATAAGCAGTGGAATGTCCACACCAGTAATTTTCTTCTCTACTGAGACTGGATTCTTTAGCAGCAATGAATGCCACTGGCACTGAACAGTAAATGCCTGCATGTGGCTGGAGACACGCACAGGTGTCTGTGCATGACACGTTAGGTAAGAAATTCTGGGCCTCAGGGATAGACAGTGCAAGAAGATGATGGACCAGGAGGGTGGAGATGGGGAAGTTTGAAGCAAGTTAAGGTGTTGGAAACCAAATAAGAATGGTGGGTCCAGGCTGGGCCTTTGAAACAGCAAAGGCTGAACTACCAGTTATGCTGAGGAACAGTAACTACTACTTTGTGTCCACTGTCAAGAAAAGCTTAACTAGCCTCACACCAAAAAGACTGGCTCACCATGGCCCCATCATATGATCCAGTTACAGAGTTTTAAGATACCTCTTCATTTGTTAACAAAGGAGTAGCTATGATACACCCAGCTGCACCACTACAGACAGAAAGCTGACATTTTAGACAGACTGTCTAGCTTTGAAAAGAAGGATGTTGCATCTGGAAACTCATGCAGAATTGCCCTGAGTCTCTCACAGTCACATTTCAGGGAGAACCACTATCACAGCACTCTTCTGGGCATTATTTACCTCCAATATTGCAGTAACAGATCTACCAGTAGCATGCTAAGCATAAATTTGTACTCGTACAAGAAATGTAAACAACCTTTTTCTGAAAGCTGCAAAAGATGTGGTGTGGGACCCAAACTACAACTGCCTCACAGTGGTGAGCTGTGATTTGTTATTTTTTTAAACAAAACACAGTACTGTGGGTATTCAGTGTTTCTCCCTATATGTCTAAGTGAAACTCATTTAGCTGTACATCTATTTCACAACCCTAAAACCACTACGCTAAAATGAACTAAGCATTGCATGTTCAGAACTACCAGTTTTTAAGAACTGAAGAGGCTGAATTTAAAATAAGCTTCCATGAAAATTATGGAAAGAAAACACAAACCTCCAATTATTCTGCAATAAGACATATTATAACTTTATTCCTTTTGCTGAAGAGACTCAGGAAGGCATCACTATAAAAACGTATTAAAATGAGAAGGAAGTGGCGTTTAAAACAGTTTCACTTCCTATTTAGGGCAGACCTGAGAGCCTGAGGAGCAAGCATGGAGAAAGGAGAGTGCTTGAAGAAAAGAATAAAAGCACAGTAGCTGGTACTTCTCTGCTATAACATTATCAGCCTGCTGAGAGCAATTACAATAGCACAGACAGCACTTGCTTTATTGTGACCTTACTGAATTAAATCTGAGGAAAAAAACTCTGAGATTCAGCAGGGAATTTATTAGAAAATTTTAATGCCAACTTAAATTTGATCCAAAGGCCTCAATATTAAAGGTCATATCCATTACTGTACTGTGGGAAACCTTGGATCTCTCTGTTCCTATGTTCCACCCTTTCTCAACTTTGTTTTCTTTTGTAAGAGTAGGTCAGGCTCTCCTCTCAGCTTCACAGCACTCTGTATTAGAGGTACAAGACGGCTATTTACATTTTAAAAAGCCTTAGCCAGCAAGTCAAATAAAGAATTTTTTTTTAAAAAAAGGTTAAAAACCAAAAACCAAAATCAAGTAGCAATGATGAAACTAATGCGCTATGCAGCTGGATTTAGCTACCTAACACCGATATAAAAAATATGTGACCTGATCTAGACCAAATTATCTGTCACTATGTCCAGATCAGTTATCCACCTGTCAGGGGGCCAGGCATGAACTGACTACTGACTTGCACACGATAGCATAAGTTGTGTAGTGTTTTTTAAAAATAAATTCCTAACTGTAGACTGTCACAAACATTTGAAATTAGAAGTACCATCACTGAATTCTGATCAGCTGAGCTTCACTGCTCTAGTGGAAGGTGTCCCTCATCATGGCAGAGGGCTTGGATTGGAACTAGATGGCCTTTTAAGGTCTCTTCAAACCCAAACCATTTTGTAATTCTATGAAAGGCTCCTTGTTTGTGGTGATGGTTATTGGGTAACTTCTTAAGCCCCACCATTGCTCTACCCAAACCTTTCAGCTTTACAACAGGGAATGCATATGCTAAGCACCTGTGAAAAATATAAAGTGCATTGTGAAGCTCCACAGTGCTCTTCAACTTTCCTGAAGGAAGTATTCCCCACAGATTTGTAGCATAAAGCTACTCTTTTAGTTGAAGATATGGGAAAGAATAGAATCACAGATGGCCTGTACTTTACAAAAAGATGAAAAAGACCACAAGTTCTACTTTTACACTGTATCGATCTTATTCAAATATGAAACTGTAACAAAGGGAAAACACTCATGTTCTTGAATCCTTAAATAATTTTGTAGCTTACATTCTTGTGACTTCCAGAGTACCTTGAGCTCTTAAGCACTAATATTACTCAGCACAAATGTGTGAACACAAGTCCAGATACTTACTTTCAATCTGCTCAGCTACCCTCTGAACAAAAAGGTCATCCTCTCTTTTCAGCCTATGAGAATATACACTATGGATATTAATCACACTCCTTACTTTCTCAGTAGCCCCAGTATGCACTCAATGTAGGATGTCTGAGAAATGGAAGACAGTTGAAATACAAGTTTCCTGTACCAGGCCCACTTATATTTGAAAACACATCCCACCTGATGACCTGGTAGCAGCTATTTCAGTCTTCCTCCAAAGTACTGGGAAACCTGACAACTGAGCTAGTTTTACTTACACTTTAGGATATGATGGCATTAAATATATTTGTGGAAGACAGTGAATAAAAATATTTTTTCTGAACTCGATTCATATAAGATGTTATGTTCTTCATGCTAACAGCCTGTGGCAAGGTTTCAGTAGAGGAGAGGCTACAGGAGTAGCTTCTTTCAGAAGGTGCCAGAAGCTTCCCGCAGTGTCTGAGTGAGCCAATGCCAGCTGGCTCCAAGACGGACCTGCCACCGGTCAAGGTCAGCAGCAGTGGCAGTGCCTCTGGGATACTTAGGCAGGAGGAGAAAAAAAAGAAAGCCTTCACAACTGCATCCAGGAGAGACGAATGAGAGTATATGAGATGAATAGCTCTGCAGAGACCTAGGTCAGAGTAGAAGGAGTGACAGGAGGTGCTACAGGCGCTGGAGCTGAGACTCCCTTGCAGCCTGGGGTGCAGACCATCGTGGTGCAGCCGTGTTCCTGCAGCCCAGGGAGGTCCATGGTAGAGCAGAGATCCTCCTGTAGCCTGTGGAGGACCCCACACTGGAGCAGGTGAATGTTTGAAGGAGGCTGGGACCCCATGGGAAGCAGGATCCTGCCAGGATCTCGGACTAGTGGAGAGGAGCAGGTGTGCTGGCAGGATTTGCGACTTTGGAATGCAAGCTGGAGCAGTCTGTTCCTGATGGACTGCACCCCACGGGAATGACTCATGCTGGAGACGTTAATAAAAGACTGTCTCCTGCAGGAGGGACCTCATGGTGAAAGAGGGGAAGAGTGTGAGGCGTCCCCTTTGAGGAGAAAGGAGCAGCAGAGATGGTGTATGATGAACGACCACAGCCTGCATGTCCCAGGCTCTCCACAGAAGAAGTAGAGAAAACTGGGAGTAATTTTAAGCCTGGGAAGAAGGCAGGAGTGGAAGTAAGCCACTTTTAAGATTTAGTTTTATTTTTCATTACCCTTCTCTGACAGGATTGGTAATAAATTATACTAATTTCTCCAATATGAGTCTGCTTTGCTCATGAGGGTAATTGGTGAGTGATCTCCCCCTGACTTATCTTAACCCATGAGCCTTTCATTATATTTTCTCTCCCCCGTCTAGCTGAGGAGATAGAGCAGCTTTGATGGGTACTTGGTGTCCAGTCAGGGTCAACCAGCCACACAACCACGCTAAATTTAGTTTCATACATTATCTCAAGTACCTTAGTAGGTTTGAAACCAAAAGCACAAATAAAATTTGAATGCTGCTGAAAGGTCACCATTTCTTAAAGACTTGTGTTCATTCACACATTCATACACTGACCCAAGTTTACTTTTGTAGACATGGATGCGAATGACCTCTAGCTCAGAACCTGTGCAGCAGTGTCCAGGCTGATGTGGCAGACCAGCTGCACTCCAGGATGTCTGCTTTTGAACCTAAATATCACTTATTCACACAAGCAACCCACTGCAAAGCCCTCTACATGCAGCACGAAGGTACTTAATCTGCCATGCTAAAGAAAGTGCCAATGGATTTGTCTCATGAATTGCTTTACCCTTCAAAGGGAGATTGATTACACACACTTGCTTTAAATGCAATTGGATTTGGTAACTACTGTAATTTTGTTTAATAGCTCTTTCTTATCAGCCTTGTCTCATTCAAAAAAGGAAGGAGAGGTTTAATTTATGACTTACGACATTTGAAAGAAGTCAACAAAATGGATGCTAGACTAAACTGGAATATTTAATAATACTTAGTCTTTTCAAATAAAAACCAGCCTTGATGTTCCTGGTGTTCACACTGGTTTTCACTTAACTAGAAAACAGCATAATCTTCTAAGTCTTTCCTCACTGCTCATTAAGCACATTTTTTTAGTTCTTATACTGTCTTTGATGTAGCCCATAAAACATGGTAAGACTGACACAATGTGGTCAGCATCCTGCCAGCTTTCTGTCTGTGCAGATCTCCTTCTTCAGAACACTGCTCCTTGGGTTTTAAGGAGACAGAGAAGAGCGAGGCAGATGATGAAGGCACACTTCCTGAGATAGACAGTGTTGTAAGACTTGGACTATCATGCCTTCATTCCTGCTGTAAGCATATTTTGTGAACTTGGGCAAATAATTTGTTTCCCTGTGCACTCAAGTCTTTAAATCTATGCTTATATTTAAACAGAGCTAGCCTCCTTCATTTCCACCTCAATATCTTAAGAACATTAGTGAAATGGACCATCAAAACCAGGATGCCTTGATCTCCGATAGCTCACTGCTACTTCTGCAGAGGAGCAGTAAAACTGATAATTCTCTTTGTCCTCTGTCTTGCCTCTACAGCTGAGGGAATGGAAAAAGTCCCAGCCCTGACAATTCCCTGGGGATGACACAAGGAATGTATGAGCACTGTCATAGTCACAAAATTATTAGTAATAAAACAAGCAGTTTGAAAAGACTTACTCCCCCTTTTTCCCCATAAAGCATATCCTACATGTGGTAAAGGTATGTTACTGTCAGTGGGCCAGTTCTGCGGTATTATTTGAGAGCATGACTCTGCATACCAATTTTTTTCTCTTCTTCCCCCATGAGTATACACACATAATTTTAAAAGCAATTTACAGCATGTCAAAGTGCTTAAGGAGACTCTTAAAAATCTAATGTATGAAGTTAACCATTGGCATGATTTATTATTGAAGTTCCACAGTTATAACTTGACAATTACAAAATATTGATAAATGTAAACACATTATTGATGTCAATTAAAAAGCACAAGATTGATTAACCTCCCAGAGGTATACTGGCACGAGCAGTTGGAGAGTAATCACTCCCACTAAGTATTCACTACTGACAAATGTGCATAGAAATTAGACTTCTGTGAGACAAGAAATATTTTCATTTAAAATTAAGATAATTTGAACACAGAACCAAAGTACTGGGTCAACAGTAGAATCAAGAGAATTATAAACATGATCTGTTATTAATGTGAAAGGCTAAGTGATTAGGTCACATAATGCTCTCATTAACCACACACTTGGGCGAAAATATGGTTAAGAATTATCGAAGCAACTGCTCAGCAAGTCAATTATGCTCACAGAAGAAAAACTATGAATGTATTATTTAGCAACTACACTGCAATATTTATAACTGCCTTGATGAGGGACAGGACCTTATTTTTACAGCATAAACAGCAGACCTTTGTTTTAAACTACGCATTTATGCATTTTCTAATTTTCATGGTGACAAACTTATAAAGGTGAGTTCAAAACTCTGCTTAGTAGTGCCTCTTCCTGCCCAGCAAACAGCCAAGGAAGGACATTCAGGCAGCACATACCTCAGAGGGGAAACACGTATCTGACATACCCCAGAAAGCATAACAACAGGAATCAGACAAATTGTGATTTAAATGTGACTGGAAGAGTTTGGGCTCCTTCTTCCTTCTTCTTTTTACTTGCTTTCAGAATTAATGTACTGGCATAATGCCTGTCATGAAGATGAAGGGCACTGCAGCTGTAGCTCTTAATGGCCAAAAAAAACCCCAGGCTCACCTCAGAAAGCACAAAGCTAAAGACAGCAGCAATGCACCAAGTACCAAGGAGACTGCGTAAACACTAATTAAACTTCACTCTACACTCTTGTCTAGCAAACAGCTTTCCCTGCCTAAACTTCCAAGGGCCTGATCAGACACGCTGCTATTAGAGTCTGGCAACTTTCTTCTCTGAGCTTGGCCTTCATCACAACTTCATGGATCAAACGTATTTCCCTCAAATACAAGCAGCTTACTACAGAGACACTAGACAGAATCTGAATTACTGCAAAAAAAGATAAAATTGTAAAATAGCACATCAGTGATAAAGCTTCTTTGCTAGAAAGAGCATAAACACCTTTTATGTGAAGGCCACATATATGTTTATTGTCAAAATAAAACTAAATTACTGTGAATTTTTACCTGGCTGCAAATTCAGGCAAATGGTATTGGTGACAGAGACCATGTTTGGTACTATGATAACTCACAGGAGTGTTCAGTGGATGCCCAGAAGATTACAATACATGCAGACATACCAGACACAAAGGAACACGAAGAGGGTTGTTTCTTTTTTAAGTAACTGTTTTTTTCAGAGTTTTGTAAAATGACAGTTAATGTTGGTGGACTGTATAAACAGCTTTCATTTTGACAAATAATTTTAAAATAAGAAAGCAAGTGTCACCTTTCAAACCAGAAAAATTGAAAAGTTTTAGGGACAACCAACAGAAGCACGAAGATAATAAGATGGGAAAACATGAAGCAGTCATGAAACCAGATTCTTGGAGCAAATAAGGGAAATGGAGCTCTTTGCAGACTACCCTTATCTTGAGAATGAAGAAAAGAGTAAATTCCTTAGACTTGAAAAACCATCTGTGGACAAAACACAAGAAAGACATCTGATTTAGAGTGGCAGGGGAAAAATTTAAAACATATTTTCAGTGTGCGGTGGGGAGAAGCAATGTTTGTCTGAAAGGCCAGAAAATAATGCAAGTAGCTTCAGGAGGAGCTAAAATGTCTCCTCTTCCCTCTGTTAGCTGTAAATGGAAAAACTGAAATTGTAATATGCTGAGAGATTGATGATTGAGCATGCGGTTGGGGGGGAAATGTCATTTAAAAACCCCATTTTACCACAGCTACAGAACCAGGTGACTTGTCATATAGCGAGGGTGCCAACGCCAGCATTGTCATCCCGCATTACAGACTGCAGTTCAAGGGCAGCAGAACACAGACCTGGGGATCAGAGGCACCAGACAAATGTGCCAAAGCTCCTCCTGGAGGGAAGTGTGCCTGCTCTGTTGCAGTGCCAATGAATCTGACAGTGTCTCCTTCCAATGAGCAGTACAAAATCAGGATGGAAAGTTTTCACAGCAAGGAAAAAATAAATAAAACTACAACAGATTAAAAAGCAACCAACAAACAATGAGAGATCAAGAGAACACTGTTTCAATAACAGCATTTTTGTCTCTTCCTTTTTTAGAAGTCCTCAAAACAGCAATCCTAATTTCCTCAGAATCTAGCTGTTCTTAGAACTGGTTTACCCCTGAGAAGGGACAAGTCACAGTACATACACAAGGCTTTTACAAGGTTATACATTTCATAAATAACACGCAAGATTGCCATACTTCTTTTCCTATTCAGTAAAACACAGAACCTCTGCAAATGTTCTGCTCTGCAGCAGACATCACACAGCAAGAAAGACAAGAAGTTGCTCAAAGGTTAATACACTTTAATGCGAGAAACTCAATCTTCAAACCCTCTCTCAATGAGCACCACTGCAAACCAGACTGACAGGCATCAAAGCAAGATCAGGCAGTCAGATTGGAAACATAGCAGAAGTCATTTGCTCTGTGATCAAAACTACAGCACTTATTTCTGCTTTCCCTCTCTTGATAGTACTTTTTATTTGTACTAAGACACACACACACACACACTCTGTTACCTCATTTGGAAAAGCCTCCTTGAAGTTGTGTTGCAACAGCCACCCCTAAGAGCCATATTCATCTACACCCTAGGCTGAAACCCTTGGGACACCAAACACAGCAAAGCAGAAAGCATAAAGGGGCAAATGGCAGAGGGACACATTTGCCTGAAAATGTGATCTTTCCTTGCTTCTGGAGCTTTCTTCAGCACTGCTTAATGCTTCAGCACTTCAGCATTGGTTAATGCTCCTCTAACCATTTCAAGGAGCTACTCACTAGCCAGGCTGATCAAACGTAACTCTTTTCCATGTGGAAGTTTACACCCAGCATTTCCTTTACTGGATGCGACATACTGCCATGCCGAGTTGCTCACTAGGAAATAAGTCCTTCTCCTGTCCTTCAGACAGCCCTCATCTGTGCAGAACATCAGGTGCTCACCGCTCTGGATGTATTATATAACTACTGTTACTATTTATGATAAGGCCCCAACCTCACTGGATTAGCCATTAAATACATGCAACAAAAATAATGACAGTTCTTTATGACAGATAATTACAGTATTTTAAATGCATTGGCCAACACTCAGCAGTCTTGATTTTTAGGAAAGGTTACTGCATACATCAAATGCTGTGTTTTACCCTAAGCTCTTATATTAGAAAGACAAAACCTCATTCTACCTCTGAATCGCCTCTGCTGGCAGTCTAAAGGATATTTTCAATGCACAGTCTGCTTTGGAATTTAATACTGCGGACAGAACCTGCCACTTGTAGTTTAGTCAGCAGAATGAACAGCAGCAAATCACTTGTGAAAACACAATCTTGTTCTCCATCAGGAGAGTTAAATGAAAGCCTAAGGAGTAACACTGCTCTAGTGACTCACACAGGAGTAACCTGGAGAGCCGTGCCACCTGAAGACGAGTAAAATGTCTATTACACTTCCTGCACCTTCAGATGCCAGAAATTAAGCTGATATGACAGCTCTGGGCTTTTGGCATCTATTCCAATGCTGCGTATCTCCAAAGCCAGCCTACATGCCGAGATGAAAAAGGTATTTGGAAAAGCTGGCCAAAGCAGACCTCACTGCTAACAAGTTCTGTGAAAGAACAAGTTCTGATTCAGCTGGGTTTCTGCTTAAATTTACCAAACCTTTTTCAAAGTCACTCCTGTGACACTTTTTCTTTGTTCCTCCTCATTTTCAACCCCCAAAACCTTATGGGTATTTACTGTACATAAAATATATTTACTCTCTACTCTCCTACTGAAATACAAAACCTGTATAGCTCTGAATTTACTGTTTCCAAATTTCAATTTGAAGCTTTCTTTTGTTTACTGAAGACAGGTATTATCCATCCTATTTTACATTCCTTCACCTGTATCTGTGTCTCTTTCTAGGCAAAGAGCTCTGAATTTTAATATATGTTAAGGATTTCCATTGCTTTCTTTATAATGTTCTTCCAGGTAGGTTACTGTTATTAAGTATTTGAAGTTTTCAAACCACATGTAAAATAAATGCAACATGAACATAACAAAAGGATTTAAATTATCGCAAGGAAAAGAAAATATCTAAATGTATCACCCCAAGAGCTTTGAAATTTAAAAAAAAATTAAAATGAAAACCACCAACAAACACAGGAAAATGCCCCCAGTGGCTTCTAAACCCTAAGTCAGTTGATTTGAATTCAGTTTGTGGCTTTCCCGCAAGCTTCCAGCATAATTTTGACAATTGCAGGTAGGGAACCAAAGAAGTAAGAACTCGTGATGTGGTAAAGCAATTAAAAACTGACTACCAGTACTGCAACAGGCTAGGAGCAAGAGAAATGCAAGAGGCTCATGCCAAACATTTTCTGCATTCCAGCTGCCAATCCAAGGATTCAGAAGTGTATAGGTAATTCATGGACACCATGCAATGACTTGATAAAACTGTTTTACCAGGATATTTATCCATTGTTTGATTATGCCACTCACTCCTGCTCTTCTACTGAAAACAAAGCATTTGAAAACTTTACTGTGTCTGCACTTGCTTTAAGTATAGCTAAAAGGCAGAGAGGTAAGAAAAATTCTCTGGGTGTAATGTCATCTTTGTCCTGGCTGGCAAATGATGTCCAACCATAATAAATAAAAAATACATGGCAAAAGTGAAAGCCCCAGCAAACTTCCAAGGGCAATCCTCTTATCTAAGAATTATAAGTCTATGATTTTGTGGTAAAAAAATACATACTTTTGTAGAGAAATGGGTATTTGCCATTGTGAAGCTGGAAAAAAAGGAGATAAAATTCAAAGAGATTCTCAAGAAAAGCAGTAGAATAATCTGTGATTTTAAAACTTCCTTGCAATGACAAGCTTGAGAAGAACAAACCATATTAAAACGCCAACAGAATTGTCTGCCAGCAGGAAGACATGACTTGCCAATAACATACACATCCCTGAACAGTAGTGTGGTGCTGCCCCTTGTGTTTAAAGAGCTTTTCCAGCTACTCTTTCCTCTTGGCCTCAGAACTGCTGCCAGCATAATGCAATACATTGCATGGTATTTTGCAACTTTCTTACATATACATAAAAATCAGACATAAATATGACCTGTAGCCTGAAACTAATACTAACAAGAGTTTTCAAAAGGCATCTTCTCCTGCAAAGGGCATCCAGCCTACAGTGCTCTGCAATATAAACACAACTTTTTCAGATACCCAGAACATTTCTTAAAGTTTGGTAGTTTCCTTCTGACAGTCAGTTCCAATGTCACAAAATCCCAACTGTGTAAATTGGTACCAGTCCTCCAAATACTCAATAAAATGTTTTCAGTCCAGAAGTACATACACCTTGACAATTACTAATATAAGAATATTTGCTGTTCAAAGGATGAGCACCCAATTCAAACTTGGTGCTGTAAACCAGGGTAGTACTTCTACCTCTCTTTTTTAATAGCAATTATAATTGAAGTTGCTTGTATTGCTAATATTTATTAAACATGCTTTAATATTTATGTTATTTTGATTAACAGAAAGCTTCCCTATGGCTATATAGCCACCAATTCATAATAATATGAGTGCTGTATTAGTACATTCATTCAGTTCCATTTTCACTTCCATTCAAGTGTTACTCAAATTCACAATATTGCCAAGATAAAATACTGCTAATGGACATCTCAAGAAGGCACAGTACTTGGCTACACACAGCTGCACCGGCAACTTGGCTCGCTGAAAAATAAAAGATCCAGAAGAATTGTTCTTATTTTGCACAAGTTTCAGCACAAGACCATACTAATGATTTTGGCTATGGAGAAAACATAAGAATACGAGACCAATATCTCACACTAAGCATGATGTGGGCTTTTATCAAGGTGTAGTCATGAAGCATTTCATTAAGAGAAATGGAGCTAAAGTGGCTTCAGGCAATGGATATTTCAAGGATTAAAATGCACTTTACAACATGCTGCAAACATGAAAAATGCTGCAAGTACTCAGTATTTATCATTATCAGTGTGACACTTCTAACTGAGGTTTCATGCTTCAACACCACATTCCTTCATTCCACACATCTGAAGGGAACACTAAGAGAGGTCAAGCCTGAGGAAAAACAACTCAGACTCAAAAGAAATGTTTTATCTGTTCCCTTAAAAAACACAGATGACCAGCCACCTGTAAAGGAGGCAGATCCACAAGTCCTGACTGTCTGAGCACTCATGGCATCTCTTGTCTCTCTGACCAAGGTTTGTGCAAACCACAATTCTCATCAGTTTGCATTGTTTAAAAAGACAAACAAAAGCTGTGAAATATTAAATCCCTTTTATTGAAGAGTATTGTAGTTGTGTGATGTTAAAACCATTAAAATTGATAATAAAGGCTCAGAGCTGCCAAGAAAAACAAAATAATCCTTCTTAGCTAGACAACAAGATGACTGGCAGTTTTTAGCTGTAATATAAAATTAAGGAGAAAGCACTACAGAGGAATATGGAAGAATGCGACATAAATGAAAACAAGGCTTTAATCAGAGCACACAGGTCTACTACAGCTTTTGAACTTCACTGTTATGTTTCCAGTTCAAAATCCGAGAGACATATTGGCATACAGAAAACTTCAAAACACTCAATATTAGTCAATCTTCAAAGTGGCTTTTATAAATCTTAAATTTCAGCAGCAGCAGTACATTTCACTGCATATGCTCCTACCACTAATATACCAACATTACTAATAGTAATAGAAACTCACAAATGAAATTGTATTAGCATAGCTGGGGAACGGCTGTTATGACAATCCTCAAACAACTTCAAGACTTCAACTCAAAACTTTAAAAAACTTTCTGTGTCACACTTAATTATGACAATTCATTTCTCACAATACCCTTCTCTACAGGAAAGACATCACAAATTTTTGTAGTTACACAGGAAACATGCATGCACACAAAAATTTTTGCCAAGAGTGTTGAAAATGAGTAGTTCCTTCCTTTAGCCAGGCTATTATAAAATCAAAATCAATAATAAGCAGAGGAGAACTAAGCTGGAGATTAATGTTCCTCCATGCTTTTCAACATTATAAAGCTACACTCAAGCAAATTGTACAGTGAGTGACATGAACAAAATGACAGTAATCTGTCACTAGTTCGCATTTCCCACTAGGCTGATTCAAATAGTTATTTATGAACCTTACACTTCAATGGTCACTTTGATGACTAAACCATAAATTAGAATGTAAAATGAATATAAATTTGATTTTAGAGTAACAACAAATTGTCAGCAAGGAGGGATATTATTTAATTTCTACTGACATACTAGAAAAAAGTCAGCAATACCAAGATGAACCACACCATAATAAACCCCAAACTTAGCAAAAAACTGCATGCTAGCTCTCATGTCTGCTTCAGTGCTTCTACATTTAAAAATAAAAGCACTTTATATTATGCTTAGTTAGTTTTAAATATGAAGACTTAATTATGTCAGATGACTTCGTTACTTAGATCTTCAATTAAACAGTGAGGAAGAATGAACTTTTCTACAGATGAAATCTGACAGCAAGTAAATATTAATATGAACTTAGATGCTCAGGTTTTTAATATCCCCGATGAAAAGCTTTTAAGACAGTGTTACTATTATTTGTCTCTTGCTTTACAGATGGGACAGAGATGACACCAAAACATAACAGAAGTTCTGCAAAGCACAACAGTTTGCAATTTCTTAGGGAAAAAAAAAGTCTTTATTACTCAAACACTCAACTCTTTCAGGGATGCATGTCAGAAAATTATCTTGATAAAATAATTTTCTTCTAACTGATTATTTTTTGTTAAGAAGTTCCATTGCCTATTATGCTACTGTAAAACAACATTTATTATCCATTACTCTTGAAAACATGTAAGATAAACCCATCCAAAAGTGAATGCAGCAAGACTGTACTTTGTCTCGAAAATGAATAAAAGTGCATCATTAAAGAGATATTTCAACATAAGTTTCACTGTCTTAGCAGTGTTAAAATTGGGAAGTTGTGTCGGTGTCTTTAATATTCCTTGCTTTTCAAGTATGTTTTCCCATAAATTCTAACATGGAGTGATCCATTTTAGAACCAACTTTAGCAATTTGCTTTTTCATGTTGGAGAAGCCCCTTAAATACCTGATGTCTGAAACAAACATGCAAAACCCTGCAGACTTAGCAATAACTGAGGCCATTATGAATTATTCTGGTATGTCCCAGTAATACAGTAACAAATGCATAATAGAAACATGCTGACTGATGCTGAGGGACAATCTTTAAGCTAAAAAGAAAACTTCCAAAAAGGTTCAAGGCAAGACCTCCATCCTAGACAAGAGTCCAGCCTGTCAAGAGTCTGTTTTAGAGAAATAATATGTTTTTTTAGGGTCTACAGAAACAAAGTAATCTGGGCTTACACAGGATTTATAAATGAAAGAGGAGTTTTGTTTTAAAATCTGTCCCAGACCTATTAGGACACATATCAGTAGAATCACGTTTTGCTGATAAAAAAAAAATTGGAAAGTTTTTATTTAGGAAGACTTTATGTTAAGCAAGAATTAAAAAAGCCAATTATCACCTACAGATCTAAGAAAAAACCACCCCAACATCCAAATGCAATTGCGTCGGAACAATCTAATCCAAATTGCTTCTTTGAGAAACACTTAAATAAAAAAAATAGCAGTTTTTGGGTTAAAAAAAGATAGCAAAACTATGGTAGCATAAAACAACACCTGTTCCTGGGAGAAGAAAATTAAAAAAATTTAACTTGCATCTAAGTATCCGTACTTAATTGTCAAACCAAAGGACCCAGCTCCCTACTAAAATAAGAATCCATCTAACTGACCTGCTGGTTGTTTAAAGAGCCATACTAAAACAAACCATGGAGGAGCAGGTGCACATATTCATTCGGTGTTTAATAAAAGCATTACTGAGCTCTGACTGGTGGCAGCAAGCACAGATTTTGCAAGGAGGAGCAGCTTAAGCACTGCAGTGCCCATTGAGAGCTCAGACATAGAAACTTGCTTTTTTCCAGTATTTACTGGTCACTTTAGATAGACACTGGGTATGAATGAGAAGGTAAAAGTATTTAAAGTTCAACCAAGTCTACTTAATTTCTTAGTAATGTGGTACCTAGTGGAAGGAACGGAGATGCTATAAATGCTACTCAGACAAGGTAGAAGAAAAATGTTGCCAGTGACTCAAACTTTCCAAAGAAAAGCCTATGTTTGGACACATTTAGCCAGCATTTACTTAATTCACTTCAGGGGTTTTCTTATGCTGTTACTATTCTCACACTATATCTGGAGATGAGAAAAAATGAACACAGAAGAAAGTGAGACTATTTGGAGTGAGTGTCAAAGTCACCCTTCTGAACCTATGATGGAAGGATGAACAAATTCAGACAAAAAGTGATGTTCATCGAGAGATCTTTTGAGCAAGGATCTATATTTTCCATCTCTAGTGGCATAAGACAGTTAAATGAGTAGTGGAAAACTCCTATAAAAAATGAGAGAAATAAACATACCTGCCGTTGAATAACCTCTAGGTTTGCTTTGGCTTTATTCAGTAGTTCTTCTATTTTTTCAGAATCCGCTACGTTCTTGTTTTCCCTAAAGGCATCTCTTATCCTTCTGATGGCGTATGTTCTAAACACAAACAAGAGGACATGTATTCATAGATGCACCATGATTTATGTCATTTCAACATTCTTTAAACCATGTTGATGTAAAATATAAAATGCACACCCCCTATATATATGTATTTTGCTCAGCTTTAGACCTTTTTAGACCTTTTTATTCAGGGCTTTGTCTTGCCTGAGTTGAAGTAGTGACCAGATCCTGTAATTTTAAAAAAAGTGGCTCTATTGGAGGTTACTGTAGAAATATGTCATAGTTCAAGTATCAGTCCTATCCTAACTGCTTGTTTGTGCTGAAGCTATATTGTTGGATGCCCAGCATGGAATACTGCAAAACTCAAGAACATTACTAAAAGGCTAAGGACCAGAAAATCATTCCCCAGATTATTTTGAATCAGTGTGACTATTCTTAACCTGCATATTCTAAAGGTCATTGAGCTAGACACTAAATACAATATACATTTCTACCAGATGCAATGTTGCAATCTAGCAGTCAACAAAGGCAGATTGATGGACCAATTAACACAAAAGGGGCACCTTCCCTGTCACCCTTTTCCTCTCCTGACAATGTATATTTCACCCCACAGTGCAACATCTCATCCATTTCCCCACTAAGAAACAATAACAGGACATGATTTCTGCAAGCTAGAAGGGGTTATGATCTCTGCTTCTAGAGAGGAAGGTCCAAAGCTGCAGCTTTCCCCAAATCCTGCCCTTTCTTTCCAACACAGTAAAGAACTTTCACATAGTCTAGTGTACTGTCATCCTCCCTCCCCTCCCCGCAACAAATAGGGCCAATTTCCATCTGAAAATAAAGTCTTCAGATGGAACAGTGGATATTTCCATTACAGGGGTCCTTGGGAGGGGCTGAAGAAATGCAGTAAACTGATCTTGCTCATCTATCTTCCTTGTATTCCATTTCCATAGCACCACATCACATCAGTATTACTTTTGCTACAGAAAGTAAAACCCTATGTGTGGCACTGGGGAACAAAAGGCTGCAAAAAGCCCCCACAATTAGTTTAATAATTCAATAACCCTTTCCAACCTTGTATAAAAGAGGAACACGAGAGACAAAACTGTCAAAACACTATCATAAAAAATCCAAGGACAAGATTGAAAAATAAAATTATTGGGGGAGGAGATTGAGGAGAGAGGAAGAAGAGGAAAGATGAATAGCCAGCGGCACTCCATTCCATTAGATGGTGCTATCCAGCTCCTAATGCAGCTTTCACCAGCCAAGCAGCATATTTTGTCTTTGAGCTCATAAATAATACATTTCAATCACAGGAATCAGGATGGTTGTGGAGTGCCACTCTGCCGCCGCACTCCGGCAGATGGTGTGTGCTTTTAATTAGGGCCTGTTCACCTATAATGTGACACTGGGGTGCGGGAGGGAGTGAGCGAGTGTGTGTTTGGATGTGTGAAGTTAATAGAATGTATTAAATATGGAAGCTCAATCTCATCTGCAGCTGTTGTCCTAGCAAGACATGAAGGGGAAGCTGATTATTTCTTCTAGAAAAAAAAGCAACCCCAAATCATTAATACATAGTGTAATTCTGTTGCTTGATAATGGAGAGATTTCAAATCACCCCATGTATGTCTGTAGGGTTAAACTGTGCAAAACATATATTTTCTGAAAGAAAGGACAGGTTTCCAAGAGGTACAACAACAAACATATATATATCTTTAGCTTAAAAGAAGAAACAACAACAGCAAGTATCTATTAGTGGGTACAAGTGGGTACAAATTGCAATACAAATGAGTAAGCGCTATCTACATAAAAAAGATAGATGGGACAAAACCAAATTCTTGTTCAGTGTAACACCTGGAGACTGGAGGTGGATTTTTTGTTTTGTTTTGTACATATGGTGTGTTACTTGTTCCATTTTCTCTCCCTTCCTCTAATTACACCCAACAACTGTTGAGATAGAAAAGGTATGTTCACAGAAAACAGACCAATTTTTATCTATAATCATGAAGTTGCACTGTTTTTACCTTCTATTTTTTTACATTTTAATTTTTTTAAACCTTTATTAGTTTTTAACACCCAAAGGAAGTTATTTTTCATAGGCTTTAACACAATCTTAGTTCTACAGCTAAATCCATATATCTCTAAGCATGTTTCAAAGATCAGTTCTACAGCCTGGAACTATTCTACCAAAGTTACACTGAGATTTAATGCATCGCTTAAAATAAGGATGCGCTCAATTCAAAGCTCAAACCCAATACTACAATGACTGTAAAATATCCTGTCTTCCCCATTGAGAGGTGCCAGGGAAATATTTTACCAACATTCAAATTCTCTAAAATTATGTAAAAAGTGTTAAGTCAAGATACAAACAAACTGCAAGGCTTCGTTTTTGTATGTGTGCGTGTTTTTCTTTTAAACAGCTTTCTGTACACATCAAGAGTCGTGAGCAGTGTCAATTCAGCACCTCGACACTCCGGCTATTTCAACAGTTTCTGAACTGAGAATGCATTAAAAGCTGGAACTAGTATAAGAAATGCAATATTGCTTCAAGTCTGTGAAAAACTAAGCCCTTCTGAAAGTATAGTAGTGTATGTAAGCAACACATAGTAAAGACACACATGTATGAAAATAACCTGTTCATTCAGACATGTATCTGTCTTGGTTTTGTTTGTTTGTTTGTTTGTTTGCCTTTTTGTTGTTGTTGTTTTTAACAGAGCACCGCTCCAGAAATCTTCTGGCTGATGAACAGACGGGTCTGCTGATCAGCTGCTCTAATGGAATGTATTTTCAGTTCAATGAGCATAACACACCAAACCCAAACCTGTGACATTTGAAGGCACACCTAGAAATGCCAGTGGCAGCGAATGCATCGTTGTCTTCATAAAACTTTACATTATCCTAAAAGAAGCACTATCTGCACACAGTGTGAGAGCTGAAAAGAAGACTGGCAAGTGAAGTGATGGCTGTACCTTATGGATGATTATCTACCCAAAGAGGCCCAAGTTTAAGCCAATGTGAAGAGGCGCTATCGCAATTTTGGAACCCTGGCAGGCACAAACCCTTCCTCTCCCCCCTTAAGATTAGCACAGTCAGTTTGATATCTGGCCCCAGCTGAGCCATTCCAACTTGGGAAATTGACAGAAGGCCAACCTATTCCAAGAGTTAACTTCATTTTTTTGTTGTTTTGTTGTGGGGTTTTTTTACAGATTAGTGAGCTTCATCAGCTCTCCATGGAACTGGAGGAGCAACATCACTGAGGAGGAGAGAATACAGCAGTACTTTGATGGATAGAGTTTGCAATTGATCCCATTAGAAAGGCCAAGCAAGTCACACAAACAAAGAGAGCCCTTCAGCAAGAAGGGACCAAGCTAACTCTCCACAGAAACAGAATAGGAAAGCAGTTTTGGATACAGTACACTCGAAGAGCTCCTATAGATCTGTCGGAAAAGTCTAGTTCCTAATGCAGTAGTATTCATTAGGAAACATTTAAACTAAGTCTTAAACTACATTTCTACATTTCACAATTCATTATTTTTCCCACTTATTCTTTGAAAACAGATAATGAAAAATGGCTGAAAGACACAATAAGGTATTTTGCTTTTATCATCCAAGTGCACTGAAATTTGAATAGGGAACAGCTTTGATTTTATCTTCTGCAGACTTCTCCAGTGACCTAGTGACAGAAGGACCCACGGAAGAGTGTACAGTTGAACATATTCACTCAGCGCTCTCATTTATATGCACACTCAAAAGACCTCTCGTGACCCCTAGTTAGGTGCATCTGTCACACAATTAATTCCCAATTAAATCAAAAGAATGCCCTCGATGGGCAGTAGACTTGGTGCGATGGCTTCAGACCAAAGCCACCGCAGGTGGATGGCTACACAAGGCAACAGATGCACATCAGCAGAAAGCAGGAGTGGTTAGGGGTTAATAAGAGAACAAGGCCAGGGCCAAAATATAACCACAGACTCTCAGGCAATGAGCACTGCCTACTAATGTTATGAGACCACAGTGCTGCCAAATAATAGTAAAAACTAAAGAGAAAGCAGTCTTCGGCCCAATACTCTACCTTCAAAGTGTTCCTCTTTTCTTGCCTGAAGCACAATCAAAAGCCTAACGTGTCCTCATAAAAAAGAAGTGTACAAGAAGCAAACTCTGAAACAGCTATTAATGAAAAATGAAATCACAATCCAGATACTTCAGAAAATAATAACTGCTTGGGGACTAATATATTTTATTTCAAAATGTTCATTTATGTCATGCCTGACCAAAAAACAAAACAAAACAAAACCAAACAAAAAACCAAAAAACTTTGTGCTCTGCTAAACGAAAAGAAGCTGAAATAACATCACAAAAACATACTTGCTTAAGTACAGAGCTCTGAGCTTTCAAAATAAACCTCTCAAGCAAAATTTTTCTCAGCACCACTTCGCATTCCCCAGTACCCACAACACACTAAAGGTTTGAGTCATCTTTCCAAGACATTTTTACAAACATGTTGACATCTTGGCTTTGTGCCTGTCAACAAATGCAACATATTAATAGGTCACGTCACAGTCACAGGCACCACACTGCAGAACACAAGGGCTATCACAAGTCGTTGGCCATTGAGCACGCACATGAAGATAGGACAGTTGTGGCACACAGTCTGTGTAAGCAAAACAGATCGCAAGGGAAGGGCCACCACATTAGAATATTCATAATCAAGACTTTTGGGAAAGGTCTACAGTAAAATGCATTTTTCCTTGACTGGTATTCAATAAATTAAGGCAAGGGAGCAGTAGCCAAGTTCTAGGAAGCCCACTGGGGTTAACAGCTCTGGAATGAAGTATATGATGATTTTATTTAAAGACACAATGTGTAAAAGTGAGATACTCATTTACAATAGAGTAGCATTACATCAAGTGAGGGAGCCTTTTCATAAAAGGTCAGTTTGCTTTTATTAAAATGTATTTTCTTACCACTGCTGCCTTCTAACTAATATCTATTAACTTATGGTAGCAACAGGATGAATTTTCAGAATTTCCCACTATTACTAGCAAAATGTGCACTAGGTGAGATTTGCTCAACTAAATTTTCAGAATTATGCATCATTTAAAAAGGGAAAGATTTTATAACAAAAAAAATCTGCAGGAAAATAATTTTAGCTCACAGTAAAGTTCTATTAGCATGAAGATGTCTTCATGTACAGAATTACTTCTGAGAGAATGCTTATTTGGATGTATTTATGTGTACACATGTACATTTCCATATAGATGTCTACATATTTACAGTATTTTTTCCTCCATAAAAGCCTCATTAAAAGACACCAATTAAGCTGAAGTAAAAGCTGAATGTAGTTACCATCTAACACTAAAAAAAGAAACAGATGTGTATCTGAGACTGAGAGGTAAGTACCTCAAGGGGAAGTAGTTGTGACTGGTCTAATTAAACACCAGCCCAACAGAGGGGTGGGGACACACCATTTTATCAACAAGTTGCTCCTCAAACTCCATCAGTAGATACACTTTCAGTGCTGTCAGCTCAAGTTACAGCACAACAACTACATTTGCCTGTTTTCTAAAAACCAAAGCAAAGCCTATTCCTGCAATCAGGATTTCGCTGGGGAGTCAGGGTGGTAGCTGGATGCTGGAAGAGGAGGAAAGAAGAGTGAAGAAAAAGAAAGATTAGACTGCTGGTTAACTCAGTATTATTTTCTTGAATTTTCTAACAAAGCACAGTCGCTAGACAGTCTTCACAAAAAGCCTACAGAAAGAAACCTACCAGCCACTACTTGGTTTCTCCGCTAACATACAAAATGCAAATTGCAATGCAATTACTAAGAAATATGTCTGGAATAGAACAGCACTAGAGATAATTTATGAGAGAGGATTGACCCAAAAGAACAGAGAAGAGGAATAATGACTGATGAACATTAGAAAATACGTTTGAGAGAGGGTGACTCTAAACCAGTGCATATAATACATGCTGTATGATTGGATGCAAGGATTTGTAGTTTATTTCTAAAGCAAATATTGCCATTTTCCATCCCAGATCTCAAAATGTCTAATAAAAAAGAAGTTTTCTTTTTTCAATTTAAACCCCAAAAAAGCCTCCCAAGATTTTTAGAGAGAAAGACTTGTAGATGTTTTTAGAAAAGGAGAACTTCTTTTTTCTGGCTATATCTTTTCATAAGTTTGTGTTTGTACCCATTTCAAAGCAGAGAGCAAGGATAAACACCTGTGATCAACAGGATCACAGAATCATTCACATTAGAAATGTGTCTAGGAGGTCTCTAGTCCCATTTCTTGCTGAAAGGAGGTTCAGTGATGGAATCAGATCATTCACAGCTTTGTCCAGTCACGTCTTGAAAAGTAGGACATTGACCAGACCACCTTGTTCAGAAAAGCTCAATTTTTTGGCTGTCCTTGTGGGGAAAAAGCTTTTCCTTAAAGCAAGTCTGAAAAGCCTCTCTTTGTGCACTTTACATCTGCTATCACTTTTTCTCCTATCAGGCATCACTGGATTCTTTGAGGTAGCGGCCCCTTTCAGGTTCCTTCAATGTTGTTTCTTTTCCAGGCTGAACCAGACCAGCTCCCTCAGCCTTAGCTCACAGGACAAGTGCTTCAGCTCCCTTGGTAGCTCCTGCTGAGCTGCCTACAGGTTGTCTGTGCCTTTCTGGGTGGGGGGCTGAGGAGGGCAAGTCTGGATGCAGAACTCCAGATGTGACTTCCCTCCCATCAATCTTCTGGCTGAGCAACTCTTGATACGTCTAAGGATGCTCTTGGTCTTCCTTGCTGCCAGGGCACACAGCTCTGCTCCCAAAGACTTTCTTCTTCCCAGAATACTGCTGGTGCTCTTGATAGTTAACTATGATTATTTTTGCAATTAATTGAAACATACATTTTGTTGCTATATTTCTAAAATAAAAACAGTTATTGGCCTAAGTGTAAGGAATCTCGGCAGAAGGGAGTGCTTTTCAGGAGGTCAGGGTTAAGAGAAAAAAGTAAAGCTGTCCAAATGAAAGCATTCTTTTAATCTTAATTGGAGTTGCAATTTCAATTCTATATTGCAGAAGAGGCTGAAAAAGAGGGTTATCAGTGAACAACCAACTGCACAAGTTGTTCAGATAACGAGGCACCAGGCAAGGATGTGCTAGAGGAACTACAATCTGAATTTGCTACAGATGAAAAGTGTCCTGATGGCCTGAAATGAGTAATAGCTCTCTGCTGAGCTTTCACTGCCAAGCCCCTGCCAACTGCTCTACAACCAGGACACCGGGGTAGCTCAGCAGTCCAATTACCAGGCAGGGAATGCCTTGAAATGACAATTTCAAAACCTGACAAGGCTGATTTCCCTCTTCTTTCTTTTGAGACAGATATATACCACTCCATTTGCTGTGCTGCTTTTTCTGAACAGTTCATAAAAAAGGCCTGGCGTGCTGTGTATAGCCACCAAGTATTTTTCTGGAAAGATTACTTTTAGTCCAATGCTATGGCCAACATTTCTCTTTTCAGCATGGCTAGAGGTATGGCCTCACCTTGAATACTGTATGCAGTTTTAGTCACCACAAGATAAGAAAGATATTAGGCTATGAGAGAGCATCCAAAGGAGGCCAATAAAGATAGTGAAGGGCGTTGAGGGGAAGACGTATGAGGCGCAGCTGAGGTCACTTGGTCTGTTCAGCGCAGAGAAGAGGAGACTGAGGAGAGACCTCATTGCAGTTACAACTTCCTTGTGAGGGGAAGAGGAGGGGCAGACACTGATCTTTTCCTTGTGGTCACCAATGACAGGACCCAAGGGAATGGTCTGGAATTGTCAGGGGAGATTTGGTTGGATTAGAAAAATGTTTCTCCCCTAGAGGGTGGCTGGGCACAGGAACAGGCTCCCCAGGGAAGTGGTCACAGCATCAGCCTGGCAGAGTTCAAAAGTGGTTAGACAAGGCTCTCAGGCACATGGTGTGAGTCTTGGGAATGGTCCTGTGCAGGGCCAGGAGATGAAGTCGATTATCCTTGTGCGTCCATGCCAACTCTCCAGACTCTGTGATTCTGTGACTTGGGTACCCTGAAGAGGGCTAAACATATCGCGCCTCTTCATGATTTCATTTAGGGATGCACTGGGTGCTAATCAGCCTTTTTGGATGCAAGTATTTCACACCTGACAGTGGAAAATTATTGCCTTTGATGAAGCAATAGATATTTTAGCTAAAGTTACTTTAATTAAGCAGCAGGACATAAAGTCTTGGGATATTCTAACTTCCTGGACTGCAGTATGGTTGGTCTGGATGATGATAAGATTTTGATAGGACATTTTTGAAGCACAGCATTATTTCTGAAAGATACAGTAAATATCTAGTTGCAGGACACATATTATTATTTTAATATGGAAATTATGCCAGTTTCTTAGAAGAGAAAAGGGATCAAGTATCAGAAATATGTTAATAGTATGCAGTTTTAAAATAAATTCGATATTTAGACTTACAAAAGACTTAGAGAAACAGTTCTCTGAAGGTCATCTGAGATGACACTTTGTTGGCCATTCTGACAGACTAGTAAGTTTCAGTACACTGGACAGACTCCTAACACAGTTTTACTTTGCAAAAGTGATCCTTGGATTCTAGCAATAAAGACAGTTAATTTTGCCCCTTGATTTTTCCTCAAGTAAACCTGAGATTTCTGAGACAGAAGTATGTAAACATCATAGGTTCAAATGGAAGAAATTGCATTGAAATTAGGTAGGGTCCAGCTATCTCACAACAAAGGCAACAATAAACCATAAATACAATTTATTAAACAACCCACATGAAGTAACATACCACCTGCTCTGTTTCTATACAACACACTAGAAGTTACAGGATTTAGAATACTGATATTACTATCTAAAATTTATTCTCTTATCCATTTGTACCAGCTTTACAGCTTTTCCAAAAATCTTTGTTCGTTATAACTCAGTCAGTATCGACAAACATCCCCTACTGGACTTCTTACCCCCATTTGGCTCAATGACCTTCCCTCATTTATAGCAAAGAACTGCATATTTAGTTCAGCAAATTTACAACATCAGTGTTGACAACAATGATGGATAATTGAAATTACTTAGCAGCACATAAAATTCTAATATATGCAAAGCCTATTAGTCAAATCTAGAGCCTAAAAAATCAATTTGGAATTTGTAATAAAATCAGCATCCTCCTTTGTGCACACAACAGAGTGCTGAATATTATTTTCAGACATTTGGGATTGTAAATATAGGCCTTTGGACAACACATATAATGTTTCAGGAAGCTCAGGTCCAGACTACTCTAATTATTACCAAAGGATCAGAAAAAAAGAAATGAGGGTTATTTTGTACTATGAACACTACTTCAGGCAGAGAAAGTCAAGTGAACTAGATATTTCCTTCTGTATTCTTTCTATCTAATTAGTTACAGGATATGGAGGTCTTCACAGATATTAGAAATTATTACATCAGGACTAAAGAAAAAGAGGCTAAAATCTTCATCCTGAGTTGAACAGTAACCCAGAAATGCAAAGGATACAAACTTGGTGTCACTTCATCCCCCACAGGAAATCAGATGCAGCTTCTTACATGAAGAAAGAGCAGGAGGACCCATGGTGAACAAAGGCAAGAATTGAAGGAAAAAAAATATTCCGCTTGGAAAAGCTGAATAATGCATCATGCAGTGAGGCAGATTTGAGGTTTTCAGGTAGGCACAGCTGATCCTCGTCCCCACAAATAATGCAGCACTGCTGTGCACAAGGCACAACGTGCCAGAACTGCCAACCTTGACTTTTCGCACTCCGCAGCCCTCAACTTCCGGGGCTATCAGCACAAGCAGGCATTTAAAACAGCCAGACCCTCTGCAGGCAAGTTATGGAACAATATGTCCACAGCTCTTTATCTCTGGGGCATGATGGTGACCAGATAAGACAGAGCCGAGACCTCCGCTAGCTCCGGTACAGTAAATTCCACTTCTTAGGACCTGTAGATCCTACTTACTTCTCTGAAGTCCAGAAGTAAAACAGGAATCAAAGCAATACTAAATGAAGTAACATAACATTCTTCAAAGTTACTTCACATTAAAGATAGGGAAAAATAATTTAAAAAAAAAGGTTACATGTTTCTTCCTACTATTTTTCCTACAGTTACTCTAAAAAAAATATAGAATAGATTATCTATCTGCCAAACATGAAGCAAAGAGCCGCTCCTAGCCAAAATGTTTCTTTTCGGCTATGTATGAACTACTCCTCTAAAACTGTGGTGCATACACTCCTACTCTCCAACTTGTAGATTCCAGCATACAATGCAATACTTTGATCTGACAAGATCTACTTTAATATCAGACAGAAAAATGAGATTAAATTTAAAACTTCAAGGTATGCTAGTCCAGTGAACAGAAGTCATTCAATAAAATAAACCTGCTGACAGATCTTCTGTGTACTTAAACAGTTTAACTACTGTAACAGAAAAGGAGATCAGACATATTCAAGAAGACAAAGAGAGCAGTCAATTTTCCTTTTTCAAGAAGAGAAGTATTGACAAACACATTTTAATTTAGGCAAGTCCAAGTACATTAAATATAGACATTAAAATTTAGAGGTGAAGCTACACTAAGGTCAGTAATTTTTAAAGAGTCTACCACTCAACCTTTTAACACTAAGTCTTACACTATCAACAAAAAAATATTACAATACTGTATTTCTATATGTCTATACATTCTATTTAATAAGGCTAAGTTCAGATTGGTACATTTATATATCAAAAAATATATATTTCAAGCAAAAAATGGGCTACAAAACCCCCCAGATAATACTTAATAGCTAATTAAAAGTTACAGAAAAATAGTCACTCACATGAGTGATGGTAGCACTTTCTGTCCTCTGTCTGCGAGCAAGGAAATAGAAAACATACAGTAAACACCAGCTCCTTTTCCTCCCATAAGAACACAGCTGCTGGCTGCAAGAATTTCTTCTCAGATAACATTTACTCTAAATGTGGAATTAACATCTGGCTTAAAACTCAGTAACCCAGACAAGTACCGGCTAAGGTTACTGCAGGAGATATTAGGAGAGGGAAAGAGGTATTACGAGTGATCTACTTATCATGAGGTTTTCAGCGTAACGTTTTATGACCAGGGCAGACTACCTTCCCTTTCACACGAGACACGACCTTCCTCTCCCAGAGTAGCAGAAAAGGTTTCCAATCTAGGAACAAATTACCAACACAAGCTGCAGAAGCACGAGGCCTCCAGCTAATGGCAGCAATAACTTGCACTGATAGAGAATTTCTCCGTCAAGGGTTTCAACAAATTGTAGGGGAAAAAAAGCCTAGAACCAAGCCTCAAAGTCCATGCAGGTCAGTAAGCATTGCCACTGGTGCACAGAACAGGGAGTGTTGTACAGATATATGTACAGTTATACCTTTTTGTCCAACCCTGTAATGCTGTAACTTAGAGGACTATATTCATCCCATGTTGCCTTTGCTTTTGGAAGTGACTGTGAGAGTGCCATCAGCAGTTTGACAAATATTCATATTTCCATGCAAAATCTGCAAATAATGGGCAGCAATTTAGGGTATAAATTATGAACTGAAAATAATAAATTAAATTTAGTATAAAATGCGCTCAATAGCTCTGGAAATCAAGAAACCTAGTTAGCGTTCTACATGAAATGCATTGCTTATTATTGTTGTGTAAACAAAACACTTGAACATTTATTTTCATACTGTAAATTAATCAGATCAGGGAAAAAAAAAAACATTACGAGTGAGACACCTAATTTATTTTGGCCAGTGATAAAACTACCTAGATCAATCAATGTTCCTCTCTTCAAAACTTGTTTATGTACGAAGACTTTTAATTTGAAAACCTATTTGCTAACTTATTGTAGTAGAAAAATGCTGTGATATTTTAGATAACTCAAAGATGTTTTCTGAAACTTAGCAGCAGGTTAGTTTCACAGCAATACAGTTCAATTTGACATTGTCAGTATAATTCCAGCTGTAAGCTTCAAGGACTGTCTTATGCATTTCATCTGAGCTATATTAACTTTAAAACATTTTCCTGAGAAGGTGGCAGTCTGGTGTTACTTAAATAAATAAGAACACTGAATATATTTTATGGATGGATGAATGAATTATTGTTTCACAAAGAATTCTATTAGTGATTCAATCCAAAACTTTATGTGATGGTTTCTACCTGGCCCCTTACACCTTTAGTTCTCTCTTTTTTTTTTAACTGTGACTAACAATGCAAATAAATGGTGGCTCTGAACCACACCCCCAACCACCCATCCCGGCCACATTTGGCTCTTTCATTGCTATTCTAACATAATCTGCAGAAATTTAACATTCACACAATGTATAACCCTCACAAGATAAACCAATTTTCTCCAACACCAAGGCTCTGTGGAAATCTGCACACACACTTCTCCCTCCTGCTTAAGCAAGCAATAAATGGGTGTTTGCATCTGTGTGTGACTGCAACTGAGTATTGTGATAATCTGTATGTTTGCTGGGGAAACATATAATGCCTGTAAATAAACACTACCAAGCAAAACCACCGTGTGTATCCTGCAAGCAAACTCTAGTTAGCAGAAATCATAGCCTGTGCAAGACAGAGATGGAGACAAACTCTGTAAAGACTGAACTCTCAGGATACAATGAATTATTTTCACAGGCACCTAAAATCAAAGAAGCTTAATTATAAAAGCATCAATACCATATAGGATTACTAACAATATACTAGAATGAATTCTAATCTCGCAGAAATATTTTAACGTTTTCTTTCAGATGCACACTGTCTCTGGCAGTAAAAATAAGACAATATTATTTTAAACAAGCTAATGATTTAGAAACAGTTTTTTAATGAATCCAGACCAGGATATGCCAAACAAGCAGACTCAGAAGGATTGTCAAGACCTGTCTGAGACTGCTGATGGACATTATTTTCTAATAGGACTAACACACCGATCATATACTCTCTAGTCTCCACAGTGAATTCACAGCTTGCATTAAGCAGGGATTTTGCAAAAGGGTTACTAGAATTGAGCAGAAGTGGAATTCTAGACTTCTTGACACCAATACATTCATGTATGCATACACACACATAATATTTACTTTGTGCATAGGCTTCTTTAGAAACTATAATGAGATGTAACCAATTTCTATTTATTAAAAAAAAAAAAAAAAAAAAAGTATCTAAGCAACACCTTTTCCCAAGACTTTGTAACAAACATGATGCTGAAGAAAGTGTAGTCCTAAGTACTGGACTGAGTCGTGAATCTCTGAATACCGTTCCTAACAGAGGACCTTCAAATTTTCCTGAAGAATGTTTTAAGAATTTTATTTCAGACATATCCTGTTCAGGAAGAAAGCATCTGAACTCAACTGAATTCTTTGATCACATTAAATGTTCAGTTGCATTGTATCCTGCGAAGAAAGTTAGAATTTTATATGGAGAGCAGGAAAAAGGAATAGACTAGACTAGACTAGAATGTAGAAAAGAAATATAAGGGAAAAAGGTCATAGTCCATAATGCCACTCTAGGCAGAATACTGTCTGGATGATTTGTGGCATCTTCATTCTTGAGAAAAAACTGTATCAAGAAGAATCCCCAAGAATATTTCTCACTCAAGACACTTTTGTATTGAGTTCTGTGCAAAATAGTCTTGGAACAGCTCACTCAAGTATTCACAAACACAAGAAAACAACCAAGAAAGTCTTCTTTGATCCCTACTTTTTTTTTTGAAAAGCAGAGAACTATGTATAATCTAGGGCTGTACTTTGTTGGTCAGCGAACTCAAAAACACATGGGAATAGCTTTATTGGATTCAGAGAACATCCTTGCCATCCATTACTGCAGGAAGTGGTTCTAAACGTTGCCTTGTTGACTGCAGTTTCCTTTTTACTTTTTAAAATAACTTTGATTTTTTTAATCCAGAATGCTGATCTTCTAAAGAAACACTTGAAACTGTAATAGCCTGTGCCTACAGTATCTTGAATCATCTGGATATTAGGAGGTCAGCAAATTTTCATCATAGGCAGCATAGAGATGAAGACAGGAACTAAGTGTTAAAGCCACATCCAAGAGTAAGGAAAGGAGGAGGTTAGCTGGGACAGCATTTGAATTCATTTTAATACAACAGCTACATTACAAAGTGCTTTTCATTTACCAGAAATCATAAGCATATGTGTATGGGTATGAGTCACTGCCAGAGGCACTATTTTTCCTATTATTCTCATTAGTTCTCAAACAAACACTACTGGTAATTAAATCTTACGTAAAAAGAAATATGTCCCTGTTCTTCTGTGCCATACAAAGAATAACAAACAGCCACAGCAGATTTATTCATTTTAGGTGCCTTTACTAAAATAAAATAACTAAAACACCAGATTAGTCTTTTGAGGAAGCCCCTATCCATTTGTCTTCCAAATATTAAATTTCAGTTTTTCCAGAATGCTGTATGTTCTGTATGGCTTCAAACTCTCCCTCCAAGTTACTACTAATCAAAATTCTCCTCTGCATAAAAAAAAAAAAAAAAAAAAAAAAAAAGAAAAAAAAAAAAGAAAAAAAGAAAAAAAAAAGGGGGGAAAAAAAAAGGGGGACACCCCCCCCCTCAAACCCCCAAGATAATTACATCAGACCTGATGCACAGATATAATTAATTGTTTAGGAAGAGTGTAACTTTACAAGGGTAAAGTGTATGTATTTGGAAAATGACAATCACCATTGAACATTTAAACCAAAGATAACAACTCCTAATGAACAAGATCATCAGAATTTTGATGCAGTGATTTTCAGTCAGGTAATGTTACTATTAAGAAATCCAAGTATTTGATAAAACTGTTTCCATTCATTTTAAAATTTCAGAGAAATATGTTCTGAGGGTAAGAGTAACTAATGACTATGTTTCAACATTTTTGAAACATTGTTTTGGTTGTCTTCCCAAAATATTTTATACATATACAATACTGAAGTCAAATGGAAATCCTTCAATACATCAGACCCCAATCCAAAACCATGTTCTTATACATCTAGATTTTCCCAAAACCTGCATATATTTCTGTTAAAATACTCTTATGCTCTTAAAATACAGACGTCTCTATTCAAGCACACATGATTCTGACAGAATAAGGCTATATATATATATATATATATATATATATATATTAAAAAAAGAGTTTAAAATAATATAATGGCAAAATGGTATGTGGTTATTGAAATAATAGCCAAAATTTAACTCCCCTCAAAACGAGGTATTAGTAAGACCAACCACAAATCTGTGTGACTGCTCCACAAAATGATGTGAAAAGGTGCAGTGCCTGTTTGCCTGTGACTCTGGGTCACGCAGCTCCAGGCCAAAACAAAAGTCTGCACCAGTTTACCCTGGACTCTGGAATACCACAGCTGCTTGAAGCTCTTTTTTAGACTTTTCAAGTAGATGACAGAGAACACCACCCTCAGTAAATGGGAAATTAACTCAAAATATCCTAAAGTTTATTATCACTCTGAATACAGTCAGCAATTACATACAGAGAAGAAGAAATAAGTTATGTGCCTTCTTTGCACAGCCAAGAAAAAACAGATACTGTAAACTGCAATTCTGTCACTGTACACCTACAAAGAAGTAAGACATCTCTTCTGGACAGAACTGACAATTTTATTTTTTCCTGCATTTCTTATCTCAGCAACAAACTACCATTTTGGTCAGAAAACCATGCCTCTCTTTTCTCATTATTGTCTTGAACTTTTTTTGTTTAATCATAATTTAGACTTTTTTTCCTCCCTAACACACAGAAACATAAACAATCTGCTTGCAGACCCTGTCAATCACAAACTTCATTAGAAGTTTGAAGTGAGAAGAAGGCTCATTCAGCTTGGATAACTGTCCATACAAAATTTTAACACGGCTGTTAGAATACCTAAGTGATAGAAGTGCAAAAAAAAAAAACACTGACAAGACCAGGGACTAAAAGCAAAGTAAGATTTTTCCATTAAAGTGACCAAATAAGGTATGCTGGCAGTAAGAAGAAGAAACTGATTTCTATAAAAGAGTGGTTTTAAAAAATTTTTACTTGGTGTGAGTTATGTTCTCCAAAGAGTTGTTAGCAGAACCTTAACAGCTTTGTTTGAAGTCCTCAGTCCCTTTGAAGAACAGGTCATATTGTAAGTATGGGTCAACTTAACCTACACTTGTGCAAAAAGCCAGGTGCTCTCCTGAAAGGAACTGAGTACAGAGAATCTTCTATTCTAGAACTGTATCCAGAGAAGCCTCACTATTAAGACTGAGGCAAAGGGGGCAGCAAGTACCTTGACCTTGCCCTCATCCTGTCACTAAGTTTACTTCTGCAAACAACAAAGCATGGAGATTCTGCTCAGCCCTTCTTTTGTTGCTGGTATATCTATAGAAACATTTTTTATTTTCTTCTATGGCAGTAGCCAGATAAAGTTCCAGCTTTGGCTCTTCTAATTTTCTCTCCGCATAACCTCATGACATCCATGGACATCCCTGGCGTAGTCTGCCCTTTCCTCTACAGGTCAAAAACTCTGAGGATTTTTTTTTTTTTTTTTCTTTTTTCTCCTGAGTTCCCTCTAAAGCTCTCTGTTCACCCAGGACGGTTTTCTTCCCTGCTGGCTCATCTTCCAGCACATGGGGACAGCCTGCTCCTGTACCTTGAAGATTTCTGTCTTGAAGAATGTCCAGCCTTCCCGGACACCACTGTCCCCTAGGACTGTCTCTCAAGCGACTCTCTCAACAGGTCTCCTAAACAGGCCCAAATCTGCCCTCAGGAAGTCCAAGGTGGCAGTTCTGCTGATCCCCCTCCTTACTTCTGTGAGAATTGATAACTCTGTCATTTCAGGTTTGCTGTGCCCAAGGCGTCCTCCGATCTTTCATCACACAACAGTCCCTTTCTCTTGGCAAACAACAGGTCCTGTGGGATGCCTTCCCTGTTTGGTTCCCTCACCAGCTGCATTGGGAGTTATCTTCCACACGCTCCAGGAACTCCTAGACTCCTTCCTCTCTGTGGTATTATATTCCCAGCTGACATGTGGTAAATTTAAGTCCCCACAAGAAAAAGGGGCAGGATTCTTGAAACTGTTTTATAGTGCTATGTTCCATGAGTCCCTAAAATCAGATCAATAACTGTGTCAGTCAAAGTAGGAAAAGCAACCAACACTGAAAAAAAACAGTGCACATTATTTTGCTCAGTTTTGTTCCTAGGTTAGCAGTCATCTGCAAAAATCAGATTTACTAGTTTTAAAATCTTGAAGGACATATCTCAGATGAAACTGCATGCATTCAATTAACTTGTTTTCAATGCAAAACCTGTTTTGACAAATTTTCTTCTCTGATTCTTCTGTATTCTGGGTAGCTTTATTAGTCAAATAATATTGCACATTCTAAAAGAAAACATAAATTCCATTAAAATGCAATTTAGAGAGACAAGAAAAAATGTATCTATATATAAAAATACAACTTCCACCAGTTAAAAGAGAACATAATGGATAACTGAAATAAATTCACAATAAACCAACAAAGACCTTAAAAAAAAATATTTGCAGAAAAATTCCACTAGAGAGGCTCAAAGCTTCTGGCATTTCTCATAACTACAATAAATTAAAGAAATAGAAAGCAAATGAGCTGGAAGCATGTCATATGATGTTAACCAGAACTTATTGTGCATTGTTAGGATCTTTATAGGGCCAGAAAGGCTAGGGATCTGAAAATCATAGAAAGCTGGTTAGCTACACTTGGGAGATCTTCCAGGTCCATGTCATACTTGAAACAGGCCTGCATGCAACAAGGTGAGGTCAGCCATGGTGCTCTTTGGCTAAAGCTATTATGAAAACCTTCAAAAATGGAGATGACAAACTCTCTCAGGGCAGACTTGCTCCCATCCTGCACTGTCCTGGAGACAACTCCCTTCCACTAGATTTCCATGTGTTAAGACGACTGAGCTTCAGTCACATTAAAGAAACAAGAAGTTTTAAAGTTTTGATTATCTTCATTTGCAACCAGATGTGTTTTAATGGCTTTCACAAGTTTATTAATTCTTTTGTACTCAAACCACTCATATGCCATTATTTAAATCACTAATAATATTTAGAAATATCCCTTAAATCCATTTAGTTGAGACTATATTAACATATTATAAAACATCAGAGGTTCTACTTTTTGTCAACCAAGCAGAAGAAAATAGCACACTTGTTAAAAACCATCTTTTTGACTTAAAACCTAACATCTTGCCTCTCTGCATATTGATTTTTCTCTGGCACAAATCATTCACCCATGCTCCGACTGTCTTCTTGGGTAACATGGCAGAAGGGCAGACATAAAATTACTCACAGTCTAGTAAATTCCCTCTCCCTGCTGTTAAAACCTGGCCTACACTTCTGAGTGTCCAAACACTGTGACATTTACTTCAGGACACTGGAGATGCTCCTGTTATTCCGAAGGCTGCCAGTGGTGACCTCAGTTACTTTAAGACACGAATGATATTCTTCACAGTTACCACAGAAGTTCTATTGGGTGGCAGAAGAAAATCTATGAGATGACATACAGAATATATTTACTCAGAGAGACATAAAACAAAAAAGGTGAATTTTCCATCACAATTTACATGTACATGTGTCCTGGTTTTGTCTGGAAAGTCAAATTAAAAATTAATTATCTTCCTAGTAGCTGGTACAGTGCTGTGTTTTGGATTTCGGATGAGAGTGATGTTGATAACATGCTGATCTCTTAGCTTTTGGCAAGCAAGATTTACACTAAGTCAAGAAGTTTTCAGCTTCTCACACCAACCCAACAGCAAGCAGGCTGCAGGCACAGGAAGCTGGCAGGAAGTACAGCCAGGATGATCCAAACTGTCCAAAGGGATATTCCAAATCATGTGGTGTCATGCTCATTATATACACCAGGGAGAAAGATGGCTGGGGGCTGCTGCTCAGGAACTGGCTGGGCATTGGTTGACAGCAACTGTACCGTGCATCACTTGTTTTATACATTCCAATTACTATTATTATCCATTCCTTTTCTGTTCTATTAAAAAATCTTCATCACAACCCACAAATTTTACCTTCCCCCCCCAATTCTATCCCCCATCCCACTGGGGAGGAGGAGCAAGCGAGCACTTGTGTGGTGTTTAGCTGCCACTAAATCAAACCAGAGTAACCCAATTAGGATAAAGCACAGTAAGCAAATAAAGAGACAATAACCAGCTGATCATACTCCAGACATACTCCTACAAATATGCAGTTTGGAGTAATAAAATATTCTCATACTATCTCGCTGAAGTCATGAATCAATAGTATTTATCTGCAATACCTTCTACTTGGCTGCAAGCTGGTTCTTTACACAAAGTCCTTGGGTTATCTCCCATGCAGTGCCGTATCACATTACAGCAGCCCTGAGGACACGCAGGGCTGCTTATCTTGGCACGCAAGAAGCCAATGGGGTGTCCCTTTTACCTATGGGTGCGGTGTAAACACCGAGGCAGAACTGTTGTGGTCACAGCAGACCTCTAAATGTAACAGCTGCTGATCATTTCTTGTTGGAAACTGCTATGGCTTTTCGTGCTCACAAACATGTATACACCACAAGGTTTTAGACTGTTTCGGATTTTACGGTATCTAAGGACAGGCTCATCAAAACCAGAGATCTTTCCTTTAAGGAAAGACAGAACTTGCCTGTGATATGGTGTCAAAAACCAGATCTGCACAGTAAACAGATGGTGGTAACACACCATATAACTTCTGTCCTTTAAAATCTGCTGTGGACTTCACTTCCTCATTACTGAGAACATGCCATGGCCCAGACATGAGCTTCAGCTGTTCACCAACTGCACACCTCAAGCCATCTCCATTACATATAATCCTGTCTTTGTTAGCCAGAACAAGGGTAATCAGGGACACTCAGGGCAGCAAAGAGCAGGAGAAAGCCTTGATAGCAACAGAATGTGAGGCAAACACACACTACTGCATGGAGTCAGCAATGAAGGTTTATTAGCGCCAGCTCATTTTCAGCCCCACAGTCCTTTTTCTCAGGGTACTCCCTCGCACTTGAGGTTTGTGGAATACTTGTGCCTTGCAGAACACAGAGCTCACCACAGCTATGCAAGTTTAAAGGATTCTGCTCCCAGTGTTTGCCTGAGAGATGATTCACAGCACAGGTAGCTCACGTCTCTTCCCGTGGTCCAGCTGAGTGGTAAAGTAAATGAACCACCATTGGGCAATGCAATTTTGTCAGAGTGGGTGAGCAGCCCCCCCTGCGAACACAGCAGATAGCTAAAGGAGACCAGGCCTACACCTAACTTTTGCAAAAAAGAATAGCATGTGCCTTTCACTGACAGCCAGAGAAAGCAGGCAGACAGCCTAGTATCCTGCGTGGCGGGAAGAGTGAACCCTGATCCCTCATTGCACCCGGAGCGTGGACACAGCACATGGTGCCAGGCTTTGGCTGCAGACTGACCCCAGCTCTCCTCTGCTAGGAAATGGGCAGCACACACACCAGACATGAGCTGTACCAGGTTCACAAAATTACAAAATCACAAGATCATTAGGGCTGGAATGGACCTCTGGAGATCTTCTAGTCCAACCCCCTGCCAAGGCAGGGTCACCTTGAGCAGATGACACAGGAACACATCCACATGGATTTTCAATGCCTCCAGAGAGGAAGACTTCACAACCTCCACGGGCAGCCTATTCCAGTGCTCTGCCATCCTCATTGTAAAGAAGTTCTTTGTCATGTTGAAGTGAAACTTCTTATGTTTTAGCTTTTGGCCTTTGCTCCTCATCCTGTTGCCGGGCACCACTGAAAAGAGTCGGGTACCATCCTGTTGACACCCACCCCCGAGATATTTATAAGCACTAATGGGCTCCCCTCTCAGTCTTCCCTTCTCCAGACTGAACGGGCCCAGCTCCCGCAGTCTCTCCTCAGAAGAGAGATGCTCCAGACCCTTCCTCATCTTTGTGGCACTCCACTGGAACCTCCCCAGCAGCTTCCTGTACGGAGGGGCCCAGACCCAGCACAAGTACTTCAGACTTCAGGTTGGGACAATCTCTGTCCCTTCTTCCTAACAGCCCATCCCCTGCTGCTTTTGAGGCAATCCGGGGCCTGGCAGAGGGTCCGGGGACTGCCCATTCCCTGCGCTGCGAGCCGGGCCCAGGCCCGGTGCCGGTCCCGCTGTCGCCCCAGGGCACGGCTCGGCTCCTCCCGAGGCCGCAGCTCGCCCGCGCCCCTGCCCCAAGCAGCGCCGGGACCCCACGCCAGGGCGGGGAGCCCCGCGTCCGCCGCCCCCCGGAGCCCCTCCCCGCACCTGTAGTTGTAGGCGCTGAAGCGCTGGCTCTCCCGCAGCAGGGCGCGGTACAGCCGCAGCACCTGGGCACGGCTGGACGCTGCCATGTTGCCGACACCGAGCGGCTCCTCCCGCGGCGAGGCCCCTTTTCCCCGCCCTCCCGCCGCCCGCGCCGGGCGCAGCCGCGGCGGAGCGGGGCCGCAGGGCCGGCGGTGAGTGGCGGCGCGGAGCGGCGGCGGCCGCGGCTCGGCCCGGGCCCAGCGCAAGGCGCGGGCGGGGCGGGGAGAAAGCGGGTCCCCAGCCGGGGCAGCCCCGGCGGCGGGGGGCTCGGGGGACTCGGGGTCGCTTCCCCAGTCCCGCCGGGTCGGGCCTGCCCGGCAGCTCCCGGGGATCGCAAGGCGCGACTGCCCCGGGGGTGCCTGTCGGGCTCGGCCGTGCGGTTGTGAAGGGCCCGAGGGCGGGGAGGGAAGGCCTGGGCCACAGCGAAAGCGAAAGCAGCGCTCAGGTGCTCTGCTGGGCGAGGGCAGCGGCGCGGTGTGCGCGCCCCGTACTTGGTGTGCCACGGGGAGGTGGATGCTGGCGGGGGGAGATGGATGTCGGGCTGGAAAGGAGCAACAAGTGAGGTTACAAGGGGTTGCCTCGGAATCGCTGTATGAATTTGCCGTCAGAGTTCATGTACAGCAGAGCCCACGAAGATAATTTGGAGTCTGGAGCTTCTGTCTTCATGAGGAGAGACTGCGGGTGCTGGGCCTGTTTAGTCGGGAGAACAGACTGAGAGGAGATCTCATTAATGCATAGAAGTATATCAAAAGTAGATTACAAGAGGGTGTTGCTAGGTTCTTCAGTGATGCCTAGCAAAAGGATGAGGAGCTGTGGCCATAACCTGGAACCCAAAAGTTTCACCTCAGTGTGGGGAACAACTTTACATTAAGCATAGCAGAAGAGTGTGTGCAGGGAGCTTGTGGAGTCTCACACTCTGCAGACATTGAAAACTCACCTGGATACGTTCCTGTGTCACCTGCTGAAGGTTACCCTGCCTTGTCAGGGGGGTGGTACTGGGTGATCTTCAGAGGTCCCTTACAACCCCAACATTCTGTCATTCTCTGGAACCACTGTAGACCATTGCAGTCACTCTACATCTGTCCTAGTGTACCAGGGCCTGTTGTGTTGTAGTGGTGTTTGAGTTTTTAATACCTGTTTTTAATACCTGTTTTTAAAATTAATTCTGTTATTTAAACCACACATCAAGCATCCTCCTTTGCTGAAAGTTTTGCCACTGCAGAATAAACTTTGTAACTTACAGGTTTAATGCCGTAGCTGTATTTAATACTGATTTTTAAATTTTATCAGCAATACAATTTATTGCTGATAAAATAAGAGGAGTCTCTTGCACACCTCCACGGATGGTAGTTGCACCATCTCTCTGGGTAACCTATTCCAATGCTTGACCACCCTAACAATGTATTTTTTTTCCCCCTAGTATCTAATCTGTCTCAGTTTAAGGCCATTTCCTCTGGTCCTCTCACTGCAGGCATGGCAGAAGAAATCAGTCCCCACTTCACTAGAACCTCCTTTCAGGTATCATGGCAGGGTTTCTACTTCCTATACAGATTGTTACTTATATAGTAGATGTTTAAAAACAGCTACCATGTAGATATTCTACATGTCTCTGGCAAAAGTGCTTCAACTCCTGCTTCTTAGTTAACTCAGGTTTTATTGCATATGCATTTGAGTATTATCGTCAATTGTAATCTGATGGAATTTACAGTTTGTTGCAAAGAACTAAAAAAGTTCCATGATTTTGGATGTAATTTGTGTAGCCACATGAATTTATTTCAAATTCACCTTTACAGGTATGCTCTGTTTTAGCAGCCCTTTTAGGCTTCTGGAAATGGAGATTTTCTGTATGTAGAAAATTTCTTGGATGTTCTCTTTATCAAAGCCCAAGCTAGAAATGTTACAGGAAATATAGAAAAACATATGCAGCTGCAGTACTGGGATAAGCATCACACTTCTGAGGCCTTCCCTTGTAAGTTATAAACCACTGTGGTTTGGGTTGGGTCTTGGCATTCAGGACACCCACAGGGAGAAATCCAAAGCAAACATGCCCTTTGTTTGCCAATGGGACCAAACAAATTCTCTTTGTAGCTCAACCCATGTTGTTGCAAATTGCCGTGCCAGAGGCAGAGCCCATGTGTGGTGCTGGTGCTCCCCATCTTTGCAGCTGTTGGTGGCTGGGCTGCTGAATACACGTTACAGCAGAACTCTGGCTGTGTGTCTACAGACTTATCATCTTCCCTGAACGTGGCAGTGGCCACCCTGCCCTTTGTTATGAGGGTGGGCTTCAGACAGCTTAAAAAGATGTGGTTCTGTCACGTACAGAGACAAACTTGGGTTTGAGAGTTGAGCAGAGTTACGTGATAACATTCTGTGGATGTGTGGCACTTGTGCCACCTAATTTTACAAAAGACCTCAGGTATTGTTGGAAATAAAGTTTTTGTGGTACAATCCTCAGCTCTAAAAGATGAGGGAGTAATTGGGATGAAAGCATTCAGCAAATTTTGTTTACAAGAACAGTACTAATTTATTGACAGTAATTGCTTTCCACCAATGAATATAATAAGTTATTGTTATATAGTCAATGACTTAGGATCACGCTTTGTTAAGAGTGTATAAGCTAGAGAACACGCAAAATAATAAGAAAAAGATAAAAGATAAAATTACATCCTAATCGTGCATGTGTGTTTGTATGTCACATCTGACCTAACAGTGACATATTTGAAAAGTAATTATAAACTATTTTTAGATAGCCTCAGATGCTAATCCTGAAACCTGGATAGTTTTTTTGTGAGTTCTATTTTTTCTTTTTTTCTTTTTTTTTTTTCTTTTTTTTTTTTTTTTTTTAGGTAACCATGGTTTTTGCTTGAAAAAGCCTAGAAACCTCCTATGTTTAGAATGAGCAGTAAGCACATACTGTGCATGAATAAATGCAAAGTAAATGTATCGAAGGAGAAAAGTCTTTCTTCTTGTCTCCCTTTTCTAGCTTCACCTTTAATACACTCAAGGAGGGAAGATCAGTTTTTTGCAGAAACTAGGCACCTTTGTTCAGTTGGGTTGGCGCTGTTAACTGGAAAAATTAGTTATTTTCTTGTGCATTTGTTATTGTGTTTTCTTGGAAGTGATGGGTTGTGGTCCCAGAAGTTGTGTCATTCTGCAGGAAGTGGACATTGCTGTGACTGGGATACACGGGTTTCTGCTGGCCTTTGTGCACCACTGCAACCCTGCAGGGAATTCAAGGGACAGACACAGCCCAAATGACCGCTGTGTGTCCTGTGACCCTGGAGCCTGTGTATGGGGAAGCAGCAATAACCACTTCATTAGCTGACTCCTCATTCCTGAGGAGAAAACTACACTTGAATTTAGGGTTGGTGGGTGTTCATTTGTACAGAAGTCTTTGCTTTCAGGCTTTGGTCTGGGAAGGAAGGTGGCATGTGCCTTGCCCTTCTGCATCTCTCAGCATAAATAAGCACTTTGAGAGGATATAATAGTATCAGTACCTGGAATATATAAGTGTGTAGTTGCTAAAAGTGGGGAGGGAGAGGAAGGAATTTGGATGAAGTACTTGCAGAACTCTATACTCTTGTGGACTGGAGTGGAATGAAACAGCTTTTCTGTTCTCTGTGACATATTCGATGTTGTCTGTTGCTGAATTGTTCCTTGTGGTGCACTATTTCAGCTTTATGGCACAGCACTGAACACTTTCAGCGAGCATGTACTTTCCTGGTATGCTGCTGTTGGTTTTCATTATTCTTCTTTTGGGGTCAGAAGGATAATTTATGGTTGTGATATTGTAATCTCTTTTAATAATTGCTTTTCAGTTTGTGAAAACATGCTAATTTTCCCATGCTGCAGTGGCGTGGTGTCTCTTTTCTTTCCTTGTCTTAGTTCTTTTTTGATAGGGTTGTGCACAGTGAGATCCTACACAGTGTAGAGTAGGACCTTTAAAGGAAGGATTATAAATCACAAAAATTTTGGGATTTCAGTGACAAATGTAACAAACTATGATTTAACTGTTCTCTATGGTGAATTAAGATTTCCACAGCATCAACAGGAGGCATTGAATGACCCTCCTGTTTAAAAAATTACATTTAGCTGGTTGTCCTGTAGAAAAGATCATTTTTATTTAGGAGGAGAAACTTGTATATTTCACATTCAGCTATACTCCTGATTTTTTTGTGCATGTAAAAAAATTCTACCTGGAAGTTCAGAGGGAAGAAAAAAATGGTGACAAAGGTTCATGCTGATGAAGACAAGAATCCAACAAAAATTAATATTTTTGCTGTGGTTTTTTTCGTTAATCTGAAGTCTTGCTCAGAAATCTAATCATGAGAAGCATAAAGGAAGGATTAATGAGATGTTCTCATCCATGACCCCATAAATTCCGAAATGCTTTGTTTGGTGTGCTTTCCAATGTTTTATCAAATTTAGCCTGAAATAACTTCCCTTTCTGTGGGAAAATATATTCTATCTTATATTGTATTGCTGTTAAGAAATGTTTTCTCATGCTCATCCTATGCCGCCCTCTTCCCTGAGTTCATCCCACTTTTTCATTTATGCCCCTTTAGAGTCATGCTGTGTAATCCCTCTCTGTCCTCTGTGATTTACACTATCATTATATTTCTCAGTAGCTGTCAGCCAGACAGGCTAAATTATGTAGTTATTTTGACACTTTTTTTCTGCCCTGTTTCAGAGGATATTGAAAATCTTAGCTTAAGAAGCAAACTTAGCTGTAAAACAAGGGCTGATACTTTGTTTAAGAGCAACTGAGATTCTCTTTGTAGCCGCCCCTGTATATTTTTTGCTGACTTGTAATTTCCAGTTTGGGAGTTTGGTTACAAGTGGTACTGCCAATCTTTTGAGTTAAAGATCATGATTGCACCTAAGATATTTTGTTGGAGCAAAGTTCTTTCTTCCCTTGAGTTTATTTTTTGTCATATATAAATGTGTATGTGAATGTGCAGAAAAACATAAATATGTATTCAAGCATGCACACGGTCATGCTGTGGTGGTAAAGGTCATGGCCTTCATCTCAGATTCTCTGTGTTTCAGCCTTGGGGATTGGTGCGCAGCTAACACAGTGATGTGTTGGGGGTTTTGTTTGTTTGTTTATTTGTTTGTTTTTCTGCTTACCCAGTCCCATGTCTCAAGTACGTGAAATCAAAGACATCCTGCTGCTTGTGTGCATCCCAATTCTTCTGCTCCCTGGATTGTGGGCATGACCTTTCTTGTCAGATAGCACTAGGGGCTAGTTCCACTCAAGGACTTCTGCTTAAAGTCTTTCCCTGAAAATCCACTTCAGATAGCCATTTTCTTACGAATCCTTCTTGTGTGATTATTTGTTGGAAACAATTCCTAGATCAAAGTATCGATGGGCGAAGTATCATGTTGCTATAAGGTAGTGTGGATCTGATGTAAGAAAACATGTATCCAAGGAAAAGTAAAAGTTGGAAGGTCTTCTATAATGTGTTTGAAAGGTGTGGCCTCTGATAATGGGACATGTGGAAGGAACTAATATGTAATTTTTTTTTTTTTATTGAAAGAAAAGCAAAATTGTTGTTTACAGTGGATGGGTAAATCAAGGATTGAGTGGATTATAAGTAGGTTATCTGTTTAGTTTTCTGACTGTGGAATGAGGGGAGGGGGAATATGATTTTCCACTTGTAACACATTTTCATTTTATATGGTGTTGTGCATCCACATATTGTAGAAGGGAAGCGAGGTGACCTTGCACCTGAGAAGTAACAGCTGTGTTAATTACCCAATACGGCCTTGCCCCGGATGAGTTACAGCTATGTCCAATAAGAGTAAGTGTGGTAAAAGGGAGTAGGTTAGCTGTGAGAGGAAATCACAAAGAAGGATCCTGGGGGGAGAGTATCACTGCTGTGAGGTCAGTCTGGGTCTGCAGTCAGAGCCTGTTGTTGGAACCTGCAGACACAGTCTAGCTAGGTAAAAGCCTGCAGTCAGAGTCTGCAAACTAATACATGCAGTCATAGTTTAGCAGGAGATAACCAGCAATCAGGCGCTACAAGGGAAACCTACAGTAGGAGCTTGCTGCAGCCAGAGTCAGCGAATGGTTGGAGTCAGGATGGCTAAGCTGTAAAGAGGAACAAACCAGGACCCTTTTCGTGCTGTGATAAGTAAGAAGTCTGTGTCTCAGCTCATTTCTGCCCTTTAACAAGAGGGCTGCTGCAACAATGTATGACTTTTTGTTCTACCTCGACTTTCGATCCAGGAAAAAGAATCAACAGTTTGAATAGGAAGCTGAAGCAAATTGTTTCTGGAGATGAAAGAATGCTGTGGGGCAATGCTTTAACTGAAATGAGGAAAACAATATAGCCACGTTAGGAATTGTAGTGTAGAGTTTAAGATAGTTACTTTTGCATGATCCTTGACATTTTTGATCTTTCATCTTGTGTCACTATTGGTTTTATGTGCTCAGAGCTCTGACCATGAGTGATAGTGCAGTAGGGACATGTTCCTTTATATATCACGCTTCTGATACATTTGTAAGATCAGCTGAATTGTTGATACTTTCTTACATGCCTTCACAGTTCTAGATAGAACTCTCTTTTTATTTCTGCTTCTGCCTTTTATATCTGGGGTGACTGTCAACATTTTTCTTTTAGCCTGAGAAGGAACAAAGCACTGACTAAAACTAACAGGCAAAAGAAGCAGAGCTGAAGAAAGATTATCTTTGCTTGCAGGTAAATAATTAAAAATAAATTTAGCTTTCTGAATCTTTGACACCAGCACTGCCAGCCTTGAATATAATCCCTTTGAAATCTGCCTAACTACCTAGGCTGCTGTTCCGTGTGAGGAGAGGTGGTAGAATTAGGTTCTCATGTTACAGACCAGCTATAATTGATGTGGGATGGGATAGGATAGATGTGATGCTCTCGTGGATGGAGGGTGAACTCGGGGAGCTATGGAGAGGCAATAGTTTGGATTTTGCAAACCCCACCATTAACCTTCCAGTCTCTTACCTGCGTGACCTCATGACAGCATCAGGGAAAGGCAGTGTGTGTCAGTGGCTCCTAATAAGGTTTGCATCTTCTCTCCATCTGGAAATAAGTGTTGATTTAGATGGGGATGCAGACCTGTGAAGTGAAGGTGCCAACTTTCCTACAGGGATGGGTTTACATTCTGCTGGGGAAGAGGAATGGAGTAAGAGATAGTTTGAAATACTGTTCTGGGAATGTTCGTGAAAGTTGATCCGTCTGGAGACCTGAATTAAGTATCTCCTTGTCCTGCAATTTCTGTGTTTAGCTTTTTCAGGTATGTTTTGTAGCCTAGTATTGGTTTTGACCTAGGTCAGGTTGTGGGGATTTTTATTGTTGTTGCTGTTGCTTTTATTTTGTTTGTTTTAACCTGGCAGTAACGTACTTCGTTTCCTTTAATTCCTTCTTAGGCACTTGATTTTAGTTACTGTTTAACTTTTTCCTTTTTTGGGAATGACTCCTGGTTAAGTAGATGTGCAGCATCTAAAATGGAGAAAACACATAAACAGAGCACGTTACCAGGTCCTCACACAGATTTAACAGTACTTTTATTTTCTTGTGTGTATGTAGGATTTCAAAATTGGTTTGACTTTCAAGAAAGTTTTCAAGACTTTCACTGAGAGTGTTCTTACTTTTGAGAGAATTTGCATAATTTTAAAATTTCTTTCTTATTTTGACTATGAAGATAGCTTTTTTCAACATTTGTTTTAACTTTGATTTTATTACACTAATTACTTACAGTGTGATAATTGCATAGTGCATTACACCAGCTCTTCCCATGGGAAGGTAATATTGTAAAATGGACAGATATGGTATTGTACATGTAATATTATCACATATTGACTCCATACAGGTTTGTTGAACTTAGAATAGCTGTGTGCTTTTTATGTTGGCACACTAACTTTGTCAAGTTTTATGAAAGAATGTTGGTCTAAACAAATAGATGTTGCTTGACAGAGGTTAACTTTTTCTGTTTCCCTTCTGTCCCTCTTCCTCTCTGCACAGATTGTCGTTTTTATTCCACCCTCCACTTCCACTCACAATGTCTCTTATTTTTATACTGCCATTTTATCGCTGTTCTGTTGTGGTAGGTTATATTCTTAATATAGTATTCATTCTGCAAACAGAAACCCTGCTGGATAGATTTGAACTAAGTATGTAGGAACACTATGTGTATTCTAGTTTCTTTGTCAGACTTCCTGACTTTTTATTTAAAGGATTCCTTTTTTAATAAACTAAATTTAAGAGATATCGCAGATTCTACAAAATCCTATTTTGTCATCTGATATTAGGAGTTCATTTGACCCTAGTGTCCCCTGGGGTCTCAGTCCTGACTCTGAGTGGCAGACTCTGCTGGGCCTGTGTGGAACACAGTCTTTCAGCATGTGGCAAATTGCAATTCTACAGATGGTTTTAAAGAAAACAAACCAAAACAATTATTATGTTTTAATTTGGATTCTCTCAGTTTGTAACAGATGTGGCATTAACTGAAGATTGTTTTGTCATATGTGACCTTGAGCTATAATAACATCTTATTCTTCATTAATAATAAAAACTTGGTTCTTTTATGTTGTTATTTTCTTTAGTTCCCTGACTTTTGTATCTTCTTTCACCTAGTTAAATGTGTATGTGTTGGCTCAGAATGAAAGATGAGAGGATGTTGCTTTGGTATCTAAAGACTGGATTAAGAAATACTTCATGTATAGTCTTAAATATATACATATGTACACACACACTTCTGTGCTGTAGTCTGAGATGTGCATTCTGAGTTCTGTCTTAAGTTTTCTTTCACTGAGGCTTGTTCTGGAGGGAAGTGTGACTTGCAAGTGTCGGGTGTCACAGAAGGGTTCTCTGACATAATTAAAATATGTAGTTTTCTCAAAGCCTTTCAAACAAAGATTTTCTTTTGTTCTTTGAGCTGGGCTTTGTTTAGAGTAAGTATATCAACACTAACAAACCTTACAGGAGATGTTGCTCAGGAACATTACAGATGTTAAAACATGAAGCTGCTTGGGAGCTCATTATCCCAGGGAGCTGTGAGCCATGGACTCAAGTGTTTCCTATTTTCTAGCATTAATGAAAAAGAAAGAAGTTAGCATTATCAGTATTGTTCTTTTTAGCGTGATTCTTTAAGCCCTTTTTTTTTTTTAACCTGGTGGTAGTGGGTCTGCATGGTGACAATTTAAATCTGTGTTGTAAGTCATGCTTGCCTTGCTTTGCTTGCTACAGAATATTTTGGAAGTAGTTCTTCTGTAACAAGTTATTGGAGATGTCAGCACCTCTGCAATCCTGTAAAGGCAGTCAAGTTCAGTTGTAATCAAATACAGTGTTACGAGGTGAGTCTGCCTGAATACATATGAATTAATCCTGTCTGGAAACTTTTAAAAAAACCAGCACAGTTGTAGCAGGAAATTATAACAGGATTGAGCAAATGCATTTTCAAATTTGACTTGTATTTATTTGAATAGGCGGAACTTTAATTTGAGGGGGCTTATATTTATCATGAATATTTATCAGCAGCATTGTTATAATTCAGTGCCAGTTGTTGCAGTTGAAGTATTTTTAAGGAAAATGCTACTTTTTTTTTACCCTTAGGCTTTAAACAGAATTATTGTATTTATTTAACTGTAGTTACAGAAAATGTTTCATAATGTAAGTAGAGTTTTGGAAATCAGATGTTCTGTCTTTTCGTAACCCATATGCATTCATAACTGTAGAATATGCCAGGTAAAATTTTTAAGCTGGTTGATGGAGGTTGGCTAGGTAATTAATTCTTGAGTGTCTTCTTGGGTACACTTTTCCTTAAAAGAGCAAAATAAGTCTTTCATCTTGCAGCTTAGCAGTATATTGAAAGACTGGGGAGGGAGTACACAGGCTTGGCATTCATGTGGAGTTTAGAAGAGGTACATTATCCATTCACCTGTGGGAAATTTTAGCTCTGGAATCAGGAAAATAACAGCAAAGTAATTAAAAAATAAATATGTAAATAGAGTAAATAAGTTTGCTAAAAAGACCAGGGTAAAGGAAAACAAACTGAAAATGTTAGCAGTGAAATTTTACTTCAATTTTGTTTTACCTTCTGAAATTCATATTGCTGAGACCAGCCATATTGCGATAGATACTGTGTGCGAGACTTGCTGGCAGAGCTGTCTGTATGTTGGAGTCCAGGGCATTCCTTTTGTTGCCCTGGAGGGTCAGGGACCTGGGCAGGGGGGTCTGGGACCCCAGCCCAGAGCCCAGAGAGACACTGGATTTGATCTCAGTCCATGGGAGAGGCTTCTTGCACTTCAGGAGGCATTGCAGGCCACAGGAGTGTGAAAAATAGTAGTTTAGTATATCACAGGGTGAAAAAACAGTGGGTTTGGGATTTTTGGCATTGAAGTGAATGGGGCAAGAGGGAGAATTTAGGGCGTTGTCCCTTTCTTCTTCCTTCTTGTTCCCTCACTCCATTTCTGCAGTGACGTTGGCACAAAGTAGTTAGTGAGGATTGGGTCAGAGTAAAGATGACCTTTTTAGTAATAGTGATAGACACTGGTAATAAATAGTAAATAAAGAATGCGTAGCAATTAGTATAAAAGATAAGGACAGCCCAGAGACAGGAGGAGTCACCAGATGTCTGAGCCGCGGCAAACATCTTTTGGACACTGAGAAAATTGTAAGATAAGAACTAATAAACAAAGCATGTAACCTTGAAGACTCCGTCTTTTCCTGCGTTTGGCACTGAGCTTTGCAGAGGGCCAGAACTCTAAAACCACCTGGATGCCGGGGAATTTAAACTCCTGAAAAGGAGCCCCGACAACTGGCACCCCAGATGGGACAGAAACATCTGTATTGTTTTCGAATTTTGCTGTTCATGAGAGTCCAGCCTTTTGTGTAGGTTAAATGGGTTGGAATGAACTATGTCATTTAGAAACTGGTGTGGTGAGGTTTTGGTGGTGTTTTTTTGTTTGTTTTTTTCCTTTTACAGCATGCAAGTCAATGTAGGCGAGCTGCTTTCCCCTATACTTTTGGTTTATTCTTTTTTTTTTTTTTCCATGCTTTACTCGTGTTTGCAGCCATGTGATTTGTGATCAAATGTAAATGATGATGTAGAGTTTCTAAACAAATTTTGTTTGCTGTAACATAGTATATATTTGCAATTCTAGCTTAAGACTCTGGGTTAATAGTTCTTGAGAGATGAAGCAGTGTTTTGCTTCTAGACCACAGTAGCAGTAAGAGAATACAACAGCCTAAGTCACTAGAACATAAATGGGAGAATAAAAAAAATCTGGTTGTTGATTTCTGTTTTGTTCACTCAACAGAAAAGATCTTCAGTGATAAGGAATTGTACAAAAACAATAAAGATTTTCATATTATCTAAGAAAAAGTGTTGCAGTAAGTAGAACTTACTGCTTATTAGGTTCCATTTAACATTTCGAAGACAGTGGGCTCTTATTAAGGAGAATGAGCTGATAGTAGTGTTTTAAAGTATAAGAAAGTATCTCTTTTCCCCTCAAGAGCAGTATTAGCACCTGGGTAAGTTTACAGGACTCAGTTTTTACGCATCGTACCTTAAACTACGAGTCTGTTATCCTGCAACTATGCTGTACTCGGGCAAGGGCTGAGTTTAAGAACCATTTCTTACATGTCTAGACTCAGTAAAAAAGCCCTGCTAACATTGTTTTTAATTGGCTCTGCAGAACACTTCCCTGTCAAAGCGAAACAGAAGAAAGATGGTAGGGATTTCAGTCATCATTTTCTGACATCTCTCTCCTGACATCTCTTTCATCTCACACAGCGGTTGAGAGGGAAGGGGCAAGCATACTGGGAGATCATTTCACATTCCGAATCAGGATTTTAGGGCTCCGTGAAAGACAATTTTGTGTTGCATGGGAATAAAATCCTGCGGCTCTGACTCACTGGTCATGAATTTCCCAGTAGCACAGCAAAGTTGTCCAGGGCTTCTGAGCAGGTATAGCGAAGGAGACCTGAGGTGTGGTAATAAAAGTTATAGTAGCACCATGCCCTTCACTAAAACCATTGGTTGTAGTGTGTTTCTCCAACATGAAGCAGAAGGAGCTGATGATTAAAAAAAGGCCTTTTCCAACACAAAATGCTTCAAATCTGTCTTAGAATAGGAAAGATTTGAGGTGGATAACTAGGCAGTGCTGTATGCATAAATGTTATTGAAACTATGTCGAAACACTATTTTTCATTTAAGCTTGTGCCCCTGTATAGGTGGAATGTGAAGTTTCAGGCATATGGACCCTATTCTTCCTGTTGAAAGCTGACAACTTCAGTTTTGATTTAACTGACTGTTGATTCTTGAACAGGAAAGATTATGTTTTAAAATTTAATTTCCTGTGTGATACTCATTGCGTTTGAGACATTATGTGGTGGCTATTAAAAGTGATATATATACTGAATTCCCAAATAAAGATTTTAGAGCAACTCCTGCCCAAGTCTGTTTTAAAGAAATGAGAGCCTTTAGGCGTATCTGAAAGGACATTTGCTGAAACCAGGGCTACAAAGCACCTGGACAGCACTGGGAGATGAGTTTTGAGATGTTAAAATTAAATTATCATTTTTAATAAAAATATTTAGTGAAGAAGAAAATGTGAAAAAACAATGTTAATAAGAATTGAAGCAAAGGCTATTCAGATGAGTTTCATAAATGTCATGTCCAGTTTACTGACGTTGTTTGGCAGTTGTGGCATTGCATTTCAGATTTAACTAGAAATAGATGTTTGATCTGAGTACTGATTTGATTTTTTTTTTTCTTTTAGATGACATTGTCTTTCTGTTAATTTTAGAAATCCTTATAAATTTAGTGCCCTATTTCCAGTACATTGGACTGACATTTTACAGGCTCTAGTATGGAAATACATTTTTGCAGGGGTGAACAGTGGGAATGTGTATGAAAGAGAGAGTTGAAATATACATAATGAATGTGTATGAACGAGACAGTTGAAATCTTTTAAAGCTATTGATATAACAGTAATACTAGTCGTTAGTTTCAAACCTGGAGTAGTCTCTAATCCACCTTCATGGAAAAGGTTACTTAATTTTATGCAATGCAGTCAACTGTCAAATAATTAATTTAAAATTCAGATCTAAGGGGAAATATGAAATCACAAAATCTGTAGACTCAGATGGAGTCCTCTTCACTTTCACGCTGTTGGAGTGCTTTTTGATAAAGAAGAAAGAGGATGGAGTAGCAGCTAGATGTCTGGAACTGATCCACAGTTCATTGAATTAAACTGAGATTTTTTTTTTCATTAACTTTGATCATGCTTGGTTTGAACCAGTATGCATGTGATTTAATTAGTAGCAAACTCAGGAAATTCTGGGATTTTGGCTTTTCTAGTTCCTTACCTACTGAGATGGTAATTACATTATAACCAATATATTTGTGTGTCTATGATATGGCAAGTGCAGAAATACCCACAACTGGCTTTCCTAGTGGTGGACCTCCATTTAAGAGAGACATTTTATGCTAAACTTAAACATTCTATGCTAAATCTTTTTCTTGCTTATGATAAGATCAAATCTGTTTATCTTCCATTCATCACACATAAAACAGGTCTATGGAAAAGGGAAGCTTTATTCTATGTCTCATTTTGAAATACATTAACACCGCTTCCCTCCCCAAGATGCTATATTTAGCATTAAGGGTTAAAAATGCAAAGCTTTGATAAGTTCTCTTTGCCTCAGAGCAATTAGGGTCTCTAATATCAAATGTTTAATTATCCAACAGAGTATGTTTTTATCATGGATTGCATTGATGGTATCTTTATTAATGTCATCATTTTATTTATTTATTTTTAAATTTCTGTAAAGCAGTGCAGCTTCATGTTGGGATATCTTTATATTTATGCAAGTTTGAGATGCAACTAGAGAAGACTCCTGCTAAGGGCAAATTTGTAGGCAAAGCTGTTGGACAGTTTTAGTTCAGAATGGCTAAACTTCTCCTCTGAAGCAATTGAAATGTTTTTACCCTGATCCAGATTTCTATCACCTTATTCCTTCCTATATTGTTCGTTGTTAGCTGAGCTGCCCCAGTGCCTTACCTGGGGCAGTTGGTAAAGTTAAGGTCCTGCTTGGGCCGCAGGAGAAAGGGTGGTGGCAGCTGGCTCTGGGTGTTGACGCTGGACACAGATTCAATGTGGATGTGTCCTGTTTGCTTTGGCAGACCCTGATGTGAGTTTAGAAGTTTATGAAATCTACCAGGCTTCTTGTGGATTAGTAGCATAAATAGGAAGAGTGGGTACAAAAATCAAGGGAGAAAGACTTGTAAGCTAGCACCAGACTTCCTTGATTTAGCAGTTGTGTAACTAGCCATAAATCTTTCACTTGGATTTGCTTATACTTTTGGCAGTTTGCAGCCATTTTTTAGCACAATAAATAAGAATTCTGTAAGGTATCAATGAAAACTAGCCTGAAAAAAAATAGGTCTGTGTCAAAAAATATTAAAAGGACTCTTGATATTTTTTTTTTCTCAAGGGCATTTAAGAGTTACTGAAACAACATTAAATACGATACCAACAAAATGCTGAGGTTTTAGGTGGTATTTTCCCTACTGCTTTACATGAAAACATTTTGTAGCAACTGCAACATAACACAGAACATAGGCACCTTTTGAGGCAGACATTGCCTTCTCAAATAAGTGTGACACGTGCCTAGGCCATGCTGATGTGTTATTTTTTAGCATCTGCAATGATTTTGGTGTGTATTACAAAATTATTTGTCTGCTTGAGGGAGTGATCCAGACAACAGAAAAGGAATTAAGTAGGTGATCCAAGTATTTATTTGTTTTATATGTTTCTAGCTGCTGATTGATGAGCTTATATTGCTACTTCTGCATTTACAATTGAGAAGGAATGTTGGTAAGCAAATGGTTTTTCTCATTTGCCTTTGCTTAGTTAAAAATTAGTAGCTCCTTTTAGAAAGAGACCAATATTTTTAAGGTACAAATCTGAGAAACAGATGAATAAAGATGTATACAGAGTCTACTTACTCAAGTAAGTCTGTCATACAGAATTAAAAGCAGAAAAATACTGTTTAATGTATTACTTAATGAATTGTGAAGCAAAATAGCTTATCTTGCATGTTACATATTTTGAGACAGGATAGTTAAAAAATCAAGGTATTATTGTACAAGTTGGGAAAACTTCTCTTACTCCGACACAAACCTTCTTTTTGACGACTGCCACAAAATTTCTAGGATATAATTGAAAAATAGTTCTCTGTCCTCTACTGGTTAGGAGTTGGGATCTGGTTCTTGTGCTTGGATATGTCAGTTCATCAACCTCTCTGGCTCTGAAATAGCTTATCGTTTCTGTGTGTTGTTACTTTTTCAAAAAAATGTTGTCATTGCTGTCATACCTCCCCATACTTTTGAAAAAGCAAACCCTTAAAAAGCAATGGCTCTGTCTTCTGCCCAGGATCACCCATATTGAAATGTGCAGTTTGTGTTGCGCAGCCTCCCTGTGCATGTATGGTTTGACGCTACAGTCTCACCAGCAATCCCTGCTTGTCTACAGTGAAATGCAGTGGCAGCTTGTTTCAGATTTCTGGTTCTTAATCAATCTGTTCACACTTAAATGAGTTGCAGCCCGGTGAAAGCAGGGAGTGTCCTGGATGAATGCTATGAAAGAAGTGAAGTGGATGTACGTAAGTGTAATCTGCCCCCAGAGTGGCAGATTGCTTTAGCAATGACCTTTATCAGTGAGAATAAACTGAAGTTGTATCATTTTTGAGAGCCAGAGTGCTACTTCCGCTTAAGCTGTTGCTGGGTGCAATGTTTTGCCATCACTTTCTGAAGACACTGTTAGGTTGGGTTTAATACTTTTCTTAAAAATTTCAGGTTTTCAGCATAAAGGCTCAAGGAAATTATGTCTCCAACATGGTATTTGTGCATCTGCTGTCAGCCTTCTCTTTTCCACTTCAGTTAAATTTCATCCTGAGTGTCTGGGTCACCAGAGACAACAAGGTACATGTGGTGTGTGAGAATAAAGGGCTTAATGAAGGAGATAAACCCTAGAAACTCTGCAGCCAAAGCAGAAGTAGCAGGATGAATTTGTCCCTTACCACTGAATCTGCAAACTAACTTTGCCTCCAAGCACAGAGGAAACAAACTTTTGCTGGTTCTGCTGCTTGCAAAAGAAAGCGTACTGTGAATGAGTTATGTTCTGTTGGCTGACACATCTTACAGAAGAGGGAAATAGAATAGTGCTGTCTGAAATAATTTAAAAAAGTGAGAATGGATGCTTTAAGAGAAAACATTGCATGTGTTGTCTTTTAGAAGAACAGTGTGTCTACACTTGACACAGAGAGAGCTTGAGACAAATTATACTATTTTTCACAGTCTCTGAGATGATTAGCAAATATTGGAACATAATAGAAGTTATAATCAACTGTAAATGTAAACTGTAGATTGCTGCAGAGGGAGGAGGCTGCTTAAACAATAAACCTTAAGTAACACATCTACTTCTTTAAAGCTGTCAGCATGTTGCCATCATCTGGAAAAGTATACACGATAGCTTGTCATAAACCTATCAGTTTTTCTGCATTAATTAACATCTCCATTTGTGATATATGACATCTGAAATGAATTATTTTAAAATGAGAAATCTCCCAATATTGTGGTATAACACTCTCCTTTCTACATCTAAATTTTGAATTACAAATATTCTAGTTTGGAATGTAAATCCATAACTGTGAAAAATAACTTTAAAAAGAGTTGAAGAAATCAGTTAGTATTTAACTTTTGTAATGTTGGTAGCCAGATGAAAAAAGGAAGGGTAGGATATTTACAGGGCATCATGTACTACAGGTCAGGTGTAGACAAAGTAGATAAAAGTAAATAGTAAGTACAGTTTCTCAGACTTGAGAAGTGGGTGTGTAAGTGTGGGTTTTCTTTTTGTGTGACTTGTAAACCTTTAATCTTTCCCAAGTTTTGCATATACAGTATCTGTCCTTTTTCCCTTTTTGGAAACATCAGTTGGGCCAACTCTAGGTTTGGTTTTGTGTATTAGCAAGCAGTTGTTTTGGGTGCATCTCTGTATGAAGAACTCATGGTGGGGGGAGCACTAAATCCAAATGAGCCATAATTAGGTTGCCCAAAGATGTCATGAAAACTCTTTTGCTGGAGGCTTTCAGACCCAACTAGGGAAGTCCCTGAGTGACCTGCTTTAGACAGGGTTTTGAACGAGGCCACCTCCAGTGATCTTTCAACCAAAAATATTCTGTGATCCTGTAGTTCTGTGAAATACAGAAGTAAAGCTTGTATTCATTTCTAAAGGAGATTGGTCCAGGGGTTATCTTCAGAAGTGATCCCTAAGCTTAGTTCTGGGACCGTCCATCTCTTAATGTCATTAGACTTTGCTTTTCTTGTGGGCAGTTTTGCTCCTTAGTATGCTGTATTTGCCATGAGAAGTTAGAAAATGGGAGATAGAACTTCACCATAACCGATGCATTAATTCTCTGCAGGACTTGTAACTGAGATTTTAGGCAAGGTTGTGCATGTTGTGAGTGTCTTTGATGGGGAAGAGAATTCTAGTTGCTAAGCCATTGAGTTCTTTATATCAGGATCATATTATCCTGGAACTCATATTTCTTTTTGAGATGACTAAGTTGGAATTTCTGAACAAAAAGAGGGCTTATGCATCCTGAAAGCAAGGTTCAGCACAAACTCTTTTCCTTGTACTGTTTGTTTGTTCAGCCCTGCAATTTTGCAAGGGTGTTTAAAATTTCATTTCTCAAATCTTCCATTAGTACTGATAAAGCTGCTCCTTTGTGGAAACTATCACTTGTGAGAGGCAAACAGTAATTAATTATCCGGTTTGCGAATTGGGTATCTGCTTTTCCCATAGCAGGGGAAATTACTGCAATTCTGAAATATGGTGGAGAAATGCAACTCTTGCTATATTTTTTGTATCTGTCAAAGTATTTTTGAGCTGTGGAAATATTAAATCTATTAGACTATTAGTAGAGTGGGCCATCTGATGCAAATTTGATTCCTTGAGCATTATAGTACATAGAAAAATGCTCTGTGCAACTTGAAATGGTTTGACAGAGTGGGATTTATTTTTGCAGTCCACATTACCCATGTGCACACCTGCAGAAAACACACAAACACAACCTCCTCACCACACCACTGTGGCCAAACCATCTGCCTTTTGGTGATCTTGCCTCAGGTGTGCATGGTCAGGCCAGAATCTGCGCTTAGTCAGCTCCTGGAAGTATTTAAAGTACTTTGATTTTTAAAAAGAATGATTGTGATTTCACATTGAATTGTTTTCCATTCCTTGAAATACGAGGTGCTGTATAAAAAAATAAAATAAAAAGCTAGCAGAATTTTTTTGAGGCAAAGCATATACAGGTAATAATTTACATTGTGAAGTTATGTCTTACTATATATCACTCTTAAAATATAGTGTCACCAGAACCAAAGATATGCACCTGTCAAACTGTACCTGTTTAGAGCATCGCTGATGATACTGTATAAAGGTGTCATCACCAGATGTGAATACAAAAGTTTTAGCAAACTGTGGTTATACTTCCTACTGATGATTGCTATTAGAGGTTTCCTTCTGATGACACATGTAACACCTTCTGACATTTGCAGTCTGTGATTTTAATTCAGAACTAAGCTTTTACCCTCATAGAAAGACAGAGCATAAACAGAGTGAGATGTGAAGCAGCACTTCTGGAGAAAGTGGTTTTTTTGTGATAATTCTTGAGAGTTCTCTGGTGATCCCAAAATAAATTTCTAGATACAAATACACCACAGCCTGGGGGATGAATGTGCACCAGGAACTGATGACTGCTGTGTAACACAAGTAGCCTGTGTCTTACAGTCATCATAATCCCTTCTTATATAAGGTGATAAATAAACATAAGTACTTTTAGAAAGTGGATTCTTGAATATTCAGGGCTAAAGGGTCTTGGCTGATCAAGGGTCTGCTGCTTCTTGCAACAAGAGAGCTCTGCTGTTGCTTAGTAGTAACAGAATATCTGATAAGTGGCATGAAAAACCTGAAAATGTCCTTTTATTGCCTTCCCTAGGTGCTACAGAAAAAAATGGTGTTGGGTTCTCCTTATGACTTCACTTTCTTTTTACTAATTGCAAGAAAAAAATGCTCTATTTTGTCAATGAAATGCCAAGTGCTCCAAGATGAGATTACCTCAACAGAGGAATTCACAACCTTTACTACAACAAACAGCTTTTCCCAGATGACTTATTTGCTGAAAATAATTTAGGATGTCTAGGTAGCTGAAAACTCACCTACTGTGCACCAAGAGCATCTGGTTTGTTTTGTGCATTTGTTTGCTTTTCTCACAGACATTCCTTAATTCTCCAAGCCAGGCAGGAAAACCAGAAGAATTATCTAAGCAAAACTCCCTCTACCATACTACAATAAGGCCAAATAATTAGATTCTCACCCTTAGAGGAGATACACAGCTTAAAAGCGAAACCAAACCCCCTCAATTCAGTTGACGCAAGTTGATTTCTCATATAATATGACAAAGAACAGTCTGTTTCACCTGTCTGATAGCAGGCTGATTGGATTTTGCCAGCATTAGGATTATTGTCATAGAAGAACTTTGACCTGGAGTGGGAGCTGAAGTAACCTGGTGCCAGCATCAGCAAAGATTTCATGCATTTAATTTATTCTTCCAGTGTGGCTAAAATAATTCTACTTCAAAAGCCCATTTCCTTAGGAAGGAATCTTTTAAAACAGGTAGATATCATACTTTTAAAGCCATTATTGCCCAAATACCTGTATTTGTCAATAGAAAGAAGCCAAAATGAGTTTATTAAAAAGATTTGGTGGTACATGACAAAACTGAGATTTTATACTTACTGTGTTGTTGATTACCTATTGCTTACTCTGTTTATATGAAATTAAAACAATTTTCTGAGTACTGGCCCTTCAGGCTCTGATTCAGATATTTAAATTTGAATGGATCAGTCTGCTGCTCATACATCTATAAATTACAGTTTCCAGAAGTGTAATTTTCATGGGTGGGCAGATTTTTGGTGAACATTACTCAGACTGGTAACCTCAGTGGAGAGGCAAGGGAAGAAAAACTCTGCTTTTGCAGTGTAATGAGCAGACACCAAATAATTCTGGATGTGTTCAAGAAAAAAAGATCGGTTAAACAAAGCTTGAACAATTTAAGGTCCTATGTGTGATAAAATATCAGGTTGAAGAGGAATCATAAAAGATCAAAAGCTGAACCTGCTTCCTCTGAGACAAATAGAAGTGTTTGTTCCTAGGGAGATTTTTGAGCCAAAATTCTACAATCCTGAAACATTTCAAGTCTGGGTAGAGTAATCCTTACTAACTTGCCAATTTTAAAAAAAATTAATAAGTGTTGTTGTGATGTTTTTTTTTTGTTTGTTTTTAATGCAGGCTTTTAGCAAAGTGAAAGATTTTCAGAATTAAAGTTTAGTAATATGTCTGGCTGGGTGATTACAATTTCTTCTAAAATATATTTCAGTGTTGTACATGCTAGAGGCAGGATGCCCTGCTGTGGGAGGTCTGCAGAAGACCATTATTAAAAGGATATGGAATGGTGTAAGTGGAATGATACCACTTACAGGCACACTTTTTTCTTATCCCAGTGAGAACAGCTCAATGCTTGATAAAATGAGAATATGTGTTGTATCTTTAAAGATTTTTTTTTTTTTTTTGTGCCATTCTCAAAGATGTCAGGAGAAGGCTGTGGCACCAGCTGCCTCTGTTCTTTCCTGTAGCCTGGGCAACGTCTGTCTGCAATGGCAATGGACCTTACTCATATTGAAACACAGGTGTTTTAAATATACAATGCAGTCAACAGAAGGATGGAATGGATGGATATATTGTTCCTAACACTGAGTGATTAACATTATAAAAGCTTTAAATTTTATCCTGGCTAATTTTTATAACAAAAATTAAAACTTAAGGATGTCTGTTTTACAGTCAAATTTTCAGTGGTTCAGGCTTTGCTGCAAGTGTTTAATAAAAATACTTATTTAAAAACCCCAAACCAGCTGTTTTAGTTGGACTAGAAAGGGAATGTCATGTGGAAAATGCTACAGTTAAAATCCTGTAACTTGACCTTGAAGGTTTGTTTTCTTTGGTGGAAGGGTTTGTTTGTATTTAAACTGAGCCTTCTGTTTGGTTTTGTATCAGAGAATTCCTGCTCTTATTACTTCAAAAAATGTGGACCAGTTCACAGGTGAACAAAACCATGTTGGTGGGTTTTTATAACTTAACTGTGGGTTCATGCTAAGGCAGGGAGTACAAAGCAGCAGAAATAATGTGCATGGTTATATTGTAATGTTGTCTTTATGATTCAGCTGAAAGAGCCAGCTGGTACTTGGTGAAGGCGCTTGAATCTGTAGGAGCCAGTGCAGTACCTGCTGCCTTTGTTTTGATGAAGTGCTGTTCAGGAGTTTTTAAAAATCTGTTGTAGGATCTATGAAGGAATTCTGACCCCATGTGTACAGACATTTACAGAACTCTGGCCTGTGTAGATACATTTGCTCACATTTTGTGGTTTCTATCTCCTCACAAGTGCTTTCTATTGTGTTCTTCTTTCCCTTCATATACATTTGTGTATGCGTATTTTAATTTGGTCATATTTTTGCTATATGAAAGCCAAATTTTAACGCAAAAACATTTATGTGAAACATTTGCAAAGATGGTAGTGGCTGTGTACAGTGGCCTGTCCTGTTCTGGATAATTTTGTGTGAATCCAGACTTATATTGCTTATATGGAGGTGGTAGAATTGGAGATATTAAACAGACTAGGGTATTTTCCAGCTGTGTATGTCATCTGTGAAAAGTAAGTACATCACTGAATCAAAAGTCCAGCTTGGAAGTGTCTCAGTTTTAGCAAGTTTGAATTTCTGTTCCATACTCCTACGCCTTCATTACATAAGCAGTGGTTGGAATTGATAAAGGTTAGTGCTAAAGAAGAGGCATTTTGCTTTCGAACTCATGAAGGCAGCCTCATCTGCCTGCTTTAGTCTTCTCTTCTATGCCATTTCTTTTTTAACAGTATATCAAGAGACCTCAGCATTTCTCGTTATACCTCCAGCCATGTCTGACCTCCGTTCTCAATCCACATGTAGAATCAGCTGAATGGTTGCTCTTTGCCATTTTGGGGGCGAATAGTAGAGGTGGTAATGTGATCTTGTACTTGTTCTTGAAGTTGTTTTTGAATGGAGATACTTTCTGCTGCTGTTACCTCCAGAGGAGTACTAACTTTCCAGACTTTGAAGTGCCTCTCATTCAGGGTTTTGCTATCCATCCATTCAGGTGGTCAGAAATGCCTTTCTAAAGGCATTTTGAAAGCAGTGGTAATTGGAGAGCTTTTGCTTGTTGAAAATGAAGTTATTGGAGCTTTCTGTTTTCATGAATTCTTACAGCTACTGCCTTGCTCCATAATTCCAAGGGTAATCTTAAAGCAGTATTGTGTTCTCAGCAAATAGTTGTTAAGCCATGTAAGACCCAAATAAATATTTTAAACAAACAGGTCTGCTGAAAACATGAGTAGTGCTGAGGGAATTATATTCTTTTGTATTTTTTCTAGTAAAGGTTATTTATTAGGGTGAGCAGATGTGTACTATTCATTTTTGGCATTCTTTGATAAGCCTGCTACCTCTCCAGGTGGCTCTACAAAAATGATAACTGTGGCACTGCTCCTGTTTTATTTTTATTTCTCTCAGGCTAGTTAGTCACCTGTCTCTGTTCTCCTCATTTAGAGCCATCTGCTGGATTTTGTTGTTTCTGTTTTTTTGATTGTTCTCTATTCTAAAGTCACCAAGGGACCTCCAAAAGAGGCTGATGCAAAGTCTTTGTATGCTTGCTGAGTATTGGACTCATGGATATCTTCTGTCATCTTCTCTGTAGACAGCTTGCAAGTTTTACCTTCCTCAGCCTGTCCTGATGAAGTAATCCATACAATGCTGTTTTACCACTCTGATGATTAATGTAGGGGTTCTCTTACTTTTTTCTGTTGAAATATTAAAAGAATGAAGAACTAGTGATAATCTGTCCTCTGTTGCATTTGTTATCACAAAAGAGCACAAGAACATAAACCTGGCACACAGGAGTTGGACTCAATGGTCTTGGTGGGTCCCTTCCAACTTAGCAGACTCTATGAATTGAAGTTATTAAAACAAAAACTTTATCTACATAAAACTACGTTTAAAAAAGTTTAATCAAGTATTCATTTCCTTTCTGAAGGGGCAAAATAGGGAACGAACTTCTAAAATAGAAAACCTTTTATTATGAGTATGGGAGGTTGTCTAGGCTGTGTTTGGACCTAACTGTGTGCGGGTAACCCACCCCTATGAGATTACATTTAAAATATATCACCTAGCTGGATTTGAGAATGGATGAACCAAAGCTGGTACTTGATAGCACGTGAAACATCTGTGATTGAAGGGCCAGGACACAGTTTCATAGCTCTGCTTCCCTGTGCTTTCCTACTCTTCTTTCCATCTTCCTTGCAACCTCATCCTTGCTTCCAAGACAGCTCAGCTTTCCCATCCCTTTGGAGAGCCAGTACTATGCTATTGGACTGTGTTACCAGGTTTCTAGCTGTGGTTGTGAATTTTATTGGGTAAATATGATATTAAAACTGATTTAGGCAATACAGGAAGAAAGGTGAACACAGGTGAACATACACCTAAACCTTAAATGTTTAACCACATATTGTGTGTGTGGCCACAGATATAGGAAAAGCTGAGAAATCTGATCATCTTGAACTCAGAATTGCTGATTTGTTATTTGCTAGTTATTAAAATCATTGTATTATGTGGCCCTTAAAGTTAAACTGCACTGAGATAGTGTATATATATATTATGTTATATAGTATATAGATTTGAGTTTCAGTTCTAATTCTGCTTTCTTGAATATTTTTACTAGAAAACAATAGAAATGTTTTTTCTTACAGCCATCTGGGATGCCCTTCTCTTTTCCCCTCCAGGTATTGTACTGCAAGCACACTTTTTTTTGCTCTTGCTCTCAGCTGAATTTTATGTTGAACATTGAATTTTATATTGAATACTACCAGATCTTTCTCTTGACTTGCCCCTGCTCTTTCTCCTCCTACTCCTATTAGTTGTAATCTAGTTTGTTCTGTGTAGCTGTTGAAGGAGTTTCTCTTGCCACTAGCCATTTAATTAAGGAAATGCTTGAACACCCCATTATCCTCATTATGGTTACTGCATTATTTTTTCATTACCTGTCCTTACATCCATTCTTGTCCTTCTGTTTTAAAAAATAGCCATTGCCACTCATATAAAAAGAACAGAGATAAATGACAGATGATGGATTTGAGGAGCTAAAGACCTAAGTTCTACATGTTAGTTTCTTTGGTGGTGGTGTGAAGTTTTATGGTTTAATTTTTCTGAGTGGTAGTGTAATGTCTATTCAGGGATTTATTCTAGTAATAGATTATAGTAATCTGTTCAATCAGCAGTGATTTGAGGTCCCTGAGAACAGATGTAATCCACAGGGATAAAGCTACTGGATAATCAAGAGTGAAATATATAATATTTACATAATGTTACATTTTTGCAGAGTATTACTGGGTTCTTGAAACTTTTCTGCATCCCAGTTTGTCTCTGGGGAGATACATATTTTATCCATAGCTTTGAACTGTTGGTAACTGTCCTTTTTCTCTACGTGATTTTTCTGGTTGATTACTTTGCATTTCTGTAATATTGAGCTTTAAACTACAGTAAACAGACTGAAGTGATGATAGCAGTAGTTTGTCATTTGGGATGGAGGACCGTGTCAACATAGTTGAATTTAGTTTGATCTCAATGATTCCCCTCCCTACTTTAAATGTCAGTGGAAGAAATTATGTTTTCAGGAAGAATTTCTGTACACAAGGGAATCATCCTAGGTACGTGGATTTTAGCACTGATGATCTGGAGCAGTGAACAGAGATATGTATTCTACTTGCGTCAGCCAGATGAGGGAAAACTTCCATATGTTTTCATCACTGGAGTCCGTGTTGTTTTTATTTCAGTGTAAGTCACCCACCAAAATTTACAGGATGATATGGAAAGGTTTGGAGCCATTTTCTGTGGCTCTTCACTAACCTCTGAACTGAGTCCCAGAATGTCTTGGTAATGAACAATTTGGTTTTAATGCAAAAAACCTCTAAATGGATGTGACAACTGAGGACCTCTTGTCTTTCTTCCCCCTTCATTTCTCATAATTCATTCTCTTCCAATTTTAGAGAAACCAGCCTAGTGGGTATAAAAAGGCATCTTTTGGAACAAGATCAAAAGTGTAATCCCCAAAGTAGTCATTGGTAACAAGTATATCCCTTCCACTTTAAATCGCAGTACAAATGGGCCATTATCTAAAGCAAGGCGTATGTAATGAATTACTTTCATGAATCAAGCTGACATACGTAACTAATTACACTGAGGTATTCCTACATTGGTTTATTTAATAATGTAGAAATAAAATGTTTTAAGAGAGTCATAAAACAATATAGCCAAACTGGAGGCATTGACCCAAATGCTTTGAGTCCACATTTTTAATAGGTTTTGTGATGAAACTTGCTCCTGTGCCCTGTTTGAGCCAAAGCAGCCCATCAAATTTGAAAGAGAGAGATTGTCAGTTGTAGATTTCCCCCACTTGTTGCACAGCTTTATTTATGTATAAAATGTTCTCTTTTACTACATATCTTCTGCTTTGTGCTTTTTTTTTAAGCATCCTACTGTCAGACCAGAACAGCTACATGAAATGAAACTTTTAACTCACAGGTCAGTGCTCTGTCTCACAAGGAACTCAGATACCATTGTCTAATGAAGAACTTCAGCATGGTGGAGGGGGCATGGCATGCTAGCATGGGAAATCTTTGCATCAGAGTCATGTCTTTTTGAAAAGGAGTGATGAAAACATTAAATAAATAAAAATACATAAATAAACAGCTACTAAATATTTTAGAACTTCACCCTGTTTGGGGATTCACTTTAAAGAAGGTAATTTAGAGATGAGGTAAGTAGAGGGAAAATGCATGTAAACCTTCAGTTCTACAGGTCCTTAAAATACATGTTTTTCTCCTCCTTGTTGTTTTTTAACATGAAATAACAAAGTTCAACTGTTAGTGATGTGGAAGTAGGAGGGAGCTTTATATTATCTAGATTGACAGAATGAGTGGGATGATCAGAGGAATTTCATCTATTCTTTCCAGTAACTTCTGTCTAGGGCAGGGCATAACTTGCAGAGATGTGTTCAGTCTGAGTGTAAATACTTCAGTAAATGGAAATCATGTCACATGTGCTTCCAAGTAATTTTACAGAAAAAGAGATTGGAGAGTAGTTTTCCTCAGTTAGCGAAAGAAAAGCATAAATGAGCAACAGATTGTAATCAAATACATATATATGTGAATAATTTGTGAGTGTGTGTGTGCATGCACATGTATACACATATGTAAACAGCACAGACATGAATGATTACGAGCTGCAGCAAATGTGTTGCCGGCTTCTGGATAGTATTTATCCAAAATCAAGGCCTGTTGATTGAAAGGGGAAAAATTCTATTTCAACCCTGTTTTTTACCCCAACATAACCCAAATAAGTGATTTTTCTTTTCTAGATGTGTCCCTTTTCACTGTAGATGTGCTTTGGGTTTTTCTTGCCTCCTTTCCTCGCAGATGTTGAAAGGGATTAGAGTGTTCTCATATATTCAAACCAAGATTACATGCCATGTAGGCTTCATTTGCAAGAAACAAAGAGAATTTAAATGTTTTTCGTATTGTCAGAGCTTGCTATTTAATTCATGTGTGGTAATGCCAATGAAATGATACACTGACAGTTTCAAAACATGATTTATTTTTCTGTGTGTTTATAAACAAAGTTTTTGTTGGTATCCCTATTTGCCAGCCAGCGTTGTTGTTCTATTCTTGGAAAATTACAAATTTACATTTCTAAGCTTATTCCATAAGGAAAGTATGTTTATAAAATGAAAGCTTGGTTTCTGCTCTCATCTCCCATTCCAGAAGTTGGAGGTGTTAAGTACAAAGCCCAGTGAAATGTGATGTTCTATAAAAATATGATAATTAAAGGACAGACATGGATAGAGAGCTCTGCTTTACTTTTTGACTTTGTTTTCAGAGCTGGGAGGAGGGCCTTTAGAGTTGAGTAGTTTTCCTATATGTGCTTCACTAACGTATTCTCAACAGGAAGAGAAAAACTTAGTTTTGCATTTCTGTTTTCTAATAATTTGGGGGTTTTTAAGGGTGACCAGAAAAAATATTTCTGATGAAGAAAATGTAGTATTTTTTTTTCTCTTCCAAGTATCCCAAACAAGTAATCTTCCCCGACTGTGAAAAAACAAATAAAGAACAAAAATTCTGCTGAGTTTCTCTCTCTCCTGTCTTTTTAGTCTCTACAATTATGCTAAAGTGCATTATCACTGTTTGTTCCTTCTAAAACTTTACAGGCTCTTTGAAGTGATCAGTATGAGTTAAGGGGTCACATGCATAGCCACTTAAACCTGTGCATTATGATGGGAGAAATTTCTACTGAACTTCATGGGGGTAGATGAAGGTTTGTAAGATTTTCAATTAACCTGAAGGATTTTAAAGCATTACAGCTATTGTTCCTGTTTTGTGAGAGGTGAAGAAATGGTAACCTGTTCATTAGATATGGGTAGTATTTAAGCAGGAAAATAATTTTCTCACTACTTTAGGAATGAAATGACTAGTTACCTGTGAGGTTTTGATAGACTTCAAAATAAAGGAAAGAACAGTACTTATCCAAGGCCTGCAGGAAGGATATCAGAATGAATAAATATTGTGACACTGGAAAATAGATGTACCCAAATATTATTTATTCTGGTTGACCATGCATGTGGTATGCATAACAGGTTAATCTGAAGCAAAACCCCATAAGGATTAAAAATGTTAAGTGCTATGGGATGACAGGGAAAGAAAAGCCCTGTGGTTTTGTTCTGGAAGCTTCTCCAGGAAGTGATTCAAAGTTGATACCACAAACTTTAAAAAAAAAAAAAAAAAAAAATCCCATCAGTTGACAGAAGGAAGACTTCAGTTCTTCAGGACACTGGGTGTTTTGCTTCAATCTGATAAAGCCATTAAGGACACATTTAGAGTATTACAAAGATTTTGAGTAGTATAAATGCTCTGTAGGGTTGGTGTCAGGTCACACAGCAACTTAGGTGGGGAACTAGAGACTAGAGGAAAATTAGAGGATTGAAAAATATTTATTGTAAAAGGATGATGGAAGGCTGTGGCCAGAGATGGCAAGATGTTTATAAACAGTGTAAGGTTGTGCTTATGTAGGAGACTGTGCTTGCTCATTGCTATGCCTGTGTATGAGTTTCTTGTACTGGGAGAGAAGAAAATAGAATATAAAGCATAACTCAATTGGATTAAAAAGTTGAAAAGAAATAATGACACACAAGAACAGTGTTCCATTAATGCTATTTTTTTTTTTCTGAATATGGGCAAAATGCTCTAGGAGAAAAGAATATGAAAACCATACAGAGGTAAATAGGGTGCTGAAGATGTATAATAAATATATAAGGGAGATGGAGTGGGTTAGAAAGAAGGTAAACCAGAAATTGTTTTATGTTATTCTACGAATTCTGAAAGGAGGAAGTGAATACTTTCCCTCATTTTCAAATGATGTTGTCTCTGTCCCTTCCTGTTTGCACTTCACTGTGCTGTCTGATAACACCCTCTAGATGGTGATGGGGGATTCCAGCATGTTGAATTTCTCCTGACTCCATGACTTAGAATAGATATCTGGTGTGGGTTTGGGTTTGTTTTTTTAAAAAGTATATATGAAGTTATTTTTGACAAAGTGTTGGCATAATTGTAGGTGGTGTTTGAGCCAGTGTAGATTTAAACACTCAGATGATAAAATCAAATACAGTCATGAAGAAAATGGCCTGTTACCCTTTACTTAAAACACTGCATGGATCCTGTAGCCTTTATTTCATAAGGAGTTATGAGCATACAGCAGAATATTTCTAGGGAACTCATTTCTGGTAGGGATTATGTAAATTATGACTTGGCTTTTCTTTGGGTTGCATGCCTGTGCTTCTCAACAGCAGTACAGTGCTTCAGAGCTCTGTAAGTTTCCTTTTGTTAGCACAGCTAAGAGCCACTACTTGAGCTCTCTGGTAAAGTGAAAAAATCACAGTCCTTACACCAGAGAGTGTTAGAATTTCTTTGATTTGCAAGTAGTTGCAGCTGCTCTGTTTGGAAAAAAAATAAACAACCCATCACTCCCACATACCTTCTAGAAAAAATAGATTGCCATTTTAAGAGTATTTTTGTCTTGTCATATGTAAGAATGGAAGTCAGCGTGTTATTGTTTGTTTGGGTGGGTTTTTTGTTTTTGTTTTTTTCTTTTCGAAAACTGAAATCTTGGTTATTTTTAAAAATACTGAAAGAAGTTGAGTAGTCATCCTTCCTCTTGAAAATATCAAAGTATTTTAAAGCATTCTGTTGGACACAAAGCATATGGTTTTTTTTTTTTTTTTTTTTTTTTTTTTTTTTTTTTTTTTTTTTTTTTTTTTTGTGGTGGGGACATGTTGCTTTGCTTTTTGTGGAATATGTTAAAGATGGTATTGTTGCTCAGGCTTCATATTAACCGTGCTTTAGAGGAAATAGTGGCCAACAAAAAGAGATGGAAACCTGATTATTGCATTATTATTCCAGTGGGGTTTTTTGAGGCTCTGATCCCTTTATCAGCTCTGTGGCCCTTCCCTGGGCTTCACTGGGAAGCCCAAAGCTGGACACAGCGATCCAGGTGTGTCCTTACTGGTACTGAGCAGAGGGGAAGGATCAGCTCCCTTGGCCTGCTGGCAGTGGCCTTCCTAATGCAGCTCAGGATGCTCTAGGCCTTGGTGTGACTGCCTCACAGTCAGCGGGTTATCCATCTGGACCATCAGGTCTTTTCCTGCAAAACTGCTGCCCCGCTGGCCAGGCTCAGCATATACCAGTGCTTGAGGGTAATCCCAGGAGCAGGATTTTGCTCTTCTCTTTGTTGAACTCGCTGATGTTCCTGTTGGCCCATTTTTTCAGTCTGTAGTGGTCCCTCTGAATGGCACCACTGTCATCTGGTTTATCAGGAATGCTTCCCAGTTTTGTATCATCTGTAATTTTCTACTCGGTCACGAATGGAGATGTTAAATTAGCACTGGACCCCACATGAGCCCTGGGGCACACTGCTGGTGACCAGTGTTGAGATGGACTCTTTGCAGCTGGTAACAGCCTCTCACGGCTGACGGTTCAGTCCACCTCACTCTGCACCACTCACTGCCCACTTACCTGGTCTGTACTTGGTTGGTTTCTTTATGAAATGTCCTGGGAGACACTGTCAAAAGCCTTACTGAAGTCAGGACCAACATGTCCTCTCATTTGCCCAGACAAAAATCTCTTTATGGAAGGCTAACAGGTGTATCAGACATGATTTTGCCTTCATAAATTCAGGCTGAAGGCTCCTATTATAATCTTCACATGTTTTGGAAGTTGTTTCCGAGATTAGTTGCTTGGACGCCTTCTCAGGGATTGAGGTGAACCTGACTGGCTTGTAGTTCCCCAGCTTGTAGGTCCTTCTTGACAATAGGACTGACATGTTTCCTCCCATCTCTGTTTTCAGCTAAACTTACTGAGGGAAGATCTTTAGAGTGCAGTTTCCTTTTTGTAATTTTTGTAAAGGCACTTAATTTAGATACTGAAAATAAAATATTTTTTGCTGATTTTTAACGTTACTATGTGTTGATCAAATCTTCATTTTAGAGCTTGAAGCGGCTCTAAATATAAATAAGGCCATATGCTAAAAGTAGTGTACTATATTTTGTTAATTTTTTTTCCTCACTTCCACTTCATTAGCTGAAACCAGCCCAGGTTAATTGAGACTGGGAACTCTATTCCAGACTACCATCTTTAGAGAGTAATCAGTTTTCCTGAGAGAATCACTTGGAGATTGTTAAGAAGGACCCTTGCAAAGGCCTTCCTTTGATGCAAGCCAGAAATCATTTATGTGAGTTAGCAGCTCCCTACTACCCATCAGTATGAATCCAATTCTGGTCATGGGAAGGGGAGCTTGAAGATTGGTGTGAGCAAACCGGGACATCAGTCAAGCTGAATTGATTTAAATCATAATTAAAAATTAATTCTTTAAAGGAATGGAGAAGCTTTTGTGCATAATATGTTTTCCTTGAAGAAGCTTGGTTTTCACCTGCTGGAAAAAAGTGAAATCAATTGCTTGGTAAGTAATGTTAGTGCTTTATGCTAAGGTAAACATTTTGGTTTTTGCACTTTTCAGCAATTATACAGTCTAACACAAGTATAGCTGGTTTCTTAATATTTACACATTCTAATTTTATAAGATAATGATTGATGCATTTTTTGCTTACCAGCTAATAATTAATTTTAATTTGGGATATTTTGATGGAAATTTGATTTCAATTAAAAATACAGAAACCAAACAATATACACTTTCCCCCCAAACCATAATTCACTTGGAAAACTAGTGCATAGGCTAAACAAAGGTGATATCTTTATTGAATGGAGCAGAATGTTTCTGGATATTATGTTCTTCTAGTTTTTATAATTAATAGATATCATCTTGAGCAGGAAAAGTACAGGTCGTTTCAAGACAATTATGATTTTTCTTCTGGAAATGTTAGGTATAAAGTATGAAGTGGAAAAAAGGTGTTTATATTATCCTTCATGTTTTTTAGAGTCATTTTGATCTATGGTTTACTGCAATAATCATGTATTTCCAGATATAAGCAGGTGCTTATTTTACTGTGCAGGAAATTAGTGTCCCCCAGCTTTGTTCTTTATACAACTCTGTTTTGTTGATGGATTTAAGTATTGAGTATATAATTTTTTTCTTTTAGTTCTTTCTTATTTTGCCAAAAGGAAAAATAAGGAAGTTTGTAAGGACTATATTGCTCTTTCTCCTTTTTTGTGAGTTTTGTGGGATAAGGACTGTGTATGTATGTGCAGAGCTTAGAGTATAGTTCAGGTTTCAACACAGAATTTGGTTTGGGCTTCCTCCATTCCAATAATAATAATTTGCTATAAATGAAGGGAGGAACAGATTCTTACCCTGCCTCGGGCAGATTCAGAGAATTTTTAATTTAAGTCTCACCTTTTCTGCTGTTTGCAAGTAAGGAGACACCTTTCCAGTGTTTGGCCAGGTTCTCTGGTGCCTGGGCCAGCAGGTCTCTGCTTTCGTGTCTGGGGTACTCGCCCCCAAAGTACCTGGGCAGATGGCAGGAAAGAGGCTGGAGGATCATCTCTTCTAATTAGAGTAGGAGAAATCACAGGCTGCCTCAGATGTCATGCCATCTGAAATTTAGACCAGTGCAATAGATCTGTTTCCTGGGACGCACTGTGTGCAGTCGAACCTCAAGATGACCCAACTGTCAGGAGGAATCAGTAATGACTGAAGCAATTGGTTGCTATGACTGTTGCAACATGATTGCTTTCAGTGCTGTTTTACTGCTTTATTCTGATGATGAATTAGGCCTAAGATGCTTAGGGGTGAATAAAGAATAGTGGAGTAAAGTGTAAATACATGGGTCTGTAAATCTACCTCAGAATGTGCAGTGTCTGAAAGGTTAATATAATATAATATGATGGAAGTGCTGACAGCTCACGTAGTAAAATAGCTTCCAAGAACTATGTACAAACTTACTTGTGTTGCTAACCAAAAAATCTGATTTCTTTATTTTCATGAATACAATGAGCAATTAAAATTAAATTATTTAAAGAGGTAAAATCTGTGATATTTGGGGTTTATTATGGAAGCCTGTAACCTTTTAATAGATTTAATAGCAATACCCAATATTGTTTGCTTAAGCAGGTTATTGCATGTTTGTATTTAGGGAGTCTGATTCATGAGGGATACCTTAAAGGGTTTCCTTTTTTTTTTTTTTTTTTTTTTTTTCCCCCTTTCTTTTGCAGTGATGGTAGTACCTGCAGCATCTTCCAGATATGGGCAAAGCTGCTACACATATGCACAAGGAATGTTTTTGTTACCTTGGCAGTATTCCTTGTCTGCTTTCAAGTAGCTTGCTGTGGTTTGAAAATATATTAATGTGTATGCTGAACGTTTCAACTTCAGTGTTAAAAGAAAAAAAAAATGTTTTGCGCCTTTGATATTTAATACTTTTTTCACAGTGAAATGAAACAGCCAGTGCAGGATTAGTTGCTAGAGAAGGCAAGATGATTTTGCAGTTACTAAGCTTTCCACTCCTGTCTGAAGGCACATCCTTTACCGAGACCTGTGAAGTCTGTATTTTTTTTGAACTGTCATTTTTTTGTTAAAGATTTCTTTTAGACAGAATGCAAATTGTTATTCCACAAACCAGTAACATGATTATCCTTTCAAAGATGACTTCTGAATGACTCTGCCAACTGTGTGTTCCTATATACACATTCATGCCTTCATGCATTTGAATGATGGAGATCCTGAAGGGAATGAGGACTTAATTTGGGAAGTGATTCTTAGAAATTTCTGAACATGTGGCTTACAGTTTTATGTAGGACCTGATTATTTAGGTTTCTCTACAAACAGAAGGCCTTTGGCTTTGCTGACTTGTTTTATTAAACCATTAACTGACATGCTTTTAAACAGATATGTTTTCTACAGACCTGTTCAATACTGGTGTTACTGGTGCAGCCAGATCTGACATGCAGGAAGAACTGAGCTGATTAAATAAACAAATGCTATTCAGATGGTAAAAGACTGTTCTAAGCTCTGCTCTGGCAATTTTCAACAAGCGCATGAAAAAGGAAATGGACATTTTTATTGAACAAGTAGTTCCTCAGCTTTTAATGTAAATTGTTACTATTCTGCAATGCTAATGCTGCTTCATCATCTGTCAGTAGGTCTTTTGGGGGCTAGACCTCTTCAGTAGCAGTAGTGCTGCTAAAATCACTGTGGCTGCTCTGTGCAATTCATTCACACAAATAAATGAGAAGATGCAAGAGGGGAAGAAGGTGTCTATGACAGTTTTGTCAAATGAAGGCAGATCTCCTTGCCATCTTTCCCTCCAGATTCTTGTCTGCATTGTACTAAAATTTACTTAGGGAATTGGCAAAAGAAGGTTTCGCAAAAAAATTTTGAACTGTTGAATTGTTATGTAATTTTTACATGAATTCACCAGGATGAGACCAAAAAACCTAAAAGAATCTGTGCATTGCTTAAGGCAAAGGATTGTAGGAACATGATTTTTTTTCTTTCAAAAGTGAAGATCTCTGTGCAATAGTACAATCATCCCATAAAGTGGCAGGTTTCTTCTGGGAGTATCCATTGTTCCGTGGAGCCCACCATTGACACGTGAAATGCAGTAGGAGATCTGTTAAAAGTCTTTTCCAGTTTAGATTGCTGTTGTCATGGACTGGTATTCACAGGTGAAAAAGCTTTTCCTGTTTTCTGTAAACTCTGTTGTAGGTGCTTCAAGCAGGGACAATTATTTTGCAAGTTGGTGTCATCTTAATGTACAGAGGAAACTGTTTCAGTTATATTTAAAGTCATAAGAAAAGAAATGTATTTTAGGTTAAAATCTGTGGATTGTTCCTCCCCCTTCACCTTTTGCTATTGACATGAAACTCTTCCTTTGCAGACAAATCATATGGTTTAAGTTGTTGTGCACCATGGAATATAAGGATGTGAGTTCTTATTAACTTTTTCCTGGGTTATGCACATGCCTACAGCTCCAGAAAAAGAGCAGATCAGACAGCACTTGGCCCGCTTCAGGTTTGTCCTTGAGCTTGTATTCCAGTAGAATCAAGCACGAGTGTAATTGAAATTCCAGTAATTAAAATACAGTCAAAAAATTGGTACAACAAGACTTTAGGGTGAGTCTTAAATTCTTTGGTCATCCTGTGTTGGTAGCCCCTGGAAGCCTTGTGCATTGACATGCTGAGCAGAGCTGAGAGTTAATGATTTTAATGGAAAGAATGAAAAACAAGCAGAGTCTAAGCTGATGCCAAGACAGACTTGGCAGGGGAAGAAGGGAATGGTTGATTATCAAATAGAAATTAAGGGAGATTTGAGACCCTGTGAACAAATGCCCCCAGCATTACATATGTAATTGAGATTTCAGTCAGCAGAATGGTGATGGCTTATGTCATAAAGTCGGAAAGTTTTACCATCACTTCTATACACTTCTAGTGTATGGCACTAACACTTCTAGTTTGTATGGCAGCTGTTGTTGCTTGTGAGTCATAAGTAGTAATCTTAAGATCATATCAGTAAAATTTTATGCCATCACTCACCATTGAGTTTGATATACAGTACACCAAAAATGTTCTCTAGAGAAGTTTATTTACTAACAGTTCAGAGGGTTTTACCTTTTTATTGTAGGTAGTTTTCATTTTCTGCATCTGTAAATCTACTCTTTAGTTATTTCATTGCTGTAGATTGTCAAGAAAGGAAGATATTTTAATACAGATATAAAAAGCCTGTAAGAATTACTTGTAGTAAAATTCAGTAACTAAACAAAGTGCACCTAAGATTTAGTGTCTTGTAACTTTACAGTTTATAGGAAACTTTATAGGAAATAAAACACACATGCTTGCAGTGGATGAAAGCTGATAATCCAGCTTTTCCCATATGAAAAATATGGGAATTTAAAAACAGATTCATGATTTAAGACATTGTAAACATGATTATAATGATATGTTGCTTGTCCTGCTCCAAAATTTGAATAATTCTGGAAGATGAAAGCCTTTCTTTTGTGGTTGTAAATAAAAAAACCCAAAACATTCCTGAGGAGTTTGCTTTAGCAGTCAAGAAATAATCTGCTTACCAAGTGACTGCCTTTTTATCACTGGTATATGCAGTTTAAAAAAGGACTGTTCTACTTCACTGAACTGATAGAGTAGAGGAGAGAAAAGGAATTGTTTTCTCTTCTGGATATGTTTGCAATGGATACCCTTCATGCTCTATTTGTGTTTCTGACGGAAAGCAGTGGTAAACCTACCAGAAGTAGAGACAAAAACATGTTGGGGAGCATATTGGAAATGCTTTTGATGTTGTTGATTGCATTTTTAGTTTCCACTCACCTGGCTTCATTTGAGGGAAGGTTATGTGTGCTAACATATGCATTTTATCTTTAAGTCTGTCACAGAGCTCTATGTCCTCCAAAATTCACTAAATAGTTGTGTGGGATCTTTCATGCTAGGTGTTTTAAATTTTTTTTCTATACTTGGTTTCTTTACTAAAAAAAAGAAAGTTGATTCCAAGCTGCTTTATAAGAGGGCCTATTTTACTCTCCACTGTTATTGGTAATTGGTGGTATTAGTAATTTTGCTCTTAGTGTAGTAAATTCTGTGATTATATAGAAGTCCACCCTGAGATGTCCTGCTCACTGAGAGGAGCACTCTGTGATGTGCAGTGAGAAGAATTCTACCTTAGGAATTACATTTTTAGATTTTTTTCAGCTGTTTTATTTTCATAGGGGTATTTGAAGCACTTAAAAATACTAAATGCATTGGCCTATACCACATATCTGACATCTTGCATGACTTTTCCGTGGTTTTGAGCATTTTTCAATAGGAGATGGCTGCTACTCAAGTGACATATTGGTAAAAATAGGGTTTTGCCTAATGACAGAGGATAGATAAAGGAAAAACTTATTTTTCTCTGCTTCTGCCAGTGTTCACCTGTATTAACTTTTTTTTTGCCCTGAAATAAAATAGTATTGACAGTGAAGTGACATTTCTGAATCACTTGGGTGTGAACATCAGCTGTAATTATTTAGGAGACATAGCTGTTTGTATCTTATCGTGATTGACAAAAGTGAAAGTGTTGTGAATAAAATTGAAATATGTTCCTTGCACTTCTAAGTGAATCTGCTTTGAGGTGTTGGGGTAACAAATTACAAATTAAAAACCTTGTTGCTTTAAGAAAAGGAGAAATATTTTATTTTCAAGTCCCTCAAGCAGTAAAGTCACAAGCATCATACAGGTTTTTGTTGTGCTTAATGTTTAATCTCACTGTAGTGAGGAGTGCAGCCAAGATGAAATGTAAGTAAAGAAAAGCATTGGGATAGGAGGAGGAGATGACCTTCCTGAAGTTATGTTTCAGTAATTACATTTGAAATATTGACTCTTGAGGATTGTATTCTGTTTCAGTCCCCTTATTCTCTAAAAAGAGATTGAAGAGAAATTAGTAGTTTTTCAAGAACCCGAGTAATGGAAATCATGACTTCTGTATGAATGAATACTAAAAAAAGAAGTTAAAACATCACAATATTTATGACTGCAGTTTCAAGAATAGAATGAAGATAGTATCTTGTCATCTCAGTCTGATTTCCATAGATATTTCTGGTGTAATCCATTAATTTTAGTGGAAGTTTTTACCAAAACACCTAGAAATCCTACAAGAGTAGCTTGAGATTGTGAATAGAAAAGTCTAATCCATATGGATTTTCTTGGCTTATCCTCTGCCATGAAACAAGATGAAGGAACTAATTGAAATACCACCATAATACTTCCATTTTAGGTAAACCAGGTAGTATTGTTCCAACACACAATTAGCAAGTGGTGTCCGAATGGCCCCTGTGGTTTGTCTGCCATCATATTTCCATCTATACAAAGACCTGCTGAGAAGTTTTGTTGTAATAGGGAAGGAACAGCGTTGTGTTGTGTTTACTAACAGTACACAGCTAACTGTGGCTGTCAGTGAACACTCAAACTTTCTTTTTTAAAATTGCTCTGAATATTTGTACTTTTGCCAGTTAATCTGAGAATAGGAATGCCAATGAGGGGCATAAAATATGGAAACTAATGCTGTGTTTTATATAGCACCTGCCATACACTAGAATGTTAAAGCACTTACTAAATAGATGTTGAGATGAATAAAATATGACAGTGTCTATAAGCAAATACATCACCTGCTAAGCTTTTAGCAATGTAACTGGCAGAAAGCCATGAGCACCATTAAAACTGCTACTGAAAGACTTGGATAGATCTCTAGGGAATAAGCCCTTAATATGTGCTTCATTAAAAGAAATTGTGATAACGATCACAGAAATTATAACAAACCACAATAAGACTGGAAAGACCTCAAGATACTGACTAGTCTGGCCCCCAAAGCAGGTTGAATTTTACACCTGTTTCTTTTTAGCACAGCTGTTTAGAAATCTGCATGAAATAATAAAATTACAATTGGGTCTGCACAAGCCCTCTCTTACAACATGTCACTGTATTTGTAGAAAGACTTCTCCCCTATAACTTACACAAATTTTTCTAACTTTGGTTTTGGTAGATGAATTGCTACATGTCCTAGCCAGGGTGCAGTGTAGACAAGGTTATTCCAAAGAGTGTGCTACTTCTTTCAGATATGATGATGATGAAAATGCTTTTAATTTGTTTCATCTCTGGCTATATAGTCCTAGTATATTCAATCTGTTGACATAATTCTTTCTTTGAGACTTTTAATTTCTGCTGCTGTCTTTGGAGATTGCTAATTATTTTGTGGGGTTTTTTATAAAGGTTATGCCAAAAATTCGACTCATTTATTCCTTCCTGCTAAACAGGACAGGAATGCTTCCTATTTTATGTGGTATATATTCCTGTTTATATACCCATATAATGGCTCTTTCACGTTTCTCTTTTAAATCCCATTTTGAATTTTTATTGAGCTCATGGTCTATTACAAGCCCTGATTCCCCTCTGAGGAAGGTGTTGTCTAGCAGTTTATTTGCTCTGCTGTTGGTGTGCAGCTGGATTTGACAAAGTACCAAAAGTTGCACTTACCCCTGAAAAATTGTTCTGTTATTTTTCTATTCTGTCTAGTTTGACAGAATAGTTTTGGGCTCCAGCCCTGTTATCCAGCACACCTGCAGTGTTGGCTTTTGATGATCAGCAGGTTTAAGTGTGTCCTCTGTTCAGTTCTGTAGGTTGCTTATGGAAATGCTCCCTGAAACTGGACCAAGTTCAGATCCTTGCAAAAACCCACTCAGCAAACTATCTTGTGTTTGACAGAGGGCTAAGTAACAATTTTATTTTTTGGGGGGGGGGGGTGTCATAAAATCAGTGAAGCTTGCCTTCATACACTGGTATTCTCCTGTAGAAAACACCTGCTTATGAGAAAGCATGTGTGAGGGAGTCAGTTACCTTTTCTTTGGTAATACAAGCTGGAAAGCGTAAAAGGGAAATTAGGAATCTTGTGGTTTCTGGCCTGTGATACCTTTTCCCCACTGTTTCTCAGTGGGATAAAATAAAAGCTGAAATTTTTAGTGATCTGATGATACATAAGGAACAAGTAGGAGTAGTTACTTGTAAGTGCAAAATAGAACTTGATTTTTTGCTAAACGATCTCATAGCACAAAAAGAAAAAAAGTTGGAGGTGCTTGTTTGCACATTAGTAGCTACAAATTTGCCAATAGTTGGATGGCCAGATTGTGATCACAGTATTCTGTGACTGTTTTAGTAGCTTTAATTGTCAGGCTTCTGTTGGGCTCCTGTAATGACTGGGTGCTTATAACAATGCAGATCACAGTTGCTGTCGAAGAGACAAATATGAAACTGTCCTTTCAAATATCGAAGAACAGTCTTTTGTTTCAGATTACTTCTTCGCTGGTTTGTATCTTGTGTCATTTGTATCTATAGGAAGAAGTATGTCATGGGCTAAATTTATGTCATGAAGGTATTATTTGTATACTGAAAAATACAATTTTTCAATGTAAAATTGCCTTTTTTTTTTTTCTGAGAGAGAGGGCTGAATGCAGCAGCGTGACTACAGCTAGATATAAAGTCATTGGTACTCTTACTGTAGTGTTTTACTGATGATTTCTTGTTTGCCCATAGAATTATAACAAACACTAATTAAGGTAAATCCAAGTCTGCTGATATTTATACTAATTGCCCACAGATTGCTAATAATAAACTTGTGATTTTTGACTGGAATAACAGGAGCATGACAGTTGCACTGACTGTGGTAAATCTGATGCACATGGAACTTAAATGGAATAAAGTGTGGATACCTTTAGGATGGAGAGGAACAGGGTAATTATTTGAACAGTTGAATGCAGGACATTCTTATGGAGATGTAATTTTATTTAGACAAGATATTTTTGAGTGTACCTGGTATGTGAAAAGGCTGTGTTCTAAAGTTCTCAGTGAATAGATTTGAGTTCAGGCCTTAAGCTGCAAATTCTTGCTGTGTGAGATACATCTAGTGCAGGATTCAGGCATCAGAACTGTGCATGATTTTGTAGTTATCTTTATAAGGCCATGAGCTGGGTGCCACCCTTCTGCAAAGTGGTGAATTTCAGCTGTAAGTGTGAATATATATCATCATTGGACACACCAAAAGATGTATTTCTATTATTTATTTTGAAATTTACAGCACGCTTGAAAAAAGTGCTACAAAGAGCACGTCAGGTTAAAAGACTGCTGAAATTTACTGCTTCTTTTTCTGATGAAACATTATGCTTTACCCACCTCACATGGTATCCAATCGATCATAATAGCAGAGAAGTAATTTGAAACTATAATAGAGACATTAGAAGAGCTTTCCCTAGTTGGGTACTCTGTTGTGAGAAGAAACTGGCTTTAAGACTTTAAGGCAAAAAAGTCTTATTGAGTGCTTTATCGTTATTTTATCTTAAATTCATGTAGTACTAAAGAAGATTGAATGCCCACAACAGGTCTGTGACAGCAATGATAATGCAGGAAACTACCTTTCCTCTACTTCTACCTTAATTAAATAGCATCATCCTGGAAGCAAGAGGTTGTATAATTTTTTTTTTTCCTGCCTGCCTGTACACAGTATTTGATCTTCTCCTGTAATTATGAACAGAGGTGCTGATTGTAATGTTGTATTTTATGTAGGATTTTGCAACAGTCTGTGATTGAAGACCACTCTACTGGATGTAATTCTTCTTTAACTGATATTGAAATGTTAACATCATGCCTTGATTGCTTTCCTTTCCTTTGAGCTGTGTTTCTAGTTAGAAGTAAATGAGAACTGAAAAGACTGACTTCAGTTTCATTTTGTTGAAATTCTAGTCTTCACAGCTCTTTGGTAAACTTTGCCACGGAGTAAACTCACTCAACTTTTTCTTCCCAAATTACTTGCCTTAAAAAAAAGTTCATTTTTTTTGTGGTGTTGCTCTTCAGCTTTGGAGAAAATTTTAACATTCCTATCCAGTCTATTGATCCTTATTTATCACAACTCCTCTTTGTGCTGTCAAGACGTGAACCACACACTGAAAGCAATCAGAACTGCTTGAGTCAATCTAATTATTCTACTCTGTCTCCCAGCAGATGACAGAAGAAGTGGAAAAGGAGAGTTTCTAGCCCAGTTGCCAGTGAATGCATTGAAGTGGCAGAAAATTAAATGCCAGAAAGGTCCAGAATAGCAGCTTTTATTTTCATAATTAAAAAAACCTTCATCCTGAGACTTTTCATCCTTGGCCAGTGGAGTAGGAACATATAAACAACTGGAAATGTTTAGTTGTAATTTACAAATATGAAAGCGCCACATGCAAATTTAATTCAGAGGTATTGAAGTTAGATGTTTGTGCAGTTATGTGTAGAAATCGTTACAGTTGTTTTGAAGAAGTTGAAAGTTCACATTTGGGCATTCAGTAGATTTTTAGATGATTCAGGTTCATCAGATATGATGAATATGATTTTTTCAACTCAGCTTCAAATGTAGTGTCCAATATTCATATTTTAATGCTGCATAGAAAATGAGACAATATGCTATGCTAGGCCAGATTTTGTTATATCATATTGTAAGCTGGATAAATTTTCTGTAAATATTTTGATTCTTTGAGTATACATAGAGTAGTAGCATGAAAATGAAGTTAATATTTTTTTAAAGCCAAATAAGAGAATAACTACAGAGAAAAACTCTCCCAAAATAAGAAGAGTCAATCCCTATGTTGCTTACATGATAGCCTATTCTTGGGAAATTGTCCCTTTGAACTAGCAGGTACAAAGAATAAAACAATTCTGAACCTTCATTTTTGTTTAATAGCTCTGGGCAGTGGTCCCTGGAATTCCAGGAATGTAATATGAAAGTTTCATAATGAAAAAATATTGACACACACATATCATAAATCTGTGGCTATCTGAGGTAGGTGTTATGTAGATTATGTTTTCCCTTGTTAAATGAGACCTGATTTTCCTTACTTTCAGCTTATTGTAGCAGTAGTCTTTTGGTTTTTATGTAGGTGAGGGAGAGGGGTTGTGGCCATACCTTTTTACCATGAAGCTAATTCATTGTTTCCTACCTTACTGCACTTTGAGATCTGCATCTCTGTTCAATAATGGTTTGCTTTCTAAGCATATTATAATGCTTTTAAATTACACTGTGGACGTGCTTCTTCTCTGCCCACTGGTCATCATAAAGATTATAATGTAGGATTATTTGGCACTAATGTGTGGTATCTGTCACTACTGACCTCACATTTCTTCCTGATTGCCTATGCTGGCAGCACCAGGCATGACAATTTTCCTTTCGTGTGCTGTGTCTTCATGTTTTGTCTTTGGTCTTCCTGGATTCAAGGGCTGCTATAGTGGTAACAATGTGTTACTGGTGTACTGGACATCCTCTTCCTCTTTCGTGACATTGGTGAGATTTGCTTTCTTTTTTCCTTTACTCTGAAGTGGTTGTGGGCTTTTTGTGAGCTCTGCTGAGTCGGTTCTGCAAAACTCTTCAGCAAATGCGGGCTGCTGTGCCAGGCTGGCACCAAGTGTTTTGGCCCCTGCAGAGCCAAATCATAAGGCTGATGGTGTGCTGTGGCTTTGAACAGGTTTTCACTGGTAAATGTGACTAAAATACTTTTAATTGCTTGCCTTGGATCTTATTACGTGTTGTGTTTGAATCTCAGGTGACTCTGCTAGGTCTCATAACTGATAGAGGAGAGCCAACCCCCCATGTAATACTCTTTTCCCTGGCTAGACTGGGAGGCTGGCGTGATTCACTCTGCAAAATCTGAGGCAGGAGCAGCAGTGGGCTTAGGTACAACGTGAAACTTCCCCAAAAGAGATCACCCACAAACAGTTTAGTAGATGACAAGCTGACCAAGAGCCACCAGTGCCCTTACCAGTGCCAGGAGGGTCAATGGCATGCTGGGCTGCATTGGGGAGGATGTGGTCTGCAGGTCGAGGGAGGTGATCCTGCCCCTCTGCTCAGCCCTGCTGAGGCCACATCTGGAGCACTGTGTGGATTTCTGGGCTCCTCAGTACAGGAAAGACAGGGAGCTCCCGGAGGGGGTCCAGTGGACCACAAGAATGATTTGTGGTCTGGAGTATCTCTTATGAGGAGAATCTGAGGGAGGTGGGCCTGTTTAGTCTGGGGAAGACTGAGAGGGGATCTCATCAATACATGTAAATATGTCAAAGGCAGGTGCCAAGAGGGTGATGCCAGACTCTCTTCAGTGGTGCCCAGTGACAGGATGAGGAGTAAGGGCCATAAAAATAAAATGCAAGAAGTTCCATCTTAACATGAGGAAGAAGTTCTTTACATTTCAAGTGGCAGAGCACTGGACCAGACTGCTAATCTTAACAATTCTGTGCTTCTGTGGTGTAATTTCCTCACTGAAGTAAATGCTGCCCTTGGTTTTGGTGACCAGAGGTGCAATCCTATCTAGAAGAAAACAATTTGTGAATGGCATGCTGTGTTTTAGGCCGACCCTGCCATGGAACACCTACAGTCCACCCAGTTTTGCATTTCCCTGTTTGCCTCAATAAGATTTTTATATGCCTTCCCATCTTCCCTAAATGTATTCTGCCTCTACCGTTGCTCTCTCCCGATCATACTAAGTACATAATTGTAATTACAATAACATTAAAGTTATTGAGCCACAATAGAAGCAGAGCAATGACTCTGTAATTCTTGCTCAAGGAATGTAGGTTTGAGCCTTAAAAATCTGCACATTCAAGGAGAAGATTGTTTCAATGGGAATATCTCGGTATTTCTGAACTGTTCAGTGTGGTTCCTAATGGGCAGTTCTGGCAAGCTGCTTTCAAAACATTTTGATTCTGTTCACAGTAGCAGTTACACTTGTTAAACTGTTGATAAAATGATATTGCAAGCAACAAAAAATTTCAGAACATGGATTAAAATGGCAATATAGTCAAAACAGTTGGGGAAAAAAAGGTGAAAGCCGAGATGTTGAAATACAGTGGTTTTGACTTGGGAGCTGCTGCACTAATGGGTATAAATAATGCAATACTTTTCCCACAGGCATATTGTACAGCTTAACTGGTTAATGGCTGAAACGCACTTTGAGATCCTGTGTAGAGATGTGCTTTGGAAAAGCAGAGTGCTGCTTAATGACAGTCTTAATGCTGCTGCATCACACTGTTCTGGGTATATCAGTGAGACTAATTGGTGACAAAGTGATTAGACCTATGGATCACACTGTTGGACATGTTTAACATTTGGCAAGGTGACTCTGGCTATGTTTTGGTAAATCAAAATAAATTATTAATCTGCTTTATTTGACAATCATAATCTTATTTAATACAAATTTTAGATTACTTTTTACTATACCATGATGCTTTGGATGCTTTTCAGATTTGCTTATAGTAAAAAATAACCACTGTCTACTTACAAAACTAAGGCTTAAATTTATTATATAAAGAGTGCAATATAAAATTAGAGTATACCTGGCCCTAAAACATACTTACATTATAATTATATAACAATTAAAAAGAAATATAAAATATGGAGTTTGACTGAAGCATTTTAAATCTTTTTCTTTTGCAAGTTCCTCTTAAGGAGAAATGATACTTGGAAACTCCTGGAAGTGATTTAGATCTCTAGTCTGTTTAGGGAGTATAGATTTTAACATCTGATTTGACAGAGTGGTTACAAATTTCTTTCCTTTTCTTCACTATTATTTGTGAGGAAACCTCAAGAAGAGTGTGCTTTTTTGGTTTTGTGTGTCTTTCCCTTGTGGGAATTTTTTTATTTTCCTGTTTACTTATGTGAATTTTCAATAATTAAGTGGCTTCTGTCATGACAACACCTTTTAGCTTGCATGCTACCTGGTAAGCAAGTTTATTTGCAAATAATGTCACTAGAATAAATGTCTTGAAGGAATCAATACTTGAAAACATGAATTCTAGACCTAGAGCAGCTTATAGTCCCTTTTAGAAGTTAGTACCTGTTATTACTGAGTGTGATGTTTTACTCACTCATTAAAGTACTGTTTTCTTCCAAAGCTTATGAATGTGGACAGGCAAATGAAAGTGATTTTAATTTTTTTTTCCTTCCTGTTTTCTGTTTCAAGTGCTTAGTGTGCACTGCCCAAGCTTGGTATCTTATTGCTAACCCCTTTGTATGGCTGCCAAGTTTTGTTGCATAATTTTCTTGACAAATGGCTTACTCATTAATATTTCAGGCCTGTTCCTACCAACCTCAGACAAGTGGTATGCCCCAGGCAGGGAAATGTAGTTCCTTCCTTAGGAGCCTTCTAATCTTTTCCTTAAATGCTTTGTCAGAGCCCATGACAGATAAATGAAGATGGTGCGGTTCAAACTAGAGATGACTTATTTGTACACACGTGACCACACATTTTCCAGCTGGGAGGTGTTGTACTGCAGTGGAGTCTCTGCAGCAAACATTCACATATTCTCTTCTTTATCCATCCTGAAGTCTGTGAGACTTACTGATTCTGAAGGGAAATCCATAGAGATATTTGTCCCTTTCCTTTTTTGATTGGCTGTTGATATATGCATAGTCCTGATAAAGGCTCTGTCTATTCACACTTTCATTATTTCTACAACAGAGGCAGACCAAGGAGTGATACCACAGCTGAGTTAGAGCTTGAGTTGAGACCAAGTTCATGTCACAGCTAGGTCTGAGGTGTGGGTCTCTGGTGATGTTTTGGCTTAAGATGGTAGCAAATTTGTGAAACTGATCTCTTTAAAGCTTGATGTGACAGAAAATTGATATGACACAAATCTTAAAATATTCCTGCTGCTATTTAGGGTTGAAACATCCTAAGAAAGGCTTGTTCAATTTAAATATTGTTGATGACATACATATTACAACCATGAAATAACTCCTGGGTCTAAAATACTAACTATGTTTGTAATTTTATAATAATACTTAAATTATTCTAACTACCCCATGTTGTCTACAGTATTACTAAGGAGGGCATCTGGAGATCTGTGGTAAGTCATAGATTTCCCTAGTACTCCTGAAGAATGGAATTAGAATCTATGTGGATACAGCAGGTAAAGCTGAAGACTTTCCCATTTGTGGTCTCACTTAGTGATTCGTGTTAGCTGTCCTCTCTGGCATGTCCCATCTAAATAATTTGGTTTCCCCTGCTGTCTTTTGCACTGTTACCAAGTCTGCATGTGTCCCATTCTTGATATTTAATAAGTTTTTTTAAAAAATGTATTACTCCCCCTTCCTGTTAAGGCAGATGAGGTCTCTAAAGTTCTGTTATGCCCAAATGGTGTAGCTAATCGGTGAGAACTAGGAACATCCCCCGCTCCACATAAATACTGCTAATATTTCGTTTCTAAACAAATTTAGTTTTACTCATATGAAACTCAATAGGAGTAAAATTCTTGGTGGTGTATGCCTCTAAAAAATACAGATGATGAGTTGCAGATATTGAAGGAAAAAAGAAGGTGGAAGAGATAGTGATAATCTTAACTGCAGTGAGAATTTTATAGATATTTAAGTGTTTCTGTCCCTTTCATCTGACAGCTATTTACAAATGCAGAAAGCTGTTTGGCAACATATTTCAAGGCATTGGAAAAAGAATATTCCCTCAGCAGCCAAAGGTAGTGTTCTTTCAGAATGCATTCCTTTGAAAGATGGATATTTTAAAAGCAGTAGACACATTTGAGAATATTTAGGAATAATTTTTTCATTGTCTTTTCACGGTATATAATTTATAATGTAATGTATTCAAAATATGTTTGTGTAATGAGGATTTTCCCTTAAAATATGGATTTGACTATTAGCTGTTTTGTCTCATTGTGGAGGTAAGGAAGAAGACAGCAATGTCACCAGGAGGTCACAGCCATCTAATTTTTAGTAGTTCTGTGTGCCTTAGTCATCTGCAATGAGTGTTATCACTAAAGGGCCTTATTGACATTTCTTCACTAAATAACAAACAGTTCTAATCTGTGTGAAAAAAATTATTGAGAAATAATTAATTTATAAATGAAAGAAAAACAGGGTGGTTTTTTTTTTGAGGAGGAGTGATTTTTCTTAGTTTAATCTTCTGTCATGCATATATATAATGTCTTTTTCCAAAAATAGTTTCTTTCCTCTGAAATTGCTTATTTTGTTTTTATTCGTCTGGGTTTTTTTTAAGTCCAAATGAAAATAGTGTGGTCAGGCTTTTCACCTTATACTTCTGAATTTTGCATGTTAGAGTTTGCTGCCTTTCCACCCACCCAGAAGTCTGAATTTGTTTGCCTTTGGTCTTTAACTCTTAACGTCATTTATGCTGTGATCTTTCATTATGCATTTATCTTTTGAAAAATTATATACGGTCTTGATAATTCAGCGATGTGATGTACCTGATTAGCTAGCCGATCACAAATTCCAGTGCATGGATACTCTACTTCTGAATTGCTTAAAACAAATTCACTACTACTTGTCTTGAAATCTGATCATATCAGTCTTTGAAATGGCCTCATACCAGTTGGCAGCACAGCTACAGACTTTGCAAGTGTTTTGGCTACTGAAATGGGTTTTACTTGCCTTGAACCATATGTCTAGAAGCATTATCCTTTTAGTAAGTGGGAAACTTATGGATAAACCTGAACGGTCCTGGAGTGACACTGTTTAGCAGGAAGAGCAGAACCTGCAGAAGCCTTTGGAGGCCTGCATGGGGAACTGAAAGTTGTTGCAGTGGGATGGCATTTTGTCATCATTTGCAGTATCTAGCCTGCAGCTGAATGGTGAGTGGACTCAAGGGATGATGCAAGACATTTTGAAATGGGTGTTTGCCCAGAGGTATGTTCCCTTCTACAAAGACTTGCTGTGGTTATGTTGGCCCATCTTGCAGTCCCGGAGGCGCGGTTCAGGTGGTTGAAGGTGTGCCTCAGCAGTGTGGATCATATTTTCTGTGCTTGCCTCCAGGTGCTCATGTGTGTAAGGACATGAGATGCTGGCCTTTGTTCAGACAATCAGCATCTTCTGCATTAGTGGAAAAGGAGTGCATTACTTAATACCTTTCATATTCAGGAAGGTCTTATATGTAGCACTGAGAGAAAGCAGGATCATGCCTTTTCCCAGAAAAGGTTTTTTAGTTTTCTCTCTCATTCTTGTAAGCCTCAGATTGTTGCTGAAGGTGGCATCATGATTAATGTATCACCATTACAGAGCAGACAGCCAGCCAGCTTATGACATATTTTTGCTTCAGTCAAGAAAAATAACAGAATAACAAAATAATAAAAAAGTTATTCTGTTTGTTTCTGGAACTTACTGACAGATTATTAACTAGATGAACTCCAAGGACATGAAAAAATTAAGAGCCAAATACTTTAAAGCTATATTATCTTGCCAATGCTTTGTAGTTCATGAAGTACTTTAATGGTGTTTAGCCATCATCAAGGATATCTGATAATATTCTGCCCTTGGAAGGTCAGGTTCGAAAATGGATCCATTCAAAGTTGTCTATAAGGCTGTTTGAGAAGTCTGTGTGTATTATATAAATTCAGCATGCTCAGTAGAAGTCTCTTCTGGTGTGCAACAATGTATCATCGTTTTAAAATGAGCATTTAAAAATCTGAGCTTGTTATTAGTTTTGCATGCAAAATAATTTGTTTTATCCTATGCAAGCCAGATACGGTCATGGCAATACAATGATATTTTGCTGCTGTATGCCTACATAGTTTTCAAAACTAAAATTCAATGCTTAGCTAAATTGCTAAGCAGACTGGTAAATGTCCAATTTTAGCAGCCTAACATATGTTTATAATTTTTGTTTTAACATATGCTATGTTGGTTGAACTCCCCTCTCCACACATACGGTAGATAAAAGCTGTCACATCACAAAATGGTGGCAGCCCAACTTTTCTAACATTTTCCATGGCACTTCAGAGTCTTGCATTAATTAGTTATTCTTGGATAGGAGACAGACTCTCATCTTTGTAGGATTTTGGTTTCAAACCCGTCATGTACTTGGGTATATGTATGCAGTAGCCCATCTGTGTTTCTTCAGCCATAAGCTGTAAAAAGCACAGGGCAGAGAGAGAAGCGGTCAGCAGGAGCGAGGGTGCCCTTGGCTCACAGATGCTAATACTGAGCAAATGGCCCCAAAAGCTGGCCTGTTTGGGCGCTAGTTTGCTCAAACAGGAGCATCCTCCCTCTTCCACTCTTGCAGGAGAGGTGAGTGAATCACACAACATTGGTGCACAGCACTGGTTTTTTTCATTGTGAGCTGCTAAACTTCCCCTTTGTTCTCCTACTCTTTCAAAGCAAGTGTAAAGAGGAATTTCACTGAGTCTATGATTCTTTCCCAAACCTCAGCTGGGTAGTGGAGAATTGTGACAAATACCACTGCAGCTGTGATAATGCTGTCTTAATCCTTGCTGCACTATGACATGGAAACTTGGATTTAGATATGAAAGGACATTCCTTAACAGTACAGCAGTATGATCCCTTATCAAATCAAGCTGCCTTATGCATGTCCTCCAAAACCATAGTACTTTTTGTCTGATGTATTCTGTCTACTGTTTCTGTGTTGTCAGGCTCCCGACTGCGGTGTACTTCAGCACGTGTAATGTCTGCTGGGCTGCTGCATGGGGAATGGCCCATCAATTGAAATTTCTGTAGAAATGTCACAGGATCTGTGGTACAGGACTGATGTTGCCATGTGCGGTCGTATCGGTGCCTGGTCTATGCACAGCGTGGACAGGCTGGTTCTTGTGCCTTCACCCCTGGGTGGCATGAATGCCACCTCCTGCCCTCTGGTCTGCCTTGGCACTGCTCAAAAGCTCACACCTAGGTGCAAGCATAGTTCCAAGTGTTTTGGCACTTGGAACATAATGTACGAGTCTTTCCTATCCGAGATCAGAGTTGTAGCAGACATCTCAGTATGGAGATTGAGGTACAGCATCCTCAGCTTCATTGGAACTGCTGAGGTGCCCTGGAATGTGTCAATGGTGGTGTCTGCCTGAGGACACGTGTAATAGGTGATGTTGAGCGTGATGCTTGCATATCCACCTGCAGAGGTTTGAGAAACCCCACGGAGAGCTGCCAGCAGAACAACCTGCTCCCAGAGCCCTGCATCTGCATCCAAAGCCCTGTGTTGGCTCCCAGCTGTGAACCGGAGCCACTGTCAAGCCCAGAGCTCAGGACTCGCTGGTGGTGCTGGTGAAGGGCTTTGCCATCTTTGGATTGTAGATAGCAGTGGTGCTTGTTCAATGTCTGTTGGCCGTTTATGTATTTGTTTTCAGCTACAGGACCTGCAGCTGCTGTTTGGCTTACTGTTCTTGTTAGCTGGCTGGCAGACCTTGCTGAGGGATTCAGGTTTTGTCAGTGTGCACAGAAAGCAGTTTTGTTTCCCTGCCAAATGAAAAGCATGGTGGAAATAAAGGAAGAAAATGATACATTTAAACTGCTTTCCCAGGCATTTGGATAAATGTAGACAGAAATAAATAGACATAAATGCATAAATGTCTGTTTATGATAAGTGAACATAAGTAATTAGTGTATTCTTAACACCAGGTATTTATTGTTAAAAGAAAGGTAAAGAGATGTCTTTATTTTCCAGTGTTGCTCTTGGCCTTGGTAAACATCACTTTGATTTGAAGATTTTGTGTACAGTCTGCAGAGTGTAAACATATTTTATGTTCTTTCTTCTCTGTGGTTTCTCTGCCCAAATGTAATTTGTCACCAGTTGAGTTGAACTAAGTCCAATACCATTTTTCTGTCATGATTCTGAAAGAGGAATACATGATTCTGTGGTGAGAGAGGGAAGCAGCAGAGTGTTAGTGAAGGACTTCAATGTTTCTGGAGCTCTGTGTGATATCATGTTAGGGGCACATTTCGTGCTTGCTGTTTGCAGCATTTTGACATTGGATGACTCATCAAAAAACTGTAACTTTTCTTACTGCTCACATTAATTACTGCTCAGATTTTGCTTTGGATTAGAATAATAATGCAGGTAATAATGCCATTCAACAATTTAAGGCCTAATCATAGTGTTAGGATGAAAGCTCTGATAAAAATTCATCTGTAAGTTTTTCTCCTGTACAAGTTTATGAGGAGTATATATCACTTGCTCAGAAAAGAGTGTTTCTGAACTATCAGAAACTGATAGCAGTGTTCCTCATTACAAATATTGAAATATCATCAGGTAAATCCTTGAAGATGTAGATACTGAAATCTGCCTTAAAAATAATGAGTCATAAACAAACAAGCAAACAAGAGTGCGCCCCCCCCCCCCCCATGCTTGTGGTGCGCGTTCTTATTTCTTTTTCCATAAATTTATAATATCAAAATTGTTTATGCAAAAGTTAATCTTCTCATACGGTTGTGTGATTCTCAGAGGAATGATATTTAAGAAAGCAGCAAACATCACAAGAATCACGATAAAGTTATGAGAGTTTTTTTGTACATTATGGTTATGTGTAAGTTTTGAATTGAAGTTTTTAGAAAAATAAATGTATGGGCAGATGGTGGTATTTACTTAAGGGAAACTGAATTCATTATCTGACTAGGACTGGGTATTTCAAGCAGCTGTTTGAAAATGAGAACTCACTTTCCATGAAGGAGAACGTATGTTTCACGAAAATGGAGTCTCTTTTCAAAATGTAAGACTATCCCTTGTTTAGCCTCTTATCAAAGTGGTTTCTGGGGTGTGTGTGTGAATTCGCTTATTGAAGAACATTCTCAGTAATGATCAAGAGCTAATTTGGTGAAACAGTTTTGTAAACTCTTACCTGCCCCCCTGCCAAAGGCAGTAATGCTTAAAAGTTTCAAAACTAGGTAAAATTTGTGGCTGTTCTTTATTTCTAAAGATATTCTAACAGAAAAAGGATTAAACCAAATATTCAGTAATATTACACTTCCCCACCAGGTTTAATTTCTATCTACCCAATTTGGGTTTGTTTTGATTGATTGAGATATAATTACTTGAATAAATAGACCTATGGAAAACTTCTAGATACAAGCCAGAGGAAAGAAAGCCAAATGTGACCATACTCCTTACCTTTTACAGATTTGTTTTTTCTGGGACTCTCTATTCTAGTATGCCTGTTCTATTTGCATACATATTTCATGAGAGTATAAAAAATAGTCTCACCTTGTTTATTTTGTTATTTACTCTTGTTTTTTTTAATGTTCCTGTGGAAAGCTAGCCAGAAATTGTAATCCTGAATATTGAAAGGTATCCCTTGAAGACTGTGGTGCATTTATTACTGCTTATGTCCTTTCTTCCCCCAGATTCTTTAAGATGTCTTTCACAGAAAATTCTTCCACTCAGAAAACCTGTGGCCCTGTAATTCTTGGTTCATAGAGAAATATAAGCCAGTTTGTTTGTAGCAGATGCCTTTCCCCAGTCATTTAGCTTCTAATGCCTCTGGTTTCCCATTCCATAATAAGCAAATTTTAATGCTTAATTATTTTACTGGGAATCTTGGCTAATATTTCTGAAGCGCAACTATAGATTTTCAAATAATTCTTCATCTCAGAATGGGCTTATGCATATGGAGTGACTGAAAGGTTCATTACTCTCAAAATTCTTTAGTTTTGGAATTCTCTTTGAGTACTACAGAGAATGCAGCTGTGTACACATGAAGCACAAAGCCTGTCTGTCAGCAGGGAGGATGCGTAAAGATGGCCCTTTGATGGGAAATGAGTTCTTCAGTTGAGACAACTTGAAGAATCTCATTACTTTGCCTTCCTGGTATCTGACAAGCGTGCTGCCCCTCTACAGGAGTGGAAGCTGTGAAAACAGCCATCCTGAGGAACATATGGAAAAAGGGGTTTTGTGCTCACTGCAAAATCCTAACATTGGTTCTGACTATGTGGAGTCTTTATTGTGAATCTTGTGCAATACTCATATGTGAATTTAATAAGCTGTTTATATATAAATATATGACTTGTCTGACCATCTGTTTTTGCACAGTGGTTCAGTAGTTTGAAAGGTTAAACTGATTTTGTCTGGCATTAAATAAGAATTAGTGATGATTGCATAGTGCGTGCCACATGCATCAGGTAGATGTGGAACATGTTCTGCAGCTTCTGCTAATGGGGGAGATGATATAGCAATAAGTTAATTGCTTATTATAAGCGAGTTCTGACTGCTGAAGGGCACTGTTAAGTTTCCGAGTTTCTCTTAAGTATTATTTGGTTATTGCTGCATGTTTTAATTGGATGAAAAATATTGTTCCACAGAAGGCATAGTGTTTATTCATCTTTAAAGAGCGTCATCTGGAATGGGGTTCAGGCAAGGTCTAGAGTAATTAATACTGGTGCAGTCATGCAGAAGCCTGATAACTGAATGAAATATCCTAGCTGAAATTTGACCACAAGGATATTTTCTGTCCTCTGAAGTCAAAATACTGGTTTATAATGGGAACTTCATCATACTAATCAAGCAGACATTTGGATTTATCTATCCCTAAGATAATAGCAATTCCTGCAGTAACATTGCAGTTCCTAACTCAGATATTTTTAATTTCTTTTCTTTCTCTAGATCATAAAACAGTTTACAATGGCAATGCTCTGGAAATTCATGAGGGTAGCTAAGTATTCTAAAACAGCTTTACCACCAAAAGTAAAGGTAAGAGGAATTCCCACTCATTCAAGGCATTCTTCATCCAAGTCTGTACCTTCAGATTTTGCTGCCAGTGCACCCTACTCAAATACTGTGGAACTGCTTGGTAAATCTTATCCTCAAGATGACTACAGCAATGTCACAGAGAAGATTCTTTCCAAGGTTGGGAAAAACTTGCACAACAGAAAGCATCACCCTTTGTGGCTAATCAAGGAGCAGGTGAAAGAGCACTTCTACAAACATTATCTAGGACGCCGTGGGACTCCGCTCTTTTCGGTGTACGACGGTCTTTCTCCGGTGGTTACGGTCCAGCAGAATTTTGATAGTTTACTTATTCCACAAAACCATGCCAGCAGAAGGAAAGAGGATAACTATTACTTGAATCGTGACCACATGCTAAGAGCGCATACATCCGCTCATCAGTGGGACTTGATACACTCTGGCCTGGACGCCTTTCTGGCAGTGGGAGATGTCTACCGCCGAGACACGATTGATAACACCCACTACCCGGTCTTCCATCAGATGGAGGGAGTGCGCCTCTTCTCCTGCCATGAGGTATGAATTCTCTAGCTGGGGTGAAAGACATTTTGGGTAAGTTGCTTGGTCTTGTGTTTGCTGCAAGCAGACTTCATCTGCATAAACAAGGTTCGTGCGCGTAAGCATGTTACAGCAACAAGGTTACGCTGCACAGTGGGAAAGATCAAGTGGTTTATCATATAGCAATGTTTTTAATTTGCAAAAAATGTAGATGGAAAGTGTTGAATTTGAAAACAGCTGTAAAATTCCCTAGGAAAAAGTGAGAAAATGGAAAGACAATATTATTGAAAGCTGGCAAAGTGAAACATAATCTGAAATGAAACAACTTGTTCAGTTAATGATCTGCACGACTCAATTCTATTTCTGTCACAGCTCTCTTCTGGTGAGATCACTTTACCAAAAACTCTATCAAATCAATTCTTGAAGGACTCATTGTATGGGAGTTGTTACAGCTACTTCCAAAGTACAGTTTTCACTGTTGTCTTTTCTTTTTCTTTTAATAGTGCCAACCTTCTGTAAATGAATGTCATTTCCTAGGGAATTGTTCCATTCTTTGTCTCATCCTAAAGCTGCATTGAAGGATTCATCTGTTGCAGCCAATAGTTATGTGTGTGTGGTGCATACACAGTAAACCCATCAGAGTCCAGAGGCATCAGCTAAAGAGCTCTAGGTTGATATCCAAGACTCTTAAGTTTATATATTTTGTTGGCACAGCTTGCATGTTCTGCAAATGCCTGGGTGTCATTAAGTACCCTGCTGCATCATTGATCAGTGGTAAATATAAGCCAGTTTGTTTTCCAAATAGTAATTGATTTGTATAATTTGTGTATGCTTGTAGCAATACTGTCAAATTCACAGTTCTATAACTAAAACTAGCTTATTCTAATAATACTGAGATGTAGACCGTTCCTAATGTGCTTGCCAATGGGTGACAGGAGCTTGGCAGAGAAGCCTGATGCCTTTGGATGCCTGAGGGAAAACTAAGGTAATCACAGAGCACTGCTTTTCTCCATGATGGAATGGGCTCGTGCTGCCTGCACTGCACATTCCCACCCCATGCAGCTGCTGCTTGTTCCACTGCAAACACATACCTGCCTCTGCTGCCTCTGCAGGTGTCCTGAGAGCCGTGTGCTGCTGAATCCATCCTGCAGCTGCTTCTTTGGTAACCACAAAATGGAAATTTTGCAGACTTACCCAGCCTCGTTTATTTGCTGTTCTTTTCACATAGGCCTGTTTAGGAATACAGTCAGGGTATATGGTATACAATACTATATTAAGAAAATACCATTTCTTAACTAATTTTGTTCATCACAACCTTTTTTTTTTCTTTTTTTTTAACTTGCGCAGAAGTTCAGCCATTCGGATGGAAATATTTTATCTGCCACAAAACTATAACATCAGTATTCTTGCAGGGTGAAATTTCTGCAACCTGAGGTGTGATTGATCATTGAAATGCTTGTTAATGGAGATAGCCCTCAAGAAATGTTGGTCCTAATGATAGACTATTTCTTTCTACTCTACAAATTTAAGAACAGGAATAATAGGATTTGAATACCTGGGAAGAGAGTTACAGAAATGTTTTCTCTGACATGTTCTATCTAGAAATATACAGTTCTTCACAATCTAATACATTGCATTGGAGATTGTTTCTTTTTCTCTTCTTTCTTATTCCCCAAGAATATGATTGAGATGTTATTGGAGAGCTTTCTATACTGATGAAGAAAGAATAGTGGTGTGGTGTACTATGTGTAAAGTGTTGTTTATTGTGCAATATGAAAAATTATAAACCCGAGCATGATCCGATGCATCCTTTTTTGCTTCAGTTCGTGTTTCAATATATATCCCTTTTTACAGTCATAATCACAAGAACCTTGTGGAAAAAAATGAATGTGTCGTTCTGAAATTTCACTGGGGACTGTTTCTATGTTTTGTATTCTGGTTGCCTGTTCAGAATAATCCACATTTAAATAATTCCAGAAGGAACCGTCTGAGTGCAACAAAGACTAAATAGAGGTAATACTACAAGAGAGAAATACTCTGATATTCATTTATTTATACTCAAGCTTAAGCTGTAACCCACTGAGCAGAAATGTGTGACTGTCAGGGCCTGTTACCCTTGTCTCAGACTTTTCATTCCTAACCAGGCTACAGTCTCTTGTGAGAGGAAATTTGCTCAAGTACCAAGGATTAGAATCTTTGGAACCAAGGGAAAAACTGCTAGCTCTTAGCTACAAGCACTGATTATGTTTTGTCTTATGGCCAATACAGTAATTTTACGTGCTATTGTCAGTTTGCTTCTCTAATTTGTTCTTTTGATTTTTACATTTGTTATTCACTGTCTTCTGAGTGTAAGTTACCACAGACCTAAGAAGATGTGAGAAGAAAGCCTAGATGATATTTTAAGAACTTGAATTTAGAGGAATTTGATTCTTGATCTTAGTTTAGGAGGTGTGGGGAAATGTCAGTTTATCCTCAGCTGAAATTTTAGGATAGGATACAAAAGATGTACGAGATGTACAAAAGTGTGTCTCCTTTACAAATCCCAAATTCCGTAGTCATGACTGGGTTAAAACTCCTGTCCTGTGATGGAAGCCTTCAGCATATCTTTATATCAAAGTTAAAATCAGTATGTTGAAGTAAGATCTGGAAAAACAAACTAAGTTTTGCAATTTTACAGTATTTTTTCTGAGATATTTACAGTATTTTTTCTGAGATATTTGTGAGGTCTTTTCTTTTTTGACTATATGTTTTTTCATAATGGTTGGTTGATTACTTTTTAAAGAGAAAAGTAATCTGTAATTCAAAGATGGGCAGGTAACTGATGCATTTCTGCAGCTTAGTATGAGTGTAAATATTAAAGCTCTAAAGAAATTCCCATCTCCCAAACGAACTCATTGCTAGAAGTTAGGATAATTCATGCTTAAATTTCTCATAAACTTTTAAAAAATGTCTGTAGACTGCTATCAAAGAACATCTGAAAATACACTTAGACACTTTTTAATATATTCAAAAGTATTTTAGGTGATTATTATCTGAATGTAATAGAAGAACAGTTAGAAAGTGACTAATATAAATAGTTAAAACCAGAACAAAAGATAGTTTCCCAAATCTACTTCAGAATTCTGAACATGAAATGAACCATTCTTCTTAAACAGTACCCCCAAATGATACCCTTTGGTATTCAATTCCTCTAACATTCCTATTTCTCTTCTAACTCATGTTAGAATTTTTTTTCCTTTGATGGTGTATCGGGGTTTTGGTTGGTGTTTTTTTTGTGGTTTTTTTTTTTTGTTGTTGTTGTTGGGTTTTTTTTGTTTGTTTGTTTGTTTGTTTTTGGTTTTTTTGGTTTCTTTTTTCTGGTTAGTGCTTTGGATTGGCAATTTTGATACTGCTGTAGTCGGGTTTGAACTTGCCAGTTTTCTTGGGTCAATTATAAGAGAAATTATTTTAGTGCTATGCCGTTGCCTTTGGTGCAGTTCCATAATTTATGGAAAAGAAAAAAAAAAAATCTCAACTAAACTGCACTTTGTGCATGTCAGCCAGAAGAGGGAGCCAATATAAACCCAATGGCAGTCAATGAACAGCTTTCAGTTGATAACAAAAAATGTTTGCACGTTTGAAGGGGACTTCATACGGTGTTTTATAGTCTGTACTGAATTATACATAAATTTTAAGGGGAACAGATGCTAAAACACAGGAATTGCTCCTCTGATTTAGTAACCTTGTTCCAGTGGAGGCCAATACAAGATTGTTTAAAAAATGACATCTCATCAGGCTTGTTTGTGCTCAAAGTAGTAGGGATACATCTTTATTCTCCACTGAAATGCTTATGGTGGAAATGAATTTTTTTTTGTTAGGATGCAATGGAAAATGGGTAAATGTTCTAGTTTCAAATAAAGGATTGCTCCAAAAAGTCAGTATTGTACCTTCTAGTGTTTATATCCTGAAATGTAAAGACTCTTGTTCTAGGTAATAGAAGATCAGTAGATTTTTCTCTTTTTGATCTAAATGCTACTCCTTTCCTCATCTTCCCATACTTGAGTACCTTGGCAATATTCCTGATGCATTGTTAAAAAGAAAAAGATGTTGCTTTTATCCTTTTCCTTGTGGTTTGGGATGGTGTGAACTCCTGATTGACCGCTCATCTGAAGTTTTGGGGTTTTTTTGAATCAAGTGCCATGCTGGGTTTCCCCTTGGAAAACTCATGTCTTTAGGTTTGACTTCTCCAAAATCCTATATATTACTGCAGCTTTGGACACTGTGCTTTTGCTCTGACATTGTATCAAAGAAAAGCTCCTTCCTGTCTTTGGTCTTTTTTTTTTTTTTTTTTTTTTTTTTAATCTTCCTATGTAAAGGAATTTAAATCCATTTATAGTGTTCCAGGGATCAACCTATTTTATGGAGGGATTTGGAGCTTTTACAGTATATCTGAGAGTGATTGTGAATGGGAGTCATAATAGCAGCATTTAGCTGGGCACCAAGGACAAATATTTCAAAAGGCTTAAATGACCAAAGAAAGGTACCCTTCTTGGCCCTCTAGAACTTCTGGCTAGGGTTGTGAGCAAAGCATTGGTCCCGAGGAGCCTGAGAGATGACTCTCCTTCTCACAGGGGGCGGCGAGGGCGTTGCAGGAGCAGGGGCACTTGAACTAGATCCACCTTGGTAAACAAAAGGAGCAGCAGCATTACTTTGCTAGAATATTCTGAGGTGAATTTATTCGTGAAGCTGTAGTTGAACTGAGTGGTCACAATGAAGAGCCTGGCTAGTTTAGATGGAACTGGTTTCACTTTCTCTGGTATTAATCCAAGTTGTGAGCATTGTATTATTAAGTATTTTCCAAGTTGCGGTATGTAAATCGTGCCGTAATAAATAGGTCTTCGCTGATCCGAGGATCCAGATTGTGCTCTTTGTTATTTTTAGTCAAAAATTTGACAGTGAAGGGCATCAGAAGGTCTGTTAGATTTTCATGGTGATCCATGGTCTAGAAAGTTTGAAAACTAATGGTGCATCTTTTACTGCAAAGACTTATTTTTTTTTTTTTCCCAGACTTTCTTACTTCTTGTTGTCCAGCTAAAATAACCCAAACAAACCAACAAAACTTTTCAGAATAAAGCAATTAAATCTATTCAATGCAATATTTAAATTGTGCAGGGAAAAAAGAGCAAATTGTCCACAAGTGTATTTGGGAAGTCCAAGGTACTTAAAAGTAAAGGAATTTCTACTGCCGCAGAAACAGAAGTCTATTATAGATGTCTCATTATATCAGGTATCTGTGTAGCAGTGTTAGTTTTCCTTTCTGGTTTGAAAACATCTTTATCATTTTCCCTTTTGATTAAGACTTTGATTAGGTTAAAAAAAAAAAAAAAATCCCTCTACCCCCAAAATGCAACAGAGATTACCTTTCTTTGCTGTAATTGGAGAACTGGAAGGATGTAGAAATTAAGATGACCACCTTCCAGCTTGTGGGTTGAAGTAGCTTTTGCCATTTCCTATCCCCAGAAATCCTTATGCAGTGAAAAGCATTCTGTCGTGCGGATCATGAGCTGTGTATCTCTTTGGTGGCTGAAGCTGACTGCACCAGGGTGTATGGTTACACCTTGGAGCCTGTTTGAGACTGAAATTAGGTTTTCTCTTTGAGCCATCTATTGGTGGCATCATCTTCATCATTCCTGATCCATTGGTTGAGTCTTGAGTTCCTCAGCACATTTAAAATGTTGTGGAAAGGGTTTGCTATTTATGAGTGGATGCAGAGTGCAGCTGTTTGTTCATTTTGAGAGATATTTATTAGGGCCAGTGAGACAAAATCTATTTGGTGTGGCAAGGTTGGGTGTAGTCACGTGCAGATCCTCTTACAGAGATGATCCTAAATGCTGGTTTGCCCATGAGTATAAGTACCTGAGCATGATTTATTCATTATCTTAATCACTGGTGTATGCATGAGTGGCAGGAGGAATACACTACTGCATTGTGGAAAGACAGGATATAGTTACAGATCTCTCTGATCTGAAACCTCCATTGAATGCCATCCTGCAAAGAGGCACTTAATTTTGAATACTGAACGTATGGATAATGAAGGGATGTGAAAATGTCTGTCAAGTGACTGAGGAAACGTAGGGGTCTTTGTTTAAATCACAAATGTTACTTCTGCCCTTCATGCCGGGCTGAGAAATACTGGAATGTGCTTTTGAAGGACCATAGCTCCATTTGTACTTGTCCAGTTAAAACTCTGTCTTCTTGGCATTACATTTTATCAAAATTTATTTTATTTTTATTATGAGCTAAACTGGAGTAAACTTCATGCCACATGGTTAGGTCACTTAAATGCCTTTCTGCCTTCTCTTTTGTAATGCAGCATCAGTGAGATATGCTGCTAAATCCTGGTAAGTGTTAATTTTTTTGATTTCTTCATGGAGATACAATATTCAATGTTTTGTACACCTTCACTCAAAGAAAAATCTTCTTGTCCTTACACTAGACAGACACGTAGCTACTCGATTTATGGCTACAGGAAATTTCTTTCCTACATGCAGTAGTGACTGATTGTGTTCAATACAATAAGATAGTGCATGCTGTTTTAGTCTGCACTGAAGGAATGAATGTATGTGAAAATGTTGTCTTGGATGTGTCAGTGTTTTAGGCAAGATGTTAGGTAATTTTTTTTTTTCTCCATTGGCTCAGATGTGTGTTTGAGAAAAATTGACATCAAAAAGGAGCAACTGCTGGTGATTCTTCATTTTATGCAAGCTTTGATTTTCCTGGCTTTATGTATACAGAAATGTTGAAGTGTTTCTAATCCAAGACATGTACTTAGCACAGTTCAATCATTGTAATAGTGAAATTGGTGTATTGGTTTAAAGCTGCTTGTATTGACATAGCAATGTCAGTGAATGGAGAGTGGGGAATAAATATTAATACAACTGTAAGATATCTCTTTTTTTCCCAGTATAGTCCCATCTGCAGCTGATGGAGCCTCTGTGGGGAATACCAAAGTGCCTCTCAGTGCCTGACTCTAAGGGGGGCTGTTGTCTTGCCTGTTTCAGGGACTTCCCTATGGCTGTGTTTTCAGAGCTGTCTGAACTGGGCTAGAGTCATGCCTGTGCCCAGGGTGACCCAGCCCTGTTCCAATGTGCCAGCTCATCTCTTGGTGGTGTTTGTAAGCTGATATTTGACTACCAAGATGAACTTGACCATTTTCACATCCCTCAGTTTCTTCCCTTCTCCTGGGTTACTGCCCTTCAGGACCCAGCCTGGGTCAGGACGCCGCTGCATGGACCCTTGTCCTGGCTTGGAGAAGGAGATAATGTATATATGACTGGTTTGGCAGGATTAGGGCTGGATTATGATTCCATGTATTTCATGGTTCTTGCATGTTTCCACATCTGATATAAACCACTGAAACAGAATTTTGCTTAAGACTGTAATTGTGATAGCAACATTTCAGAAATAATACAACAGTAAGGAAAAGTATTTCTATGTACTTTTTGATATGCATGCTGTGTTTTAAAGGCTAGTGTCCAGACTGTCTGTTCTTTGCAGTGGTCTGAGAAGCCAGTCTTAAGCTGAAGGGAGGAGTGAAGGGGAAAAGGAAGAAGAGAGTTTCATGTCCTAAAATACTGCTGATAGGTAAAATAGCAAATGTACCTTCTAATGTGTAAGTGCAGTGTATTCTGGTCTAAAGAGGGAACATCTCTGTTGCCTGAAGGGTGTTTCTGGCTGAGTGAGTGAGTCAGTAGGAAAAACAGCTACCTGTATAGGGTAGTTCAGAGCACGAACCTAATTTAGCCACTGTGTTCCTCTGTGGGGGAGCCTGTGTCTTTCCACTGGCCCCCTGGTGAGCCTAAGACAATTATCCTCCCTAGGCTAATGCTGCCCTCTCTGAATTCCCCTGGCTTTCAAAACCACGTGCTGGATGACCGATCTGCCTTGCTGACAGCAAATTAGTTGTAGGGTGGGTATTATCTGCTTGTTCCAGTCAAGGTAGGAATAATGTCAGTAAGAAGAAGGGGGTTTAATCTTTCAGATGAGCACTTGAATAAATAATCTGTTATTTTAAAGTGTGATGCCTTGTTTGTCGAGCTGCTGCCTTTTGGTGAGTGAAGGCATTTTTTTGTTAGACTGGTGGAGAATAATTTTATTTGGTATTTATATTTTCCCTTTTTAATGTAGTATTTTCTGCAGTACACTAAGGACATTAACTGGAGAAGTGTTTCCTCAATCTGCCAGCAATCTCCTTGTGGCTAGCAATAAAAAGTTAAATGCTACTGGTGGGGTTTTTTTGTTGGTGTTTTTTTTGTTTGTTTGTTTGTTTGGGTTTTTTGTTTGTTTGTGGGGTTTGTTGGTTTGTTTGTTTTTTTGTTTTTTCCTTTGTTTTGTATTCCTTCAATCCACTGTGGTGCTCGTCTGCCTTCTATCTAAACTTAGACTCTTCATTCATTGTGTCTGTAGGAAATGTGCTAGAAACTAGTCCTAATTAATTGTATCTAGCATTTGTGGACTATCAGAGATTCACTTGAAGCTTTTGTTTAGAGCATTTAGTGCTCTGAAGGCATCAAACTGCAGTTAAAACAACTTCTGTGGGCATCCATGAGTTGTTAAGGTTGCACACTATTCGTGGCATCTCCTGAGGAAGAACTATTTATGCTGGGAGGCTTAATGGGAAGAAAATCTTGGTGCATGTTTTTTTCCTTCTGTGTGTGCTTGATTGACTAGGGGAAGGTAGGGCAGGAGGGATAGGAAAGGGCACTAGAAACACTTTCACAACTGCCTCTCCCAACTCTCCATACTTCACCCCAGATTATGGGGATTTGGTACAGCTGTAAGGATTTCCAGCAAAAATACTGTTTAGAGTGTAAAACTGGCTGCCTGTCTCCCCAAGACACAGAGCCTCCAACAATGTTGTTTAATGAATGTCTTTTATTGGTCTCTCTGAGAGGATATAGGTTTGCTGGTATATATCTGGCCAGGATCACCTGGCCAGAAACATATGGGGATATGCAGAAAACAGAAATCTTCAATTTGCAGCAGATGTGGGAAGCAGGATCTGAATGAAGAGCAAGTCTTCCACATCCCAAAACAGCTGTCCCTGTGCTTTGCAATTTATCTGGAAACCCCCACATGAGATCATGAATCCTTAAATGACCCACAGACTAAATTCCTGGTCACAAAAAGGATCCTGTGTGTGGGAATATACAGGAAAATGGTAGTCCTTAAATGAATATAAACTGTACCCAGGATGAATAAACTGTAAGCAGCTTAAGTTTCATTAAACTGCCAGGGTTTGTTTGTTTGGTGTTTTTTTTTTTTTTTTTTTTCCTTGTTTAGTGTGGTTTTTGGGTTTTGGTGTTTTTGTTTGTTTGTTTTTTCTTTTTTTTGTGTGTGTGTGTTTTGTTTTGTTTTTGTGGGGGTTTTTTTAGTTAGTTTGGTTAGGTTGATTTGGGTGGTTTTTGTTTAGTTTTATGGTTTTGTTTCTTTTTGTTGTTTTGGTATTTCTTTTATATCATTGAAGTACTAAAAGAGTTGAAGTTCTGATAAATGCCATTGTGTTCATTGTGGTTTGTAATTTTTGGGGTGTAAATTTTCATACACTTTACAGAGTACTTGGTTCTGCATGATAACTTTCGAAGTAACTGAATCAGAAAAATTGATATGCTTATTTTGTAAATTATTATTTTCCTATAACTAATCTTATTATTTGAAGATATAGTACAGAAATAAACCAGATTTAATTATTTGGGTATTTTTGTTTTTACGATAATTCATCCCTGCATTTAGTGAACAGAATTTGTATGAAGTCAGTCTTTGTTTTTCAGTGAAGACTTAGCAGGTAAGATTCCCACTTAAGTCAATGAAACTTCATTCTTCATTTTCATTCGGGAGATCACTGATGCAAAACACGGTGTCTTTGTGGTTTTGTTGTAGTTATTCTCCAGCATTAAAGATGGAGAAGGTTTACAGCTGTTTGAGCAAGGCCATCGCACTGCACACAAGCAGGAGTGTCACACCATGGAGGCAGTGAGGCTGGTGGAGTTCAACCTGAAGCAAGTGCTCACGAAGCTCATGACTCACATCTTTGGTGATGGTAGGTTCTTGCACCTTTTCCCCCAGATTGCCCATGACTGTATTAATTTGGGCTTTTGAGAAACATTTTGCTGCCTACCACAGACAGGAAGCCTAGGGGTTGTGTTGGCAGCTGGTAGTACAGAAACAGCCAGGTGGGTTTTTCTCAAGAGGCTTCTCTGGGTTTTTCTAAATACTGGTGCACACTACACTGTGCTGACTTGTTACCCTGGTTTTTCTGAGCCTTTTGATTTTCTTAAATGGAGTCAGAACTTTTTAGTTACTGTACAATATTAGAAGCAGTTCTACCTTTTTCCCACAGATGTAACATAAACAAATCCTTTGTTTTTCATTCTCTGTCCTTTGTTTGCATATTTCTAACCTGAAAACAATTGTAACTGACAATTGGTCTAGCCACTGAGGCTGAGGGGTGGAAACCCCAAAAAGCCAATCTTCTGCTAGACCCACAAATGTATAAAAAGTAAGAAATAAACAAAGGGGCTCTCTTCTCTCCGCTCTCAGCTGGGAGCTGGATCGGAAGAACCTCTGCGAAAATCTCTTGTCTGCGTGTGATTGCTTTGTGTGTCTCAGTGACACTGACTCAACAGGTTTTTGGGACAATGTGTTGGTGTGCAGCATGTCAGAGTCACAGCTTGGGCACGAGTACAGGTGGGGCCGAGTGGAGACCCAGCTGCAAGCAGTGGTCTGGCAGAAGCTGTGTGCTGAAGGTCTGTCAGTGTAGGTTTTGCGAGGAGAGCCAACTCCAACTCCAGCATAGAGCTGTGCAGGATCCCCTCTGCTCCATCCTCGTGGGCCTCCCATGTCCCTGGAGGGATGGAGCGTGGGTGGAGCCTCACATCTGGGGTGCATGAGAGCTGGGGTGCAGCTGGGCAGCATTCAGATCCCACAGCAGCAGCATGGGGGTGGGCAGGAGCAGGGAAGGAGCGCGTGTGTCCGTGTGCTGCTCCAATGCGTGCATGCACACGGCGCCGTGAGCAGTTCCCTGGTGCAGATAAATTAAACCTTCCAGCTGAGGGCAGACCATGTTTGCCAAGTTCACATCAAGCTGAACAATAATTGTCTTTTGGTACTTAGAGTGGAATGAGGAAGGGTAATGAATGTGTATATGAATGAAGTATTCTCTCCTCAGAAATACCTGCTTTCAGAGTCAGGAACTGAATTTATAAATGGCCTGAGTCAAAATTGCTGCATTAGTGCTATTTCCTAGCAAGGAGGCTGCTCTTCTGAGCTGATTCGTTTTTCTCTTGAGGAAATACTGGGTGGTATTAGAATGCATGAGGTATCTTGCCTACTTTCTAAAGTCTTTTAAGGTGTTTACTGCACTTAGAGCAGTAGTTCCAAGATTGGATTTATAGTGATACCAAGTTCTATATATGACTGCTTGAATATTTTTCTGAGTTTCTAAAGATGACTTATAGCATGCAAAACTTTTACCAGTTATTGCTCTATTCCACCTGGACAAAAAATTTTAAGTTCCTAAGCTCAGAGCTTCTTGTAGGTATATTTTACTTAACAATGACCTTTTGACATATACAAAATTGGGATGAAAGCAAGTAACAGTAAGAATGATGCATTTAGATCAACCTCAGATGCTGAGGATGTTTAAAGTGAGCAATTTCTCAGAGTTATTAATGATATCTCAGACTGTAGTAACATACTTCTCTAGCTGTTGACAGATGCTGCACTTTAAGCCTCAGCATGTTGGCTATTACTACTACTTATACAGTCCACACAGTAGCTAAAAAGACATTAAAATATATTCATAAATTATTTAAAATGTACAAACTAAAAGTAGATGCCACCTTCTTACTGTTGGGATTTTCTATTTCTATACCCCCAATATTTTTTCTGGAATACAAACACAAGATATAGTTATTGAATTAAATTTAATTATAGATATGTATGTGTGTATATATATGTGTATTCCCTGCTGCTCCATTCATGGAGATACTGGAATTCAGAATATTCAAAGTTCATATCAGGCAAAAGATATATGAGATTAGTGCACTGCAACTGTCCTGGGGCACACATAAATAAATTTTTCTTTTGATAACTGTCATCTTTTAACTAGCATTTTTGTCTTTACTTTACACAATACTCTTGATTACATTTTGTATCTTGACTCCTAAAAATTTTAACTTAAAATTTAAAATGTGTTTAAATGTATTTCTCCTAGTAAATTTCTATGTTTTTCCTATATGTGGATATTTCAAAAGGCCCCATGTTCTGTTAAAAGCGAAAACTTAATTCCTTTATACTTGACATCAGTTGTATTCTTTATAACCTGTGCTGTCAGCAGAGTATTGTATTGTAGTGAAGTTGTACATCTTTCCTAGCAGGACATCATGACCACAGCTGCAGTAAGTGACTGAAATGCTGCATTGTTGTACAGTCAACTGTTTTTTATAGGCAGATTGTTTGGATTGTAGATTAAGTCTGCTGTACATGTTAGTTTTTCATAAACTAGCTAGTACCTGAAGTCCTGGACCTGGAAGCTGTGCTTCTGCAGTGCTTCTCTGGGAATTTACTCACTCAGGTTGATGACAGATTGAGGATCTCTGCAGAAAGGTCAGACCCCTGACCTTTGCTTTTTTTTTTTTTTTTTTTTTTTTTTTTTTTCCATTGTTCTAAGTTAGTTTTCATAATATTTAATGAGACAGTTGTTGGGCTCTACCTGATTCCTACCACACTGTTTGGACAATTCACTGTTGACAAAACAAAGTTGCTTAAAAATCACTGTGTTGTCCTGAGGAAGGTCGAAGACTCCATAGAATCTGCACTTACCCTTTGTCGTTTTATCTCTTCCTGGCTTTGCCAACAGGCAAAGAAATGACAGATATTAGAGGAGGGAGAAAGTTCTAGAGCATCCATTTTAAGTTGTCTTAAAAACTTGACAATGTAAAGTTGTTCTTTTTATGGCATTTTGTGGTGGCATGATATGCCTGATTTTGCATTCTACAAGTAACTGTCTTTCAGTTTCTTCCATTTTTCTTTTAGGAAGCTATTTCAAATTCTATACCTAGACATCACCTTTATTAGTTTTCCTCTGTTATCTCCATAAGGTGCACACTTAAAATCCACTAATTAAATTACACCTCTATCTCCACCTCCATATACAGTTCTGCCAGTGTAGGTAGTCTATTAGTTCTCATTTTAGTTACCTAGTTACAAGGCTCTCCAAGATTTCATTGTAGAGTTAGCCAGTCTTTCTCAATTATTGTTCTTTCTCTAACCCCTCTGTAGTTTGCCAAAAGCTTTCTGCACCCTGAGAGATTCAGAAGTAATCTTACTATAGCAAATAGAAAATAACGATTGTGTGCTGGTTCTGTGATTTGTTGCTTTACATGAAATGGCTCAAAATTCACTGCTGTCCCATATTTATCTACCCAGTTCCTAGGCAGTGGAAAGGGAAGACAGGAGATGTGCTTTGACTTATGGCTTTGCCACTGCTGGTTCTCACTGAACTGCCACTGGATAACTTTTAAATCAAACATATTCTGCTCATTCTCCTTCTTAATTCTGTTGTACTGGTGCCTCCTTTGAGTGCACAGAGTGTAATGAGTTTAAAAAAAGAAAAAAATATCAAGGACGTAATGGTCTGGCTAATAACTTCTGAAGAAATGTGAGCTAATGCAGGTTTACATGGGCAGCCAGCTCCTGTCTGCTGCAAGTATGATGAATTATCTGAAACAAGGAGGTGCGGAGTACTTACAAATCGACACACACCTCAAGAGGCCACAGTTCAATACCTTCTGTGCTTCCCAGCACCCTCCCTGCACCCCTCTCCTTTTTCTTCCATGACCTCGTCTCTAAAAATAATCCTCACAGCAACAAAGAGAATTTCTGGTCAGTGAAGACCATCTGGGTCTCAGGCTTTGTTGCTTCCGTGCTGTAGTGTAGCAATAAGCTGCTTTAATGTGTTTGATTTGTTCTTTTTTTCTTTTCTTTATTTTTCAGTGCCTTTGGTCAAGCCTTTTTCATTATGAGACTCAATTAGGCTAGCACTTGTTTAGCTTAATATCTGATAGCACCATTACTTTTGCGTGAAGGCCATGACCAATTCCTTACCTGGATTCAGTGTTCAGAAATAACAGTAATTATTCACTATTTCCATACTGATCTGACTTGTAAGTTACTGTGTTGGGTTTGCATGGCAAGGTTTTGGTAGCAGGGAGAATGCAGAGGTGGCTTCTGTAAGGAGCTGCCAGATGTTTGCTCCATGTCTGACAGAGCCAGTGCCAGCCAGCTCCAAGATGCTGGCCAAAGCTGAGCCCATCAGTGATGGTAGTGGCACCTCTGGGGTAACAACCCCTTTAAAAGGGAGGAAAAAATCCTGCACAATTTGCAGCTGGGGAGACGAACGAGAACATGTGCGCAAAACAGCCCTTCAGATACCTTTGCTGAGACGCAAGGTCAGTGGAGAAGGAGGGAGGGGAGGTGCTCCAGGTGCCTGAGATTTCCCTGCAGCCCAGGATGCAGACCACATGAAGCAGCTGTGCCCTTCCAGCCCATGGAGGACCCCATGCTGGAGCAGGTGGATTCCCACAGAAGGCTGGGACCTTGTTGGAAAACTTCACTGGAGCAGGCTTCTGGTAGGACCTGTAGCCCTGTGGAGAGACTCATGCTGGAGCAGGAGGTTCAAGAAGGACAGCACACTGTGGAAGGGATTCATGCTGGTGCAGTTAATGAAGGATTATTTTTGGTGGGCATGACTCCACCCTGGTGCAGGGCAAGAGTGGCAGAGAAAATGATGGATGAACTGACCACAGCCCCCATTCCCAATCCCCAATGCTGTTGCAAAGGAGGTAGAGATTTTGGGAGTGGAGTTGAACCTGGAAGAAGGGAGGAACGGGGGAGGTTGTTTTCAAGATTTAGTTTTTATTTCCCATTATCCTACTCTGATTTGATTGGTAATAAATTAAATGACTTTTCCCAAGTCAAGTCTGTTTTGCCCATGACTGTAACTGGTGAGGGATCTCTTCCTGCCCTTATCTTGACCCATGAGCCTTTCATTACATTTTCTATCCCTGGTCCAGTTGAGGAGGGGAGTGGTAGAGCAGCTTTGCTGTGACCCTGGTGTTCAGCCAGAATCAGCCCAGCACAATTATGAATGGACCTCTACCACTGGAAGGACTCCCATGAACACTGTGGGGCTCTGAAACGAGCAGGTGTGTTTGTGTTAATGCAAATGATTTCTTTGAACTGGAAAAGTTAGGGAGTTTGTGTCTAGTGGCCAGGCCTTGATTAGATTCAACATTGTGCTCTTGTAAGTGCCTTTTTTGAGACAGATACATGTCTCTTGGCCTCCTAAAATTTCTAGAAAAGATCAATTTTGTCAGTATTTCATAGGCTGTATGTGAAGAAATAAACTAGGCTGAATCAGGAAAATTACATAGTACCACAGGAAGTCTAATCATCATAATAGTTTAAAGTCCTAAGTGGTTTGATTTTCTGAGTGTAAGCAATGCCCATTACTCCTTGGGAATATATTGAGCACCAAGACAGTATTTTGTATCTAAATAATAAATGTACCCATTTATTCTGTGATACTCCATAGAAATGCAGCTAATGTTGCCAAAGGCTGAACACCCTCTGCTTTTCAGTAAAGTCTTCTAGAGCCAAAAGTCTGTAAGAACACTTGAATATAAACTACAGAGGTATTCCCAAACGGCCTGGATACTGTATGAATAAAATTATTGTGGTATGTGGGATTAACTATTAATTTAGAGAACAGAATGAAGGTGAGAGTTGTTTCTTCATTGTGAATTTGTTTTTGTTTATTCAGAATGTTGTTTGTTTGCTTATTTGCATTTAAAACAGAGGCCTGTTAAGTACTAATGTGCACTAAAGTTGAAAAATAAAAAGAGCTTTAAATTCTTTTTTACCTTTTAAAATTTATTTTAATTAATAACAAACAGCTGAGGAATCCTTTTTCCCCCCAGAGCTTCATTTTTTAAGTAATCAGAGGATTAATAAGAAACCGTTATCTGAATGTTGTTACTGAACACAAACTAGTTGAATATTCAATGTAGTTGCTACAGTTGCAAATTTTGCAAGCTAAATAGAATATTTTATATATGCACAGCCCAAGGATTAAAAATGCCAAGATCAGGAAATTTAAAAAATGTTTTCTGCGCACCATACTATTATGTACAGAACTCTTTTCATATATATATTTTTTATTGTCATGCAGACAAAAATGAGCAATAAAGTGATTGCTGCAAGTCACAGTACAATTGTGAATGAAATTTTTGCAAATACTTCCACTTTTCTGAGTTCTGTATATACAATTATCAAAAAGCTTTTTCATTACTCATATAATTTCCTGAGGTTTTTTTTAAGATTGCAGAGAAAATCTAGCAGTACTAGTCTGTTTGTTTTGAAACCTGCCTTGCCATTTGAAACTCCATAGCATCAAGAAAAGTTCCCTGTGACTATTAGGAGGTATTTTATGTTTTGGCCATGCATGTACATCTTTGGCGTAATTTGTTTTTTCAGTTTCTGTAGCCACGTTTCATGTTTCAGGAGTAATCAATGAAGCGCTAATTCTTGAGGCTACATAAAATATTTTTATTTGGAAAACTTTTAGTATGAATAATGTAATTTCATGTGTTACTTTCCTTTTATGAAACAACCCCCCAAAAACCTGAAGATTAAACCAGGAATGTTAACCGTTGCTGTCACCAACTCTACCTTTGCAGTGCTCCTTATTTTTGAAGCTGGACTTGGCTGGTTCTTAATGATCCTAACTCTGATAAGCTTTTGGCTTAACTGAAGAGAAGATGTATTTGGGGTTAAGGCATTAGCTTGGTTTACCGAATTAGCATTTCAGTTCTCTTTCGAGTTTTTATGGTTCATGTTTCTGAGACTTCTTTCCTGACACCTTATGGCTGGAAAAAATTGCTTTGTGAAACAAAATGTCTGTAAATCATTAGAAGAACTAAAACTCATCAAATATTAAGAGGGCTTTGATAACAACTCTGCTTTTGGCAGCACTGAAGACCTTGCCCTCTTCTGGCTGCGCTGCTCTGAGATGCCAGGACTTTCCTTGCCTTGCACAGTGGTATCTGCAGAGGGGCTGAGCTGGGCTGGATGGTGAGGAGTTACCAAGCGGGGCTTTTCCCTTACACTTATCTACCAGGTCCAGAATGCTCTGTATGTGTATTGCGTACCTTAATAATGTACAACTCTGTGAGAATATATTTCTATTTGTGTGTATTAATATCTATTTTTAACTTCCATTTTTAAACACATACAGAGAGGATAGCTCTGTATTTTAATTAAGTTTAGATGAAAAAAAATTATTTGCGTAGATTATTCATAAAATACTAAGTAAAAATTAAAGACTTAGCTTTTCCTGTGAGAAGCAGTTAGTCACTTTCTGGTACAAAGAATAAGAAAATTACTGAGTTTCCCATTATCTTGGTTCATTTTTGTTTGATGCCAGGTGGTTGCTAGAGTTTGACAAATGATTGATTTGGTTTCAAAGGGTGCTTGAATTGCACAAAGCATTTTTCATATTAGAAAAGACATAGTCATTTTTTTTGCGCAGGTTTTAAGATTTATCGCCACCCACAAGTGTTGTAAATTAGTTTGTTTGCTATTTATTTTCTCTGGATTGCTGTAATACATGTCATTAGTTGAAGGGCAAGTTTTACAGATGGTTGGAGGGATGGCCTTTCAAGCGTACACCCTTTCATATTTATTTATTTTTTAAACACTGCTACAGGACTGCAAGTCAGATGGGTAGATTGCTACTTCCCATTTACTCACCCTTCCTTTGAGATGGAGATCAACTTCCAAGGAGAATGGATGGAGGTCCTGGGCTGCGGGGTCATGGAGCAGCAGCTTGTTAACTCAGGTACTGAAACTCCTTTACTTCATTGACATCTCTGTTAGCAAACACTCCCAGCACAATCAGCTTCACAGCCTGGAATGCCCCCTTCTACCCTGCTGAGCACAGGCATCTCTGCGTGGGAATGCTCCTCAGGTAGAATGCAGCCCTTGCATGCTGTGATTTGAGGGTAGCAACTGAGCAAGCGACCTGAAGCCTGCAGACAGAAGGCTTGCCTTTTATTTTGTACAGTAAGGAGACAGACAGATGTCAGCTTTAAAAGAGAACCTGCAAGTTAGGGCTTGCGGCGCTTTTTTTCTTTCCCAAGAGATGTCAAGTGCATTCTTAGTTATGATTTAAAAGTATTAACAGCAAATAACATTTCATAATATTTGGAATATCAAAATGTTTCTCTGTATCTAAAGCATAGAAAAAGGAATGTGATATCCTTCATATTGCTGGGTAAATGGTGGGTGGCTTTTTTGTTCTGTTGCTTTTCTCCTCAGGTTGGTTATTTATGAGGTTGTAAATTGCATTAAAAGCAACCTCATTTATTTTAATTGAAATTATTTCATAGTATTTTTTACCTGACGATTTTGCTTTCTGAAACTGACACATAAGTACTAAAGAAAGAGAGGAGAAATTGGTGGATTTTTTTCTAATTATTTTTTATATGGAGAATTTTGCTTGCTTGCTCTTTCATTTTCTGAAGATAGTCAATTCTTAGTAGGCACAGGACAGTCTACATATGCTCAATCTTGTATTGTTCAGTGTCTTCCAGTACTATTTATTGGGACGTGAGGCTTTTGGAATATAATCCTTTTAATGCCAGCAAGTGGGCTTTCAGATAGCCAACGTAACACTCAGTTGACTTTTTCCCATTGGTTTGCTAAACTGTTGTATTTTCATGTGTTCTGAATTCTTCCTATTGAAGAGGAAGTATGATAGCTACGAATTACCTGATTTTGGCACCATTTACTTGGCACAACTTGTTTCCCTCAAAGTTTGCCTCCATTTTAATGTGATCATTTTCCTTTTAGAAAGATACCCTCTTCCAGAGGTTCCCCACAATGAATTAATGATTTATGCTAATGTTCTCTCAGGTTATTATCTTCATAGTGTGGTAAATACAGTACAGCTTCTAATCAGTCTCGGAAGTGAAAAACTGCTGTGTAATATTGTTTCCATTAGATGTAACGCACCAATGTCCAGGCTTTCTTCTTCAAAAGCTTTTATGTTGCTCAACTCTTATGATTAGGATCCTCTAATGGATTTGAAAAGAGCTAAACTGTGTCTCAAAACAATTACTTTATACTTTTGTGTGTGTGTGAATGGATGTGCATGAAACACCAGAGGTTTCTACAGCAACTTTTTTTTTGGTGGGGTTTTTTTTTTGTGTGTGTGGTGTGGTTTTTTTTTTTTTTTTTTTTTGTTGTTGTTGTTGTTGTTGTTTATTTTTTTTTTTTCCCAGTTTTCTCATGCGAGGGCTTCCATAGCACTTTCTCATCCTTGAAATTTCCCATTTTTTTAAATGTTAGACCAGATCAGGATTTTCCAAGAGAGAACAGCCAGCCTCATTCTTAGTCATTCTCTGGGTAATGGATCCAGCCTTCCGGACCATTCAGATTTTCCATGTTAGCAGCAAGCAAGGTTTCTGTTGTCTTGGTGTATAGATGAGCAATATAATTTAGTAAAGCTGCAAGTACCATCTTCATTAAAGCAAATTTAGCTATTGATTATATTTTAAGAGTTATCTGCATTCAGGAAAGTCTCCTACAACAACAACAAAAAAATAGGAATATGGTGTTATTTACTATTTTCTAACAGTGATTGTATTTCTGACAGTGATACTGTTTTAAAAGAAAGCCATAGAACCTATTACTGTGTTTTTATGTAATCATTAAAAAAATATGCAATACCCCAAAGATGCACTGAATTGTAAGGGATGATGTTACATGTTCTCCTCAGGCTGGTGGTGTTTATCTTCCTGGTTTTGTGTGCTTTCTTTTTCATCTTATATACCTGAATACATAACTTTAATAGAAGTGCTGTGTATGAATTTCAGTATAAAGAAAAGGGGGGTTTTTTTCTGGTTAATCCTGGGAAAAATAGGAAACTTTGCAGTATATTAGAAAGTATTCTCAGTTTTAGGTCCATGGTGAGTATACAAGGAAATGTTGTGGTTCAGTAGATCTAATTTCAATTAACAGCACCCAATGTATGTATTTCTGTACTTCAAGGGTTTGTTATTTAAGATTTGCAAAGCTAGTGTTCATTGGTAGGTGCCTGTCTTCCAAGTCTTTATGGAGTTCTGCAGTTCAAACCTTTGAATACAGGACGTTGCTTGCTCAGAGGCTGTGATCACTTAGTGTTGCTTAGTAACTGTGAAATTGGAAGCAGTTAGGGTGCGATCCTTTGCTGATGGAAATCAATGGCAATGTTCTCAGTGCTTACTGTTGCAGAATATGTTAGCTGGGGATGGAAGCAAGTAAACTGAACTAAAGTTTACCTCAAAACCATGATACTATTAGCCAAAATAATTTAAAAATAAAACCAAACCCAAACACTCTCCCCCCCCACCCAAAAACAAACCCAAGCCCACAACCAAACAACAAAAAGAAGAGAATTGTCATTTTTTGATAAGCCTTCTCATGATGTTTTTAACTCCTGTGGTATACAATAAAATAATGTAAGGGTGGCATACTAGATCCAGCCTCAAGTCCAAGGCATTGCTGTATCATGATGACTTCCCAAGGCAGTGCCTACAGGTGAGTAGAACAGGCATGGTTACAGTGATCCTTCCCTGATACGCTCACTCCTGCTCACTCTGTGTTTCCTGAGCTGAAGATGGTACGTTTGCTTTCAGTCATCATTGTGGAATTTTCTGCCATTCATTTGTTGAAATGTTTGAGTCCCAATAAACCTTTACTCTCTGTGATGTCTTAAATTGCCTAACTTGCTTGAGGAATCGCTTCTTTCTTGTTCTGACCAATGACTCGGAGATAGAGCTCTCCTTTCACGTGAGAAGAGTTAGCGAGTCTCTCTTTTTCCTTGTTTAAGCTACTCAGTTTTTGTTTAGGTTTCAGTTGTAGGTCTTGTCATTGACTCCTTTCCAAGCTGAAGAGTGCTGGTCAGACGGTCCCTCCATGTGGGAGCCTATTCATATGTTGAGTCATGATCACTCCTGCCTGCATCTTCTCCAGACTTCTTTTTTTCCATTTCTTGTAATTCCTAATATTCATTTTGCTGTGTTGACCTTTTATGAGCCTTGAGTTGAAAAAGAAGGGGAGGTTTTGGGATGATGACTGCTGCAGTTGATAGCTTTTTTTTGCTAGCTGATGGTTGAAGCATCCTGGCAGACATTCAGCTCTGCAGGGCAGCTCAGGTTGAGGTCTCATTTCCTAAAATTATGAATCGTGAAGGCTGATGTATTTAGGGTACCAGTAAGAAGAATTGGTAGAACTTTCCTGCTGTATGCAGATTTTTCTATCTTTCTAATCAGAAATTAACAGTGATATTTATAGTCTTATGAAACTGAATTTATTTATTTATATATTTTTTAAAATTTTATTTTTTACTGTCAGCTTAAAAGGAGTAGGGAATGGTGTAGATGTTTGGAAGAGGAGATGTCAGCTGAATTTCTAACAAAGGTAGTTGCCCTTGTTTCTTGTTAATTTTGTGAGTATTTCTACTAGAGGAAAAATCACTAACTCTGTCTAAATATCTTCATGAATACTGTTGAACGTGACAAAAGGAGTTTGTCATAAGTTCTTAAAATCATGGCTTTTGTTTTAAAAGGTGGAAGGTTGTTTGCCACAAAACTTGATTCTTGAAGAGTAAGTCTTTGCCATTTGGAATCCCCTTTACAGATCAGTGGCGGGACTTATTCCCAAAATCCAAATAGTACTAGGTAGGCCCAGGGCTGCCACCTTCAGCCAAATACAAGTCTTAACATGTAGAACTTGTTTGGGTTCAATGCTACAATAAATAAATCTTTCCTTACTCACTGAGGTTTGTCAAAATAGCTATTTGAGTGAAGTAATAACTTTAAAGTTCTCAACTAGTCCACTCCTTTCTGGTTTTGGCAATAGGATTATCAGTCTGGACAATTCTCAATGGGCAGCAGGTTAACAAAAGAATTATGTCAATGTTACCTTGCAGGCACAGGACTATTTTTTTTTTTTTTTTTTTTTTTAATATGTTCTTAAATTGAATGTTAGTTGTGGGTGAGTTAGGTTCATATATCAAGCAGCACGGGGTATTTTGCAGAAGGGGAAATCTAATCTCTTTCATATATCAGGGTTTTCTTTCCTGCTCAGCTCTTGCCTGGTAAATTATATTAAAATGTTTGAGCAGATGGCGCATGTGGCTTCAGTCGTGTGCTGGCCCATGTTCTGTCTCTGCTAACAGCTCTCTGTGGGGACCTTGAAATAGTTAATGCTGTATGTGTTTGTATGGATGTAGTGTAGAAGGGTAAGTATAATGCATTTAAAATACATGCCTGAAACCCTTCAAGGTGAAATTAAAGTTACCGAGGTATTGGTGTATCAAGCGTCTGGGCGTCCCAAGAACAGGAGGTAAAATTGTTGGATGGACTGGTTCTTCCCACAGGAGCACCCAAAGTGATTTAAATCTGCTGCATAAGCTTCACAGCTCCGCATCCCAAATTTAGATCACTGTCTGACCCCCCAAATTTAGGGGTCAATTTAGATCACTGTCTGTCTCCCATACAACCACACTACTGCAGTATCTTGACTATCCCAGCCCTTCTGTGCTTACTCCCCTGAGACCCCTCTGAGACAGCGGTGTCATCGTTCCTTGCTTGTGGGCTGGAGCTGGAGTACACCAGAGGCTGACAGTGCAGACAAAGAGTGCAGCTGTCTTAGTTCAAGTGAGCTTTCCTACTGTCCTTTTTAACTCGACAGAGAATGCAAGCCTTCCAGTCAGATGGAAGCTTCCTTTTGAATGTGTGTGGAGGATTTTGGATCAGTCTGCTTAGTGGCCTCTTTTAATATCTGACTGCAGGAGAAGCAAACTCTCCCAATTTAGGCAGGCGCCTGCAGGTAAAATGAATATCTCATGAAGATACAGTGTCTCAAATGAAATAAAATTAATGGGAAATTAGGAAGTATCTGAGTTTTATTGACTTACCGAGGGTAGCCTGTTGAAGAAACTGAAGTTGAATCCAAGCTTTAAATCTCAGCTCCTGGGTCACCTTTGTCTCCCCTAATCCTAGTGATTTACATTTGCACATACATACATTCGTATGTGTGTATATGTACAAAAATAAATACAGAATGAGACAAATAAAATAAATTGTTGACCAATTAAATACAGAGTTAGGCATATTTGGCCTGTTTTAATTTTGGTGTGTGGTTTTCTACACACATGCACACACCCAGTGTAAATCAGAGAAACTGATTGTCATGTCTGGCTAAGTTGAGAGACCTTCTGTTGAGCTGGCAGCCACTGAAATTTTGTATTGCTCAAACATGGAGCTGGTGTGGAGTTGTGGGCTGTTAGAAAAAGATGTGATTGAATTTTTATCTCTGTTCTTGAGATGTCATACAGATACCCGCAAATGTATGGATGTGGCACATCCAAAGATGTGTGTACCTATGACAATGCTGATCAGTTTATAAGGGAATAAGTAATAGGGCAGAGGACCTGGTTTTCCCTGAAAACCTGTGGTGTTCCACCCTGTCTGTATGAGGAGAGGAGCTGTCATTGTAGTCAGCTGGGTGGCTACCAGAAAAACATGTACTTGACTTTTAAATAGTTTGTATGAAGGCCCAATCATGTAAGTTGAGGTGTGTGGAGTGGCAATTAGGTGTTCTTAGTAGATCACATCTCTTGACTGTGAAGGAATCACCTATAGCAAGTGACAGCAGAAATATTGGTCATTTTCTTAGCATCTTCAGACTAACAATTAGTGCCACCCTCCTTTGTGACTGCAACATAACTGGTGGTTCACTGAGCATCCCAGTCCTGCAAAGCGAGAGAATACAGCACTACTACATATTCACACATGAGCTGAGCTCTAGCTTGGGATTTAAATTTTGGCACGATTAGATCTGGACTCTTAGGACTTTAGAGGTTCAAGTTTATAAAGAGCACATATTTTAAAACTGGGATGACTCTTACATAGAAGTTATTTCTTCTAGCTCCTTTCCTATTGAAAAAAGAAATTGAAGAGAGTTTATTTCTTGTGTTTGTATGAAGATTGCTTTTTGGGGTTGATTTTATTTTGGTTTCTTTTGAACTGAGTGGAAGGAAGTCCAAGTCTTGCCTTGATAAGTAATCCAAAGCACAGAAATGAGTTATACAGGAGGTGATGCTCATGTCAGTCAAAGGGCATGTTATTTTATTTGTTATTTGTTTCTCTTGTTCGGTTATTTCTGGCTACACCGCCAGGTCTGGTGTGTGTGTTGTGTTATAAAGGTAAATCTTGCCTCTGCCCTTCCCTTTTCCTTTTCAAGATAATTTGCCTGTTGTCTTCTACTTCATTTGCAATTCTATGTTTAAAGCTGTTTTTCATCAAGTTTTTCATACAGAAGGAACCCATAAAATTTTTGAAATGTTGCTTTTTCTGATTTTATTACCTTTGACAGATTCATTATCTGTGTTAAAGTTGAGATTCTTGAAAAGAATGAATATAAGCTTTCTTCCAACCTGTAGTGTTTGTATGTATTGAACAAATACAGTATTCCATTTTATGACAATTCTATTATACCTATTCCTGGGAAATGTGTTATTTGTTTACAGGGATATCTTAGAGAAGAAAAAGTATAGGATTTATTCTTGGAAGTAAGTAGTTATTCTAAAACTTGGATGGCCGTTTGAGTTTGCGGTTTTATATTATTTTTCTAGCTTAGTGTTAAGAATAGTAATGCCAGTAGATTTAGAGGGTAATTTCCCTTTCATGGTGCAAGATTACATTTTTAGTTGGAATATAAGTTCCTTATCTTCATAATTTAAGAAACTATGTTTTCTTCATGCTTCATTTCCTCCTGCACAAAAATATACATGACAAAGGGTTAACTCAGCCTAACACAAACTTTGAAATCAGAAGGAGTGTTTATTTGACTGATGGGCACATCTTTCCATTACATGAATAAGCACTCCCTTCAACATACGTGAGGCCTGTTTTACTCCATTTGAAATCTAGAAAAGAAAAAACAAAACAGATAAGCAGTCGCACCATCCAAAGTTTCTGTTGCCTTTGAAGAAGTTTTCCCATATGTATGTATTGCTCCTCCTTCCCTTAAGTTTTTTAATCAAAAGTAAATTAAAGGTTTAGTAATTCACTATGATTTGTCTCCTTGGGATCCCGCAGGAGGGCTAGAGCGCCACACACAAGAGAAGGCTAAATAATGATGAATATAGTTTATTAAGCAGCTCCCAAGTAAAAGAAAGTGGTACTCTCAGAAACCTTGAAGAGCAACAATTTATGGCACAGAAATGGTGTTTCTCTTGGCTTTATTTATGCAAATGAAAATACATCTAAATAATACTATTGAATTACTACACTGTTACATGGTGAATGCTGAATGTTTTTAATCAGCCAGGAGTTGGTTCAATGAGCCTAATATAATTCCTCATCAGGCTAGGATACCCTCTGGGTGTTTTTGTTGTGTTGCAATATTCATTTTTGCTGTTCCCAGGACATTTACCAGGACTACCTAGCTGAGGCTGGAGAAGAGATTTTACAGGCATGTCTCTAACTGTTTCTGACTCTGACACACGAAGCTCAGTTGTGACAGATTCAGTTCAGCTGAGATTAGATCAAGCATTTTAGGAAGTATTTTTCTTCTGTAGATCGCAAATGAAATCTTGGTTTCTCATTTCTGGAGGGGGAAACTTTGCTTAGGATACTTCTATTGTGCCTCATTGCCTGTCTCTGAGGTTGGTAGCTGGTAAGAGGAATGGGTGAACCACCGCAGGTCTGCTGGAGCTGAACGTGTTTCAACTCTTCCCCCTCTCCGCTCTGCAGGTGTACTAAGGAAATAGCAAACCAGTGGCAGTGTGGGGGTGTTCAGCCTTTGGAATTTCATGCCATTTATCAGAGTGATGAGTGGGGCTCACATCTTTAGAGGACAAGGGGTGGGGAAGGGAAAACCAAACATGTCACATAGTCGAGAGAGAGTGGCAGCTTTCTAGTGCTGACAGCCTGGCTGTGGCAGCAGTTCAGGCTGAGCCAGTGGCTCCAGCCTGTCATGGCTCATTCTGCTGGAGTGAGAAGATTGCATTGCCCAGCTGTCGGTGTGCCGGTGCACACTGATCCGCTGCTGACCACGCGGGCGAGCCTTGGCTGGGGACCACTGTTGGAATCACATGTGAGCAGACACAGAACAGCCCAAGAGCCAGGGTTGGGCCACTGCTTCTCTGCCGCTGCCTGCCAATAGAACAACCTTTGCATGGTGTTATAAACTCCAGCTGTGTAGAAATATATGTCTGCCCCACTGTTGCCATTTCTGCTTGTATTACAGACACCGCCTTAGCTTCAGTGTTGCTTGGCCTTCGTCTTCAGACACCCAGATTTACTTTCCTGTTCAGCATTCATAAACAGGAAGTGTCGACAAGTGGTAGAGAGGATTAAAAACTACAACACATGAATAAGAGGGTGTTCAGAAGGTGATAATTCTGTCATGGATAAGCATTTTTCCAGAAGGGAACAAAGAATTTTGATCAGGTTTGATGCTTCCGTGCTGCTGGAAGGCAACTGCAGCACAGCTACAGAGAGGAGACAGCCCGTTCCAGGCAGTGTACCATCTAGTTTGGGGCAGGATTTGCTGGTGTACCCAAAATGAATCAGGGAAAAATGCCAACCTTTATTAACACTTTTCCCCCATGTAAATAACTTTACAGATTACTAATAGATATTAAAGCAATAGCTCTTTTTTTTTGTGAGCAGAACAGATGTCATAAGTTATGTATTCTGATGACTATGAAGTGAGCATCAGTAATAAGTTTGATCCTAAATACCTTGGCAGAGTCCAAGGAAACTTTTGTATGTAGCAACAAATGGATAATAGGTAATCATGGAAGTCATCTTTTGCTTATTTTATTTTTTGGCCAGGTGGGGACTGGAAGGGGGAAAGTGCTTGTTTGTTTCCTTGCTTTTGAAATCATTGGGATTATTTAAAAACTTTAGCTGAATATTTGAAAATCTAGGCAAATTCTGTATTCTCTGGATAAAAATGTTGGCTTTATCAAGAAAAAGAAATAAGTTTAAAAAAAAAAAAAAAGATCCTGATAAAAGCCCATAAACTAGTGGCTGCAGTTTTAGTGCTGTTCAGCTCCTCACCCTGCAATGACTTTTATTTCTACTTTATCTTAAAATTTTGGAGACACAGGAAAAAGTATCTAAAGAATGTGTTTTCCAGCCCTGAAGTTGCTCATTCAAAAGTACCAGTCTTCTTTATTCTAATGACAGAGTTTGTCACTAACATGGTAATTCAGAGCTTTTTTTTAAAATAATAATAATAAAAAAAGTGGATTTACTGATTTTCTTTTAGAACAGTGATTGACGTGACATAGCAGTGGGGATTATAACAGAAGAAAAGTTAGTAGGATCTATTTAAATAAGGCAAGAGACTCCAGCTAGGGCTTTGACTGTACTGGCTGAAAAGTATTTAGCTAAGGAATTATTCCAAAAGAAGTGGTACAATGAGGAGAATCCTTTTCTCATATTAGTTCAGACTTGCTTAGCATTTTTGAAAATGACGGTCAGAGATAAACTCCTGACTGGGACTCCTTTTTTCATCTCGGGGAAATATAGTCTTAATACAATATTACTGCATTGTGCACAGCAAAAACGATAATTGCTAGGATATCTCTGCTACTGTATTAGCACTCACCATATCACAATCAAGATAGAAGCAGAATTACTCACTTTTCCAAGTGCTGAATTGCTTTATAGTCTTACTGAATAAAAGATGGTGATCTTAGAAAGAAAACTGTACATTACCTGTATTGCTTGCTGCTGCCATTTTTATTTATTTCATAAGAGGTGGCGTTTCATGTTATATAAGAGAGTTTATTTTCTCTAGAGTTCTCTGCTTGCAAGATTGTCCTGTGCCCCCATCATGGTTATTCATTTATTTGTCTGGTTCCTTGCAGCCTGAAGTTGTGGCCATGTTCAGAGGAGGTATAGTAACTGGATTGCAGGTTTTGCACATCGTAGGCACGTGACCAATAGGAATAAAGAAAATGGGAGTTTATTAGAGCCACTCCAGAACAGGAAGCTGGAGTTCACTTAAGCCATATGAAGATGCACTGAATTGTGCACTAGTTTTAAACAAAAGTTACTGTGGCTACATTGCTCTCAGCTTTCACACATCACTGGTGAAGTGGAGCAGACTGTGCATAAGCACTTGCTATATTCTGCATATGGCTGATTGGAGGAGCTGTTAGCAAACATTGGAAAAATGTTTTAGTATCCTAAGTGGATACCCAAGGTTGTTCTGTGCCATATATGTGGTTTTATAATAGTATCCAGGTGATGAGAGGTGATGCCCTGGTGACTGTCTGCATTGCTTTAAATGTGACTCTATGAGCTGCTGTCCTAGTGGGACATAGAGCAAACTGCTCTTTTGTTTTGGCAGCGTGTGATGCTGAGCAGACTGGTTTCTAGTTCAAAAAAAAGTATAATTTGTGCTGTTTCTGTTTCTCTGCAGTTAGTCAATACAAAATGATCTTAGTAGAAGCAAGACTGTATATCCTGGGGTGGAGAGAAAGAAGCATTCAATATGTATGACTGTAATTCAGCAAATAGAAAATAGAATGATTTTGTCATCTTTGTGGCTGTCACAGAAGCACTAAGTCTTAAAAACAGGAGAGGGGAGAATAAGAAAGTGTGCAAGATCATCAGTGGCCATTCACATAACTGACAGCTTTTTTTTGGTGTGTTTTTTTTGTTTTTTGTTTTTTGTTTTTAATAATTGTTATGTTATAAAAATTTCATAAACACTGGTGTTGCCCTGGAGGTTTGACCAGATACTTTGAAGAAAATATTATTCAAAAACAAGAGGGAGTGCAATTAGAAGACGAGATAGATGGAAATTTGGGTTATCTTACACCAAGCATAGGAGGACTTGCAGTAGTAGTACAATCAGTCATTTCCTATAGACCTCTGTGGCTGCTCTGATGTTGAACAGAAAATGCTCTCCCATTCTTTCCTCTTCTCCATGGATCAAAAATTAAAAATAAACAAACAAAAAAACCCCCCACAACCCTCAGAATCCTCTCCCATGGCGTTCTTCATTAAATTGATCACTGTGTTTTTCAGAGGAAGGGAAGGAACAGTAGGCAATTACAGCAGGCAGGCCCAGATCATGAGATCATGATGACATTGTTTTTGTAGATTAAATTAATATAGTAATTCTTAGAGGTAGAAATGCAGTCACAATCACTAAAAAAGGACATCCTTCACTTATTTTCATCAGACAGCCTTCTATCTTCTTCCTATAACACCTGTAGGTGTGATACTCAGCAGTGAGAGAAGATCATTAATTCTTTCCTTGAAAGGCTCAATTTTGAAAAAGCTTGTGTTCCCCTACAATGACCTTCTTGCTGCCTTATGATACTCTGCAGGAAGAGAAAATCAGCAACTTTTTCCTTGAAAGGCTCAATTTGAAAAGCAAGAGTTCTCCTACAGTGACCTTTTTGCTGCTTTACTCCCATCTGCCTTTCATTATTTCTGTTCTCCTGGGGCTTGAAAAAAAATGCATGCACCTTAAGTTAGGGAAAAGCTCTGTGACGGCACCATTCACAGGTGGAGTTTAAGGAAGGTGAACTAAGGGACACTGAATCTGTAATTTCTTTTATGTGTTCCACACATTCGTGCAATACAGAGCTGGAAGGGCCTTCTCCCAGGCTCCCTGGAGACACCCAAAAGGCTTCATAACAGAAGAGAGTAATTGCAGCAAGCATGCTGCCATCTGAAGGACAACCCCAAGAAGATTTTCAAACCACAGCTGAGGAAACTGTCAAGGAAGTTTGACAGCAGGGGAGAGATGCCTGCATGAGCTCATCAGCTCTGTTCTCCAGTTCTTGTGGAAGTCTTGTGCAAGACGCTGAATTTTGAGGGTTAGGATTTGTTTCAGGCATTGCTTTACTCCTGGTTCTGGGCTTATGGCTTGAACAGTAAAGGTGTTTGACAGGTGATTGAAGATCTCTGTTGACAGTCTGTGACCTGGTCCATTGACTTTGATTTTCTTGCCCAACTTGTAGAATGACAGTTTTAGTTTGGGTAATCCAGTGTACAAACATGCTTTCCATGTCTGCAGAGGTGTGAAATGGAAGCTGAAGCCTTGCTCTGGGACAGGTGAAAAGCATGAGGAGCAGTCATTCTGAGGGTAAGGGTGGGATTGGAGTAAAATGTATGTTAGGAATAAGTATGAGAAACTGAGCACTGGTGAAAATGGGGAATAAGAAAGATGCGATCGCTGTTTCTTGACAGCTGAAGTTTAAGACACAGTAGGAACTGGAACAGAGAAAATGTTTGAGGAATCACAATCTTTCTGTTTGGGTGGCTTTTTTCTAAATGAAATTTAGGGGGTTTTGTTTTTTTCTGATACATACATGTCATCTGAAAACCCTCAAGCTAAAGTTGTAAAGTCTAATGGCTTAGAAGGGATATATTTTCCCAAGACCTTGCATGCCTCTTCCACGATCCCTTAACCATATTAGACTGCAATTTTCCTGCAGTGGAAACTTACTTTTCCTGCAGTCCAACCTTACTGAAAACTCCTGAAACCTTACTGTTGGTCATCATGCAAATACCCTTACAACATCATACTTCAGGTCCAAGCCAGATTTGGAATACCTGTAGGTGCCATAGGCTTGAGAAAGTAGTAATGTAGAGATCTGCTAGCAGTGTGTTGTCTTCAGCTGCTGACGTGCTTCCATTTGAAACCTCTGTCTCATGAACTCATTGGGGAGTTTTTTGGTGGTGGTTGGTTGTTGGTTTGTTGTTGTTGTTGTTTTGCTTTTTAAGGCATGTGGGGAAAACACAATGGAGAGAGGAACGCTGCTTCTGACTATTCTGAGTGACAGAAATGTGACCAATCTTTGTCCTGCTTAGATGCCCTCTGTTGGACAATAATAAAAGTGGTGCTCCTATGTAGCAATTCTCAGCGGCATGCCTTTTTATAAAAGCTGTATTGCCAGGCACATTTTACAGAAGGGGAAAGTGTGACACTTCTCAATTTAGTGACTTGTCCCAGGTCACCTTACAATCCGCTCAGAGAGAGGCTGGCCCTCCTCAGTTGTTTGTCCTCAGGAGGGGGAGCATTACTGCTACCTTGTCACCTTCCACTTGGAAGGTAACTCTTTGCATTGTGTTTCTTTTTTTTTTTTTTTTTTGGTGCTTTTTCATGACAGCATCCTCTTCTGAACATTTCAGTTAATTCTGAATGTTTATCTCTGGCTGAGAAAGCTTGCTAGTGCTAGTGCTTGGGGTGTTTGTTTGTTTGTTTGTTTTTTGTTTGGTTTGGGGTTTTTTGTTGTTGTTGGGTTTTTTTGTGGGTTTTTTTGTGGTTTTTTTTGTTTGTTTTTTTTTTGTTTTTTTTTTTTTGGAGGAAGCTCTGAGCTGGGGGAGGCAAAACAAACATTCAGTAAAGTATGTCCCAATGTAGTGTGAAAGCTCCCTGAGATTCATAAGACTTTTTTTAATATGACAGCATATTTTCCTGTAACATGTGATTGGCTTGGTGCACTTGGACTGATGCGTTAGAAAAGGTTTGGAAAATGCTCTGAAATGGCATGTTAACAATGTAACTGGAATTCAGTGGCACACAAATTCTGTGTGTTACATTATATTTCATATGATTAAGTGCTGTCAAACTAGGTAAGATTAGTATGTACATGGAGTATCATTCCTTGTTTGTCAAGATGATCATCGACTACCTGAGTTACAACTGCTGAAGCATCACCTGTAGCCATATTATTGCATAATTACAGCTTCTGGTCTCAGTGGCTGGCAAAATGCCTAAACCACCAGATCCTTAGATCTGTTCCTGTTGTAGAAGGTTCTGATATACGATAAAATTACTAGGTTCTCAAATCAATTCTCAAACATTCTAAATATATTTGTAGTCTTGGTTCCATCTGCAGAATGGTATGCAGTTTCGTAGTGATGTCCCGTTTGTCTCTGTCCTGGTGATTAGTAATCATATGCATGAAGTATGTAGCACTTTTTCTGCACTGAATAATATTAGATCCCAGGCATGCTTACTGCTGAAAATTGATTTATTTGATTTGGTGTTTGCTTTCTCTACAAAACTTGCATAGTTAATTGCATAGAAGGCATGATATCTGCATTAAAACTGTTCAGTAGCATTTTCTTGAACCTAACGTCTCTGTTGCAGTCATGGTCGTCTTCAATTTACTTGTGTACGAAATGGAGATAATAACCTATTGACTTTTCACTGTTGCTTCAGGTTTGATCAGGAGTTGCAAAATGCTGTCATACCTAGCAATGGAAGTCAGTTAGCAATTGCAAAGTAGCCTGGGAAGTCAGCAAGTGTATTCAGTAAATCTCTAGCTGGTAGAAGTAGAGTGGCCCAGCCTTGGATTTTAGTGAGGAGTGGGCAACCCATAGCTTGTAAGCAGGCACTAAATGGTGTTCTGTAGGCCTGGCACAACATTGGAAACACAGGCTTTGGAAAATAGACACAGCCTCTATCTCCTGGGAAATGCAAAACTGAGCAGGTCATAGGAAGAGCTGTCTGATGTGGAAGCAAGATATTGATGGAAGTCTTACGGTCAGCATCTTGTCTCTTTGCAAGGGACCATCATCCGGCCTCTTCTGAATCCCTACCAGCATGCCCAGTTTGGGATGGAAAAATACAGGTCAGTATGCTGCCCTTCTTAAGTGGATAACCTTGCTTAGTCCAGGTAGTGATGGCTGGTAGAGCTTTTCCTCCAGCGAAAAGGGTTATTTAGATGTTGTGCTTCCAGAGGCAGAGCACCTGTGCTGTGAAGCTGGAGGGGTTTTTTAATGCTATTAATTGCATAAGTGCAAGGAGCTCCCAAAAGGGGTTACTGTTCCTGAGCATGCACTGAGCAAGTACAGAAAGAACCCCACTGCAGAGCTCACAAAAACTAGCACTGACCTGGCAACTAATGAGCAAACAAGCTGAAAAATGTTAGGAAAAATAATGTAAGTTGTCACTGTGGGTTTCTAAGGTAGCAGCCTTCTGAGTGGTACTGCTCACAATGCTGCCAGTCAGACTGCTCAGAATAATGTCCCTGCTTCAGTGTTATCCAAGGTCTGCGCTGCAGCCACACAGAGGAGACCTTCGCAGGGCATTATTTTACTAGAACATTTTTTATATTATTCTTTTTACTGACTTGAAGATAAAGATATATGCTGACTAGGCTCATGCTGAAGGATTCTGCATTAGCTTTCTGATCAAAATTTAGTACCATTGTCTACCGTAAAAATAATTTTGAGAGGTATCCAACTTGAACAGTTCCAGAATACATTTGTCATTGTAGCTTAGAAGCATTCAATGTTTTTGATGCATTTTCAATCACTGTTTATGGCACTGTAATGTTTTCATAGCATTTGGCTTGGTGGCTGTGGTCCTTTGCTGCATAGGTGGGTATTTTGTGGTTTTGGTGGTTTGTTTTTTTTTTTTAACTCTGCCTAAAACACTCTGCTTTGCAGCAGCTGCGACTTGATCTCATCAAGGTAAAAAGACAGCATTTTTATTGCTGCTGCAAATCTTTCTGCACTGGGTGCTTATAAGTGCCTAGCAATACAGCAGCCTCAAACCCAGCAAGAATGGTTGCAGAGACTGTGGGGGCAAAGTGAGACTAATGCCTATTTCCATCCCCTCTGGTGCGAACTGCTAGGAGCAGAGAAAACCCCCTCTGTCCTCCCCAGCATGTCAAAATCCGTCAGCTAGCTGCTAATTGCCTGTGCAGTGATTCACATGCCATCTGCCATTGCTGGGATCTTTTGTCATCTCTGGTAGGCTATAGGCGGTTCCATAAACTTCATGTGGTTCTTCTGTCAGTGACATGGGCTCGATGCAGTGTGGTAATAGCAGCAACACTGCTACGTGCAGAAGTTAATTAAGAAACTATTTACATGTTGTCACCCTTTCCTTTGGTTTCAGAGGGCAATATCCTTTGGGATAACGAGAGGGGAGGAAAAAAGCAAGAGAGGTTATTCCAGTTGTGTGCCGCTAAGTGTTCCCCCACCCTTGCAGAAAGCAACTCGTGGATGGTGGGAGAAAGATGCCAGAAAGAATAAAAAGCGCGGAGGATTATTCTGTGTTTGTGTATCACCCCGCATCTGCGGCCCGGGGCGAGCAGAGCAGAGCGTGATGCAGTGGTGGCGAGGCGGGGGTGCCCTGCCTGCCCTGCGCCTGGGCACGGAGTGGGGAAGGCACCGGTCCTGTCACAACTTATGTAACGATTGCATAAGAGTGCCGGTGCTGTGACTGTCAGAAACTTGTGGGAAGGACGGGATTTTTCCCTCCCTTTTCTTCTTTATGGCTTGAATCAGAAGCCAAGTCTAGGATGGTGTTATTTACTCCCCCGTGTAGCTGGGGATTCTCTCTCTCTCCCACTCCAAGGGAGCAAAGAGGGTCCTGCCTTTGTTTAATCCTGCCTTGTTTTGCTCTTAATTCTTATTTTTCTCTCTTTTTTTTTTTTTTTTTCTTTTCTCCTTTGCCTGCATTTATATTTTGATAGTCACTATTGCTGCTACCATAGCTTTCAATAATTAAATGTTCTATCAGCGTTTTCTAAAGTCTCCTTGGGTGATTGCTGAAATGACACCTTGTTTTAAAATGGTCTCTTCAAGGCAGAAGTGCTGCAGACTGGTTTTTTCCCTCCCCCATCCAAGCCTCCTTTGAGGATGCTGATATGCATAATCTATAAGTGTGACGTCCCAGGCGCATAAAAAAACTTAATATGTTAATGTGTTTGGAAACGGGGTGGTGAGTGAGAGGAGAACGTGATATTCTCCAGTCGGTCCGCTCCAGTCTGCAGACCCAATGCTGGTTTTTGCAGGGACCCAGGCGTACACCGTTGGAGGGTGTCGTACATCTCAGTCGGCGAATAAATTGCTCCGGGAACAAGAAGTCGGAAGGTGACTGGGAATGCCGGCCGCCTCATTCCCCAGCCGAGCCCTTTGCCAGCTGAGCTGGGGTCACTCGGTTCACGTAGCTTGGGGCAGGCAGTGGCACTTGCACGTAATCCTCGCGGCTCCTTCCGAAGCGCCGTGGCACTGATCCTTCCCGCTGCTGCAGGGCTGCTGGTGCAGCGATTTGTTACGTTCCGGTTGTTACTTGGCTTTTGGCTCGCCTTTTTGTGCCTTATGAAACGCGTGTAATTACCGGAGAGGGGAAAGGCCAGCGCGTTCACCGGGCTGCCGAGGTGATTAGAGCCGTGCCTCCGTCCGCCCGAGGGCTCCCCCGGGGCCGCTCCCGTCCCACGGGCGCACCCGCGGCGGCTCCGGGGGGAGCGGGGCGGCAGCTGCGGGCGCCGGGCGGACAGCGAGAGCCCCGCCAGCCCTCCCAGATGGAGTTTTAATGTCCTTCCTCGCCCCCCACCCCACCCCTCCCTCCCTCTGGCAGCGCTGCTTCCTTCAAGGCGGCTGTCCCGAGGGCGGGATGCAACCGGCGACGGGCGAGGGGGCGGCGGCCGGGCCGCGGGGCTTTGATGGAGGCGTGTGCGCCGCCGGCCGCCGGGGCTTTGGTGGGCGCCGTGGGATTTGTCCGCAGCATATGCGGTGCTGTTAATGATTGAAAAATTACCACAACAATTAGTCATGGATCGCTGAAGGCAAGGCCCCCAAACGGTGTGGACAATGTGATTAAATCCGTGTATGTGACAATTAACTCTCCTGCAGGTTTATCCACCAAGGAAATGGGAAGAAGATGGACATAAAAAAAATGACAGGCGAGAATAATGTGGCAGAATGGACCCGATACAGCTGGCACTATCAATTTTAATCTGACACTGAATTAATCACACTTGGATTAATCCTGTTCTTATTGCACCGCTCTGGTTGCCTGTTTATTTATATTCTTCCTCCATTGTGTGCTACACAGAGGCATGACGGATTTAATTCCTGTCCGTTCCATGTTCTTAAATTTAAAAGGCAAATCCTTCAGCTGTGCCGTGTTTGAGGTAGTCCATGGCGCAATTATCTCATAAAAAATGAGCAGAGTCCAGATGCACCATGCCATGAATCCCCTTCTGTATCACAGCTGAGTAATTCTCAATAAACATTTGTTCACCCAGTATTCTCGCTGGGTAGATCTCATCCTGCCTGTCTGTCCAGCCAGCAAGACATGCAGACACTCAAGTAATGCTTTGCCTGTGTGTTTATGTTGCCACTGGGTAAAATTTCGTGCACATTCATTGGTGGTTCTTGTGGCTCATGATTTTATTTTGAGGGAGCAAAAGCAACACTTTTGTAGTGCTTCAATGTTATGTTGCTTTCCAGACTGGAACTGGAAGAAGATCTGGTACACAAGCCTAAGAGGACAGGTATAGAAGATCTGGCATAGAATTTTTGAAATATTCAGACTTTTAAAGGAAAAGAAGGATCAGTGTTTGCCATATGCTGCTGAAGCCTTGAAGGAGAAACAGTGTAGCAGTAGACAATCTGCTGAGATTAGCCAACTGTGTGACCCTTCTAGCACAGGAAAGGTGGTTTGCTGACTGCGCTGTTGCTGTGCCTGCTCCCTCAGAAGTCTCTCGTTCACAAAATGGCAAATGCCACTTAATGGATTGAACTAGCCACACCTTAATTTTTTTGCCTGTAGCTGCTGCAGACCTCTTACTTCTTTCTTCTCTCATCACCTGCTATTTATTGTCTTTGTTTTGTAATCTCTAAAGAAATTCATTGAACTCAAGTCGACTGGAGATGTTTCTAGTTATGCTGTAAAGATTCAGTTTTACTGCCACGTGTTAATACTGTGATCTGCAATGCTTAATATTATTTTAAACGTTTGGATTGCTACTCTAAGTGTTGCACCTTTCCTGACTTTTAAAATCCTAGTGAAAACACGTGGCATACATAACTGTGTTCTTAAGCAAGTTGACTTAAAGGCGTAAATGTTTCCATTGAAAATAAATAAAATCCCTGCTTGTTTATACTGTCAAGGTTTTTATCCAGACTCCTCTATTAGCAGTAACAGGAAAACACAGAAAAAAGCACAGCTGAACCATCTTTTAGAGTAATGGCTCATGTCCTGTTGTTGCCACAGAATACAACCTGTCCTCCTGTTCTGACCTGTGGACTTAACCATGAAGAAATGAGCAGATTCTGTGGAGTCAATGGGCAGTAAAGATATTGGTGGCCTTGATATAGAATTCACTGCCCTAGGGAACCTTGTCTTTCTGCTGACAATGTAGCTTTCAAAAGATTGTTCAGGGGTAGGTGCATGTAACTGGAGGATGTGAATTTTGCTTCCTGCATCTGTTTCTGTGCAAAGGTAGCACACTGCAATGTGGGCAGAATAGATGACCTATTCTCTGATAGAAACGTCCTAAGTGAACGTCAGAAGAAACTAGGTCTCGTACCTGTAGTACACCACAAGATTTGCAGTACGTTCTAGTCAGAATCTCAGCCTCACCCTCAGCAGTAGTATTGAGCATCATAGCTGAAATAAAGCCAAATTTGAGGTTTCAGTCAGAACTGCTTCTTTCAATGTGTATTTCAGTCTTCCAGTCATTTCTTCCACTTTATATCCTTCTGCATCTGGGGTCTGTGTCTGAATTTGGTTGCAGTTACTTTTTTTTCTTTTTGGTCATCTGTTTAAAATTTCCAGGGAAATAACAACCAAAAGTATTTTGAATAAGGAAGGTTTGAACTCCTTTATCACCAAATGCTGGTGTTGGAAAGACATGTAGTAAGTAATTAGGTCTGGTCTGTCAATAGTTTGATTGTCCAAAACAATAGGAAAAGGGTTTCTTTCAGGGTTGTTTTTGGTGATGGTGATTTGGGTTTTTTAAATTTTCTTTTGTCATGTGGTAAGGTCAGTTTTAGGTTCTGATCTGCTCATATCTTCTGGCATCTCAGAAGAAGAGCTGCGTGTATTACAAACTTGTAAAAGGGGATTGGTAGCTCTGCTGGACAGCAGGAATAAAACTGACTTTACATCTGTATCAAAATACTGTCTGTACAGGTGACATGAAGTGCTAACAATATTAATATAATTTCTTCTCTTGTCTTCTCCCTGCTCCCCCATTCCCCTGCTACAGTCTGGTGTTTTGCAGTTGAATTTGCTGCTGCTCTTTGATGGATAGCAAATACTTGCTGATTATGTAACTAATTGACAACTATGGAAGTTACTTCTTTATTAAGCAATTTATCAAGTAATTAGGAGATCATTTATGTAGACTCTATTAACATAACACCAGTGGTTGAGTACATTGGTAGAAGGAAAGTATGAGGTGATTTGAGGTGCACTTTTGAAGCAAACTTTGTTTTGTTTACTCTGAGACTTCAAATCACAGGGGTATGATGCATTAAAACATTACTGCTTTGGACTTCTTACACTAGGTGGTCCATTAGTCAAATGCACATTACATTTTACACCAATCAAAATTTATTTAAATTTAATTAAGATTCATCAGACTGATTTGCTGTGCCTGCTTTATAAATAGAGTGAGGCTGGCTTAAGTTTGGTTGACAAGAATTTAGGTGCCTTGTGCAGTTACAATCTCAGTAAGTGCTGTTGGCACACTTGAAGTCACGAGTGAATGTGAAGTGGCAGTGCTTGTGATCCGTGTCAGAGCCCTGAGCGAGAGCATTGTTAAGCATTTTGTGCACGTGGGTGTGGGGTCAAGGAGCGTGGTGGAGTGTGTGCACGTGGTGATTGCTTGGATCAATGTACAAATCAGACCCGTGTTTGCTCACTGGCAGAAGAGATGAGCTTGGAATGGAAATGAGGTAAAAGGCCTAACAACGGGAGAGGGAGTCTTCTGAGTGCACAGAACTAGAGGGTGAGATGGCGAACTCCCTGGTACCCAAACCTGAAGCATTGAGGGGGTTTTTCTGACCTTTTCCATGAGAGTATTTCTTCCCTGGATGATTTTCAAGTCATGATCTGCAAAGAGGTGTATTTTTTTCATCATCTTCCCCTCCTACCCCAATGTGTGTTTTTCATTTCCCTTTGTATACCTGGAACTGGATAGGGACAGTGCAATGCCCCAAGTACTGCAAATTATCTCAGTGTGGTTGTGAGAGTAGAATTTCTGAAGGTTATCCAGTGTCAAAAAGAATATAATAATCCAAGCATCCTTCTGAGTTAGCACAAGGGGAAGTAGTGCATGAGGAAAAGGCCCGAAAACTTTGGAATTAAAACAGTTGATAAAGCGTTCACATTCTTCTTTCCCTTCACCCCTCCTAAGTGAACCAAAATTTTACTTTTAAATTTTTTTCTCTTTGAGTTTTAGCTGCAAAACACTATTTGGGTCCCCACCTGAATGTTACATATTCTTCTCAGAGGGAGAAGTGACAGTAAAGTGGCAAGAATAAGCGCTGGATTGAATGTGTGGAGACCACAGGTCAGCTCTTGTGGTGTAACCTCTCTCTCTAGCTGGGGGACGTTGGGCTCTGACTCTGGGGCCTGTAATTCACACTGATGCCATATGGAAATTGTTCCTTCCCATATCCTCTCTCATGTCTTCTTTGAGTTCCTTAGCCACGGCAGAGACCTGAGCCTGCATTGGGCCACTGATGATACTCTCATAATTTCTAAGCTTGTTGACTACAGAACCCACTGTCTCTCGGTTGTTATCAGGATGAATTGTTGCAATGTATGTGGCATATTGAGATGGTCCTAGAGTTGCCAGATTCCACAGCATTTGCCCTGTGCACCTGACTTTGTCGGGGTCATTATCATGCTGTCCACCCCTCCCAAAGAGTACCTCCAATACCGCCACTTCTCTCAACTGTTGGATCCCTTCCTCAAGGGTCTTCCAGTGCATTCTATGATGGTGCTCCTGCATTCTGTCTCTGTGGACAAACCTCTCCCGTACACTCATTAAAAGCCGCTCCCAAAGGGAAAGGGGCCCTGGCTCCCTTACGAATACCTGATTCACACCTGAGTCCTGGGTCAAGGGTCCCAAATTCCTTGCCTCACCACTATCCAATTGCACACCTGTACCCTTAAGGTCCCAGACCCGAAGTAACCAGGCTGTATAAGCCTCACATCCTAGTCGTGCAGTATCTTTTTGCAGATTTTGGAGACTTTCATATGTCAGGGACTCAGTGATGATCTCAACCTCTGACTCCCCCCCGGGTTGTGAGGGCCCTCCTTTCTTATCCTTGTTGCCTGGGTGCTCTGATTTTACCTTATACTTCTTTGTTTCCACAGGGGCCACTGCTGCTGGCTGTGGCTGCCCCTGTGGTTCAGCTGGAACCTAGACTGTTGTGACATCTGTGGGTTCCATTGCTGTACCATCGGAGTCTCCTTTGTCAGGGCAGCGAGAGAGTTTCTCACCTGCTGGTGAAATGTACTCCTTCAGCATCTGGCCCATCTCCTTCACCAGAATCTCCACCCAGTCTGAGTGGTTCATTTCTGAGGTGGGCTGCGGGACAGGGTGAGGTGGTGGCCAATGTCCTTATTCTGTGGGGCAGTGTCAGACTCCATGGCAGTATTCCCAGTCTCTGGGCCAGTGTCAGGCCCTACGGCAGAATTCCTAGTCTCTGAGGCAGGTGTCTGTGCAGTGATCCAAGTCGACCTCACCTTATCTCTGAAAGCTAAATAGGCTAGGATTATCAGCAACACTTGGTTAGTATCTAGAGGAAATTGAAACCCTTCAAAAGCTGGTGGGGTGGGCACAAACAACTGGTTGAAGGGCTGGGAGAAAACTTCCCCGGCTGTCATTTCCTCACAGGAAATACCATTCTTAAAGTAGCCCAAAAACATACACTTAATGTGTGATAGCCATGTATCCATGTGCTTGCCTTCCAGAGGAAGTTAAAGATCCATGAATTCTTCACCTTATCAACTCATAAAGCAAAGTATAACAGCCACAGTAGCCTTAGTTATAGGGCCCATGTTTAGATAAGGGCCTGCAAATGGAAGAAATACGCCACAACCATGTGCCATCTGAACCAGGGTAAGCCAGACCACATGGTGTGACCTAACGAGGTTTCTATATCCAGTGCACAAGAAACTAGATCACTCAAGAACTGTTATTCCTTTTTCTCTCAATACTCTTGAGCCTCACATTGGGTGCCAAAATCTGTCTCGGTTTGAAAGACAGGCGTCTGCTAGGGAGGGGCAGGGCCTCCCTTCCAATGGAGAATTCAAACCCCCCCTCCCTCTAAATTGAGAAAATTAAGGGCCTCTCAGGCAGAGATATGGGGATAGGAATAACAGTTCTTTATTAGTATGTGTAACAAGGCAAACAAACAACAATAACTCCAGCATTAATAATAAACAGAACCAAGAACCCAGTGACAGCTTCCCGGAGCGCAGGCGCTTTCGCCTTCGGTGCGGTTCCGCTCACAGCCGGCAGGGGCGCTGGTGGCTCCTGGCAGGGCCGGTGCAATGACCCCCCCGCGGCTGCAGGGGGCGCTGTGTCGCGGGCTTGGGGAGCACGCGGCGATGGTGGCTGGGCCGAGACGGGAGGGGATGGAGGAGATGGATGGGAAACTCTGGAGCTGAGGCTGAAGAGGACGGAGGTCTCGGCAGGCACACTGTGGGTGGTGCCAGAATTAGGGGATTGGATGACTAAAAAAGTGGAGAGGGAAGATAAATTATTTGTTGTAAGGTATTTGTTTTTACTTATGTTAATGGGTATAACTAGTATATTTGACTAAAAAGCCTGGCTTATTCATATCTGGTTTTATTACAGAAAAACTGCTGTTATTAAACTTCCAAGGAGCACATAATATAAAAGTCAGTATATACTTGAGATACTCAAGGTGCATGTGCTACAAATTTCTGAAGACATTGATAAGTAGGATGCATATTTTCAGGTGATATCCTCTTTGATAGACACTCTCTTTGTGCCTTCTGTCACACCACGACAAGCTAGTCAATTCTGCGTAGGTGTGAATTTGTTATTAGAGGCAAAGAAAGCATTTATCTTGTGCTTGTTCATATAGTGCCTAGCAGGAATCTTAGAAGAAACAGACCTGCCTGTACAGAATTCCCTGGTAGCAGCATTATCATGTGGTACTAGCGAGCACTAGATGATTCACCTGCATGCTTTTGTATTAGCTATACACCTCCACAATTACTCCAAGAAGAAAGAACTCAAATACTACAGCCTTGAAAAAGGTGCTTGGCATGTATATTTGAAGCATAAAAAATTGCTAATTGCAGTTCAGGGATTTGTATAGACCAATGCTTATACACTTGGTCCCTGTATAGCCTGTTACACAGAGTGCATTCAGTTTTAATATTTCCTCACAGCGCTGAGCATGGAACTATTTAGCTCTCAGGAAATGCAAGTATATTAAAAATACTTTTAACATTTGCCTTTTCCTACTCATAGCTGCCTTACAAACATCCACCTTCCTAAGCAGAAGTAAATTCTTTGTCTGGCTGATTAGCTGGGAAAAAATATCTCTTGGAGACCTTTTCGAGGTCATTAGTGAAGCTTTCTCTTCAGACCATGAATAAGCCACCTGCCTTTCATAGCCCAAGGGAGCCTAAAGGCAGTGTGTGTCTTGGAGCACACAACAGAACAGCATCTGCATACTGCCAGACTGATCTGCTAATAGCCAAGGGAGAGAGAATTGATGCCAGGGGTGAAGAGAAATGCTGAAACCTTGCAAAGTGTTAAGCAGTGCTCACCTATTTATTAGACAGCTAACGCTGCCTGTAGCGTTACCAGTGGAGGATGAAAGAAGTGGGGCATGTTGCAGATTGTTAATTGGTCTTAGAGCTGCATGTTGTAATTACTAGCTTACTTTCTTCTCTACAAAGGAAAAAAATATCCCAGAAGGGACCAAAGCTGAGACTTTTTTCATCTGCTAAAAATTCATGTTGTGTTTTAAATATTTCTATTATTTTTTGTTTAAGAAAAAGAAAAATAATTTTGCTATCAGACTACTAACCTGCAAGAAGGCCCCTATCTGATTTTTGCACCTTTAATGATCAAATGTTTGTCTGGAAACACATGTTCTGTGTGAGTAATATGTTAGTGTTTTAAAAATAATTCCACAACAAAGTTCTTTAACGTCAACTTGCTGGAAAACAAGCTAATTAGTGTTTGTGACTTTTTTTGAGGATGGGTAATTTTCAGTTGACTGGTAATTGAATTGTATAATCTTAATCTTATTAAACTCTTTCTTTTTTTCTCTCAGAGCTTCCATTTTAGCATTATGGTCTCGCAGTTTGGTCCTCTCCAGTTAACCAGTTTTTTCGAACTCTGGATTCTTTGTCTAGACACACTTTCTCAGGTCTGCTCCCATGTAGTATATACCTTACAGGCTAAGGGTGAAAACAACTGCAACATTATACAGGAAATTAAATTGATAACTCTTTTATTTGACTACTTATTCCTGGAAAATGTCCTCTCAAACCAGTTCAAAATGGTAAGGGCAATGTCTGGTGTTTCTTCTGTCCAACAGTCAATGCAGTTTTTTACCAGGTGTTACCAGGTAAAGGTTGCTGCATCTGTTCTTACTTTAAGAGGTTCTTACTTTAAATGAGTAGGTAGTTTATTTCCTTTTCAGGCCTGTCTGCTTGTGCAAGTTGGTTGTAGTGGGTTAGCAAACAGTTACTCTAAGACTAGAGGCCTTGTTACTGATGGACAGACTCATGGGGAGCAGGGGGAGATAAGAAGGGGATGAGCATCTCATCCTCATTCCTACCAGTAAGTGCAGTATGTGTTCTGATCACATGCAGGGGAGTAGGCTTGCAGCCCTCTCTCCTCATCGTGATTGTTTTCTCCAGTCCTGATTTGTGCTTGCAATGTAGAAAAATCTAGCCTACACTTCAGCATTTCCCCCTCTATCCCCTCATGTTCCTCAGCAGGCACAAGGACCCCATCTACCAGCCCCAGCTCAGCTTTCCCTCTGCTGGTGCAGCAGATTCACCTCCCACTCGAGCAACAACTTTGGCTTCTCCTCCAGCTTTGTTGGCATTTAGGGTAGAGACAGGTAGAACATACAGAAATAAACTTTTGGCTCAGTTTAGTGGTAATGTCACCCTACAGCCAATGTATTATATGGCGTAAGAGCTGTTTCAGGTGGAAAACATACTTTCCATTATGCATTTTTTCTTTTTTTCATATCTAGAAATAAATGAAGCTTTATGTTGGCATGAGTTCTTCCTTCATAAGATGGCTTGTCTGCAGCTAAGGACTCACTGCATAAATACTTCTTCCTTGCTTAAAATAAACAGTGCCTTGAAAATAATTTATTTCGAATTTCCTTCCTAGCTTATCCAACAACTTTGCATGGTAGTGTTTGGTTGCTGGAGCTCACGCTTTGCTAGGAGACAGGACAAGCTTCCAACTGTGCATGCAAAAAGCACTTGAATTTGAATTTCAATTAATTCACGTACAGCATGAAATAAAAATGTCATCTTTGGAGGAGGGGTATTGTTTATACAGTTTTGCTAGAAGACTCACAGAATAAATGTTTGGCTTGTGCTACAGTGCAGTATTTGAACAAGAAGCGATTGCATTATTAACTGACAAGTCATGAGTGGCCTGGGCCTGGATGCTTTCGTTTGTTCCCATGTAAAAGTGCTTTGTAGATTACAGGTCTGTTTGTCTCTCATCCTTTTTAACATCATATTCTGGTAGCTGTTACAACACTACTTGCCCTATGATAATTCATTGAGCTATCAGCTACAAATATTTGTTCATCCTAAGGAGGCCAGGCAGGTGTAAGAGCAAGAAGTTCAGATCATGAGGGAGAATATTCTGCAGCCTGAGTTTTTCAGTAAATTAGTATTTTACTTTTGTTCATAAAGGAATTACAGTCAGAACTGTATCGATTAGCCTGTGCCTGTGTGCATGTGCTCTTGATTGCTTGGCAGCCAGACTTGGCTCAGATTTTTGGATTGACAGATGTAATGATGCTGGAAGACCCACGGACAGGAGAATAAGTGGCCCCCAAAGGGCTTTGCTGCTACAAAACATCAGCAGAAACATCTATGCATCCAAACATGCACAGCTTCCACTAGGTGCAAACACTAGTTGTCAGGGCAAGGTTTGGGACTGCTAATGGATTTTCTCATTAAAATGTTGGTTTGAGCTGAAAGTATTCTTTTTATTCAAAATTTAACCTCTAAAAGAATATGGTTGATTTGTGAGAAAATTTTTGTGCTAACACATATTTCTGAATTATTAAATCACTTCTTGTTATGAAATGTTTAAACTTTTTTTTTTTTTCATTGTAAACCATAGCGAAGGTTGAAAGATCACATTTCCTGAATGCTGTTTCTAAAACAGCCTGAAAAAAACTCAATTCATTAAGGACATATTTTATGCCACTGTTTGGTGGATCAGCCCAAGAGAAACAGGAGTATGTAAATGTTTGCATGGCTGTATTAAATGATATCTTGGGGTTCTGTCCATCCTGAATGATTTTATCATCCTGTCTGGTAGTATATGAGGACACAACTTCTTTTCCGCTCCTGTGCTCATTGCTCTTACTTGGACAGTCTTGAGGTGCTGTAAAATACCATGATCTGACCCAGAGTACTGTAACATCATACCAAAGCAGGTGCAGGTATTGGAGAAGATGAAGCTCTGCAGCTGAGGCTTTTGTAAGGTGTGAATGAAACAAAAGAGTTGCGTTTAATCTCTTTGAAGATGGAAAAGAATAGTAACTTTAGTAAAAACAAAGTACAGAATTGAAGTCGCAATTTGCAGATCAGTTAATTCATAGATAAGTAGCCTTCAGGTTTTGCCTCTATCTCAGATTTTTTTTAAATGACTGAATTGCCCTCACTTATGAAATACAGCAGTAGTGTCCCATATTCTGACTGGCTTTACCATTGACTATGCCATAGAATCATATATGCAGGAATTGCCCAAGGGTCTTCGCCTGCTTGCTGCACCAGCACACTGAAAATAATGTTTAGTTTTGCTTATTACCTAAGTTTTGAAAAGTTCATTTGAGGCTTTTACTTTCACTGACGCATGTAATATAAAATCCCTCAGGTTTCAAACTAACAGGAGTTTGAGGCTGTTGGGCTCTTAAGGAGCACAAAACCCTGCACTTTTCGATTGGTATGATAGCATTAGTGAAAGATACCCAGAGATCAGTCCTGGCATGTACACTGTTATGTAAACCATTTGTAACTCTTCCTCCCTTTGGGTCAAATGATTTCAATATTTTGTTAGGTTTGGGGGGTTTTATTGATTCATTTAGGTGATCTGCAAGGATACTGCATTGGCAATCTGTTTGCTCCTGTACACCAAAAATATTTGTAGAAGCTGCATCTAGCAGGGGGAAGGTGTAGAAAATGTTGTTTGTTTATTTGGTTTTTTGTTTGTTTTCTCCTGGGAGAGAAATGGATGAAGTTTATCTCCACTGGTTTCCGACAAAGGAAAATTGGTAGAGCCTTTCTAGGTTTGTCCTTGAGATGACCTTTTAAGAGGAGGGGATATTCTAAAATCCATTGATACTTCTGGCAGCTGAAAACTTAATAAAAAATATGCACTGATTTTTAATTGAACTAAATGCATTGTCTCACACACATGATATTGTTATTATTATTATTATTTATTAAGAACTTCTAGAAGATAGGGCAATAAACAATGGCACATTAATAAATTTATGGTGCACCTACACCCTGCTAGGTGCTTACCACAGTCGCAAGGGGCAGTTAGATTCTCTGAAGACCTTGCAGCAAAATAGAGATATAAATTACCTACTAACAGTATGCCATCCTCTAACAATCCAGAGAACTGGCTCTTAATGCCTTGCAGTCATATTTATATGTGTTGACAGTGCATCTTTGGTAGTTTTTGAAGACAAGGTATTTAAGCCATCATTATGAAGGATCAAGCAAGAAGGATATGAGCAGTAAATTGACGTGTAACAAACTGGCCATAATCAAGCCTGTCCAAACTAGTCTTTCCATATCTCTGTATTTCACCTTAGGCTTTGCTTCTGGCATTCAGCATCACTAAGAAATAGTCTAGGGTCACATTAATCGTTCAAACCTTTTAGTTGTTTCAGCAAGTTGAGGAATGGGAAGGAAATCTTCAAAAGCTTGGGTAAAAGCAGTACTGTAGGAGTATGTCTTAAATCTGTTGCCTTTGATACTTAATTTATCCATGAGCTTTTCCTTTAATAGAGAAAATTTCTACACAGGAGGTTTTCTGTGACAGTAGTTAGCTGGGCTGGAGGCTCAGGCTACAGGGGACGAGAGGAATTCAAGATAGGAAGTATTGGGGGACTTTGGCAATTTTTGTAGCATAGGAACACCATTTTTGTAATTTACCAAAGTTACCTGCAAGAGTCTTAATATGAATTTTCACAGTATATTATTAAATGTGCTATTTTAAGCATAATTTAAAATTATTCATCAGAGTGGGAGAAAAATGAGCTGAAAATGTGGATTTATAATATCGGCATATAGACCTTGCATTCTGTAAGAGGCAAGGAATGTGTGCTTTCAAGAGCAGCAGCACTGAAAATACTGGGTGAGGATTAAAATATATATTTCTGATCTTCTGTTATGTTGCCTGGATAAGTTCATATCCCTTTGAGGCAACGTGCTGTAATTCCAGTAAATACTGTGTAATCTTTGGGTGGCGTCTTAGTGATTTATTTCTCCTAAAACCTGTTGATACTCTTAATGAAAAGAGAGAAGGGACAGGGATTTTCTTCTGTTGCTAAAAGACCCCTCATTCCATCTGGGAATAGGACCGAGGTGATTCCTGCCCTGAGGGTTTTGGGGACATTTCAGCTGAGGGCTTCAGTGGCTTAGCCAAGTTTTGCTGTTGAAAAGATCTCTGACCTCAGCTGTTTGATCTCTTCCCATGACAGGTTTTTCCTCTCCTCCAGGCTGGGAGGCAGTAGGTAAACATTCTGTTAATGGGATCAGGCTGGTGGAGCTTGCTGGATGGTCAGTCACCCACAGAAGCTGTGCTGCCAGACCCAGGGGGAAAAGCGGGAGGCACCCTGTGCTTGAGGCCTCTGCAAGGGAGAGGCAGGGATGAGTGACCGAGGAGCAGTGACCTCCTGCCCCACCACAGAGCAGAAGGGACACTCAGGCTCAGGAGGTGAAGGCTGGTGAATGAGTGTGTATGTGCTTCTTTGGCACTTCCTAGGGCCAAGGTGGGAGCTGAGGAGGATCTGGGCATGGGCTGGGGTGGCAGCCCTGGGGAGCTTGCTCCCACTTCTGAGGCTAAAGGTTTGTATTCACGAGCTTCAATGTTCTTGACTTTTTTCTTTCTTTTTTTTTTTTTTTTTTTTAGGTTATTATGTGATTGTCCTGACCTTTCCTCTTTGGCACATAATAGTATGACATGATAGATTGCCTGCAGCCAGCCTGGTTTCTAGAAATATTTGTTAGAGCTTCTGCCAATGGTTCATCCTCTGTGCACATCACTAAATGTTCTGCTTTTGCGTTCAAAGGCATCTTGGAGTCTTTGCCATCTTGCATTAACCTTCATTTTGAGGAGGGGGGTTTAAAAGTAGTGGGTTTTGTAATAACAGTTAGACTGTCTTTTAAGAAGGCCTCCACACTTGTTTGTACAGCTTTTGTGCATCTCCACTACCACGCCCTGCTCTTTAGAACTGGCCTGTGCCTTTGTTTCTCTGTCCTTGAGGTTTCTTTCCTCTCCTTTTTTTCTGATGGCAGTCATTCCTGATTTTTCTGTGCCAGAAGGTTGCGAAGGATCTTCTTCTGCAGCACTATACTGCTTGTCAGCTCTTTCCAATCCTGAGTTTTAATGAACAGTTTAGTTCTTTGCCTTTGTGCCTCTACCTCTGTGGTTTTGCTGCTGTGCTGGATCTTTCCCTAGGTGAGCAAGGGAGTACTTGGCAGAAAGACAGGAGTTCTGTCTTTCCTGCCTGAATAATTCCCTCTGACTGCATTTATCCAGCCCCCTGTTTCTCATTCTTTCTTTACGCTCCTAAGAAAGCTAAAGAGAAGTGTTTCATCCCTAGGCCCCTTTATACTCTTTTGTGTATCTGTATTATAACAGCAGTGCTTAGCACTTGCATAATCTTGCTCCTCTGCATAATCACTGTAATCATTTATGCATCTGTTTTGTAACATGAGTGGGTCAGATTCTGAGATGGAACAGAGCAGTTCTGTCTTTCCACTGCGTTTACTGGTTCAGCTAGCACTCATCACCACACCTCAGTGTTTACTGTATGTAGCGTTTTATGTGTTAAAACACCAGGAGCCAAAGTCTCGAGAATTGCCTTTCGTTCCTTTGATTTTTGTGGAGCTGTTTTCACACAAAACGTTGCCCAGCTTTGGGAAGGGGCAACTGAGTAGGGGTGACACAGCTGGATTCAGGTTTGTTCTCTCTGATCATTTTAGGCAAGGTGAGCAGGTGGTGTTTATACTCGTGGTGAGGAAAGCTGAAATTACCTCCTGAGCCACAGATCATGGGATGCCTCGAGAGCCTGACTGTCCTCTGCTCGCCTCTTCAGACTCCTACTGCACTGCAGATAAGCCTGTGAGGCTTAAAGGCCCCCTTTCCTAATCTGAGGGTTGATAAACTACTGATAGAGGGAGCATTTCCTCTCAGGTTTCTATATTAAGGAACCATTTGGATGCTCGCTGCAGCAAGCAGAGATTCTACAGGGACAGTGTGAGCAATGTGTGTGTTAAAGAGGTCAAAGAGCTGCATCATCCGTAGTCATTACTGCACAGTGCTGCGCAGGGAGCGCAGCGCCGGAGCTGGCACCCTGGAGGAGCCGCTCTGGGTGGAGCTCTCTTCCTCCTCCATCACTCTGTTCTTTTCTTGGTGTTGACCTAGTTTATTAATGTTAATTTTATTAGTGCATCTGCTTCATTTTTGTGATTATTAAATGCTTTGGGGGCTCCATAACTTGATTATTTCAGTGCCTTTCTTGATATAATTGAAGCTTGAATGAATGTAGCCTGAAAACATACTTTATTTTAAGTTGATAAATCTTGTACAGCTAAACCAATTTGTGTTAATACTTTTTTTTTCTTTTTGCAACCTTGCACTTACGTAATTTGTTTAGTGGTGAAATATTTTTTTTCTTTTTTTTTTTTACCCAGGCTGCCTGAAACTGAGGCATATCTCTCTAATAGGTCTCTTTCTGTCTGAAAGTTTTAAGCAGTTTATGTTTAGGGTCTTATGTAGTGTATTCCATCTCTCTCCCAATCTTATGGGACTGACCCCATCGATTCATTTGCATCAACACCTCCTATTGTGTTAGCTTCTCTTATAGTATCTTTTATCTCTGTCCTTTCCCGTTACAGCTAGTTCATTTCATCTCAGGTGCTGTGATAATTCCCTCATTCCCTGTCTGCGCCACAACTTTCATAGACTTTCATTTTATGCTACATTTCTTTTTCTCGTGTACTGGGGGAAGGTTTCTAGTGGCAGAAAGGAGAGCTTCAGATGCACCTCTCCATTAAAAAAAAATGATTGGAACTCCTGATGCTCTTCCTGGGTGCCTCATCTTGGCTCATCTTGCTCAGCTTACTTGCTCTGAGGAGCATAGTAAGGTCTTTCTCTTTGGCCTTATGTGAGTCACACGTGCTCTCTGAGTGGATGGGGATGCGTAGCTGACCTGCTTTGGGGTGCTAGCAGTGTGCAGGCAGTGCCCATGTCTTCTCAAGAGCATAGCTTTGGCATCTACCTGTTCTGAGTGGGAGGGAAAGGAAATGGAGATTGGTGAGTGCTTCCCCAAGGAGGTCTAAGGGTGTCCCCACTACCCAGGAGCCACAGGGGATCAATCCCTCCTGGCTTAAAAGGACTGAAACAGATACTGGCTCACCGTGAGGCAACTTAACAAGTTCTTTCAACCCTTGAGCAAATTCTTGCTGTATAGTCCTAAAAATGTAATGGCTCATTTTCCTATGCCTGTCATTGTTTCAGCATCTCTAATAATGCTTTGCAGTAGTTTAACTGCCTTGTTTGGGGTCTCTACCTCTTCATAAATCACTGGAAAAATTATATTGCAGTTAGAAAGGATTTAAATCACAGGTCAGCTCAGTGCCTATTTTGATATCTTCAACAGTAGCTTTCAGAGTTTTATCGACCTATGACTTGGTGGAATGATACAAATTACTCTAAAATATGCTGTAGACCTGCTTTCACTTGAAAACTGAGAAAACTTGACTTCTGGCTGGACAAGGATAGGCAGTAGGGGTGAAGGACTTGAAGGACTGTCAAGCATGTTCTGATGCCCTGGAGAATTTCCATTACTACTTTGGAACCAGTGCAGTGTGTCTGTGCAAGTCACAAAGCTGTAGTGTCCAATCACCTGTGCTGTGGCATTTGTCTTTTTCATTGTCGTTGTAATCAAAACTTGATGGTGTTTGTTTTCTTTCCTCAGTGGGAATTCGAGCACTAGAGGGCTAACTAGAGTTTGTTATGATGCAAAAAGGACTTGTAAACCTGCCAGAGATTTCCTTTTATTAAAAATGAAATTGGAAATATCAACACCTTTCCTGTTTGTTGTACTGATTCCTCTCAATTTTCTGATAAATATCAGGGGTTTGACAAATAAAGAGCCGGGGGAGTCAGTGGTTCAGGGGATTAATAATTCAGTCCAGAGCCTTTCACCCTCAGGTTGCCAGTCTGCATGTGGCCCAGGTAGGTAGTAACCAAAAATAACTGTATGGGTGCTATTTAGTGGCCTGTGTGAAATGCATTTATGTTTGCAGGCTGGGTGTATCACCAGTCCCCTGGGAACAATTGGCAGTGATTGGTACACGCTTTGTGTTTTCCTCAGGGAGGCCAAAACCAAATCAAGCTTTTTCTTGCCCCAAGACCAGAGGTATGCTGGGAGCTATCCTCATGCTTATCTCGGATGTATGGACTCTCTGCAATATGCAGGGGTTCCTGGTAAAGGGAGTTTGTTGGCCAAGTACCTTTTATCTATAATATTGGTACATATAAAATTCATTTAGAAAGAATCTCTGATGAACAATTAGAAAACATGCCACGTCAAGCTTTACCAGGTAGGAAGCTTTCATCACGACCTTACTTTGGTAATATGCTCGAAAATTTCATGGAAAAAAATTTAGAAATACTCTAAGCTAGTATGAAACTAGTATAATGAACAGGTGAGTAGGGTCTACAAATGTCTAATGCTCAAACATTTTAAAGTTTCTTGGATTGATATTTTTCATTTTAAGATAACAGCTACTGAACTGCCAGTTTGAATGAACTCATGTTAGTTCTCTCTTGAAATACTTCCTGAAAATCTTTGTGAAATTAAGTGATTGCATTTCCAGGACAAAGAAAGATTTTTTTTCTTTTTCAGTTTAAGAGGAAGCATTTGGCATGCATGCTTCTAAGCATTCCCTACAGGGTATGTGTGCTACGTTACACCCAGGAAAAACTCCGTTTTTGATTACCCCAAGAAAGAAATTCTTTCCCATGAATAAAGCAGTTTATGTGGTGGTTTCTGTACAGTGGTTTCTCTTTGTGGCAGAGATATTTTAGAGAGCTGGCAGAGGTCACGGCTGTCTACAGTAAGATGAACCATTCAGTCTGTGTTGGTGAAGTAGATGGTGGGAGTGTCTTACAGAGATGCTACTTTTACTTTCAACTTTTGCAACAAGATTTGTAAAACAATAAGAACAAATCACATAAGAAAAGTGGGAAACTCGATCCAGCTATGTTGCATACATCAGGATTTCAAAGATAGGTGGACTTTTTGCTTGGTAAGAATTGAACACTTAAATTCTAGTGCTATTTTGTATAGCTTGAACTTCCTATATATCCCATAACAGTGATATTTATTATTTCTAGGTTTGTGCAGAGGGAAAACCAGACAGAAAAGGCTACTCTGGATTGTAAACTTGCTAAGATAAGTCAGGTTGCACCTGTTGCAATGTCCAAGTAGATTTTGAATCCTAACAAATGGGATGGGAATTTTCCTGTGTAGGTAGAAAGAGGAGAGAAAATACTTCCTAATTATCTCCCTAAAATAAATGATGAGGGCAAGGAACTGTGGGGTTTTTTCTTCATAATGTTAATATGCCATATTGCAGTGTAATTCCAGCTCTGCCAGTTAAAAGCTTATTAAGCTCCTATCATAGTAAATAGGTTATTAACATTGAAAACTAATGTCATCAGCATCATTGAAAATTCTTTCAATTCTCCTAATATCTCTTAAATGCTCAGTATAATGTACCAATCTGTCTCAGTTTGGGATCTCAGAAATTATATGCCCTTAAAAAATTGCAGAAAGCTCTTTTTTTGTCACTACATTTTGATTTTCCCAAGAATAGAGAATTTGAGTATTTGATGGAGTACTTAGAAATCTGTCCAGCAAATAATTAGTTTGACATTGCTTCATTTGGAATCAAATAGCTTTTCTTTTTTCTATTTCCCCATATCCTGCTGAAGTTGACTCCAATTTAGAAATAATATGCCCAATTACTGCGGCTTCATTTTCCAAAAGCAAATTTCCTATTTTTCTGATGTTTTTAATGGGGTTGTAAGAAGGTAGAACTACTGTCAGAGTAGGATCCAGAAATTCTTGTGTACTTGATGAAGAAGATAGTCATACTTAGTAACTGAGGGATCAAAGATAATCTTGGATGCAGCTATTTAATTTGCATGCTTGAAAATCAAGAGTAATTCTCCTGAAATTTATGGATTTTAATCCTCAGCAGAAGCAGCTCCAAAGCAACAAACTGAATGTAAATCTTTGAATGCTTAGCTTTTTAATTTGACTTATTTTTGAAATATTTATTTTAGAACATTTTTTTACCTTTCCATGCAGACAAATCATCAAAGCTACAGAAATAAGCAAAGAGTTTGTTTGTATAATCTGTTCAGATCTTTTAACTCTAAGTAAAAGTTTTGTTTGCTTTTGTCTTGGATTCCTGGTTGTGGCTATGTTTTGGCAGTGCTGAAATTTTTAAACACAATGTCAGTGGCATGGGACAAATGCAAAATGGCAAAAAAAAAAAAAGTAGAAGGAAATGCTGCAAAAATGACATTTTCTTTGTACTATACTGACCCTTTTTGAAACGCACTGTCTTTACAGGACACAAACAGTACTTTGATTTGCAGCTCACCTAAGTGATGGCATCTTCCATATCCTCTGTCCCCTCACAACTTAGTCAGTAATTTTTAGCTTATACACAACAGTTAGATTAACTTTCACAGAGTGAAAATCATTATTCATAAAATAGCACAAAAGCCTTAGCAGTGTTGTGGGTGAAGAGTCAGAAAGTCTGTGGCTTTTTAATGTGTTTTTAGGTCATTTAGGGCAAGTTGTCCTGAGGTATTTGAGTGTCGTGATGATCTGTGTCTAATGGGAGCTGGTTCCCTGATGCTGCAGGAGCTGTTTTGCTCCTGTAAGGGGAGGGAAATTTTCTTCCTAGGCACTTCTGAAAAGTGAGGGATGACAGAGCACCAAGAGATGAATGGCTCTTGGTGGACTGTCAAGTAGCACATAGAAGGTCTTCACCAGCCTTATGGAGCGCGTGTTGTATCACTTTATGACTCAATTCTTCATCTGAAAAATGGGATTAAGAATGCTGCTTTCCTCTCATCTATTTAGGCTGTAACCTCCTTGGAGTGCTTAGAGTTTGTTTATGGAGTACTCAGGAAGATGGTCTGCAGTCCTGTATGAGACATCCCTTTCCACCAGGCCATTGCAGAGCCGCCTGCAGTATCTGGATTTTCTTGAACAGTTTTTAGCAAAGCATATGTGATATTTGCTTTATGTGGTCTGAGTGTTGGAGCAGCAGAGAATGCAATGTCTGGACTCACTTGAGAGCCATTAACATTTAACATTTTTTTAAAAGCTTCCTCAAGCAGCTAACTCACACTGTCCCACATGTGTGCTTCAAGTCCCTTTTCTTGGGAAAGTATTCCAGTGACAGGCCTTTGGAAAGAGGGAAGAGGCTGTTGTTTCATCCATTGCATTGAAATGCTGTCTGTGATGTGATCTGGAGTAGCTTCACAGCTCTTGTGTGTTTCTATGTTTTGCTTTTTGCTCCCCTCTCCATTTGTCAGGTGTGCAATTTAGCCACCTCTGTTTTCAGAACCTCAACTTCAGTGCAGAAAACTGTGGCGCTGCTGGTTCCTTATTTCAAAACCTAAAAAGCTGAGTGTGTATTTAATACTACATTTCATATAGATTCTACGTTGTTCATTTTTAATATGTGTCAGTTTTTCAGAATTTGCTCACTCCTGCAGCCTGGTACTAAAAATTTTTGTTTTGAATTTTTAGTGTTTGGAGGAAACTAGTTGATTCAAGCTTACTGCCTGGGTCAGACAGCAGTTTGCAGCTTTACTTGCCTCTCTGGAACCATTGCAAGTTGTAGTCAAAGACATCACAGATGATGCCAATTTAAAAACATGATTTAAAATGTTAGGCGTGGGTTAGTTTTCTTTGGTTCTTATGGCTTCTAAGCCATAAGATATGGCTTCTAAGCCATATCTTCAGATTGTGACAGGAGTTAAACATCACTTTTTAAACCTCTGAAAGCTGTAGATTCTTGTGTCAGAATCTGGGAGAAAAAAAAATCAAGTCAGCTAAATATGGAAAGACCTGCTGAAACTAAGTGAGCTGGCAGCATGGAAAGACATTTTCTTTATTTCTGGTTTAGAAATTTGAAACAACTTAATCCTTACCCTGCTGAAGTGTTTCAAGATCTGGGATCTATTCATCCTAGACCTTTTACTTCTTAAAAGCAAAACTCAAGCCCCAAAATAAAAGCTGTGAAGGAGTAAAACCAGAGGTATATCCATGAAACTGCCTGTATGTGCTTCAAGATGTGTTTTAACATGAGTCCTGCCTTCAAAATTGTCATCCTGGGCTATGGTTATAGTAATAAAAAGAGAGCTAATATGTTGTTTAGGAGGATTTAACAAACAAGCTTCTTTTAGCTTCCTGGGAAAAAGGTGATGACGAGTGAAATAGAATTTGGGACTGACCCTGTGTGCTTCACCCCCATTTTTTGTGATTAATGGGATTTCACTCCCAGTACACAACTCCAGAGTGTAAAAATGAAACAGTGTATTAGGTGCAAGTTTCTGTTTTCCAGATGGTATGTTTTATAAAGCATTACCACAGGCAAAAGAAGTTACCTTTGTACTGCCAAAGAACTGGAGTTGCAAAGGAACCCCCTACTGCAGAGAGCCCACATACAGTATTTTTAAATCATAACTAAATTCAGAAAAAAAAATTGAAAAGGGAAACTGGATTCTAATGGCCGTGCCTAATTTTTAAAAGGTTTATGTTAATAAAATAATCAGAACATGTAAAGCAAACTGTCCCAGAAGCGCTTCCTGAATGTGAATCACAGTGATACAACTCAGTGTTTCATAGCTGCTCTTCAGTCAGCTTCTTGAGAAATGGTAAATGAGCAGAAAAGAATGCTGGAGGAATTAGCACTTCAGGGTCTCCTTTCATTCATCAAAGAGATGTATTTTCAAGCTTAGTATAGTTTCACACATGCTGCCATCAGCAAAATCATTACTTTAAGAGGTTTCCAAAATTAGTAGGGAATTGAGAGAGGCATGATCTGAAACTCCAAAGACAATCATAAAAGATGTCAAGGATCTCCTTTGATCTCCTGTTTGTTTTCCGTGGATCCTTCAGTGAAGGTATGAATTGTTGACTATAACCAGAGCAAGGCATAGTTTTCTGAAGCAGTGTTCCATCAGTAAGAACACTTGCCAGAACAAGCCATCAGCTTTAGGAGTATGGGAGAAGTCTTGTTCTGACACCAAAAAATGAAGTGGAGTTGTCAGCCCGAATTGAGTTTGTTTTATGTTTCACTTATTTACAGTTCTGCTTCTTCTTCCTATTCCTGTTTCTGTGCTTACCTAAAAATAATAGTTTGTTCTCTTTATTGATCCTTGTATTTTTATCTCTCCTGATTACTGCATGAGTTGAACAAGTAGCAGTTCCAAGCAGCTTATTCTTTGGAGTAGGCTAGCATGCTTTTGGGGCATTTCCTTTTTCCAGCTCAAGTTGTGGTAATTTCATGACTTGGTGGACTTTGGTCACACTTCTGAGGGTAATTCAGGCTGCCATATTTGTGGAGAAAAAGCTCAACCTTTCTCTTTGGAGATGTTAAAAACCTGACTGTATGACATTGCTCTGAGTAACCTGCTCTAAAATGACCCTGGTCTGAACAGGAAGGGTTTAACCAGACAATCTCCAGAGGCCTCTTCCCGTTGTAGGCATTCTGTGAAGGAGATGGTTTCAAGTAGCAGAGGATGCCTAATACTTTTCACTCAGGAATGTCTGAAATAAGAAGGGATCTACAAGTACTCCGTGTATAACGTGTCTGCTCACAGAGGTGCTCTTTTGGACTTTCACTCTGACATTTTTTGCATTCTGAGTCAGACTGCATTCAGTTAGTTTCAAGCTTGGAAGTGGACTGGAAGATCTTTGACCACCATCCTCAATTGTGCAAGGCGTATTTCTGAAGATAAAGATAGGTGATCCTAGCAGGAGAAAAGTTCGTAATGTTGGGGGGCGGTGGGTGGAAAGGACAAAAAAAATGAAGGATGACCTACTTCTCTACCCTTCCTTGAAAGAAGGACCTTAGTGGAATGATGACTCTCACTGGGGTAATAAATTTGTAGCAACTATTAAGGGTTAAGATTTTAACAGAGATAAGGGATAATTGTTCAAAGTAACCAGTAAGTCCAGCAAAGTTATATCTACATAAGTCAAAATTATAGTCATCAATTACAACAAAGAGAGTAAATTCTAAGGGTTAGCAGTTCTTTTGCTCCAAAATTATAGCTCCTGGCATCAGGAAGATATTTTTTCCATTATGTACTGAGGGGTACTTAGGCAAACCTGTTGTAGTACTAGTATACAGCTGTCAGAAGGAGTGCAAGCAGATTTGGACCTTCAAATGATAGGTCTTACTATTTCTATCCAGTCAATAAGTAATTTAAACACCACTTTGTCTGGACTAGAAATACAGCAAGTCAATTAGGACAGCATGAAAATGCTTTGCATACATTGTTCTTTATTCTTGGAGAAGGTAACACAGTATGCATATTTGGTGGGAAAGAAAGAAAGACATTATATATTGATGCTAGAGGGTTAATTCTTTTTTTCCCCTTATCTTCCTGTTCCATAGCTTGCCATACGTCAGTATTCAGTGTTGTTAGTTACATATGCTTAATTAAAAAAACAGTTTCTGATTGATTCTGAAATTAATGTTGCTCATCAGGCAGTTTGCTTCAGAGATTGCTGATGGATCAGCTATACTGTTTCTCAGTCAATGCCCAAAATTTGCTGTGCTGTTTCTTTTGAATTTTTCTTTTTTTTTTAATTCCTGTTACATAATGCTAATTAAGGCTATATTTAGCAATTATGTTCCAAAAATGGAACAGACTGCATGAAGTGGGACAAGAGTATTTGGGAATTTAAAACACTTTTAGAAGTTCAAAAGCAAGACTGTATCAGGAAAGTCGGGTTGTAACGACAAATTATTGGCCATGCTCTCAGTGCTGAAGCGCAGCTTTGTGGAGTAAAGCTAAGAGGCAAAATGTGTGTTTAAAGAATGTATGCTTTTGTACTTCTTCCTACTGAAAAAAAGGCTTTGTATTCTCAACAAAGGACTTTATTTTGCAGGCTACTCTCTTGAACATTCTCTGTTCTCTGCTGCTTGAAGTTTCAGATTATCTTAAGAGCTGGTCATCTTAGAAATCTAACCTGGATAACCTTTTTCTGTAAAATGCAGTAGTACTAACCAGTCAGAAAAAAAAGAAGATGCTTTCAAAATTTGACACCATTGACTGACAGTATTGATGTTGTGTGACAGTTTTGTAAAGTGGAATAGCGGAATTATTTCTTGAATCCTACCAAGGTGGCATTTTTTTCCGTTTTTCATGTAAATATTGACCTAACTGTGTGTAATAAATTAGCTACATTCAGTCTCAGAGGCAAAAAAAAAGCCCTGAGGCTTTCAGAAAGATTTCAGTCCTTTGCTTACCCATTTTTATATAGAAAAATTGTGGTGAATGTTCTTATTAAATACATCTGTACTTTCTTGTATTCTGCTGAACATGCTCAAAATACTGGATCAATGAATGTATGAATGACCACTGATCCTGGATACTCTTCAGTTGCTGGTTTTATTACATGATAATGCTTCCAACTGAGCATAATTGTGAATAACAGGTTGACAAAAAGACCAAAATATACTGAACTGTGCACATCAGTTCTAGTCTGTGGTGTGCACACTGCTGTCAACAGAAGACCACAGACACTTTCTGTTACACTATTAGGAGCATTTTTCATTAAGGCAAAATGTATAGTTATACTTTTCAGTGTAGCATAGTTCCTTTACAGGTCAATCAGGATTTGATATGATGGTTTCTTTAGGTCTTTGCTGAATACTCTGTTCTCCTCTTGTGTTCTTTATTCACATTCTTTATTCACACTGTTTCAGAAGCATAACTGCAGTCAAACATTCATGTGTGATGCAAGAACATTGCACTATAAGTTTTGTTCACAGATACTCCTAATTAAATAAAAGAAGAGGAAATCTGATGACTGTTTACCCTTGATTAATTTTTTTCTCCTACAAGTTTATTCTTAAGCCGAACAAAATAATATCTGAAATGTCAATGTATTTCTTCTAGAATACATGGGGAGAACAGACCTTTGAATGTGTGATCTTTGGGATCTATTTGCAAATACAGTACTGCCTGACAGCTGTGTCCTCCTAAATGGAGCTCAGGGAAAAGAGAGGTTTTCTATCACAGAAGAATAGAGCAAGTAAGGTGATGCTTATGAGAGTGTAGCTCTTCTTTATCCATGGTATTTTGTCCCAAGAGTAAAATCAAGATAGAATCTTACTGCCTTGCTTTAGTATCTTCTCTGCATTATTGTTTTACACAATTATCCCCCACCTCTCTTCTGGTCTGGATTGTTCCATACCTGACCCTGTCAGAAATGTTTAGTCATGTCATCAAATTTGGCGCCAGAAGTTGATTGAACGTGAGGGAGCCTTGAAGCTGTCATGTTTTTGTAGCTGCTTCCCAGATGAGAGTCAGGAGAGGAAAGATGAACAGAACCATACATGCTTCCTTTATTTCTAACAGTAGAAACTCATGCAAGAAAATCTTGCATTTTGTGCCCGTTGCGCTGTCATAAATCTGAGTGGTGAAAATGAGTAATCAGTACCTGCTTTAGTGGTAATGGCAGTGCAACTGCATTGGACATTACTGGACACATGTAACTGGAATCCTGCAGTACCATCTCATTCTTATGTGCTCTTGATTTTTTACTATTAGTACTTAAAAGAGGTAGAGGTCAGAAGGCCATACGTTTTAATCTTTGATTCCTGTTACTGGTGCCCATAATGAAAAGATTTCTTCTTTCTAAGGTGCCAAAATCCAAAACTTCCTTTGAAAATAATGTAAACAAGAGGTGATTTGTCTTTCTTTTGAAATAATGTCATGTATCTAAATTTTGTATTGCATTTTAAAGAGTATATTGCTAAGCTGTAGGTGTGTTTATAGGGTTTTATATGTTTGAAAACCTGGGGGGGTCTTGATAGCCAATTTCATTATTGTACCTGTTTGTCAAAGAGTAGAGGGATCAAGCAAAGTGAAAAGTGTTAATAGCAGTTAACTACTGTCTGTACTCTCAGCTTGTGCTACCACCTCTCTGCAGACAGCAGTCTGGGTCTAGATGAGGTGAATCATGAGAGAGAAAGTGCAGGAGTCAGGAGAGGGGCAGGTGATAGAACTTCAAGGTGGAAGGGTGTTCAGGGTATAGAATCTTATTGCATGGGAAGATTTTTCTCTGTGAAGATGAGCTGTAGTGGTGGAAGAGCTTTTCAGCTGTGTGTGGCTAAGACAGAAAATTTAATATTCCTGAAGAAATACAGGCTGAGAGGAGTTTCTGTGGTATCTGCAACTGTAGGAGATGATGCTGGGCATCTTTGATGTTGGTCCTGAGTGTTGTAGGAACATAAGCCCCTGCAGCTCTGTGGGAGAAATGCTGGCACTACTTTCTTGCTCTGTAGAAGCCTCAATTCATACCTCAAAGACCTGGTTAATGGGATGATGTTTAGTGTTATTTTAGGCCATCAGGAGATGAGTATTGTCTGTCCTTGCCATTATTCTTCAGGCTCTCCTTTCAGCTTTTGTACTGTACTGTTATTTTCTAAAGCCACCCCTCCTAAGCCTTGATTCCAAATGTGTTTCATCAACATGCTTATTTTTATCAGCCATTTTGGATGAAAAAGCTTTTTCTTTAAAAATCATAAAGTGCAAGTTCAGAAAGATTGTGTCTGTGTGGTGTGTAGACATCTATCTATCAGTCTGTAGATATGCGCTGTTGTATATGTGATCACACAGCTCCACTAAGCATAGCAGACTTTTTTTTTTTTTTTTTTTTTTTCCCTATGGTTAAAAGGATCAAATTTTGGAAAAAGATGTTTCTGGGTGCAGGTTTGTTCAGTTCTCATTTTTCTGATTAACAATCCTTAAATTTGCAGTGCTGGTGCCAGATACAGCATTGTAATGTCAATATAAAACACGCCTAACTATGAACATGTATTTATTAATACGGCATGAATTACCCATAGAATCATAGAATATGCTGAGTTGGAAGGGACCCATGAGGATCATTGAGTCCAACTCCTGGCACAGGATACCCCAAGAATCACACCATGTACCTGAGAGCGTTGTGCAAATGCTTCTTGAACTCAGACAGGTTTGGTCCTGTGACCACTTCCCTGGGAAGCCTGTTCCAGTGCCCAACCACCCTCTGGGTGAAAAACCTTTCTCTGATATCCAACCTAAACCTCCCTCAATTCAGCTTCAGGCCTTTCCCTTGTGTCCTGTCACTGGTCACAAGAATGAAGAGATCAGCGCTCCTCTTCCCCTCATGAGGAAGTTGTAACTGTGATGAGATCTCCCCTCAGTGTCCTCCAGGGTGAACAAGCCAAGTGACCTCAGCTGCTCCTCAGGTGGCTTCCCCTTCAAACCCTTCAACATCCTTGTGGCTCTCCTTTGGACACTCTCTAATAGCTCAATGTCTTTTTTTATGCTGTGGCACCCAAAACTGCCCCCAGCACTGGAGGTGAGGCTGCCCCAGAGCAGAGCAGAGTGGGACGATCCCCTGCCTTGCCCACCTGGCCATGCTGTGCCTGCCACACCTCTGCTCTCCAGCCTCTCATTCCCCAGGCTATTCACAGAACCAGGGTTGCCCCAGCCCAGCTGCAGAATCCAGCACTTCCCCTTGTTAATCTTCATACGGTTGGTGATTGCCCATCTCTGTCGAGGTCTCTCCGAAGGTCCTCTCTGCCCTTAAGGGAGTTGACTGCTCCTCCCAATTTAATATTGTTGGGAATCTTGCTTCGTATTCCTTCAAGTCTTGCATCCAGGACTGGGCCAAGGATGGAGCGCTGCGGAACCCCAGTATTATTAACAGTGCTACTTTAGTAAGCGTCCTAAGATGCTGTAAAGGACAACCCGACTTTCGTGCAGGTGTCCTTAGAAATGCAAGTGGCAGTCACTGAGACCCATCTACTTAATTATGACTGTTTACACCATAAGAAGAAACTCACTCCTATAATTATATTCAGAATTATAGAAGGCTGTTGCTGCTGTAGATTATTGGATCTCTCTGGGGAAACTTCCGTCAAACGTAACAGCCTACATTTTTACTTTGTTAATTATAAAGCTGTGAACAAGAAAATGCAAGACAATCTCGACTATTCTTAGTGTAATAGTAGCTTCCTAAAATATTACTGCCTTTATGAGTCCCAGTGGAGGATCTTCCTTTGTGTGGAAAAAAAACAATACCATCCTCTTGCATAAATGAGGAAATGCGTTCCAGATGTATTAAGCAAATAATCAAAACACATTTATCATGGTTTCTTATAAACCCGCGGACTTGGGTTATCTGCAGGTTTGCTCTTCTTGTTTTCTCCATCTACCCCATCCAAAACAGATGTTTTATATTTTTTTGAGACTTTAGTTTGTGCCTATTTTGTGAGGAGGGATCAATTAAAAATATTTTCATCTCTTATTTGTGATGACATAGAAGAGCAGTTGTGTAGAGTAATTTGCTTTGCTTTTGACTGTTGTTGAGGTCTTTAATGAAGTTACCCATAAAGATACTCAAAAGCCAGTTGGACCCAGTTCTGGGCAGGCAGTTCTGGGTGGCCAATCTTGAACCAGGGCCATTGAACTAGATAATCTCAAGAGGTTTTTCAGAGAATTCTTCCTTTGGTGCTTTGATATTTGTGTGTTCCACCCTGACCAGTCCTGCTGTTGAGTTGTGATAATTATAAATCTTCATGGTCCTACTTCTGCAAGGTCTCTGTAGTCTTATCCTTCTCAGATCATCAACAGTTCCAGTGATGCCCAGTTGCTGGGCACTTCTAGTTACAGGACTGAAGCTTAGCTAAAGTCCAAAAGTGAACATTTGCTGAATTTTAAAACTATCAGGCTTACGAAACCAGAGCTTCTATGATGTGCAGCTGCTTTTTGTTCTGTCTGCTCCCCCAAAAGCACACCTGGTGGAAGACACTTTATTGAACAGTAAAATCAAATCTCACAAAATTAGAACTAAGCTCTGGGTGCAGAGTGTTTACTGTTTGCTTCAGAAGTACCCCCTAGCGTAATTTTGCTCTGAATTCATCCACAAACCCTTGTTGTCACTCAGCTGAGCTTTAAGGTTAGAGGGCCAGAGAAAACTTCTTGCAAAATAAAAATTGATTAGTAATGATTTTGTGTATATATCTGGAGGATGTGCAATAGTAACTCAGTCCTTTGAAGCTTGTAAGTGATTTCTGGATGGTCATTGAGCAGCAGATGGATTTGGCTGCTATTGTTGAAATAATCAGACCTGGCTTTTTTTTGACAAGCACCATTTAACAATGTGAGTGATGGCCTTGTGCCTTTATTTCAGCAGTGAAACCTACACTTATGCTACCTTAAGAGACCAGTGTAAGCTTTTGGGATACTTTTAAATCTTTACTGATGATTTACTCTTGTCTTACTTTTTATTATTGAATCGAATTTATAGAGGTGTTAAAAAACAGGCCTGTCAACCATAGCAAATACATAGAAGAGCCCCGTAGTGATATTGAGGACCCAAGTGTATGTTTCTTGGCTCAGTCGAAGAGTATCAAAGTTGATATTATCAGCAGTCTTCCTGCAGTGTAATACCTTTTTTCCTCTGATTGCCTCCTGGTACTGTGTTCCTTTTTGTCCCATGTGGACAAGCCAGAGCAACTTTCCAATGCCCGTGGAAACATCTGTTCTTTTCAGTAGTGGCTGCGAGGAGTGGGAGATGTTTTGCCTGTAGGTTTTTGTCAGCATTTCACTCTGGTAGTCTTTTGGCTTTTTTGGTGGTCTTCATGATCATAAAATGCCGACCAATTTAAGGGCAGACAACAGTACATCTTCATAAGTATTTGTGTGCATTGCCTGAAGTGCAGATGTGCAAATTCACCTTCCTTTCTTACTTTAACTGTGTGGATTCAAAGGGAGGAGAGATTGATAAAGGCAGACACTGCAGTTTTCCTGTCATAGCTTGTCCATGTGACTGTGAATTTTGAGGTCAAAAATTTTTGAGGATCAGTACGCAGTTGTGATTCCATGAAAATAGCTGGCAGGTTTGCCAGTTTAAACTGGTTCAATAAGGCTGATGTAGTAATTAATTCATCTTGAGATTAGTGATAGGAGCAGATGACTGGGGAATAGCACACCAGGTTTTGGGTCACTGGAAGAGGCAGGTGTGTTCTGCAGTCTTGGCAGATGAGTAAATCCTCAGTATATGCTGGCCACAGACTAGCTGCAGCAGAGCTGTCTAGTTTACCGCAGCAAGCAAGAAGTGGGATAAATTGTTCTTTCTGGAGCTTCCTGTTGATCTGACTAGGAAGCAGAATTAGCTTGTTCAGGGATATGAATACCTTTAGCCTTTGTGCACCACACAGGCAACCTTGCAGTCTCTATCAGCAAGGCAGGGAGAGTAAAGGGAGAGTAGAGGGCGATTTTGTTCATCTGAGGGGATCGTCTGAATGTACTGTAAATTTCAACTAAAGCTAAAACAAGGCAGGAGCAATGAAACCAGGAACAATGAGTTCAGCTTCCTTTCTGTGCTGTGATTGAGTTAATGTCAGCTGTGCAGAACTGCATCATGGCTGGACTCTGTCAAGAAGTTGGAGAGGAGCAATGTGCAGATGCTGGTGCAAACTTTATTTCATTTCTTTATATTGGCTAAAGCATTGATGCTGTCCTGGTTTTGCACCTTTTGGTTTCCTTTATGTGTTTACAACCTTTGAATTTTTTTGATTTCTTTAAGAGTGAAATTTTCCAAAGTCATATATAGGGCTTCTAATAAAAATTGCAAATCTTTTTCTGTCCTGACTTTATGGGGTTTTTTTTGTGAATCTGAAATAAAGTGAATTTCATCTGATCTGAAGTGTTAACAGGACAGTGTTGGATAGCTAAACTGGTTGTGCAGTCACTAAGATGTTTATATTCACACCTGTGGAAATACAATATTTCTGATTCTTCTCCTACTTATGCTGAAGGAAACTAGGAACAGTAGCAGTGAAGCCAATGGTATATTTTGAAATAAATAAGAACCGGGGTGATTTTTTTTTTTTTTTTTTCTTTTGCCATTTGGCTAGTGACAGCTTAGATCTCATCTGGTCTGAGTTGGCACAGCTTCACTAATGTTGGAGGAGCTTTTATACTAATTCACACCAGCTGAGCTTGTTATGCAGTCCAGTCTGTGCAATTGTGAGGTGGTGTTTTTTCTCCTTTTTACGTCTCCTTCTGCTTTCCATCTTGTGCTCTTGTGCTTGGGGATCTTTTGTTCTGCCCTTCTGCTGGAATTGCTTGTTCCAGTTCTGGCCAATTGCACATAAACCACAAGCCTGTTTCAGAGTAAAGCTTCTTCACGTGAATCAATACACTTATTTATTTTGATTCTAGGTTGCATAGATATGTAGAGGATTTATTTTAAATCCAAAACATAGTGGTTTTTTTTTGTTTTTTGTTTTTTTTTTACCTATGGAAAAAACCACTAGTTTTAATATCTGAATGCATTCCTGCATAGGCAATTTCTATTTATTTAATTTGATTTTTGAGAAGTCAAAATGAATACATACCAAAATCTGCTGCTACTGATGATTCTTTCTTGGAGTTTGGCAGAAGAGCTTATGTTTCTATTGTGGCAACAAAAAGTAGGAAGGATTAGGATTTATAGTCATCTAAGAATTGCTGTGTCTTAGAGCGTATCCCACCTTACCGGACTTGGGGGAATTAGATATACTTTGTAGAAAGAAAGCTTATGCTAACTTAAAAGCAAACTTCATGTGATAATTACCTAAGGACACTTTGATTAATCTGTTTGTATTCTAAAGGCTGATGACGTTTTAAATTGTTCAGGAAAGCTGGCAGTCATGATGAAAACTACTCAGAAGCTAAAAATGTCTTACAATTATGTGCAACTTGTGTGCAATACATCTTAGACACTGACAAGTAAAATGAAATTGTGATCATTCTGCTGTGTTTATAATAATTTAATCTAAAGCCGTATCTGTACAACTGTAAGAATTTTATGGGATTTTGTGGTTTGCATTCTTAGAGGTATGCATATTTTAAAAGTACGTTAATGAAAAAGAGATGATGAAGTTATCAAGTTCTGTGCTCCAGCTGAGGAGTGCTCGATCTCTCTGTTCTGTCTCATGGCCAGTAATATTTATATTAGAGAAAAAAAGGGGAAAACCTACAGTAGAGAAATGTGATAACCAAATATTCCGTGTCTTTCTTTCTAGCCAGGAATGCTTCACAGTTGATGATTAAGCAAAACCTGATGATGCTTATTGTTCCACACAGACAGTATACTGCACACTTGAAATCATAAATTTTATTAAGTGTAGGTTTTCAATATATATCTAATCTTCAGATTAGTAAGGAAGTTTATAGTCTCTTCTGATAAAATGGAGTGTTCAAGAATTTTAAATCCAAATCCTGGATTCTTGCTTGTCTTCAGTTTTCCATAGCAAATTCCTCAAAAACAGTATTAGCAGGTTATTGATTAGATGAAGTAATTTAAAACTGTATAATTAAGATTCTGTTAATGCAGCATCAACTTGTGGAATTTACATTTAGAAGTTCAAAAGCTTCACAAAGTTGGGGCAGACTACAGAAACCTCTGTTAAAGTGTATTTTTGTGATTCTGACATCAGTTCTAGAAATGAATAATACTGACCTGTGTTGTTCACTTAGTTAATTGGTCACTTGATTTCTTTGAGCAAATGACTGGTGAATTTCAAATTTCATCGTTTGTAAGACAAGTTTAATTGTAGCAGTTCCATAAGGCTTGATGTTTGTTGGAAGACATAAAGAACTGAGCTACAAAAATGCTTCATGAACATTAGTCTCTCAGCTGTACCTGGTTCTTGTCCTCCACTCTGCACTGCTCCATCACTGCTGGAAAATTATTATCTTTTATTGTTTAATTCCCTTTGGGTTTGAGATAAGCCAGATGGTGAGGTTGCCTTCCAGGGGAGTTTTCTGCTTTACATTATCAATTTTCCAATCCCTTACTAGTAATGGAGGAGTTGCAGCGTGTAATCCCCTTTGGTCTAGATGATTTTACGTACCTGTGTGTTGATTTTTAATTCCTATTATTTTGTGTATTTAATTTCAATTAAATTTTTGTTTGTTTTCTTTGAGTGATTTATATGAGGATTATGGTAGAAAGTATTGTATTCTTGGCACAGGTTTCTGCTTTCCAAAATATTAAAGTAAAATCTAAATAGTTATTTCTAAAGATCTAAGGAAAGAAGGCAAAAAATACCGTTCAACATTTTTTTCAGGAACTGCATAGATTTTACAGAATGTGAAGCTCAGTTTACCATGTTAGCTGATCCTTTGCAGAATTCAGTGTCTTGTGTAATTTGGCATATGGTACCTTTAGTAACTTGTTGGAACCCCTAAAATCTTGTTGACTCTAAAGATCCCACTGCAGTATGCTAAAATAAAGGAGTGTGTGAGTCCATGTGTGGAGTTTTGTTTTCATTTAAAGGAAGAAAGCCTATTAAGTAGTGGGTTCTAACTCTAAGAGTTCTTCAAATGTGTCATAAATGACTAGACAGTTTGCATAACATGTATGGCAGGAACTTGTTAGCTCTCACAATCCTCAGAAGCCTGGGAATGGGCACCCAAAACCAGCTTTTCTTAAAGAAGATTTTGCAGCCCTTCTCTGTCTCATCTGTGAAAGGATGCCATAACCCCCAGAGCTATGTTAAATATTAACTTGTTTGCCCACTTTGCCTTGAAATGATAAAGTGCTCCATAAATAGCAAGTGACATTTGTAGAAGTTCTTCTGATTGTGGTTTCATGAGGAAGGTAAGCCAAATGTGCTGCTTGAAGGATGTTGCCGTATAAAATCCCAAATGACATGCTTATTAACCATTCACTGCAGAAAGAATTGATGGGGTATTGCATGTAAATGACCTTGGGATGTGTTACTTTAAAATGTAATCTGTTGAGAAAGAAAATAAGGAAATCACACTGCCGTGTTTAGCCTCTTAGCCTTTTTTTTTTATTATTATTTTTTCTTTTCTTTTTTTTCTTTTTCTTTTTCTTTTTTTGACAATGTTATGATACAGTCTTGCAGGCTCCTTTTATTTTGAAGCCCACTGGAATTGTGTGTAATTTCTATGTATGAAGTTTTCTGTTGACGTTAGTATTTGGGCCTTTCACCTACCTGAAAATTCCTCCTAAGAAAAGATCGAGCATGATTTTCCTATAAAAAATTATCAGCACACACACACAAAGCCATCCTCACAGAATTATCTGTGTCTGAGGGACCTCCTGAGTTCTGCACCCTGCTCAGCACAGGTCCTGACAGAACAGTTTGCCCCGGGCTTTGTTCAGTCATGTTACAGCAGAGCCTATACCCGTCTATCACTGCAGAGAAGTGAGCTGTCCCGTCATGTCCGTAATCCTGGTGAAGTCGTGGCCCTGGAACTGTGCTCAGACTTTTAATTCCTCCTGTTTGCTTCCCGTGCTGTGTGCATGTGCATCCAGTTTTGCTTTCAGGAGAGAGGCAGAGGATTCCTAGAGCTGGTCATGCCACTTTTTAAAAGAGCTGTGGGTTTCCATTGCCTTTAATATTAGCAAGATCCCTTGCCCAGCAGAGGGAAGGGTTCAGAGCTTGTGATGGTAGAGCACAGACTCAGTAGTAGGATTTGAGCTGATTCAGTCTTTATCCACAGCTATGCTGATATAACTTGTATTTAGAAATGCTGTTACTCAGTAAGTTTCAGTGGGTATATGTAGATAAAGCGATTATGCGTTCAGGTATTTCTTTACAAGATGTACAAATGTGCATCAGCAGTTGAAAGGTGACCTCTCTGCATTTTTGTTTTGTTGCTTTTTCTTTTTCCATTTCCTGAGCAAGGGAGAGAGTGAGGAGGGAAGTGGGATCTAAGGCTGCTTTCTGCTGCTTGATCTTATTTGCTGTAAGTATGGTAGTTGTGATAAAAAACTTAGAAAACCTCCATTAAAGTAAAATGCAAAATACACCTCCCTCCCCCCAAAAAAACCCAACAGAACTTCCTAGTGTATTCTTTCTACCTTAAATTAAAAAAAAAAAAAAAAAAAAAAAAAAATTATGTGTTTTTGTAAAGGGTTTAAGAAACTCCAGATGGCTGTTATTAAAAAAAAAAAAAAAATGGGGGTGGAGAAAGTCAAGAAGAAACATTTTCTATTGACTTGTTCTTTCTTTTTGGAAAGGTCACTGAAAATTTACACAGTGACAAAATAACAACCCAATTAGTATCTGTCCTGTAAAACTAAATGTTAATTTATTTCAGATTCTCCTCTATTGACAAGTGGGACTGATATTCAAGATGGACTTCTCTACAGGAGTGCAGGGCAAAAATTACCACACTGGTTATGAGTTTCTATAGCAATTGCTGTCAATTTTCAAACTGTAGAGAAAAAAGATATAATTAAATACTATCAGTATGTTTATTTTATAGAAAGATTATTCTTTTAATTATATTTCTGATAGCTATAAACGACACAATTTGGTAATGCGAGTTAATCTTAAAAGCACAGCATCCCCTTTATCCAGTGCTTTAAAAAAGATTCCAGTAGAAAATACTATTTCATTAATTGTCATTACATAGGAATTATAGATTTAGGGGGTCTAACATTTCCTTTATCATTCATTTCTTTAGGTGTCAGTGGTGCACTACCTTTTCAAAATTAACTTCAGTGCATAAGAAGAGATTAATTACCAACTGTGAAAAAGGAATATTGTCTAGAGAACTAGTGACTTTTTTAGAGAAAGGAATCGCTTTAATAAGGGGCCTTAAAATGCAGTTCTTCAAATGAGCAAGAGAAATTATTCTTCTTATATTCCAGAAAGAAAAGCCAATAAATAGCCTTTTCTGATAATTCATTCAAATATTTTAGCCGTGAATTGAAATACCATCTGATCAAAGCAGTATCCTTTAATTTATTTTCTATGATTATCAGAATATTTCCATTCATATAGTCCACAAGGAAGACACAAAACTCACTGAGTAAAGGTTGGATCTTTCCCATTGAGTTCCTGTGATAGTGCCACAGGCAGAAAACCCACTTGGGCACATCTCTCCATCCCTGCTGAGACAGTGGGATAGAGACAGTGGTCTGTCCTCTGTGCTCCTGCTCTGTGCATGGAATGAGGTGATGTTTGGTGTGGAAGGAACTGCGTTGAGGTCTGCATGTTAGGTTTGGGTTTTTTCTATTGCTTTCAGTGAGCTTCTGATTATAGATACTGCTGTAGTTTTGAGTCAACTTCTAGTCCGAGTCCAATTATCTCTTTAGCCCACCTTATTTGCAGGTTTGTGTGCTCAGTAAAGGAGACTGTTGTTTTGGGGGAAGGCAAAAAGGCGCACAAGAAGTGTGTGTCTGTGTTCAGTAAACAGTACTGTGTTCCTGAGAGGGGGCCTCTGGGCAAAGCAGAGCACTGCTGGGGTGGAGGGTTCAGATATGTTCATCCCCAGGAGTTTGTTTAGCTCTGGTTTCCTCTGCAGATTTGCAGTGTGGGCTCTGTGGTCCCTGGTTGCTGTCAGCTGAGCTCATCCAATGTTCACTGTGGGGTGGATGTGGCTGAGTCAGGCTCTCCGCAGTTCAGACCGGGGCTGTAGGCATCCGCTGGCACTTTCCCAGGACACAGGAAACTTACTCTCTTGAAACTTCTGTGCTGTGGCCCAACTAGACAGAGAGAGAAATCTTCATCATCCTACAGCATCCTTGGTGGAACAGGGCAAGGGGAGGTTTAGAAAGTAAAGGACATTGCTGAGTTTGCTGCTTCTCCTGTGAAGGACCATTATCTGATTCAGTTTTCAGGATAATCATTCTTCTGTGGACAGATTTGAACCTCTTTGGTGGAGGATACTACTCTTACAACTGTCTGCCTCACTAAGGCAGTAGTTGGAAAGCATGAAATTGCTGCCTTTAATGACAGCAGGAAAGCAGTCTGTGCCCTTGAATGATGCTCTGCCATCTCTTCCTTCCTGAGGAAAAAAGTTCCTAGTTGATTGTACTAACATCTTTGAACTTAAATTTTTCGTGTATGGCCACTCACTATGTGCTTTTTGTTGTCCCAGTGCCTGACTTGAGACCATCGAGTCTGATTTGCAGAAGTGTCAAGTGCTCACAGCAGCACCTGTAGTAATAGGGAGTTGTACTTTGAACACAATAAACCCCATGACATCCTTGGTACTCAGAAACATCAAGCCCAAGGTATGTCAGATTGGGAGCAAAATTAATAGATGTTTTTGATCTTAAAGTTCCAAAGTGCCCAAGTTCCAGCTTCAATACGGGAGACACTAATGCTTGCCCAACTTACAAAGACATGCAGAAGAAGAAAAAAAATAAGTGTAATATTTTGTGAGCATTTAAATATTGTGGAACCAAATGCTTCATTGGGAAGCTCATAAAAGAAAGAATGTGTCTTCAGAGCTCAGCTTGAGTATTGCTCAGTGCGTGAAGCACTTGGGGTACGTGTTCAGCAACACAAGGAATGCAAGCAGGGACCATTAACCATTGTCTCTTCTCTGTGCTGAACAGAGCAAACTCTCGTGGAAAGATTGATACTTGTTTGTCTCACTGCAGACAGCATCATAATGTATTGCTAAGATGAGAGCATTTTAGTGTTCCTCAGGCAACCTTAATTCTGCTTTTTCAGAATATCTGAATGCTTCATTGAAACACTGAGTGTTGTGTTAAGGCTCACTTTTGTGGGCCGTTTTCTGGATGTTTTAAATTGAAAACTGAAAAATGGAAGTGTTCTGTTGTATATCATCACATTCTTATGAGTCATCAGTGTAATATAATTACAAGTATTGTAGAGTAATTCTGTGTGTACATACCTCTATTACATATACAAAATATTAGACAAAATTGAGAATTTATGTAAACATAGTGGGAGAAACATGGGATTTTTTTTTTTTTTTCAATTCGCAGTAAAAGATTGAGTGCTTTATGTGGCAGTCTTTGTTGTCTTTTTCTAAGAATCTTTTCTAAGGAAAATCCTTCCTCATTCACAGGTAAATAAAGCTGGTCTGTTTTGTGCAGTTGGCCCCTGTGTAATGGTGTAAACTGTTCTATAGAGTACATATACTTAGGTAGAGGGTGGTTGCAGGGTCATCTTGCGCCCCATCCCTCACTTGCTTGTGTATCTGTTTCCATCATCTTTTACTTGCCTTGTCAACTGTATGGCAAGAGTAAGCGAGAAGCCTCTGCAAAATGCAGCTAACACACTTCCACAATTTTTTTCAAGGACTTCAAGCAAAACCTTTTCTTCTATCTTTTCCTAAGCTTTTCTTATATAGTTTAGGTGCGTCTTTACAATGTTACATTTCTTGCATCTCCAGTAGCTGGTAATACTGTATTGTGTGAAGCTCCTTCAATCACTTCATGCCAAATTTGAATACAATTTATGTCACTTTTTAACGAAATCATTGTGCTTCAGAGAAAAAAAAGTGCTGCTGCCAGAGCTCATGAATTTTGTACAAATCAGAAAGTAAATGAAAAAGAATTACTTTGAACTTTAAGGAAAAATTACTTCATCTTAAACATTTTTGTTACCTACTTCATATGGAGATGGTTGCCCAGTTTTAGAGATCATCACTAACTTAAATGTTCTACTCATAAGCAAGAAAAGCATGGCAATCTGGCCATGGTCCTGTAGTATTACTGATGAATACTGATGACTTGAAATAAATTACATATGTTATAATTTTATTTTTTTTTTTTTTTTTAAGAAGTGGCTATAGACACTTCGTGCAGTGCAGGAAGAGGGAAATAAGGACTGGGGGAGTACTTGAAACATAATTTCCATTGCATTTGTGTCATATGAGTACTGAAATAATGAAAGAAGTTTCTAGAAATGAGGAAACTAATTAAAATAACTCTGAGAGAGAAATCTAAAAGGGATATTAACACAAGGTGATTGCTCTGAGATTAAAGATTTTTGTTCTTTTCCTTGTAAATATATAGCGATGCTTGTTTCATAGTAAAACTGGAAGCTGAAATGGATACATAGGGTCAAATTCATCTAATCTGATTTACATGTCTAAAAGTTAAGTGTTTATCTACATTTCTTATGATAGAGTGAGTAATTATTTGTGCTATTCTCTTCCTATTTACAGTAGAACTGAAGGATCTGGTTTACATCAGATACTTTGTAATGTGTAATGGTTAAGTAGCCACCGGTGTTGCCCAGAATTATGCTGCTTCTCAGCATATTCTTGAAATACCTCTGCATCTACTTGGAAGCCTCCCCAGATCCCAAGAGAATATATTAATAGCCATCAAATTGTAACTCTTTTGGCTTGAGTGAAACCCTTCAGTTTCTGCCTCAGAATAGCTCAGGACGTAGCAGTGCCATTCCACAGTGCCACTGAGCAGGTGTAGGATTAGGCACAGGTCAAGTCCTTTATCTGGTCGTGCATTTCAAAAGGTTGTTGCTTTGCAGAAGTCAAGCAGTGCACTACAAGCTAAAGACACTAATTTCCAAGTTCAGGTTTTGCTCCATCTGAATGTTCCTGGGAACATGAATATGGGAGAGGAAACAGGAGATTTTAGGCCCAGGAGGAAGAGCAGGTCATGGCTCACTATGTCTTTTCCTGGGGCACAGAATTGAGTCTTCTGAGGTGTCTGTCTCTGCTACAGCTATATACTTTCCCTTTTATGCATGTCTGTGTACCAAATGTACTAAAGACTAGTTAAACATCTGTAGTTGTTACAGGTGCAGATAAAGTATTTGCATGTATTCAGGTTTGACAAATGCCAGCTGGAAACACTGGACTCAGCAGCAATATAGAGAGAAATGTAAGAGGGTCTTTTGTGACATTGTCTTCGAATCCCGTTTGCTAATGTCTGTAATTACATGTTTAAATCACATCTATGTCTTTAATAGCATGAGACCTATTGACAGAAAATATTTTGTCCAAGAACACTCAATGGCCAAATTTTCTAAGATGGGGGATCAGTGAGTAGGCATGGGTTGAGAAGCCACTCTTTGAAGAGCCCTTTGTGAGCAAAAGTAAGAAATGTCCTTCAAGCTGTATAGCACATAGAGCTGATGGAGTAGTTCTCTAGTAAGAAGAAAGGAAACCTGGGAGCAGTGCTTCTGAACAAATCTTTTTGATCCTGTGCTATGTGACAATACATTTAAATACACCCAGACCTTTTATATTGTGCTTTCTTAAAAATATATAAATTGTGTGTACCCAGAACCTTGTCAGAGCTGATACAAAACACATGTAGTAGAATTCATTGGAGTTGGACTAAAAATGCTGTACTTCAGTATGAAATCTTTCAGCTTTACCATCAGAATACTGAAGAACTATTGACAGAAAGATTTTGAACTTCAATGTTTTACATTTATTGTGGCTTACCTAAATCATTCTAGAAATGAAGGACTATTACCCCGACTCCAGTTATAAGGCAAGTGATGCCTAAGTGATCATAAGGCTTTTCATGACTTTCTTCCCAAGAATGAGTTTCTGGCAGAGGAGCTAAATTGTAAACCTTATCTGTCTATTATTTTTATATATTGTAAAGCCAAGGAACTCCAGTCATAAGCTCAAGACTTCTTTATATGGTACAAGCTGTAGAAAAAACAAAACGTGGTATCAGTCCCTGCCTGTGGAAGTTGAATTTATTGTGCAGTGTCAAGCTTTCGGAGTAATCATGAGAGTGTGCTGCTGTCAGCTGAACATATTTTTTAACCTTTTTATATACATACAGGTGTTCTGGCTGTTCTGATTCTTGAACAGGAATATCAAACATGCTGAACAGCATCCTGTGCTATGACAGATCAATTGCTACCTCTGTATCTTTTGAGGATGTCTTAATCTCGTGAAGATTGTCCCACATTGTGATGATCTTTGTGTTTTTGTTCTTTGCTCTGTCTGTTGTTCTGTAAGAAAAGGCCGTTTTGTAAGACACTAAGCAGTCAACTTTGGTGAAATTTTACCAAGAAAGTTCCATCTGGGGGCAGTGAATATATGTGAGGGGAATATTGTCCAGCTGTACTTACACCCTGAACAAATGAGATTCATAATTGAATTTCTGAACTACATTGTAGACTTGGTCTCTCTCTCAAGTGGGACCTCCTCATGTATTTCTTTATAGCACTTATTTTTTCAAATCTCCATGGCCCCAGTGTCTAGGGAGATTTACCAGTAATAGAAGATATTAAAAGGCTCAAACCCTCAAAATCCAACTTTTCCTAAATGAACAAAACATAAAGAAATTTGAGTTTGCTTTTACATAGAAAGAACAAAGAGAGCAGTTCTGTAGCCTGCAGACAGAGCCAGGGGAAAAAGACCGAATAAGTCAATTAATTTTTTACTCTGTGACATAAATTAGGACAGCAAATTGCACTGTCATCCATGGAAAATGTTCAGCCTTGAGACAGGGATAAGGAAAAACCTCAAAAACTAAGGAAGCCATTTGTTAGCTATGCAGGCTGAAATACAGAGAAAAAGAAAATCATAGACCATTAAGAAAATCATATACCATTAAACTATTTATAGTTAATTACTAACGTCTTGTATTGCTCTTGAGAGTTAAGTGGATACTTTATCGTACATGATTTGAAAGGGAGAATGCTATTGCAGTGTATGGTTATGAACTCTGAAAAAATAGCCAAGAGTTTAAGTAAGATTCTTTTTAATGGTGGATTTGTCATTGATTTTATTGGGAATGCTTAGGAGGGCTTGCAGGAATCAGAGATATGGACTTGGGCAGAAGCAGGAAGATGGAAAGGAGCAAGGAAGGAGGACTGAGAAATTAATAACTTCAGAAGATAAAATATTTGAAGTTAAAAATATCCACTGGAGGGAAAGCTCCTCCTTATTGCTTTGGTTCATTCTTTCCTCTTCTTGCTAATCTAGTTTTCCTGTCCTCTTCTGCTCTGGTTATCTATTTCTCCCTATCAGAGACGTTTTCTTCCCAGTTACTTGGCCTGTTGCAATATTGGTAAAATGATAGAATGAATGTGGTTGCATATTAGAAGAAAAGAGAATCTGGTGGATGGCTTCCCTGGGAAGATTTTTTTAAGCAGGCTGTTGTTTTAGTAAATATATAGCTCTTTTGGTTATAGAGCAAAAATAAACATAATTTTAAACACTTATTCAAAGCCTTTAAAGTTCTTTTGCTTAGTTTACAAATGGAGAGAACAGAAAAGATCAGTCTGACCCAGGAGACACAGATGTGGTCTCAATGTGACTGTTATTGTTAGAAAATTATTCCACACAGGAGATTTAGAAAGATAAGTTCTGTTTCTGTAGAATGGGTGTAATTGAATATTTACTTATTTTCTTGAGTTCATGAAGAGTGGCTTTCTTAACAGGCATAGTCTGAATGCCAAGTCCTCATTTTAGGATGTTATTCAAACTGAGTTGCACACAGGAGCCTGAATGCATGAATTTAGCTGAGCTACAAGAGAACACTGTGATGGTTTTGATTTTTGCTTTCACTGGAGAGGAGTTCAGAGAAAACTTTGGTAAGCTTTTTGGCCTCAGTTGCTTAACATCCCAGCCACATGACCTTGCAGTTTCAGAGGCTCTTCTCTATTAGACTGATGCCTTAGTATTACTTTATTCCATGCAAAACTTTTGACTCCCAATATATGGGAGGTTTATCTAAAATAATTTATGGAAATAATAAGGAAATAATTTTAAATGGCTTATTTTTAACACAAGTAGACATGTTTGCCTCATTGCTGTGGCAGTTATGTAGACTATGCATTCCTAATCTCTAGAAGTAAGTATATATTTCTTTTGCAGAACTGTTTATCAAAGCCTGATTTGTAAGATGTCCATTAATCGCACAGAACTCAAATCTGGGTCTCAGCATTCATTTCCAGAATTTGTGGTGTTTTGTGTCAAGTGACATGTTCATTATGTCTATAATTTACTTTTTATACAGTTTAAACCCGATTTGTTTTGTAAAACATGATGTGTAATCCGTATGCCCTTGAGAATCTGTTCACCCCTCTTCCCACTGTTTTAGTTCTAGAACTGGCTCCATTAACAGTCATAGCTTGGACTGAAAGAAGATCAAATTCAGTTTTTGCTTCTGGAACTCATCCCAGATTTCAGCTACTCATATTTTGGGTGTATTAATTTTTGTGCATTTTGCGAAGAACACCTTGTCTGCAGGTTGTTGTGTATTCATGATTTTGCCTCAATCCAAGATCAAAATTTAATTTCTTTCACTTCTCAGTAACTGCTGAGTATGACAATTTGAAGACCCAATTTAGGGTCTATTGAAAAAGAAAGATTTCTTTATTGGCAGTTTTACAGAAGTAGCAAAAATTCTTAAATAAAAGCTGGTATCGATACAAAAATAAGTATGACTGGAATGTAAACCAAAAAAGCTTTGTCAACCTGTTACTAATTCTATGTTCCAAATTATATCTTAAAATTGCTGTACAGAGCAGAATGTCTTGCCTCACACTCCTTGAGAGGGTGAGTGTTTCTGTCTGTGTTTTTTTCTGAGGATTCAGAGCGATATAATCCATTAATTCTGGCAGGTCATTATTTATGCCTTAGTGAATAATTGGGAAGATTCCCATTCTGACTGAGCAAATTTAACTTTGGTTTAACATTGCTTTTTGGAGAATGACTTGCTTGGTCTACAGTACACATAAACTGGTTCACCTTGGGCTCGGAGCTGAAGTCCAGGACCAAGAGATGACTTATCAAAGAAGATAAGGACTCTTGAGCTTTTCTGTAAGACAGAGCTGCAATGATGCAACCTTCTGACATCAGATTTGGGCTGTCCTAGCCCTCAGTGTGGGAAGCCACTCAAATAGTTTTATCCTTTGCTCCTCCGTCTTTGGCTACCTGACAAGCAAAGCTTCCAGCAATTTTCTTCTGGTGGGGAGTCAAATTTTTCATGTGAGGCAGCAGGAGCCTGGCAGTGTAAAAACCTTTGATGGCCAGTTGGGGAAAGCTCGTATGTTAGGAAAGCTTTATCTGTTGGGCTGTGTTATTTCAAGCAGTGATGCTATGATTGCCCCACCAGGTCGCTGGAATCTGCTGCTTTGGCCAGGTCTCCTCATCAGAACCTCAAAATGCTTTTTGCCACATTTAACACAGTGCTGTGTTCACTCTTTGTGTCTTGTTGACTCACATTCACTTGACTTCTTTGCATAATACTTGCCAAAATTTGGTGCATTTAAACATGTATTCATGTTGGGAAAGCTATGGGTTGCTCCCTCACTCAACAGGATGATTACTGGCTCATTTAATTTCTAAGTCACCTGATCATTTCCAGTCAGAAATATGTTTAGAAGCATGCATTAATCTTGTTGAGTCCCCCAAGGTAGTTGTTCAAATGACTTAAGTCAATGTTGCATTGACTCGGAGCTTTACAAATAGAAAGTTGGAGAAGAGGTCAGAGACTAAATAACTGAAGATTAAGGGTGTATATCTTTGCTAGTGATGATTTGAGGAACAAATTTTAATAATCCGAATTTTCCTTTTTCTTTCAATTATTTTTTCTGAGTAGAGGTAATTCTTCACTGATACAGCTTTCACTTGGAACATTTGAGAATTTTTTGGTTTGAAGGCTGATAATTGTACAAGGATCTTTCAAGAGACAAGTTCAGTTTGGTGAATAGGTGTTTAATCATAGCTCAGATGATGCTGCTATGAGCTGCTAGGCAGATAGCAGAAATTCTTTGTCTGCTACAAAGTGAAAAAACCTGTGATGTGTCACAGTCTTTCTAAAAAAAAAAACCCAACAAATCAAGCAAGAAAACCAGGACAGAAAAGAAGTTGCTGATATAAAATCAAGACATGCATTGCAGAGTTCAAGTTCATAGCAAGTCAATAAGGCAAAAATGTGTTACAGTGGAAGTGTTACAGTTACCAAGTATGCAATTACCAATATCAAAATATTAAAACAGCCTAAGCCTTAAATCCAAAGCTCTGCTAATCAGAATATACACCTGTTCTTATCTTCTGTCATCTTTTTTTTTCCCTGTCTGATCTACCATTAATCATCACTAATATGGGGAAGGAGGATCATCACCCCCATCATGTATACTTTTTTAAGCATCTGTGAATTAATAATGCTAGTGCTTAATCTGGTATCTTTAGGTTTCAGGTTTAATGCCTCTGTTGAGGTTAAGCAGTGACCATTTCAGAGCCCTCATGGATACTGCTCCGGGTGTTTTACTTTTACCTCTGGAGGAGGGGCTTGGTCTACAGAAATGCCCATCTATATGTGAGAATCCGGTGCTTCTGAAATGAATAGGAGTTCCGTCACTGAGGCAGGAGTTGCTGATCTAGTAAAGGCAAGCTGGAAGTTTGAAGATGCAACACCATTGCAATGAATTATCTTCCCTTCTTCACAGCCATGCAAATGTAATTAATATACTGGTGTATGGATAGAAATAGTACTTTCAGCATGGAGGAGAAAGAAACAGTTTATGGTTTACACTTAAAGCTCAAAATCCCACCCAAATGCAAATTTCAATTCGTGATCAATTTCTTTGTAGTCACTCTGCTTTCTCTAAAAATCAACGGAAGCAAGTTGTGCAGTTCTTCACATAATGTAGCGTGGATTGTAAGTTTCCAGAGTCAGGTTAGCTCATAGTCTGCTGGTTGGTCTAAGCATTGCTTTGAGCAGCTCTTCCATGAGGTACCTTTTGAGTTCACACCCAGTCCTCTATTTTGTAAGACTTCCACAGTTCAGTTGATGAACTGTCTGCTGTCAAATGTCAGGAAGTGCAAAGTCTTGCCTTTGAGCACATGAGAAGGGACAAGCAGAATATCCTGACTCCTCTGTGAAGTACTCTCATGAGCTGATGTAACTCCTGTGGCAGTGCAATACTGCTGACGCAGCAGATGAGACACAGAGGGGTTCTGCTGAGGACCTGTTATTCCAGAAAAATAGGCAGGTTCAAGTGAATTAATGGAATTGAAGTCATAATTGTGTTTTCCCAAGCTTGGTATGCCTCCCTCTATTTGAACAAACTCAAGCCTTTTTAGTCTCAGCATTGAACACAACAGGATAACTCAGGATGTCTGTCATCAGTGTCCAAATAACAGGAGCTGTTTCCTTTCTGAGAGCAGAGACAAGGCTCAGAAAGAAGACTTGTGCTTCCAGCCTCCTGCATGAAGATGGGGAAGCTGCTGAGTTCAAAGTTTCCAAAAAATTAGTTTAAATTGATACTGGTGGGGCTGCCGTGGCCCTGGTGCATACCTGTGAGATGTGCGGTGATGTTGTATTACTCAGGACAACACTGCAAGTGCTGATGGTGTGAAGTCAAGTCTGTCACACATGCACGCATCCTTTCAGCATGTGTGTTTGTTCAGGCATTTGTTTAAGTTTTTTAATGCTCTGAGCCTTTGCCAGGGCTTCTGGGCTTTCAGCTTATTTCAAAATCAGTAGGATGATGGCTAAACATAGACTTACTTTCTTGTGTTGAAAATATCCCTATTTGAATGAATCAGTGCTACTGCCCTGTAAATGTGAGAAAGTATGAATATTTACTTTCCTGACAGAAATGTTGCATCATTATCTGTACAGCTTTTATTTATTAAATATTGTCCTTTTATATTTAGTGCTGCATAAAAGAGACTTGTTTATGTGGGAGCAGTGGCTTTTCCCAGGAACAGCAGCTCAATATTTCCCTGGTCGGAGGTGTGATGCTATTGCAACAGTGCCTCACATCCCATTGCTCTGTTTCTTCCAGAAGCCTCAAAAGAGGCAATTATGGTATTTTAAAATGTTGATTATTATGTTAATGCTCTATAGGCTTGACTTGTCTGTCAGGCCAAGGAAAATCCTCTGAACAGGGGATTAATGTTTATGTGCCTGACAAAACACAGTGGAGTCAAGTGAGGCAGTGCTCAGCTCTAAGCACAGCAAAGGGTAGTGATGTATAGCATTATGCAACATTTCTCAAGCCTGTCTGAAACTTTGGACACAAATTGTCAAGGCTGTGGCTTTTTTTTATTGCCATTTTTGGTTCCTGGACTTGGTGATGTGCTCAGTCTTGCTGCTATTTTTGATTTAAGTGGGATCTTTCCTGTAGCCTTTAAATCATTCATTTGGCAGTTACTTTTAAGATATTTCTGGTTTGCCATTTCACCTTTTTCTTTATTTCCTCTTAATAAATAGGTTAACATGTTTTCAGTAATTTTGCACATTGTGAACTTAAGCTCTTGAATTTTTATCTTGTTTGTGTATTGCAGCTGGTGCTCAGGATAAAATTGGCTGGGCATTTGGCTTGGGTTTGGAGAGGCTGGCCATGATCCTCTACGATATCCCTGACATCCGACTGTTCTGGAGTGAAGATGAACGCTTCTTGAAACAATTTATTGGGCCTCACATTTGGCAAAAAATAAAGTTCCAGGTAAAATAACATATATATGATAATAATTTACTGTGATATATGCACATTCCTAGTGAATATCACGTAATTGAAATTCCATGTCATTAAAAGATTGGGTTTTAAGGCTACAGCTTTACAGCTATCATGATTCTCTGATGTTCTGCAGTAAAATCCAGCTTTTGATAATAACATTTTTTTTCAACCAGATGATGTTGTAAGATCCTTCTGATACCCAGTCAACATCCCTGTTCTGAGTAATGCTTAAGCACATATTTAACTTCGAAATATATCCAGAATAGGGTTTGATTTAGGCCTATGGTTTGGTTATGTTATGGTTTGGTTATGTCCTTGAGTTGTGTCTGTGATTCTGTTTCATTGTAAATATGTGCTGATGCAAAGCATTCAAAGATCATAACATGTTCTCCATTTTTCCCATTGTTTTCGCCCTACAATCATTGATGTCAATGTGAGTTTCAATGGTAATCTTTGGCAAATTCTTTGTGGATGTGCCTTGCCATCTTCAATGTCAGTTCTTTTCTCCTAGCAATTGCAGGGGAGAGTGCAAGCTCAGCCTGCATTTGTTTTGTAACTCCTCTGCTGAGGTGATTTTTGTAGTTAGCAACCTCCTCTTGTTTTTTGTACTTACAAAGCAATCAGGCATGACTGGATTGGGTGGAAATGCTACTTCCATAATATTCTTCAGCAGGAGCATGGAGAGGTTCAAGTCAGGTGGTGTCAGCTGGTCTTTGGGGGAGTTGAGCTGACACAGATGCTTGATAAAGTCTGAAGCGCTAAAGCAGTAAAATACTTTTTGCAGCTGTCTTTTCCCATTTTGTTTGGTTTCTTTGTGTACAGCTTGATTATGTTTTTTTATTATTTGTAATTATTAAGGGGGAAATCAAGAGTGATAGTGAAATTTGAGTAGTCTCAACAGCAGTAGCAGCATCCATCCATTTGTTTCCAATTCATGGCAATTCTCACATATGTTGTTTGTAGCATCAAAATATTGTTTGAGATAAGTTTGGGGAATAGTTTTGGCTTTTTTGGTTTGGGTAGGGGTTTGAGGATTTTTGGTTGGTTGGTTGGTTTTTTTTATTTGTTTGTTTGGTGATTACTGGCATTAGCGAATTCAGCTTGTAGTTAGTTACCTTACAGAAAGATGGGGTTTTGCCACTGTTCCTGAAGGTGTGTCTGCTTGATCTACAGAATGTTTGTTGTTCTTTTCAATAAGAAATGTTCAAGTCTCGTTTTCAGCCCTTATCTTTCTGGCTGGCTTTGCTTGTGACTTGGTTTATAGATTGCAATCTGATGGAGCTAAGATGAGATTTCTTGCTTGCTTTAAAATTGTGAATCCAAACTTCAAAGTGATATTAGCAGTAGATTGGGCTTTTGGGGAAAGGCCCAGATTGTTGGAATGCTACGGACTGATGTTGAAGGTGAGTCAAAGAGAGGGCTGGGTATCTGGCTTCTCTAAGTTGCATGTACTTTTCAGCTTCATTTTTAGGTAAATCAGGTGTAGTGAAGCAATCTGAAGATGTTAAAGGCACAGCTTACTGTGGGTAAGCTCAGAGGAAAGTACGTGGTTTCTAGGAAGGTAAAAGTGATTTTTTTTTTTTTTTTTTTTTTTTTTTTTTTTTTTTTTTTTTTTAAATTATTAATTGGTGCTGTTTGGTAGCCTTAGTTTTGGTTCTTTCTCTCTTCTTAAAAAAAGGATATAGCCAATGTTTTAGAAACAGATTTTTTTCTCCGGTATCGAGAACTGCGTAGGGAATTTTTAATTATTATTTCTCTTTTATTTTAGTTTTTATTCTTTTTTTTTTTTCCATTTCCCCCTTTCCCTTTAAGTGCATACATACACCTACTTGACTTGGATGTTTCATCTACAGTTTTGGTAATTCTCCCCAATTCTGAGTTTACATTTTTCAATTCTGTATCTGAATACAAGAGAGTAGAGGCAAGCTTAGGTTTTTGTGCAAGTCTATATCCAGCTTTCATCTGGTATCTTACACTGAGCTTTTTTGAGCTCTCTGCTGTACATACTTCTAGTACATACTGGCATTGCTTTTTAAAGGGTTAATGACCACTTCAAATGAAAATACTATGAACTACTCTTTGGTGCTACCATAAGATCTCCATTTTTTTCTTCTGTTCTATGTTATTTTTCAGGTATGCTGGTTTAAAACCAAGTTAGCAGACCTTCTGTTCCTGTCTACTTGCTAAAGAGTCATAATTAATGAATCACATTGTTTATTCATATAACACTTGAAAGAAAACTTTTAGCCTGTCTTCCGGTGTTCGTGTTGTAAGAAATCTCAATGGATATTTTAAAAGTGTCAGATTTTCTGCATGCAAGGCCATGCAGTACTTTTCAGCCTGACTAAACTGAACAAAGGCAGACCAAGTGTCTTGAGAGCCTTTTACGACAGAAATTGAATCCTGCAGCTCAGAAAGTCCAGGTAAATGTTCATCCTTTATGTGCTTAACTGAGAGAGACCTCCCAACCTTTGGGTACTCCCCCAAATCCTTTCTTATAATCTGAATATGGTCCACCAACATAAATATTTTTTCTTTCTCTTCATTAAAATGTTCTTCAAATACATGAAGTCCACACTGTATAGCAGTAACCTTTAGCTGGGCTAAATATACTCTTGCTCAAAAACTGCATTTAGTTAGAGCATTTTCTTGGGACTTAGAGTATATGTCTTATGCCTTGTAACAGCCTGAATATGTCAGACTTTTCCCTGTGTCATCAGTTGCTCAGTACGTGTGTGCAGGCTTCAGCAGGTCAAAAAGCTGCTGGGAAAAGCTGACAGTGCTTGTGCCACTGTGGCCACTCAGCACAGCAGTGTTAGAGTGCTTCTCCCCACAGATCAGATTATTGCCTGGATTTGGATTAGCGAATCACTCCAGCTATAATTTGACACAAGTCACAGCAGTGTGGGGACCAGGGTCTGGTAACTTGCTGTCAATTGTTTGTGTAGGACTTCTGCTCAGGCTGTGAAATTAAAGGCTGAGGATGGACAGGGCAGGAAGGACCAAGACCCTTCAAGGCACAATGTAATAAAACAAATGGCTCGGTTCCGATCTAGTCCGCTGTGTTATATCTCTCTTTGCCAGGGCCCTGGGCACAGTTCCATGTAATCACTTTCTGGTTTGTGCTGAGCCAGCATTCTTACCAAAAAAAAAGTCCACGGGCTGACAATTCTCAAGGAAAAGTACCAAAATGAAATGCCATTTAGAGAAGGAAGTCACTCACAGTTCAGATGTCGTGTGGTGTGCCCAGAGGTGTGGATTGAAAAGGAAGGACTCTAGCAGCAGGATGGATCCTAGAGCCTCCGTCATTTTGCTGCCAAGGCAAGCAAGTGGCACATCATGTCGAGTGACTCCTGATGTGTAGGAGTCACTTCACAAAGTCACTTTGATTTGATGCTGCTAGTGTCTCTGGCTGCTGTTGTTTTAAATAGTTATTTATTTCGATTGCCAAGGACCCTTGTGGCCTGCTCTGAGGTCAAAGCAGAGGCATTATTATGACTGTTCTGGCTCCGGTACAGAGGGAATCTGGATCAGATTTCTAGCAAAACTACAGACTCCTATGAGATTATGGGTATTGCTGTCTTCTTGATTTTCTAATTTCTGCATTATCTGTAATATTCTGCAATATCTGCAATGAGCCTAGCACTGCCAATTTTTTTCACCCCCTTCCACCATCTCCAGGGACTGCTCCTTCCTGGTGTCTGCTGGCACACACAGTCCCTCAAAATTCAATTTCTTCATAATTACCTGGTAGCTTCAAAACTCAAAATAATAGACTTTCTCACCAGGATCATTTTAATGGCTCCAGAAAAGACAAAGCTCCTGGAGCAGCTGTGCTGGAAGACCTGAGGGGATAGTAACCTTTGGCAATGGGGTGAGGAGACTTGACAAACAACTTGAATTGACACTGTTCACCTCCTGCACAGCTGTAGCCAGAATGGTGTGTGTGGCCCTAATCCAGGACACTCTTACTGCTTCGAAAAGTGAACAGTCAAGGACAGCAGAGATGAAGAAAAGCACACAAGCAAAAAAGATGTAGTTGTGTGGAAAAAAGCGATTCATTATACTGGAAAAGAAATCAAAGCAGGCTGCTCTTCCTCCTGGGCAAGATAGCAAAGGCTGGGCCTGCTTGCTCGCATTTGCCTTTGCTCAGTGTGCCATAGGAATTAAGCTCCCGTTCTAATGACAAAGGATTTACACAGTAGCCCAGTTTGCACTGTTTGCTGTGTATGTGAGCCCTCTTGTTCACACCATTAGACAGTCCAACTTTTCTACCTTACTGTGCACTTTTCAGTTTTCAGGGACAGTAATCATCCATGTGCATCTTTCCTGTGCACAAGCCTGATTGTTGCTGGGAGACACAGAGCTTGTCCTGAAGCTTTAGAAGATGCTGAAAATAAAATGCACTGTTGAGTGTAAGGGGAAACTTCAGCAAATTAAACCATCCTAGTCTATATCCTTTGTTCCATGCCTGAGAAGAGCATATAGAATATATGCCATCCATTTCAAACAGTTTGATCTTGCTGCATGCACTGCCCAGGGTGGGTCTGTCTGATCCATCATTAGTATGCTACTCCATATAATTTATATTTATCTCCTTAGTCTATGATTAGGATTATTTTCAAATAAAATTTAAATAGATTCCCTGGTTGCTGGATTTTCAGATATTTTTCATCGAGATTAGGTAACTCCATGCTGAAATGGTTATTCATTTATTATGTTTATTTTCTAATAGTGCATTTATTAAAGCCAGATATGCAACCATTAGTATGTAAATTTAACTTGGATGTTTGAACTTCAACTGTGACTTATTGTCTAATTAGTTTTAATGTAATTGAAGATACATAATGTGTGTCTGCATGTGGAGGTACAGTAGAGAATAGATTGATGATGTTGTAGCATAAACATTTTACTGGCATGACTTTGGGAAGGTTGAAGATCTAAGAGTGACTTACATAGATCATCTTAAGTGAACATCAATAAAATGTTACAGTGCTGTATATCATCTCAGGTTTGTCCGTATGCTCTGCAGAACACCGTGAAACTCCTTTTTTAGTGTTGGATACGCATGGAAAGTGAGCAAAAATACCTCCTTCATTGCAGAGATGCTGCACTAAGCTGAACGATTGGGTTAGAAATCACTTGATCATCAAGTCTTCTCATCAGGATGTTCTGTCTTGTATCATTTGTAGGTAGTGCTGGTATTGAAGCTCTGGGAACCTGAGCCCTCTGGCCCCAGCCAGGCAAAGTACTGAAGCACATGCTGAGCTTTAAACTTGCAAGCGGTCCCGTTTAAATAAAGGGGATAGTTCCTGTGCTCAGTCAAACATAACCCAAATGCCTAAATAGCTTCAGGTCAGAGATCTCCACATTCCCTGGGATCCAACTGAGAGTGATCAGCACCTTGCAGGGCTGAAGCAGTAGAAACTTTCAAAATTATTGTTAGAAGCAAGAAGAGTTTAATCTGAAAAATCAAAAAGTCAATTTGCAAAATCTTTGTTCTAAGTCAGTTTTACTGATCAACAATTGGGTAAAAAACGTCAACAAGTAAAATTCTGGAGTGTAAAGAGCACTTGAATTCCCATTCTCAGCTAAAGAAGATTGGCTGAAAACACAGTAAGGAAATAAAAAAGTAGGGGCTCAGAATGAGGAAATGCAATGGCCAGTCACGTGGGACTGAATACAAAACCCCAAAGCATTGATATACTCATATAAAGGGACATAGAGGAGAGAAGTGCTGTACTTTTGAACATTAGGGACAATATGAAAAAGTCTGAAAAAGCAGATTGGAGGGAATAGGGTGAAAAGGGAAGAAAGCTACAGGAAAGGAGAGTAGGTTTATGGCAAAAACTGTTGAGACTGATACAGAAGTCATTTTCTAGATAATCAGAAAGTTTTCCTGGGTTTTGTGCTGTACACATCTACTCTTAATCTCCTTTTGAAAGATGACCAGGTTTGAGGGATCACAAAAATTATGACCACTAGCCATCAAAGCAAGTCTTTAAAGTACCATCATCAGTTTTGAGATGAGTGTGGAGACTTCTGATTTTGCTTCTGGTTTTGTGAAATGCTTAGTGTGTCAGAACCCAGGGTCATGACAAAGGCTGTACTGAGATGATATTCACAAAATCACAGAACATCCTGAGCCAGGAGAGCCCCATAAGGATCATCAAAGTCCAGCTCCTGGCCCTATATGGGGCCACCCAAGAATTACACCATGTGCCTGAGAGCGTATTACTAAAACTCTTGGTAAAAATAAGCACTGACAAGGGATTTGGTTCCCAACAATCTAGCTGCTGCCCCCTGAGTTAATACCAGTGATGCAGATTTTCTTGCATACCCTGTTTCCATCCCTCCACCCACTCACTGCAACCTAGTCTCACTGATAACTTCCCATTGAACCTGAACAAATGAGCAAGGTTTAATTCCTTTCTGCTTGTCCTTTTCTAAGTAAATAAAATGAATAAATAAAAAATATCAATAGCCCTTTCTGCCTAGATTAGTTAGTGATATTTATCTTATGTACTATATTGTCTGCTGAAGTACCAAAGGGCAAAGTAAATCCATTTCATCCGTTTAGCAGCTACCTTGATAACAGTTGGATGTACAGACAAGCCTATGACATTCATCAGCAAAACTGCTACTTTCTTCCTCTCTTTCACCTATGTTCCTTGAAAATACTTTATTTCTGTGTTGTTTTCACAGTCTTAGAATAGTTGAAAACTCTCTTCTTCACCTCTGTTAACTTGTCTCATCCCAATAGCACATTTAGTTTAGATTTAGCTGGTGGTGACTTGAAGCAAGATAGCTGATTTGAGCTGTTCTTTTTTGGATGTTAAGGAGTTTTCTACTTTGTACGCAACTGTCGCAGCTGGAATTTGTTTAGAGTGGGTGGAGTATGTGTGTGTACGTATATATATGTTTAGAGAGCAAAAAATATTTCATCCTTATTTTCAGTTGTCTGTGCTAACACAGACTTTAGTCACCAGTAAAATTTTTTTTGTCATGGCAATTCTAAAATCTGGATGTAATTATATGTTTCCTATAGATTTTCAGTTATGTGAGACTTCACATAACTGAAAACATAAACATAGTTAGGTTTTTACTAACAAACCTAGCAAGTGCCACAGGGGATCTTGGAAGCTAGATATGTGGGAGACCAGTGTATTCACGTGGCAGATGTCCTCTCTTTGACTGCAGGTCCAGAGACTTTCCTTCCTTTGGAGGGTTTTGGTGGGTTTGGGCTGTTTGTTACCACTCTTTAGTAGAGCCTTGTTTCTCACAGTGTTAGGATGAGAAGCAGGCGGGGGGGGATGTTTCCCATGTGCTGTTCTGCTTTGCTGTTCCACATGTACCACAGAATCTACTTTTGTGGCTACACTGTGAGATGAATCAGGGAGCTTTTTCCTCTGCGGTTCCTTAAAGCTGCATCAGTTCCCTGATCCGTTTCTGAGTGTTGCTTCATGCTATCAGCACAACTGATGAGACAGCACTTTCGTTTTTGGAGGCATTATAGAATGTGAGGGGGGAATATACGCGGCAGGTGTGTCCTCAGTACTAGGGAAAGACATTCCCAGCAACTGAGAGCAGACCACCAGGGACTTCCTTCCAATTTGTTTTTAAACAAAAAGAAGCTACTGTAGCCTTGACTGCATTTGGACTGCATCACTTCTATGTGATGTAGATAACAAATGATTTTGCAGTTATGAATGCTGCTGCACTGTACAGTTACTGTCATTAGAACCATTTTACTGCTGATGTCTTTTTTTCTCTAGGCAGAAGCCAATGGACCCTAGTCAAAGTACACCTGATACTATCTAAATTATTACTTATCAAAAACTGCAATAAGCTTCAAAAAGCATATGTTACAGTGGTTTGCTCTGAGCTCTAAAACTCATATATTTGCAATTTGACTGGCTGAGGCTCTTTGAAACAAATAGCTCACAAATGAGTAATTTCACTGCTGAATGTATCAACCGATCTTTATTGCATCCCAAATTATGAAGTATGATGGTTATACAAAGTGCTTCAATAAGCCATGGAGCAATTTCCAGCAGTGATATATATGCTGAAACCCACATTAAATTAATATTAGGTGAAGGAGTATACCTGGAAATCTAAAACAACAATAGATTTCGCATAGGTTGTGTGAAGCTATGAGAGCCAGCTGCTAGTGATTTTGGCAGGAGTTGCTGAGTTTCTTTATGAGACCAAACAACCGCCGATGGCAAAAGGAAAGAGACTGCTCTTTGTCCGAGAGGGAAAATACTGCTTTATTTGCCCAGGAGCTAGTTTTAGCTCCTTTCCCGTCCACACCAGAGCGAGATCTCTCGAGGCCCCGCCTGTGCCAGGGCTTTTCCCCAGGGGGCAGGTCCCAGAGGCAGGGACAAGCCACTGCCCAATCGGGGATAAAGTGGGAGTGGAACAGAGTTGGGTTACATTCCAGTGTGGGGGATGAGCGCGGCCGAGCAGGGACAAACCACGTGATACAGTTAAAGGGGAACATTACAAATCCGATGAAACACAATATAAACCCAATTAATGCATTACAACAAGCCCACATATGTTCAGAGCTTTCAGTTTATTGTCTGTAAAAGTACGTAGATAGTAAGGAGGGTAGCCCTTACACATTTCCAATGGTTTTCCAATATTGGTTTAATTACACTGTGAATAATAGAATTCTGCTTAGGGAGGATGGCACAGGAAATATCTTGGCTTTAGTCTTTGGCCCTGACCTGAGCAGTGACTCAATAATTCTGTTTACCATGCTGTTTTCAATTGTAGTTGTCTTGTACCTCCTGCCTCGGCATCTCTTCTCCGAACTACCTTAGGGTGGAAAGTTCTTCAGGGCTTCTAATTCTTCTAATGGGACCCTGATTTCTGGCAGGCAGTCCTAGGTAATTACCGCAATCTGAATATGTGCATGCCTATAGCAGGGTTAAATATGTCTTTGTGAGTATACATTATGCATTTGATGTAAGAATAAACTCCCGTTTAAAATGTGTCCAAGCACACACTGCGTGAGTATTTGTCTTCAGAGATACAGTTATGTGCTGGTGTGCACACACAACCGCAGAAATATAAAGGGGGGAAGATATTCTCAAAACTAGTAGGAAATAAACTCTTACTCATTTTTCCAGAGTTAGCTAAAAAGATGGGGGTTGTCATGCATGAGTTTATTTGATAGTTCTTTTAACACTAGTGCCAGTGTTTTACATGTAAAAGATATGCCTCGCAAAGACCTTTTGGTAAAGTGATCTTTAAAATCATGCCTAAGCTTCTACAGCCATCATCTGTAGCATGATTAGACATTGCAGCTGAGCTGTGGAGTGTCCCTAGGAAATGAGGGCTGGGAGGAACAATCTCTGTATGTGTGTATGCATGAACAGAAGCACCTTATGAAGTAGGTAGTGTTAATAAAAACCCCTGATTTTCAACAACCGCTTCTCTGATCAGAATATGAATTAGGCTACAGAGAATAGCCAAACAACAGAAGGCACATTTGGGAAGAAGTGTATTATTCATACCATACCAATTGTCAATTTCCTTCATCTTGCTAGTGTGAGAGGCACATGAACTACTGCAGTGACAGCCTAAATCAAAATGTGACAAGTAAGTAATGCTTTGGGGTGCATGTGCTGCAGAGGATTTGGCTTTGCAGTTTTAGAAAAATTAATAATGGGAAGAAATCCCCTCTTTTGAGGATTAATTACATCCTCCTGCATGTGCACAAGTTTTAAATCCAATTTGCATAATTATTCCCACATGTAACCTGTTCTCCTAAATCAGCAAGAATGAACCCATTTTCTCATTCTTGTAAAATAAGGAAACACATTAAAGAAATATCTATTCTGCACCAAGATTCTGCTTGTACAGATTTAAATGTTCTTTACATTTCGTCGTTGCATACTGAAATGCTTAGTGTACTTTTTGTGCCTTTTTGTGCTTGGTCTGTTCTCAACTTACGGCTTCTCTGTAGCTTTCTCTTTCTAAGTGTTGTTACTCTTTAACAAGAGTACAGCTTTAGGAATGCTCAGGGTCTGTCTGACAGAAAAAAATTAAAGGCTTTTGTCTGTCTTCTTAGTGTTGGAAGAGTAAGTAGAGCCTTTTAGTTCTGTTTCTCTCTAGCTTACCTACTGCACTTTAAAGTTTTAGCTTGCTACACTACCTTGGTGTTTTATTATGAGTTTTGAACTTTAGAGGTTGTAATTGGTATGAATTTAGTACTTAAGCGGGTGTGGAGGGCGAGGGGAGGGTTGGCAGAAATTAAGTTGGCTACTCTGGAAACTAAAAATACTGGATTTTGCCAAGAGTCATAGAATCATATAATCCTTAGGGTTGGAAAAGACCTCATAGATCACCAAATCCACTGTCATGCTATCACCACCATATTCACCACTAAGCCATGTCCCCAGGTGCCACATTCACTCACCTTTTTAATACCTCCAGGGACAGTGATTTCACCACTTCCCTGGGCAGCCTCTTCCACTGCCACTTGGGCTGTTTTCCCAAGACAAGAAGGAAACCCAGTTATACCAGTGGTCCTGGAAGTCATAGGAATATTTCAAAACCACCAGTTACCTGTCTGCCTAAATTTCTGTACATGGTGAGATGGTACAGATTATCTCTGGGAAGGGTAGAAAAATAATTCCTTTGTAGCATAGTAATGTCCCGGGTGTTATGTGAAGTTGTAGCTAAGAAATATGAGGTGTCATTACTGTTGCATTGGAAATCTCTATGTTATTTAGGAAGGAGAGAGAAAAAAGTAGTATAGGTCATTAGGTGGGTAGAAGGACTTTTTCAGGTGTTGCATGTACCTGTAAGATTCATAATGCCAGCTTATTTTGGTGTAAGTCACATTCAAGTGTTCTGGAGATTCTGCAATTTGAACAGTAACTCTCTGGAATGGTGCATTTAATGAGCAGAAAAGGAAATACAATCAACAGTGTTTTATATGAGGTTTTTCATCTAAGCCAAAATAAAATATTGGGTGCACTTTATTTCCATTATTATGCTATGTATTTGGAAGAAATACATCTTCATATTGCTGCAGACTCTTTCCAAATACTTGCATTGTTTATTTAGATATAAGTCTTTTATATGAATTTTGATGGGTACAGTATTTTACTCCACTGAGCTATTTATCTCAGCATTATTATTAAGCATAATGAGAAAAAATATACAAACCAAACCATCAGAAAGGAGGAAACCTGACTTCTGAGTATGGCAAACACTAAATGCCTACAGCAACCAAAGCATTCTGCAGCAATTGCAGGTGCTCAGCACTGCTGAAGAGAAAATTCTCAGTATCTTCTGAGAAGTTGGGTTTCTGGTGATTTATACCAGCTTATTACCTGTTCCTTGCAGGCATGGCAGGTATTTTTAGAGAAGTTCAGGACACATACTTTTTTTTATTCATTGACAATTCTTTTTTTCCTGAGGTTTGTGTCTTCTTTTTACCTTTGTCTGTGATGTTGCCTGTGGTGTGGGATATTTGGGTAGGGAGGACAGATGGAGTATGGACAGTCTGTGCAAAAGGCAGTCACAAGTGTTAATTACTAGGTTTGGTGTGAGAATCCACTTTACCATTTTGGTCATTCCAAATCACTGGATTCCTTTCCCAGGATAGAACCTTGCTTTTTTTCTATCAAAGAAATATCACATCAGTTCCACCTGGTGTCACATCAGTTCTGTGGCAGCAACTACTCAAAAGGAAAAGCGATAACAGAAAAAGTATTTCTTGTTTTTTTAGTTGTTTTGCAGTGATATATCTGTGATTGAAATGGGGGAAGATGAGCACTGTGAAACCAACTGGCTCAGGTAGGCCATCAGCTAGGAGGCTGGGGAAGAAGCATGAGGAAAATGCATTTTTTTCTACAGTGGACAAAAAAACTGCTGAAGGAAAATGTCAGGCTAATTGCTTCTTCACCCCGATACTTTCAGAAGGGGTTTGTAAGGACTGTGGTGTGGGGGTGAGTAGTAGAGAGCCATCCCTTTTGATGATTCTCCCTGTGAGTCCTACTTTGTTCTGTGGAAATGAGAAGTCATTTTTGCCTCATTAAAACACGGAGCATGGAGTCCATCACTATTATTTAGGAATAATTTATACTCATCCTTTGGTGATTTTTATAATCAAGTCACAAGAAGCAAGGCATATCCAAATGCCCAAGGGAACAGGTATCTGGGAATATCTCTGCTTGTACACTGTAACATCCTTCCTTTTAATAGCATTAGGTCAATACTTTCATCTTCTTTATGCCTTTCCTGACTTTTTTTTTTTTTTTTTTTTTTCCTTACTAATCATTTAGAATCATAACCCTTTCAATGGCAATACAAGTACTCTTTTGTGTCTGGAAATCTTCTCAAAAGCCATGCCTTATTTCTCGGCTTTCTGACCACAGGCCAGTTTAAAAGGCGTATTTGCACTCAGAGAAGTATATTGTGACTTTAAACTTGATGCATTTTTCATTACAAATTTAAACAAGCTTGACTTTAAAATAAAGTTACTACATTTTAATAAAATGTAAGAACACAGTGTCCCTTTCCAGTGGGGCCACAGAGTTTTAGTAATCAGCATTACTTTTGTGTGAACGTGTGTAAAGGCAAGCATTCTACTCACTTATTCTGCCACAGCAGCAGTCCTCTTGTGTATTCTTCTTGCTGCTTGGAAAAGGTGGGAGCTTATCAACCAAGTTTAATCTCTTCACTGGCTTTTAGACATCTGAATTTTTTCAGTGTCATATAAGATATTGACTTTCCTTTGTCAGGCAGGTTCCTCCATGTGGGCTGTAACTTTTAGCATGCAAGAAAGGTTGCACTTATTCCTGTGCATGTGCACATGTGTGTGCATTGATTTTGTGTCTTAAGGGGGGGTTTACCTGAACAAAGGTGCTTGATGAGCATTGAGGAAGGTGACTAAGTGGGATGATATGGAGAGCTACCTGGTGACTGCTTAAGCAGAATATAAGCAATTAAACTCTTTTTTCGCTTTGCACCTTTGGGGAACCTGGAATGGGCTCAAGAAAGAAATTGTTATCACCAGCAAGACCCCATAGGGCATAGTTTAGGTGGGAAAGGGGCAGAGCTCTCGTGGTGACAGCACCGCACAGCAGAGAGGGACCTGGTCCACAGGTTTGTGTCATCTCAGACTGAAGGCTGAGACTTAGCTAGGAAGACAGGTCTGTGGCCCCAGGGCACCTCCCTGTTCAGCCTGGATGCAGAATGTCAGAACCACAGGATGGGTCAAGTTGGAAGGCACCACAGCAGGTCATCTGGTCCAACCTCCCTGCTCACACAGTGTCGTCCCAGAGCACTTGGGACAGGATTGCTTCCAGATTATCCTTGAATATCCCCATGTACAAAGAAAACCTCCTCCACTCAGAATGATCCATGTACAAGCAGAGTGCCTGAGATCCATGGAGCATTTGATGCACCCATGAACATATGGTGTTCCCTGTACCTGTATGTAAGCTTTTCAAAGTTAAAAACTCTGTTGGGGTGACCAGATTGGTGTCTGAAAAGGGCTGAACATACTTCTTTGTTCATTCACCAAAAAGCTCAGAGCATCAGTGGAGGCTGACACGCTTCTGCCACTCCCTGCAGGTGGACAGAGCAGTGCATTGATCCCAGACTAGTCCATTTGCTTTAGTTTTAAGAGCATATTTAAAGTCCATATCCTAGAACGTATTTTATATCTGCTTATCAGACTTTATGGTAATTGTCTGTTGAAATTCACATTTCCTCCCTTGAAGATGTGTGTGTGTTTAAACATAAAAATGTGTGTATGTGTGTCTTTATTCATGTATGAATATAGATAATTTACTATATATAACTAAGGAAAAAATCAGTTTGGTAAGGAGGGTAGAAAACTTTTAATAATGGGGAACATTGTGACTGAATTTTAAACCATGGCAGCCAAGAAATTCAAAGTTATGTTCCCTGCAGCAACTGTAATTTGTGTACACTGGTCATAAATACGGAAGTGTAAACCTAGAAGCATACACACTAATACAGGAAACTTCATTATGTTCATGGGGGTTAAGTTACTGCTGTAAATTTGCATATTTGAATTTCATGCCTGTTACGTGTTTAAATTTCCTATGATAACACTGAATTAATGTATTTTCACCATGGAATATATTAAGAAAGGTTCAGTTATTACAGGACTGTAGTTTTCATTTTGATGAGAATATGATGTTGCATTAAAACTGTATAGTTTATAGATATTTCTCCAAAACATTTGCAATGCAGGACTATTAAAGCTTAGCAGCCAGGATGCTGCCAAGTCTCATATTTTTCTGACTTAGACTGGTGATGGCAGTAAAGCATGGCTGACTTTTTAATAGCCTGGCTGCCATGGAATTGCTAACCCAGTTTCTGGTACGTGTCGTCGTTAACCTTGCATTTGTGTCGCCACTGTCAAAATACAACTACAGCTTTTTCCTCTGCTGCATTTGTCACTCGTTTGTTTTGTCCCATCTGCAGCTTGCCAGCAGGAAAGGAGTGGAGTGAGCAACCACAGCGCAAAACTTCTCCTGTCCCCTTGTTGCACCCACGGTCACTGCATCTGGGGAAAAGTGGCTTTTTTTCCTAATGACAAATATTTGTGGAATGTGCAGGTGTCCATACTGGTTTTTGGGACTCTGGGATGAAGACACTTCATGGCCTTGTGTGAGTTATTCACTGGCACTGGCTGTGCATTATTGCCAGCTATTTTTACTGTGGCTTGGGAGGTTCTGCCCTCAGAGAGTAGGTTCCTCTCCAGCTCTGAGGTATCTGGATCCAGCCTAGCTGATGATCCTTTGCCACATGTGGATGAACGGATATCACTCTTATGGTGACCCCTTGACTCCTGCTGCCAAAGCATCCAGAATAGTGCCCTGATATGGCAACATACCCAGAGTCAAGTATTTGTTATTTTATCCTGACAAGTGAGCTCTGGTGGATCCTGTTGCTGCTTAAGACAGCTGTCCCCCAATGACTCGAGCTGCTGCAATTCTTCATCCAACACATATTAACATAAACCAATGAGGGGGGCAATTTTCAGCTGGCTACAGCAGGCTGTGAACTGCAGTGGTGAAGGAACAGGCACATGTTTGTTTTATCAGCTGCTGCAGAGGCAGTAATCTCAGACAGAAAGGCAGAGCAGAGAGGTGGAGATGAGGAATGCCCTGAGCTACCACCAACCCATATGAAAGTGTAACAGCTCTGTGTTTTTAGTGGTGAACTCCTCAGATACATCTAGGCATAGGCAAGGCAGGCTGGCAGAGCAGCAGGTTATAGCACTGGTGTCCAACTACTCATTTCTATACTAAAATTAGCATCCTGAGAGGAAAGCTTGCAATTTTAGGAAGTACTTGGCTTATTTATTAGTCAGAGAAAGAACTTTGACTAATGACTAGTAAAAATAAATCATTGAGGGTGGATCACCATAAACCCCAATTTTATTATTAAAAAAAAAATTATAGTAATTCAGCACTCCTAAATGCTTTCACCTTTGGTGATTGAAAAATGTGATGTCATTATTTGCAATATTTCCTGCAAGATAGGTTCAGTGGAGTCCTATAAATAGCATAATTTTGGGGAAAGCATTCGTTTTCTGAGGCTGTTGAAAAATGTCAGTGATAGTACACTGAAGTGTTTGAAATAGAAAGTAAAACAGAACATTTAAAGTAACACTGTGGTGGCAAAGCTCTGAGGGAACCAAAAGGATGTCTGCGCATCAGCAGTGTTCACTGAAACACTTGGCCAGTGCCCTGCACCAGTGCTTTGCCAGTAGGATCCGTTCTACCATTTCCTAAACCTCTTTTCAGTTCCTCAAAAGCCTCAGGGGGTGGAAGCAGGGACAGCAGGGCTTCCAGGCTTGGGTGGTGTGCTAGGGTTCAGTCAACACACAGCATGCCGAACCAGATGTGTCCTGGTAGCTTCTCCAAGCATTGTGCTGCAGGGCTCCTAAGCCGTGAAGAGAATGTAGCTGGAAGTGGTGGCTGGAGATGACAGCAGAGTAGAAGATTTAGTGGGAAGAAGACATTTCTCTCAAGGGGAGCCTTTGAAATGTCTGCAAATTCATAAGGAAATGGTCTTCAGAGTTGGCATTTGCCTTGAACTTGAAAAAGGATCAAAGTCAATGGACTTTAGACCAGTCTGCTGTTAAAGAACAGGAGAGTTTAGAAAGGTTTAAAGAATGACAAAGCAGTCTGTTGGACCATGATATGTATTTGCTGGAGTGCCTGAGTACAAATTTCATAATTTCATTTTGGCTTGCCAATTGGAGACTCTTAGTAGCCTATTCCCATTTTAGGTGTAGCTAATAAACTATTATGTGACTCATGTAGCTCCATAACAAACAGATCGATACATTTGAGAACTAGGAATTTTATCCTTATACTAACTTTAGTGTTGATATAAGACTTACTGCAATGATACTGACTGCAGCCAGGTGGTGAAGGGACAATATAATATGGGATTATTGCCTTACTTTTTACCATAAAAGATTTTTCTCTATTACAAGGCTCTGAGAAAATGTTAGTAGCTAATAATAAAAAGTTATGCTTATGTTATGTTTTAAGCATTTGTCCTTCCAGTCTTTGTAACACACACAAAATTACAACACTTCTGTATATACGCTAGTGACACTGAAGAGGAAAAAAAGCTGCACACACAAGAAATTAATTCCCTGCTTCCCATGGGCAGGCCATCTCCAGGGAAGCAGTGCCCTATCACATGTAATGGCTACCTGGGAAAACAAACACAATTACTCCACATATCCCCCCTTCCCTCTTCTTCTTCCCACTTTATATACTGAGCAGGATGTCATATGGTCTGGAATATCCCTTTGGTCACTTGGGATCACCTGTCCCAGCTGTGTCTCCTCCCAAATTTCCCTGCTTTCTTGCCAGCGTGGCAGTACGGAAAGCAGAAAAGGCTTTGGCTCTGTGTGAATACTGCCCAGCAATAACTAAAGCCTCTCTATGTTACCAACCCTATGTTCGGCACAGATCCAAAACACAGCCCCACACTGGTCACTATGAAGATAATTAATTCTTGCCAAAACCAGCACAGGACCTTTCTGAGTTACCTGAACAGGTAATTATTTTTCTTTACTGTCTTTGTACCTGGGTGAATGAAAGTAGGTGCCTCATCATGCTAAGGCTCATGAGCCACATCTTCTGGTTGAACGATTAAATGTCTTACACTGTGAGTTCAGTGAGTTTTGTATTATTCCCTACAAGCTTTGAAGGGTGTTCAGTATATTCCTGAGCTATAGCAGTGGTAAATAAAGTGATAGATAGGAATGAGATGGAGTATTGGCGTCTACTGCAGGATTATGACTTTATTTACACTAACACATGTATCAGGTTGTTTTCCGAGGAGCATCTCCAGCATTTGCAGCTGCGACTTTTGTATAGCAGAGACATTTGCATTTCATTCAGTAGTGTTTTATCAAAAGCTCTTTTGCGATAGATTTGGTGTGCAAGTTTCCTTTTTTAAATTTCATGTACAGGATATGAATTCATTTGACAAGTTTATTCCTTTAACAAGTTCAATAATCATTAGCGATTCAAAATTTTATTTGCTGGGGGGTTATTAATTTAAAACTTTCACTGTATTCCTTCTCAGATATTTATTGACTAGTTTACACTCTACAGAACAGTATTTGAGTAAATCAGAATGCTGTAAACTTGCCTTATTAACAGGTTTATTGCTTTAGCAGGTACTGACTTACATTTCCACTGCTCCATCATAAAACATTCCCAGCCATGGAATTCATTTTTGAGTGAGATATTGTATTGTATAGACCAAGGTGTACACATGGGATCTCTTGTACATATAAACAAAATAATAAAATAGATGTTTTCTCCTGCAGACTCCAATAGTCTTGTGCAAAAGTACTTTTTTCAACTGGAGGGAATAAATGCAAGGCAGAAGTAAGATACTGTATAACCTAGAGGTCATGAAAAGAGAATGTTACCATTTTCTGTTCTTCAAAGGGAGAAGCATCTCACCAAAGGTGAGATCTGAAACCCACAGACTCCTGGGAAATTTCATCAAAACTGAAAAGTTAATTGTCTGGTTTCATTTCTGTTTTTACAAATACCAAGTTATACTGTCTGCTAACTTTATGTGTGCAGCAAAGATGCTACTTTGTGTTTAAAAGCCTTTTGTGGTAGTTGTGGAATGAATAATTAGGTTAACAGCCATACCTTTTTTGTTGTAGATGTTTGGATGTCTATAAAAGCCACTGGAAAGTGAAGTAATCCCTCTTTTTAAGCCAAAGTGTGTTTCTTACTGTAACAGTTTAATAAGAAGGTGCCTATTTATAAGACTTCGTTAAAAATTTGACAGTAAAAATAATAAATATGTTGTGTAATATAAGAATCCTTTAAATGCATATAATTTTTTTTCCTGAGTGTGATAAGAAATTTTGAATCTGCAAAAAGTCTGGAAAATGCTTTTAAAAAGTGCAGTTCTATCCAGTGAAAAAACAGCTTACGTTATCTCTTCCTTCTAAACAGCTCTGTTGCAGAAGTGTGTTCGGGGTCATAAACACTGGTTTTAGCAAGCAAAACAAGTTTTTTCTTCTGAATTAATAAATCAAAGTTGTTATGAGAGGATCTTTAAAATACATTTCCTAGTAAAAAATCTTCTGTCTCAGTTGTTTATGAGGTCAGTTTGCACTTCAAAGAGCATTTCAAAAAGCCTCTAAACTCTGTACTTCATGTGTTACGTAAGTTCAGAACAGTCGTAGATATAGTTATCACATCCAACCACATATAAAGTATGTTTTTTAATTTCTTTTAGCCACTCAGCAGATATCCACCTTTGGTCAATGACATCTCCTTTTGGCTGCCTTCTGAAACATACTCTCAGAATGATTTCTATGATTTGGTTCGAACCATTGGTGGAGACTTGATAGAAAAGGTTGTCCTACTGGATGAATTTGCCCATCCAAAGTAAGTAAAAATTTTAACACCTTTTTCCTGTGGTCACAGTATAAATATTTTGTGAATATTTTAGTTCTATATACCAAAAAGTTCTTGATTCTTATAATATTTGCATATTTCATTTTCTACCTCCAAAACCTTCCTGCAGGAAAAAAAAAAAAAAAAAAATTACTTTAAAGAAATACTACCTATTATTCAGTTTTCCACTAGTACTGAGCTTCTGGTATTCAGACTACCCCAATGCTTTGTGCTCAGGTTTTGACAGCAGCAGTGAGCAACTCCTTCCTCAATACATCTGGCAGTGCGTGACACTCCTGTCCATAGCGTGTCTGACATTCTAGTCCTGCTCTTTGCTAAGTGACTGATGTTTGTCTCCTTGTTCTCTTCCTTTCTTCTTCTAGTCCTGACACACTAGCAGACCTTTGCTATAACGTCAGTGCTAGTAGCGGTTTGTTGCAGAATGCTATTGTTAGTGTTCAACTGGGAGGAAAAAAAAGACCCCGTTCATTTCTTTCTGACACTTATTTATATTCTGTTGAGCAGCCTCGCAGGTTTCAGAACACCATATGGGTATAGCAGCACTGACATTGCAAGGGAGTGCACAGGGTATTTGTCCAACTGGTGATAATGGTTGCCTCATAACCAGACAAGTGTCAGCTATTATATATGTACTGTTTTTCAATTTGCTGTTTCCAAATCAAGAAGTAGAAAAGCTGCTGGCTATCTAGCTTTCCTAAAACAGAAGTTTGAAATCATTTGTCTTGATACTTTTTTACGTGCTGTAGGAAGGCAGATAGTAAACCTTTTTTGAAGATGACAGGAAAATGCTTCATGTTCTCCAACACCTATAGATTTTTTTTTATCTTCTCCTTTCTGCATCCAGGTATTTAACCCTGTTGTTCTTTTGAATCTGATATGTGATGCAGGCCAGATGAATAGATTGTTCTATGACCTAGTTTTCATGACGTTTCAGTGGATTTTTATTTTTTGAGGTTTTTTTTTTTTCCTTTTTACCCTGTTTGTGTAGTGTTATATGAGACTGCTTGTGCTGTGCGAAGAAACAGAAATGGAAATGAGATTTGTGTGGGCATCTTAAAGCTTTGAGTCATTAATTCTTGAGTTTTTCTCACATGCAAAAGGATCTTAACCCTTTACTCAAGATGGTGTATGCAGAAGAGGAATACAGGTTAGGATAAGATGATGGGTACTTTTCATTATAAAGAACAGTACTTTTTTCATCTTTCAGAGAAATCGAGAAGGAATTTTTTATTGCAGGTACGGATAACTTATTGTCACTTGGAGTGCGCCATAATATCAGTTAGCACAAGTACATAGACTCTGAAGACTCTGCACACAGATCCTGCTGTCTTCTATCATGATGGCTCTGATACAGTACATTCAACACTTTTTTGTAAAAACTGGGTCGTTGAACCCCTTTCTGGAACTGTCCTCCCATTCATTCATGCTGATAGTTTATTGTATGTGTAACATCTCTGTGCTCATTGCCGCTTTTTGTCTTCATTCTCCTCAGTGATACCAAACCAGCAATTATCTTCGTCGTCACATCATCTCTTAGGGGAGAATCCTATGCATAGTGCAAGTAGCTCTTCCAAGTCTGAAAGCTTGGAGAAATCTTGTTCCCTGCTTCCTCAAACAGTGGCAGTATTATACTGTGATTATTCTTGGCATCTTCCTGGGGAAATCCACATACGCTGTGACAGCCTGCCAGCAGCACGGCATCAGTCATGGCTCAACTCACAGGTCGTGCTTCTCTTCTTTGCTGAGAATATTGTCTTCCATACTCGTAGAATTGTGAGGTCGGGACAGGACTCGCTACTCTGGGTTTCTGCTATGTGTGTTTTCTCCTTTGATATGCTTTGACGCATCCAGAACATATCCCAGGGGTGACAGTTGTTCCTCCTCAAGGAATACACCTCTGGTTCCTCTGTGACTTCTGCAAATAGATGGGAAGGTTGATTGCTCACAGAGGATTGTCACACTAGTATAGGACCTTTACTAGTTTTGTTCTCTAAAACCATTTAAACCTCACTCAGCAGACATCCAAAAATATTTTGACACTATAAGGAATAAAAAATTCCCACCTTTATATCTGAAGAATTTGAGAGGTGACACTAATGATTGTTGGTAAGTGATGTTGTACTGCTCTTGGTTTTTTCACCTGCTACGACAGTAAAAGAAATATTTTCAAATGTCCCATAAAAATCAGTGATTCCAGTGAGATTATCTACTGCATTAACAAAGAATCATAATCATACTTTGCCCTTTCTTCTTAGAACAGGATGTGTGCAAATATATAACTTTTGAGAACTGATGATGTAAGCCACGCAAGTAATTTTGTTTGATTTTTAAAGGCCTTGGAAGACTGATGTTTTGAAAAGAGTTTTCTATTTAGTCTTAATTCCTAGATAATCATCTTGTTATGGGAATGATACAGTGACTTCTTTAATTCAGTGTTACAGAAAAGCCTCTGGGCACAGAAATTAACATAAGAGACCCTCATCATTGCTGTGGATCTGTATGTTACAGATCTTGGTACTCGTAATCATTATCTTGAATTTTTAGTGAATCTGCTATGGAGGATGGGAGAAAAGTGTCTAGAATTGGAAGAACTGCAGTGCTGCTGTGTTGAATGTTAGTTACAAGCAGCTTAATAAGTTTATGCTTGTAGTTAATAACTTACAGATTTTAAAATTCAGATTTTTTTAAAAATCTCACTAGTTTCATGAGGAATTAGGACGTTTGGTAGTCTTATTTTCCTTCTTAAACTACTTTTCTTAGTTACAGGATGACAAAGATCTGAAAATAGAAAATATTACACAAATAAAACTAATTTATAACACAAAAAGAGGTCTTTAAATTAAGATCCTTTATAGAGGCTGTCTGTGTAATGCTACATAGTTGCCTTTTCTGTGGTTCAGAAACCTTTCAGGATTTCACTGGGCTTTGGACTGACACCCATCCTCCAGACACATTGCAGTTATGGTGTAAAAATGTATTTCTCTACATGTGAAGGAAAAGAGGGAACAGGAAAAAGCATGGCACAAGTAATTGTTTAAGCAAGGAAGAGATGCCTGAAACCAAGTAAATCTCGATTATCTGCTTTGTAAGGTAATAATACTGAAAAAACTTTTAGGGAAGCACAGGCAATTTAAAGATACAGCAGAAAGGAGACTCATTGCTGAAAAGCACAAATTTAGAAGAATGCCAAGTTTCTGTGCCGGGATAATTAAGAACTGTTCCAGTCTAAATGAATCTTAGGCAAACTTAACTGAGCAAAATCAAAACACAACCTTGAGGTAAACTAAGTAGTGTGTGATGTGTCACACAGTCAGGGTTTAACTTCATCCAAGATGAATAATGCAAAACATGGCTGTTACACACCTGTTACTCAGGTATATAAATAATCAGCCAGCATATTCGTGAGGGAAAAGTTGTGACTTTTCTAAGTGCCAAGGAAACTTGAGTGAAGCTGTGGTGGTTTTGGCAAGAACAGGAGCAGGCCATCTGTAAGGCAAGCGGAGAAAGAGTGTGTCTTTGCAGTGAGCAAAACATTTTCCACAGTCCATCCTGTGTATTGCAGCTATTTTTACTTGATGCGTTAGCTTCAAACAGTTAGACTTTCATACATTTGGATGGTGGAATATATTTCTCCATGCATGACGTGTGAAGTGAGTTCACTGTGACTTGCCTGGAGTTGTCAAATAGATGCTGCATGAGCTGTGTGACCAGGCACTGGAAGGCAGTGGCACTGTTTTTGCTACCTGACTGAATTATTTCTTTCAAATCCTTGGAGATCTTTAAGGACCTTTAAGCATTGCTGTGCAAATACATGATGAGTGAGGATTTGTAGCTGACATTTTCCCCCCTGGAACATTTTAGAGAACAAACATTTGGGGGGGGGTGGAATTTTGGACTAAAGGAAGAGAAGAAAGGGGCGTTTCCCTTACTTCTTGTAATATTTGTTTTATCCTCCATATCTTTAAGTTTAGACCTTTTACTACTCAACTTGTCTAAGCTGTCTAATCAATATGAATGACCTTCTGAAATTAAACCAGAAAGTAATCTCTTTTTCAGTGGTCAAGACTTCTCCAGTTTTGGATAGGAAACAGATGTCACAGGGAAAAAGAAAGGGTGGCTGAATGTCAGTCAAAAGGTAGAAAGGTCCCTTCTCACTAGGAATAAACAAATCAAAGCCATTGCCATGCAGAGAATCCCAGGAAGAGGGATTTACATTCTTTCATTCATACAGTCTAACATTTGGTGAGAATCAGATAAGTACTCTGTGACTGCACACATTTTTTCAGGGATGGTAATTAAAGTATATCTGGACAAAGTAATAGAGGGAGTACTGGTTAATCAGGCACGGTAGAATAAATGATAGGAGTGGCACAAGACATTTGTGACTCGCATTGTCCCCAGTGAAGAGGACAGAGAGAGATAAGAGTCCAGGGGTGAGTGCCTGTCCCCTACAATGTAGCAGCAAAGACAGAATACAGAAATGCTGAGGTTGTTTATCTTTGCTTTAGGCAAGACCTGCAAATGTGCTTTTTAGCTTAGCATGCCACGTTTCTCTTGTGTAAGGTATCTTGTGTAATCCCATCACATGTGATGGCCTCACATTTTCATTCTGAAAATGTATTTTCTGCATTTTGCTGTGAGATTGTTTTCCTATCGGTCTTTCAAAGTTAGTTACTAATATTTCTGTTTTGTTGGAAATATAAGGGAAGTCAGGAAAGATACGGCTCCACATCCTCCTTTGCAAGGAAGATACATAGGTAGGCTGAAAAAGTTACACAGAATGGTAATCAAGACATGCACTGTGTCCTCAGTGGTACTTAAGAGGTAAATTTTTAATCAGAGCAACTAAAAATATTCTGAAAAGGCAGAGTGGAGACAGTAAGGGGGGAAAATTGATTTGCTGCGTTTTGACGGCTATGCTGTTAAAAATATAAGTGGGGAATAGGTAAGAAAGGATTTATTCTTCACCTTGAGTCAATTACTTGCACACTTCTGGGGTGAGATCTGCACATCTGTCAAAGTCTGTTGAATGAAGGGAGAGGAAATGTATTGGCTGCTGTGAAGGGGAAAGGTAGGTGCACTGTGGCACCATTTTTAGAGACTTGAGGAGTACTCAGATGACCTGTGTCTCTTCTTTTCCAAACAGTAAAAGGAACAGATCTGGCAGCAAAGAGTCAGATCCTATTGACTGCTGTGTTGTGTCAATGCATGCCTCTAGCTCCTTATTAATATACAGAAAATACAATGTAAGAATAACACTTTCCAGATGCCAGATTTTGCACTTTTCCTTATCTGCGTGGGGATAAAATCAAATATGTTTAGGTCTGGTTTATTCATTAAAGCTGGCTTGGTTTTGTCTTGCTTCTGGAATAAGTGAATTAAGCAGAATAATTCTTAAGTGCTGCTTGCTGCTAGTATTACGCAAATTAAAACAATCAAGTCAGTCCCCAAACACCTTGTTGTTCTTCAGCCCGAGCACTTTACAATTTGCTGAGGGATTCTTTGAGATTACCTTTAACTGCTGAACTGGCAAAGTCCCAGCAGCAGCTTCTCTGCATAAAAAGCAACCCAGAAGCTGCTTTTGACAGGAGCTAGCGGAGGATTGGTTTTCAATTAATGAACAATGTTCTCCAGCTCTGGATATTTTTTTTTTTCCCCCTTCATTTGGTCACGTGAATGTAAGACTATAATATTTTTGAAATAGATTAACTGTTCATGGGAGGCTCTGTCAGAGGCTTCTCGTTCACTTCTGAGCCTTCCTTCAGCTGTCACAGCAGGGCTTAACCACGTCGTGGCTACTTAAAACACTACAGTAGTACCCCCAGTCCATCTTCTTCTCTCTTTTCCCAAGCAGGATCAATGCCACCTGTTTTTTCTTGAGAATAAGAACTTTTTCTGTCCTTCCTGCTACAGTCATGCTGATGGTAAGGTTGTCTATATGTGTCAGAGCAATGCCAAGCACAAATACAGGCTGGGCAGAGAATGGCTTGAGAGCAGCTTTGCGGAGAATGATTTTGGGTGTGGGTTGATGAGGAATTCCACGTGACACAGTACCATGCACTTGCAGCCCAGAAAGCCAACTGTATCCTGGGCTGCATCCAAAGCAGCATGGCCAGCAGGGAGGGAGAGGATTCTGCCCCTCTATTCTGCCAGTGTGAGACCCCACCTGCAGTGCTGCTTCCAGCTCTGGGTCCCAACATAAGAAAGATGTGGATGTGTTGAAGCAAGTCCAGAGCAGGGCCACAAAGATGCTGAGAGGGCTGGAGCACTTCTCCTACAAAGATGGGCTGAGAGTTGGGGTTGTTCAGCCGGGAGAAGACTCCAGGGAGATCTTTGAGCACTTTTCAGTACCTAAAAGGGGCCTGCAGGAGAGCTGGAGACGGACTTCCTGTAGTGACAGAACAAGGGGGAATGGCTTTAAACTGAGAGATGCTAGGTTTAGATTAGAAAGAAATTCTTTGCTATGAGGGCGGTGAGGCACTTGAACAGGTTGCCCAGAGAAGTTGTGGATGCTCCATTCTGAGAGACTGGACTGCTTCTGGTTGATGACTCAAACAATCGACCATTTTGCCCAGGTGCAGAAGGGGGTGTGTGTACCCATCACTGGAGGCTACAGCTGGGCGTTGAACAAGATAGAGGAAGAGGCTGATAAGAGGCAAATCCTTGGAAGCCGGATAATGTTTGTTATTGTGACAAAGTTCTTACATAAGTGGCTCAGCTGTGAAAAATCCCTTCTGGAGTGGTATCAGGACATTCACACGTAGCTTGAAGGTATTCATCCCTGCTGATATGCCATAATTGCTGTAATGTCTTAGAAGGTGTCTTAAACCATCAAACACTCCTGAAGTGTTCCCTGATCCAAAGTATTTCATCATCCAGTGTAAAACTTCCCATTCCAGGGGAGGTACTTGGGTGTTCCCACCTGAACCTGGGTGAATATAAAGCCACTGGACTTTTTGCTTTGTGGGCTTCCCCACCTGTGGTGGAGGTGACCATCCCCACTGAGAAAATCAGAAGAGGGCCAATGGGATGCTATCATCATTCACAGTGGTGATATTTTTTCTTGATTGTTAATCTCTTTCTCCCCCCCTCTACTCCTTTCTTTCCTATTTATTTGTCTCTCACTCTCTCCCTCACATTTACAGTTAAATAAAAATCTGTACTACTGGCTGTAGCATATGGTGGTGTTAGCTCCTTAATTCAGGCAGAAGCATCTCTCTGATAATTTTAATAACAATATCTTAACACCATTCCTGGAAATACTCAAGCCCAGCTTGTACAGGGCTTTGAGCAACCTGGTCTAGTGGAAGGTGTCCCTGCCCATGGCAGGTGGTTGGGAATTAGATAATATTTAAGGTTCCTTCCAACCCAAACCATTCAATGATGGTTTTATGATTCTTTTGTCTTGTGGGCTTCAGCTTAGGAAATGTGTGTATAATGGAGTTTGGGCGCATTTCACTCCTGGTGTATGTGTGTATCAGGCATTCCCTGTGCCCCAGACCAACCCAACAGGCAGTGCTGTTTGCTTGATTCACAGTCAGAGTGGCCCCAGCTACTCTGTGGGCCTCTTTGCTGCCTTTTTTCCTTTAGAAGAGGAGCTGTGTAGAAATAGCAGCTCCATTCTCACAGCAGCCCCTGCTTGGAGGTGGTCAGGGACTTTCTGGCCAGATTAATTTAGAGTAAACACTGGGCTGCTCAGAAAGAGATGCTTTATGAAGACATATGGGTTCTGTTCATTTCCCAGCAGAGCTGAAATAAGCTTTTAGGTGATAAGGTTTTTATCCCAACTGCCTAAAGGAAATTTGAAGGAGCCAGGAGTTGTGCTCCATGTTGGTAACTCCAAGGTAACCCTGCCGTGCTGATTGATTCATGGCTTCAGCAGATCTTGCACTCCCTGCTTTATAGCAGTCATGATGCCCTGCTGTTCCCTGCCAGGACTGAGACTGTTGGAGTTTAGCTTTCCCAGCTATCCTGCATAGTGATGAGGACATTCATGGAGCCCAGAGTACCCATCTGCTAGGATTTGTTGTTTTGGGTGTTCTTTTTCTTGAGGAATCTGGATTGAAAAGCTTTTAATTCTTCCTTTTCCTCCCCAGCAAAAACATTCCTGATTGAAATGAATATAGAGAATTAATTGAGTAAATATGCACGTATGTTTGTTTAGGAAAGGCTTTCAGATATTTTAGAAATTCTAAACTTCAAACACCCTTGTTTCCACTTTTTTGTAGTACAAAATAGGGTGAAGTCAGACAGCAAAACTGAGCATGCACTTCTATAACACAAGCTAGAAGGTATTGTTTGATATGGAAGCAGATCTTTTCAGTGCTATATTTTTTATCTGTATCCACGTAGAGTTGGAATCTGTCTGCATACTTTGGTCGATCACCTTTTTCAAAGGTTTTTAACTGCTTGGCCTGTAGCTTTTGAATTCCTGTGTGGATTCAGATGCTTAATTCCTTTGGGTTGCTTTAAAAGTCCCATAGATAACAGTTCTCTGTCGAAATCCAAGTGTCATGAAGAACTATGAGAGGAAAGAAAATAGGAGCAGGGAAGTCTTTCCTGTGTCACCCTGGTTTTTCTGAGTTTTTTTAAAGCCTTTTGATTGTTCATAAGATGGAGTCAGACTTTTTAGCTTCTGTACAATATTAGTAGCAGTTTTTGCCTTTTCTCACACATGTAACATAAACAAATCCTTTGTTTTTCATTCTCTGTCCTTTGTTTTTTGTTTGCATATTTCTAACCTGAAAACAATTGTAACTGACAGTTGGTCCGGCCATTCGGCTGGGAGGTGATAACTCCAGAAGCCAATCCACAGCCAGACCCACAAATGTAGAAAAAGTAAGAAATAAACAGGCACAGGGGCTCTCGGCCTTGGCTCAGCCTTGGGCTCTCTCGGAGGAACGTCTCTGCCCTGCAAATCTCTCGTCTCCGTGTGGTTGCTTTGCGTGTTGCAATCACATTTCCTGTAGAAAAAGCAAGTGCTTGAACAATTCTACAAAAAAGAAACAAAACAAAAACAAAAACAAACCAAAAACAACAAAGAAAAGAAGAAAAAAAAAAAACCACCAAACCAAAACAAAAAAAAAAACCCAAACCAAAAACAACAAAAAAAGAACCCCCTCCAAATTCTTGCATTATACAAAAATCAAATGAGTTCTGTGACTTACATATTTTTACATAGCTTGATTTACAGTTTTAAATCTGTAAATCACAGATTTACACAGATCTGACTGCTATTTCAGGTCTCTGATGCCAGTGTTTATTTGAAGACCATCTAATTGGGGAAGGAAAAAAAAAAGAGAATAATCAGCTGACCATGATAGACAGATTCTACTTTCTTTGCTGTCCTCAGTGTTCAGACAGGCACCATGCAAATAGCTGTTCTTAATGGGTTCCTATAGAAGTCTGAGGTTTCCTTCAAACCACTGTATTCAAATCAATTGTGGGGCAGACAGTATTCTGCTGTACCATCCCTGGCTCTCCAGAGTCTTCACTGAGGGAATTGTCTTTACTAACTGAAAATAATTTACTCTTAATGAGCGTCAGTAGGAGTCCCATTATTCTTTGGTGGGAGGCTGGTGGCTAACAGACAGGCTTGTGGGAGGATTTGTATCAAGAAAGGAGAAGGATGAAGCAACCCCAGGCTCCCATTAGAGGGTGGGGGGAAACACAGACCCTGAAGTGTGATGTATCACTGCTGATATTCCATAGGAAGTGTAATCAACCTTCACAGGTAATGAGAAGAGAGAAAACTTAAGTACATGAGCAACACAGAAGACAAGCGTCAAGTCCCTCACGAGTTCAGGCAGACTTGCTATATAGAAAAGGGATAGCTGGAATCACAATGAATCATTTCTAAGAGGCTGCTCAGCTGAAGAGCTTAACCTTTCTTCATCATGTCAACCTGAAGTCAGCCATTCACCACCAGTTCTCAGATGCAGCCCAGAAATCTTTGCCACAATTCCCAGAGCACTTCACAGGATGTGTCACAGGAATTAGCAAAGTGATTTATTGACAAGCAGTGGGACGGTGAAAAATGGCTAAAGGAGTCAGCTGCCACAGGATGCACAAGGGATAGCAATAGGCTCATGAGTGCTTCTGAGTTCAGAGAAATCCTAGTGAATTGCTGACCTTGTGGAACAGAGGTGGAGGCTACTGCTGTGCAGAACTGTTTTTCCTGGTCTGCAATTGTGAGCATACCAAAGTTTGAGAGGGATTGCGATGGATGTGAGTATGTCAGGGAGGGAAAGCTTTTGTAATGACATTTGTTAGATAGTGAGTATTGTCCCTCTCTACTCACTGAAATTGTTTTCTCTGCCTGTGCTCTGGCTGTCTGCTGCTGCCTGGGGTGTTCATGGCTCTGTTCTGCTGTCTGTCTGAGGCTGGGATTCCGTACCCTTGCCCTCTTGTCTTGGTCTCTATCCCTGCCCCATTCGTTCTCCCACAGTAACAGCACAGCCTAGGAAGTCAAGGTGGAGCAGCTCTGTCAAGGCCACCAGTGATGGATGACAACACTGCAGGCTGAGAATCCCTGCAAAGGAATATGGGTGAGGGCCAGAAGTGTATTCTGGCTGGGTGTCAGGTCTGTACCTGAAAGTAGTTTTTCTTGAATACAATAGATGTATCCTTCATGCAAGTTTTGTCCCTCTCCTCCTAAATCAGCTTTTAAATAAATGTTAGTGTGCAAGTATGGTATGCTTGTTTTCTGCAGTGTGGAGAAGCAACGCATCTGTAGCACATCCCGAGCTCTGTCAGAGTCTCTGGAATTCTTGTCTAGACATCTGCAAGGGAAGGTAGAGATGGCTCTGTTTGCTCGTGGCTTACAATAATCTTTGTAGCCACAGAAAGTGACCACAGTACCAAGGCAGCCACAGCACGCTTTGCTTGGGGTGATGAAGGACATTGCTGTCTTCTGTGTGTTAGGAATTGCATGTGTGTGATGCCTGCACATATTTGCACTCATCACAAAGCCTTTCTTAGAACTGTAGAGTGGGATAACAAGGTGGCCTGGTCCCTAATTCTTAGACTGGATTCAGCTAAACATACATTCTATAAAGCTGCCAGCGTAGGAGATGGGAGGGATATGTCCTTATATGCTTCCTAGTACTGCACGTGATGGATATAGCACTAAATAATTAATCCTAATTTTCATCTTTTATGGATCCAGAATTTATTTTTTTGTAGGGATAAATAATGTCCTATAGCTAGGAAGAATTTCTGAAGCTGAATCAAAGCATTATGTAGCTCAAAGGTTGCTTATCTCCATACTGCGAAATGTCAACATTTAGGCTGAGGAAACAAGGTTTTCTTTCATTTCAGAACAAAAAAAATGTCAGGATTTCTGAAGCAGATCACAGTATCTTCCCACTGTTTTTGTGCTCAATGGATATTTTATTTTAACCTACCAGTTAAATTTAAATAATTAATTTTAAAAAATTACAGCCAGCATCCTTGTCTGGATAAATGGAAGGGAAATTCATGGTCCTGCACACCCCATAAGGTCCATATATTATAGAGATGGACCTGAGCAGAAAAAATACATCTGGATGATGACTGCTGCCATACCAAATTCTTCCAGAATTCAGGTTTCTGCCCCACTTCTCTCAAATATTGTGTGATAACATTAATATTAAAACTAACACCATGCAACTGATCTATTATTTATCAGGCATTGCACAGAAATGTAAGGGAAAGGTGCCTTTTAAAAATCATTCTGAGGATGAAGAAAATATTTATGTTTAGTATTTTCATGCCTATTAGTACACATGTGAGACAGATGAACAGTTAGGAAATTAATTACTCTTCATTCTTTGTGAATGAACACCAGAAAGGAGATAGATGAAGACTGATTTAATGTAGTTTTTGGGGGTTTTTTTATTACCTTGATATATGAAGGACTCAGTTCTCAGCTGAGATACTGCCACCCTCATCCTGTGGGCCAGCAACACATAGACTGAAGTGACACATCTGACAAACCACAGTGGAATTTTAACTGTTTAGGTCAGAACATGGCTTTCAGTTGTGTTAGGGAGATGAGATGTGCATTGGACAAGTGAAGCTCAACTAGGATGGTGCAGCAGACACAAGTTTTTTTGTGAAGTCAGTGGCCAGACTCAAGTACGCAAAACCAAGTGTTTAGTTGCATCACGTAGGCAGACATTTTCCTTAGTATCTGCTAATGCAGATATTCCTGGGTTTGGCTTTATAAAATGGGTCCTTATTTTCAGGGCTTCTAAGTTAGCAGCTCCCACTGAAATCACTGAGTACTGTGGGAACTAATTTTCATTGTAATTAGGGATAAAAAGAAGCATCCACAGGGAAATAATGTATGTACACACATTCTGTGATAACCAAGTTGCCAAAGGTGCTACAAGTTTGATGGGCAAGAGCTAAAATCTGTGGCTGGTCAGACTATCAAATGGAGGAAATGCTGTGCTTGGTCCTGAAGAGCACTTTTTTGTTGACCCCAGCTGTGTTTCAATAGTGTACAGCCAAAAGAGAGCAGCAGCACCTTAGAGAGATGCTGCAATTATGGCTATTAGTCTTAATTGAAGAATTGTGTCCTTAACTCAAAGCTTACAAGTAATTTATTAAGGTCATTAAAGAAGGCATACACCGAAGTAATGTCTTGCAGAGCACAACAGTAGAAAGAAAAATACCATACAGGGGGAAAATGTTACATGTTTTAAGCTCTGTGTTGCAGATTGTAAATGAAAAAGCCCCATGCAGCCTCTCATCCATGGTAAATTACTATTGCAGTATATTAGTTTGTTCTGACAGATTCCACCAGTTCCACATGAACAGGACCGTTTTGGTGCTGGAAAACACAATTACTAAGAAAAGTAGACTTGAAAATAAAATATGCTGTCAGCAAGCCAACTGTAAGTGATATTGGGAAAGATTATAATATATTTGGAGCGCTTAACTTTCTTCACAATCAGGGCTGGCACTAGATCAGCCTCACGAGTGTCATCCCAAAGAATTTTTTTTCTTTTTTTTTTAACGCAATCTGAAATTCTCAACAACTTATTATTCTTTTTCCTGCTTATAATGGGGAATTTTCCATATTGGGGAAAGGGATAATATTCATTCTTGAAGAACCTTTCTTTTTTGAGTGACACTGAAACTCCCTGTGGCTTTCAGTCAGGCTGAGAGTGCAACAAATGCAAAATCAGGACGTTGGATCCCCATCCAAAGCCCACTGAAGTCAGTAGAGGCCATCCCATTGACTTATGTGGGCTTAGGATCAGGCCCTTTGTGGTTTCCTTGCTCATTAAAACCCAGTCTGTCTACAGAGAGCACAGAATAATTTTTCTTCTGGGAACCTGGGCTTTATTGCCAGTGAATTTGGTTCTCCATTAAGAAATACGATGACTGTTGTTAGAAATGCTCTTGTTATTCAGTAGGGAGATGTTGATATTTTCTCAGTAAAGTGGTAGTTAATAATGAGATTTGCATTACAGTTGCATTCAGAAGTCCTTCCAGTTTTCTGGTATTTTGGAGCTACAGGAGGCACCTAAATGCTGTAGGAGTGCACTTATACTGTGCTTAGCCACATTTTTATGCATGGTGAAAACTGCTCAACTCTGACTGAAGCATCAATCATCCCCAACTTTACTAAGGACAAATGAAAATATAGATTTATTATGAAATATTCTCATACTGCAGCACCAGGCCAATCAAGCATAGAACATGAAAGAGCAGCTAAAGCTGTAACTAAGAGTGTGGGGGTTTTCCTTACTTATAGCAGTGTCAACACTTGCAAGCATGGGGCGAGGAAGGAAGGGACGGAGGAGGTAACCGGCCACTGCTGACCTTGTCTTTGCCAAGTTGGACTTTGGCTTTGTATTGCAAGCACACCTGGCTTGTCTGGCTAGGAAATATTCCTTCATCATGTTGTTTGGTTTGCTGTTCTTCATGGGCATCTGGCATGCTGGGATGACTATCAGCTTTTCCATTACTGAAGGATAAATAATGCCCTCTTCACAAAGAATTGTATTACATTGTAGGGAGCCTGTCTTAAAAAGAAACATACTTGCTTTGGAAGAGGATCTCTGAGTTTCCTTGAGTAGTGTCAGAAAGATGCAATCAGGGTGTTCTTGGGTTTGCTCTTATCTGTAGTTTGTTCCTGTGTCTCAGAAAAAAAAAAATCTGAGATTAATAACTTTTACATTAAACTAAAAGATGTAGTGACAAAATGGAAAATAAACTCTTGAATGACGAAAAAGACTAAAAAGAGAGGGCCAGTTTGCCTAAGCACTATTAAGCACTGCAACTGAGATTACAAAAAATTTACCTTCCCTGCAGAAGTTTGGCTGCTCTGATCAAGGCTGCTTGATAACATGCATGCCTTAAAGGATGCACACATGCTTTCCCAGTGGAAGGTCTGTCATGAAGCTCACCCCTGTTGCCACCAGACAGTTCTGGTAGCAGTACATGAAGTGCTGGAGTGATCTGGTGAGTGTCCCTCTTGCTGGGGTGTCATGTAGCCAGCAGTAGCACGACTAGGATGCTACAGAGAGTGTTGTATGAAATCCTTCCCTAAACTGTTAGGAAATGATAACTCTGTTGCAGAAGGTCTCCCTAATCCCCGTCTGCTAGTGATTGCTTATAGTGGAATGGCAGGGACTGTTTGTATACGTATTCAGTTGCAGTTTAATCCTCTTGGTTCTTGTCGCACTAGTATTTTGTGGCATTGAGTCCTAAAAGTTATCCACCCGTTCTTTTTAAAGTATCAGTTCAAAAAGTGATTTAGTTCTGTTTAACTTTTTAGTAGGAGAGCAAGGTAAAAAATACTTCTTAATTGACTTTCATCATACTGTGTATATTTATTTAGTCCTGTTGTTCTTTCAGATAAACAGCCCTGATCTTGTCAGTCTTTCCTAATTCAGTCATCTTTCTTGACTAATAACTTTTGCTGACTAACTCAAGGACCCTTTATTATCTCCATATATTTTTTAGATGTGGAGGTCAGAGTGAGCTGGTATCCATGGCATTGACTTCTATGCTGGCTTTTATGATTTTATGTTATAATATTTAAAGTGTTTTGTTTTTCTTGTTCCTTTGGGAAGATTACAGCTTTTGTTTACTGTATTTGTGCTGAGCAAAATTCTTGATCTGTTGGGAGATGGTTTGACAGGCTTTCCTGCAGTGAACTCTCTTATTATGTTGCTGGATTTTATTTCTATCTATTTTTGACAATAAGTTTTGTAATATGGTTATTTACACTTGTATTGGTTTTGCATGGCCTGTTTTTTGGTTTGGGTGGTGGAGGGGGTGGTGTGGGCAGGGCACAGAGGTGGCTTCTGTGAGAAGCTGCCAGAAGCTTCCAGCATGTCCAGCAGAGCCAATCCTGATGGCTCCAAAGATGAACGTACTGCTGGCCAAGGCTGGGCCAATTAGAGATGATGGTAACACCTCCATGATAACATATTTATGAAGAAAATCAAAACAAAGGTAGGGCACAGTTTTGGTTGTGGCTGGAGAAGAGTGGCGTGAGAACATGGGAGGAGAGCAGCATGCAGGCACCAAGGTCAGTGCAGAAGGAGAGGGAGGAGGTGCTCCAGGCGCCAGAGCTGAGGTTCCTCTGCAGCCTGTGGTGCAGACCATGGTGAAGTAGCTGTGCCCCTGAGGATCCACAGGGATGCAGAGATCCACCTGTAGCCCATGAGGAATCCATGCTGGAGCAGGTGAATGCCTGGAGGAGGCTGTGGTCCAGTGGGAGACCCAGTGGAGAACGGGGGCCCTCTTTCCAGGCTGGAGCAGCCTGTTCCTGGAGGATTGCACTTTGTGGAACGGGGACCCATGCCACAGTTTTGGGAGAGCTGTTGCCCATGGGATGGACTCACACTGCAGCAGTTGGCAGGGGGCTGTTGCTCTTGAGATTGGAACCATATTGGAGAAGTTCACAAAGAGCTGTCCCCCGTGGGAGGGACCCCACAGTGCAGCAGGGGAAGGACTCCGCTCCCTGAGCAGTGGTAGAAGCCTTGGGTGATGAACTGACCATAACCCCCATTCCCTGTCTCCTTGTGCTGCTTGGGTAGGAGGTAGAGCTGGGAAGGAGGGAAGGGTGGGGGAAAGGTGTTTTTTAAGGGCTTATTTTACTTCTCATAATCCTGCTCCGATCTTGTTTGTAATAAATTCACTTCATATCTCCAGTTGAGCCTGATTTGCACGTGGTGGTGTTTAGTGAGCAATCTCTCCTGTGCCATAGCTCATGAACCCTTTGTTAAATTTTCTCTCCTCTGTCCCGCTGCAGAGGGGAGTGAGTGAGCTGCTCTTGTAGATGCATCACACAGCAGCAACACTTTTTTTTACCAGTGTTTCTAGTCTAAGTGAAAAGCTGGACTGGATGTTGGTATGAAGAGATAGGAGTAAGGAAAAAGTCACCATTCATCTTGGGCAGTATTGTCTCAAGTATTTGGGATTTTTATATTTATTGCCAACAAATGTTTGTGCTACTCTTGGAATGCTCCGTTGTGAGGTCCTTATTCTTTCAGACTTTGTTTCTGTGTGTGTAGAAGTAAGCGCATGGGGTTGTTTTCTCCAGTCATATCAGTGGTGTGTTTGCAAGAGGCTGAGAAACACTGTCTAAATCATAAATGGAACTGGTCGCCAATAATAAAATTCATTAATCTGATACTTTTTCAGAGAAATTCCTGCCACCTCCTTAAGACAACCCAAGACCTTTTATCCCAGTGCTTCCTGAGCTCCGACTGGCTCCCCAGTTGCAGTAGTGTCTACTCCGGTGCCTTTCCCCCTGAAATTCCATTGAATTTCTGCTGAGGTGCAATGTTCTAATGCCCCAAAATAGGAACTAATGATAAGAGCTCAGTAAAAACAGTGTTTAGCATACCAAAGCAGTTTTTCTTCTGGCCTGGAAGCATTGAAGAGAATTCAGTTCTTTGTGACCACCTCAGATCATTCCTTTGTCCCAGTATGGAATCTGTCTCTCCATATTTTCCTACACAGTTTCCAGCAGCTGATCCTCCAGCACTGCTCACCAGGCTGTGGCTGCAGATCCCATCAAGAACAGACTCTAGCAAACACATTTTTGTTAGATTTGACTACAGTATCAACATAGCAGATGTTGTCAAAGTAAATAACCTCAATAAATTGTCTGCAAAGCCCAACCTCATCCACACAAGTTACCTTACTCTTACTTTATCTGTAATTCCAAAGTCTCTCTGAAATTACAGTTCTGTGGCTTTTCCCAGCGTGTGACACAAACATCTTAGCAGCCAGAGGTGCAAAACTGACTTAATAGTTCCTTGTAATTTTTAAGCAATTAGCTCTGTGAGCTAAATGCTGTTCTTTTAATAAGAGTTAGAAAATATGATACTGATTCTTCTCCTACTTTCAGGGGGCTTCAGTTTAAGCCACACTGATGTTTGAGCTCCTGCATTCTGAAAATGTGTGGCCACTTTCTGAGCATCTGAGCTCATCTGAGCTGCAGCTGAATCTAAAATCTACTGACAATTCTCACAATTCCTAGCAGTGCTGAGACAAGCCCATTTTGTGATGCTACTTTGCACTGTTTTTTAAAATGAGGGTGTACTCCCTCCATACTGAGAATGTTTTTGTGGATTTTAGGGTTTTCTTTCTCAACACTGGCATTTGCCTGTTTGTCTGTCTATTCCCCTTCCCTTCCTCTCCCCCCAGTTGTCGTTTCTAATTATTTTTGTTTATGTTGAACTTCTGCCTGCTCAGCTGCATCAGAGTTCGGTTTTGGCAGCCCGCCTTGTGGTGTACAATCCTACAACTTCTGCTGCTGAGCAGCATGTTGGAAATCGCTTTGAAATAAATCCATGTTGGACCAAAAGCAGCATCTTTGTTGTTACCCCCTCAGAATAATCTGGTGCTATAATTGGAATTTTCATTTGAAGTAAATAAACATGATGTCAGATCTATAGACAGATCTGGATACACAGTCAGTGAGAGAGGGATGTGTGCATACAAACCTCCCTCTGGAAGAGAGAGGCATTTGCAAAGCATGCATGACAATTCTGATGCCTTGGGGCAGGTTAGTGCTGGAGGAGAGGGTGGGTTGGAGGGTAGCCCCAAATCCCCACTGGGCCGCCTTGAGATACATCAAAGGAGTTTTCTTCAGTGCTGCTCTTGACATGAATGTGGCCATAAGCCTCATGTTGTTTCCATTCTCATCTTTGGAAAGCTAATACTCAGGGGCAAAAATAGGAGTCTGTGGATCCACTATGTTACTGATGCTTTACCAGTCCTTAGATAGCATGTGGGAAGGGAGATGAGCCTGTGGGCTTTCATGGTTCCCTCTTGTGTGTAGGCTGATCACTGTGCACAGTCTAGGATTTCCATTTCAACAAGGATATGAAGGAAATTCAGAGAAAATTGATAGGAATAGTCAGAGCAAGGGAATGACTGAGAAAACCAATTCTGGTAGAAGCAGTTTGGTAAATGGAGAGAGATTTAGAAAATCGTGGGTTGGTTAGAGAGGATGGGTAGAGAAGGATGGTTTCATGGCTTCCAGTACAGAAGGCAGTGTGCTTCAAGTGAAACTGCTAGGAACCAGCTCCACAGCAAGGAGGAACCCTTTGCAGGAGGGTGAGAGAAATGCCAAAGGCTCATTTTGGGGAGACTGAGTTAATGCAGAGGAATATACTGACATATGAAAGAATCACAGAAGCATCTCAAGGAACGGTTTGTGCTGAAAATGGATTGGAGCCCAGGGAGCCTTGTGCTAATACACATGCACATTGATTCAGTTTTTAGCTTCAGATGTCCAGTCCTCGAGACTGTTTAAAAGGGTGTGGTGTGATGTGGTGTCATGATTTGTCACTGGCCAGATGTCAGGCACCCACTAAAGCTGCTCACTCATCCTCCCCTGCTACAGCCAGACAGAGGAGAGATTTAACAAAGGGTTCATGAGTTGAGATGAGGACCAGGAGAAAACACTCCAAGGGCTCAAACTAGAGACATAAAGTGAATTTGTTACTAACAGAATCAGAGCAGAATAATGAGAAGTAAAATGCACCCTTGAAAAAAAACACCATTTTTCCCACCCCTCCCTCATTCCCACCGACAGCGCGGGGGGCAGGAAGGAGCATGGGGGTTTTGGTCAGTTCATCACCTGTGATTTCTCTCACTGCGCAGGGGGAGCAGTCCTTCCTCTGCTGCACTGTGGGGTCCCTCCCATGGGAGGTACAGTTCTCAGTGAACTTCTCCAATGTGGCTCCATCTCATGAGCAACAGTCCTCCCAAAACTGCTGCAATGTGAATCCATCCCATGGGCAGCAGTCCTCCCAAAACTACTGTGGCATGGGTCCCTCTTCCATGGGTTGCAGCCCTCCAAGGACAGGCTCCTGATATTTTTTGTTGCAGATGGGACAGGGCTATGTAGACTTTGGTCTGGCCCAAAAGTGCTGTTCATATCCTCTTGTATGGTGCAATTCAGTAACTTGAAATTGTTTTTTTCCAGGGCTTTGAAATCTGGGCATTTTTGCTGCAGGCTGCTGCCCATTTTTCCCCTGTATCCTCATACTAGTTTTTGATTTAAAAAAAAAAAAAAAAAATCTGAAACCTGGTTGCATTAAAGTCGAAGTTGCATTAAGTGTGTAAAAGCAGTGTTTAAATCCACTTTGTGCTTCTTTAATTGAGAAATGCCTGGGACACAGCAACTTGAAATTGCTTTTTCAAGCCAAGCATATGGTTGCTGTTTGTCTGTCACACCAGCAATGGTTCCAAGTGTTTTTGTGAATTCAATCAAATACAGTCTAGTGCAAGCCAGAAAAGGAAGGGTTGAGAAGGTACTGGTGAGATAAATGTGAGGTGGGGAAGACCTGCAGCACAGCTGATTTGCAATTAGCATCTTCCCACTTCCCTGTTGTCCGCCTGTCCTGCAGTTCCAAAGGAGGCAGAAAGACTTTGGTTTGAAAGGATGCTAAAGACGGCTCTAGAAGGCTCTCAGGGCTACAAACAGAGGCTGTCTGTGGTGGTGGCAGAGGAGGAGCAGTTCGTGCCCTGCAAGCTTCTGAGGAAAGAGCCATTTAGCACAGCTTGATGGGAATGGAGTAATGGCAGTGTTTGAGATTAAATAGGAGAGTAAATGAGGGATGAACTGCATTGCCCAGAAAATACTGTATACAGCTGTCATGGCTGTATCCTCAGGATAACAGCTGTTGTAGCAGTGTGTAGCTATCCCTACACTGCTCCCTTTTCCTCCCCGACACTTAACTGCCCGTTACACTCCTGTTGCTCAGTGACGCAGCAGCACCTATGAGAAACGATGAAATGGCAGAGATTGCATTTAAAACATAACTGAAAATCCTTTTGAATTTTGCTGTGTTTTATTTGGTTGTTTTTTTAAAGAATCACTTTTCGTTTTAGTTTCTCTCTGAACATCCAAATGGGCTTGTGCATGTCTTGAAAATAATAACATTACTGAATCCGTGAGGTTTTTTTCCTCCTACTTTATATGACAAAGTTCCTTCTTCTTTAAAGTATTGTGATTCACATCCAAACATTTCTGAGGAGCTGGGAATATCAGTACTGCCATTGGAAAAAAATGAACTCCAGGAAGAGACTTGCTTGTTTCTTCAAACATTGAATAAGCCCACAGCCTTCAGAATTTCTAAGATGAGCTTTTTAGAATGGGGTCACTTTCTGTATTGCTTCATTTTGGTCTGAAAGAGGGGGACTTTGGGGACCTTGTTGAGTTGTTTGTCCTAGAAAGGCACCGCAGGATTTGTGCCAGGCTGTTTTTCCCTGCAGCAGTCTGCGGAATTCAGCATCTGCAAGCACAGTTCCTTTGCTTGTGATTTCTGGACCTCTCTCCCTGGTGGGACCTGTGTTCCCCTGATTGTTGTCCATGTGGGCACTCAGCTCCTTATTCATTATGGTTTCTCAAAAGCTGCTGGCTTTCTGATAACATTTCTTACACAGGATCCAAAGATCTGCAACCCCTCCATCCCATTAGAATCAACCCAAAGGGATTGATTCTTGACTTGTGGGTTGACTTCACTTTGTGCTTCACTTTGGGCAGTATCCTCTTACTGTTTTAACCACTACTTCACAGATGAGCACTGCTTGGTGCTCTAAATCTGAAAGAAATCTGGTTTTGACATCACCTTGGCTGCAGTCTAGGTATAAGGATGCCTTTTTATAACTTCCAGTACAACACTATTTCATGGAAAACTACAGAGCCACCTCTGCCTCCTGGAAACCTGGATGGGTGTGTTTTTGGTACAGAGACTTTGTGTGAGTGAAAGTCATAGAACTGGGAGAAAACAAGGTTGAAGGAGTTTTTTTCTGTAACTTTCCCATAAAACTGTCTAGACAAAATAATCTTTCCAGGTAGAACTTACACAGCAAAAAAAACCCCGGATTTATACACCATGAATTTAAATTTTACAGTAAACTTCTGTATTACATTTTTTATTAAATTGTGGTCTCTTTAAAGTGATTATCTTTGAACATTGATACTTTTCTATAACTTGATTATTTTTGTACCTAATAAAATTCTGAAGAATTTGATGTTATTTCTTAGTGCTTAGAATTGTATTGCCTAGTGTTGCCATTAAAGTAAGTTGTTTAAGCTTACTTTATTCAAACTGTTTATGCAAGTTTCTTCTCTTCACAGTCCTTCAAACCTAGATAAAAATCCCTCTTTCCAGAAAAAGTGTTGCTGCAGAAGGCACATACTTCTGCCCCTACCTGACTCATTTGTGAGCCTTTCCCGTGACCAGAGGTTACAGACCCGTTCCTCAGTTTGGTTCTGTAGTCCAGCTTTCTACTAAAAGCAGGGTTGTCACTGATTTCAGGCTTGGTCTCTCAGGCTTTTATCCAGTCTGCTCTTGGAGACTGCTGAAGATCATACAGCCTCTCTGGGCAAACTGCTCCACTACTTGCCGGTCATGGTGAAAAAATCTTTCCAGATACCTGATCTGAATCTCAGTTAATTTAATCCTTCCTCCATCTTCCTTGCATTCTCAGTCACTACCCAGTTTGTTTCTATATTAATTTATTTGCCTTTCATGCTGATCTCTATGTCCAGTTACCCGTGGAATTTTCTCTGCAGTCAATATTTTTAATCAATTAGATCAGTCCATCATTACGGTGCAGCACCTTAAACCTAGAAAGAGCTGAATGGGAATTGAAATGCCTATTAGTATAATAAGATGTAAATAAAACACTTGAGCAGAGTGTCCTTTCTTTGGAAGAGCTTCTTTTGTTTGGGCATGGGATCATCTGTGTCCTGGTTTCACTGCAGGTGGAGAAGGTGATGGTGATGAAAATGGAACAGAAGCCCAACTGGTGTAAAAACAAGGGGTGTGAGAGCCAAAGGCACATGTGTTTAATTTCCCCATAAGGCTGAAGTTTTATTCAAGGACTAGAAGGATGCAAGTGGATCAGGCAATCCATAGTACAAATTCTCTACTGCGCTGAACAGGGTGACAATAAACAGGGTGACAATACCAGTTTAGTCCTTTAGAGAGAATAGCTTAGCATTTCAAATAATTTGTCTTTAATTGTGCAGTCAAAGTCTATCAATCAAGTGTGAAAAAGGGCTCAATAAATTTAATCATGAAACACTAAATTATGGAAGGATGATAGGTTTAATTTTGTCTTCTATTTCTTTTGATGACACAGAGAAATCTATTGATTATGATGCTCAGGTAATTACCTATCAAAGTGATAGTTTTAATGGCACATGATTTATTGTGTTTTCTACTTGAAAAATATGTTACATCTGAGAGAAAAAAAAGAACTTGCTATTTTGTAGATTTTCATTAGCAATCTGCTTTTAAATGGATTTAAGAGACACTCTTATAAAACTGGCCTCTTATATTATCCAGGGTCAGATTTCTTGGTCATTTTGAGCAAAGTTGAGAAGGTACTAGCAACAATGATGTCTCTACTGTCATTTTATTTCAGCTTTTCTAGTATATCTGCATAGAAGTGTTTTAATGGGAGAACTTTCTTGTGATGTTTTGTCTTCAGATTTTTCTTCCTCAAGGGAAGCCTGTTAGTCTTTTAAAATGACATTACAAGTTGCTCAATAGCCAGCTTGGGAGTTGGAAGAAATCTGTGAGGAATGCTGGAAGGAGAAGAGACCTTTTGAGTAGCAATTTACTAGCTGTTTGTGGAATGCTGAGTTAATATAAAACTGTATTACTATTCTACCAGTGCTAATAATGCATAGCATTATTCTTCTGTATTGCATTTTTAGAATAATGTATGTGAACGTATCAGTCTTCACAACATCCTGTGAGAGAGATAACTATCAACATTATTCTAATCCTCATAGTGTATTAAATGAGAATAACAACTGTTTCACATGGAGCGCTCAACAAGAGGAAGAACAGCATGTTTCCTACTAAAAGTCCTGTAGCAGGTTGTGTTGATCACCTCATACGTCTTTCTCAAGCCAGTTGTTACACTTTACCTTTGCAAAAACTGCTCTTATCATTCTAATTTGCAGATTTCCTATTTTGATGAAGATTATAGAACGGCCCATGTTGGGTCCAACCTTTTGTGGAAAAGGGAGCCTACATGAGGTTATCTAGCACACTGTCCAATCATGTCTGGGTAATCTACAGTGATGAAGCCTTTACTATACCTCTGGGGAAGTTATTCTGGTAAATGGTTGCTCCCAATGTAAAAAAAATTCTTTCTCCTATCAAAATGAATGTCCTGACAGAAGATCAAAATGTACTCCAGAACAGCCCATAAATGGTTATACAGTAGATTGCTACATAAAAGAAATATCTGTGTATGAGTTCATCTATCTTCCCATGTAAGGAAGGGAGACAGAAGCTTCTGTTCACTCACTGTAATGCAGAAGTCCACAGGTTCTCTGGGTTGCAGCTTGGATTTTGGTTGTTCTCTCCTTTCAGGCTTCTGACCATACCCAGCCCTATTCCTGAACTTGAATCTCAAATTTAGGAAAAGCTATTGCATTTTAGTCAAGCTTTTGATTTTATTTAGCACCTGTCCACATGATCAAATGGAGGTTTGGTTATGTAGGCAGTGTAGATTGGTTATGTAGGCAGTTTAGTTAAGCAGAAGATGAAAATATACTTACTGCTCTACTGAGAAGAATGACTATTGAGTTAGTACTGTTATAGATACACCTTGTTGACAAAGGTCCTGATCTTGAAAGAAATTCAGCTGAACTACTGCAGAAGCACTGTGCAAAATCCTTTTGTGGCGTGGGGAAGGTAGAAGCTTACAGTACCTTTAAAGTGATGAAATGTTAATTGGTGACTCACAATGCTGAGGTTTCTCTGGTGCTTTTTTGTATTCTGCATCTGTCTCGGTATATTTGTTTCTGTGAACCATGTAAACTCTGTTATTTCATGCATAAAAGCTTTGATTGAAAGGGCTCAAATAATTAGTGGCTATATTGCCTGCACAACAACCTATCAAGCTATTGAAATATACTCTTTTCCATTATATAATACTTTATTTTAATCAATTTCTAGCAAGCACACCTAACTTGTATAGGATGAATAAGATTCTCTTTAGAATTCTTTATGCACTTTTCTCTCTGTCTTGCTGACCCAGTATGCCCCTACTCCACTACCAGCTCATGCTTTTCTTTCTCCTCTTGGCTCTCCCCTCCTCACTGCAACAGTGGGTTTGTTTACTCAGGCTCTTCAGCTATCAAAAATTCTCTCTTATGGCTTCTTCTCCCTCACAGCGTTTGAATAACGCTTCATCCCCAGATCTTACTTTAAAACTCTTGTTTTCTTCAGTTACAATGGTGCTTTTAGTTGTAAATGGTGGTTTTTAATAAGGAATACTGCTAAATGAAAAAGTAGTGATTTTATGTATTAATTTGGGGACAAATTAGGCTCCTAGGTGTGATACTGTGATTACTGTTATTGCTTTGAGTGGGACTTTGGTCTGTGTTTAATTTTTTTAAGCAATGTGCTTCTCTTCTCATTTAGGTTCCTTTAATAGTTGAATAATGATGCCAGTAAGTCATTTTAATGTTAATCCAGTCTGTCCAAGTCAGATTACAAATTAGGGAACTGTTTTACTGCAGGACATGCACTGCTGGGGATAGTCTGTACTGCAGACTCCCAGGGGTGGGATTGCTAGTCCTATGCTCTTCCTACAAAGCCTCCCTTTTCTGGGGAGATGGCCAAGGCAGCAGGGGATTTATTCCCCATGTTTCCTATGCAGTATGTCTCCCTGTTAGAGGAGAAAAGAAAAATAAGTTTATACACGACATAGTCTTCTGCCATGGTTTGTGCCTCTAGGACTTTTCTCAACTATAAATGGCACCAATGTGTATTTCTTGAATCTTTTTTTGGACATGTGTTTCCCAGTTCATGGCCTAAGACAGATACTCAGGCAGAAAGACAGTCCTGACAAACTGTTTAAATCCATAGTACTGTATGATTTTCAAAACCATTCTGGTCTGCCTCATTTGCAGATTTCTTGTATAGTTAATTAAAAAAAAAATAGGCAAAAGGCAGAAGTTTTGGTGCTCCTTCACCTTGTACTTAACCTTTCTGTTCTTTTCACATGTACATATATGTTCTAAAATAAGATTCTGTTCCCTGCTGCTCATCCATGAGGCATTGGTGAGATTCTGACTTTGAAATTTCACTTTCCTTTGTTCTGTAGACAGTGGTAGGCATTACATTAAACCAAGGGATGTTCCAAGAAGGTTGTGTCTTTAGTCTGAAAGTTTAATTTCCATTTTCAGAGATTTCCTGTGTGGCATGATTTGCCAGCCGGTTTTATCAACAGATCTTTTTTTTCCCAGAACTCTTTTACCACAGCCCTCCAAACTTAGCATGTGTTTTTTGAGAGTCTTGACAACTTTAAAATTCCAAGTGTGAAAGTACAGATTCAATTTTCTAGAATCTTGGCTTGCTGTTTGTCTGGCTTGTGTTCCTTAAAAATAACTGAATATGAAAGTTCTTAGTTCAGCCTTTTTTTTTTTTTTTTTTTTTTTTTTTCCTTGAGGTGTTAGACTGCAAGTATTTTTTTCTGGACTCAGAGAGGATCTTTGATGGTAAAGACATAACCAAAATTTGTTTAATACTGCCTCATGCGTACCAATTCTGCAAAAAGAGAGCTTATTATGCTATAGCTGCTTAATTTCCTTCAGCAGGTGTTAAATGCACTCCTTTCTTTGTTATTTCAAACTTAACCCGTCTTTCATTATGGCCAATTTAAACTTCCAATTAGAAATTACACCAATTACTTTCATGGGTTTCTTAATAAAAATTGCAGTAGACAATCTAGTAAGAATTATGTGCACCTTCATGTGACAAACTGTATAATATACTTTTCATTTTATAACTGCTACTGACTTGAAAATGCCTCATAGGATAATTTCAATCTGTTTTCTCTACCAAATCACCAATTAACAATTTTAGATAACATAGGATTTGAGGAAAAAAAAAAAAAACACACCCAAACCACGACATGTGACAGTATCATCGTGTGTTATTTTCCATCTTACTGGAACTTGACTCTCCTACTCGCGAGCTGAGATTTACACACGCAGCCCTTACTCGGCAGTCAGTCTCCGAAGGACTCTGAGGGAGCTCCAGTGAAGCCTTTGCCGGGGCTGCAGAGCCTCCTCGCCAGCTGCCAGCCTGATTCCCAAGGGTGAGGAGCGATGCCTGAATGAAGCGGAGCCCCGCTTGTATCAAACTTGCTACGTGCAAGAGCGGTGGGCTCACACAGTAGAAATCCAAGCAGCGGCTCCAATCCGCAGACCTCCGCGCGTGTTACCTTTCGTGGCACGGGTAGTTCTTGGGGATACTCACTTCTGTGAAGCTGGTATAAATGGTGATACACAGTTATCACCTTAGTGTCCACTCCTCCACAAATTGTGTGTGCAGGCTGCGTTCGTGAGTAGTTTCACATAGTTCAATGTTCTTAAGTTTCTCTAATTTCAGAAATCTATAAAAAAGGCAGGTCAAGGGTAGATAGCTGGTAATATCAGGCTGCCTGCATAGGCCTGTGTGGCAGAATGACCTGTATGTTGCAAGCTGTCCTAGGGTAATTTTATGATGCTTGTATCCCCAATCGTCTGCTCTGTTTATGCTGTATATTGAGTCCTGTGCCTCTAAGACTGGTTCTAAGAGCAAGGAGAAGCGTGGAGTTTGTTTTGAGAAAACTGCCCGACTCCTCCACATTCTTCTGCGGACGGGGTGCTCAGTGGAAGCTTGGAGAGACTGCAGGACAGAGATTTTTTTTTGCTTTTAATTAGTTTCAGCTAGCTAGGGCAGAGAAGTTCCCTGGACTGTTTTTTTTTTTCCTTTTTCTTGGAACTGTTTAAACCTGCTCTGGACTGAAAACCCAGGGGAGCACTGGGGGCTGCACCTGCGGCCCACCGGGGCCTGGACCTCGGCATTTTCCAGCAGCGCCGGAGGGACTGGGACTGAGGAGAGACTGAGAGAGAGCCGAGCTACACCCACGGCAAGGACTTTCTCAATTTGCCATCTCACTCCAGAGCGAAAGCTTTTATTGTTTCATATTATTCATTCTTTATACTTGTATGCACTTTGTTTGTTCAATAAAATAGTTTTTTCCACTTTTCTCCAAAGAAATGTTTTACCGGACCAGTTAGAAGGAGGAGCCATTTGAGTTTGCTTCCAGGAAGGATCCTATTCAGGGGTTTTCTCCCAAATTTGTCCCTAAACCAGTACACAAGCCTTATTACCATTAGATGATTTGCTGCCTAATTTTACAGGAAACATTTTAGGACATATAGCCATATTCTAGCTAGAATTTCACTTCTGATTATGATCTTATTCTAAGATTTAATCTGATTTAGTCTGCACACAATAGTCTTCAGTGACAACTGTTTGGGAAACTGTTATTAACCCAAAGATCCCTTTTAAAATTATGTATTCCAGCTGCCTTGCAGGAAACACATCAATCAGTTGGTGAACTTGCACAAAAATATGCATTTTGAGATAACCAGTTCAGATCCAGTGCCAGCCGAGGGCTCTGTGGGAATGAGGAGGTGCAATTTTCTTTGTCCATGAGAAAGCAGTCAAATTCTGAAAGCATTTATCTGTTTTGGAGCTGCATCATTAAAAATTGGTGCTCAAAATGAAAATCCTTCTTGCTTCATCACATGGACCTTGTAATGCAAATATGTGGTGGCCAGTTGCAGTAATAGGGGCAACTGAAGGTCAGACGCTGATGCCTTAATTTTCCCCACTGAATGGATGCATTAGAGCACTGATGGGTAAAAAAATATTCCACATGAGGAAGAGCATCAAAAATGCATCTCTATAAGAGCTTAGTTTTGAGAAAGATGGTCCTGAAATATTGGCAAAAAAGAGTAACCTAGGAAAAGTTTGCAGTGCTTTGAGAATCTAAAACATAAGTTTCCAAGGAGAAGAGAGTTCCAGATACACAACCTTGATCAGAAAGATCACATTATATAAAGAGAATTGTAGTTGTCCAGTTAAAGTGAGTCAAGAAATGTCTGTAAAAATTACATGGGAAATTCTCTCTCGATGACTTGCATACCAAATTTCCTCAGTTTATACTTTACAGGAAGAGACAATTTCTAACACCCTGTGCTGCACCACCTGTGGTCTAGAATCAACATATGTGCTTTCTTCTCCTTTTTGACCATTACTGTCAGTCAATATATTTAACTCAGAACTTTGCAAGCAGTTTTTTGACTGACGCATAAGAGCGGATGAAAATACAACTATAATGCTGTATGGCTGATTAGTGCTGCATTTGTAGCAGAAGTAACTTAGCTTTCTTGACCCAGTAAATAGATTTGATCAGCAGTTTTATATTACACAGCAAGGTACTCTTTGTGTTGAGCAAAACTATTCTTTGCTGGCTATAAAGAAATTATAAACTTATAATTACAAATTACAAATTATAAGTTAATTATAAACTTAAAGAGAGTTTGGAAGCTTAAGGTGTTTAGTATTTTAAGTGTGCCACTATGGATATGCAAGACTCAAATAACAAATGTTATGGCATTGTCAGCTCCTAGGAAGTTGCTCCATCGAATTACCTGTATGCAACTTCGCTGATAGCGGAGAGCCTCTGTCATCATGTCTGGGACACATTCTTCTTTCTGTGGCCTCTGTTAATAGGATGACTAAAGGGCGAGAGAACACAACGTAGGTTTTCCTAGTTGTGCTGATTCCAGCTCGCTGTGCAAGTCAGGGCGGTATCCATGGTACTCCAACTTACGATGGGAGACTGCATCCTGGCACAATCAGGCCATTACTGGATGGGTGCCCAGGTGGCCGAGGGCCAGTATTGGTCCCTCACCCCTCGACAGAGTGGCTCTGAGTCACTTTGCAGTAATTATAGCAGAGGACCTATATCTGTGCTACGGGAATGGAGGTGATTGTGTCGATACCTTCTGTGAATCTGGGTGCACAGACACCTCAGCTGGGTATTGATGCAATTAATAAGCATTATGGCTTTGCTCCAAGTAGCTCGATCCTGAAATACTTCACCTCTTTTAATTGCTGAAAGGGAAGGTAGAGCTGAGGATTGTGAAAATCTAGAAAAGAGAAGAAAGATGACATCTCCCAGTGGTGAGAGAAGATTCTACATGCTTGTGTATCTCTGTGTGTTAATTGGCTGTTTGTACATACACAAATGGCAGTGAAGTGATGCATGCTTAAACATTGTCAGGTCAGCCACAGTTTTATGGGAAGTAATGCCTTTGTTATGAGTGAGGTGAATTTTGAGGCCAGCAGTACAACATGGATGTGAAGTCCAATGCATTACCCCAGAATAAAGAGAGGAGACCACTATATGTACAATTCATACGGTAAATGCAATTGGAAGTAAACACAAAATGTGTGTCCTCATTTTGGGTATAGGCATGGAAAAGTACTACAGAAGGGGAAAGTGGATGATCAGAAATTAACTGGATCAATTTTATAGGAAAAAGAGATTGCCCTTTTCATTTCTCTGTGGGCAGAAAAAAATTAACATTGAAGGGGAATGTAGTTTGGTGTCATCCTAGAAATAAGCATCTGCCTGTCCAGTGTGGGTTGTTTAAGAAACCTATTGTTTGCTGGAACTGATGCTTCTATAAAGAAATTTCTCTTGGTGCTGGCCTCAAAGAGTCACAAAGGTGTTTTATAGCAGTGTTACTCTTCATTCTCTCTCTACTGGCCCCAGTCTATCAGTAGTCTCATCACTTCCATAAAGATGTGCTACAGGACAGCTGTAATAAAAAAAGCTTTTTTATACTTTCATTAGCTGTTGTATGAAAATGAAGTAGATACAATCTGGTGACAGCACTTAAAATCTAGTGCAGAAGTCTTTTCTTGTCTAAAACAGTCATGTGAACAAGTGTTGGATGTTACTTCTACCACAGAAGATATGGAAATACCAGTGTAGCATTTGTAAACCCGGTTTCAAGATAATCTAAAGATATTATTTTCTTAGACCCACCCCTTTTTACTCTGATCTTCTAATAGCTGGATGATTTATGGAGAAAATATCATTTGGCTTTTATGTTGTGAGCAGCAGAAGAATGATTGCTTCTAAAGTGTTGCTGTTTAGTGAGATATTAATGGAGAGATAATCCATTTACATTTTTACAGCGGAAGTTTTGTAATGCTTTTGGGATTCATTTAATCTTTGCATTTGTGAAATATCCTCTACTGAAATACAGCTGAAGTAATTTGTTGTGGAAGAATAAAATAGTTTGTCAAAAAGAAAAAAAATTGAGGTTCCATACAAAACCCTACTATTGAAATTATCAATAATTTATTAATTTATTAATAATAGGTGTTTTTTAAATACTTTAAAACTATTTTTTCACAAGCTTCTTGTAAAGTGGAGCAGAATTGTAACATGCTATATTTTCAGTAAAGATTGTAGATGCCTTTATGGGTTTTGTTGATCTGAAGCAGATAGTGAGATGAATAAATATGGGTGACATGTGAGTTTATATTAATCTTCTCAACAGCAGTTTGCTTGTTCTGCCCTATCCCATTGAAATTTTCTTCTAGGTGCTCAGTGTTTTGATCTGCTTGTGTCACACAGTCCAGTTGGGAAAAGCACTGAGACTGCCATTATTCTGTGCTAGAAAGGCTGTGTAATTGCACTATAGAGCAATTTTCATTTACTAATGAGTATTATGTTACTCTACTGTCTCGGAATTTCAGGAACTAGACAGTGATTATTTTGAACTGCAGACAGTGCCCTGCTTATATGTTTTCTGCTGCTTAGGTAACCTTTGCAGAAGAACTGGAGCAGGGAATGAGGGAATAAAGATGGACTGACAATGCACATCTGGTCACCTTTGGTAGTTGGTGTTGTACTTCAGAAAAAAAAAAAACCTCCACATGCAACCGAAAAATATAACACAGCTGACCAGATGCTTGGATGTTTCAGCACTAATAAGGAAAGAACCTGGAGCAGCCTGTGTGAGGGAACTTATCCAGTTAGTAAAGCCTTGCTGCATTCTGTTTCTTTCAGATCCTTTTGAGGGTGGAAACATTTTAAATTACAATAACATGGCCAGCTCTGCAGTCAGCATTCCTATATGCTGTATTTACTTAATTGGCTGTTGGCTTGTATACCCTGGTTGTGTGTACATAGATGTCTTTGTAAATTGAGAACAAAAGGAGATGATTCCTTGACTTCCTTTTTAGTATTCTGCTCCAGTACCTGTAAGAATTGGACAAATGACATGATGTTCTCTGGCATTATATATGATGTAGCTGTGTGAGAACACTCAGCCCCACAGCTCAGGGAGCTCTCATGGCCTCTTGTTATGTGATGAGTTAGTGAACAGAAGACACATGCTAGAATTATCCTTTGCACATGTGGCTGTACAACTTGGGATTCTGGATGGCTCCTCAAAGAGCACGTCTGAAAATGTAGAAGAGGTGGAAAAAACCCTGCTACTCAAGTTTACTTCTTTAACAAAATCCATGAAGAACTGGGATAGCACACCTCCCTGTAAGAAAAGAGTACTCAAAGCCAAAGAAGGCCCACAGGTTTTATTCCTTTTTTAATAAAAACTGATCTTGTATGGCCCATTTTTCTTAAAAGCTGTTACAGGCAGTGGCAAATCACTGAAGTTCCTACATCCTATATCAAGCCACTGAGCAAGGAAAAAGGAAAGGAGCAACTATGTATTTTTAAGAGAGCTTAACAGAGGGAAAATATCTCTTACTCAAATTTGAATATTATCTGAAATATGTTTTGCTATAACCCATTAAGTCAATGGTTTCTAAACAAGTCCCCACTGGGTGAAATTTTGTTGTATGGGCTGTGGATGGAGATCAGACAAGGATCACAGGATGGAGGGTTCGCCTGTAAGACGTGAAATACACCCTTCTGAGCAACTGTGTGCAAGACGGACAGTGCTCTTTAGCCTCCTGACCCAATCCAAAAAGCTTTTCTAATGAGGAAACATAGCTGGCAGCATGTGACTGAATTCCTTGGTTTGCTCTGCTTGTGCATGAGGCTTTTGCTTTACCTGTTAAACTCTTTATCTCAACCTGAGAGTTTTCTCGCTTTTACCCTTCCGATTCCTTCCCCCATTCCATCAGGGGGCTGAGGAAGGGGCTGTGTGGAGCTTAGTTGCTGGCTGGGGTTAAATCACACCAATTGCAACCTTCAAATATGAAGTCCCTGGCTAATTTCAGGGTGAATTCTAGAGGGGAGATGGTATGTCCTTAAATACATCACTCATTTTCACATTTAATGCTTGTTCAGAAATGGGGCTAAAACTATTATCCTCAATGCTGAAACAAATCTTGTGAATTACAAAAAAGATTCCTACACAAATGGGTTAAGGAAAAACTATACTGAGTCAAAGATTAGTCTTCAGAAGTTACCCAGTTTTCTGTGGGGAATTTTACTGGCTATTTACAATTTTATGAGTGACTTTTTAAAATAGAAGTTTTCTTAATTTGAAGATCAGGTTTCAAGTCGAGGTAATTTTACTAAAAAGTGACTTTTAGATGGAGAAATTGTATAGTATAGAAAAAAAATTAGAGAGTGAGGCTTAGTTGAGGTTGCTCTTGCAATTAACCATAGATTCCACAAGTCAGGATTGTGTTTTTCAGAAAAGCAATTACCCTGTCATTAAGACAGCCTATTCTGAATCCAAAACTTTGCTCTTTTCATCCTGAATTTCTCTGTCAAGCCCCTGTTCAAAGAGAACCTTCAAATGTGAGCTGTATTTAAGCAAGTGTAACCAGTAAAGTGAGTTAACCTGAAATGACTCCAGGGGGAATGGTAAAAGCAATTGTAGCAGTCTCTATATAAAATAAACCAGAAAGAAGAAAAAGAAATAACTTTCTACAGGGAGATCAATAATGAGCAGGACTCATGTTTTCTAAGGACCTTGGGAACCAGCCCGTAACTTAACTTGTTAAATGCTGCTGACACTGAAATGACTGATTTCTTTTTTCCCCAGAAGGCTGGAGGGCAGCAGACCTCTGACAATTAAGACCTTTAAAAAAATGTCAGTTTTGACATCCAAACATCCAAACCAAAGACATGCAGGGAAACTGTTAATTAGTCTTGAAAATACTGTTATGAAATCCTTCATTTCTGGGCCTTGATGTTAGAGACATTTCAGTCTATGCCTTTGCTGAGCTGAAGAAGATACATTTCCCCTTCTCTGGGTCTGGTATCTTACACTCCCTTTGAGCACATGTGGTTGTTTTGGTTTTTTTTTTTCCTGTGCTCTGGGTGTTCTGTGCAATATTGTTCCTTGGAAAAAAAACTGTGAGGAAGAAAAGACTGTGAAGATGTGGTGTCCTGAACATGGGAGCTGTAGTCAATTCCTGATCTTTAACAGACATTTGCTGTACAGCAATAAAAATAAAATGTTTGGTAGAGTGTTTTCTTTGGAGACGATTCTTTCAGTTCGGTGGATCATTCTGTGATGGCAAACTGGTAAAACTGCTGAACTAAAAGAAACTAACAGCATCTCTCCAGGTCTTTTTGGTCCTTCACAGATATGGTATAGGTAAGAACTTTTCTCATCTCGTTGGTACTGCACATCAGATCTGGAGGGTAAAAGTGCTTTTTAGTCTATTTGGTCTCTTCTTCAAAATGTTTACTGGTAGCTTGAGCACATTACCTAAAACTGAGACGATTGTTTTCTGTTTTAAACTGTGCATTTCTCCCATTCTGCTTTGAGCTTGGTGAAGATTTTTCTCTCTTCTCCCACTTCCCTCCTCCCACCTCTCTCCTCTCTCCTCTTCCTCAGGCTGGCATAGCAGAGGCTAGTGAGGAGAGGAAGACTTGTAGACCTGTAGTGTTACAGCCAGGCTTTTCTTGCATCTGTATTCTACATACCCCTGGAAGATTAGGATATTTGATGTCAACACATTTTTTGAAAGTAGTGATTTTAACAAACCATTGAAGAAAACTTGGGTTTGCTGACGATCATTAGAAATGTTTACTAGCCTTAAAACTTCACGAGCTTGTAGGGAATTGTGGTGTGTTCTGATGAGTGTATTTTATTAACAAGATGCTTCATATTTTAATGGGCTGTTTCTCTCAGGCATTTGAGGTGCTATTATGCTAGTTACTCAATTTTATGAAGTTAAACAATAAACATTAAAACTAAAACCTCAGGAAAATTGCTAGAGTATAAAATAGATCTGTCCCTAGGTAGTTTTAATTTACTTTCATTTTCAAAATGTTTTTCTTTTAGTTTAATAACATGTATTCTAGTATTTTGAGGAAGGAAAGAGAGGCTTTAATCTAGGCCTCTAGGTCTGAAGACACAGAACGGAGTGATATATTTTCTCCAGAGGATGGCAAGATTTGTTTTCAGTTAACCAAAGCATTTCCAATATGAGGCCTGTCAAATCTTTGTGATTAAACCATAATGAAGTTGAACTTGAAAGTCAGGTCAGTAAGAAACCTGAAAAGGTTAAATTGAACAAATAGATAATTGGCGTATGTCGAACGTTTTCTACGTTGCCGTACTGGGGTTTTCTGTGTTTATGGAAAATAAAGTTGCTTAGCTTTCACATGCATGCAATGAGAGATTCAGTGTTTTGTTTGGGCAGAGATGTGAAAGTAAATACGCAGCCCAAGGGGCAAATAATTCCCATTAATTCCTTTTATTTTCACCGGGTGTGTGAACACGCAATTAAGTCTCGCGTTACCATCAGAAAACCCTGTGCTGCCCAATTAATGTGAGTCTGTCAAAGGCGTAGGTAGGTGCAGTTGTTTCTCGGGAAGGAACAAAACCTCCCTTCTCCAAGGTGCATTGTAAATTATGTGGGCAATGAGAGAAGGCAGGCTCCATGGTATGATAAGCCCAGAATTTCTAGTTGGGAATCTCTCCTGCTCTGCAGAACCATTACTTACTACTCAAGTAGTTAGCCCTGGGCACAAAAGGCTCAATTTCATGGCACAGATGGCTTTTCATCTGTCCAGATAACTGGGCTGATTTCACCCTTGGACCTGTTCTACAGGAGACCTTCAAAAAGCATTAAGAGCAGTAGGGTTTGGGCTCTGCTGTTGAATAAGTGCCCTCCTCCCGGTCGCTAGTTTGCTGAAGACACAGTGCAGGTATGTTTATCACTCCGGTGCTTCCAAAGCAAAGAAGTGAGTGTGCTTGTCATCATGTCTTGACTGTTTGTAAAAGTTATATTGTTATGTATACTCTTAATTTTAAAATGATGTTTTAAAAATACTGAAAGAACCTTGAAGAAAGGGTTATTAGAGGAACAGTAACCTTCCCTGTGGTCAGCAGCATTTCTGTTCCCCAGTCAAGCTGTTTAGGAGTGGGAGCAATGCAATGAACTGAGTATACAACCACCTCTCTGTGTCTTGTGGCTCTGGAGACAGAAGCACCCCGAACAATGGACGATTTCTGATCACCCTGGGGCTAATGCCAAAGCTTGCCAGGGACTGCTGTGCAAAGCAGAGACAGCTCAGGTCTCCAAGGGCTTGTTAACACCCAGCACCACCTGGGACAGACGAGTTGGCCCTGGAAGCAGGGAAGTTGCATTCAGCAGTATTGTTTCTGAGTGAATAAATCCATCTGGGCCTGAAAAGCTGACGTGGGGCCAGCTCTGATGTCTCTCCATCTGTGGCAGAGTTTCTTACAGTCCCACTTCTTGGGATCCCTTGATTTCAACAGTACCATCTGCCTCCTGAGTTTGGGACTGAGAAAATTGATAATGGCTGTGTCTGTTTCTGTAGCCCAGTTTGGATGTCTCTGCCGCCCAGATTAGTTGATCTCGTGATTTTGTTTAATGCACAAATGTCCTGTATTTGTTTGTGCCTTGTGGTTATGACTTATTTGGCACATTTAAAGATGGGAGAACAGCAGCATCCCTCTATCTCTAGGTCCTTAGCCCTCAAGCTGAAACTTGTTAAGTAAGTTAGGGATGAAGAGAAAGATCCTGACTGAGTGGAAGGGAAAAACCTAGCATCAGAAACTGGAAAGTGGTAGGAACAATTCCTCTGATCTATAGTTGAGATGATCATCAGGAGAAACTACAAGCCAGTGTTTCAGAACAGTTTGAAGCAGTGATGAGAGAAGCTGGATTAGAGATAAATTCTTCAGTACATTTGCTGCAGAGTTTTTCATCGCTGGATGAAAAAAGATGTAATTTAATGGGTTCTGAGTAAAGTAATCTTAGATGTGACCAAAAAAAACCTCAAAACAAATACAATCATGCCTAAAATAGAAAAGGTAGTGGAGCTTATGAACACTTCCCAATTCTTTGGTCTTGTTCTTAGGTTGGTGGTTTTTTTCCTTCTTTTGTTTTCCTTATTCCCCTGCATCAGGCAGTGCTTGGGATCATCACCTTGTTGTCACATTTGCTTGGGGAAACAAATCTGTCACAGCAGTTTCCTGTCAATACTCTGTCTTGAGTTAGCAGCATGTGTCTAGCTCCAGCACTGTAGGATAATGTAGCTTTTGCTGATAGAAACCCACTCTTTTCATTATCTATTGAAGAATGAACCACATGCTGGCATTACCCAGATTTGGAAACCAAGTGTGCTGTCAGAAACAGAATATGTAGCAATTCTTTGAAGTCACAGTTTCAGTCTATGTATAGAGTTTATAACTTCAGATTTCTGTGGAGCATAAAATTATTCACATTCAGAATGAATTCTCTGATGTTCTGTGGTTTTTCAACCAGCCCCACTTTTTATTTTTTAGCATTTATATATAAAACAAATTATATGGTATTAATATTTCCAGTGTAGTGCTGTACCTGTATGTACAGTGATCCCCACAGAGAGCTGTCAGTATCTTTACTTTTCTGTCATCTGCTTCTTCATTCTCATTAGGAGTTTACATTGCCTGGTGTGTTACTGACGGTGTCAGAGAGGCCGGTGGTTTGAGGAGACTGATTGCATAAGAGTTGTTGAGTGGCTCTCAGTACCAGTTTGCAGATATGTATTCCTGTAACAGGACTTTAAAACAGAGTTGAATCAATCTACAAGGTGGAATGGTAGCATTGTTTGTTAGGTTAGGTGTCCTAAGAACAGATAGTTTAATGGCAATGACGAGCACTAAGCAAATGAACATGTTTGTCTAATCGTTTAATCACTGCAGAGCTATAATGTGAAAATGGTGAATGTTACCTTGGGAATAGCTTCACTAAGAGTTCTATCAGAGGTTAAAAATTATAGCTCTGCTTTCACTAAGATATGAAAAGCACTGATTCAGTAAATCCCAGAGTAAATAGGGCGTGTGAGAAGACAGAAGCCAAAGAGAATAATGCACATTTGTCTAGGTATGTAGATCCATATAAATCTTGCTGGTTGTTTTTATGACACCAAATTGGACAGGAGTATTGATCTTCTGGAGGGTAAGAAGGCTCTACAGAGGGATCTGGAGAAGCTGGATTGATGGGCCAAGGCCAACAGTATGAAGTTTAACAAGACCAAGTGCAGTGTCCTGCACTTGTGTCACAATGACCCCATGCAAGCTCAGAGGCTTGGGGCAAACTGGCTGGAAGATTGCCCAATGGAAAAGTATCTGGGGGTATTCATCAACACCTGGCTGAACAGGAGCCATCGTACGCCCAGGTGGCCAAGAAGGTCAATGGCATTCTGGCCTGTATCAGCAGTAGTGTGGCCAGCAGGAGCAGGGCTGTGATTGTCCCCCTGTACTCAGCATTGGCGAGGCTACACCTTGAGTGTTGTGTCCAGTTCTGGGCCCATCACTGCAAGAAGGACATTGATGTGCCAGAGTGTGTCCAGAGAAGGGCAGTGGAGCTGGTGAAGGGTCTGGAGCACAAGTGCTATGAGGAGCAGCTGAGGGAGCTAGTGGTATCTAGTCTGGAGAAAGAAGCCCAAGGGGAGACCTTGCTTCCTGCAATTACCTGAAAGGAAGTTGTAGTGAGTTGCATGTCAGGCTCTTCTCCCAGGTAATAAGTGACAGGACAACAGGAAATGGCCTCAAATTGCGCCAGGTTTTAGATTAGATATTAGGAAAAATTCTTCATAGACAGGTTTGTAAAGCATTGGAACAGACTGCCCAAGAAAATACTGGAGTCACCATCCCTGGGAGTGTTCAGAAGACATGTAGATACGGCACTTAGGCATATGGTTAAATGCTGAATTTGACAAAGCTAGCTTAGGGGTTGGACTAAATGATCTTACAGATCTTTTCCAACCTAAGCAATTCTATTAATTTCTATGATTCTATATAGAAATTAAAGTGGTTGTTATTTTTTAATAATCACTGTTTACATTGAACCATTCAGCTCAGTTTTGTATCATGTGAAAAATTCCTCCTGAAATAAAATGACCACCTGCAATTCAGCTGGAAATTTAGGCTTTTTAATGCAAAAGATTAATAAGAACATTTTAATTTGTATTACTTTTTAAAAGAGGTGTCTTTTTAGGCCAACAAATGGGCTGAACAGAGAATAAGTAAACCGGGCACATCAGCAGGTCTGAATCAATAGGCTCAAAGATTTGATGGACCACATCAAAACAGACAGGTAGCAATAGCTATGAAGGAGGCTCTGTGACACACTGAAGATCATCAGTGTGCCAGTATAGTGGAATGTGAAGGATTCCTTGGGAATCATCCTCTCCCAGGCAAGACAATTCAGGAGGCAGTCAAAATGCCATATTAAGCACAGCCAGCAGAAATTTCCCCCTTCCTCAGAAGTGCCAATTTCCCCCTTCCTCACAAACCCCATCCAGAACTCAGTTTGGAAGCAGTTCTGCTGGCCTGGGGAACCATGAGTAACCAAGATGGTTCAGCGCTCTTGCTGAAGACTGGGTTGGTACATGGACTAACCAAAAAAAGTCATAGTCCCACTGTCAAGCTCTTGGCTGACATATCTTTTCCTATTTCGGTAGTATGATCAGTGCTTTAAAAAAGTGAATTTGGGGTGTTTGGCATGATCCTTTCCCTCACTCTGCAGTAGAGTGGGCAGTTGCCTGGAACACCAGCTAACAGTCATTAACTTAAAACAACAAAAAGGATGCTGTCCTCTCTGATAAGCAGTCCTCATGGCTGGGCAGTTCTTCCCAGCAGACAAGCAGACAGTGACTGAACACTGCTTTTACAAGGAGACGCATTCCAGGATGTTCCTGTTTGTTTCAGGAAATGCATGGTTGCACAAGCAATACCCAGAGCAGGTGCAATCCAGGAACATCTTGGCCAATGCCCTGGCTGACATTAGACCATCTTTTGTTTTAGCATCCTTTAGTTTATACCTTTCTTTCTGTTCTTAACACTCACAAATCCATTTGTAAGGATTATGTTACCAGTACCCCTGTTGAGGAGTGACTGACTACGCTTAATACAATGATGCCTGAAGAGCAACTGAGAGCAGGGCCCCATTTGTGATAGTAGTTGCTGAAAAAAGAAAGTGTGCTTGAAAAAGTAGTCTAAAGACCTAGCAACTGAGAAGTAGACAAAAACTAAAACGATTTAAAACATTCTGAGGCAGAATGAAGCTGAGGTGAAGCAAGCAGAGTGAAGAGCCAGGAGCCAGCAAGTTCAAGGAAAGATGGTCCAGGCAGAACTGTAGGAAATTTTCTGAATTCCCCAAGGGCCCTGGTTTAGCATCTTCTGTAGCACTTTCTTTTGGATCCATTTCTTGGCTCCATTCTCCTTTCCCTGCGGAGAATCTGGATATATTAGTCTCAGGTTTCTGCAGAATGTACTGCTATAGGATTTTATACAGTCTCTTGCTGTGTACTATGCACTCACTCAGCTACTTTTGCAACTCTTTCTCCTGGCCCAGCTTGATACTGAGCTGTCTGAAAACTGCAGCACTTTCCTCACCTGTGGATTGGCCCAGAATTAGAATCATAATGAAACAGAATGTTCTGACTTCAAAGGGACCCATCAGGATTGAGTAAAACTCCCAGCCCTGCTCAGGACACCCCAAGAGTCACACCATGTGCCCAAGGGTATTGTCCAAATACTTTTTGAACTCTGTCAGGCTTAGTGCTGTCACCACTTCCCTGGGAAGTCCATTCCACTGATCACCTTTTCCTGATAGCAACCTAAAACTTCCCTGAGACAACTTCAGGCCATTCCCTCGGGTACTGTCACTGTTCACCACAGAGAAGAGATCAGTGCCTGCCCCTCCTCTTCCGCTCATGAGGAAGTTGCAGACTGTGATGAGGTCTCCGCTCCTCCTCATCTCCAAGCTGAACAGATAAAGTGTCCTCAGCTCCTCACACACCTTCCCCTCAAGGCTCTTCACCATCCTTGTAGCCTTCGTTCGCACAGTCTCTAAAAGCTTAATGACTTTCTTATATGGTAGAGCCCAAACCAGCCCCAGCACTGGAGGTGAGGCCACCCCAGAGCAGAGCAGAGTGAGACAATCCCCTCCCTTGCCCACATGGCCATGCTGTGCCTGATGTTCCCCAGAACAGGGTTGGCCCTCCTGGCTGCCAGCTGCAGTGAATTTAGTTTGCATGTGGTGAGTGCTGTAGAGGTGGCACAGCTGTGGGAAGGTGAGCTGTAGTCTTTGTTGTGCAATCCTCTAGTAGCAGGATTGGTGGGAAAGATACCTGAAAAGATAACACAAATGTTGAAGGCTCCAGGAGGAGACTGGCATTTAGCAAAATGTCTTTCTTTGAAGACTGACAAATTAATAAATGATGGAATCAAAAGTGGAACCCTGCAGTGTAACTTTAGAGTTGGTGGCAGGAGCAGAGCAGCACTTTAACACTTCGCCTGAAGCGAGTGAAGAAAACCTGTCGTTAGTTAAGATGAGAAATGTTCAGGCCATAATTGCCTGGTGCAAATTTATTTCCAGTAAACTCTAAACAGCCTTCAGACATAAGTGGTCCAGTGTTCGAGACTGCTAAGTATCAGAAGTTGTGTGGGTCAAGTTGTATTGAGAACATAATCTGAAACAAAGTAGCAGGACAGATGTCACGAGAATGAACGTACAAAAAGAACAGTCCCCTCTCTTTGAAAGCCCACTCAGAGATATTTAGAGCTGCTTTTGAAGCAAAATATCAAGCAATTTTATTACATGCAAAATGAGAGCATTTGGTTTTGAGGCCTTTAAGACACAGCCAGAAGGGCCGAGGACGCCATTTGAGGCACTGAAGTAGTCCTGAGTTTTAATGTCAGCCTGTTTGTCTCAGTATGATATCGCTGACCTGCCCCGTCTTGTGAGGATTAATTACTTAGTTTGCACTGCTAGTTTGAAGACATAAAGCACATCTCATGTCACATAAGGTCTGCATTAAATGATTCAAGAAACTTCTAAGCACTCGTTTGAGTTTGTTTTCTTTTAAGTTGTCTGGCAGCACCTTTAAAATCTAATGTCTAACAGGATGAGTTTGTTTCAGGCTGAAAGGAAGAGCAGGCTGTTTTCAGATATTTTCAATTCACTCAAGTCATTTTGGTTTCCTGTATCTTTAAGTCATAAATTGATTTAGAATACGTTAGAATTGATGAAGTTTGTGAATAGACATTTGAAATGCTCTTTGAGTGACTCTGTCCTTTATGACATAAGCTTCTCAAGAAAAGCTTATCTTAACATGCAAACTTCAAACCTTGATGCTTTATATATACTTAGACCTTTTTTGCATTTCATCATTTGGTAGAAAAAACAAACTGTTCCTCACAGCATTTTGAGGGGCTGTCATGCCTCTCAATTGATTATCTGGGAGTTGCTATTGGCTTTCAGAGACAGAGAAGAATCACAGCAAATGGCTAAACATGGCTCCTGAATATTATGATCTGTCCTAAAGATTAACATGAACCAAAATCAGGGGAGGGGGGGTAGGGGGGTGGGGAAAGGTGTGCAGATTCAAAAGTTTGCAGAAGGACTGGCCTCACACTTAATGGTCAGCTCCTGCTCCTCTGAATTGACCCAATCTCTTTGTGAAATTACAAAAACCCACGTTGGAAAAAAAAAGCGTCTCCCTAAACCTTGCTGACGGTAACTCACGTAGCTGAATACCAGCACTGCACTGAGAGACTGCCTTTGTTTCTTTATTGCGATGATTGACCTAAGGTTAGTGGCTAAGTTCTTTCCAGCAGTCAGTCATCTGAGTAGTGGTCTGGTGTCCTAGGTTTGAGTGGAGCATTTTTTTCCCAGATCAGAGCTCTTCCAGTAAATGAGATATTTTGAGGTAAGCGCTTTCCCATGGGGGTAATTGATCCAATTTGTTCATTTTTCCATCTCTTGTCCATTTATATTTGTTCACTTTGGGCTCTGATCACGTAAATTCTTTCTGCAGTGACTTTTGCCTCAAGTGTGCAGGAAATGGCCCAGTCTGATCATCTTCCCCTCTATGCATGAGACAACTTTTCCATTCTGTCTTTTTCATATTGAATATACTTAACACATATAGGAAACAAAGATTTTAGACTGCACCTAAGCTCCTACTTTAGATTTTAAGATGCTCAGTAAGTAAGTAAGTGGTGTCTGCTCTAGGCTAAGATATGTATGTCTTTGTGTGTCTATGGAGTGTATCAACAGTTATAACATTCCACTGGCATATTTGTAATGTTTTTCTCCATTTAGAAATCATTCCAGTGAGAGTCCGTGACCAAATATGTAGTCCTTGTCAAACAGATACTGTTCTGTATCATTGTCAATAGCCAAATCTAAAGAGAGGAGAGATCAGGTAGAAGTAAGCTTAGGTTTTATTTACAGTGATATTTTATCCCTATTGCTTGTGCAAAAACTCCATTCTTCTCCCCACAAGTTATTTCAACTTTCCTGTAAATCACCTTCTCTACCTAAAGCAGAGGTATTTCTCTGAAAGAAGATTTTGGATCTACTTTTTTACCTTTTTTTTCCCTTGGGCCATAGGTAAAGCCTCAATCTGATGTACCATTAAAATGTCACAAAACCAGGTAAGCTGGGATATGAGTAGAGGAAAATCTAGGCAAAACAAGTTTTTTAGTGTTCTTGTGCTCTTAGAAGTCATCTTTGATGCTCTAAGTGTACAACACACACTTTCCCTGTTTCCAGTACAACAGTTGTTAACATATTGTTATTTCTTTTTTGCTTGTTCACAAACCCTATTCTTTGCAGGCTTTTCACTTCTGCTTTCTGAGCGACACTTCTGTCACATTTTTGGACTAGTATAATAGTGGTTGACATTTTTATATCCTGAAGGCCTGCAGAAAATTTTAGTACCTGTAGGAAAAGTTGCAAATCTGGAAATGTATATTTAGGTGAGAGTAAGTCATTTTATGTCACCCCTGATTTAAGTGTTTTGAATGCCTGTTGAAAAGACCCTCTTTTTCCCTTTGGATGTACCTTCCCTTCGGCATCTGTTCTGGCATAATAGAAAATATAATTGCTAAGAGGAATCCTCTCTTCTCCTTTCCACTGAACTGATGTGACATGATATTCAGTCAAAATAAATGCCAATGGCAAAATAAATCTTTCAAGAAAAACAGAAGCACCTTCACGAATCTGGGAAGCGGTGGCTCCGCAGTGGCTGAGTGGAAGACTGGCAGAGCAGCTGTCATTGTTTCAACCAGGGTGTTCAGTGGGAGAGCCAAGCAGTGAGAGGGGAACGTGTGTAAGTGCCTCCAGTGAGGCTGGGCTTGGCCCACAGTGATGTCTGGTGAGAGGAAGGTGTGAAGGAGAGGGGTTGCTTCTTCCCTGGGAATAATTCATTTTTACTTGTCTTTGTGACTGCCCGGATTTCTACTGGCTGGAGGAGGTCAGGAGACCTCTTCCTCTGTCTGGGTTAATTTTGCAGACTAAGCCGGAGGGCTACAGGGTCTGACATGTGTCTGTGCAGCAGAAATAGGTCCTGCAGTCAGACTCACTGTGTGTTTATTAATAATGATTTGAGGGAACATGGAAATGCTAACAGACAGATGCACAGATCTCTAAATTTTCTGCTGCGGTAGCAGTGAGAGAGTCCTGCATAATAATGGAATGGCAGAATCTCTGTAGCCCCAAACTGGCTGCTAATTGCTACTCTTACCCCTCAACTCTTTGTGCTACTTTGGGTGACATCACTTCTGCTAAGCTTCAGTTAACTCATCTGTAAAATCAGGATAATCAGATTTGCCTACCTTATGGAGATTAATTTATTAAGTTTATATTGCAAAGTGGTGTGAAGGCATATAATGTTATGGAAATGTTGAGTGGTAGCCATGTTATATTAATTTTGTTTATTGAGTCCCATCACACATAATGTCAATGCGCTTCTGAAAATTATGGCAGCACAAGCTAATCAAAATGTAGACTGTTATAATGCTGTTTTTATTTTGCAATACTCTTGCTAGTTTTCCAAATCAATATCAGTTGGGTAAATAAATAAATGGCCTGTCTTTTGTTTAGCAGCACAGGCCATTTCAAAGTGTGCTCTGGAATATGGCCGGGAGCTTTCCTCTTTTCTGCTTTCTGTATTCTGATCATCTCACAATTTTAGCTCCTCTGTCTTATTTTTCCTGTACTTTTCTAGAAGTGATTCTGCTGCTCTTAAATCTCTTTGACCCTTGATTTTGAATTGCTGGGTCTGATGCTATCACTTTCATTGATTTTGATTTGAATTTCACTGCATCTTACCGTCCTGATAGGTATGAGCTCAGTACTAAATGCTGACATGTGTAAACCCTGTGGGGTAAAAAAGAAGCCCTTCTAGTTCATCTGCCAGGGGATAGAGTGGTTGAGTGTACAGTACTGAAAGTTTTGTTCTGCCTTTTGCTGTTGTGAACAAATGTGTTTTCTCAAAACCACAGCTAGGAAAGGAGGCAATACTTGGCAAAGAAGCTTCCATTAAAAGCACTTGCTGGAAATGTCTGCACAGTGTTCCTGAAAAATACATTTCAGGACTCTGCACTCTTCAATTTGCATTCTTTAAAAAATGTACAAGGAACTTTGTCAGGGGGCCCATGTGCCTTGTTCTGGAAGCTGTTGTAAGACAAAGAAGTCCATCACAGCCTGAGCCACTCCAAAGGCAAAGCAAACCCCCAGGTGATCCTTGAATCCTAGAGGCAGGTTGTTCAAGTGAGAAAGGCATTAGCAGTGACACAGGGTGCGTGCAGTCCAGTACACAGAGAGCTCATCTTGTTCTTCATTGTAGTGGAAGAATGAAACTAGGTATTCCTGTAATCAGACCATTTTCAAGGAGATCTGTCTTGAGGTGAATGAAAAAGTAGAGGTTGAAGAAGTAAGCAGAGTGCCTTGATGTAAATGACACAATCTCCATGAAAACAGTAGCTGGAGAAATGCACCATGTAAGTGTAGGTGTTTCCATTATATTCCTACAGAAAAGCTGTCTTTGAAAGCGTGGGCTTGACTTCTGTGTACATCTGCCATTGCCTACATACCAAGCAGTGTGCCAGGGACCAGAGAGTACACAATGCTCTTGGCATCATCAACTTGTTCAGCCCCAAAATGTTTGGTGTCTCCCAGGGCTGACATGCAGCAGTAACTGCAAGGGGATTGGCCTGGCCAAGCAGGAAGTTATTCCCAAATCAGAGAAGTTGATCTGGCTCCTGAGCTGCTTAACTTCATTAAGGATGAAATTTTTATGTTAGTAAGCTCAGTTTAAATATAGAAGAACTTTTCTAAAGTAATTAGTGGATTACTTCAGGGGGTGTTGCTCCAAGTCTGGCACTTGCCCCTCAAGGCAGAGTGGATTCTTTCAGTAGTAGTGTCTCAGGCTTCCAATAGTAGAAACTTCCCCATGGCCCATAAACACATTCTCCTAATCCGTGGAGGTCCTGCAATATTGGCACTTCATGTATTTTCTATATAAAGAAGCAATTTCAAATTCATTTTATTAGGCTTCAATGGTTTCCTCTTGGGACTTGTGTAGTTAAGTTCTTAATAACTCATTTGTTGAGCTATTCATTCTCAGGGATTTGAATGTTCTCCCTGTATTCCTGTGGGAAAATGCCAGACTCAGTCTCTGTGTATCACCCCCTAAGACTTGATATCGCACCATCCGCTGTCACATATCGATTCTGCACAGCTTTTACGGAGTGTTTGCTCTTCTGTGGGGAAGGCTTTGATCAGTCCTAGGATGGCAGTTCAGTTGAAGAGTGATCCCTCCCTCCATCAAGAACTCCACAGAGGGAGATTTTGTTTCTCTTGTCCAGACAGTGTAGATAAACCATGTTGTATAACTTCCACAGATGGTGTTGGAGAGCAGGTCTTCATGGGGAGATTAATTGTACAAATAAATGGACAGAGGTCACATGGACAAAAAGAAGATGAAAGATGAAGAAATTCTGGTTTTAGGTTATAATATACAGAGGGTGAACAGACTGGACTTAATGCAGTCACAGAACCACAAAATCATAGAATTGTTAAGGTTGGAAGGGCCTCAGTTTTGTACCAGCAGTGAACCTGCTGAGGAGGCACTCCATTCCTTCATCCAAGTCATTGATTAATAAGTTAAACAATAGTGGGCCCAGTATTGATCCTTGGAGGGACACCACTAGTCACAGGCCTCCAGCTAGCTCTGTGCCACTGATCACAGCCCTCTGAGCACTGCCATTCAGCCATCTCTCAGAGCTGTCTCACCATCCACCCACCCAGCCCACACTCCCTGGGTTTGCCTGTGATGGCACTGTGGGAAACAGTGTCAAAAGCCTTACTGAAATACAGGTAGACAACATTCTTTGCTCTTTCCTCATCTATCCAGCCAGCTGTCCTATTGTAGAAGGCAATCAGGTTGGTAAAATGTGATTTCCCTTTCCCAAATTGATGCTGACTAGTCTTGCCTACCCTCTTGTCTTCCACATACCTTGAGATGGCCTCCAGAAAGAGCTGTGCCATCAGCAATCCTATCAGTGAGAGAAAAATACGAGGCTGGATAATTATGGACTCATGGAGTATTAAGGGCCTGGCTACCAGGGGCTCAGCATAATTAATGATCTTTGTTTCTTTTGCATTTGCAACATATGGTACCAGAAGCCTTAGAAATGCCAGATTTCCCAGCCTGGAAACTGCAGTTAGTGTTTTCAATGCACACAGCTTTGGTCTTGCTCATTTTTTTTTTCTCAGATGTTAATTAAAATGCTCCTGTCAATGATCAAATGAGCAAAAGTTGAGCCAAAGAGGTGCACTTGAAGTAACTGAGGGTAAGGTTTTATTTGGCAAGCCAGTGTTACCACCTGTACAAGTGTCTGCCATGGTAGCCTCCTGATGCAGAACTTGGCTGTGCGGCCGGTTCAGATGAAAACTGAGGTGTAATGTCTACAGTATGAGAAACAGGAATCTAATAACGAGGTCATGGATGTACTCATGAGGACAAAGCCAGACTAGCGCGGTGCATCCCTGAGAAAAGGAACAGACAGCAGAAGTTAAAACTAATATACAAAATTAACTCTGTACAAGGCAGGAGTGGTTTGGTTTTCTACAACATAGAGAGGTGCTGCTATATCTTACTACAGGAGCTGCTGTGTCAGAATATGGGTCTCTCTATTTTCAACATAATCTTTCAAAATGTCCTTCTCGTAGATGCTGGCTGAATTGTGATCCTTCGGGTCATGTAGAGGAAAAGCCACTGTATTTGGCTGTGTTTCCCTCCTGAATGCCTATAGCTTTCCACTGAATGCTTTCTTTCATGCACTTGTATGGTAAACTACCTTCAACCAATAACTCTTTACTCATACCTGTAAAATTAAAATGAAGCATCTTGGTATAGTTGCTACTGCAAATTAAATTCACAGATAGAACTGGCTACAATGAAGAGGAAACCTCATTGGCTATGAGAGAAACTCAAAGAATATAAAGCAATGCATTTTTGAAACAGAATGTTAAGTGTCATCAGTTAGGGAAAAGTTATATGATTTCATAAAATCCTTGTAGTATTGTAAATATGTCTGCTAGGCAAAACATTAATATTTCCAGTATTTATTGCACTGAATAAAATATGATGTTTTCGGATCATAGAGAGTCAGGTAAAGCTTATTCCCATTCACATGGGTCCACATCTCCTGGGTCTTGTGCAAAGAGAAAGGAATCCAAAAAACCTTAGAGCAAATTTCAACTGAAACTTCCACATTAGGGTTTTATTTATTTATCTATTTATTTATGACTAAATATTATTTGTTGATTTAAGTGCAATTTATTTATAAGTCAAAGCATTATTTATCTTTTGATTTTTATGGTTCCCATATGATTATAACACCGCATTTCCTCATAAAATTATTTAAATTTATGAAAAAGTTGTAAAAACTTTTTTTTTTTCCAATGCAGAATACATGCAGCTGTTGCATTAGTAACAGCATCTAAGTAAAGGGATTTTTCTGTTTGATGTGTTGGTTTTGAACAGTTTTAGTGTGGGTAGTTGAATTGTGTATTTTGTTCACTCGGAAGCAAGTGCTGTTGTGAAGGAATAATTGTGTTTGAGATAGTGAGTAAAAGTTTCCAAAGTGAATTCACCATCAGCTTAGGTCAGCAATGATATTCCTGCTTGTGAAGTCATCCGGTCGTATGCATTTGTATATTCTTGTGCATCTGGGCCTCAGACTCTTTGGAAGCAGAACCGACGTTCATATGCTCTCAAAGGACCTTCTGAAAATGTACACATTTTCAGTAAATCCAGAGTCAAGCCTTATCATATATATTTCCCATCAAACTTGTCGTGTTCCATGCTGTATATAATGACACTTGGATGCCTTGCAGAACAGGTAATGCCAAAAGGATCAGAGGTTGCAGCTCTCTCTGCTCACTGATCTCTCCCTTGCACTGTTAGTTTTGAAGTGTGGGCACTCAAGCTAAAACATCTGACTGTGGAAGAAAGACTGACTTGTTGAAATCTATTGTTGCTGTTGGCAAAAGAATTTGAGGCTGTTGCATAAAGGAAATACAGAGTGTGAATGAGTCTCTCATTGTGGTAAGTGGCATGAAGTAGGTCAGTGTGTGTGCAGCAGACTGTCACAGCTGCTAACTTTCACTGGAACTACAATGAAAGCCCCTTCACAAATGCAGTGTATTTTTATAGAAGACACCTTTTCTGAAAGAAACCAAAGTTTAGTGCTTAGACAAGATGGGAAAAAATCACAGTTACACCTATTTATATTTCAATAACATTAGAGAGCAATGGAGGGGAAAGAAATCGGCTTCTGTGCTGTAAGAGTGGCTTTCACTGATGACTAAGTGCCAGCCTGGGGAATTACTGGAGCTGTGTGTGAGGCATGCTTTAGTTTTTCTGGATCTTGAAGGAGCTGCAGAGTTTGACCTGTAGGTGCCAACTTGGTCTATTTTTAGAATTTACCTGAAAAGGACACTTAAGAAGAGTCAGCATGTGCTCTCTTCAAAAGCACCATCTGTCTTGCTCATACAGAATAGGCTGAGCTAAGCTGGCTACCACAAATAGCAATAAAAATTTCCTGGATAAAATTCCTGTGGGGCCAATGGAAACCAAGGCCTCTGCATTAATGAGCATCAACCCCACGGCTCTCTCTTGCATGTTATGGACTCTGAGCATGCTGGGCAAGGGACTGTAGAGCTGGCCTCTTCCTCCAAGTCAACCCAGCTGCAGCTGCAGCCATGCTGCTGAGGGCACAGGGCTGCAGAAGCATCACACTTTGTTTCCAGTGTCAGCTCAGGCTGATGCCTGTCACAAGGAATTGGAGGTCTCTTGGATGCCTTAATTTTCAAACCTGCTTCAACCTTGTGCCTTCATTTCCCCAGTTAGTCTCTGCGGAGAGAGCTGTGAGAGCTAGTACAATCATGAGTCTGAATATGATTCAGACATGAACATTTCCTGACCTTATGGGATGAAATGTGGGCCCCAGAGAAGTCAGCAGGATTTCAATCTTGACTTTGCCAAGATTGACATTTCACCTGTGATGTCTGCTGACAGCAGAGAGAACGTGGGCCTTTGAAGGGGGAACATCTGAATATGTACATGCAGTGTTAGTAAGACTGATGAAAATGCAAAATGCCACTGAAATTCTGTAACCCATCAAAGCAGGGAAACATTAAGGATGCCTGGGATATTTCAGAACACCTAACTGATTTGCTCATGGGAGATCTGCTTCAATTGACTTCTGAGTCCCTAGGGCACCTCAGCCAGGTTTGTCACCCTGGCCACAGAAGACTGTGCCTGTGTAGGTTCATCTACCTGTGTTGAAGGGGTGTGAACTGCCTTGTGCCAGACACTGTCCTGTTGCAGCTGGATTACTTCTGCTCCAAACCTAGGTCTGATATTGCAATCTTAGGCACCTCTGCAGTGTTCTGCTCTGTGTACTGCTGCTGTGCCATCTATCAGAAAGATATCTGCAAACATCAGCTCTGGGAGGGGTAATAAAGCTTAAACGTATTGGAGAAGGAAGAAGGTTGGAGCAATAGGAACCTGTAAATTGCAGCAAGATGCCAGGATTTTTGAAGGAATCTCAGACTGAATAAAGTGACCGTGCTGATAATGAAAATATATAATCCCTTGTGAAATTCAACTCCTGTGGAACCTACAAGCCCTTAAACCTTATTTTAGAATGAGCTAAACTCATTGTGGGAAACAAGAGCAATGACAGCAATAAAATCTATTGGGGATCACGGCTTAAGAGGGATAAATGCCTAGCAGAAAGGGAATATTTTGTAGATGTCAATGAATTTTAAATATACTTTAGGAACAAATTGTTGTTGATGGCCTAGGAGGTAGAATTGCTGAAATTTATGACTTTGACATGAAGAAAGATGCTACATAACACAGTAAGTGCTTGTATGTGTAGGTAGATCTGCTGGTGTAGGAGTTGTCTTTTTGACTCACTGTCAGTCCTTAAGGACTCTTTCTCTGCTGAAGATGAAGTCACATGTCCTGCACTTTGATTTAATTTCCAATCTGTTTGGTTGTTCCTTCAGTGTTACATATGCCTGTAACTATTATGGTTCTATTTTATAAATTAAGGTCATGTCCCCTTCATGAGGAGCTGTGTTCATAGCTGGTCCTTGCATCTTAGTGAACATCAGGAAAAAACATCCAGGCAGCAGCAGTTGTCAGAGATGTGAAAATGCATGAGACACGAGGATGAATGAAATGTTTTAGAACTGCTCAGGTCAGGGAGGAAACAGACAACAGGTGACATGATAGCAGAATGTAAAAATAATGAATAGTGCAGAGAAGGCTTGTTGCGTTGCTGTACTTACTGATTTGCACATATAACACTTCCAATGCAATTAGAAGGCACCACATTCAAAATATTTAAAATGAGATCTTTTATGACAGAAGTGCATAAATAATCGCTGACACATGAATCTCTTGAGCAAAAGAGTTCCAGTGGGTTTGTAAGCAGTTTAGGCTAACGTATGAATGAAATCTTTCTGCTTTGGTACATAAGCCCAATCATTAATGGATAGGAAAAATCTTCTACCATTGGCTTGTTATCAGGGAAATATTCTTTATTGGGCTTGGAACAACTTTCTCAATGAACAAATATTTGATGCTTGAAAGGACCATAGGGCTCTTGGTCCATTTTGCAGCACTAAGCCGTCTTATAGCCGTTGCTATAAGTTGTTTAAATCTCAGTCCCCATATTTCACCTTCTGCTATTTGAGGGGTATTTTCTGTGTCCTAGAAAACTCTAATTTTTAAACTGATCTTCACCATTAAAGAAATACTCAGTTCTTTTTTGAAATTCAACTCAGAGAGCTAGATTAATTTTGGGGTAACTTTTCAGTAATCAATAACGTTACTAGAGTCACTGGCTAGATTGAGGATGTTCAGGAATAAGCTATTTTTGTAATAAATTAAAATCTGTTGGTTGAATGGCAGTTGCTGAAGTACCAAATTAAAGTGTTGGCATTTTGTTGCGTAGTTAAGGTGATATGGAGCCAAAGATTAATGTGATGTGAAAATACTGGACAGTATGAGGATACAAACTGATGGGAATGTGGTTGCAGCTTCCACATTATTCTGAATTTAGAGCCAGAGCCTAAAGGCATCTCATTGCAGCAGGAGGGAATGGAATGCCTCAGAAAGGGCAAATAGTCTTTTCAAATACCCAAGCATCTGCTGTATGGAAACAAACAGAATTTGGGGTTTCTTTCCAGTTAAAAAATACCTTTTCACAGAAAGGTCAACTCAGTCAAACACTTTGATTTTTAGCAGTACAAGGAAGGCATTAACAAAGCAAGTCCCACAAAAGGCCACTGAGATGGTCAGGGGTCTCAAGCAAGCCACTCGTCAGATGCTGGGGTGGTTCAGACAGGAAGAGAGCTGACATAAACCAGAATGGCCTCGAGAGTGTTTTAAAGGGGGAGTTCTCAGCATCACTGCTGCAGCTGTCTCTTCTCCAGTGTTACCTCCTCCCCTCTGGCATTGCTGTGGGGTTAGAGAGGCTGACAGAGACAGCTGCACTGAGAAATGCTGTTTGCTCCAGCCATCACTGGGCTCTGTGAAGGCCATTAATGCAGCAGAGATTTCCTGTGCCTTTTAACCCCTGGCATGTTCTGTCCCAGAGCTCTAAAAAATAGCTTGACTCCAGGGTGCTTCCCAGTGAAAGGTTTCTCCACAATTAGATCCATTTATGAAAGCATGTGTCCAGGTATTATGTCTAAAGGAGAAAATCTGGATCAGTATTTTTAGACTTTAGCACAGAAAATCCTGTGCTGTCCCTTCCCTCAGAGAACAGTATGGCATCAGGGACATGAGAGGATGAGCTTTCCTTTTTTCCCTGAACAGACTGCCAGTGAAGTTGAAGCACATGATCCCCAGTGCAACAGTGAAAGAGAAGTTTTGAAACACATTCTACAACTTTTTATCCTCACTTCAGGAGCACAGAGACATGAAGAGATCACGGAATAGTTTTCCTCATCTGATTGCAAAGATAAAGTTTCTAGGTGACTTTTTTATCTCTTTTTGTTCTTCTTTAAAGATGAAAAGTGAGTCTCCTGTTGGGGAGTTCCCTTGGTCTAAGAGGGAAAAGGGATTGGCCATTTTTTCTGATTTTGGTGACAAAGAGAGACTTACAAAAATAGCTCTGACATTTTGAAGGCTCTTTCTTTCATTTTTTTCTTTTCCATTTATTTGTTTGTTTGTTTGTTTGTTTGTTTTATCTTTCTTTTCCTTTGTTCATTAACATGCTTGTTTTGTTTTTTTTTAATACTGTCATGGAAGCGTTGAAAAGACTCTTACCCCAGAGAGTAGATGTTACCAATGCAGTTTAGCTTTGACTAGCGTGTAAATGCGACTACAGAGTTTTTATAAATGCCAACCTCATTAAAATTACATTCTTAATACCAGTAACTGCAACAGCTGAGCATTTAAAATGCACCTTGAAACCTGAACTATTTTCCTTCCTTAGCCTTTGCTCCTTGTTGTGTTCATAGAAAAGCAAACTGGCTTATCAGAGGTAATCAACAAATCCACTTGAATTGGTACCACTGCAAAAAAAAAATTCTCCTCTGGGTGACTGGTACTTTTGTTTTACAAAGAAAATATTAACAGTTAATTAACAGTTTTTCATGTCCGGCTCTGGGTCTAATCCTGTGAGCTGATACATGCATTCAGCTCTTAGTGAACCTAGAGGGAGGGAGAGGAAGGTGATGGCAAGCTGCAGATCAGATTCTTATGCGGAGTGTGCACAATGAAAGTAAATTACACATTCACACAAAGTAAATTCTTCCTGAATATGAATAGGAGTACAATTATATTTCTTCACCTAAGTATTTAACAAAGATATTTTTTAACAGCATGGAATATGTTAGATAAACTTTTCTGTGCTAATATAGGAATGCCTCCATTGTGCAGAAGGCAAGTCCAACATATGATCTAGTAAGTGTCCTGAAAAATACATATTGCTTTATTGGGTAGGTTTTTAGTTTTATTTGTAACTCAACAAAATACATTTCAAAACCAGTAATGTATCATTTAACAACTTCATTTGTAATGTGCTTAATATATTACTTTTTCTGCTTTCCCATTGAATTAGTACTTTGGCTGATTTAGTGATTTCTGTTTGGACCTAGCCAATGTCTGTTACGATTTACATCAAGACAGTCATAAAATTAAAACAATAAATAAGTGGCCTGACAGATTCTTTCAATATTAGCTTAATTCTTGCTCTGGCTTATCAAGGGAGATATTTATTATAAGCCTAAAGGGCATGGAATTAAAACCCATATGAATTAGCAGAAGAACCCAAACCAGCAGTGGAAGTCAATTTCATAGCCCATGTGCTTCCTTGCATAGCTAAGTAGGAAGGTTATGTTGTTAGAGCAAATAAAACAGCCTTGGGATAGATGGCAGGCAGTGACAAAAGTGTGTTGAACATCCATGTAAAATATACTCTTACATCTAGGGGCTGAAGTGCAGGAAGCAACACAGGTTTGTGTTTAGACTTTTTATCTTGATGCACATACACTGAACTCATCCAAACAGCAGATGATATTCCCATGTTAACTGTCCATTTCCCCTCTGTCTCCACAGTAAACTGTGGAAAAGTCTTTCTGGTGGTCTTCGAAAAGAAAAAAATGCTGTCTCACAAAGAGAACATTTTAAGTCAGGAGCCTGCTAGACAGCTACTTGCAGGAGGGAAGCAAACACTTGTCAAAGGGCTCTTACTGCCAGCACTGTAATGGGGGTGGCTATTGCCTGAGTGAATTTCATGTGAAGAGGAAATGATTGGAGGTTGGTTTTTCTCACATTTTGAGATTAGGGTGCTCTAGATACTATGTGGATGTGGGACTCTGGGCTTGTCCTTCCCCGAATGCCAGATTTTAAACCCTGGACTGGAATTTTGAGAATTTCACAGGTGGAAGGAAGATGGTTTATGCCTCTCTTTGGAGTTGGAGAGCTGGATAAGTTGCCATGCTTTTCTCCCTGTCTTTTCCCAACAGGTCTTTTTGCTTTGATTTTGTGCTTTCATACCTCATTCTATTAGAACCGAGAGTAGAGAAAAAATCCACATTGCAGGAATTTCAATTCAACTCATTTTGTCTGTTTTTTTCCTTTGTAAAGAGGTGCACAGGCTCTGAAATGCCCCTCTCTCTGCCTTTCTCGCTGCCACAAGTCTAAACTGTGTCCTGTGTGACATTAAAATGTGCTTTCAGTGCTCATGTTTTTCTAGTAGAGGTAGCACCCTTTGCAGAACAGTTCTTTGTACAACCTCCTCCTCTGGAAAACCAATACAGAAAATCTCCAGGGCAGTTAATCAAAACAAATGTATGAAATCTTTTCCCAAAAATAGGCCCTTCCTCTATGTGCACACAGACATGTTCCTGTAAGGAAATTTTCCAGAGACATATGTGACAAGCATTTCCTTCTGCGCTCCATGTAATGAAAATCTTCTGCTTCGTTGATTTGGGATCAACAGTTCGTGCTTTAAACATGAGCTTGGACTTGTATTCCACTAACAGAATATTTTCACTCTGGGTTTCAGGAAACACCTTATGCAGGCAGGAATTCTTAACAGCACCCACATTTGACAAGTGTGCCTGGAGTCATTCAGATGTTCAGAAGTGAAGTTTGCTTCTTTTGCACCTGGATATAGGATCATAGGTTCACAAGGCTCCCACTAAAGGAAAGCGCTGAAGTTAAAGATTCATTAGCTGTCTTCAAGCTGCTGATCCTGTAGTAGTTTTGTGCCTTTTGAAGGAGTACATGTGTAATTCCCTCTTACAAAGAATACTTGGTGCAGCACTGTCCCTGCAAAGGAGCAGGAGGAAACCCGTACAGCTGCCCACTCTCTTAGTGTACCAGAAAGAAAAAGAGGCTCGCAGAAGGACCTAAGCCTGGTGATGAGCTAATGTCAATATCACCTGATTTTGCTCTGTGGCATGGAGGAGGAGCCCAGTTCAGTCCGCCAATCATATCCTTCTTGTATTTGCTCTCATTTTAAGACTTAAGTGCATATTGGTTATGGTTACCAGCTTCAGGGAGTGCTTCAAGTGAGTCTCAATACGTCACACATCTCCCTTACCAGTTTACCTTCAGTTTACCCACTTCCACCTGCAAACTTTGTGGTGTTACTCCTTTTCCTCTCGAGTGCAGTTGGTGAGTGTGCCCTCCTGCTTACGCCTTGACTGATTTTCCTGTGACCTTACAATGGTTTATGTCATGGAATAGGTGAGTGGGACACTTAGGTCTGCTTCTTCCTCCATAATTCTGCACATTCAGCATTCAGGTTGGGTTCTGCTTGTCGTGGTGGTACTGGGCATCTCACTGACTTCAACAAAACCATGCTTGTGTTGTGTCAGAGGTCAGAATTTGGCACCTAGTAACTATCCCTCTAGGGAATAAACTTATATATATATATACACACACACACACATATATATATGTATATGTAGGGCTTTTTTTGCTTCCCACCTACCTTTTTTTTTTTTGCACACTCCCTTCCTCAGGGAATTTCATAAATAAATTACCGATAATCTAGTCATAGAGGAGCAGACTGAGGAGTAGGATTTAAAAATAGTTCGATGCCTGTAAAATGGATCATTTCCACAGTTAAACTATTTTTGCTCTTGTCTCAGAGGAATGTTGAAAGTGGAAGGAAAATGTTTTTGCAACAAAAATTATTGGCAATTTTCAACAAACACAAAAGTATTGGAAGTACTTAGGTTTTTGTCTCTGAATTCTATGAATGTGAAAGTTAAACCAAGATACATAATTGTTTCCACCAAATTCAGTTTCAGTATTTGTATGTGTTCTTTGGGCTCTGTTTTTTATTTGGAAAATCACAATTGTCTCTTTAAAAATGTAAATGGAAGATCTAAGTAAAGGGCTTGCCTTGCTTTCAGAAAGCCTGCGCATGAGCTAGTTTGAGAACAGGGAGCAGTCTAACACAGCAGTACAGAACCTGGCACAGGCAGCAAACTTCCCCAGAAAGCAGCAGGGCAGATTTATTGTGTGTGGGCATCCCCACTCTTGCCTGTGATCAGTTGTTTAATCATGACACTCTTTTGTGATTGCTTGATGGCTGTTGCATTTTGGAAGGAAAACACACATGAATCAGATTCTCTTATGCTTCCAGCCAGACAAACATCCCAAGTCCCACAAACTTCTACTTGGTCTCCCATGAGTCTCTGTAACTATGAGGAGCAGAAAAAGAATTGCTTACAAAAATAAATGTATTGCAAGGTGAATCCATCTCAGTGTTCTCTTGGTTCTCTTGCAGGTTACAGGCTAGCAGTGTCATTCACATTGCAGTAATTCTCACGGAAGTTTTTAGTCAAACTTAAGAAAGGTCAGGTTAAGATGTTCAAGCATCGGTCCCGGGTGGTACCCACATCTTGTGTTAGCAGTTGCTTCGGAGAGGCCAAGGCAAGTAGGAGCTGAGCTGGCAGATTCTCTGGGATTGGCCCTGGAACCGCAATCTTAGACCGTGCCAAAAACTTGTGGTTTTGTGTTTTTATTAACTATCCCCAGTCTTCACTCCTTCATTCATGCCATCCACTGTGTTATGGCATCCAAATCAGGAGACTGATTTAGCTGAGAACCTGTCTCCCAGAAACAGAGTAGGTTGAGAGGATTGTCCTTCAGCTGAGCAGGTCTTGTCTGCCTGCACAACTGGCTGTGTGGCCACAAAGCAGGCGTGGTGGTGCCACAGGAGTGACAAGGCAAGGGCTGCTGCTCTTGCAGAGCTTGCCACCTGTTATTTCCAGAAGAAAAGGCTGTGGTATTTGTTGTGGGAAGAAGAGTAGTCCTTGGCTTTGGAGGATGTCTAGCAGGAAAGTCACACAGATACCCTTTATCTTCTCTTGGAGATTGTCCTTTTTGTACAAAAACAGTTGGCTGCTGCCTTTCAGTTTTGCAGGTAACCTTTGCAGGCATTGCTATATCAAGGATCTCAGTTTGGATTAATCATATCTGTGTTTAGACCTATCGCTCTTTACACTATGATGGATGAGAGGAGACAGACTTTTTTTTGCCTGAGGGTGACAGATCAACAGATAGTCACTGCTCTCAAGTCTGACAAACCACCCATCCAGTCTGCCCTGTTGCTTCACAACAGACTGCTTTTTTTTCTGTATTGAAATATCTGATGAAGAGGAAATTTAAACACAATATATTACTTCAAGGAATATATTGAAAAGCATTTATGCACAAAGTTTTACCTTCTTTACCTTCTGAGGTTCATAGTCGGAGTTTTCTCTCAGCATGTGTTGCCACACTGCCAGATTACCTTTCAGAAGGCTCATTTTCTGACGTATAAGAGTTGAGCAGTCCTGCAGCAGGACTACAGGTACTGACAGGGATGGGCCTGCGCATGGAATCCAGATATGTCAAATACTTGTATTGCATTCTTCAGGGATTTCAGAGCCCTTTATTTGGATGGGAGTTTCTATTGAATTGAGCTTCTTAGGAAGGCTGAGTGAGGACTCTACAAAGGGGTTAAATGATTCATTGAATGACATTCAGCAAGTCCTTGTCACTCACTGTCCTACTCAGCTCTGCTTCTCCTTCTGGTATCCAGCCGTGATCAGAGATGTCTGATGTTTATCAGAGATGAATATGTTAGTTTAAGCAGGCGATGCTGCTATAAATAAAGTATGAACTTGTAATTGGAATTGATCCCATTTTTCTAGCTGAATGAATTGCCACCTCTCTGCTAATCTGCATAGCCTGGAAGTTTTCACATTCTTAAATATTTTTTACAGGAGCCACTTAATGCTAATGCGTTTTATTGTATTGGGAGAATGGTAGAAACATGAACATATTTGCTTTCAGCAGTTCAGCTGATGAATGGTAGCTCAATAATTCTCTGTAGCTCAAGCATCACAATATGTGAATACACTTAAATTTCATTTTTTGGCTTTGTCTGCAATTCTTGAGATACTCTTCTTTGTCCCTAGGAAAAGACCAGCTGGTTCTTTCTGTTGGTCTTTCACTCACTTGAACTGGCTCTCAGTGCTGCTATCTCCTGAGACCAGGTGTGCCTGGTTTCTGCTCACCTGAGGAGGCAGAGAGAAGGCAGGTATGCTTGTCCTGAATGGAATGGCAAACCCACTGAACATCATGAATGGGAGGTATAGAGGACTTTATGCCCTAAGTCAAATTTAGCGGCTGTGGTCATTTCAGTAGAATTTCAGTATGGGTGGATCAAATTCATCTAGATCAACTCAATCTTTTGTGTTATTCTGTTTGAAATATGTAATGGTGTAGGGTCCTCCATTTATCAAAGGTTGTTAAATGGGTTGAAAAGTTAAAAAAAAAAAAGGGGACATCAAAGGTCCTAGTAATATAAAGCCGAAAGAGAAGTGCCAAATACAAACTCTCCAAAGAAGATGGAGCTGTGAATCCACTCGAAGCTCCTGTGCTTCTTGGTTTGTGTGATGTTTGCAGGAGGTTACAAGTGAGGGTGACCATGGAGTTACAGCTCTGTGCTGAAAGTACTTCTTGGTTGGTTTTACATCTCATTTCCTTTGAATTTCCCACCAAACTTTAACTGGCTCCACGTACAGGCTTCACAGCTAAATGTCAGCAAATGCCAAGCCAAAATGGAAGTAGAAGGGGAAAAAAATGCAAAGCCAGAAAAAGAAAATTGAGAGTAGTTGCCGTTTAAAAGAAAAAAATCCAAAAAACAAAGTAAACCCAACCACAAAACCCATAAGGCCTGTAGAGTGTGTAGTGGACAAGTTGCACTGCTCAAGACAGCACTGCAGTTGGGAATAACACTGTTGGTGAGTGTGCATGGACATCTTCAGAGTAAACTCATATGTAATATTGTCAATGCGACCTTTGAGGAAGATCTCTGAAGATGTCTGTTTGTCAGCAAATGTTCCTCCTCCATCCAGTTTGACCACGTTTGTCCCCTTCCCACATGCTGTAGAGCAGCTGCAGAGACCAGCTCCCCCCTTTGACGGCAAAGAGGGTGAAGAAGGTGCGGTTCCCCCTTGCTCCATGTCCTGCTGCTCTGTGCTGCACCACAGGCTGGTGCTCCATGGGGCAGGCTCTGTGCAGGGAGCCTTCATCTCTGAGAGCCCTGGCACTGCATCCCTGAGGTCCAGCAGAGAGCAGTTCTGCCCTGCTGCCTGGGAAATGCCGACTGCTGAGACACTGAATATTCTAGCTGAACCCGTGGCTTAGTACAAGGGTGAGAAGTCATAAAAATGAGTGCTCTTTGCTATATCTGCCTCTTTCTCTTGCAGTATTTTTTAAATGGCTGAGTTGTGCCAAAAGATACAAGCTGCCCTTGAAACAAGTTTTAAGTGTAAATGTGACATTTCCTCCACTAATCACACTTTCTTCAGATGAAAGATAGTAGAGTTGTCTCACTAGCTCAGCCCCGGGTCTTTGCTGGAGTAGTTACTCCAGAATGAATTAGATCTATAGTGGTGGTGTTTTAAAATTTTTTTCTTGTTCTTTTCTTTCTGTTAAGTTCTAAACTGGTTTAGCATCTCAGTTTGAGTGTGAAAATATTCTAAAAGGTGGAAGATCAGTGATTTATATGTAGTACCTAGCATCCTTTTGCCCAGTCCTCATTTTATTTTGAGTTGATGTCATAAGAGATACTTAAGTGCAGAGAATGTACTGTATTTTTTTTCTCAGAACATTAAAAATCCATGCTAATTTCATTCCTGCTAATTCTCCGTCTCAGGACAGCTTTAATTAAAATAAAAATGACACAATATTTTTACTGTGGCTAGTGTGTAATTGTGGCTAATTTTTTTTTATTTTTAATTTTTTATTCTTAAAAATTCATGTGCAAGCGTGCTCATTTCTCATCTTCTCTAACTCAAAAGCAAACCACTCAATGTCTTTAGCCAGATGGATTTCAGAGCAGCCCAGTCTTATATGGTAATGACTCAACAACTTACTAAACCCAGTTAGCAGCTTTATAGATCATGACTAAAAGTATCTCATAGTTAAATTTTGTAACAGGCCCACTTAGATTATCTCACATCCTCTATGTAACTGTTCATTAAAGGCAGTCATGCCTTCTCTCAGCAAAGAAGTGATTCACTGTTAATATTTCTAAGTCTCGATCTCCACACCCTACTTTTTTCCAACCTTGCTTTTCCATGTCCAAAAGCCAACAGTCAGCTTGGGCTGATGTCCCACCATACAGGGGAATAGTTAAAGGCAATGATTTTGAACAGATTAGTCTTTAATGTCAGGAACTTCTTTAGCATTTTTGCTATATTTGATGAAAAACTGAGAATGAGCTTACAAACACAGTGCTCCTTTCTGAGGATGTACATTATGTTTATCGGAAGGGACAATTTCACTAGCACAGAATGAAACCTGTGCTAGAACAGAGGCCCTAGCACACAGGTGCTGTGAAGGGACCGCACATACCTAAGATCAGCTCAGACCACTGGCCTCAGGCTTATCTGATGGCAAAAGACTTTGCAGTGTTGCAAAGTTCAGCTGTCGTAGCAGTTTTTGCTTACCTCTTTGCATGCTGTCCTGAACACGTTCATTCATTTCCTAACTAAACTGGTGTATCATCATTTTTAAGAAGAGGATCTGACTGGCTGCTTCTGTTCATCAGTTTTAAAAACATTGCTACCAAGAGACCTGTCCCTCTTGTTTTGTGAAACATCAGCTGAATCCTCAGTTGGGAGAAAGAGATGTCATCCCGTTGCCTTCAGTGGGAATAGGTCAGGAGCTTTGACTCAGCTACTTTTGGGGACAGCCAGACAGGGTTTTTTTCCTCTCCCTTATAGCTGAGTCTCATTTTGATGTATTGCATGGTTTTACATGAACTTCAGGGAAAAAAAAAAAAAAAAAAAAAAGAGGATGTGCATTACTGTTTATGTGGATTCAGTGAATTACCAGCTTGTGGTTTTAGCCCCTGTTTCCACATGTGTTTTTCCTGGCAGCCTAAGTCTTGCTTTGTGCTGTTCTCACCCCTGCACTGTGCTGGCAGAGTGTCTGGGGAGGCCGTTCAATGGCTCACATTGGGAATTTGGTTATTTTTCAACCCCATCAGCTTGCTATTGTGGTTCATCACTTGTGCAGCCATTCAGGCAGGTGTGCTGGTTTAGGTGCAGTAGGGCAAATCTGAAAAGCACCTGGAGATGGGATTGGAGAAGGATTTGTGCAAACAGCACTGCTGCTCGGTTTTATTGCCTCACCCAGGTGCTACTAAAATGCTTACCCGGTTTGTGGAAAAGAAAGTAGATACAGTCTCAAACTTTAAAAAACAAAAACAACAGCAAAAAAACTGAAAGATGGATCCAACACAGTATGGATCTAAACATAGGCTTTGTAGGTGGATGCTGAGCCTCATCCAGATTCTTTCCGTGCTTCCCTGTGGAGTTTCTGTGATGTGTTGTGAGATACACAGAATCAGAACTGAGATTTGTTGAGATACAGGAGGCTAAGTTTGTCCCTGTCACTACAGATGTGCCAGTAATATAAGAAAGCTTTCATCCAGCTTAGAAATGCTTATAAATGTTTTGACTATCTAAGCCCATGCAACCTGTGCTTTTTACTGGTGCTTCAACTTCTGTGATGGGTTTATTGCAGTCAGGGGTGAGATCATTTTAACCTTTTCCCAAGTGGATGCTAAAGTAAAATCACAATAGTGTCAAGTATTATGATATACTGTGGATGAAAAGTGTGTGGGTTTCAGGAGCAAGTTCTGCAGATGTCTCTCTTTTTCTACTTCATGCTGCTCAGCAATCTGATTTAACTGAGTTGTCCAAACTGTCTCTGTGTCTTCACCTTTTGGTAGAGACTACAGTGCAAAATGTTACAGGGTTATTCTAGTCTCCATCTTCTTCTCAATAAGGGCTACAGCGTAACTTCTGACGTCTCTTCCATTTTAGGGAAGCATATTCTCTCATTGAATGAACACATGTGGCACCTGTGTTGGTTCAGTTGTCTCTGCAGAGAGAAGGTGTCACTGGCTGGGGAGTTAGTCCGCGTGAGTGCAGTGGAGAGACGCGGTGGATGTAGAAGGGAGCATGAATAGCTCTGCAACCCCCTCAGCACTGAATGTCCAGTAATTTTCATATTCTTTGGTACTGAGCATGTTTTCAAACATAATGTTAGAACACCAGCCATCCTGGCTAGGTGTATCAAATTAGGCAAAATAGAGAACAAACTGCTGATCTTAATGGAGTGAACCTCCTGAGGACACTTGGCAAGGCAACTGTTCAGGTGTACATTGCTATAATCTCAGAAGGAATGTCTCCTTTCATTTATGTTACTGTAATTCAAATGAAGAAGGTCTACAAGCAGAGATGATGGTGTTTAAGGTCATGCCACCAAATTGTTGCATCTAATGTATAATACCAGTCATGTCTTCTATAACTCTAAAGTCAGTAATGTAAGAAAAAGTTGAGTTCAATTCAGTTAGCAATCTGAGTTAATGGTTGCTGTGTGTGACCTACACAGAATTACCTACAAGTAAGGCAGCTTTGTGGGACTGTGGTGCAGGAACCTGTGGCGTGTGAGTCTTTCTTCCATGATTCAGAGAATTGTGTCAAGAATGTGATCTCTTTTTGAGGGGAAAGGAGAGTATGCATCTTAATCTTGGTTAAGAGACTCTCCAGTTCAGAGAAGAACAGACTGCAGTACGTGCAAAAGTAGTATATGCCCCCATTAAGCCATTCTTTGTTACTGTACAGGATAAGTCATAAATAGTTTTTTTGTTCCTTGGCAACTTCATATTTTGTGAAAGAACAGAAGGACACATATGCAATGGCACTTTTATGAGATCAACACTTAATCCCTGAAAATTATTTAGTAAACATCAAGGATTCCCAAAAACTAGCGGTCTTATCAGTCCAAGCAAACTTGTGAAGGTTAATAAAACACTTAGCCTTTCCAGCAATGGCTAGGAATGTATCACAAAATCACAAAATATTCTGAGTTGGGTGTACACAATTACATACACATATTCTTATACAAGTAGATGGGGTTATTACGGTGGCTTCTCATTCTGCACTGTGGAAGGCAGCGTAGGTAGGTGAAGTGAGAGGTGGCTCCTTCCTCACAGCTATTGTCTACATAAGGAAAAGTCTCCGTAAGTGAATGCAGAACAGAGAGTGAGTGAGAATGGGGAGGCCAGGATAACGTGTAGGAATATGAGGGAAACATGGCTGCTTATTCAGAGCATTGTATTGGGGCTCCACGAGTTGAGATTTCTGTGTTTCTATTATGAGATTAGCTGATCTGCAGTATATCCTGGACATACCATTTCCTCTGTATTTTTTCAGTCTCACCACCTGCAACAGGGCATAAAGTTGATCAGCTTCTATGTCAGAAGTCCACAGTCCCCAGAGTGGGGCCAACCAGGCAATCTTGATTTAAGGATTGGTGTCTCAGATATCTCCTAGTCCCTGGACTTCCCAAAATTGCTTTGGGGTGAAGAATCTCAACAGGCTTGTTTGCAACATTGTTGTTAGAAGAAAGACCTTGGCCTTATTTTAAGATTGTCTATGGTTTAATGTGAACATAGAAAGCTGAAAGCAAAGGGTCAAGCTCTTGAGATAAACTCAGAAATGTTTAAAAGAAAGAATGCAGCTCAGCCTATCAAAGATACCCAGCATCTTCTGTGGCTGTTCCTTGGAGCTTTCCTAAGGCACCTCTCATCCCTGAAGCAAATGGAACAAGTAGTTGAGTGACATTCTCCCTTTGGGATGCTGTCTTATAGAGTGGACTTTCCGGGTCGTTTGTTTGGTTTGTTTGTTTTGTTGACTTAGTGAAAGGCAACTGAGCAGCACTTTGCTTTGCTATGTGCTCTATTTCAACATCGGCCTCTAAGGCTAATGATAGGGTTGCTGGTCTGAAGAGGTTACATCACTTTCAGGGTGTTAAACAAATATGGGATGTGTTTTAAGTTGGAGCTAAGTTGTAGCTATCTTTGCTACTCAAGTAACTTTCTGCATTTTAAAGACTTACATTATGTTATGCTAAAGAGTTGAAGAGTACTGCCACCTAGTTCATCCTCCTACACCAAAACAGGATCAGCTCTACTTATAGCATTCCTGACAGACACTTGTGTAACCAGTCCTTTAAGACTTCCAGCAAAGGGGACTCCAACCGCCTTTCCAAGTGAATTTTCAAGATGAACATTTCTGCAATATGAGCTCATTACTTTTGTCTCCAGCTGCTTGTGAATGTTGATGAAAGATTAGTACCTAACTCTGTGCAGCAGCACTTTAGGTATTTAAAGCATGACTTCTTGCTTTCTGTTCTTTAGGCTGAGCCTCCTATATTCTCTCAGTCTTGCCTTGTAACTTTTGTTGTCCAGCAACATCACAGGTTCACCTTCAGCTCATGGTTCCATGTGATCCTTAGATGCTTTGTGCAGTGCTTCTTTTCACCCAGCTTTCACTTGGTTTGGTTGAACTATATCCTCCAGCTTTTTCAGTTTGTCTTCAGTTTTACTTAGTATTTTACCCAGCTTAATGTAATATGCCAGTTAACAAACGCTTCTGCTGCACCACCTCTTCCATTAGTGAAAGTACTCCATCATCCAGGAGCCAGATTGAAGAACCCTACAAGAATGATCCTTCAGATCTGGCTGAACTGGGAATAGTTGCTCCCAGAGACAACAAAATATTGACAAGTACTACAGCTGCTTGCAAGATCACCTTCTTGTAGTAATCGTCAGTATTGATCACCACTTTTCTCATCCATCTATATGCAGTTCCCTCTATGGCAAAACATTTAGGAAGACAGATTTTTAATACCTAATTTTATGAATTGGATTTAGTATTTTTCTTGGTTTTTTTCACTTTTCATTATAATGCTTAAATTTTTTTCCTAAAATTTTGCAGCTTTGTCTGAAACTACTTGCAGCTGTCAGTTTTGTGACATGTTGATCTTAGACCATTTTTTCTTACCCTGTGAAGATGCACATACTTACACATGCACCTATTCTCCATGCTACTTCCTGCAATTTATAGTTCCACTTCCTGCTTATTGATTTATTAGCCTGTTATCCTTTTATAGATGGAAAATTAGGTTGTTTCAACTGGATTTAATCAATACATCCATGTTTTCCATTTTTTTTACTCTTTTCTTTTAATTTCCACTGTGTACTTACAAATAATTTCACAGATTCACAGATTAGTCTGCGTTGGAAGGCATCCACAAGGAGCATCAAGCTCTGCTGTTTAGTGAATGGCCCATAGAGGGATCAAACCCACAATCTTGGCATTATTAACACCATGCTCCAATTAACTGAGCTAATTAGCTACGTCAGAGTTTTTCTGGGAAATTAATGTAAAATCAAATGGTTCGTGGTTTCTATGGCTTCCTAGCTTTGGGGTTTTTCTCAATTTCCAAAGATAAGCACTCCGACCTTTTTGAAACATTTGGTACCTTATTTGTCCTCTGTGAACTCTCAAACAGCCTTGAGATTTCTTCTGCTCATTCCTGGAGTGCTTTATGGCAAAGTTCATGTCTTGGACAATTTGAGAACATTTGGTTTATTCTGGTGCTTCCTGTGAATTCCCTGTTCTGGGCTGAGATCTTATTCCTTCTTTGTTGATATTAATTCCTGCTAGTGGGAGGATTGCTTGGCCTTTTTTAGTAAAGTCATAGCAAAAATGGTATTTTGATCTTCCTAGTGTAATGCCTCAATGGCTTGCTTTCCTTTCTTGAGTGACAGACCAATAATCTTGTTTTACTCACAGAATGATGCATTTCATTTTGTGTCCTGACCTTTTAATCTTCATGCTCACAGGGTGTTTTATTTCATGATGCTCATATTATCTCACTGTAGGAGGTGTGCGCTATGCATACTTCCTATCATATACACATTTTTTATTTTCATAAAGAGCAACCATAATATTAAGGGGGCAACATGCCAAACATGGCAGCTAGAGTTTTCCAAATGAATGCTCATTTTGACAGCTGTGAAAGTTCTGGCTGGTGCACCTCATTGGCATATGCTGTCACTTTTTGGCTAGTTTCAATAGTGCTGTAGTATTTTCCCCATTGTTCCATTCAAAATAACCAGGAAAACCTCACCTACAAGATCCAGACTCTTTGTCTCTCATTGTGGTCCAAATGTATTACCTGTACAAATGGGATCTGACAAGAAGAAACCCTGACAGTTTTCCAGTGTGTTAACAGTAGTTTAATCTGCTGGCCAGTAGTTCTCCTTACTCTGAGGACTTTCTCTGAGTTGTCTTTTCAAGACAGCAGCTGTCAGAAAAACAATGAGAACAGGTTTCTTGTGGCTGTCAGTATGGAACCACTCTGCCCTCAGGGAGGGAAAGTGGTGGATTTCTGCATCTCTAAAACAAATCCAGTTAGCCAGATTAAGGCTTGTAAAACCTGACAATTCTGAGAGGAAAAATAACTTATGAACTGGAAGGACATAGCAGATAACACTTAATAGTGCAAGTGGCTGCAGGGTTTTCACCAGCTTTGACAGATTCTGTAAGCAGCCCCCATTGAGAAACCCCCTCTATTTGCACACACACACAGCTACAAATGTTTTAAAGTTACCTTCTGGTGCTGCAGGCTAACCAGTGGGGCAGGTGCTTTGAATGTATTTCTTTTCCTCCAAAATAAAAAAGGGGGGCAAGAGACTTCTGTAACCTCTGCTTTCTTTTTTAAAGTGCCTCTTGTCTTCTAGTCTCAGGTTAACTCAGCTGTTCCTGGTGTCTTCTTGTCCCCATCGTGTTTTCTCCTGGTTTGGACTTAGTTTATCAGTTAAGAAACAGCCTATTTGGTTATCCTGATGTTGTCCCTGCCCTGTCCACTCTGTATTGGATGAGTTGCTTTTTCCTGCCATAGCGTGTTTTGTACAATTTACAGTAAAGATGAGTGAGTGGAGGTGTGGGTGAATGGGAAGGATGACTTGAAAGAAGGAAAACTCAAAGGGTCTGTGCCTGCACTTGTCCAAGCCCCCCCTCTCTCATCAGTTTTCTGTGGGAACTCGGACAAGTCATTTAGTTTCTTATCTGAGTCCAGAGCCATGTCCCTCTTTAACTCACAAGTGTAAAAGGACCTTAAACACCTACCTCCTGGTGAGGACAAAACCACTGATCTCAGTGATGAAACCTATACAGGAGTCTAAAACAGCATTCAGGTCTTCCCATGCACTTGTCTGTCATCTAGACCCTGATTTCTAGCAGTGCTCAGTGGAGATACATCCAAACCAGCTGTCACTACCATCCATCTTCATTTCTTAGGAGAATGAATTGTTTTAAATTCTCATATAAATTCCCTTTTTATTTGATTATGAAATATGTTTTAATTTGACAGCAATGTTATTTTTAGTAATACTTTTTGTAGCCTTTAGTATTAACATCTAGTTGGCAGAAAAAACTGCTAAATATTTATACTTCTCGTCTTTGATCTTTCACTCAGAAGAACTGAAAAGGTATCACACTTAACATTTTTATTATAAATATTTTAGAAAGCATTTTAAAGAATCCAAGTTCAGCTCTCATGTTGGATTTGTTCGGAACGTTGGGATAGATTGTCACTCTTAAGTACAGATAGCTGCCAATGGTTGGAAAGTTTAGAGTGATCCTGCTCTGGTTAAGGACCAGGAATGGAATTATTAACACCACTGTTTGATAGGAGGAGGACCAAAGCTTCTTGCATCCTCTTACTCACGTGCTGTGGTTCAGAGGGAGATGAATACAATGTCTTTGCACAAGAGAAGCATAACTCTGCAAAGTGTGTCTTCCAGAGCTGCTCTTCGCAAACCGGTTGTGTCCCTCATCCTCTCCAGGACAGCCAGTTGCCCTGGAAGGGCACAACAGGGTTGTGAATGAGATACCCAAGTGTAATAGTTTTAATTTCGACAACCAAGCGGAAACACCAATTAATACAGTGGTTTCACGTTCACTAAATTCTGGTCTTAGTACTCAGTCTTTTTCTGTGGGAGAGAGACTAGGAGAAAAACAAAGCAGGCTCAACCTTAAAAATGAACAAATAGTTTTATTAACGTACACTAAAAGAATGGAAAAAGAAAGTTGGGGGAAAAAACTAAAACAAAACAGAATGAAACTCTAAAAACACTCTTCCCTCCCCTTACAAACTGTTTACTTTCTTACAAAATAAAATAAAGAGACAAAACTTGTGATTTTCAGCTAGTTTCACCATCTGACAATAGTTTTTTAACAATTCTTTAGGGGAAGAGTCTCTCTTAGAGTCGTGGATCCCACTGACAACCTAGAACAGTTCTCTTGGGGGTTTTTTAACTGTCACAAAAACAGGGGAAACCTGCCTTTGTGACCCCTCCCATTAGCAGATTCCAAAGCTGCTTATGGGTTACAGGTTTTAGACTTTTGCATACTGGGGTGTCACTTTTTAAAGATGAGTAACTCTAAAAGCAAAGGATTCTTCATCTTAAGGTACAGAGATATTTTCTCACTTCTTCACTGGCACAGAGGGCCTCTCATCTTTATCTCTGTTCAAGCATCTTACAGGATTAATATCACTTAGTCCATCACAAACACCTTTGCTCAAATTCACACACAAATCAAAACAATCATCTCTCCAAATGCATATCTTTCCCATGATTTGAAGGAATGATCTAAATATAGAGTTCATTTCCATGGTTCAAATAAGAATGGAGCAACCAATTCTTCAACCCTTTGTCCTAATAGTCTTTTCACTCTCACTTTACTGACTTCATGCTGTTTCTTCTTTATGTTCACTGTGTCCCTTTCTTTTCTCTCTCAGAGAAAGGCCAAGCTCTGGAAGCTTCATGTTGCCAGGAAAGGGTTAAATCTGCTCGGAGTCTTTGTCTCTCTCTCTGTAGCTGGTGGTGTTAGATGTTCAAGGCTGCGCTGGTGAGGGAGGAAGAACTCACGCAGAAACATCAGAGATCAGAGCACCCAGGCAGTCCGGAATCACAAAAAAATCTCAAGCAGGATCATAAATGCCTTCTCAGCCCACCCCTCGGTGTAAATCGGGGTGGCCTCAGCCCAAATGGTGCCCACAGCTCTCACCAGGGCCCAGCAGAGATCTCTCCCTGCTCCAGGGAAGTCTGAAGAAAGTAGCTGTTATAAAACAGCAACCTCTCCTTCCACCCCCTACCTGGGAGCCGATGGAATCCAGCCAGGCCTCAGGCCAGCTCCCCCCAAAAAGGGGGGAGCAGCAGGCCCAGCTTGATGTTACCTGTCTCTCTCTGGTCAAAGGAAAGAAGGAAGGACCCACCTACAGGAAATCTAGGGGTTTTATGTGGTACTTCCCAAAGTTGTAGCCAACAATTTTCAGTGGTCAAAACAGATGCCAATATTCCAACTAACCCTCTGATAGGTCCCTGTCCTTTCTAAAGCAATTCCCAGGTCCTGACCCAGAGAATCATTCTACATTCCTCTATAACTAAAAAACCAAACTGTACTAACACATGACACCAAATCACAAAGTTCTGCCAGAACCACAGAGCCTGTTGCTGCCAGAGATACCTTCTTCCACTGCTAAATTACCAGGGACTTAGAAGGTCAAGAAAATGTGGAGAAAGCAGGAGAGCCAGCAATGACAGAAAATATGTTGACTTATTATGAGTTTACTCACTGAAAATATGATTTTTTAATAAGAATTTCCTGTTTGGTAGCAAAAATGCTTCTGCTGACAGCACTACCAGGACTTCCAGGTAATGTGTGCGTCTGTTCTCCTCAGTATGTCAGTATCAGCTATGCCAACCAAGTTTTTTTTCCAGAGAGGGAGGGTGACCCATCATAGGAACTTTTTGCCTTGACCTCTCACGGGAAATGCAGTCATGCCGTGGTTTCTTAACTAAACAGGGAAGGAGAAAGTCGAGAAACTTAGGTGGCAATTCCCCCGAGACACAATAACCAATTTGAGTTATTTCTGTTCTTTTGTTTGCTCAGTTAGAGAATGTTTAAGTCTCCAGTGATCAATTTTTAAACAAATAATGAAAAGTATTACTCCTTGCATTTTATTTTGGTGAGAACAAGATCAGAGTTTGAAAAGCCTTTGACATTACCTTTTCAGTCAAACCTAGGGAAAGTGAAGCAAAATAAAACGCTGTGCTGTTCACAGAATAGGTATCCTGTCTTGTCTCAGCATGACACTATCGTTTTTCTCTCTCTTAGTTTCAGCATCCAATTATTGTTCTATGTTTAGTACATAAAAATAAGTCTCAAGTTCTTTACCAATCAACCTCTTATCTGCCACTGCAGTGGGTAGAAGATATTTCATTGGATTTTGTATCTATGCATCAGAAAGTTTTCTTTCTCCCATCTTTATTTCACCTGTGCAGTCCTTGTATCCTGTCACGGTAATAACCCTGAATTAAAAATAGGAGTTTGTACCCTATTCCGAACCCCACAGCGTTGCACCTGTTGTGATCTTTGTGTGCATGGCTTTCTTTCCTTGCTTAAAGGCACAGCTTTGGGAAGTTGAGTGACTGTTTCCACGCGTACTGTTGAATTTATGAGGCATGGTGAGTGCTCTGCAGTTACTCTGCTCAAAGTTAGGCAAGTCTTGAAGATATTCAGCCTCTAGCCTATTCTTGAACCTTCCTGGATTTAAAGCAGGATTTTACACTGAATCACTCAATGGACTTGTGAGCCCCTAAAAATAGAAGAGGCCCAGTGTGAAGTGAATGCAAGAAGTTCAGCTTGCAAGAGGGACAACTCTCAGTCTCATCCAGCTTTAAATCCACGTGAAATGGATTCGTCAGTATTGGCATTGATCAAATATGATGGGAATTCTGTCCCCTGAGTTTGATAGATGATTTTCCCAAAGAGATGGAGATTGAAGCAGCCATCACCGATGCTGGAATCCATCTCCTTGAGAAACGGTTTCATACCTGCTTTACAACCATTGATCATTGCCTTCTTCAAGGAATTAATGAGTCACTGTTTTTAAAATGAAAAGAAAGAACACAATCCCAAATCCCAAGGCTTTGTAGGTTTTTTCTTCCCTTTGCTGGCAGCAAAAGTCTGTGTCACAGCTAGCTTACGATCCTGTGGGTACTCTAGATTTCTTTTAGTATAATGGGGAATGGTACTTTTTTTCTTCACCCTAGTGATTTTTCATTGCTGCCTGCATGTAATGGATTCCATTACTTCTGGTGTTGTGAGACTTAAGAGCTTTTTAATAGGAAGTGCTTGGATCTGAGATGGGTTATCTGTATCCTTGGCTGGTTACTGAGAGGACTGTAACAGTGCACAAGGGAAATACTCTCTCTGTTTCTTGTGTAACTCAGTCTGTTTGCAAGAGTTCCCTCTGCTTGGGAGCTGGCAGAAGAGAGCCCTGCACTGCTCATGGTAGTTCTTTTGTTGGTCTGTGTCAACCAACCAAGGTGATCTGTTGAAATGAGAAATGGTCTTTATGGGCCAAAGTGCTCGGCTAAAGCACAGCTAATTGCTTGAACTGTTTCATTAAACATTTAGTGAATACCTTAACAGCCAGGAAACTTTCAAGTAAAGCCTGTGAAAGATTTCTTTTCAGTATTTATCTGTTTGTATCTGTTCCTGCATGAAAAAATTAGTTGATAGATTTAGGCAGAAAAGCAAAATAATGCTAAAAGCTTTTGAATTAATCCAATGTTTTTGAATACTGGACATGACTTAGATTGTACTTATGGCTGTCTAACAGTGAAGCTGGAAGTGCTTTCATTTTTCATCCACTTTTCATTATCTTAACTAGAAGGTGTTATTTATGTCCTTTGCCATTGTATCCCATACTGTGCTCTTTATCTCTCAATAACCTGGCTATTAATAGAATTTTGGGTTTTTTTTTTTTTTTTTTTTTTTTTTTTTTTTACCTACGTGAGGAGAGAAGCTTAAAATGGAATTAATACTAAAGAAAGAATGAAAAGGTCAAGCAGGTTTCATGTTTGGTATTCAGATACAGATTTCACCAAGTCCAATTAGAAAAGAGCAAATAGTCCATTACTGTCTCAGTTTTGTGAAATAGAAGAACAATATTTCAGTCCAATCATCAGTCAGTGAACAACCATCTTTTGAAATGACCACCAAAAATATCCAATAAAATAGACACTCTCAACATGCCTGTTCAGTTAGCCTGAACTGTTTCTGAAGCTGAACCACCCTTCTCCCAGGTGTCAGCTAGAGCAGGTATGCAAGAGAAATGACCATTTCCTGCTTTCTGTGGGTTTGAAACAATTCTTTCATCTGGAGGTGATCTGGTGCCTTTCACTGACGTCTGTATCACCTTAAACAAAAACATGTCCCTTTTAAAGAATAAGCTGTGTGTACAATGTGCTATTCCAGAGAGATGAAATATTAGCATTTGAAAGGACAGATGAGAATGCATATTTTGGAAAGACCTTTGTTCAGAGAATTACTGCTATATTCTATGTGCATATCACCATGGTAATTGAAATATTTGCCACTGATGAGAAGGTATACAGCACAAGCCTTTTCCCATTTTCTGTGATGTGGTTTCTAGCAAAGAGTGCTATTTGTCAGTTTAAAATTTATGGTAGGATATTTAGCAGTTGTACGTACTATCATAGAGATGGATGTGGCTTGAAAGCATGAAACAAAAAGGAACAGGTTATTACATCTTCTTCTTCTTCTTCTTGCAGTTTAATACACTTTCCGTTTCCACTTAAAATGTGAGCCATTCTGGAACTGCTGGAGGAATAAAGCAAACCCAAAGCTGTGCTCTCTGCATGGCTTTATCAATTAGGATGCTGGTACCCTGAAATAGTTTATTCATTTCTTCCCATCATCATTGCTTTCGGGACATTGTTGCGAACAAAACAAGCCTTTCTCTTCCCTGAGGTCATTCCATGCATGTGATCTCAGTGAAGGGTGTAGCAGACACTGAGTACTGTGTGAAGGTTTATGTAAGAGAATTACATGATAAATCTTTTGAGGGCATAGAGGATGTACATTTCCATGGCAGGGATATCCTCAAGGAACCTCATTAACATGACTCACTTAACAGAGGGAAAAAAAACCTCAAATGCTTGAACTACCATGTGTGTAGATCTTTCATTTTAAATAGTATTCTGTAGGAAAAGGTGTAGTATAGATATCATGGTGAGCAATACTTTGTAGTGAACTGCTTGGGATACAAAAGGGATAGTACTCTTTTTTGCTGTTTCATGCTGTGGCTGATTGTCATCTCTAGTTTTCTTTTCCTCAAAGTAAATCCAGCTCTCTAGAAAAATGTCTGGTTCTGTGTTGTCCTCACCATATAAGAGCAGGGGTAACCTCCATACAGAACTCTCTGTGCTTCTGTGCTTTGTTTAAGGCAGATGGAAAGTAGAACACAGTTAAAAGGTAAGGGGTTTCCCACTCAGTGCTCCCTCTTTTATCTCCCTCTTCCATACAGGATGGAGAAGTTTTAGTTCTTGTTATGGTGTTGCACATGGAAGAGATAAGTGCCAATGCCAGGCATTTATTCTTTATGCAACATTTTGGTTACCAAATGACCCTGTGTTTAGTCTTACGTAATGCCTGAGACAAGTTCCCTGGAACACTGAAGTGTTTTGCTGTTGGTAGCTTCTGGGATCAGCTTTCCAGCCAAGTTGCATTTAAAGCATCCTTCAGTGGTTTTCCATGCAGGGAAAGCTAACACACATGTATTAATTTTTGGTGCCTAACACAACCTTTCATTCTAGCCCAGGTACCAGGGTGAGGTTGCTTTCATGTTGATTTTATTAGACTAGTGGCAGACCAAGACACCTTAAGACCTTAAGACCTGTTCTGCTTAGGTGTCAGGTTGAAATGCCCAAACATTTTCACTGGCCTTCAGATGAACCCCACACAGTGAATCTGACCTGGTAGGGACCAGCTCCCTAGCACATGAAGGCAGCTGAGCACCAGTTCCTGAAAATCAGGAGGCAAAGCTCTTTCCTCCAAAAATCATATGAAAAAGCATTAGGCATTATTTTACTCCAGTGTTTGTCCACAGTCTGTATCCTGTTTCCTACTGTGGCATCAGCATAAATCCCTGTCTTCCTTCTCCCTCTGAGCAGTGCTTCACTGTATTCACTGCACTTCATTACCTGAAAGCCGCAGGCTGGTGCAGAGGAGACTTGTGACACTGAGATCAGCTGAAGCCTAATGGAAGAGCAGTCCGCGTGACTGCAACCGCACGGACTTGTCTGGCCGTGCACCTTAGGTAAAGAAAGCCCTGTGTGCTCACTGCTAAGCTTCTTCATCTTTTCCCTCTTTCTTTCTTCTTTTCTTTACCTCATGAAGCTGCTGTTGCGGGTTTTGGCCTCAAAATTTTGTTCCTCAGGATAGAGAGCCGCTGCTTCTGTATCGTCAGGCTGCAGCATGACATGCAGCAGAGACTTCATTATGCATAAGCAGAGCCATCTCTAAGGTAGGCAAACACTCTGTGGCTCTGCAGAACGAAAGGGAAGTGAGAAACTGAATGAACAAAGGTATTATTTGCTGACAATAATTGTTTCCAGTTGCAGCTGATGGCAGGGATTAATCACAGTGTCTTAATACTTTATTTGGGAAGAGGGGAAATATTAGGGGAGGGAAGAACTGAGAAGTGCTCTTCCAAATCTCCCTTGAAAAGTTAGTAATAGCACTCTGGAAACAATGCTTAAGGTTTTGAAACTTGCAGTATGTCTCTCATTGAAGTAGCTTTGAACCCTTATACTCCTTTCTAATTAGTAACAGAGATGCAAATAAACCTAGCTAAAAGGAGGCAGAAAAATGTAGCATACAGTGTAGCATCTGTGTGATGTGGAGGTCTGTATATTAGTAGTTACAACTTCATTTTTTGGCTATCATTAAATCTAGATTAATTGCATTTAATACAATCCCCATTTTAGTGCTCTCACACCGATACTTAACTTCAGCTGGAGCTAGCAGAACTCTAGTCCAGTGCTGTTCTCTACAAGCTCTACCCTTTCCTCATTTAAATACCTCCTAAAGCTGCTGGTTTTTCCACAACACCCACAAGAAACTATTGTTTCCTAGTCTGCCATATATATTTGTTATGGAATGAATCGCTCTCTAGCATGGAGGGAGGGGGACACAGAAACACTTAAATCAGGAGTAATTGTCACTTTCATTTAACCAAGGCCAGTGACAAAACAGTGCAGTAGCTATGCCTGCCACAGCTTACACCTACATTGAGCAAACTTGTGTTTACATCTCATACAATAAGGATAATGCATTTTCAGTCATGGGATATATTCCCAATATTTGCAAAACTTCAGGATTAGGCCTGTGACTGTACACTTTCTAAATAGATTTTCAGCCAAAGCAATTTGCAAATGTTTTTGATCAGGTGTATTCCCGTAGCACCTTTAAAAACTGAAATACTACCAGCTTTAAGGATATTTGCCAGCCTGGTTTTGAAGATCGTTTCTGTTGACCTCCAATGCATTATCTCTCTCTCTTACTCAAATTTCTCACTGGCAGTGTAGCGTCTGAAGAAATCCTGGTTACTCCATTTACTTGCTTCCTCTGGGTTTGTCCTCTTGGCTGCTTTGAAGAGGTGGAGCACAGCAGAGCAAGACCTTCCCCACAGTTACACCTCCCCCTCTTTTCTCAAAGATCACTTTTTTGCAGCATTTAACCTGCACACAGGAAAAGCTCTTGGCTGGCTTTTAGCAGTTAACTGCAGTCAGCTTAACACTTTATGAAATGCAGTTTGCCCTTTCGGGTGCTAGCCAGATTTAACTTGCTTTATCTTCAGAGCACACAAAAAGGGAGAAATGCTTTAATTAGAAGTGGCTTTTTTTTGTTGTAAACTGCTGGTGGGAGCAGGGCAAACCTCCCACCCTTGTCGGGCGGCACAAAATTGGTATCAAACAACAGTTCTGAGGTAAAAAATTACCTGTGCCTGTTTCTAGTAGGATTTGAGGTTGAAATGAGTATCTTGAGAGTTGTCTTTGTGGATGAACACATCTAACCTTAGATTTAATCACAGAGTCATAAGCATAAATGTGGTTATAGCGTGAAGCAATTTTCAGGAGAGGGATGACCCAAAGCTTGCAGACTGCCTTTGTGTGCCATTAAATGCGGCATTCTGCCAGACTGGAAGCTTCTTCTGCCTGGTACTGTCTGGTTTCCCATTATTTTTCCCCTCAGATTTTCTCTCTTTCATTGAAGTGAGTATTCACCTTTGAAAGAAGAAGCCGTGTGGGCTCCATTTGAAACTAAAAAGGGTGCCAAAACTGACATATAAACTCAGTAACACAGGCGCTGCAATTACAGAGATGCCCTTGCAAAACTGAGTGCTCCTGCCTGCTTTTGATGGAGAGCAAGAAGATTTTTTTCACTCTTACTCAACTCAATGGTTTGTCCCGATTTTTCATTAACATGTCTTTGCCTAGCCAACAACTTTCAAATACTTTTCTTTCCCCCATCATTCCTTTTTCTCGATTCTTGTTCCCTGTTCTCCTTTGTCTCTTACTTTCCATAGCACAGGATAAGAAGCCCTCCTCCTGGGTTGTTCACTCTGGTAAGAAGCTACCACACCACAATACAAGTTGAGGTATAAGGTGGACTTCAGCAAAGTCCTCTGCCAGAATTACAATTCAGCTCAGTCCCACCTCTCCAAACTGTGTATCTTAGCATTAAGGTGATTTTCGAGCAACAGGAGCAAAATTGGACCGCAAATAAAAATGATCCAGAGGGCAAGTGTTTGGCCTCACGTATTTGCATTTGCAGGCACATATATTTATAAGTCCTCTTTTGGTTTGTGTTTTGTAGGACGAAGAAGGTCAGCCACTGCTACCGTATCATTTACCGGCACCCGGAGAGGACACTAACTCAGGACGAGGTGCATCGCATCCATCGAGCTATTGAGGAGTCCGCAGTTCGGGAGCTTGGGGTGGAGGGCAGGTTTTAGCAATGATGCTCTGGAGCCCCAAGGACACTTGCTTTTTTCTTTCTTTTGTATTCTTTTTTCTTCTTTTTCTGGGGGATGGATTTAGGTCCCAAGTAGAGAGAGGGGTTTTGCGACTGAATGCAGAAAGCAATTGATAAACGGGCAATGGTAAAACTGGCAGGTAATAAACATTACTACTGAGAAATCATTGACAAAGTGCTGGTGCTTTATTTTAAAAAATGGGGGAACAGCAGTAATGTAAGATTTCCCTCCTGTTACGATAAGAAATACACTGCCTGGTGGTTTTCTGTGTTGTTAATTGGTCCCTGGGTTCCATTAAACTGTAAATACTTGGCATTATTTCTGTGTTGACAGGATCTTCTGTCCATGTAGCAAGTGAAGCAAATCAGAGACACAGATTAGTTCAGGGAACAAAAACCCATCCTGCCCCACCCCACCCCCATCCCTTTTTTTTTTTTTTTTTTAAATAGGAGATGTCAGATTTTGCTTCAAGATACGTTCCAAGAAGTGCTTCTTATGAAGTTTGGCGCTCTTACCTTCAGAGCCCATGGTTGTGGCTTTCATCAGCTACAGAGAAGGAGCCAGTGTGGCTTGGGCCAGGCTTTGCTGTCTAGAAATGCTGGGTCATTGGCAAGTTTTTCCTGTTAGATCCTCTTGCTCCCACAGAGCTGAGCTGAGCTTAGTGAGGTGCTCCAAGCTGTGCCGCCTTCACCAGCGGGGAAGCGCCCTTGTCTCATTTCCCTTTGCATAGACACCAGTGCAAGATAAATCTCCTCCCCTGTCACCATCAAAGTATTGATATTACCTATGGCAGGATGGCAGTAAATAGAAATTCATACCTACAATGCCCTGAAAAGCAGCTGCCTTGATCTCTCACAGTATCTTGTTTTCTAGCAGCAGTGTCTGCTCAGAAATTTGACTTTTAAGGCAGGAAACCAAACTAAGATGGGATCTTCTGCTGTTTGAGGCTACAGTTGCTTTACAGGATGGTTACCTTTTTCATTGCAGGTTATAATAAGTAAATTCTGGCGGTGATATGATGCTAGGGCCTATAGAAATGTTTAAATGATCTGATAAATACTTGATGAGCCATTGCAGATGCTGATAGGGAATATGGGACCTGTTTTGGCTTGTGATGGTATTTCATACAGTCTTGCAGGTCACGTCTGGTTACTGTGCAGGCAACATTCCCTCCTTCAGGGAAGAAGGCGGTAAAAATGCTGCAATAAACAGCATCTCACACTGATTTATACCTTATCAAGAAACATCTGTGCAGCAGGCTTGTACTCAACCATAAGAAGCCAGTTACTATTGCAGATGTGACAGAGGCAGAAAGCTCATTTTAATTTCATTGCTCAACATATTTAGCTGTGTAAACAAATCCTAATCTAAATTGCTGTTGTGTTTCCAAATAACTTGATTATGAAAACAATATGCTAGACTTTCTACAAGGCAAAAAAGAATAGGTGCCATTTAAGCACCAGAAAACCCTATGTGGTTATTTTTAAGTCATCATCTACTAAGATCCATAAGTACAGCCTAGCCTGTTTGATGTTTCTGAGTCTCCTTCATCCTTCACCTTTTAGAAGTCTCAGTGGTGATGTGAGGAGGAGGAGGAGGACTTCCCTGAACTGCACTGAGCAGTGCAGTACTTGTTCCAAGGCAGGGCCTGATTGATGCTGTCACACAGGGCAGCCAATAATGTGGATTTTAATTGATGAAATTGCCTGCAGAGAGCATACCATAACCTGTGTGCTCTATGAAAGAACTAAATCTCTTGGAAAAACAGGAGAACATCTGTGGTGAAGTAGGTCACAAGATTTCCCTTTTAATTTATTAATTATTGAGGTTTCCCTTTTCTACTCTTCTAATCTTTCAGTTCTTTGATTCTGATCAGTCAGTTTTGAGGGCATAGAAATCTGGGGAAAACAAGGAGGGGAAAATTGGAGACTGAGCCTTTTTCACTGCAGCCACAGGACATCATGTCTGGCTTTGCACAGCAGTTTGGGTGTTCTAGGATCAGCCCATATCCATTCACTAACATCAGCTGTGTTTGACTCAATGATTTTAGAGCTCTAAACAATTCTGTGATTCTCTCTGTCTGGACTGCACTCGAGTGAGCACAGGCTGCCTGCAACAGCCAGGTCTTGGTGGAGTAGTGTTATCCTTTGAAATCTGCAAGGTTAATCTTGCAGGGTAATAGGATATGGAAAGGAAATGGAAAGCTTTCCCTGAAGGTGACCTGACACCATGGGATTGTCCTCTGGAGTATATGTTTTCATAGGAGCAACTTTCAGGCAAAACCATGAACCATTAAGATTAAAAAACCAAACAGCCTCTTCAGAAGCAAGCATGATCCTATTATATGAAGGCCTGTAAAATCATATGGGTTGGCTGTGGGCATAATATAAGTACTTGGGTATGTTTAGCTTAGGTAAGCCTTTGTCATATATGTTCTAGGATTAATCTACTCTGAATACATACTGTTCTGGCAAGGATTCACCACAAGTAGCAAAGCAGACCTCAGATCAAAAGGCATCAGTGTTGCACTTTTATGCTCTTGTCCTCTGGAAAATATGATTTTTCCCTTCAAAGCTTGACCTTAATTTTACAGGGAAATTTACTATGGATAGTAGTAAACTCTCAAACCATGTGATCCTTTGTAGGGGCCGACAGAGAGCCCATAAGAACCCCAAGGCTGTAAAAGCCATGATTTATTTTACTGCTGGTCAGAGATGCTGGATGCCAGCAGGACCTCAGAGACTGGACTGATTCTGGGGGAAGTATGACTGAGGAAGGTCTTTGGGACAGTCACTGACCAAGTCTGAAGAAGAAAGCACTGCCCTCAGCTGTCACTTGGCTTTTCTCACGACGTATTTAGCACAAAGGTAGGTGAGCTGGTTTGAATACCAAGAACAATGTCGCTGCCAGGGTAAGATCCCTTGCTGGTCTCTGCTACCCTATAATCTGTCTCATGAGTATCCCCCAACCTTGGATGATCTACAAGTCTACTAAAGGGGGATGAATTCCCAAAAATCAAAGTGATACCATACCATGTTGAAATATTAAGGGGAGCAGCATTTGAGTAATTAATGGGCATGCTGACTGACAATACACAATACACTGCTTCTTGTTTTTATCAGCTGCTTGTGTATGTTTTCGTGTGCCTCTGGGTTTTATATCAGCGTCCTTTAATAAAAGAGGAAAAAGTCAATTGTAGCAAAAGAAGCTACAAGAGAAGCTACAAAAGAAGCTGGCTGAGTGTCTGTGTGACTGAGCAGTATGTACTGTTTGAATGTTCTGAGTGTTGGTTTTGTTTCTAGTTGGCATTGGTTTTCAAGCTAACTGTGATTCCTGAAAGACTAAAGATTTAATTTTAACACCCAGTTTGGGATCTTCCCAGTAAATGGCAGCAGATTTATGGTGCACTAAGTCTTACCTGGTTCTGATGTTCTTGTTAAAGGTGCTGCAATGGAAAGGTGGTGTGATCTAGATAGGCAGGAAATGGCTCTGAGAAAAGATCCTTGAGACTGCAGTCACCTCTGCCATGGTATTACCAGGCATGATTAAACAGTTGCACCCATCTGAAGTCAGTTTTCTACTGGCAATCCAAACTAAATTAGTAAACCACTGGTGGTCATTATTGTCCTTCCATTGAGAGTGTTACTGCTGCCCCTTCTGTAGCTAGTGTCTTTACTGCAGCACTGATTTATTGCCTTCTTACTCTGCACCTGTAATTGAGCTTCTCAACTACTGACATATTGGTCTCAGCCCTTGAATAATTTCATGTAGGGAATAGCTTTAAAAAAAAAAAAAAAAAAAAAAAAAAAAAAAAAAAAAAAAAAAAAAAGTTGTGGTCTTTTTGTGTGTTTGGTAGTTTTTATCTGCAGTGATTGGTGCATTTTAACTGTCCCAGGAAATCTCACAGTCAAGACAGGACTCTTTGATGGCTCATTGAAATAAACACAGGGAATCTTGCCCTGAAAAGCAGAATTATGTCAGTCTCATTGAGTTCATATTTGGGCAAAACTAAAGAACTGGTCTTCATTATGGGGTGACTGAAGGTTGACTGGTGCTCATTAGTTAAGCCAGGGTCAGAAAGTGCTCTGTGTTGCCACCACCACCTCAAACATACAGAGAAGCAGTTTTATGCACAAGGACATTCTGTCAGATTCAGTGTGAGCATATAAAATGATTGTGCTGGGTATTTCAGCTTGCTAGTTGGTGAACTATCTGCATCTGAATTATCATCTGGGAGAGAAAATGGATTTTTACTTCAGCTCTGAAATAAGTAGCCATATTTTTAAAGTTCAGCGCTCTCTTCAGCTACTGTCTGCCATGTGTCTTTGCTTAGATTATGGCTGTTTCTGTAAAACAGAATTGCTTTCTGTGTAGAACAGGCCATATTGGCTAATTACACATATCCTGATCGAATTTTAAGATACATGAGCATTGTCTCTGAAGGGCCACCAAAACTGAGGCAGTCTTGTGATGACCTTGAACAAATTTGTAGAGGACACAAGAAACCAGTCATTGGTACTTGCTACCTGCTTTTAAATGTTGGTACAATCGCATAAGAACTTTAAGCTGAGTATCTCAGAGAAGACAACTGCAGTTCAACACAGAGCATGGACATATGCTGGGTGAAGGCACTGACTTCTCCAGAATGTGTTGTATAAGGTTTGATCATCATTAACATCTGATGCACTCAAATGTTTGGCAGTTTTCGTGCTTTTGTGCTTTTGTCAGATGGCCTCTGTTATTCTGTTCGTGCCCACTGTTAACTAAATGGAGTCTGGTTTAGTCTGCCTTTTTTACTTGGACTTCCGACATGACCTTTCTTTCTCCTTTCAGTTTTGTTTACTGTCTCATACAGTTCTTGCTGTTAAAATTTGGTATAACTTTGGTGTAAAAACAGTGCCTGGCTGCAGACAGGGAGATTTATCATGCCACAGCCTAAAGCCCGTGCTCCCGCGCCACATTATTGCAGGGTCTCTCTGTGCTCACCCTCTGGATGCAGGTGATTAACACGTGGTCCAGGGAATTGCGCCTCTGCCTGCTCAGTAATTTGCTGGGCAGCGCTGCAGTCATCCGGAGCAGCTGCCACTTAAATGGGCAGTAGATTGTTCTCTTTTTATTTTAGTGCCTGCAGCTTTGCCGTGTGCCACAGCCAGACGCGCTGGGTTGGTGTTTGCTGCAGCAAAGCATCAATTTGCTGCATCTCACAATGTGCTGCCTGTGCAGCCAGTTTTCAGCAGAGGCCCTGCGGGCGTGTAAATGGTTCTTCCCATCTCCAGCCACAGATGGGAGGCACATCACAGCCAGGGGTCAGGACTAGAAACGTCATAGACCCCAACAGGTATGATTAACTGCTTGTGGGATTTCAACAATATCTGTACAGGATGAGAAGTCCAAACTTGAGGTATCTGTCCAAATGTTTAGTCCCTTGAAATATTTTGTAACGCAGCATTCGGTGGCCGTGGTGACACTGGTGTCATTCTGGGGGGGCAGCGGGTTTTGGGAGTGATGATAAGGTAGCTGAGAAGCAAGGCACTCATGCCCTGGGCTCAAAGTGCTGAACTATCTTCCCCACCACCACGCTCCAGGGAGATAGGGTTGTGATTTTGGCTGCCTGCCTTTGCATAGGCACATAGTAAATAATTAACATGCACAGCCAGGCTTTTTGGTCATCAGTTATTGCTGTAACTGATGATTAATTCAAGGAATTATTGATTCTCATGCCAAACCTTTACTCATGGGTGGGAGAGAAACTAATAATCATTCCCAGGATCATTATTGACTGATCACAGTATTGGAAGTGAGTAAAACCTGTGGGAATGGAAGTGTAGGTCCATAGGCTTGTTTGTGTCTTCCAGATCATGAGGGGAGTAATTGACAAACTCAAGTCTAACTCGTACCCGCACCAAGGCCCCTCTTGTTGGGTGTTCCCATACTTGGTGGTGCTTTCAGGAGGAACAGGGCCATCTGGGATCACCAGAGAGCTCTCCAGAGAGCTCAGTGTCCACAGGAAGCTCTTGCCTGGACACTGGAGACTGAGCACACATTGTGCTTTGCACTGCAACACGGTTGGAGGCCGATTGCCTTAAAACTCTTGTCCTATGCTCACAGTACACTTAAGATTACCTCTCTGGGCCCTGCCTGAAACACTTCCTTTCTTTGGCAATCTCCTAAATTCTAGTTAATCTCCTTCCCATGACTCCAGACCTCAGCCCTTCTCCCCTTTCTACCACCATGCCCCAGTCACTGCGTGCTGCCTTGCCAGGAGCTTGTTCAGGTTTTCACGCTGGGGCCAAGAAAAACAGATCGATGCTCCCCAAGTATGTGTCTTAATGCTTGGGTGTCTCCTCTCAGCTGCTGTTTTTCCCAAAGTTTGCCAGAACATCATGTCTCAGAGACCCTCACTTGAAGTCCAACATGGATGTGTTTGGATTCAAAAGTCTGTGAAGGTCACTGGCAGTGGAAGCCTGAACACCCATCTCCATTGCACACAGCCTTGCTTCCTTAAGCAAGGAGACAGAGAAATAGCAGGCCTGCAAGGAAGGCATAATTAGGTGTATCCTGACTGAAAATTCAGGTGCATTAGTAAGAACACGATGCCCAGCATGGTCTCTTGCATATGCATCCAGAAAGTGATTACAAATATATTTTGATAAATAATAACATCAGCCTTCACTGTGTGTTTACAAGCTGTTGTTGTTGTACTGTACAGCCTGCATCATCACCATTTTCCTTTCCACTTGTTAGAAACAGAAAAATTTGAATTTGATTAAGAATTAAATTACTTCCTGATGTTCCTGGTCTTGCAGCATTACTTCTTATGTTTGAACAAGGGGGTCAGGCCAGCTTTGCTAAGAAGATTTTCAGTACTTCACCAAATTATGTTATTTGTATGTCACACACCTATGAAATCAGAGTGGGTTATGTGAGTTTCATTTCTGTGCTGTGGATACACAAGCCGGGTTGTTGTTCCCTATGTTCTGTCTGATTAGAGACTTTTCTCTCTGCTGCTGTTCCCCGATACACAGAAATCACCTTTTTCCTAGAAAAATTCAATACTTTCTGGTGCCTCCTGTTGTCAGAGAGCCAACACTCTTCTGAGCAGTTTCCCTTCAAAGATCAATCAAATTTTGGGCAGAGAACTCCCTTTCCCACTTGAGACTTTTTTTTCAGCCTGAAAGACTTTCTGGCATCTGTTTTAGACTCCTGTGCAACACCTGCTGCTGGTGACAATACAGATCTTTTTCTGCCTCCAGGGAAGAAAGGTGACTCAATAGAAAGGCCATCTTTATAAAAGACATTTGAACTACTTAAATGTCCTGCCATAATGACCAAAAAAAAAATTATGCACGGAAGGCAGTTCTGGTCTTTCCTAGAGAGCAGGTTTGTGCATTTCCACATCAGTACAGCTTGTGAGGCTCCAAGATTGGACAGCTTTTCCACTGAAGGCTCTTTTATTCATGTTTGGAAAATTGCTTGGTAGTTTTATGGCTTCCTTTCTGATTGGACACAAATCTGGAGTCACTGGCTGTGCCTTCTCTGCTTGTTCCCTAACACCTTCTGTGTCTGGTGCTCTGGCTCTACATAGGATGGAGCAAAGTGGGGAAAGTGGCTCTTAACTTACAGGGTCTGTTGATTGCTGTCGCGTTCTCTGGGAAAGACAGCTGGAAGAGTGCTTCTCCTGGCACTGCTGTTCCAGTGGAGACATAGTTAACAGGAAGAAAAGTAGAGGCATTTCCTATAGGGAAGTAGATGTGAGATGATCCATGTGGGACAGCTGGCCTTGCATTCAGGCAGCAGCTCTTCTATTCTGCCATGGAAAAGGTGATATTTTTAGTGTAGATGCAGATGGCATCATACATGACCATCTCCACCTGGAAGCCATCTCTGCAGTCCAGATGTTGAGCTAAGCACTGGGATCATCGTGGGAGGCCACGGTGATCCCAGAGGCTTTCCTACACTGTCCATTGAGTAATTTTGTATGTAAAACCAGAGCACCATGTATGGGGCTCTGTCCAGAAAGCTGTCTGGAAAAGCACACCCTTTAAATGGGGTAGAGTAGGCTTGTTATTAAATCCTCCCACTCAGTGGCAGACCTTAAAAGGAGCGACCAATCTCTCCCTAAATGGGGGGCTTTTTCTTAATAATGACTTTAACCCTCAGCTTTCCTACAAGATCTTACGGACCTTGAAACATTTTTCCAACGAAGGTCACTCAATACACCTTTATCAGACACATGAACTGAAGGCTGGAGAGACTGAAGGGTTTGCCTTGTCTCAGATTTTTGATGCAGTACCTGAGTCCCACTCTGTAGGTGCCCTCAGGAATGAGGGAAGAGAAGACCTCAGTGCTTTGCCTGATCTTTACATCACTGGATTAGGATTAGGCCCCATTTCTCTGCTTCTCTGCATTGCAGTGGCATTTAATGCATTACACTGGAAGTTTTCTCCACCAAAATCCAGCCAGGATTGTTACAGTGATTGAGAGACAAAAAATGAAAGAAGTAAACCATGAGGCAACAAGGGTCACCAGGCATCTAATTTTCTCAGAACTTTTTTCTTTTCAAAGCACATGTTGAGTGAGGCTGAGGAAGCAATTGGCAGCACATTCACAGCACCTTGGTCCTCTGTGTATGTGTCTTCTGCAAGTCTGCTCTGTGTACTGAAATTGTGTCAGGAGCTACACAGTTTCTGCTTGGGGCTTTAGCACGCCTGGTCTGCCAGAAGATTTCATTTTACCTGTCAAGAGCTCTTGGGCACCTTGGATCTGCTGTAAGGAAGGGGATGAAGTGCTTAGTGGTAAGGCTTAGCCCTGCAGGGCATCTCTCTGGACGTGCGAGTGCAGAGAATAGCGGTGCTCCTCCTGCTTCCTCTGGTCCTTGCCTGCACCAAGGCCAGTGCACACCCCCAGTGCTTGCATCGGGGTGCCACGAGAGCTGAGATTCACGTGGTGGTGTCTGAAACACGCATCCTCTCGTGAAAGGCTGGCAAGTGTATGTGAAAGCATTTCATCAAGTTATCAAATAACATTTTGTTCTTGTCTCCATACGATGAGCACAGCTTGGCAGTCCAGGCTCTTTCATACAAGAATATAGATGCATGAGCTCTCAATGCGTTATTTTTCTTGCATTGATTTATTCTGTTTCCCCTTGTGCCCACGTGAACTTTTGTCATTCATGTCCTGTAGTAAGAAGCTGAGTTTAGCTAAGCTGTGTTAAAAAGGACATATGCTTTGGGTCGGTTTGAACCTGCCATCTAGCTTTGCCTTGTGTCCCACATCCCAAAATATCCAGCACAGTCAACACCAGGCCCCCGGTAAGCAGAGAGGTACTGACAAATCTGGGAAGTTTTTGGAGGAGATGACAGAGTTGATCAGGAGTGGTGAAAGCACAGGTAGATGAGTTCAAATACAAAGTGATGCAGAGCCCAGCTCGGGAATGACTAACAAATGTGTGGTTTGTGAGACATGTAGCGCTCTGATGAGCATGAATGCCCTCCCACTCTCCCGAGCGTGAGAGCGGAATTCTTGGTGTGACACGCAGGGATATAGCAAGGGCTAATAGTGTGACAGTCAGACTGAAAGTAAGGTAAAATTTCCTGACAGTGAGAGGTATTTTGCTGTGAAACAGCCTCCCAAGGGAAAGGGCAGGAGCCCAACTGCTTTGTCTTTTTTAAAGCCAAACTGGACAAAGCATTAGGAAAGGTAATTCAAGGAGCAAGTGTAAATTGCCTGGAGGACGGAGTGGTGGTGTAATAGATTCTTTCCATTTCTAGCTTCTAGGATATAATCCTCTCTGTAATGAATTTTTGACTGGTTTTAAGCTTAGGGGGTAACAGGGAGATAAAAATGAGAAAAAAAATTAACAATAAGAACAAAAAAAAAAACCTGTAGAGTTTGTCTAATAGTCATGGAAAGTGCCAGATTGAGAGTACCTGAGGCCAATGGCACTATTCAAAAACAGCATTGCAAACAGGAAAGTGAAAGTTGTTACATAGGTAATGATTTTGGTAATAACATATTTTCAAAGAGTCCTGGCAGTCCCAAGTATCCAAGAACACATCTCAGATTTGGGGGTGATTCATGTCATGGGAAATTGCTGTAGCTGACACTGAAATGGAGCAACCATTCCACTGAAACAACCTGTTTTAATGGCAGCAGTTTAAGATGGGGAATAAAGTATAACTTCTGTAACTGAAACTGTAGAAGAATTGTCTTGGTTTGGTAAAATTTCATTAATTGACCTAATGTTTCTACTAATTATCTAATGATAATACTAATTATCTAGGCAGGAATTTCTTTTGCAACTGACTTTCCCCATGTATTTTCTTTTAAAGCAGCAGTATCTGGAAATTTTGCTGGGGCTTCCCTGGTTCCTTTTGGGTGGGCAGGGAGAAGTCTGCTGAACTAGCATGACTCTGAGCTGGGACACATTGGACTGCCTTCCTTGTGTAGTTTTTATCTCCCTCTTGAGAGTCCTGACTTCAGCCTCTGAATTCCTGGAGAACAAGGGCAATCTAGTTTCTTTTAGCAAGGACATGAAGGGAGCCCTTTTGAAAAAATAAGAAAATGCAAAACAGTATAGTTTTTGTATGGAACCAGAACAGGCAGACTGGAAAAGCTGAATATATAATATTAACTCGTTTTAATATTGTGATTTTAAACTGAAATGTTGGTTATCATTCATATAGAGAACAACAATTTTTCCTTTTTTTTTTTTTTTTTAAATAAGCTGTCACAAATCTGAAATAAGGTGGCCAAGGTACAGATGTTCTGCATTGTTTATCATTCATGAAATTAGACTTTCTTAGACGACATCCTTGAGGAGTCATCTCAGTTGATAGAGGAAGGAAATGAGCCAGGCGCGAACTTGCATGTTGAACATGTCATCCTTCTGGAGCCATGGAACTGACTCACATGGCATTAAAAATTGTTTGTTCTCATTTACACGATCTGCAAGACTGTGTTTAATGTAATATTTTTTTTCTGCACAATTAATCAAATGCTATCCATTCGTTAATGAAGGTGGAAAAAATTCCTGTATAAAATTCCACTGACTACTGAGTAGCTCAGGTACTGCACTGTTTGGCTACTTCTGTATTTTAGACAGATTTACCAGTGTTTAAGATTTTTGTTCAATAGTCACTACAGATGAAGTTCTTTTGGCTGTTAGCTAGTCACGCAAAAATCAGGGTGTTTTTTTTGTTGTTTTTTTTTTTTTTTTTTTTTTTTTTTAATGTTTATATTCTTCATCGTGGTTGTTTGGAGCTAGAGTTTTCACTTTATCTATCTGAAATTGTAGTGTTTCATCAAAAAACACCATAAATTCAGGCCTGAGACAAAATCCTGCTGCTCTCCTCCTTCCAAAATAGCAGAACAAAGAAAACACTTATTTATAAACAACTGATGTGACAGTCTTCAGCTTTACAGCTGTTGCCTAAAGAGACTACCTGGACCAGAGCCTGGACAGAGTTAAAGGAATAAAGTAGGCATTTATTAAAAGGCTTTCCTTTTCAAAGGGTTCCTCTTGGGTGGTACAAGAGCCTGGCCATGGCTCTACCCAAGATGGACCCAAGATGGACCCCAAGTCACGAGTTTTATAAACTTTTATAAGTTTTGGTCCATTTACATATTGGGGTTAATTGTCCAGTTACAGCTTCAGGTTATGAAGTCCCATCCTCCCAGACTGCTCTCTCAATTTGCTGTTGTTTGTACTTCTTGGGCCTGAAGCTGTCACGGTGTCCTTGGTTCTTGAGCTGGAAAAGGATTGCTTTGTCTCACTAAACTGTAGAGAACTTGCAACACTTCGTATGAAGTTCAGAGTCACACACTAAGGCAAATATGAAAGCTAAAACTTAAGGCATAACAGCTACTGTAGACCTTTATGATCTGGGTTTCCCAGCGCTTTTCAGGTTCACAGTGCAATGGCAGCTGAAAAAATGATTGCACCAGCAGCTTCCACCATTTGGGCTGCCAAAATTGCAACATTCCTCTGAAGTGGCTCTTTTTTTTTCTTTTTTTCTTTTTTTTTTTTTTCCTGAATCTTCTTATGTAAATTTTTTCTGACTAAAACATTTCAACTAGTCCCAGGTCTTAGACTGTAGGTTAGTATTTGGTTTTCAGTAGGATGTTTGTTTCTCAACATCTTTGTTTTTTGAAAGAATGACTTCTATTCCTTTTCCACTTAAGCACCTTAGAAATTCTACCTTTCTTAGTAATGCCATAGAAAATCTCTCAAACTCTGTGTGGATCAGCTTCTGTTACCTGATGCAACTCTCAGTCTGGGTACACCTCTTGCTTTAGGAAAAGAATGGTTTCTGGCAAGAGGCTGTCGATCCCGTCCCTTTGTTTGCTTTTTGGCTGCTGGTATGAGGAGGCTGGAAAAGGATGGAAAAGGACATCATCTGGGATCTCGCAGAAAAACCATGGCATGGATGAATCAGGGAACATTGCTTCCTACTTAAATGCTAGATTCCAATTATATAGAGATGGGATATAATTCCAAAATCCAGGCACAGAACAGAGGACAGATGTTGACTGGTCAGGAAGGTATAAATACTGTAATAAATTGTGTGATTGACTGAAAAGGGAGTTGGGAATCTCCTTTTTATTTCCTGCAGTGGCACTGACCAGAGAGATGTGAAGAATTCACGTCCCCTCAGTTCTCCAGCCTGTAAAGTGGGAATGATAATGCCAGTTTTCCTTTGCAGTTTTGAGACTTCCAGGGGTAGCACTGCATAGTCCACTTCATTAGGGTGGATATTTAACATGACAATGTTTGTGCTGACATCATGGCACATCCCAGGCATGCAGGGCCATCCACAGCACCTGATGTGGTATGATGGGAAAGGCTACTCTGAAACCATCCCTGAACTTCAGCTGGTTGCCATGGTGACAGAACCGCTTAGCGCGGCTAGGCAGGGGGAGAGTGATGTATTCCGTAAGGGATAACTCACAGCATCAAGGCTGCACTTGGAAATATCTCTGGTTTTCTTGGTCTGGGCTTGCAGGAGACATTGCTGAGCTCTGGGGTTTCCTCTTCTCCAGCTCATCTACAATGAACAATATGGGCCAAAACGTGAAGAACCACGGTGGAGAGAGAGCTTCAGGGTAGCTTTCCCTTGGCCTTTTGGTGATGGGGTGGGTGGGAGAGGAATCTGCATCTCTGAAACCCTTCTGCAAGCACTTGGTGTTGAAAGCTGGTAAATACCATCTGCTGGCCTGCTTTCCACTCAGCATTTCATATGTGCTGCTGCCAGGTACTCCTTTAGTCCCCGGGTCAGTGACATTCCTAGCACAAGGACTTTCCCTCCAGCCAGCCCCAGAGGCACCAGTCACCCTCAGAGCCTAGAGCAGGAGCAGGGAAGGATACCCTCATCATTCTGGCTGTGTGACTGGGATCTTGAGTGCACTGAGTGGTCTGCCGGCAGCGAGAGAGCTGGTGGGAGGCAGGTGCTAAAAATTGCCTCAAGGGAAATGGGAAGGTGTCAGAAAGGTCATTTTGGGAATGGGGAAAGGACCAGGGGGTTAGAGGGTGACATGTTAAGTGATAGGAACTTCCTTGCTCTCCGCTGGTAGTATTTTAGAGTTTGGAGGGAAAACTGGCAAGAACTTTCCTCCTGATGAAGCAACGTACAAATGGACATGGTTGCAGGGTAGGGATCATAGATTTTATAAAGGAAATCATGAAAAGTGCCTTGTGAGCCACACTGGTGAAAATATGACTGAGTTTCTGAAGATGAGAGGAAACAGACAGGGGCCTAGGAAATGTCTTTAAAAGCTAGGGAAAGCATAGGGAAACTTAAAAGAAGAACAAGATAAATTGGCAATTGCATATAAGCCCACGCAGGCACTTACTCTCTTGCTTTCTCTCTCACACCCACACACTCAAGCACATCTTTCTGTCCGAAATAGTAGGGAAAAGATATCATAGCCTTAATTGTCAAGAGTAATTTTTCTTCACGTGTCACTAACAACAAATTCTCAGAGCAAGGAAATAGATACTTCGCAAAACTCATCTGCCTGCTTCTTTTCCTTTCTAAACCTGAACAAAACAAGGAAGAAATCCCCTGTGAACTGCAGAGTTGAAGAGCTACATGTTGACAGCTCTTGGATGGCTGAAGGCCAAACACAAGTATTCGTATGCCAGTAATACCACGGGAGGCAGCCAGGTGATTGCGTGGGGAACCAGGGCTGACTTTTCCTCACAGGAATGGCTTTGCATTTGGGGTTGTCAGGGAACGTGGCTGCAGCTCCTCTGAGCTTTCACTCGGAAAATGCTTGGCAAACTGGGGGGGGTTTCCCGCCCCTCATGTCCAGCTTTGCTGAAAAATCACCAGCTGCCTGCTCTTGCTTGGGATTGGGATGCCCCTCAAGATGAAGCCTTCTGGTTGCGCAGGCTGCACAGGGGTTTTACGCAGCAGGATGAAGATGTATGGTTGCCAGCTGGGTTTAAACTTGTGCCAGCCCTCTAGGCTGCCCAGAAGGACTGAGCTCTGGCTGTCTCTGGGGAGACAGGGCCGTCACATGCTCAGACAAAGTTGGCGTCATCTGCCTGGGTTACAGGAACAAAAGCTTGAGCCCACCCTAAGCATGCTTGGACTCTGCCTTTCCAGGGATGATCTTTTAACAGGGATCCACACAGAGGAGACACTTGGAGATTCACACAGAGGACAGAAAGCAATTTGCATCTTTGTCCTGTATTTAACTAACACTGTAAACTTCCGAGTATTGGCATAGGCCCTCTTGGCTTTGACTGGTGTTTGTCTGTCTGCATGAGACTCTCCATCCCAGCACACGCTGAGTGAAAGGCTCCACCAGATCATTTAGAAATTAGGTTTGTTCATCCGAGTTATGTCCGATGCGGAGAGGAAAAAAAATCCCTGGGCTGATGTGGATTCTATATATTCATTCATGATTGATGGTTGGGAAATTATAGTATGGAAGAGAAGATTAATATGGCTCCTGGCAAGGAATGGGAATTGTAAAATCAGATTTAATTTTTAATTTTTTTTTAAAGTCTTTTTTTAATTGTATTGTTTTTATTTTATTTTGCAGAATGTAAATAATAACAAAGAATCCCTCAATCCACTTCCAGTGTTCTCTTCTTGCTACATGGAACTGCCAAATCTGAATTGGAAATATGCAGAAAAAATGTAGGGCTTTTTTATGATGCTTGGAAGAAAACGGATTTGCAGAGCTTCTCTCTTTAAACGTGTCAACATAAATGACATCCTAGCAGGTCTTGCAGATTGCATGGCATAGGAAAATAACTGCTATTTATTGCATGGGCTGTGCAATTTTTTACCTAGCTATTTCTGCCACATGCAGAATAGATGAAACAAATTTTCCTCGCACATTTATATATACACTTATACATTTATATAGTGCCTGTCAAGAGTTGCATGCCGTGGTCTCCACTAATGCTCTTTTGTGCCATGATTCCTTATCCAGGATTTAACCCCTCCCAGAGGAAAACTACATCCCATCTGTGATACCTATTACAAAACAAGCCAGATTCTGTGCAGTGTTCTGTCTAACAGGTTACAAACGGCATTTTCCTTTCCTTTGGCCTCCCTAGGCTCCTCTGGAAAGGCAATCTAAGGGAAGTCTATCACAGAGTTACAGGAGAGACACCTTGCAATTGACTCTCAGGTCTCTTAGTCTTTCACCACCAGCTTGTTTCAAAGCGATAGGAACATAAAAGAGAAAAGCATTTAAAAAGAGAAGCCAAGTAAGCCAAGTGAGGCTCAACAAGGAAAATCCAGCTCCTTCTGCATGGATATCAGTAAAAGCTATGTATGTAAGCACATCAGAGTTAATCTGTTTGAGGCTTTTGACACTAAGGAAAAATAATTAAGCCATTTCTCTGTTACTTCCTTCTTGCTATGTGTATGACCAAGCTGCCTGCCCGCTGGCTTTGGATGTTCCCTAGTAGTATGTTAGGAGGGGAATGTCACTTCTGTTCCTCACAGCTGTCATCAGAGAGACAGTGCATGTGTCTGAAGGTACCCCTGGAATCTGCTGAATCAGACTCCGAGTTTCCTGCTACAGCAACGTTTTACAATTCTGCTCTCCCTCGCTGACCTACATATCTCCCTTTTCTGAAACATACAAATTACATCTGTGATGCAAACATTGCGCCTGCGTGTGTCTGCACGCGATTTATTCAGGCAGAGCTTTTACCGCTCGCTTATTTTCCAGAGTAAGAAAAATGAAGGTCTCTGTGCTTAGCCTGCGATGACAGTTTTGCAGCAGGAGAACACTGAACAAGAAAAATGAAGACTGCAGGAGTGGAAGGAGGAAATGAAAGTTGCTCTACCGACAGGGCAACATGAATTCAGCAATGGGTGGATTAGTCTGAGTGTTATCAGTGATGATGAAACACAGCAGACTGTGGTAATGAAATATTTATGAATGGGGAAATGATACTGCATTCTGCAGTGCAGCACAGGGAAAAGTGAAATTTCAAGAATACTGTAATAGCAAAGCCCTCCATTAATTATCGAAAGCAAGCTGTAATGCCAGTTACTATGACAACAGGGTCCCTGATGTATTTTATCGGGCGGGGGGGGGGGGGGGGGAGGGGAGAGAGGTGGGAGAAAGAGGGGGCTGCTTCTGTTTACTGGAGTGCATTGTATTTCTTTTTCTGCTGTTGTTGTCAATTAGGACTAGCCCAGCCCGTGACTCTGCAGTTAATTTCAATGATAAAATTATAAAGTCATTATTGGCTAAAATACAGGGTAAACCTTTAATAACTGGTACTGGTCTTTTTACTCTTTCCATAGTAAGAGACATACTATCGTAATTATTAATATTCTTATATAATATTAATGTATGATAATGTAATAATAAAAAGTTGAATGATACTAGAAGTATGATTAATAATAATAATTTTGACTGTGTTAGGCTTCCACTCACAGAGCTTTTTAGAAGCAGTGATTAATTAAAGTGTCAATATTGGCATACTAAATCCACCACAGCATTTCCAGATGGGGCAAGGGAATGTACGACCTCTGCCCACTTATTTTTAATTACTACTTATTTGATTTCTTAAACCCATGACTATCTTTGAGATTTTCACTTATCCTCAGCACAGACAAGTTTTTTTCCTTCCCCTACCTCTACCGAGTAGGAAAAAAGCAAGGTATAGACCATGACGAGCAAGGACATCGGCTGAAACACGTCTGAGGACCCTGTCAATGTATCCCATTAAAGCAGCACATTTGTGAACAATATTGGTATAGTTACTAAATGGAATAGGCAGAGGGGTGCCCTCCAACACCTCTGCTCTGATGACTGTGGGTGCTGGGGGTGGATGGGGACAATGGGCCACAGATGGTGGCCAGGTTGTCTGGCTCTCACTGGGCAGCCCTTGCTGCTGTGGCTGTAAGAGGCAGAGCACTCCTGCGTGGAGCATTGCTCCGGGTCAGTCAGACATTGCTTGCATTTTCATCTTCTCGTTTTGGGCTTTGCAGAGCATTTCATCAATGTCGTTAAAGGGCCCTACAGATTATCTTCGTGCAGCTCCTTTCCAGTGGGCAAAGAGTGCTTCAGATCCATTAGATGCCTGGCCCAAAGTGATTTAGGTTACCAGTAGCAGAGAGAACACCAGCAGAGAAAAGAACACTCTTATTTTCAGCTTCAGGACCTTCCACAGCATGGAAAAACTCCTGATATTCAGCTCTTCTAGAAGAGAAAGCATTGCAAAGGCAGCAAGGGGAAATGGTTGGAAACTTGCAGCGTGAGGGCTCTCTTGCAAGTAGCCAGGTGCAGTATTACATGGTGCACATTTCCTGGCGCACATTTCCTGATCTTACATGACAAAACAAGCCCAAGACAGGCGTCTTAGCCTTGTGCACCTGACTTGGGGCAAATGTGACTGGATGAACAGCAAGTTAAATGTGGTTGCAGCAACAGGATTTCTGCATCACCACTTAATAGGAAGCGCCATGAAGGTTGTAATTTCTTATGTGTGGGTGTATGCGCAGGCACATGTGTGCATGAGCTCACACATCCATAAAGATAGGTTTTATACACATAGAATGCAATGGATTGTGCACTGCGTGAAACATTGGCTCAGAGAGGAAGGATTTTGCCTGATTTTGTTCATGTTGAGCTTGTATGAATATAGAGGAGAAATCCATTTATTATTTGTTCATTGCTGTTTGTTATTCATTAATTACTGACCGATCCCCTGCTTGCAGTTCAGAGCCCTCAGCTCCTCTTTGCTTGGGTGCTTTATTGCCATCCTGATTTCTGCTTGCAGAAATTACCTGCCTTGACGTGGCTCAAGACATGAGCTGGGAATACTCCATGCCCTGTAGTGGCCTGTATTCCCTTTTTTTAAAAAAAAAGCCCAAACCCACAAACCAAAACACAGCACTGTGAGAATGATGTGCACACTGTGAGCCATAAACAATGGAGTAACGGAATCCAGGCGATGAACAGCTTCGGGAAGCCAGCAGGGACAAGCAAGGGCTCCATTTTCACTGTGATGAGAACTGCCTCAGAGGACCAATATGGATGTGAGCTTTCCTTTCCTTGGCTCCAAGGCTAGAGGAATCCAATAAATATCTCAGACTACAACTCACTTACTTACAAACAATGTGGGGAAGGACAAGCCTGTGAGGTATGGGAAAGGAAAGCAGGTCGTATTGGTTTAACAGTTTCAGAAACTTGACAGGGAGGAAAAGGTTCTGGTAACTCTTTGCTTAGTGTGGAAAAGGCAACAAGTAGCCGTGGGCAGGGGAAATGTAATAATATTCCTCAAACACAATATCTGCCAGAGACAGGTCTGATGTATTAATCCTGCTCCAGCACGTAGGAATGGCTGGGCATTCCCCGCAGCTCTCCCCCACATCATGAGCTCTGCGTTTAGATCCCCTGCAAAAGGATGGCTGTTTGAAAGGAACATGGACGGACTTCAGAGGCACACAGTGCCAGCATTCAGAGCCATGTGTTTTGGGACAGAGGGTGGGGAGGGCCTTGCATGCTGCGGGAAAATCCTTAGTCCCAGGATTAATTTTACTGTAGAGAAAATAATGCCTCAAATAACTCCCATGGCTACCTAGAAGGCACTACTTCCACCTTTGTGCATTTGATTATGTCTGTGGGCCCACAGTGGAAAAAAGCTGAGCTGAGATATTCCCTTTCCTCTTCTAAATGGTTATTGGTTGTCAATCTTGAGAGTGTGCTCATGCACGTGTGTGTGCTTGCATGTGTGTGTAGTTCATTAATTGTCACGTGTAACTCAGGTCATCAGGTCACCAGGGGGTGCAGGACATTTGCAGGAGTAATCCAGTGGCCAGGTAAACTCTGTCTTCTCTGGGATGGAAGGTATTATTAGCAGATTTGTACATATCTGTGTGGAAAAGACAAACTTTGTCCCTAAGATGCATCAGCCATCTGAGGTAAACCTTACCTGGCCCTCAGGGTTTGCTTGTTCCAGCTGCTGCCAGCTACAGTAAAAATTACCCCATCTACACAAGGATTAACCCATGAGCCAATCTGTGTCAAAAGGCATCCTTGTTGTCTCAAAGAGGACAGAGTTGAAAGCCACCACGCTGCAAAGATTTGCACTAAACCTTGGGGTCAGTCTAAAATAAATGTCAAATGTCTATAACACAAACATTTAGAAAGAGCACAGACTAGTGCTCTTTATGGACATTTTATCCTGTTGAAGTGAGAGCCCTGTCACCAAGCTTGGGAAAGCAACCTCTGAACAGCACTGGGAAAAGCAGGATATGAGCCTCAGCAAGTGAAGGAACTGTGCCTGCGCCTGCCCAGTGTGTAGGAGGAGGGAGGGAAATCAGAAGGGGGATTAGTTTCTGGTTGCTTCTGCTTCTGACAGCCCTTAAGGTGCTAGGGAGAAAAGAAAAAAAAAAAATCATCCTTGCATTAGACATGTTTGCATCACTCCATAAATAATGAATTTCAGCAGTCAGATGGAGCAGGGACTTCTCTCAGAGGCGTGAAAGCCATAAGGGAGGAATTCCGGGGTGGGATGCCCTAAGTTGCCTTGGTCGCCTTTCTCCCCCAAACTCCAGGCCCTTGCTGCAGTTCAGCACACGCAGGGGCCAGCCCTGCCCGAGCCGGCAGCAGGAGCCTGGTGTGCACTAAACCAGCCAGAGGAGAAGCCCCCTTCATCACCTGATGAGTTTTATGTTCCGGCTTTGGCTGTTTATTCTTTCTAGCGCTATTCTGTTTGGTCGCTGCAGGGACTGCTAAGAGACACAGGGGAACAGAGAGCACTTAGTCAAGGGCAGAAATATTTGGATGCAGTCAACAATAAAAGGAATCCCTGAAAATTATAGACATTTTCCAGAGCAGCTATTTTCTCTGCCTGCAATGTTTCATTTGCTCCGTTCTGAATTACCCTGAAGTGCAATTAAAATACTTTAATGTTTGAAATCTGGAAATCCTCAGTCCCACAGTCTTAATATCATTCCTGGTTGTGAAAGAGGAGGGGAGGAGGGAAGGATTTATTCTCACCAGGCTGCAGGGGGATTTACGCTAATGGTTTACATCCACTTCATTGCAAATCCTTTCTGATAAGTCCTTCCCACCCAGTGCCTGTGGGTGGAGAAGAGGGCAGAGGTGCTGGTGGTACCTGCATTTCCCCTGCTTCCAAATGATCAGGGAAGCTGTGACGCCCTCCCTCTGCAGCCCCAAGCCAACCAGGCACTCTGTGCCCTGCTTTCAGCAAACCTGGAATAATTTTATATCAGCTCCTGTGGGAGGAAGGAGCTAAGGCTGCAGTTCTGACTCTGAACGTTCACTTTTTTCCTTCTTGCAGAAGCAGGTAAGACCTGGCATCTGAATGCAAAGCGAGGATGGAGCCAAGGCATGGGTTTTGGTGTAGTTCTACAGGTAACAACCAGAGGCAATATATCAGAGAGTACTGTATCCCTCTGTCAAAAAATACTGTAAAGCTTATGTAATGCATAAGGTGGCTTTGACCATTAAGGAAGCCAGTTTGTTTTTCCCTTGTCTCATCCTTGGCCTTCTTGCAGTTTTGCTGCTCCCTACAGCTGCCAGTGGAGAGTGTGCTTGTGGATGATCATCACAGAGGGAGAAGCACTTGTTAAGCTGAGAGGACTCTGCATTGCTAAGCAAACTGAGCTGAGTGATATCAGACTTTTCGTAAAGAGCATGAGCTTAATTTAAGACTCAGAATCCAGGCTGAGCCAATTCACGTGTACTGAGAGAATTCTGTTTGGATGAGTGATGGGAGCTGCTGGTACCTGGAGTGTAGCCTGCTAAGTGAGAGAGGCTACAAGTCATCATCTGAGTACTTTGGAGCAATGTCCTTTATGATCCTCTGATTTATGTGTAAGGAGCATCACATAACTCAGGAACACTTACAAAGCCCTGCAGAGCCATCCTTCAAAGTTTCACTACAGCAACTTCAGGACTGACTCCAGGCAACTCTAGGCAACTCTCTACTTCAGGGCCCAGCTGAACAAGGGCTTGGCTCAGCTCTTTGCACTTCTAATTAGCTAACACACCTACTGCTACAAGACAAAGAGGAGCTGCAGAGGGGTTTTCCTGCCTAGGAAAATTCATGGTGACAGAAGCGTCATCAACACTGAACAGCAAAGAAGAGAGGGAAGAAGAAGAAGGTCCCTGTGTTGGATGGCTTTGCCTCTAAAGCTACTGACAGATTTCTACTGTTGCTGGTTTTTCCCGTTGTAAGGGTCTGCCAAAGCCTTACCTACCTGCTGTTCTTGACTGTCAGATGCAGGCGAGGTGAAATGAGTGAGGGTGGCCTATTCGGTGTCTGGTAATTAGAGGAGGATCAGATAAGACCCCTGTAATTACTGGCAAGTCATCTGGAAAAGCCTAGACCTTTGCACTGTTGTGCTGCAGACAAGGGTGTACCAGTGACAGTGGCTGAGGGCAGTAGCACCTCACACCAGAGGCTGTGTGTACCCACCTAGACCTTAAATCAGCAGCTCCAGTCCAGTAGCAGACTGTGAGCACTCTTAATGTGCCAGCAATCTTGTGAGATGTGTCTGATGGTGATTTAAAAAACCTGAAAGGCTTGACATAAAAGTGGGCAGGAAATAAGCTTGTGATTCACCAACAGCAGAGTGGTAAGTGAGCTGCAGCATCTGGAGGGTTAAGAAATAGTAGGGACTTTACTGAACTACCAAATACCATTAGCTCTGCACGTGTTTGTTTGTGGGCATCTTATCAGTTAGAAATTTTTGGCATTTCAATCCCTTCTCCTTTTTCTATGCCCCAGTAGAAGTCACTCATGCTTGATAGCATATCTTTTAGGGAAAGATTAGCCAGACCTGCTACATTGGGGGACAGCAGAGTTCGGTGCTGCTAGCACATCATCCCTTCAATCCATTGCTAAAACAGTCTTTACCCAGAGTATGTGCTGAGATGTTAAGCATTTTCTTCAAAGAGCTATTTATTAAGCACAGAGAGCCTCGAGACAGAAGCAAGTGCCTAGATTTCCTGGGAAGAAAAATAAAAATCTTTTTTGGTTAAAATTAGCTTTCAGGATGCAGGATTGAAACCACCTGAGGCTGGAGCCTGGCTGCTCTTCAATAGGCAAATGAGATGTTTCACGAGGAATTTCCTTTGCATGACTATGAAATGAGTACATCTTCCAGCAGCACCTTCTGCAGCATCAGGTGTCTCTCTCCAGGGGAGGAACAAAGCAGGGAGCCAGGTGAGATTGATGGGCAGACAATGGATTCCCTCTGCTCTGCAGGATTCTTCACAATGGAGTGGGTATTGCCATTTATTGCAAGTGCCCTGTCATTAAATGTTCATTATAATGTATTAAACAGAGGGATCTCATCGGGCTCTCATGCCCTCCCTCAGAAGTGTGCCCTGGCTCTCTTGAAGCATTTTTTGAGTAGAGCATAACAGCACTTGTCAATGGAGCGCTTGTGGTGACATGTTTGAGAATCCTAATGCACTTTTTAATTCTCCTCCATCAGTCTCCTGCATGTTCTTTCAAATTCAGATGTGAATTTTCCCCCTTGTCCATCCCAGAGAATGAAGGCTGTATTTGCCATGGTCTTTGTTCTGTTTCTGCCTTCACTGTGAGCTTGTCTCTAACTGTGCACCAGTCCTTTATCAGAGTGTGTCCTAGCTCATTTTCCTCTCCATTTTCCTTCCCAGAGGACATGTCTTGGCTCCAGACAGTGAGAACAAATGACAAGGTTGATCAGAGATATGAACCAGCTTTCCCAATATAAGCAAATAAAGAGATTGGTGGTCCTCAGCCTCCAAGGCTGGGAGGAGATGGAGGTTTGTTGGAGCCTGAGTGGAGGGAAAAGTTGCAACCATTTCAGGCAGTTCTCCACTTATTCCTTTATTCTACAGACAGTACACAAAAGCCAGCACATGGCGGGCTCCTAGCTCACACAGAATCAGGCTGTAGGAAATCCTTGCCACGGGAAGGTGGAGGTCCTGAAAGTTTCTGTGGGATCAATGTTCAGAGAAGATAAATCCATTGATATTTATTGCATATAAAGGCTGTGCCTTGGGTTCAAGTGATCCCTGAGCTGCAAGTGGACTGCAAGCTACTCCTCTGGACCAACTATAGCAGGTTAATGATGTCCCCTATGCTGAACACCCCAGATCTGGATGCAGAACTCCAGGTGGGTCTCACCAGAGCAGAGTAGAGGGGCAGAATCCCCTCTGCTGCCCACGCTGCTTTGGATGCAGCCCAGGACAAGTTTGGCTTTCTGGGCTGGGGGCCACATTTCTGGGTCATGTCCAGCCTCTCCTCCCCCATCACCCCCAAATCCTTCTCATCAGCGTGCTCCCAATCTGTTCATTCTCCAGCTTGTGTTGATACCAGGGGTTGCCCTGACCCAGGTGCAGCACTTTGCACCTGGTCTTGTTAAGCCACATGGAGTTCCCATGGTCCCACTTTTGAGCTTGTCCAGCTCCCTTCCAGCTTCCTCTGCATGGCATCCCATCTTCTAGGTGTGTCATACCACTCAGCTTGGTGTCACCTGCAAACTTGTTGGGAGGGCACCCAATCCCTTCATCTGTGTTGTCAATGGAGGTATTAAATAACACTGGCCCAGTACAGACCCCTGAGTGACACAACTCGTCGTTGATGTCCATCGGGACTCTGAGCTGTTGATCACTCCCCTGCCGACAAGACCATCTGACTACTTCCTTATCCTCCTAACAGTCCATCCATTGAATCCACCTTTCCCCAATTCAGAGAGAAGGATGTTGTGGGGGACCGTGTCACAGACTTTACAGAACTCAAGATAAATGACAGCGTTATCTCTTCCCTTGTCCACTGAGGTCGTTACCTCATCATAGGAGTCCGAGAGGTTGGTCAGGCAGAACTTGCCCTTGGTGAGGCCATGCTGGCTATCCTGAATCACCTCCCTGTCCTCCACGTGCCTGAGCAGAGCTTCTAGGAGGATCTGTTCCATGATTACGTTGCTATTAAGCTTTAGTTATAACAACGTTTATAGAATTTCTTGTTTAAGTCTTGGTTTTCTGTGATGCTCAATGACCTTCCTGTGCTGAGGCTGATTGACATCCATCAACAAACTTACAGCACAGTTCCATACCTCAAAACCTCATAGGACATGCTTCCCTCCTGGGCTGGACGGGAATGAATGAGTGGATATCCAGGTGCCAGTGATACCAGGATGTGATACCATGTCCTGCCCAACCCCCGTAGTGCCCCAGTTCTGGGATTTCAGTGATCCCTGAAAGACTTGAAATGCGATGGGGGCGAGAGGCACAGCTAATGAGGGAACCTCTCTGTGGCACCAGATTCATTGTCATGAACACTGTCTCTGAAAGGGCTGATTTATTTTCTGTGCTGTATATGATGCATGAAGCAGGGGGCTGAAAATCTATTTTAATGCCAGTGAGTGGTGTCAGGTGAATACAAGCTGACACAGGAAACCAGAAAATTAGAGCAGTTTCCCTTGACCCAATATTAGCAAAGGGTTTTCTGCAAGCTGTGATAGATGTAGATCCTCAACCATTGATTTTTTTAGGTACCTGTCCACGAATATTATGATAAAGTGTTGGTTTTGTGAGATTGTTTTTGTTGTTTTTGTTGTGTTTTGTTTTTAAGAGAGTTAAGTTGCTGCAGCACTGTGAAATAATGGTGATGTAGTTATCTGTGAGATACTTAGGGACCATGACACAGAGCATTAGAATTCATCATGCTTGTTATTGTCCTTTAACAAATGACTTTGTGCCAGCCAGTCAAAGCTTGGGACTACAAATGCTGCTGCACAGATGTAGCCACACACCATCTTCTGTGCAAAGGGTCTGATTTTATCATAAAAGAGGTACTTCCAGGGACCATGTAAATGAAGTTTTTCATGAAGCAGATAGGGGATGTGGACTAAACACTGAATTCAGGAGAGGATTGCAAATACAAATATGACAGGAGATTAAGAGAAAATACTTGTTAGCGAAAGGTAATAAATATGTGTCCAGAACACACGGAGCTAGGGCAAGCAGAAAGATGGATTTTTGTTTGAGAAGACTCCCTGATGGCTTCATGACACCCCTTCTAAGCTTGACTGAGCTTTAGGACTCATGAATTCTGTGCAAATAGGTTCACCTGCACCTGAAGTCCTCTGTTTTCCTCTGACAGCAACACTTTTTCAAAAGACTCAATTGGCTGACGTAAAAATATTTTTTTCCATTACTTCAGCCCTGATTATCAGTTCTGTTCCCTGGGGTAGATGTCCTTGGATGTACCCTTTTCCTCCTTCCATCCATCTATTTTGTCTACCCAGGAATTCTTTCAAGTTTCTGCTTCATTTTCTTCTCTCATACCTGGATGACTTAATCATAGAAACATCCAGCCATAAATACATGGTGTCCCTAGAATTGCCAGTGACTCCTTACACAGCCAATAAAATCCCCAGAGTCAGCAGAGTGAGGAAAAAAAAACCTCAAGGAACCCCCAAGAACAGAAAAATTTGTGTTTGTTGTAGCCAAGACCAAACTAGCTTATCAGAGAGGCAAGTCTTATCAGCTGATGCTTGGGGTTGAGGCTGGCTCCAAAGCACATTGGTAAAGGAATTCCTGGACTGAACCTTACTGCATAAATGAGGAGGTTAAGGGGTTCAGATTTTCTGCATTGAAGTATACAGGGTAAAATACTTTGGTTCATAGCATGAAGCTGTGTCAGGGGAGGATTAGGTTGGGTATTAGAAGTTTCTTCCCCCAGATGGCCCTGGATCAGGCTCCCCAGGAAAGTGGTCACAGCACCAGCCTGACAGAGTTCAAGAAGTGGTTAAACAAGGCTCTCAGGCACATGGTGTGGGTCTTGGGAATGGTGCTGTGCAGGACCAGGAGTTGGACTCTATGATCTTTGTGGATCATTTCCAACTCAGGGTGTTCTCAGGATGGTCTTCCAGCAATATAATTAGAATTTGGTCATCCCTGTAAAACTAACTATGGTGCAGCTCTATGTGCCTACTTTCATCATGGCAAAGTTTATTTTTTATATCCATGAGGGAGTTAAAACAACTTAAAACTGTACACTTCAAGTGGAGAGTATATTATAGCTGGTGGGTGGGAGATTGCTGAATAGTTTTATTGAGTCCTTATCCCAGTAGTATCGGCCTGAGGAAGAAGAAATTTTATTGGAGAAAATATTCTTAGTCTCTCAGGAGTGAAGTGGGTAACACCTAAACCTATTAGTCAAACTACCTTATTGTTTTTAACTGCAGATAAGCCAGGATGCATTTTAAGTCTTATCTTACCCCAGTTTTTCTCCTCTTCCCCAGTGAAAAGGACTTTTTCAACCAGTCCCACTTTGTCAGACTTTTCTCATGAGATGGCCTTCAAGTGTTTCACTCAAGATGTTTTTCTCCTTTTCAGGGCAAAATATTTTTCTGCTTTCTGTACAGCAGAGAAAAGCACTCTCCATGCTGGTTTCCTGATCTAGCTTTGCTGCCACTCTCTCATTTCATCATACAACCAGTGGGGAATATTTATCAAGGCTTGTAATCATCTGGATTGCAGGTGGTGAAATGCACTGTCTTTAAGTCTTCTAAAATATATCCATAAGCAACAGATGCAGTGAGATTAAGTTTCCTAAGGACCTGTCTGGAGATTGAAGTCTGCTGTTTAGTAAAGGCTGTATTGGCACTGTTGTTGCCCCCGCAGAGATGTGATCAATAATGCTTCTTTTCATTACTCAGTGGCTTTTATCTGTTAATTATACAGGAACTTCAGATTTTCCAAATCTTTCCCACTCTTACAACTGGACATCAGCCTCAAGTGTGATTGTTGAAGTCACTGGTTGAAGCAGAAACACAGGCATACTCTCAGAAAGCTGAGTAGTGAATCTAGTTTCCTTAGGAAGTAAGTCTGAAAATTTGCAGCAGAAGTGTGCTTTTTGGCTTGCTCAAACAGGGTAGGTGGCAGGATACACAAAGTGTTAATTACTAACGTGCTGGGTAACAGTTTATGCTCTTGTCTCATCCTGGCTTGAGAAACAAACCTTCATCTTTTCCGGGTGGTAAAGCTGCTGAAGAAGAGCAAAGTGGAACAGATCTTGGTTTCCTCCATCCCACCTCAGCCTGCCAGTAAGAAAAAAACCAACCAAACAAACAAACAAAAGGGGACAGCAACACATTTTGCAGAATCCTTGTGAACCATATGTAAATATCATTAGCAAAATATCTTAAATGCTTGTGCCCAAGAAGCTATCTGACATGTTCCTAGGAAGTGTTCCAATCCCAAAGAGATTTTGGTGAAAAATTGCAGCTTGCATTGCAGATATTTATGAGCAAGCTCCTGTACTTCCACAGGCATCTCTTTCACAGAGCAGAACTGCAAAGCAAACCTTTGAGTCCCCAGTGATGTACATAATCCCGTAGCTGGTAGTGTGATCTGCCAGGAGCATCAGCGCCAGCCCCAACAACTGGACTTTATTTCTTGGTGGCATAGTTTACAAGAAGAAATGGCTCTTTGTGTCCTCTTATCATGGTGAGCACTGTAGACTTGGATGAGCTGAGAGTGGTTGTTTTGTGTTTTTTTTTTTTTTAATGACTACTGCATGTATCCACGTTGAGAATAAATATATAAATAATATTGCCTTCCAGGATCACAAGAAATCCCATTCCTGAGAGGGCCTACAGAGGATAATGTGAAAATAGTGGATGAACAGGGAAAATGTACAGGGGTGCAACAAAAAATTGCAGGTCAGATATTCCTAGCTCAGATGTGTTGTCTGTATATTTAACTCTTCAGTGGATTTTGCATTCAAGTAAATGTTCTGTCCTTTTTGAGCCATGGAAAAATTAACATCCACAACCTCCTTAGGCAGGTATGGAAAACTATTTGCATGTGCTCATTTTAAACCCACAAACTTTGTTTTGTGTCCTTTGCTTCTTATCCTGGGAGGAGCTAATCAACCCCTGCTCCTTACAAAGGCATTTGTTTGTTCCCTTGTTGGTCTTCCAGGTTTTTCTCTTTTCCTACCAATCTCCTCGTATTCAGCACTGCTGATTTTAGAATTAAAGGCAACGAGTCTTCTCAAGATAACTTGCCTTTTATCATGGATTCCCAAACAGCAGAGCAGGATGCTCCAAATCCAAGTGTTCCCAGCAGTGATACTTCTCTCATGTATCTTCTCAGCAGAAGGAGCTCTGCAAACTGGAGTTGTTCAGCGCTTGGACTAAGACAACCCTTGTTAAAACATTGCTGTGGCACTTTGCAGAGGTGGTTCTAAATGCATCACTCTCTGCCTTGCGTGATGTTTGTGTGATTTCCCGGGATATGAGGGGAAGTAATTTATACCGAGACTCTTCAATCAACAACAAAATGCTATTATACAGCTGGAATACTTGGCTGGTGTTCCTGGTGCAGACGACAAGTTATGAACATCTGCGTTGCAATATGAGAAATATAATCAGACTGTCTGGTGAGGATGGTTGACGGGCAGTCATTTGCAGAAAGTAGGCCAGCCTCGTTTCCAGGGGAGGCTGCTTGCTGCTTTGCATACCTCAGGATGCCAAGGAAAAGTCCCTGCTTCACAGAAGCACTGAACCATGGAGCAGCATCACTAGACCCTCTGAAAGGGCACCAGACTCATGATGGTGTGACTTTGATCTAGCGAATTCCTAGTTGTGTAGAAGAGCAGATTTGTTTTTACACAGAAGCTGCTAAGCTGTGAAACTGTTTTCAGTTGCTTGTCTGAATAAAAAAAATAGGAAGGACCAGCAAGTGGGTGTAACAGCTGGGTACCTGGACTTTGGAAGTACTGGAAAAAACTGCCTGCTGCTTCCTTCTCTGCCTGTTGCTGCACAGATTGATTCTGAAGTCAGGATTTAAACAGTGAAATCCCTAGCTGGTGTCAAGTCTGACAGCCTGCTGCACACTGTCTTGCTCTGATACATCTGAACTCCCCTCACCACCAGCTCCAGAGGCAGAAGAACAACCCTTGGGATGCCTCTTCTCTGTAATTCAGGGTGTGCCTGGTAGTGGGAACACTGTTCACTCTGCATTTATCAGGGTGTGGGCAGTGGAGAGGCATCCGTGGGCGGTGGAGCAGGGTTCCTGCTTGGAAGCTCCCCGTGTGACTGCGGCACAGACTGGCAGGAGCTGAGGATGCTATTTCTGTTTTATCTCCTCAGAGTGAGGTGTGTATTTAACAGCTTTTCGGCAGTCAGAGCTCACATCCACTGCTGGAGAAGGGATGAAGGATGGACAACAATTTTTCCCCAGTAGCATCTTGTGGTCTCAGTCTGGACAGGGCTGGTTTTCGATCGATCCCTGTGTTCAATCCCACTTGTGCTGTCTGGGCATTCCCTTAAGGGCAGCCACCTGGGGAGACAGATTTTGTGAACAAGTTCCAGGTGTGTATTTCTCACAGAATAGCCATCTGAGGGTGAGTATCTGTAGTTGTTCCTGGTCCCTGGGATGTGAACATGTCACACAGATGTGCCTGTGTTACCCACCACATAAACCTGTGCTCCCTCAGCCAAAGAGAGACAGGTGTCTTTTCCTTTTGTTTTGGTCAAGATATTGTGTAAATGAAGCTACATCTCGTTGGTCATACAACTAAAAAGAAGAGATTGGAAACTTCTCAGGGCAGAGTCTGTCTGTATTGGTGCCTATAATAGCTCACGTACACCCCTGAGAGGCAATGCCTCATAATTAATCACTAAATAATTAATAATAAGAAGAAGCAGATACTACTCAGGAGGTAATTAACCTCCTTATGCTTACAGGGAAGTCCTAAGAAAGGGAAAAGTAATTAAAGGCTTTTTAAATGACACAGAAAAATCCCCACTGACCTCAGCCAGGATGGGTTTAGGAAGTGGGTCCAGTAGGATTTCCTTAGTTATCAAATAAAAATAACTTTCTCCCTGTAGGTAAAATTTCCTAATCTGTTTTTTTGCTGTTGTTGTTCATCCATCTGTACCAGTGTGCCACCTGGATGAATAATTTTGTTTCCATTTCATTTAATTTTTGACAGTATGAAAAGGTTAGTATAAGGTATGCTGGAATTTTCCTTGTAAAGCAAGCAGGTGGCTAACTCACATTGAAATAGGAGTTTTCACTATTTCATTCAGGCAGTATCATACAACAGAGAAAAGTAAGACTTGGATGACAAAAATTAGTTTGCAAGAAGTACCTTTAGTTACCGTGATCCACCCACAAAGGCACAGAGAGCACGTAGCATCTTTTTTGTTCATAGCTGAAAGAGACTTTTGCAGTCATCACCATGTTCCTTCAGATGAATTCACACAGTCCTGTAGAGATGTGAATTTTCTGGGACTTTGGAGCTGTCACGGCTGAGAGAGCTGAAAGCATCAGAGCTGAATATATCAGAACACACAACTGCTCGATATCACTTCATCAAGGTAAGCCTTGCAACTTTTGATTCATATCTTCATTGGTCTCTTCTAGCAAATCAAAATGAAATAAAATACACAATTTTCTCAAACCCTTGCAAAGTAGTTTTAAATTGGGGTGAGTTAGAGCTCTGAATTTCATTGTTCCCAACCACGTTCATAATGAGCCCCCTCCGAAGATGGGCATCTCAAGAGTGTCTTGATGCACTGATAATGAACACCTCCTGGCTTTCAGGATTCACCAAGGTCCTTTACAAGTCCTTCAATTTTTCTTTATCTTCTCGTTATACAGGCCATGCCTCTCTCCTGGTAGCAGGTAAAGGGGATTCGATTATGCTGCTTTTGTCAAACACAAGACAGAAAGTATGAGAAAATGTCAGTCGCTTCCGTTCTGTCTTCAGGGCTCTGAGGAACTTCTCATGTCTCAAGAAACTTCCTGTTTTGTTAGCTCAGATGTGTTTGGCAAACTTAGATCTTAATACTCCGTAGTGCAGTGGAAAATGAAACTACCTTTTATTCTCCTGAAGCCACTTTTGAAGGGATATTCTGCATGCCATGATTTTACCAGTTCAGATAATCCCCTTTGCCTGTCTTCCTGTCCTGGTACTTGGCCCCAGATAAGTCGTACTAGATGCCCTTGAGGAGGTGGGTGGCCCAGGGTTATGCTGTGTCCCTGGGGCAATTCTGGGGAAGCCCATTTGGTCCCTGTGCTCCCTATCCCCCTTCACCAGTACAGCTTAACCATCAGCTCGAGGCTTAGCCCTGATGGAACCCCTGGTCCCAGCCCAGTGCGCTCAACCCTTAACCCCTCATAGGAAATCTCAGCCAGACATGGTTTCTTCACATCTGAGAGGCCAAGAAGTCTCTCCAGCACTGGCTCTCCTTCTACCACAGGGCCTTCTCCTCTGAACACCAAGTGCATGAAACTTCTGCGACTGTGAAGGCACAGCAGAAACTCCCAGGAGAATTAGGATCTCCTGTTTGCTGGCATCCCTAATCTGGCCAAGTGGCTCACTGCTGCGGAAAGGACAGTTGTATCCTGCTCCTTCCCCTCGGGCCCACTGCTGCTTTTCTGCCCGCTCCCTCATGTTGATCGATCCATGATGCAGCCACTAATGAGATGGAGTGATTGCAAACACATCCCCATGCCCCTGACAAGATTAATTTTCCAGTAGTGTTATCCCCATGCAATTGCACAATCTCTGGGTCCAGTGCAAGGAGATGGAAGAAACACAAGGGTTAGAGTGGGACTCTAAAAAAGCCCACAAAGTGCTGCTGGTCCTATTGAACACTGGTTGGACATTATCTCTCCTCTGATTCACTCACGTTAGGAAAGTCCTCATCTGGAGCCGATTTTCCCCACTGATACCTCAGATAAGAAGGAGCTTCCCAGTGGAGTCTTGCTAGAGGAGTTAGGAGCTGCTCTTCACTGTTGTGGCTGGGAGCAGGGATGGACCAATGCAGCCCCTCTGCAGTACAGGGGGGAGCACTTACAGCAGTAGGATCTCCCACAAAAATGCTGTTCTCTGCCTGGACATCACTCTTGTTTCCATGTCAAGGACCACAGGCTAGTTAGTAAGGTACATCTACTGACAGTACAGTATAGCTCAGTCAGTGACAAGTATAGAGCTATTGTGTACTAAATATCCACTACATGTGGATTTGACCCATCTGCGTGGGTTAGGGGTCATTAAATTCCAAAAGAAGTCACTGGAATGTCCCTTGTCACCGGATGGCATCCAAAGAGCTTAAACAAGAGGCAGAAGAAGGTAAGATAAGGAAAAACAGCCTCCAGTGGAAGAGGCGAGAGCTCAGGTGGTAGTGACAGGCTAGGCTTTCCCTTAGGGAAAAGCAGTTCAGGATATTTTCTTCCTGTCCTGTGCTGACACCTGTCCTGCAGCTCCCAGTGCCCCAGCGCTTCCCTCCAGCCAGGCTGCAAGCCCAGCCACTGAATGATCTGCATGGCAAGAAAACAGATAAACCTACAGACCTGCAATGCCACAGACACTGTTGCACAGCAGCAGAGAGTCCTTGGAGTCTAACAAACATTCATGGGCCACTAACATCTCATGCTATCACATCCCTGAGTCCAGAGCCCGGGGTTAGGTCAGTTGATTGGAGCATGATGCTGGTAGTGGGTTTGATCCCTGTAGGGGCCACTCACTAAACAGTTGGACTTGATGATCCTTGTGGGTCTCTTCCAGCTCTGTTCTGTGAGTTATCTGGTACCGGATTGTTTAGGGCTTTCCTGTTTGGAGTTTGGTGAACCCAAATCTACTCTTGTGTGCAAAGAATTTGCAGGACCTAGCACCTGGTTTGAATTCAGGTGCTGGATGGAGGGATCAACGTTACAAAATTTTGGCCTGCAGCTCTATGAAATCTCTTCAAAATTACCTTTCACTTGCAGGGCACTGATGCTTCAGTCCCTAGGTGCTGAGGCTTGCCTGTTTTGGGCTGTCAGGGACCTGTGTTCCCCCAAGCACACACCTGGTGACAGCAGCAGGCACCTTAAGTGATAGGAGAAAAACTTGTTTTGAGCCTCCAGTTCCCACCCCTAATATACATTTTAATATTTTGTTCTGACTTAAGACATTATTACATAAATGCTCTACCGCTGCCCTAAGGGGATGTTTTAGAGTGTTTTGATTCCTTTATTTTGTTTTCTTTTTATTCTGTATGTCAAACTGAGTGGCTGAGAGCCTAATGCAGATGCTAGGAAGATGGAATGGTCCCAGCATCACCATGACACAACTCTCCCTGCAGCAGCAGGTGGCTGAGAAGGTGAATTTTGCCTGGAGAGAAGCAGGAGTATTCTGTATTTTCAGCAAGAAATCTCAAGCAAGACTGCACTGACAAGGGCCTGATACATACAGCAAAAATATCAGTGGTAAATCTCAATGAAAACAGTCACCAGCCCCATGCTTTACTTGGGGAATGATTTTCCAGCCCCACTCAGAGTAAATTTTTCCCTTTTCTCAACCCCTCAACAATTATTCTAACCCTCTTCTGGGCCTCCAAGTAATCAACTCAAGCTCTCAACAATAAAAGGCTCTCTGTACATGACTGGTTTTGCCACCCTCAGAATGCTGCAGCAGTCCCTGTCATCCCTACACCAAAGCTAGCTCTGAGCGTTTTGCTTCTCTCCCTCAACCCTAACCACTGACTTCTCCATCCTGGCCAATGACTTACTCCTAAGAGAGCATCCCCACTGTCCAGATACTCAGTATTCCTCAGAGATGGATTCTGCTATTAGCTTTCAGTTTCCTTGGGTAGTTTCTTTCAGCCCCACTGACACATGTCCAGTGGGCTGGAGGTTTCAGCTTTTCCTTTGCATCAGCCTTCACTCTAGCTTGACCTCTAAAAGCATCCAGCCCTCCCACAGACTAAGCATTCCCCAGCAGAAGATGCTTTTTGCAGCTTCCATTCTCTTCTAGTTTGCACCTCCCAGCCCCCATCTAACCATGGCTCTGGGCTTTCACTTCTCCTGTCCTTTAGGGAGCATCCCCACATTCCTGGAAACAGCATTCCAGGTGTGGCCTCACCAGTGCTAAGCAGAGGAGTCATCTCCCTTGACCAGATGAAAACATTCCTCCTTATGCAGCCCTGCCTACTGTTAGTTGAAGCTTCTGGTTTTCCTTTGGCAGATCCTTTTCAGCCCTCTTCCAGCTGTATCTCTGAGGGGATGGGATTTATTCAGCCTTATTCAGAAAAGGCAGAAGGAGATCTTCCTTGCTGTTTGCAGCTGTCTCATGAGAGGGTGTGGAGAAGATGGAGCCAGGCTCTTCCCAGAGGCACAAAGTGACAGGACAAGAGGCCACAAGACGCTATCTGGGACTTGGAAAACTCCAGATAGATCTTAAGGGAACAAACTTCACAACAAGGTTGGTCAAACACTGGAACAGGTGCCCAGGGATCCTGCAGGCTCTCCATCCTCAAAGATGCTAAAAATTCAGCTTGCTGAAGCTCTGAGTAGCCTGACCTGACTTTAAAGCTGTCTGAGCTGTGAGCAGGGAGATTGGGCCAGAGGAAAACCAGAGATCCCTTTCTACCTGAGTTACCATACAATTCTGTTACTACGAACCTCAGCCTTTGTACATTTGGAGCCTAATCCGATTACCCTTGATGAGAGGAAGGTGTTGTATCTTTAGAAACAGATTTAGCCTTTGTAAAGCCTACTCTGCTTTGGGTAACAGTTTCATGGGACCAATATCTAAACTACTGCTGGCCCACTAACACACATTTTCCCAGCACTTACTGACCGTAGGAAATAATCATAGCTGACTCCAGATTTTCTGCACATAAATTTTCAGTATTAGGACAGTAGTCCAAATTTATGCCCTGCCTATCCTGTGCAGTTTAAAGGAATTTGGGAACTCAGGCCCTTTGGAAAAACTCTGTAATGGTAAGGGGAATGAATTTACATGCCTGGAGGTGAAAGTTGGGAAAGCCCCACATAACTCCATTTCTGCTGCCCTTTTCACTGTGTGATGCAAAAGCCCTTCCTGTCTTCAACTCCTCTTCTCTCACCTATAAGCAAATTAAAGTCTCCTTAGTATTTGCCTATTTTGACTGAAAGCATTGGATAGATGCTGCCTCAATTTTTTTGTACCTGCAAGAGACTTGACATCCTCACTGACATTTTATCCCTTTTACACAAGTGACTCCAGAGTTCCTCAGCATTGGGAGTTTTTCCTCCTTTTCTCCCCTTTCTTTCTCTTCCCCTTCCCTGTTTAAACACCTGCTGGAAAGAAAAGGAGGCATTAAAAAGAGACATCCTTACTGTGGCAGCAGGGAGGGGCTGCTGCCCCTGACTCAGCATAGTGTCGGATTAGGGCGGACTCGCTCTGGTATTGAGGTGCGTTCCAACAGCTCACTCAGATATTTTCCCAGAGGGGAAAGCCTTTTCTTTCCCTCTGAATTCATCCATCACCAGGCAGAGCACACTCATCAAAAATGTGGAATCTGGCATCACTGCAGGATCATTATAAGGGTTTAAAAAAGAACATTTCACCACCTTATATATCTTGTCAGGCAACACCTGACGGGTCAGCTGGGGAAGTAACTGCACTTCCCAGCTGAAGCACTGGCCTGAGAAAGTGTCATCTGCAGGCACAGGTCAGCTCAATCCAAACCCCCTAAACTGGGAAACCCAGAAACTCACACTTAACATAGCATTTACAGCACCTGCCCAACTTTCTGCACTGTATATCTCACTCATGATGGAGTGGTGATCCTATTTCATGTGTTTTCATGTGACTTTGCCAAGTTCTTATCTCAATCCGCTTATCCTGCTGGCACTTAAGGCAATGAGATCCACGGGTGAATTTTACCCCATGAAAATAGTTATTTAATATTAATAAAAATTAAAAGATATGTCCAGAACTGATCAAGGTACTGAAATCTAGATGTTTAGTTAAGGCAAGGAAAATTGCAAAATAAAAAAAAAAAAGTGTACTTTTTTCAGGAATGTCTCCTTTTCAGCAATAAGGCCCTGGAGAGTTAATGTTATCAAGCAATCTGGAAGTAAAACCAAACTCCACATTATTTATAATGCACTCTTTCTATCAAAACACAGGTGAGATTAATTTGGGTGTGCCTGGTTTCAGTGTATCCTGTACTTTGTTCTGCTGTCAGTGCTCACTCAAAGCACCAGGCTGAAGTTACACAATCAGATTGCAGGCTGTTTGAGTCAAGTGTCTGTTGAAGCTAATTTATCAAAGAAAAAAAATGGTTATGAGATATTAGCAGCTACTGTGGCTTCACTCAATTTCCTTTCTTTCTTTTTATTGCCTGCATAAAGAAGACCAATTGCTGTTTGTCAATAGGCAAAAAAAAAAAAAAAAAAAAAAAAAAAAAAAAATCTTGTTTTCCATGACATTAAACAAATTCTCTTACTACCCTAGCATATAAATGCCTCAAAGGTAAGAGAGGATAAAAGAAGAAGAACAAGAAGAAGAACAAAAACAAGAACAAGAAAGAAAAAATAAACCTAAGAAGAAAAGCAACCTATAGACCTATAGCAAAGGTTTTACAGGGAAAATGAAACCACTACCAGAAAAGAGGGCTCTGGAGGATGCTGAGAAAGCCTGTTCCTGAGTCAGTGTCCCAGCCCCAGGCCCAACGCTTGTGCACTGGCCTGGACACCTGCCCACACCAAAGGTGGCACCACAGCTTCCTTTAGCCATGTGTGGTGTCACCCTCCTTTGCCTCGAGAACAACAGGGCACCACGGTATTGTGCTGTTTTATCATGAGTTTCATTTCCAGCAGCACCAAGAGAATTCATACACATGGATGGAGTGGAGCCAAAGTAGATATCAAAACTGATTTCTCTCTTAAGCTTTCAGAGTAGAGGCTGGAAGCAGGAAATAGTGAAACATCCTTTTTACTCCCCACGTCTTTAAACGCAGGAAGAAACGGTCTTGTTGAGGATTTTGTTACAGAGTACATGGTAGATAGGGGAGAGAGGATGACATAGGAATTTTGGAAGCAGCAAGGGAGGAATATGCAAAGATTTTTGGGGCTTCCTGTCCAAAACAGATTTAGAGTTGCTATTTCATCACTTTGAAAATTAGCAGTATTAGGCATGATGCATCTTCTGGAAGGAATTGTCATTGGGATACCCCCGGGATTGCAGATAACAAGCACAATAGGACTGCAGCACTCTATATATTCATATGCCAGGGCCTAGCATGGCATGGTGCCGCAGAAACAAATTATACCCAGTATTCATAAAATGATGCGAAGTGGTAGAAATATAATTATCAGTTTTCCAGCATGATTGCTGTATGCAGTAAGTATGGCTGAGTTGACATCTTAGTGGACTTAAATGAGTAAAATATCTTTTTATTTCACCGGTACACTTTTTTAACTTCCACAAGTGCTCGAAATCCTGATATTCTCAGCAGAAGTGATGGCCTGGAAAATTTTTCTTCTGCCTCATTTTTCCCCTAATCATGTGTGGACAATTAATCACCATCTATTAGCATCCCAGCCCTTGTTAAAATAGGCCCTTTATTTTATTTATTTTTTTTTAACCTGAGTTATAAAAAAGATCTTTTCAGCATAGTGCAGTGGACTTGTCATAAACATTTAAGATGTGCCAAAGTGTCATATTTTCTAGGCAGTATAATAGCATTCGATTTATTGTTTCCCAAGGACTAAACTTGGAAATTAATGGCTTTATGAAAAAACTAGTCTTATAGTGAAGTTTCTTGATTCCATTCTTCTACCATCAGGCTCCTCAACAAAATAATTTCCCTATAATTAAGCTATATGATGTAAATTTCATGGCAATTGATTTAATAAAAACATAAGATGCAAAATAACAGGGGGAAAAACACCTTAAAGAAAAGCAGAAGGATTCCCTGAGCAGAGCAGGTAATGGGAAAACTACTGGAAATGAGGTTAGAAAAACAATAAAAGGGAAGCTTTCATAGACTTTTTTCCCCATCATTTCTTTCTGTAACAGTTAGATGGATGTATCCCTTGCTAATTTCCTCATTTTCTACTGTAAAAGATGTTTGAGAAGCTGTCGGTTTATTTCTCTCTTGTACCCAATTATTAATATATTTTTTAAATTAATAACACAATCCGTTCTGATGTTAATGCATTCTGGAGCAAGCACACATGCTTTTCTGACTTGCTTTTTGATCTATGTATGTTTTGGTCTTTCAAGTGAGAGATGTTTTCCATTTCTTGACCAAACCTTTGTGCTAATACTCTTGTGCCCTGTTGCACAAGTGCGACTGAATATGTGTATTTTCTGGACAACCTACGGGACAATGTAAAAGCAAAAAATTCTCTGCCCACACTCACTTCAAACACTGTTTGTTTGCAGCATGGAGGTGGTAGGGACATCCAGTTGTGACAATTCATGACACAGGACGTGGTAATTTTGGGGACGCCCTTAGGAAAATGTGTCTCTCTGTAGCACACCTTTTCTCTCTGTCCCAGCCTCCCCCAGGAGCCATGTAAAGGCAGCTTCCTTTCTGCCATTTGCCATCCTCTATCCCTTTATGGTGCAGATGGTCCCTAGAAGTTATTGTTGCAAAAAGCAGGATTTCCATCCACGCTGATCTCTGCCCGGGCATGTTCACAGGAGGAAAAGCAGTTAAGTAGTCCATAAGGAGAAGATGGACAGAAAAAAATGGAGTCACAGCAAAATGATGAACTCCTGGAAATTACTGAAAGGTTGCAAGAACATGAGCAAGACTCCAAGGATAGGGGAAGGTACCCAGAAAGTGCTGTGAAAACATTGAGGGGAGCAAACTTTGGGCAAACTTTGGCAGCTCAGATTCAGAAAAATGTGTGATTTTCACATGGGTTCTTGACTCTTCTTGAGAACACCGCTAGCTGGATAAGAGCCCTTATGGTTTCAAGGACTCTACATGTGTCTGAGGTAGCATCAGGCAGTCTGATTTTAGTGTGATTAGTTGCAGCTCTCATGTCCACAGAATTAGCCAAACAGCCTCATAAGAACAATTATTTCAAAAAGAGATAGGATTTTTCCCCAAGTTTTCTTTAAGGCAAAAATCTTTGACTGACATTCTGTGGATATTGCTTGTTTTGACCTCAGCCAGCATCAGAAAAAAATAAGCTTAAATACAAAATATTTTCTTTTGGTTTTAGGATTAAATTAAGGTTTTTTTTAGGATTTCTTCAGAAACAGAAATACATCTCAGCTCAGGCTGGAGCCAGAGCTTCAGATTCTGATCTTATTTTAGTTCAATTTTCTTTACTGAACCAAACCATCAGTCTTTCCTGGCAGGCAGTCTACCCCAACTAGAATATTTTCCATAGTGAGCTCCAGATAGCCAGCATACTAATGTATGTCTTTAAAGAAGAAGAAATACCCAGAGTCCTGATGCATTCAATCAAAAGAGCAAAGAGTGATTTTCAACCAGCCTTTTCCACAACAGACTAAAGCAACGGGAGAAGCAATCATAGCTTTTTGAAATCAGCCATGTCAGTCCTTGACACAAAGGAGGCTGGTAAAGAAAGGTTAGCTCTGGTGTCATCGTGCCATTAGGTCTGAACGCCTCTGAGAGATCTCTAGTACAACCTGCCATTCACAGACCCCCAAGGATTTCTTTTTTAAATGAAAGATTGCAAAAATCTCATTCCCTATTCCAACACTACACACACAGCATGTTCCCCTTCCCCCATCCATCACAAGAAGCTAATGGGAATCAGGTCCTTGATGGAGGACAACGGCGATTCTGCACAGGTGGGAAGGCATAGAACATTTGCCCGCCAACCAGTTTTGACTCATGGTCAATTAAATATTAATATGCGACCTTCATAATTTTCCCTTTCCATAAAAAACATCAGGACACTGGAACTAAAGTGTTTAAAACCACTTCTGCTTCCCAGTAAGCAGTGTTTAAAAGATAAATAAAAATATATCTGTGCTCCTTGAATTTGTGATCAGAAAGCTTTCTCCAGAATGACTCCAGCCTTAGATACCACTGTTCTTTTTGAAGGATTTTTAATGCAACTGAATTTGAGGGATTCATAATTGCATATCCAACCAACACCTATCTCTGGAGATGAAGAGATAAAAGGTTCTTGCTTCAGCCACACCATTGCTGGATTTTTACACTAAGCCCAGCCCAACAGTATTCAAGAAAACTGTGTACGGTCTAAGAGACTGGAGCTACCCGTAACACAAAGGTTAGTTGAATGAAAACTTAGCAAATGTTCCACCTTTTCCTGAATGTTTGTTTATGTTGCAGGGTGGAAAGATAGTTGGTTTAGCAGGAATGTTGATTTATTTTGTAGGGTGGAAATATACTCTTTTAATCAGGAATATAAGCTTTTCTCTTCTTGTGATGCTCACAATCAAGAATATTTGTATGCACAAAGCCACCTTAGTGTTTAAAGACAATTCTCTTCACCAGTGTCATCAATATCACAGATTTCTGAACTGTCTTACAATCAGAATAAATCTTATCTCGTGCATTCTTTTTCCACGTGGATGAAGACAGCTATCTAGAAGCAAAAGTAAATACAGCTTGGGGGCTAGAAGAATAACAAATGACAGAGGTGCATCACCAATTGAGCAACAAGCTTCCTTTGTGAGCTTTGGTAAGTAACCTTATTTCTTTGTCCAAACAGACTCTAAACTCCTCTGAATCTGCTGGACTCAGAATTGCTTATTGCATTGTGACTGTGTCTGTGGTATGTGGTGAAATCCTGAAGAAGTTACAGTTAGTAGGAGATTCTGACCCACGGCTGGAGTTTTACCCCCAGCCATCTTTAATTTCTTGCTCATGTGTGATTGTTTCTAAAGAGTTAGAAGACACTGCTCACCTGAGGAAAAGCATACAAATGCCTGATTGTAGAAGTAGTAATAGTATTAGTAGTAATAGTAGTCATGCAGTGTTAGAGACAAAGCACTGTTAAGAGTTGATATTTGTTTCATGTGTGTTAAGCCTGCAGAAGACTTGAGGCAGAAAATAACCACAAAAAATGGAGAGGGGTTGTTTTTTTTTTTCAGTGCAGATAAATTCTTTGAGTTGTTTTAATTTGAAATAGATTACAATTATAAACTCACAATTTTAATACTTTTTTTTTTGGGGGGGGTGGGGGAATAGTAATATTATTATCCTCTTTTCTGAACCAAGTTATCCTGCTATTACATAGACTGCCCTATGATTTTGCATCATTGTGTAGCCAAACCAACCATGGACCAGAAAACAAAATCAGAACTGAGTGAAGGAAGGAAGTGTTGTGGGAGGAAAGAGATCTTTAACACTTGACTGAGCATCTAATGTCATCTCAGTGGTCGATGCAAGGAGGAAGAGTTCTGGAGCTTCTTTTCCAAGCAGCTCAAATCCCTCTGTCACTGTTGTCTCTGCAAGGTGCACAGGACAGATGTGTCACTGCTTGGTACAACACAGCTTGTGTCTGCAGTGCTCAGGGCTGCCCCCCTGCCATGGAGTGGCCAAAGTCTTCTCATCAGACAGCCCCAGTGACTCTGAGACATAAAGATCACTATTATGTATGGGGGGAGGGTTTAATCCAAAGTGCTTTAAGTGCCAGAGATGGCTGTGTCACAGGCATGACAGGTCCCCCAGGACAAGGCAGGAGGCCTCAGAGCCTGCTAAAGACACTGCTTGGCTTGTCCAGGGAGAGAAGAGCTGAATATGATGACATCTGTGGCCACAAAATCTGTCTGTGCTATTCCCCTGCCACTTGTGCCCAGATTTCCTCTGGGAGGGAGATGATTGATTTACTCCAGAAAGAATGAACTACCACACAGGCACTGCAGAAAGCAAGGGAAACAAGCTGAGGAGAGAGTAAAGATAATCCCAGCTCAAATCTTTACTTTAATTGTATCTGGGCAGCAATCGCCACAATAAAACAGAGCATTGGTCTCTACACTTACTCTGACTCTGGACACACAGACGGTTCTTAAAAATATAAATTGTCTGCTCTGATTGCTACCCCAAGTGATGGGTCCCTGCAGGAGAGAGCCAAGCCTAAGGGCCCTGTCCAGTCATGCCGATACCAGCGTATTTATTTCCCTCATCTCACCACCGGTGGGAACAAGCCTGTCTATTGATTCTTTAGGCCTTACACTCTTTCCCACTCAGAGAGAGTATAGATCATCACAGAAATCTGCTGCATTCAGCCTCTGGACTGTGGAGGATGGGGCAATATGGGCCATGGGGGCTGACATTTGCAGAGCCTATCCCTACAGCTAAGTCTGGTATCAGGGCACTGATCCTTGCAGTAAAAGAGCACGTAAAGGAGGAAGGGCCCTTGCCAACTTTTTTCTTCTCTGTGGTTGTGTAACTGCTGTAGAGTTCAGCAGAATGCTGGCTCGTGAAGATTTCCCAGACCCTCAAACCCTGATCACAGTTGTAAGCAGGGAAACCAATCTGTGTTGGAAAAGAGCTTGAAGAGAATTTTCTCTTCTTAACACAAATCCTCTCACTGTGTCTTTAGGCCTTGCATATTGCAACAAGGGGTTGCTCTTCTGGTATTTTATACTTTCCAAACCATAAGTATAATCCCAACACAAACCCTAATGTAATTCACATAGAGAAGGTAACCTCCCTCCCTAAAGGAGCACGTAGTTTTACCTCTGCTAACACCAGATGTCCTTACATTATTGGAAGCCTTACAGTGATGAATACCTCATTAAAGTAAACTGCAGAAGCCGAGCCCACCCCATCCTCTATGCCTGCCAATAGCCAAGGTATCATTCCCTATGGGAAAAGAGAACCTGTGGCCTTGATCACAGCACTACCGGTTCTTTTCCTGGGGTTTTATGTCCCCTAGAATCGAACTGGCCCTTTGAAAGTGTTATGGCCTCACCCTAATTCCAATCCCAAATGGCAAGAATACCACAATAAAAATGAAAATAAGGAATTGGTCCTTGATACCATCTCTCTGCCTGCTTTTAGGGGCTCTGTATAATCCTGAAGGAAGTTGAATATATCTTTACCATAAATGCAAATCCCACCCCGTCCCTCCTTGTACCTCAAGAGCTAGTGACCTCCGTGAAAGAGAATGTGACACCCACAAACACTCAAACCTATCAAGCTCTAGATTGACCCCAGAATGCCTTCACAGCAGCTGCAACATTAAAAAGAAAGATGATCACACACATGTACATACATATGTACATATAGATGGTGTTTTCTCTGTTCAAAATCCATATATTAATGACGCACCTTTTTTTTTTTTTTTTTTTTCCCAGCCTTCAGAGAAGTGGTTTGGGTTATTTTTGTAAAAGAAAAAGAAAGGGCATGCCACTCCCTGTCCCTAAAAAGAAAGGTTTAGAGAGCAAAATCTGCTGAGTTAGAGTTGAAGGAGTGTCTCTTTTGGAAACAAGAATTCTTTCTTTCCAAGTGCCCTCTCTTTGCAGACCAGGGAGATGCAGTTCCCTCGAGGTGCCTGAGTTTCCTCTTGGATGTTCACTCCCAAAGGCAGCTAACATGAACACAGGATGTGTAATCACTGCAGCTGGGTAAAAGGAGGAGTGACCCGTTTTGCCAGTGCAGACACATTAGGCAGCCACTGCCTTAATTACCTACTGGGTGTCTCAGGTAGGTGATGTGACAATTTCCCAGTCATAACAATTATCCTTCTGGGCCGTGATTCACTTTTTGGTGGGTTTGTCAAGGCCTCTTGGATAAAATATGCATCAGCACATCTCCACACCCAGGCTCCTACCACAGGTTAGCAGGCGTCCTGGCACAGCTGACAGCATTGGAAATGTTTTCCATCCTTGCTGCAGCAATGTAATGGTGGAGAGGTTGCTTGCAAGGGTCCATTAGGCTTGTTTTCGGTACCATTTTCTTGATCTGATTTCATCCATATTTCATGGGAAAATGGTCCAAAATAAACACGGGGCTAAAGCACTTTTAAAAAAAATGGAGAGATGCAGACAGACAAAATTATGAATGCTGTATTTTTTTTTTCTTTGTCTCATTTCTAAAACTGACTTCAGCAATTCCTGTTAGAAAATAGTTATTAGTTTTAGTAATATTACAGTAGCATTCAGCTAATGATTTTTAGGAAATAGTTACAGAGATATCTATTTGTCTGTGAGTATGTATGTGAAAGAGAAATATGCCATTTATATAAAATATTCTGTCCTTATCTGTAGCCGGTTAATGTCAAAAGACTGTTTGGATTTTTTGTAAACTTACTTGTACTCGGTGCTAGCATTGATTCCTTGGTTGAATTATTTTGCAACAGGATAAACCCACTAATTGTGTATCTAAATAAAATTAAATTTTAACAAATTGAATGACTTTTATTTTACCTTGGATGATAATTTATTGACACAAATAGAACTTGTTAATTAAATTTGGCATAGCCATGTCTGCCGAGGACACATTAAATCCCGTAGCCATGTGATTTTATTGTTTTGTTGGGGATTTTTAAAATGTATTTTAGACTGTCCCAACGTTCCTAGATTAAATTGTGTTTATTACAGCCATATAGACAGTCAATTATTTTGACTATGCAGTCCTTAAGGATCCCGCACAGATTTAGCATAGATCTTCCATGAAGAAGGCTATTAATTTATAATTTCTCATTAAATACATCGGAAATTGAAACCCACTGTTGCTCTTCTGGAAATAGATATCCTAATTCAGGAGGACGAAGCCTGCAATTTGTAAAAATGGAAGGAAAGCAAGGAGGACAGACTTAACATTTATCACCATCTCTCAAGAGTTCAGATCTCAGTAAATCTTGGAAAGTTTAGTAGGGAAAAAAAGAAAAAAAAAAAAAAGTGCGGCATTCCAGTGAACATTTCCAGTGCTCTTAGGGAAGCTGAGGACTTTGAGGCGTCACCTACACCTCTACAGAGAGCACCTTACACAGAAGAGAAGCCAAGGAGGTCCTGTCTTCTGCAGCAGGCAGAGCAGAGTGATAATCCCTGTTTTTCCCTGTGATGTGCTTCTGGTGGCATTTCAGTGGAAGCTTGAACAAGAAAGTAAAGAAAGGTCCATCAGTTTACATGCCCAAGAATGAGACTGACACAACTGATGGTCTGTTCTGCAGGGCAAAACTCAAGAAGTCCTCATCAGCACCTCCGATCCCCACTGACTGTTGTCAACCCACCACAACAGTTCTGTCACTGTCACCAAATAAGAAAAGAGCTAAAAGCCCTACTACTGAAAGATTAGCAGATGCCTTTTTGCCAGCTCACAGGCCTGCAAGATCAGGGCTGGGGGAGAAAAAGCTTTTAAACGGACTCCTTCATTCCATATTTGAGAGAAGAAGAGAGGGTTTAAATTCTGATTTTGTTGTCATGCTTCACTCAAAATAACGATACATTTTTTAGTTGATTTCTACATCTACATTATGTTTAGATCTTATGTTTTTGCATTATAGAAGCACACGTTGGTATTACACCAAGATATTTACTGAGAACACACACACAGAGAAAAATTGCAGCAAAGACCAGCCAAAAAAAAAGGATACATGCAATATCAAAGAAGAAGTATCACACTTTAGTTAAGGTTTTCCCCTTTCTAATATTGCTAAATAATTTCCCAAAAAATAAGATACCTGATTGTGCCTATTCGGGTGGTGTTAGTGGGGAGAGATGAGGAGGGAGGGAAGGGGAAACAACAACAAAACTGCAAACAACCAAACAACAAAAAAATATTCCCTACCCCCCCCACCCCCACCCCCCACCCCCCCCCCCCCCAAACCCCAAAGAATTACTTTGCTGCATCTTGCCTCAGGGGATGGCCTCTTTGGTTTGAAGGGATATTGCTTGAGCAAGCTAGAAGGTTTGAAAACCTTCTCTGGGTTAAACTGGGCCGTATTATTTGGGACTACTGAAATATAGAGATTTATTCACAAGTAAATACCTTAGGGTCATTGGGGGTCACTGGTTACTGTCATTTTTGTGCCAGGAACAATCTCTCTTGTTTTCATCCAGTTTATTACTTCATTTTGAAGCACTTTTTCTGCTGTTCACTGGCCTTCCTTTAGTAATACAGCAGGCAGAAACCATCAAGCAGCTCAAAACAACCTCCCTAGGTTTTCATAATGCAGCTATTAAAGAAGGAAAAAGAACAGCTTCCCTCCTTTACCCATCTGGTGCCTGCTCTGCAGGGGTGACAACTGTCAGAGCACAGGCTGACAGGGTACTAAGGAGGTAGCCTCCTTTATGAGGGACGAATTCATATTTGAATGACTTCAAGAATTTTTATTCCCTTGGTTTCTACTGTATTTTGAAAAAGGCTATGTACCTGCATTTGGCAAAAGATACGAGGGAGGAGGAAGGGTGAGGAATGGAGCCATAAACAAGCCAGCCCAAGACAACCCCTTGTTGTGAGCCTTCCTACTTTGACACATGCTCATATATTTTGGAGTACAGCGCAATGAAGTTGATTGTTTTGGCTGTTCTTGCTCCTGGTTCTTGGCTCCTGTCCTAGCTTCTGGAGTACAGGGAAGAGTCCACCTCCTGCCAAGCTCATGGGCACAGTGCAGGGGAGCTCACCAGCATCGTCTGCCCTTTGAAAATCTAGTCCTCTGCCAGGTACACAGGGGAACTTGGGTCCCAGGTGATGTGGGAGGCTGTCAATTCCATGGGAGTTGGGGGTCAGGGAAGGGGGTAGCACAAAATGGATTTGGAAAACAAGGCTGATGCCCAATCCATTGGGTTTGGTGTTTTGGTTTTTTTTTAAGGTACAATTTAGGAACTTAACATTAAGGGGGAGAAGTGGGGTGTAAGCCAAGCCAAACACATTCTTTCCCAAACAGGTGTAGCATAAAGTTCTGTAAAAACTCTGAAGATATCTCATCTATGACACCTAGAACAGAAACTTTTTAACTGTGCGCCGGCACTCAGTGGGTGGGCAGCAGCTCTTGTTTGCTTGCTGGACTTTCTTTCCTTTTCTCTTTTTCAGATCTGTCTCCTCACCTGATTCTCCCTGCGGCCTGTTCACGCCAAAACTTACTTCTGTCACTCAGGTTCAGATACTGTGTTGCACCCTGTGCAGGACACTGCACTTGGCGCAGAGCACAGACCGACTGGAAAAGGTCCAGAAGCCCACAATGAGATAATTCTTCTGAACAAATATTGAACTAACTTGCGATGAGGGAGGCACGTGAAAATTACCTTCAAGAATGTAGAAAAGCCACTGTGAGAGAGGAAGGAAATACAGTCACAGAACCACAGAATTTATGAGATTGGCAGGGACCTCTGGGGAACCATCTAATCCAAGCACCTGTTGTGAGTACAGTCAGCTAAAGCAGGTTGTTCAGGGACATGTACCGTTGTGTTTCGAATATCTCCAAGGACAGAGACAACACAAACTTTCAGGGAAACTTGTACCAGTCTTCAATCCCCCTAGGAAAGGTCTTATATTTAAATGGAATTTCTTGTATCTCTGTTCACATTTCTTCTTGTCCTATCACTGTGCATGACAGAGAAGAGTCTGGTTCTGTCTTCCCAATTTTCTCCCATGCAGAAATAACAATCAGGTGTTTATACACATGGAGAAGATCCCTCTGAGCTTTTCCTTCTCCAGGTTGAATAGTTCCATTTCACTCAGCCAATCCTCATACGTCAGATGCTCCCATGCCTTAATTATCTTTGTGGCCCATACCTGGACTTGCTCCAGGATGTGCACATCTCCTTTTTTTACTGGGAAACCCAGGTGTAGCTGTAGTAGTCCAGATATGACTCACCAGGTCTGGGCAGAGGTGAAAGATCACCTCCCTCAACCAGCTGCCATTGCTTTTCTGAATGCAGACCACAAGGCTTGTGTAAGTTTCCCTTATACAAAATCACTTTGCTGCCCCAAGGTCAAACTGGTATCCACCAGAACTCCTAGGTCCTTTTTTGCAAAGCTGTTTTCCACCCAGAAATCCCAGGTCCTCTACTGGGGCATGGGGTTATTACTTCCCAGCAGCAGAATTTTGCTCTTCCTTTTGCTGACCTCCGTATGATTCCCACCAGCCCATTTCTCCAAAATGTCAAGGTGCCTCTGGATGCCTGCACAACCCTCTGGTGCATCAGCTGCTTTCTTAAGTTTTGTGTCACCTGCAGGCTTGCTGAGGGTACCCTCTGCCCTAATGTGGAGGTGATTAACAAAGTTGTTAAGCAGTCCAGAGCCTGGCACCAACCCCGGTGCTCACCCCTGCTGACTGGTCCCCAGCTGCGCTCCGTGCCACTGACTGCAATCCTTTCAGCCTGGCAGTTTTCAGTTCATCTCACTGTCCATTTCTCTAGCCTATACTTTACCAATTGTTCTTCATATAATCTGTCAGCTCTGCAATGGATAGGAAAAGAAGTCAAATTGCAGCAAGAGACACTGATATTAGGCAAAATAAAAGATGTTTTCCAAAGTTTTACCAAGCACTGGGATAGGTTTTGTGAGGAGATTGTAGCTGAAATAAATGATCCATTAAGGTCATAGCCAGACATTTTTCTTTCACCCTGAACAACATTTTCAGAAACATCAACTGTGTGCATTTCTCCCTCCGAATGAGCTAAAGGGGAACTTGATTAGCTGAATGCTCCCAGGAACTCCCCAGGAAATGGGAGAGGCGTGAAGAAATGGAAAGACACTGTGGGTTCAGTGCAGATGTATAGTCTGAGATGGGAATTACCTCAGTCCACACTAACATCACTTGGGTCTCTGGAGCTTGGTCTTACACCCTTTGCTCTACAGGAACTTTTTGTTGTTGTTGTTCAGACATAGGATATTCCAATATGCTTTAAGCAGCTTGACTGACTACTATTAGAGCATGTTTTACTATTTAGAGCATTATTACTATTAGAGCATTTCAGCATTGTTGTTTATTTTCTAGATTACATGAGTTTAAAAGAGAGGAACATAGAAATAACCATTGTGCTTATCCCCCTGTGGAGGGGATAGAGGCTGGGGCTTGGAAGCAATATCCCTTTCTTTTTTTCCCCTCACACAGACACAGGAGTGCCTGTGTGTCTGGTTCAGATGGAGAAGTGATTGTCAGCAGCAAGAGAAGCTGGAATGTTCAGACTGCCCTGCAGTCAAGGGAGGTACTGCTGCTGCCTATAAATAGAGAACCTGTCTCTCTGGGAGCACTGCTGCAGCTGATGAGACAGATGTAAACAAAGACGGAGCTCAAGGGTGCAGCTGTATGTGATGAGGGCAAACACATTATTACTCCAGTGCAAGTTCAGTAGACTTCCATCTCCACCTTCATACCCATCATTTGCCTTCTCCCCATGCCTGCAAGGCAGGGGTCCTTTCTTCAGACTTAATGTATTTCCCAGACTGAGAATATGGCATGGCTTCTGCACCAGCCACTGGAAGATGGACAGCCATCTCTGCTGACTTTGCAATGCTTTTCCTTGAGCTGCATGTTCCACACAACCCCTGCAGGCTCACCCTCTTATTCCTTTAAGCCTTTGTCAGGATCCAGGAATAAGGTAAGCAAAGAAAGCGCAGACCTGCCTTCCCCCTCCGATTCCTGTCTGAGGTCAGTGGGCACTTGGGCAGCCTCTTGGGACAATAGGCTTTGAAAAGAGGCAGTAGGAGACACTGCGCAATTAAAAACTGTAGTTAAAGACGTTGTCCAATTTGCTTTGCAACTTCTTTCCAGAAGGGGAAACACTGACTTAGATGTGCTGATTTGATACTGGTGAGGTGCTGGTGCAGGAGCAGATCTCACAGGATAAGGTTTTCTTGGCTCTGATTCATTGTTGGTACAAGGTGGGACTTCTATGTTTAGAGCTTTGGTTCTGCATGTGAGAAAAAGGGATGACAGACTTCATCAAGGGAGTCTGAATCAGAAGTGATTCATAGCTTGTGAAGTACTCAGATACTTCATGTGAGTGCCATAAAATGACTTGAAAAGAAACAAATGTGAAATATGAGACTGGATGAAAGGGAAAGGACAACACAGTGATCCACCCACTTTTAAAGGCCAGAAGAGACCATAATGGCAGTTCAGTAAGACTTTGCCCATAGCACAGACCTCAGGACTTCACTGAACTAAATTCCTACTTCAGTGTAAGAGCTGTTATTGAACTAGAGCACATATTTTGAGAGAAATTGACCAACTTGATCTTAGCTGGAGAAGGGAATAGGAGAATCCACCACTGCCCTTGGTAAGTTGTTCCTTCTCTATTAAATACACATTATTGTTTTTATTTATTTGTATGGTTGGTAACAGTCTGACTTATTTCAGGCTGGTGTGTTGGCTAGAGGGGCACACTCTTTTCCTAACTGTGTTGCCTGGGCATGAGACTCTGAGCACCACTAAAGGCACTGCACTGATTTTTCATTGATGAGGCTGACTCACTCTCTTGAGCCCTAAAGCCATGGGTTAGCCAGGAGACCCATGAGGACTCTCTGACTCCTGAGTCTGGGTAAGTGCCTGGGCTGTGACCAGTTTTCTCATGGAGGTGCATCCTGCCTGCCCCTGCCACCCCTCTTTGTGCTCTGCTTCTGCACCAGAAAAGCCCAGGTGAACTGAGTGGCCAGAAAGCCTCTCCATCTGTCTTCCCAAGGAAAATGGGGAGGAGACAAGGACCCTGTGATGTACTGCAGGATGTGTTCCCCAGGGCAGCTGGGTGGATGCACAGAATATTCCACCCTAACAGATGCACACCAACATCTGAACATTTTTTCAGGGTCACCACTGAACCCCCTCTACGATTTCAGCCCTCCCCTGTGAACCTCATTTTCAAGTGCACTGTCCCAAGGCTGGCCATGCTGGTGCTGAGCAAAGCACTAATGAAACTTTCTGAGGTGAAACAACAAGCAAATGTTCTGCAGTTTTCTCTCCAGATTTGATTTTGATTTCATTTGAATGGTTCTATTCCTAATTGCTTGCCTATAGCGAAAACTTAATGTGTTGATTTTCCAAGGGCTACAGAGCAGCACTTGGAGAACAATCAGTCAGATGTTTTGTCACATCCCAGGCAGCCTTAACAGCATTTGCCTGAAATGAAATGTAACATCTCTACACTGCAGGCAATATTTTTGCTGATAACACTTCTGCATATCTTGCTAAATAAAAATAGATCCCTCTTTTTTTGTTTGTTTGGTTTTTTGTTGGTTTTTTTGTTTGGTTGGTTTTTGGTTTTGTTTAGACATCAGTTAAAAGCAACCCTAAACCCCCACTTGCGTGGTTGACACTGTACCAAATTGGAAGATGAAGTGGTCCTCCACATTTGACTGTGGTCACTTCAGGTCCCTGACTTGATCCTGAGCCATCTGCTAATTGCTGTGGTTTTGCAATCAAGTATTGCAAAGCTAATTTCGCTTGGAAGAAGCTGTTGGAACATGGATTCATCCTTGGAAATCACATAGCATCTCTGCTAATGGGTACTACAGATTGCTAAGCTGCTCCAGCTTGCTTTGCCACTGGATAAACTAGGATAGAGTCCTGTCTTTTAAAGACTTCTGACACCCTGGGATCTTGAGCTGCTTTGCGGGATACTGCAAGCTAAGGAAAACTCTGAGGCGGTCTGCCCTTAATACAGGAGCCAAGGGCTGTAGGGATGCTGAACCTGCAGGTATCATGATTGAGTGTCCCAAAGCACCTGGGAATCCCATATCAGAGCACTCCAGCAATTTGCCTGCCAGCATGGGGGAACTGCTGTGCCAGACAGTTTTGGGGCACATGGTTTAGGGGATACAGAGCAGGCCATGCTCCGGGATGCTCTGTTCGCATCTCTGTCTTGCAGTTGCCAAAGCCCAAAATGCAACACTGTTCTGCACCCCATGCCACTGCCAAACACACTAAGAAAAGACAGAAACTAAATGCAGACTGCATTAAGACCAAAATGGGATGCTTGGATTACTGAAATACCTTTTGAATGCAGCAGCAGCAACTGCACAAAACATTCCTGGACCTGCTGTACAAACCTCCTTGGGGGCCTTTGTCCTAGACATTGGTCTGTCATGGGTATTAGAAACAACATTAGAAACATGTGATGGAAGGGCAGGCACTGATGTGTCATCATCTTCTGCTGTCATAACCAGCGCTTTTATCATCTCCGTTACTCTGATGTCCCATTTGACTCAGTCTTTAAAGGTACTTGTCCTCAAAACACCTCAGCGAGGGACAGGAAATGCTGCAGATGAGCACAGACCATGTCTGTGTTAATAATAGTAACAAACATTCCCAGAGCTGTCTGTGCCCCCCAGGCCAGAAGTACCGTGTGGGCTGTGCTGGCTTACAGGGTCACTGTTGAATGGGAGCACAATTTAGTAGGTACAGGCTGTGACATGCCCAGTGTGGGGGAGGCCACAAGCTGCTCGCAAATCCCCCAGTCCCCGCTGCCCTGTCCCATGCTTGAGACATCCAGGCACACTGAGGCTCTGAAAATGGGGCCGGCAGGCTTTACCCCCAAGTTTGTGGCTTCTGGATATGTGGGTGCTGCTTCTGCTCTTGCAGCCTGTAAAAGATGATGTAAAAGATGATGCTTTTGCTGTTTCCCCAGGCTGAAAGGGACAGCTGCCTCCTTTGGGTTGGAGCCAGCAGAATCATGACTGACTGTGTCAGATTAATCTTATCCCAGTGGAGAAGACAGATGCCCCTTCTGGAGACAAGCAGTCTCTGACCCAGGTCAGTTACAAACAGCGTGGGATCGGCAGGTATCTTGGAGTGGGGCGGGGGTTTAAGGCCCTTGGGAAAACTGTAGTTGTCTTCTCTAGTAAAAAAATGGCAAAAAGCCGCTCCTACTAGTGAGAAGTTTTTAACTGGAGGATGCTGAATTTAGGGTGATTTGAGGACTAGTGTGAGAGCAAGAGGGCTGCATCAGGAGAAATTCTGCTGGAGGACAGTGCAGGAGGACATACCAAAGTGACACACTCTGTATCACTGCCTAGGTTGCCTGGCTCATGTCATGCTCAGGCAGGTCTTAGGACTTGCTCGATTGAGTGCTACCTGGGACAAGCCAAGAGCGTGATGGGTGTAAATCAACAGTGGAGGCAAATGTGCTCCAGATCCTAGGCACATCTCATCTAGTTTTCTTGGGCAGAGGTATAACCAGAGAAGCTTAGTCTCATTTTCCAACACATGATGATCTCCTGCCCACTTATCTCAGATTCATTCAAACAGTTCAGGTAACCACTCAAATATTTTTGTGGACCTTGTCTCAAACATGTGGCCCACCATAGCTTGGGAACTCTATGGCAGAAGAGAGAAGTCCGTCTAGCTGCTGAACTTGGGCTGCTCACGTGGATAAGGTAAGGTATAAGAAATAAGGTGGGAACTGTGCTCTTTGTGCAGCACCCTCAGGGCAGGGATCTGTCTTTTCTTCATTTGTCTGCAAAGCACATAGCTGTGGCCTTGTGTAAATAATGCATAACATGCTCAGTCATATTTTCTACACGTCCCTACCCGCACAGATGGCTTCAATGGGAAAATGTCATTGCTGATCATTAAAAGGCAACAAACTCCTCAACTACCAAAACAAATAAGTGGTATATTGTTGGCTTTTGCAGTCAGCAGGATCCTACACAAGGGGATTTTCCCATCCATGTATGCACCTTCAGCAAATTGATTTGATAAGACCCAGTTCCAGACATCACCTTATTTCAAGTTCAGTTACCTAGGAAACTGCAGTGTACTGCTGGGATGAGCTGCCCGCTCCTACTTCTTTTGGAGCTATTAGACACATCAGCTCTTCCTTCAGGAAGAGCAGAGTGCTGCTGATGCCAGCTTCCAGCCTTTTTATGCAGATCTGGGCTGTGCAGAAGGGAGGAACACAGTCACCAATGCCCGTGGGAGGGAGACAGGCACACACTACCCACACCTACGTCTGTGTGCTGGGAGTTGTTCTTTTAGCTGTGAGGAGATGTGGAAATGTGGTAGCTACCGGTAGCAGTGTGAGCGTGGAGATGACTGGGGAACCAGCACTAGCTGTGTGTGTGAGCACACACATGCACAGCAGCCATTCTGCGTAGGACTGTGTGCTCACGCATGTAGGTGCTGCTTCTCGTGAAACGACTCAAGTTATCAGGGCTTCTACAAAATGGTAAATCAATCTGAGGATCTGAGATAACATGGTCTGTTTTGGTTTTTTTTTCAGAGGACTCATTTGCTGAGGACGAGTTCACCATCCTTGGGCCAACAAAGCCTTGGCATTCTCTACTCTGCAGTTTCTGAGAAGTGAGGAGCCCTTGAAGAGCAGCTCTAGTGTCGGGGGCTTACCCCAACATTGAGGTGGTTTCAGGGTCCTTGCTCCCCTGCACAGCTCCGAGCCGAGCCGAAGGAAGAGACGGAGTTCTCAGGTTTAGATTTTTCAAGGTTGCATACTTCATTTATTGGTTCTTATCTTACAATTTTCTCGGAGTCAGACAAGATGTTCGCAGCTGCATGGATTCCTCATGTCTCCCCCCGAGCTGGGCTGTCCTTATCTTTTATACTAATTGCTACGTATTTCTTGTTTACTATTTCTTACCAATGTCTATCACTATTACTAAAAAGGTCATCTTTACTTTGACCCAATCCTCACTAACTACTTTGTGCCACGTCAATGCAGCAATGGAGTGAGGGAAGAAGAAGGAGAAGAAGAAGGAGACAACGCCCCAGATTCTCCATCTTGTCCCCATTCACTTCAATGCTAGGAACCTAAAACTACTATTTTCTCATTCTGTGATAAGCTAAACTACTATTTCTCACATTCTTGTGGCCTGTAAACCTTCTCTCAGTGTAGGAAGTTTTTCCCATGGACTGAAATCAAAGCCAGTGTCTCTCTGACCTCTGGGCTGGGGTCCCAGACCCTCCTGCCCAGGTCCCTGACCCTCCAGGGCAACCAAAGGAATGCCCTGGACTCCAACATCTCCTCCTCCTGTTTGAACCAAAAACACCTCCTTGGTCACTTTGTCCATGGCTTGCCATATACATAGAAACAAACACGGCAAAATCATGAGAAAGATTACAAGCCCTACTAAAATATATATGACTATCTTCAAAATTTCCTTCCACAATGGTGAAAGGTCAAACAAATTGAACAAACCATCCATCCATGACCCAGTTACCTCTCCAAGTTTGTTGACACTCTCCTTCAATTGTCTGATGTTTTCATGAATGGATTTGGAATGGTCCGACAAATTCATGCAGCACATTCCCTCAAATTCTTCACACCCATGCCCGTGGGTCAGCAAAAGATAATCAATCGCTGCCCTGTTTTGGAGACTTGCTCGTCTTACACTATCAATGTCTAACAACATGTCACTCAGTGCAAGAGAGACAGCTCGGGCATGTTTGCTCAGCCAACAACCCACGTGATCCAATTGTGTCAAGGCTGCTCCTGACGCCGCCTGTGGTGAAAAAATTGCAACTGCAATTCTCTGAGCCTTGCTCCATGTGTGAACATCATCATCACAATTTGGATCATACATTTGAACCGATCTTTTCCCTCTCTGTTTTAGTTTTCTCATCAATGTCATGTCGGGTGTTAGCAATGAAAGCATTCCAATGCTGCAAGGACCACCTGTGGCATTTGCAGGAATTGCGGGCCAAATTTTGTCCCCACAAATGAAAAAATTTCCCCTCGGCAACTGAGCTGGAACATGATTGGATGGTTTCTTCAGCATCTTAGTGTAATTACACCAAGATGATGAATTTCTGTAAAAACTGAGGTTTGGGGTGACGTCCACAGGTTTTTTTTTTGTCACCCCAGAAAGGCCAAATTTCACACAGAATTGCATTTGGACCGATCCAAGAATTTCCAGTTCCTGAGGTTCAAAAGGAGCCGCAGGAAGGAATTTCGTCCAAACATCCCATTGGTCCACTGGATCTACAATGGACTTTGAAATCTCTGGAGGGATGTTTTCTGGAATCGGCCATTTGCTCACTGGCAACCCCACTAAACAAGTTGAAAAAGGTTTCCCTGGTCTTGAATGAGTCAGGCAGATGGTGTCCAAACCTGATGCATTGGCTAGAGTTTCCCAAACATTCTCTTTTGGTTGAGCCACGGGCAAAACTGCCGCATTGCTCAAGGCAACCAAGGAGAGAATGAGGCACGAGGATAGTTCTTTCATTTTCAATGTCCTCTTTTCCCTGGGAATCCCCAGAAATGCAACACCACCCAAGCCCCCAAGAAAACAAGTCCCAAAGTCTCTTTCGCACGTAGAACGAAAGGATGTCTGCTGTCTTGACACCAGCTCACGTCTGCGTGCCCACTTCTCTTCCTCCGGTCTTGGGGTCTGTCTCTGCTTGCGTCTGGACTCGGTACGGTTTCACGTGCCTCGCCGTCAGCCACTTTGGCCCAACTGCTGTGGAGACACAAGCATATCCCTTGCCCCAAGTTATTAATTTGAATGGCCCTTCAATTTGTCCTGTTTCTGGGTTTATGACCAAAACCAAAGGATTTTCCTTCAGTTTTGCTCTCATGCTGTTTGAAAAATGCCTGATGTTTGGTGGAGTTGGCTCTGCAAAAGAGCAATTTAGAAAATTCAACACATACAAGGCTTTATTCAAGCGCATGTATGGTGTTGCGTCTGCTTCTCCTCTTTTTTGTCTGTCCAAAAGGGATTTTAATGTTTGATGTGTCCTTTCAATGATTGCTTGACCTGTTGGAGAGTGTGGGATACCAAAGGTATGATGGACACCCCACCTCTTCAGGAATTTGTCAAGTACTTTCCCTATATATATTGGTCCATTGTCTGTTTTGATTTCTTGTGGCACGCCCAAAGATGCAAATGCCTGCAAGAAATGTCGACAAGCATGTTGTGCTGTTTCACCTGTGTGCAGTGATGCGAAGACTGCACCTGAAAATGTGTCAACTGAAACATGAACATTTTTGAGTTTCCCAAAAGATGGATATTTTGTGACATCAGTTTGCCATAACTGCAAACTGTGCAATCCTCTTGGATTGACTGCTCCCATGGAAGCAGGAGGCTGAACAAGCTGACAATCAGGGCAAGCACTAATGATTTCTTTTGCCTGACTTTTGGAAATGTGAAAAGTGTCCACTAGTGCTTGAGCATTCTGATGAAAGAATGCATGACTCAATTTTGCCTGTTCAAAAATGTTCGGTAATGTCCTTGAAATTGGCATGGTCAATTTGTCTGCATGTGCATTGCCTTCTGCTAAGAAACCTGGAAGAGAAGAATGTGCTCTGATGTGCGAGACAAAATATTTATGTTTTCTGTTCTGCAACAATGTCCTCATGCACAATAGATATGAATATAAATTTTCATTGTCAACTTCTCTCAGGAGTGAACCCTCAAGTCTTTTGACCACATTAGCTACATAAGCTGAATCTGTGATTAAATTAAAAGGTTGCTGGAACAGCTCAAAAGCTCTGACCACTGCTGCTAATTCTACTATTTGTGGTGACCCTTGTACTATTCTTATATCTGATTTCCACTCCCCTGTGATGTCATCCTGCCATGTACTTATTGATTTGTGAGTTTTTCCAGAGCCATCGGTAAATACTGTTATTGCATCCAATGGCACCTCACTTATTTTTGGCTTTTCTCTGAAACTTAATTTTGCTTTCAACAGCCTGTGGCTTGGGAAATGAATAGTACAAACACCTGAGTAATCTAACAATGCAAGTCCTCTGATTTCTGCAATGCCCAATCAAAATAATCTTTTTTCAAAGGCAGGTAAATTGTTGTGAAGTCTTTGCCTGCCATTGTTTGCAGCCTGGTCCTAGCTTTGATGATGATCTGAGCTATCATTTCCAGACTTGAGAGTATCGTCTTCAGAGACCTGTAAGATAAAAAAATCCACTCCAAAATCAACAATGGGTCTTTTTGTGATGAATCCCACTGAAAAATCAACCCATATAACTGTATTTTTTCCCCCAACACTGCAAGAAAGAAAGGCAAAGATGTTACAAAACTATGTGCCTGTCTCTGCTGGAGGGCTCCAGCAATTTTCTCAAGGGCTTCCCGAGCCTCAGGAGTGAGGCTCCTGTGGGATTTGATGTTACTGTCCCCTTTCAAAAGATTGAACAACGGCGCAAGTTCATCATTTGTGATCCCCAAGATGGATCTCATCCAGTTGACCTCTCCCAAAAGTTTTTGCAAACCCTGTAAGTTGTTAACTTCTGTTCTAATTTCAATTTTCTGTGGTTTCACTGTTTGTTCAGTGATTTTCCATCCTAGGTATTTCCAAGGTGCAATTTCCTGGATTTTTGAAGTGGAAATTTCCAAACCTGCATTTTGCACCTCTGTGATCACACAGTCACGAGCCCTCTGCAATTCCTGTTGTGTCGGGGCAGCAATGAGCAGATCATCCATGTAATGAATGATTTTTGCTCCTGGATGTTTCTCTCGAGCTGGACACAGTGCCCATGCAACAAACCATTGGCAGATGGTCGGAGAGTTCTTGAGACCTTGAGGAAGAACAACCCAATGGTATCTCTGCAGAGGCTCCTCCCTGTTGACACTTGGGATGGAAAAGGCAAATCGAGGAGCATCATCTGGATGAAGTGGGATGCTGAAAAAACAATCTTTGAGATCAATGATCACCAGTGGCCAATCTCTCGGAATCATTGAGAGAGATGGAAGCCCCAGCTGAAGTGGTCCCATTTCCTCAATGACCTCATTGATTTTTCTGAGATCATGAAGCAATCTCCATGAGCCAGGGGCTTTCTTGCGAACGACAAAAACTGGGGAATTCCAGGGACTGTTTGTTGGTACAATGTGTCCCTTTTCCAATTGTTCCCTGACCAAGTTTTTGAAAGCACTCAATTTTTACCTCTCAAGAGGCCACTGATCCACCCAGACAGGATTGTCTGTTTTCCAGGTCAGTTTCAAAGTGGTGAGTGCCACAGTGACCCCCACTAAAAATCCACTTCCAACCTCACGCCCCATTGCACTAAAATGTCCCTTCCCCACACTGTGATGGGTCTTTGCACAACAAATGGGCAAATGATTGCAGTCTTACCTCCTGGCCCCGAGACCCCAATCGCATCTTCACTCTGCAGACACAAGGTGTTCCCCCCTATGCCTGAAAGAGGACTCAAGGGAGCAATTAAATTCCAACTCTTGGGCCAAAAAAGATACGAAATTACTGTGACGTCTGCCCCCGTGTCGAGCATCCCTTTGACTGCGATTGTTTTGTCACCCTGGGTCAATTCACAGACGAGAATTGGTCTGTCTCGGCCTATGTGTTTCACCCAGGAGGCATGAACCTCCATGTGCTCAGCTGAAGGAGGATCTTGTTCCCGGAGCACTGGCAAGACTTATTCTGCAGCATGGGGTGGCAATGCAATTGCTCTGGCAATTGAGGTGTTCGGGGGAAGGATCAATGGTGGCTGATGAGGCTTCGCTAAAACTGTCAACTCATCATTGTGATCTGCTGAAATGACAGAAGGGTAAATAACAAGTCCCAAAACACTGCTTCTGTCCTTACCTATAATTAGAAAGTCCTGCCTCTTCCACGAGGATCCAGTGACACCAGTGGGTATCGCTGCATAATTGTCATCCAAAAAACATATCACTTTGGAAGTTGCCAAATCGCATTGCGCCCCGGGTGGTAATAACTCTGGATCGCTGGGGATCCTACAAATTGTCCTGCTGAGGGCGTCAGAATGTTGTTCCCCGATGATTGTCCCCCTTGCGGAGCTTGCTCTTGAGTCATCGCCATCACTTGTGTCGTCGCGCGTTGACGATCCGCGCTCCTTCTGGAGTTTCCCGACTGAGTTCCTCCACTTGCATTGTTTCTTGCAGGACGACGCTTCCTTCTCCCGCATGCCGAACAATGATCTGATGAGTCTGCATTGTTTGTAATTTGTGGGCAATCCTTCTTGAAATGCCCTGGTTTGCCACACTTGTAACACTGTCTTTGTTGAAAATTTAAAAATGCTTCTTTGACAGCTTTTTCCACATGATCTCCTAAAATTGTTGCAACGTGGTGCGGTGTCCCCACCTTGCTGCATGCCTCTAGTATTTCTGCCATGGTGGGTTGGCCTGGCATCGCACTGATGACTCGCTTGCATGCTGGATTGGCATTTGCAAATGCAAGACACCGGATCATATGTGACTTCACTCCCTCATCAATGACTTGCCTGTCCACTGCTTGTGTGAGACGATCGATGAATGAAGCGAAGGGTTCTGAAGGACCTTGCTTTACATCTGTAAAAAGACTTTCTGTAACTCCTGCTGGTGGAATCTGCACCATCTAGCACACTGCAGTGGTGCTTGACAAAGAGCTGGTGGAAAGCAGCCCAAGAACCACAGTTACTTTTCGAAACACTTGATTTTTACCAGATTACCATAATGTAATCCCCATTCACACCCCATTCAAAGGTTTCTTCCTAAATTTGCCCTAAACCACGACAAATACAGACCATAGTGACAACTTGTCTCTCAGGTATGAAATATTCATCTGCACGCGGCCTGAGGACACAGGAGGCTCAGGTGACAGGCTGAAGGTGGAAGGGTGTAAGTGAACAGCTGGAGTGGGGAATCCCATTTCTTTCCTTACACCAGGGCCCAGGAGCTGCACCATGGGGATGAGAACTTGTCTACTCTTGCTTAGCACAGGTAAGCTGACTGCAGCTAGTGTTTTTTAGTAGACAGCCCTGGGAGTCAGGGACAAACACCCTATTCCCCAGTCATCCAGCAATTTTTCAGAGACCATGAATAGTTCTAATGTTTTCTTTTACAGGAATGTGGAACCCAATATTCATCTCACAAATGGGAAAATAAAATCTTCTCTGCATATCTCTCTGATTGGTTTGCTCTTTGCCTTAACTCATGTAGCCACCTGCAGCTGTCAGCAGCCCTTTACACTGTCTTTCACCAACTACAAATATTGTGGCTGTTCTGGTAGAAAGGAAAAAAATCTTAAGGAAGTGGAAAAGATCGGAGGGTCTGCCCTATGGTGCCATGGTAGGAGATCTGTTGTCTGAGGCGCAGTCTATCCCGATGGACTTTGAGGCACTATACACATCTTGCATTACTTGCAGGAAAATATCACCGTTTTTCCTTTCGCTATCTTCCATGGGAACTCAGTGAGTAACAGGGATAACAAATCTATCGCAGTCAGTACTGTGATTCAGGGTCTGGTCCGGCCGGGTGGAGGGTGGCAAAAATAGAGGAGTGGGAATGATGGAAATCCTGAAAATAGAACTTTAATGCTGATGAAATAACAAAAACACAGAGACCTCATGGTCCGAGGGGCAACATCTAAAGATCTGGGGGAGTGGCTAACTTAATATATAAGGTTACCTGAGGGCAGGGGTCCAATCCCAAAGGAGGCATAGGGACATGACTTTATATGTCAAAGGTCCCGAACCAATGGAGAACCAGAACCAGAGGCATGACTTATTTTGGAATGATGCCATCAGCATCCTAATTCCTACATCCTGCCTCCCATGGTCTCAGGTTTATGTTTTCTGCATAAGCTACGTGGGCTAAGGTATTATCCATCTCAGCTAGCTCAGTTTCCACACAAACTCACAAGAATAGGAGGTGCAATCCTCCTGTCCCTCCCCCAATCATTATAACCTGCATCTCTAGGGTAAGGAGTAGCAGAATAACTACTGTGTGAGGTGGAGCAGTGGCCAACCAACATCCACCTGCAGGGAGCAGGGCTGTGTCTGGCCTTTCCTCCAAGCCTCTACCTCACCTCCTGACCTGTCTGGCTCGAGACTCAGCTCACCATCAGAGATGTCAATGTAGCAAGCATCAAAAGTCTTGAACAATGTTATATTGCTAGACAAATTATTACCAGTGAGGTCTAACTGTCCAGAAGGAAGAACACAAACATTATGAGTCATGCCTTGTGGAATACTTACATTTGATACCTACATAGGAGCATGCCTTCTGATCCATTGCACTGTGTTCTCACTAGCTGGCTACAAAACACCTGGTTTTTATCAGAATCTATCCTGGATAGACATGTGTCTGGTGCATGCTCGCCATGTCAAAGCCATTAGGGTTTGCAAGAAACTTGTTGACCTATTTAATTTTTGTATATCTAGATAGACAGCTAGATGTGCAGTTGAGTAGATACTTGAAAGTCCAGCTCAGTGAAAGAGAAACCTTTATTTTCATCAACCTGTCAGCACTGTCATTACTGACATTTACTTGGCATTACTCAGCCTCATATAAAGTCCTGTAGTTCATAGAAGGGTATTGCAGGGTCATAGAATTGTTAGAAGGTACCTTAAAGATCATCCAGTTCCACTCCGCCCCCCGCCATTGGCAAGGACACCTTCCACTAGGCCTGGTAGCTCAGAGCCCCATCCAGCCTGGCCTGGAACACTTCCAGGGATGAGACATCTGCATCTGCAGCTGCAGAGTATGTCATGACTGTCTTTAATTGTTGCATATAATTATTATAACAAACTTGGCCCATGTCTACAGCACACACTATGTATGTTTATGTGTGTATACATACGCACATACTTACAAACACCTGTACATATCTCTATACATGCATACACCCATACACATACACTGAGAAGAACCTCTGTGTGTGTTTCAAACTTATAAACATCTAATGTGTAAAGGATAGGCAGAGATTTTCTTTCATCCACTACCTCCAGGATGCAGTAGGGCATTTTTAACAGCACTGAATGAAACTGAGGGAGTGAACAACAGCCTATCCAGATCAAAATCTCTGCAATGCATCTTTCACTTCCTGGGGCAATGATTCTTGCAGCAGGGGACCTACTTTTATGAGTAGGTGTTCAGAGAAGGGATTTGGCTGTAGCAATTCTGTCTATGCCTGGGATCTTTCCTGTAAACTTTTATATGTGTCAGACATTTCAACTGAGTTTTATGTGTTGTTCTGCATAACAGTGTCTCCAGAAAGGTTTGCTTTCCTGGATCCTTATAAGTCACTGATTTTTGATCATTGTGTACCTGTGTCCTGGAGGATGTTGTGTTTGTTTGTACGTATTTCTCATTTGAAATACCGTAAGTGATAGATAGAGAAGCTTTGGCAACAGCCAATTTTGTGATAATTATCTGAGCTGAAAAAGCTTCTGGGGCCTCACAGAGAAAGTGGCAGCAGATGCATCTGTGCCTGTGTTGTTAACCTGCTTTCCCAACATTCCTAAAGCTTGATTGCATTTTTTGACAACATTACAGAAGAAGTATAGAAAGGGAAAGAAACACAGTTGGAGAGAATAAAGTATTTACTTACTTTGAGAACCGACTCAAGATATGGATGGTGCTAAAAAGACAGAAGACTGACCAAAGGGCTGTAATAGGTAAGAACGATTTCTTCTCTCCAGATTAATTTTTCATATCCTGTGCCATCTATGTCATCCTGCACATCTGCTCTGTCAGGAAACCTATGCAGGTAGCAGGAAAAGGTCCAAAAATGCAGCAGCTCCCTCATCCCAAACTCACTGACTTTACTCACAATAAGCAAGACCGTAAAGTGGAGATTTCCCCCCTTCACCTCAGATAGGGTCAGAGTTGGCTCCTTGAGCTGTTGGAGGTCTCTGTGAACCTATAGACAATGCCTCAGCCTCACCACAAGCAGAATCTCGGGCTCTGTCCTTGGTCTGGAACTGCTGATATTACGTCTGAAATTGGTCCTGTCACCTCAAGGCTGCCTGACCCTTTCCATGCTAAACGTCTGTTGTAATTTCTTTATAACCTAGCCTGAGCATAATACTTTTTTTTGGAAGATGGCCATATGATGGGCTTAGGTGCAGACTTGGTTTCCTCATTTTAAGAACAATGCACTTCAACTGGAGAAGGAGCAGGGCAGGGATTCGGAGGGAGATAACTGGCTGTCTTCTGAGAGAAAGCTGGCTTTCTCTAGCAACAAAAAAAAAAAAAAGCTGACAAAACATAGAATTGTCATCTGAAAATTTCCCAGAAAGGAAAAAGGGTTGTTTTAGAAAGTCAGTTTAGCATGATAGCAAATGGCTTTAAAATGTCTGGGATTCAGTCTAGACTGGAAATGAGAAGCTTCTTCTGCTGTCAGAGTGATGGGGTCCTCGCAGAGGCTTCCACAGGATGCTGTGAAGCCAAAATAATCCAATTAGCTTTGAGGTGAAGCTTGAGCTATTGATGAAAGGGACCTTACAAAGCCACTGCCTGACAGTGCAGGACCCTGGATTTCATCACCTAGGACATCCCTCCCAGGACTGTGTTTCTAAGATGGGAAGTACAATTTGAACACAATTATGTGAATACTGAAGCTGGAGGTAGTGTGTTTGAGACCACTTAATTCATAAGCAAGACTTTACTGCTGCTACCACTTTTCCCTTACAGTGCTGTGGAAATAAGTGTATCATTGCTTTAACTCTGCTCAAGTATTAAAGTCAGAATGTGTTGGAAACATCCAGGAGAAAATTAAATAATATTCCATTTGGTGTTTCATAATATGTGCTGAATATTTTATTTTCTGTTGAAGAAATATTGAATAATAGTGTATTTGGACAACACTTTTTTGGAAAATACAGCATGCCACTGCATAAACGAAGCATATTTGTTAACATACAGATACAGCTCCTAAGTTTTCCTCAACTTTTCAAACTTTTGAGTGCTTGGATATTCAATTTTATCATTCTTTTAATTTAGAGAGGGATTTGACTGTAGTAATGCTGAGGTGGCTGCAAGAATTGTCAATTGAAACAGATTTTCATCAGTGGTCCTGTGCCATTAAGATAATAGGAAACTTGTATAATGGTAGATAATAAAAGCTGCCAATAAAATCAAAGTTTGTATTCAAATCAAATTACAATTGAAATGTTTTGAGCTGTGTTTTACTAAATCCACTTGCAAGAGTAGGATCAGTAAAAGAATTATCTTTCTTGTAGGGAGCATTTTCTAGAGAATGTCTTCTCTAAAAGAAGCCAGCAAATTTCAGCACTGATAACTTTCTTATTCCGAAAACCAATTATTTTCAAACATGTCATCTACACCAGCTCTCAGCGAGGATTAACTACATGACAGGCTTGAACTTTTAAAAGCAAGTGAGTTTTAAATTATGAAAGAGCAGGGGGAAAAGGTGAGACTAATTTTTACTGTACAGAAACATGTAAACTTTTCCAGTGCATCATCATTCATAGTCTTCTTGCCATAATTATAATGAAAATTATTCCCTTTCTCTTCTTTTTTTGACTCCCTAACAAGAAATGCTTTGTGATTGGATGATGTAGACTAATTTTTAATGAATAATTTATCATATGAATAGCTTATTGTAAATTAAACTCTCCCATCTAGCCCAGGAGTAATTTTTTGTTAATTGCCTTGCAAGCATTAAAGAATATTTCTAGTTCAAACTGCCTGGAACAACACTACTGAATGCTACATTTGTGTTGTCTGACTGTATGGAATCAGCACCAGGACTTGGGTGTCTTGTCTGGCTCTTTGTGACTGTCAATTCAAAATCTGTTTTCAGCAGATATTCATGGATATTATGTGAAAATATGCTCCATTGTTGTAGTGGTTTCATGTTCACGAATTTCTGTTTTCCAAAATTAGTGTAGTGGTTTGAGTGTCTACTAGAATTATATACTCTTTTCCTCCTGTGAGATAGGACTAGGAGAAAAGCAAAGCAGGCTCAAAACTTAAAAGGTATAAAGACAGATATATCAACAAAACTACAAGAAAGAAAAAAATAATAAAAAGAATCAGAATGAAACCTTCAAAACACTTCTCCTCCTACAACTGTTCACTTTCCCACTGACAACATAAAGAGACAAAACCTGGGATTTTCAGTTAGTTTCACCACTTTAAAATAGTGTTCCAGCAGTTCTTAGGGGGAGGAGCCTCTCTTAAAAATCTCAATGGAGTCATCATCACGAGAAACAGTTCCCTGGTGGCTCCCATGTCACAAATCTGCAGCCACCCAGAAACTCTGCAAACCGTGAAGTCCCTCCCGTTTGGCAGCCTTCCCACCGCTGTGCTCATGGGCCACATCAACTTATTAGGGTACAGTTTAAGGATGACTGTTCTAATATAACACAAAGGTTCTCTTTGTCAATTTCTAAAATCTTTGTCATCTCGAGAAACAGAGGTTTTCTTTTTTCCTGGGTGCAGAGGGCTTCATATCCCTTTCTCTCCATCTTCTGTTCAAAATTCTCCATTAGATCATACCTACCTCCGCTCATGGCAATGACTAGAACTTTGCATTCCCCGCCCAAAAGCATTCTATAAGTTACAGGGATATTTTAGTCCATTCTCCATGGCCTCACAAGAGAAGTCCAGATCAAACTAGGCAACTCTTCAATCTTCCTTCCACCTACGTCTTTTACACTCTCTCTCTCTCTTTACTAACTCCAGCCTCATGCTGCGTCTCTCCGTGTCTCACTCCATCCTTTTCCTCTCACTTGGGAGGAGGGTTAACGCCCTCAGCTCTCATTTGTGCAGTGAAAGAGTTAGTATCTTGCCCGGGTCTCTCCCTCTTGGGCTGCAGCTCATGGCGTTGGATTTCAAAGCTGCACTGATACGGGGTGACCTCAGTAGCATCATGCCGAGGAGAGGTGGGAGGGAGAGGTCGGAGCGGCTGGAGAACGGCAGCCAGGATCTCAGCAGCCGGGCAGGCTACTGATGGATGCACCTCTTGGTGGCATCAGGGTTGGGCCCGGGCTCGGAGCTGCTCCCGGGGGCCCAGCAGACACGTCTCGCCCAGGCCTGTGGCGGGCAGGCTTTAGGGTGGGTTGGAGTTAGTAGCCGGGGGCTCCCCTCCTGCCCACGCCGCCGGCAGCGGCTGGGGCTCGGGGGGCAGGCCAGGCCTGGGCCCGCCAGCGTGGCAGAGCAGCAGGGCCCGGCCCGGCCTGCCCGGCTGGCCTCATGCAGCGCGCCAGGCCAGTTGTTACCTGTTACCTGAGAGCTTTTCCCAATATTCTCTGACTTTAACATGCGTATTCCCAGAGGCGTATCAACTTTCTACTGTTTTAATCAGATACCAATACTCAAACTTAGTCACTGATTGGTTAATCACAGCTTTTCTCGGAAAAACCTGTCTTCCTTTCCTCATCAAAAGTCAATAAATGCCAAACTAGCACAACTGTACTCCTCCAGAAGTACATTTCTGTATATTTTCAGAGAATTGATCTCGTAATGCTCACGCTCCCTAAACCTTCGTAGGTTAAGGGACATGCTGCTATTGCACTGCAGAGAGGCTTTCATCCTCAGAGCCGGCACAAATTGAACACTGACACTGTATATTTGTGAGAATATTCCTGTAGCTTTCTTACTACATGTGGGTTTGACCCGAGTGTGAATGTTTTAGTCCTAAAGAAAATATGTACGGATGTGGGAAGCTGGTCGTTATTCAGGATTTGACTTGCTACAGTGAGTTCTTCCCCAGCAAAATTTCCACTGATGGGATCTGTGTTATCAGGACATCAATTTCCCCCCACAGGCCACTGAAACGATAAACCTTCAAAGGTAAGATAATCAAAGGGATCAGTAAATATCTTCATGCAAGATAGATAGGAAAACATCAGGGTTTCAGTGTAAGTCAGGCTGGCAGAGTTTCTGTTCATAAGTGTTAATCACCTTTTTAAAATTTGTTTATTTTGGTCTAAAGTCTGAGTTAAGACTTCAGTAAACCTCTGGAAAGCCTGTGGAAAGCCAGCAGTGCCCAAACAGTGGCTTAGCTGGAGGCTACGGACAGACAATCCACATTTCTCAGTGGTGTCACATATATATTCTCCTCTGGTTGGAGGTTTTAATGAGGAGGTGTTTCCAGGATGAAAAATAATAACAGGACTGAGAAAATTTAATCCTGAAAAATGGAAGAGGAAGACTGAAAAGAAGATAATCACAAGTTTTCAGGATTTAAACTCCAGTACATGGGATGAGATCTGTAGGAGAGGCTGTCTGTGTTGTGCCTAAGGTTTTTTCATTTTTCCACAGAGGGGTCCAATCTGACCACTCTGGGCCAGATAATGTTGGACAATTATACAGGCAATGCACTGGCTTCAGTGCAGCAGCTGGGGCTGCTTCCCCAGGGCTTGAGGGCTCAGACATGGCATCCAATGGCAGCAACTAAATGCCTATTACCAGGCATAAGGTGAGCAACGGGAGCTGATCCTATGCATTAATCCACAGCAACTGTGAGATAAATTACATTACTCTAAATGCCACTGAAGGAAATTTGGCTGACGTCTGCAAACTCGTTAAGCTGCTTTAATTGCAGCTCTCTAGGAGAAGGTGGTGATTTCAGCAGACTGAAACAAGATGGGGAGTCCTCACTGCGTGAGACAGGAGAGAGAGAGCACCAAACACAGCTACTCAGACCAAGAGAAAAAAGGGAAATCCTGTCTTTCAGTTGGGAAAACAAACCAGACAGTCTTTCCCTTTCCACAGCCCCTCTTCTTAGCCAAGTTAACAAACAACAGATTGAGGCCTGAGGGACTAGAATGGCACAGGCAAAAGGACTAGGCTGGCACACTTTATCCCCCAGCCTCACTCCTCACAGGAAAAGGCATTTTCAGGTAAATATGGCTGAAATAACTTCAGTCCAAAAAAGGAGTCGTTAGGAGATGGTTTTTTGTTCATTAAAGACAGTAATAAAACTTTGTTGTCAATCTTTGTTAAAGGAAATCAGAAACATCCCACAAAGAGATTTTCTTTTGCTGAAATCATGCTTAGCTTTTTGTTTGCTTGGTTTTGTGAACGAGGTAGGGTATTTTACATTGAAAGTAATATCTTTTTTCATGAGTAAATGTAGAAGTTTCTCTTCCTTGAAAAACTGATTTTTAACTGGTTTCAACCGTAGACATGGATTAGTTATTAAAAATAGTCAGAAAGATCTTGATCCTGCCAACGGTCAAGCATGCTGCTAATGAAAGCATTTGAGCTTTATTCTTAATTTTTATCCTACCAAGAACTCTCCTAATCTTGTAGAGACAGCCTGAATGCCCAAGTTAAATATATGCTCACTATCCACGCAAACTGACTGTTCAGAAAATAAAGCCTTTCTTCCCTGATTTCTTTTTCGTTTTTAACTGACAGGTGTACTGATGGCCAGTTTAATTTGATTTGACACAGATGGTCATTTCAGTTGGCAATCATCCACCAAAATACATGTCACCCTTGGCTAATGACCTACCCTCATCGATAATCTTGTGACATCTTTCCCACGTAGTATATGACATGTGCCTGTGAACTTCCTGCAATAATCCCTTTGTGTTTTTAAATCCCAGTCTGCCAAATGCCTGGCTCCAAAATGTAATTTCTCCCTCACAAGTACGCACCAGCTGCTGAGGGAGCTCCCTGTGGGGCTCCCTCCATCTTAGCCCTAGGGCCTGGTGGGAAGGGACGTGGGAAATACCACGGGAGGACACAACTGCCCTTGGATTCCCTCTGTCTCACCATGCCAGGCCACAGCCCAAAGGGCTGGAACCAGGGGTCTGTCATTCCCTCGGCCTTTCCCTAGATCTGAAATGGATTGATGTTGCATTGCAGCAACATGAGGGATTGAGGCCTTTTTTGCACCTATATTTTCTACAGCATCTAGATAATAATTATTCATGATATATAATAATTCTAGATTCTTATTTTCTCTGCATCTATAATGATTAGAAATCCATATTTTTTTCTCTCTGAGTTGCGTAGTCACTTCAGAAGAGAAACTTTAGCCTTTTGCATGCACTTGAGGCCTGATCAAGAGCCCCCTGTAATCCATGGCTGCCCAGTCAAACGCAGGGTTATGTGACAAGTGGGATGCCATCAGCTACTACAGAAGTAAGTGGTAAACAAGATGTTTGTAAGATAAAGTCTTGCATCTCCATGCAACATATCCCAGCTCCTGTTTGAAAGACGTTTTCCAGCCTGATCTTTCACTGGAATGCTTCTACTCAGTTTACATTTGTTTCTGTCAGAGGGCTATTTGTCCAACAAATTAAGCAGTCAATAAATGCAGAGGCCATAAATGTTTTCTATCACCAACTACCTTAAAAATGAGGAGATTGCTATTCTACCTCCTTTATTTCATTTGATAGTTGTAGAAGTAACAGCTGATCTGGCTAATAATTCCAGTAGCCTGCCTTCAACTCAGAACCATTGCAGGGCCGTGGGGAGGACAAATATGAAAATCAGGCATGTGCAGAGTAATACTTCTCATGAGAAAACATATTAATATGAAAGACTGAGAAGCCATGGGACTCCCTAACCTGGATGTAACATACTTTTACCTTGGCTGAGGCTGTTCTGCCACTGTGAGGAAATGCCCTCTGGGAGCTGCTGCTGTGTGACTGCTAACACTTGGCAGTCATTCCTCTATGTGAGCTGTGGGGAATCTCCATCACTCTGCAGCCATATGAACCTTGTTTCTGTGAGGTCCCAAAGGCCTTTGCAAGGTTTGTTTATTATTAGCCTCATTTATCACTCTCATGACTGATTTTGAATATAAGGAAAGTGGATCCTACTAAAAAATTCATGTGTTACTATCTAGGACACGAAGTGTGGAGGAACCCATATTTCATCATCCTACTATTAAATAACAATTTTACCAATTTTTTACTTTTTACCAATTAGCTAAGAACAGGCAAGCTATGTTTCCACATGTGGCAGAGAACTAACTGCTGCTAGATTATAAATGTCATATGTGAATCCAGGCTATTTTATGAAAAAGATTAGTGAGTTGTTTCTCACATCATAAATTTCCTTGTTGTTCTGCTAGGAAACATTTCCAGTTTGTGGTGCCCTCTCTGAACTCTTGACTCTAACAGTGCAACCCAGAACAGGTGGATGCAGATAACCTATAAGCCCTGCCAACATTTCTGCGGTGTGTATGTATGTCTGTGTGGGAGGCAGTAGCACTTGGAAAAGGAAGAAGATAGCATCAAAGAGTGTTTAGGGAATGAAGCTGTGGGTTCAGCTGTAAGCAAAGCCCCTGTGGTTAAAGCTGGGCCTGTTGAGATGTCCCTTGTGACAGTACTAAACCCATTTCCATGCTTTGCTATGCATGTCCACTTCCTTGTCTAGCTGAAAAACTGTTATACACTGTTGTGATGTAAATCAAGGCAGTGACATCACTCCTACTTGAGTCTGATCTGCCTAAAGGTCCGGGGCTCTCACCCCAGCACACAGAAGGCAGTGGGAATGGACACCAGGATCTGGCAATGCATGATGTTGGTGATGTCACCCCTGCCTATCCCCACTGTCCCACTCCCCACCATGCCCACCTGCCCTGTTTTGCAGTGGTCACTTCCAGTGACTTTCTGGAACAAAAGAGTGAACAACGGCAGAGCCTTTTGGCCTCTTGTGCACTCAGATTTTTTTAAAGAAAGTAATTACAAAAACAAATGTCATTTAAGAACACCCACATTCACAGAAGATCCCATTTTAGATTAAAAAAGTGCAGTGGAGTTTGACCTTTGCTGTGTCTTCTGCCATGCCTCCTCTCTAGAGGTTTATATGGTGTTCGTGGTCATGCTGCTTTATTATTCCCACAGCTGTGTTTCTCCCTTCTAGGCATTAAACAAAGCAAAGCAAAGCAAAGCGAAGGACCACAAATTTTACTTAAAACAGGTTGACCTACCCTTGGAAAACAGCAAGTGCATTCTTTGGTAATTCGCAAACAGGAAAATGGGACAAGGTCAATGATCAACTCACTTATTGTGGCTTGACCCCTCTTACTGAGCCTATGGTTCGCTCCTGAGCTCTCAGGAGCACAGCCCTTTTGTACACCAGTGTTTGGGATTTGTAGCCTGAGCACAGATCAAGGTCCTTTCCTTACAGGACCTTCCAGACTCACCTTGCAGACTGGCAGGCTGATTTTCAGTGGATCAATGAATGAGTTAGGACACCAAGTCTCGCTCTGAGTGCCAGCAGAACTCTCCATTCAAGTTTTCAAGCTACATCAGCAGTACAGAGATATCCAGAAGAGAAATCTGCTGCAGCATAAGCCTTTTTGGGGTAGTGGGGAGAAGCCCCCAGCCACAACAGCAGAAGTACATATGGACATTAGCGGTAGAAGCATATGGATTTTGCCATGGAGGGTCCCTACATAGTTCAAAAAATAACCCAGATGTGAATCAACTCTCAGAAACCAGACCAGCCATAAAAAATGGACACTTATGGCTAAAGAAAAAAAAAAAAAAAAAAAAAAAAAAAAAAAAAAAAAAAAAAAAGGCAAATAATTCATCTTAACTACCATGAGGTTCCCTGTCTCCTTTTGCAAACAAAACAAAGGACGAAGGGAATAACCCCTGAAAAATGCTGGTGATTTTGTATTGTTCATCCAGCTCTGCTGCACTAAAGGGCAAGAGACCTTCCTCAGCCCACACAACCCATGGTTTTTGTCCATCTGCACAGAGGATTTAATCTCTATGACACTGCAGCCCTCGCAGGAATATCACAGGCTTCCCTGGCTTCCCTCCATGGGGAAAAAATGAGAAACAAACACCAGGCGGTGCTGCCCAATGTCAATGAAAGTACAAGGATAAACAGTGTAGCTTATTTAGAGGGAAAGGACCATGGGAGCCTGGCTCTTGTTGATCTTCTCAGGGAGCCAAGTCACATGCCTACACACTTGATAAAGAGTTGCTTCTTTTCTCTTCCCAGAAATGCCATTTTCCTCTGGGTGCTTATCAATTACTGGACATATGAAAGGTTTGATCAAAGACAATTTACTTCTCATACAAGAGTGAATATCTAACTGCCCATCTTCAGTCTGACTGATGAGAGCCCAGGTAACTTGACAAGCTTCCTCCTCCTACATCTGAGGAATGGCTGCTATCCAGGAGTACTCCTGCCACAGATGTGGATGCCACCAAAACAGCCCTCTGCAGAAAGAAACATCTGTGGGAGACGATCTATATGAGAATGAAATAGTATTTCCTCCAATTTATTCTGCAAGAACAATGCAAACATCGAAATGCTGGTTTGGTTTCCTTTGGTTTCTTTCCTTTGTTTTTACTGATCAAGTGAAGAAAACAACCCCATTTCTCTTCCCCAAAATCTCCAAGGTAAAGTTCATTTCAGATCCCCTTCATGAAATGACTGGATAGAAGATTCTGCCTTGGGTCACTCAGCATATTCATTACATTGCTCTCACACTTCTAAAATAATGAATCATGTATCCCTGGGCTTGTCCACACTTGCAAGTTTTCACTGATTAAGGTAAGGTGCAAATATAAAGTGCCATTGCTGTTTCTTAAGAGCAGCTCAAGGGTGGAGCAGGAACAATTCACTGATATCTCAATAACATCTTCCCCACAGGGTGTTAATCAGGATGAGGTGACTTGAAACAACTCAGCCCTGAGATATGACGTAGCTGAATCAGCCATGATTGCTTGAACCTCCTCCAGAGAGCTCTGTCTGCCCTTGCCAACAGTAGGAGAATGTTTCCGGAAGTGCTGCTGAAGATCCTATGGATGATTTCAACTCATGCTGTGCATGTTAAAGTCTGCACCATGGTTTGCCATAGGGAAGCAGTATTAAACCATTAATACTAGTTGGATTATCTGCTTATGGTTAAAAATACTGGCTGGTGTGTGCACCTGTTGAGCGGCCAAACAAATGAAAAGGCATTTGACAAAATGTTCCAGACACAAATAAAAGCCCAGACCTACATGAGACTTTTCCACAGGAGCCAGTGACAGGTCATGGTATTGCTGCTCAGCCAAGTTGTCAGGCAACAAAGCTATGAAGAAATATTCAGCAGGTTGCAAATGCTCTCTTCTCATCTTGCAGTTTTGCAAATTTTATTGAGTGATGCTGCCCTTATTCTGTATTTGTCCCTACTCAGTAGAAGTACTTGACAAGTCATCTGGGAACGTCTATCATTGCAAAACCTCATACTCAAGAAAGCTGTTCACCTCTTTTTGCCCCCTCTATGCAGCCAAGGGCTCAAGGCATTTCCCAGGCATCCTTCAGCAACGTACTTCTGCAGAAATAAAAAGCCACAAAACTCAGAATTTGGCTTTCCTCTATATTTTTTATTCTCTTAGCCTAACCCAAAGCACTTCAAAATAAATAATTGCTATCATCTTAGAGAAAGTTGTGAGGTAATTAGATCTCTGGTCTCTAATTTATAAGTAGAAGTGGAAAAACACCCTACTCTCGACAGGATTAAAGCACCTGTGGGTAGTATTCATGCTTTCAGATATCTCCAGCCACTTTGGTCCTTTTAGGCCACTGCAGGCATGTACTGAGATGATTAGAGAGACTTCATGGTCGATGCTGAGAGGAAAGCAGGTGCTTCCAGAAGGCACTGCCAGGCTGGGTTCCAGGAAGATGAAGGCTTGCCCACCCAGACCTGTGTCAGCTGGATACAGGGCTGGGATTGCTCCTGTGCTGGCTCCTACCCCACGGCACCGATGAGTCTATTCCCATGTGCCATGGGGTGGAATCCAGCAGAGAAGCTGCTGCCAGGGGACAGCTGGCCAAAGGTGAATGTGTGAGGGTCATTCCTATCCTGCAGCCCACTGGATGCCCCACTGCATCTTTCACCTGGGCTCAGCCTGTCCTGGATATCTGAACATGTGAAAGAGGACACAGACATGGGGCTTCAGAAGCAGGCTGGCAGAACAGTTTTAGCATGCGGAGTGACAAGTGCAGGGAGAATGCAAACTTCTTGAGGACAAATTTGCAGCTCTACATGTGAAACTTACTGGAGGTAAGCATTACCTAACATTGCTCCATCATCTGTTCTCAGGGGAGTCTCAGGGCGGGCCTCTCCACCTGCTGAGGAGCTGTATCAGAATTGGCTTGGAGATACAAGTGCATAGACATTACCTAAGGGAGTCTGGCTAAACCTGTGAACAAGAACTAGCTTCAGACAATACCAGCGCATACAACCAAGCCTGTCTTTGAGGGAGGACAAGTACAGGTGATGGGATACAGCACAAAACACACTAAAAATGGCCTATATGCACACTTTTCTACACAACCACTGGTTTTTGTTTTCTTTCAAAAATGACCTTCCTATCAATCCAATCCTGAGGCAGTCAACACATGGAACTCAAGGCTACAGCCAACCCGTATCCGTATACCAGCTTAAGAACAAAATACTTCATTATCATATTGAAATCTCTAGTTCATGCTGGGCTTAAAGCAGTCACAGTTGCAGTGGTAATAAACCTGGGAATGGAGACGATCTGAAACTTCTGAAAATCAAGTCCAGAAGCACTCAGGATTTCCACCTGTCCTGGGTAAAACTCAAAAACTCAAGGAAACTTTCTGATGGTTTCATTTGTATTTGGAGTTTCACTGACATAGCAAATAATACATGAAATATATTCTGTCTATTCCTCAGGCAGGTTCCACATTACCAAGTGCAGTACTCCCAGCTGCAGCAAAGTGTATTCTTTTGTTCCAAATTCATTTTCCAGAGCTATATTTCTCAAAAAATATGAGACTTGAAACTCCACTTTTATGATCATAAAAATTTTGTTTCTGCTATCATCTTTAACAGGTGCATCCAGAGCCTAAGCCCATTTTAGGAATATGTCAGAGAAAAAAAAAAAAAATAAAAAGCTAAAATGAGTTGCCAAAGCTGCTGTCTGACCTTTAAATACATATTTAAATCTCTGTCTCAGGGCTCTACAGCCCCCAAGGATTTTCTTTCCTTGGTGCCAAATGCAGGGTTCATGCAGCCCCAGCTCCTCCAAACAAGGTGCTAAGTTCACATGCTAAAGCTAGGTGCTGTTTACACAAAAAAGTGGGGCAAACATCTGCATGGCAGCAAGCATCTTTCCTGAACACTGAATATAAATATCCAGGGTAAACCTTTACCTCTTGACTGTGTTTCCTCCTACACCTTTATCTTCTGAGGCAGCTTATGTAAGTAACCTGAGATAAAAATGTTTCCTTGCCATGGTGTAAAAATACTAAAGCTCCACTGCCTTATAATCTGCTCCTTTTGCTGGGTGTCCGTCAGCTCTTCAGGACGTGGTGCCAAGAGACGCTATCCCTATTCGAGGATTTGACATCTGAAGGTCTCTTTAATGGTTGGTGAGGGGAATATAGCTGGTGAAGCTGCTGAGGAAAGGTGTGCTGCAGAAAAGCCCTGGAAGAGAAGAGCAGCCAGAGGTGGACATGGTGGATCTAGGAGGACTTAGCAGCCTGTGTGCAGATGTCCAACACAGCTTCATGTCTTGGAACTTCTTCTCTTCACTCTGATCCCAAAGCAACCTGTGCTAACTTTGCAGTGCCTGAGCAACCTCATGTGTTTGTTAGAAAGTCTTTGCCCTAGTAAGTCTTCAGAAGAGCTGGTCAGCAAACCAAATTTTTCATTAACTCAGCAGTGGTAGTGATTGATTAAATAATATCGTTTATTTAACCAAAAGAGCACATTCTGCAAAGAGCAATTATTTCAAATGAACAAGTATTTCCTGATGAGGTTCATTGATCACATTGGAATTTTAAAAAGCTGTGAAAAAAGGCTTGGAGAGACGCACAAAACATCATGATGTCCATGTGTGATCCATGTAATTTCTGACAGTGAACATCATCAGGAAATACTTGTTATGTACAAGGTTTTGTTCAGATATATTTGTTTTAGGATTTGTAGGTCCTCCTTTGGGTGACTCGCCTTACTATTAAGATTGAGTTCTCCAGGCACTTCAGCACAAATTACCTTTTACTGTTGTTTTAGGCAATTTTTTTCTAGAGAGCACCTCCGCAGACCTCTTGGCCTTTGCTCCAAAGAAGCTGAAACGTAAAAATTTATTCAAAAACCTGTACAAGCAGCAGTTTGCAGAACACACATCTGCTGTCATGGGACCTCATGGCCCACTGGGTGCCCAGCTCAGGCTCCACTATTCTGGCATGATCTCTAGAGTACATACGTTTGTACCAAGTGGCGAATTTGGTCACTCAGTCAAAGGGCTGGTTTTTGAAGATGAGTTAAACTAGAAAAACTGAGTGAAGTCAGTGCTCATTACCACATAGACACTCAAGCCCATGTTGGCTGTATCATAGGATGTGAAATCTTGCACCACCACACACTTTTAGCAGCAGAGAGAAGCATAGCAGCTGTCCAGGAGGTAACCATTCCCTTCGGGTTAAGTTAAATTTATGTTGGTTTAATTTAAGACAGTTTGGAACAGTTTTCAAGATAGAATAATAAAAGCCACTCCTAAAGTGTAATAATGGATGGCAATAATACTGACATGTGGCAATAATAGTAAAGATGTACTGCTCACTAAAGGTGGGGGTTTTTTTGTTTGGTTTGTTTCGGTTGGGTTTTTTTGTTTGTTTGTTTTGTTTTGTTTGGGGGGGTTGGTTTTTTGTTGTTGTTGTTGGTTTTTTTTGTTTGTAATGAAATAGAACAAAAAGAAGTTTCTTTGTGGACTATAACCAAAAGAAGTTTCTGTGTGGGCTATAACCCAGAGGCCAATGAGTCTCAGGCACCTTTGAGAAGAGGGAACATTATCCTCAAACTCTCTGCTGGGACACAGCAGGAATTCTGAAGCCCAGACTATTTTTTTTTTTTTTTGCACTTTAACACAGAGGAAGTTGAAGCAGGTTGACAGACCCAAAGAACATGCTTTATTCATTGATTTTGTAGCTCTGGCATACACCAGTTTCAAGATTAAAAGGAAAATTGTTGACAGGATGCAGCTGGGAGTCCTCAGGTGGCCATCCTCTCTTGGTGTCTGCTCCAGTGCAGCAGGAGATCATCATCACATCAATAACCACCCTCCAATAAAATCATATCCTTTAATAAAGCCTGCTCAAGTTGCCTTCCTTCCAGTGATTTTGTCTGATGGCAACACTGGCACTGGCTGGATTATGCTTGATTAAGTATAAATGTTGCACGCTAATTGGCTGATACGCCTTGTATGCATTTTTAATCAGGTATTACCTATCCTATATTAGAATTACTACTATATACTCTTTATATGTGACATTTACTCATGGGTCTAGAAGGCACCAAGTGGAAAGAGTGTGAGAACTTGAGTACTGAATTATATGAATTATAACTTGACAGCAATGTGATGAAAAGGCAGAGGAGAAGAGCAAAGAAGGATGGCTGAGGTATAGGAAGCCTTTTCCCAGAGAATACGGCATAAAAAATTCACCCCTGAAAGGCTGTGAGGAAAAGAGCACTGGTGAAAGGGCCAGGTGAAAGGGGATGCTCCAGCAGCCCTGGAGTAATTTAAAGTGAAAGGCTACAAGCAAAAAAGCCCCCTAAAAATTAGAAAACCTTTAGGAGTAGGCCAGTACAAACAATTGCACTGTGCAATATTTGGATAATGAGACCCACTCTAAGCCTCATAAAAATTACATTAAAATAGTCAGTGGAATTTTGAGCATATCCTGAACTCCAAGTACACACAGAATTCCAAACTATCCCACTCATCTGGCACACAGAAATTCACAGCAAAATCTGAGCTTTTATTTCCAAGTTTCATTGTTTGTATGATCTACCATAGTCAGGGAAGATTAAAGAGTAATGGAATGCCGAAATCTAGAAAGAACAAAGAAGAGATCAATAGATGAATGTGAGTAATTTCATCAGGTGCAAAAACACAATTAGTGACATTATAATTACTGAAATTAAATATCAATTTATGTGAGTATGCACTATAATACTTTTGACAGCCTCAAACGTTGCGTGATAACAAATAAAAGTGGGATGACAGCTCCCTAATTTGTAAAGTAGAATCATAGAACCATTAAAGCTCACGTAAAGAATTTTATTCCATAAGATACAAGGACAGGAAAGGTTTCAGTGCAAAGAGGATAAGTGATAATAAATGCCCAGTAAAACCATGCATACATCTGCAGCTATTAAGACACACAGCAGCTTTCCTAAAATACAAATGTAGTACATGAAGTAACAAACCCTGCAGCAGCACCATGGAAAACTTTGGTCTGAAGGAGAGAGCAGGAAGAAGACCATTCATTCCCTTTGGGTTAGGACACACCTCATTTTAGATACTGCAGGCATACAGATTGCATGCTAATTGTGTCTGTGTCTTCCTCTAGTTCACGGGGAGAAACGGGTGTCACCGGAGATGATCTTTACCATAGAGATACCCATTTAGCACGCCAGGTGGTGAGAGGAATCCAGGTCATTTCTCTCCCTTACCAGTTTTCACGAGAGAACTTTCCATCTCCTGGAGAATATTTCCTCCAGCACGTGTCTCCAAGGCTGGCCCTTTAAGTGTGCGAGAGCTCTGCAGCTACAAGGCAGCGATTTTTTTCCCCTTCAAAACAGCTTCACTTTCCTCTCCCACCTCCCCTTTTTTCCTCCTGGTGTTTAGGTCCTTTTTGCAAGTAGGATGGATTTTTTTTTTCACCCCGTTGCTAGGTTGGTAGCCTAGTTTCCCAAGGAAAGGAAGCTTATGAGATCACACTGTCTGTGCAAGTGCCAGTCGGTCCCTCCTAAATAATTTTTGAGCCTGTGAACTGAGTTTGATCAAACTTGACAGGGGATAGAAGTCTCAAAGGTTTGAGCTGCCTACAAGTGTGTGGAAGTAGGCAGGCAGAGGAGAAAAAATGCGAGGAGTGCATCCACTGCAGAAGTATAACTGTATTATTAGACACCAGAGAGTCCACGCCGAAGACAGTCATTACCACTGAACTCCATGGGAGATACAATTTCACAGATTCAGCAGCTCACAAGATGACTTGATTAATATGAGCATGAGCAAAATGTTCTTCTCCCCTTCTTCTAGAGCGCAAGGCTTCCAGTTGCAGAGCAGCAGGGGAGAGCTCAGAAATGACAGGCTGGTAGAGTGAATTTAGAGCTAATTGCTGCTCCTTCTCATGCCAGTACTCGCGTGGAACTCGACTTCCCTGTGACTCCGGTGCCCCCATTTGCATGATCTGGTTCACACGAAGGATGAAATTGCACGGACTGAAGTGAGCAGAGCAAGTCCTAAATTGCCGTGGGCTGGCACAGCTCTGCTGAGGAGGGTGAAAGCTGCCTTATAATGGGCCATGGTTTCTAAGGGCAGCTCCATGATGAAGCATCCAGCTCGTCCGGATCTGTCGTGCTGGCACTGGTCTGCGCTGCAGTTGCTAGCGGCGGCTCATTTACCGTAAGTGTGAGCTGGAACATAAGCTGAGGACCAGCAAAAGCTGCGCCTGGTGCGTAGGCTGGCTCTCGTTTGTTCCTGCTGCGGCTTTTCCTAGAAGTCAGCCGCCCCAGGACTGCCTGACTACTGAGCCTGTACAAAATCCTCGCAGATCCTTGTTAACACTTGCTAGGGAGAAAAACAAGCTATTTGCACAGGTGGGATTCAAAAAGAAGTGGAAATCACTCATCTTACAGAAAAAAAAGGAAAACGACGAGCTAACCACAGCTGACATTAAAATGAAGACTGGGGAGTTGTGCAACTTTTTGTGTTCAGTGAAATATTGATGTTTTCTTCTTCTCCTAAGCCTTCTAAGTATTGATTGACGTGCCAGATATCTGATTTAGGTGGAGAGAGTGCAAATCACCAACACCTAAAGAAAACGGAGGAAAGATAATTAAAAGAACTTTTGATGCACAGTAACACGGGGCTTGTGAGCAGTGAGTGACATGGCTGAAAATGGACTGGGATTTTGCAAGAAGGACAACCTGCCCTCGACAGCTAGTTGAGGGCCTGGGCTGAAACTCAGAGCCTGAAATGCTGGCAATGCAGCATCTGCATGAGGCTGGACTGCTACAGCCTTCTTTAAGATGAGGCTTCTTCAAGGAGGATCATAAACCACAGCTGTCCTGTGCCCAGGGCTGAATGTTTTCTCTTACATTAATAGATATGTGAAGCAACAGGGGAGCATCCTTTACCTATTATTTGTTGTTGTTGTTTCAATACGGGCGTTTTTCTTCTGATGAAAGCTAAAAGATAAAATAAAAAATTTCTGATTAATAAAGCCTATCACCTCATGTAGCATTTTTCACAAATCTCAAAGACCTGAAAGTGCCACTCCCATTTAATGGATACTAGGAGTAAGGGTGAGGGAGATCAAGTGAAATGCCTTGGCAACAGAAAAAAAAACAAGTCTTGCATCATGGGTCTAGTAAAAAGGACAAGGGCACCTATTAAGCCTCAATAAAAAGCAAGGCTCAGGACAATTTTCTGACATATTGGATCCTTCAATGAGGCGTTGCGAAACTAATGTGACCAATGTTCCATGCTAACAAAATATGTTCTGGATTTTTCATCTGACAACATAATTTAAGGATTTCTTAGAATATGGGAAGCAAAATGAGGCGGTGTTTTTACAGGAATAATTCCTTTGCAAAAGGCAGCTTGTGCCAGAGGACTGGAAAATTGAAAGTGCCCCAGGGGAGCACAGGAATGGATAAGGCCTCTTACACTACCCAGTCAAAATAAAATGCATTAAAAGAAGCATAAATGCCAAACTGACAATTTACTGCAAAACTTCTTGTACTTAAGGTACTACTGTTGTCAGAAGCACTACTATTAGAAGTCCTGACGAAGAGAGTCACATGGTTTGACTCTGGAAGAGGTGCATTTGGCAGAATTAGACCATGTACATAGCTGTGTATGAAGGAAACTTACTGACAGTGTCTGCAGCAAAATATGCGGTTTGAGGTGGGGAAAAAGCTGATTAAATACAACTCTTATTACTATCTGTGATTGGGTTTTTTCTTATGATTACTAGTGGTTCTTTGGTTGGTTACTTTGTTTTTTACTTTGGTTGACAGGTTTTGAGGTTTTTGTTTGCTGTCTTGGGCAGCATCAGTCTGAATATCCAGTATTTTCCAAAGTGTTAAAGAAATTGGTGGTATTAAAGAGTTATTAAAGGATGCACTGCCCATCCACTCTTGAGGCTGCTTCCTGGCAAAAAGAAAGGTGCCCTGCAGCTTTGATCTTTGGTGCTTGAGAGATCTAGCAAGTTTTTCACAGTCCTTAATAAATTGATATCGTGGGCCAGAAATCTGGAAGTGCAAGGCACAATGCACACACAAAGCTCTTTGTATTTCAGTGGCATGAACCTGGAGTTCATATTGGGAAAACATTCCTGTCTGAGGTAAAACTGAGCATTCAAAATCCTTACCTAGGCAGAATGCACATTGACTTCAGGGGATACTTTTTCCCAGAGAATGGCTGTGTAAAGAAGGCGAGGACTAGTTGTTTGTCCCCTGCAGCAATGTTGCTTCTCTGAAGAGAATTCCAGCACCTGTGAGCAGGGATTTGTTACTGCTGGTGAATACCAGCACTCAGGTGTTGGTCAGTCTCACCTTGACCTTCGGGAAGCTGTTTTCATCTTTTCTTCATATCAGCTTTGGAGATAAGCAAACAAAGAAACAAAATAAAACAAACAATGCAGCCTGAAAAGCTAAGGCTCAAAACACAGGCTGGGTTTCTGAGAATTTGATCCATTTAAACCTATTTCTTCAGTACCTCCTGAAAGGCTAAGTCTGTGCCAGCACAGTTTCCACACTTGTTAGCGAACACAGTTCAAGAGTATGGGGCTTTTAGTAAAATCTTCAAACACAGACCCACCATGGGGATTTGAGGGGAAAGGAACAGCCAGTAACTCACCAGTAAAAATGCTGTTGTCACTCTCCCACATCATCTCCAGTTTCTCTTCTCACTGGTGGAACTGGGCAGCAGAAGGTCCTTAGCCCAAAGCAAATGAAAGCCCCTCCCTGTACTACCATTGCAATGGGACCTGGGTTGAAACTGTCTCTCAGAGAGGCACCAGCCAGCTGGAAGCACATTTGCCAACAGTGCAATTGATCTTCAGCTGCCTTTAGCCTAAAGAAACTCTTTCAGACATCTAAAATCGCATCTGATTTCATAACAGACTCCTCTGCACTCCCCATCACTTTGCCTGCTCTCAACCCTGCCCAAAAAAACCCCAAACCTAAACCAAAAAAAGCCCACCCAAACCCACTTGTGGTGAAGAATGAAGTGGCTCAGAAGAATAAGCTGGTATGGCACCTCCTCCTGCAAGTCCTGCCAGCCAGCTCCTGCAACAGCCTTGCTCTGCAGCATCCTGTAAGCAGGACCTGCAGCTAAGGCAGGGGAGAGGGAAAAGGTGGAGGAGGGAGGGGGGAAGGCACAGAGGCTGCTCAAATAGGAAGCCAGGGCTATTCCTGCTGCCCACCCTGGAGACACCACCTCTGCATCAGGCGGAAGTATCAGAGGGAGAATCTGGCTTTCTGGATTTAACAAGCTCACTTTTCCTTTAATTGGGGCCCTCAGGCATTACTGTAGTCCACCTAATGGCACTAATCATTAATGAATCAGCTGGATGAATAGAAAGGCTGAACTGTTCTCTCTCTCCTTAGGTTGTCAGCCCTTCACAGAACTTACTGGGTTTCACTGGGCAGGACAGCAACTGCACAGATTTTAAAAGGATCTTGGTGAGGAGGAGGGCTGGAAGAGCCATTGATCCATTCATTCCTAGACTGTGCAAATGAGCCAAGGACCAACAGTAACTGGGTGCCTCCTCTGAGATGTAGATATAGCCACCAAAAAGCCCAGTCAGAAACAGAAACTGCACTTTACTTTCATACCATGCCTCCTTGCTCCCTCCAGAAGCACCAACAAGTTTGCTTGCACTACGACTCAGATTTTTCTTCAGTTTTTTTATGTCCTGGCTCAAGCTTTTGCTCCCAGCACAGGCCCACTCCATTTCCCTGTTACAGCCTTTGAACAGATGGGGAAAGGCCTTTTTTTTTTTTTTTTTTTTTTTTTTTCTTTTTTCTTTTTTCTTTTTTTTTTTTTTTTTTCCCCCTTAAAGCAAAAATAATCGACTACCACCACCTCAGCTCAGTGCTGGGCCGGGTTTCGCCGTGTCGGAGGGCAGCCCGAGCCGGGGCAAGGTGCAGCCCTCCCTGCAGGGCTCAGCCAGGCTGCTAAAAGGGGGAGGGAGGCAGCAGGAGAGCAGCCGCAGGCCAAGTACGGGTGCATCCAGCGCTGCTGGGGAAGAAGGAGCCAGCGCTCTGCAGCCCTCCGGGACTGCGGGGCTGCGGTTGCTCAGTCGGAGCTGGGGATAGGAATTAGGGCAGGCAGAGCCGCAATGGCTGCAACCCTTCCTGATTATCCAGCCAGCTAGAAATGCACTGGCTTTTCTTTTGTTTCAGCTGCGGGGTTTTCCCTGTTGATCTGCATTTATGCCTTTTTTTTTTTTTTTTTTTTTTTTTTTTTTTTTTTTTTTTTTAATCCCCTTTATGCGTGCATGTGTGTGCATTTTCTTTTAAGCGGGGGATAATTTTGCTGTGGTCACTGTCAACGTTTAAACGCTTTTCTGTTGCGTTTTTCCCCTCTCCAGTTCACCGGCTCACGTTTGCCCGGGAGTTAAGAAGGGATGTTAGAGGTTTGAACCTCTTCCAGCTCTCGCTACAGCAGCCGCTGCCTGGGGCAGTGGGACCAGCCTGGCAAGAGATGCTCAGCCTTTCCCGCAGCCTTTACAAACCCTACAGGTGCAAGGCGGCAGGAGGCAAGCCCAGTACACTCAGTCCCTTTCTGGGACTTGGCGGAGGGCTCCGTTTCCTTGGCCACACAACATGGCAAGGCAGAGCAACCATCCATCCCTGCGGCCGAGAAAATTAAACACGGAAAATCGACCATTGCACTCAGGTTTCAGAGACGGCCCTTGAAAGGAGCAGAAAAGGGAGCAACGAATGTCTTGCGCATTGAGGGGCTCTTATAAAACGAACGGGAGGAAGGGAAGGGGGAGTTTGTTGGTTGCTTGTGCTCCCCGAAAGAAAACGCGGAGCTGTGGGCGGGAAGAGCCTCGCTTGCCAGTTTGTCCCGGGGGAGCTGAGCCGGCGGAACCGGGGTTTGCTGCCGTCCCTGCTGCCCGTGCGGGAAATCCCGGGGTGCGGTGCAGGTTAGCGCATCCCGGCTAGCTGGGCAGGCCCGTGACCGGCCTGCGCCCCGGGATGGGAGCCCGACAATTATTAACCCCAAACAGGAGAGTCCAGAGGGGAGACAAGGGGGAGGAAAGGGGCCCGGGAACCACCACCGTGCACCCTCCCCACCCGCTCGGCTTTTTCACTCGTTGGCCACCGTTTATTATTCTCCTCAACGGAGGGTTAATTGGGGGATGTGCTAATTACAGAGAGATTATTCATTAGTAATTGAACTTCACACGAAGATAACTCGGGTTCGCTAATGAGCTGGAAATCTCCCCCTTATTAGGGCGTTTCAACTTTCTTCGGTGGGGTGAGGGAAAGCCAGTAGGCTCTCTTCCATCGTCCTCCGGCGGACGGGCACCGTCCGGCAGCCGGGAAGGCGGGGGCGGCTGCAGGAGCCGGGGGATGCCGGCAGCGGGCGGGAGCGGGGGCGCCCGGGCACCCCGGGGCGGAGCGGGGCGCATTGTCGGCCGCCGGCAGGGGGGTCCCCGGGGCTCAGGCGGCTCACATAGCAGGCTGCGGAGCCCCTCGCACCCCAGCAAGGGCTACGTCTCCCCTCTCTCCTCGGCATCTGGCATTTCTTGCTACAGGAAACCATAACAGCAGCGCCTGACCTCATGAATACAGAGATGTTCACAGAAAAATCAATTTAGGTCTAGATCCTCGGTGGGGAGGGAAAATAACCCAAACCATTTAAACAAAGCTCTGCTCTCCAGGGTTTTCCTTTTTCTTCGGTGGTGGTGGGGATCGAGTCTTGAGGGAGGCCAAAGTAAAACAAAATTCAAGCAGACCTGTGTCTGCCGAAGCGAGGCTGAGCTCTGCAAAGCCCCCCCCCAACACACGCATAATGTATTTTATCATTAAAAAATCAACATTGCTTCCAGTGGTAAAGGCGCCTGGCTCCAGTTCCTGAGCACATTCGTTGCTGGGATTCAATCCGTTTGGGAAATGCAGATTGGCTTGCGACCCACTGTTTGATTTATGAACTGTTACATTTGCTATTGCTTACACATTACATTGCGGACCTTGGGAAAGGAGGGAGCAGGGAGAGGGGGCGAAGGAGAGACTCTGCCACCCTACACATTGGCAAAGGAGAGCTATCTCACAGGCAACGACTCCCCAGCGGAATAAATCACCTCGCACAAATTCGTGGTCCCTACCTGCCCATCACGCACTCACCCACCCACCCACCCACCCCTGATCGCCAGCTGGGCTCTCCTCTTATAAGTAAAGAGGACGTGTTTACTCTTTGATGTGTATTTCTTTATAAAGGCATCAGGCGTCTATAAATAGCCGAGGTTAGAGCAGCTTCTGCTGCGAAATCAATACCCCGTCCCCCCTTCCCCTTGCTCCTTCGGCTGAGCTGCCTTATTAATTATGAAAGGGCTCCTCTGCGCCCCGGCTCCGGCTCCGCAGCCTCCTCCTTAATGGTGGTTGTTGCCTTTCCCCCGCCGGGGCTGGGCTCCGCTCCGCGTCCGCGGGAGATCCGCGCCGCCCGCCCCCGCCTCTGCGCGGGGCTCCCTGCGCCAGTCCCGGGCGGCCGGGAAACGGGGCTGCTGCGCTTCGCGGCTTCGGGAGGAGGAGGAGGAGGGTGGGAGGATTTACAGCGTGCTTTGAAGGAATAAAAAAAGAAAAAAGAAAAAAGAAGAAGAAGAAGAAAAAAATAAAAAAAGGGACGAGAGAGAGAGAAAGGCTTTGGCTGAGGGATTCAGGCTCCCTGTCCTTGTTTGAACTGAAATAGCCGTGTTCGTCAAGGGATGGGTTCAAGATTTAGACTTCCTTGCCTTAAATGCCCTGTCCTTTCCAAGGTACTCTAGGCATATTTTATAAAAAGGACGACACCCTCATTTCAAACAATAATTTTTATTTTATACTTCTGTCTATACTCTGTAGCAAATCTCTTTTTTTGTTATTTTTTTTTGCTGAATTGACTTTATAATAAATTTTTGTTTAAATTACATTTTTCTTCTCTTTTAAAATCAAAGCTTTTTTTTTTTTTTTTCCCAAAATCATTTTCTGCTGTTATTTTTTTTTTTTCCTTTAGGTTTACATTTAAGCCCCCTTTTCGTGATCTCTACCGTTGGATATTCAGATATTTTACTGTTATGTGTAACATCTAAAACAAAGAGGAGGAAAAAATTAAAGGCAGTGAATTCGGAAATATGCCTTCCAACAGCAAGTAAAAGTAAACTCTCCGAGATGTTAGCAGCATTCCTTCATTCATCCGGGCATTTAGATGCGTCTTTTTTTTTTTTTTTTTTTTTTCCTCTTGCTCCTTCCTTCCTTAGCTGTTCGTTTCCCTCTCTTTCTCTCCCTCTCTCGCTCTCTTTTCCCCTCAAGGAAAATGTTCTTTTTTATTTATTTTTTTTTTCCAGTGGAATGACCAAAAAAACCCCAAGCGACCGTGGAGGAAAGATGAGAGATTGTGAATTATTCACCGTATGCTTCACACGTGGACATCTACCTTGGATTTCTCGCCAGTGCCTTTTCCTGTCTGCGGTTTTTGTTCTCGCCTCGCACACTGCCACATTTTTAGCGGAGCCCGTGGCTCGCCGGGAGGTACCCGGCCGGTTACAGCCTTAGCAGTAGGTGGCCCAGAGCCGTTCCTGAGATTGCGTTTGCACAAAGAGGGCTCGAGTTTGTTTCTTTATATATGTAATTTTTTTTTCCTATGTTTGATTCGAAGCGATAGTAAAGCTGAGGTCCGATTTGGGCTGCGTGCCGCTTGCCTGTTTGGTAAGATTTGGCAAATAAAACACACAAAAAAACCCAACAAAAAATTTAAAAAAAAAAAAAAAAAAGAAGGGGGGGAAAAAAAAACAAAAAAAAAAAAAAAAAGGAGAACGCTTCCATAGTCCTACATGGGTGTTTCACCATCATCAGCCACCACCACCACCATCATCATCATCATCAACCACAGAAAAGCACAACGTCCCCAAAGCAACGGATGGACACTTCCTCTATAGATCCAGCACATGGAGAGGGTGTGGGTGTGAGTGTGCTCGCCCCCCTAGAAAGGCAGCCAGGTCACTAGAGCGGCCCACAGAGCCGCCAGGAGCAGGGGCAAGGCCGGCGAGAGCAGGGACGGTGCCGCGCCGCTGCCTCCTCCGCACAGTTCAAATAAGCTGCCCTGGAAATCGAGGTTTTTGGATTCCCGTCTCAATTTCTCCCAGAGGTCTGTCGCTCCTTCCTGGCAATCGGTGAGCGCTGTGAGGGTGCAGGCGTGGAAATCATCCCAGTACCTGCAGGAGGGGAGAGCAGCCGGCGTCAAAACAGGCACGCGCCCACCTTCCCGGGAGGGGCCCGCCCCTCGGGCCCGCCGCCCCGCTCCTCCCGCCGGCGCAGCCCAGCCGGGCACGCCGAAAGGAGAGGCTGGGCCGGCGGGGAGGAGCCGCTGGCTGAGGTTTCGGGGTCCCCCCACCCCCAACCCCGCCTTCGGCACCAGCCCGCTCAGGGCGCTGCAAGAATCGCTCTGCTGGGTCTCTGGCGGAGGGAGGGGACGTGCCCCCCTCGGCTGCCAGGCGTCACCCCAGGAGCCCGCGGGCTTCTCGTCACCGGCGGGAGCGGGCAGAAGGGGGTGGGGAAGGCTCCCTTTCGGGTGTAGTGTGTGGAATCCCTCCCTCTAGAGAGGGATCCCCCCGGGCGGGAAAAGGCCCTTACTGCGGGAAAAGGCGGAGGAGGAAGGTAGGAGAAGCAGGAAGGGTAGGAGAAGGAAGAAGGAGCATCTTCCTCTTCTGGGCGCCTCGCACCCACCCGCAGCGGGGCAGCGAGAGGGACCCCTGATCCGTGGCCAGGGCTCTACAGGCAGCGAAGAGATTCGCTTTCCTAGGACAATTTCCAGCTACTTTCACAAGTTTGGGGGGTTTTTTTTCCATTCCTTTCTTCACGGGGACTGGACCAGCTTTTGTCGCTGGGGCAGGCACCCGTCGTCCCATGGACCACATATGGAGGATATTGAAGTATCTTTCCTCTCCATGTCTGGGTTATCGAAAATCACCCCAAATCTGCCCTCTGCCTTCTATTTCCCCCATACCTCAAGGCAGACTGGTATGATTTTCTTTCAAGACTGGGTCTTGATTTTTTTTTTTTTTTTTTCTTTTTTTTCCCATAGTCCTACAGACTCTAATTTATGAGCACTCTAAACTGGTTGTAGACTCCCAATGTTTGCTACATTTGTAATAAATAATGAGATACTGAGAAGCCAGAGTCTGAGAGTGTGCCTCTCCTGCAGTATTTCTGCTGTAATTGCATCTCCCAAAGGAAAATTAAATCTTTCACCATCTCCTTTCAATACACATCCCGGCACAGGGCGAAGGCAATCGGATGGTAGGAGGTGGTCAGGAAAAGGGTCTTTCTTGGAAAAGAGTTACTTTTTAGAGATCAGGATCACATCTGGTCTGGTACTCGGGGGCAAAAGATGTCAGGAAGCTGCTGCCCTGGGCATTCATTTCTGTTGCAGTTCACTTTTGCACAGAGTAAACTGCAGCCCTGCATTTACAGTGAGGTGCCAGCCTTTTTGGGTGTTTGAAATCTCTAGGTAGGAAGAGAGGAGTGTTATAGAGTCTCTTCAACCTTTCCTTTCCTTTCCTTTCCTTTCCTTTTCCTTTCCTTTCCTTTCCTTTCCTTTCCTTTCCTTTCCTTTCCTTTCCTTTCCTTTCCTTTCCTTTCTTTCCTTTCCCTTTCCTTTCCTTTCCTTTCCTTTCCCTTCTTCCCATTTAATGTATTTTGTTTCCTGATTATATTTGGCGGAGCAAAATAAAAGCTCCAAACTATTCCAAACTTATTTATGTCTAAAGATAATATTTCGTTTCTAAATATGATTTTATTATTATTTTTTATTATTATTATTGGTTGGTTTTAAAAGGGGGGATTTTGCACCGAAAACAGGGAAAATACTCTGTGCCGCAACAGATTTTTTTTTTTTTTTTTTTTTTTTTTTTTTTTTTTTTTTTGTGGGTGTATGTGTGGTTTGGTTTCGGGGTTTGTTGTTTTGTGGCGGTTTGTGGTTTTGTTGGTTGCTTGGGTGGGTGGGGTTTTTTTGAATTTTTTTTTCCTTCCCACACATAGCAAAAATGCTAGTCTCTTCCTCCCTGTGCGGGACACGATTTTGCAAGGCGAGCTCTTTTTCTCCCTTTAATATTTTTGTTGCTGTCGTTGTTGTTATTAGTATCATTATCATTACTAATAATATTATTACTATTATCGTTGCCCTTTCCTTTTTGTCCCCTCTGTGCCAGGAGCTGGGCGAAACTGGGAGCAAGCAAATGGGCTTTCCCGGGGCCATGGAGGTGGCAGGAGAGAGCTGGCGCTGGGACGGCCGCCTCTCTGCCGCCGGGCGATTCATATAATGACTGGGCTCTTCCCTTTTAAATCACGATTTGTTTTCCGAGGAGCCACCTGCCCAGCGCCGGCTGTGCCCGGCCCGGGTGCGCAGCCTCGGGGGGAGCCCGGAGCCCGCCGGTGAGCGAGTGTCCCGCAGGCAGCAGTGAGGAAAGGGATAACGATCCCCGTGCTGCTGATGTCAGCACCCCGGTGCAGATCGGGGGAAGAATACGAGAGAAGCCAAGTAGGGAAGGGAAAGAAAAAAAACAAAACAAAACCAACAAACCCACCACCAAAAGACAAAACCAGCAAGAAAACAAACCAGCAAAAAAAAACCCACCTCAGATTCACGGAGGAAAAAAAAAAAAAACCCAACCCCACATTGTAAAAATTCCCTCCAGACTTCCCTGCTCCCCAAGCCCGGCCTGACCCCGTGGCAGGGAGCTTGGAGGGACCCTGGAGCGGGAGAATCCAACCCCCGCGTTACTGGTGTTCCCTCCTTCCAGCCACCATCCAGCCTGGCCCCCCCTCGCCCAGCCCCAGGTGACCCTCGTTCTCCCCCCGCGGCCCCGAAGGAGAGAGGAAAGACCTACGCGCAGATCGTTTGAAGGTTTCTCTTGTCGTCCAGGTCCTGCGGGTAGTTGGCCATGTTATCGCCCAGCCGCAGCAAACAATCCGAGAAGCCCCTAAAGACCGCATCGCACCGCCCCGCCGCTCTCACCGCCTGCACCAGGTACGCTGCGGGGGCAGGGGCACAGGTCAGCACCGCCGGCCCCGCCGCCCCCGACTCGCCAATTCCCTTCTCCTCCCGCCGCCCGCCCACAGCCCTCGCTAAAGGCGCGACCTGGGGCAGGAGGGGGGCGGTGGGTCCGAGCTGGGCTCGCCATCGGCCGCTCGAGGAGGAGAGCCACGGGCTTTTCGCCCTTTCCTTTTTTTTTGTACCGAAGGGTTCGGTGTCTGTGGGTTATCGGCATGGTTTCGTTAATTTTTTTATCACTTCTCCCTCTCCCTCCCCCCCCCGTTTTTTTTTTTTTTTTTTTTTTTTTTTTTTTTTTTCTTTGAGGGGAAAGAAGGAGGGGAGGTGAGGATGCGCTGCCTGCTTCTCCCCGGGCTTGATCCTTTGTTAGAAAATTCCGCCTCGAAGCTGCAGGAGCGTTTCTCCGTACAAACGCAGGCGCACGCACACGCACACGCTCCCGACTGCCCAGGTCGCCGGGCAAACACCGTGCAAGGCGCAGCGAGGAAAAAAATTAAATTAAAAAAAAAAAAAAATCACTAGAAAGAGCTGCGGTAGAGACACGCAAAGAAGGGGCAGCGAAATCTCGCAGACAGCTGAGGGGGCACCGGCCCGGGCGCGCCTTGCCCGGGGCGGCGGGGCGGGACCGGGCCGGGGTGAGCCCCGCTCCTCCATACTCGCTGCCCACGCGTCCCTCGGGATGGCTCTAGTCAAGGGCGTTCGGTTCAGTAGGACGAGAACCAACACAGAAACAACCGCCTGCAAACGGAGGAGGGAAATGAGTTACGGGCTCCTCCTGCGCGTCCCGAGAGGGCACGGGACGGGACCCGCGGCAGGGGCTGTGCCGCAGCACGGCATTCCCGGGTACCCGGGTACGGCGCGGGGCTGGCTCTCAGCCGCTCTCCTGCCCGTGACGGGAGCTGGGGACGCCGCGGTGTCCCTAGGCCTGCGGGATGTCGCTGCGGCCAGCGGGGGCGGGAAGGGGCTTCCCCTCTCCCTTGAGGAGGAGCCCCTTGCCGCCCACACCGTCGGGCGTCGGGTGGGGGTCCCCTCCCGAGCCGTGTCTCCAGGGGATGGCTGCGATGGGTGTGGTGTGGTGTGTGTTTTTCCTTGCCAGGTACCGGTTGCAAGCTAAATGGCTGACTCTGAAAGAGATTGTTTCAACCCAAATCCTCCTCTTGCCGTTTGATTCATCTCTAACATGACTTGGTGGCCACTCCCCTCTACACACACACACACACACACCAGACACACACACCAGCACCAGCCGTCACATCAAACCCCCAGCAGGTTCCAGACATTGGCTACGATAGGGGGAAAAAAAAAAAAAAAATACGCAGGCAAACAAATGAGAAGAACGAACCGAAGACCATCCCGAGGGTAAAAACATTGTCCTATAAAACCCGCGCCATCCCGCTCCAGCAGCTACAGCGGAGGGGGGGAGTTTCCACGAATTTCCGCACAAAAAGTGTCGGGCTGTGCTGAAATTCCGGGCTTCGAAGAGGAGCCCTGCCCCAGGCTGGGGCCGGGGGTTGGGGATGTGGGGGTCACGTTGGGATCAGTGGTGAGCCGAGCATCCCTCGCCCCGAGGGACAGCCTGGCCCTCTCTGCCCGCGCCAGTGCCTCCGCACAGGGTAACCCCGGTCCAAGCTGCCCTAAACCCGCCAATTAATAATTAATAATAATAATAATAATAAAAAGAAAGAATAAAAGCAAAAGCTGATAGACACAGTCCCGCCTGGTTCAAAGGACAACGGGATTTCTCACGAACTAGGTCGCTTGTGCCTTGCAGTTGCCGCGACCTTCCACTCCCCACACCCCCCCATTCGAAGATAACAGCGTGCAGCAATGTGCAATGCAGCACGACCGCAGGAGCCCTCCGTGACGGACCAGGCCCCCTCCCGAAACCCATTCCCCGTTCTCCCAGTCCTGCGGCTGCTCCATCCCTCCTGTCCCTTCCGCGGAGACTTAGCCCCCCCGCCCCCACCTAGGTCACCTCCCAAAATGTCAGGATTTCGGACAGCTCCAATCTCCTCTGCCTAAATAAATAAATAAACAAATAAACACCCCCGCCTCCCCCCCCCCCCCTTTTTTTTTTTTTTTTTTTTTTTTTTTTTAGGTCTCGGTGCATAGACATTTTGGGAACGAGCCGAGCATCCATTTCACACAAGCTTTTTACCGGGGACGGGGCAAAGCCAGCGGCCCTTTGCAAACCCCACACCGACAACCAGAAGCTGATTCCAGGGGTGTGGAGGAGGTGGGGGAAGGTTACCCGAAATACCGAAGGAGGAGCAGAGAGGAGAAAAACCCACCGCGAGCTTCAAAGCCGTGCGCTTCCAGGGCACCGCAAAGCCACCGCACCGCCACCATCCCCGCGCTGTGCAGCAGTATTTGGGGGTAACTTTCCAAATGACTGCTCATGCTCACACCAGCCCGGGAACGGCATTTCCCGGCGACTCCAGGTGCCTTTTGAAATTTCACTAAAATCTCTCCTCGGCTGAACCAAATAGACACAAAAGAAAGAAAATCTTCCTCCTCCAAAGGAATGAACAAACACACACAAAAAAATTGCAGGGACTGAAATTGAGGATAACATCCCAAAAGAGCCTTCCCCCTTCTTTCTCTGACAGTACAAAAACTGGCCTTCTGAAGAGTTCAGCCTTATCTAAAATGGAATGGTCATACGAATGTAGGGGTTTGCATCATTTAACCACATTTCCCAGAGGTCAACATTTCGTTGCACTATTTCTTCCCCCCCCCGCCCCCGCTCCCCTTTTAGTGAGGAAGTATTCAAGGCATTTTGCCTCCCCTTCTAGTTCTTCCCTCCTTTTTTTTTTTTTTTTTTTTTTTTTTTTTTTTTTTTTTTTTTTTTTGGTACCCATAAAATGCTGCAGAGGTTTTCTGGAGAGGAATGTGACCGAGCAAAAGGGTCTCTAAATAGCAATGTCGAGATTTTTTTCTTTTTTTCTTTTTTTTTTAATGCATCAGAATTTCTTTGCAGGAAAATATTTTCGAAGGGCTCCTCACACCTGACAGCCTAGATAATAAAAGACGTGCTTTAATCCCCTTTCCTTAAACCCCCAGTTTTGGATCATGCCTCGGGAATCTACATATCCAGTAGATAGTCTTTAAAATTCGCCTATATAGGACAAAACTGGTAATTAACTTTGAGATAGTTTAGCGTCCGTAACTTTAAAAAAAAAAAAAAAAAAAAAAAAAAATCAGGGAAGAAACGTATAAAATGAATCCGAGAGCAAACCAACAAAAGCAACCAGCGAAAACCCCAAGATATTGAACAAAACCAGCTACGGACACACAGAATACACACCGACATGAAAAGAACCTGTTCTATTTTAAGTAACAGCACATACAGAAATTTTTTGGACCTGCTCGATTTTCGACAGGTCTTCTCCAAGCACAAAATTAACGACTGGGCGGTGGGACTCAGCGATTTTTAGAAGTAATTTTTATTTCTTCAATCGAGTTGATTATTTCTTTTAATTTAGTGAGGGGTTTTCTTTGGTTTTAAGGTTCTCTGCAAATGGAAAAACGTTCTGGTTCCCAAAGGGAGACCTTCGCTTGTCCCCCCGATTTTCTGCAAAAAAACTTTCCAGCTAGATCTCTCGCAAGACATTTTGTGCCGGTTCTTATTTCTCCGTCCCTCGGAGAGAGGAGGAGAATTTCTTAGCACTGGAGTCACCAAATTGTAGGTGGAAAAGAACGAAGGGGATATCCGAAAACCAGATACAAACGCAACCATTCGTGGGGACCGAGAGAAAAGGAGGGAAAAGAAGAAGAGGCGGAGGGGAAATAAAAAGCGATGTACCAGCGAGCACGCACCGCTTTAGGAAAACGAAAACCAAAAGTGGTTTACGAGAAATCAGCAACCGGCTCCCTTTCCTGCCGGCTCCCCTGCCTTGAGAGCGTGCCGGAACGCGAAGCTGCCGCGGCGCAGGGACCGCGGGGAGCGCAGAGCGGGGTCCCGCCGCCGCCGCCGCCGCCGCCCCGCACAGCGCGGGTTATCCCGACGTTCCGCTCCCGCATGCATCAGCCGGACTGGGGTGCGCGCAACTTGACACGGAATTTTGGCAGTCCACTTACCTATCTGTACAGCAAGGATCAGAGAAATATAACTGCCGTTCAACTTAAGTCCCATCCTACATTTAGTAAAACCATTTGCGGCTGCAGATCTTTAAATAGTTACTTTGGAGAACGTGGGGGAAAGCTGAAAAATAGACATTGCCAACAAGTTCCGAGCAGCGGAGGACTTTGCAGACAAGGGGGGGAGACAAGAGGAGAAGGAGAGGAAGAGGGAGGCAGCGGGAGAGGGCGAGGAAGGCTGGCTGGGAATGGTTCGCTCCATTAGGAGGGGGCGGAGGAAGTACAGCCTCACGCCCACCACCGGCCCTGACGTGGGGGGATGACACCGACCGGGTTTTTCCCCCCCTTCTTATTTATTTATTTAATTTTTTTTAAAAAAATAAATGTGCACCTTGGAAGAGGAGCGCCATTTATAGGCATCACAGGCTAGATTTACCCGCTCTCCCCGTGTCCCCCCGCCCCAGAAATCACCGAGAAACTCCCCCCCGCTCCCCGCGTTCCTCCTGCCCCGTGCGGTGGCGATGGGGGCGACAGCCGGGACCGTCCCCCCGGGGCGAGAGCGCTGCGGGGGCGGGAGGGGACACACAGACACAGACACCCGGGCACAGACACACAGACACGCACACGGAGGAGCCGCCCCCCCGGGGGTGGGGATAGCACGGCAGAACCCCCCCCCGCCCCCGGGGCCGCCCCGTCGGGGCTGGCCGGCCCGGCCCCCGCGCTGCGCAGCGTGCAGGGGACAGGGACGTGCGGGGGTCCCCTCCCCCTGCCCGCCCCTCCCCCACCATGACGTCACCCTCGGGCTGAGTCTGGGGGGAGCGGGGAAGGAGGGGGGCTGGTCTCTCCCGGCCTTTTTGCTGCCGCTCGATCCCGGCGGCAGCAGCCGGCGGCGACACCGCAGAGGGTGGCGTGGCGAAGGGTCACGCGTGGGACAGCCCTGGGGAGTGGCGGTGAGGCTGCCCTGCGGCTGGGACCGAGGGCACCGGCCGTCGACCCCATCCTCTGCGGACAGGATACGGGTGTGACGGGGCTGGGTGGAGGGCGTGGGCCGGCGAGGCTCCGATGAGCCATGCCGGGGATAAGGCTTGTTCTGGGGGTACTCGTCACCCAGGCACCCTCCCGGGACCATCCTCAAGGCTATCCCCTCCAGCAGCACGAGAGGGACCTCAAGGTGCCGGCATGGGCTTCTCCCAGCACAAAGTAATCAGACGAATCCCCTACAGCCTTCTCCCGTGGCTCTTTCACTGCCCAGTTTTCTCCCCCACCCAGCTCCAGCCCTGACCTTCACTACCCATCTGTAGCATCTCTAGGAGCCAAAGAGGGGCTCATCGGAGTGAAAATTGCTGTTGGCTTCCATTCCTCCCAGTTCCCCACCCCAGTCTGTGCTGGCTGTGCTGCAGGGTCCTGGACCAGCTATGGTCCCTCTCTTTTTACAAACCACTCGTGTCAATATTCAGGACCCGAATTACAGAGGGACGGCAGCTGCCAGGCCAGGTATCCACGACTCCCATGGGCTGCAAATGCCTGAAGCCCACCTGGCAAGGAGAAGGATTGCAGGGGGTTAAATGACAGTGTAGCTAGGAGTAAAGAAACCAGAGGGCAAGAGGGAAAGCTTCCTTGCTGAGAGCTCCATTCACAAAATAGTGCTGGTGAATGCCACTGCCTCTTTAGGTCTACCTAATGTGTGCAGTGGCAGCCTTCATGTGCGTCCCCTCAAAGCCACCATGAACTCCCAAGCTCTGTTTCTCCAACTCAAAGGCAAGGGTGATTTTGGGTAACTACACCAGCCATCAGCTGGGCCCTGCAGATGAAAAACGCTGGCTTGCCACCTCTGTGCCTTCCATAATTTCTTTTTGTTCCACCTTTTCTTCCTATTTATAGATTTTCACTATGGACAGGGAGAAGAATTAGAGGACCAGAGCTGGCTGAAAACTAATCTGAGGAATTAAAAAAGAAAGAAAAAGGGTTCATTTTCAGCCAGCTCTCAGAGCCAGCTCAGCACATGGCACATGGTAGTGAATGAAGTGCAATGCCACAGACCGTGGGGCTGTGTCCCCTGGCAGCTTGCCCCTTCCATTCATACCACAACACAAGCTGCAGCCCAGAGTAGGGTTGTCTTTTACACCCTTCTGAAGACATTGACAGGGTCAAGGAGGTGAAGGCTAAGCTTTGCACTGTGCACAAAGTTTTCCTTCAAAGTAGCGAAAGTTTTAAGATGAAGTTAAGGCAAAACAGTTTTATCCAGCTCTTTGCTGCTGTTGATGATGAGGAATTTTTCACCATAATGCATAAGAGAGATTGAAGCAGTTATCAAAATGTCGAGCCCTGTCCTTTTCCTCAGAGGGATGGGTTTAGACAGCTAAAAGACTTCTTATATATCACAGTTGGTGCATTATCAACATAAAAAGGAAAGAGCACGAAAGGAGTGTGGGTTGAAGTACATGGGTATAAACATTGAACTTACCAGCTCTTGGCAGCTTGGCCATTTGTGGCTGTGTTTGCTGTTGTGAAGGACAAGACACCTTTGCAGGAGCCCCAGATTGTAGAGGCTGCAGCAAGAGGAATTTTTCATTTCACTTCTCTGCCCCACTGATAACTGTATTGGTATATTGGCTTATTATTTCTTATTGATTCATATATACATATCTGTTATGGTTTTGTCTGCTCCTTCTTTTTTCTGAGGGCAGAGAAGCTATGGCTTCAGGTTAAAGGCTGGGCTGGCTCCAAGAGGGTTGGGTTGAATATTACACTCTGTAAATCTGCTTTGGAATGAATTTTGGGGCAGTTTCCAATGTGCAATCAGGAAGAGTTTAATATCTGGCTTTTGATATGTCCATCACTGCCGAAATGACTGTAGCCCCAGGCAATCTGGCCACAAATCTCATAAGAACAGGCATTTCTAGGGGATTTCTGGCCAAGCAACAACAAAAAGAGATCCACAGCTAGAGGCATCAATTACAGAGGAGAAAAGCCAAATTCCTCTAAATGTTCTTGACTTTTGGGGCAGTCCAGATCTGTCTGAAATTCAAGCCTGACTCCAGTCTTACCACCTTCCCTGCCCCAGGAAGGGGCCCACTGCACTATAGATTCTGAACAAAAGCCAGCGGTTTCTGCCCATCTCAAATAGCAGCACTCTCAGCTCTATTGGAGCCGGGGAGCAGGATGAAGTGGGGACAGTTGTTTATCAGGCTGTCCTTTTTTTTCTTTTTTTTCTCCCCCCCCCGCCCCAACCTTGTATTAGAAGGTGTCATGTTTTAGTAGGTGCTTGAATATCAGCCTGTTTCTAAGAGACATCAGTCTGTGATTAAGGAGAGGAAAGTCTGACGGTGCCCGGCTCAGTTCCTGTTAGGACAATTTGTTCATCAGCACGACTTTGCCCTTGTTTTCAAGAAGAAGCTCTCCACCCTGGCAGCAGCAGCCTCATGCTCCTCTTGTTAGGGTTGTGTCATGCCTCTGTGGCGGAGGCAGACGGACAGAGCCCACGGCTGCTGCCCAGATTTAGCTCTGCCAGAGATAGCGACGGGCCCGGCGTGGGCTGCTGCGTGTGCCCAGGGGGCTGCGTGGATGTTTGGGTGGGCAGCCCTGCGCTGTTGCTGCCAGGCACGGAGCAGTGTGCTGGGCAGATGATTTAATTCCAGCTTAGCTCCATCGAAATCATCTACCACAAGGGGACCCACCACGTTTAGAGGATGTGTTTTTCTCATTTAGTTTTTGGCTTGCTGACTGTCATGGCTGAAACTCAAAAGAGGCAGCCGGCTCAAGGTAACAGAGAGATGCTTTCCCCAGCAAAGCTGTCTGTATCCCCACAAATTCTTTTTCCCTTCATCCCCTTTTTAAAATGCAAAATATCTCTTCGAACAGCTCACTCCATGGGCTTTTTATTTCATGTTTTCAGGCTAGTAATAGGGATAAAACCTAAATCTTTGGTGCTGTCAGTCAGAGACTGATTTATTCTAAGCGTCGTCTCGGGTTGAAGGGGAGGGTCCAGTGATCACGGTGATATTTAAAAAGTCCCTCCCATGGGTGTTGAGCAATGTATTCGCCGCTAGCTCATCCTGCAGTAACACTGCCTCTACCAGGAGGTGACCGCTTGCTTTTTCTCTCCCTCACCGTCAGCCAGAGACCTGGCCCTGGAGAAGATGATGGAGACAGGAGCCGGTGGCTCGTGCCTCCGCACCCTCCTGCCTCGCTGGTCTCCTGAGAAGGAGGGACGGACTGACTGACAGCCTTGCAGTCCTGCAGAGGTGGCTGTCCTTGCTCCTGCTGCGGCTCCCTGTCCTCAGCTGCTACCTTCCCTAGAGCAAGGTGGCCAGCCAGAAAAATACGTGCAAGTATCAAACCTAGCTGATAAATGAATAGCTGATCCTCCAAGATTATATTTAAGCAGAAAAATGATGAGAACACACTGCAAATGTGACAGATAGGATTAAAGAAATACCTTTTGCTAACAGCCAGACTAGTTCTAAAGGGTTTTTTGGGGTGGTCTTGTTCATTAGGCACCTGGCTTCATTACTGGCTGGATGTGTCTGACTTCAGCTAAGCATAAAAAATTAAAGTTATGCACCAGAATCTGCCCCACATCTCTCTAGAAATTAGTACTAAAATGGCATTATCATTCACCACGAAAATCATTGTCATTTCATACCGGTGAAGATATATTTCTAAAATGTAAACCGTTGCTCTGATTTCAAATACAAAACTGGGAAAGAAAAAAACTATATGGCTGAGTGGATGTGAAAGGGACTTTATTGCTTGATAACAAATCTTTAAAAAAAAAGAAAAAAAGAAAAAAGAAAAAAAGAAGAAAAATGTTGTTTAAGGTATTTGTAACCTATTTGAAACACTAAAAGATGATCTGATATGAACTAAGAAAGTGATTAGAATAATGGAAACTTCAGGCCCAGCGCCTGTGATTTTCAAAGGGGAATGCCAGAATTCCAGACTCCTCTAGGTTCATTTGAAAAGCTCTGTCTCTGTGTTCATTCTTCAGCACTTTCTTTCTTTTAAAAAGCAGTCTTCAAAAACCAAGGCATCACTTGACCATGATCAGCTTGTGCCAGCCAATCCAGTAAGGAAAGTGCTATCTATTGCAGAAAGAGCAGCGTTTGCATTTAACTGCGCTCCTCTGGGATATATTTTTGGGAGGGTGCCTGTGCATGCACTCAAAACGCTGCTTTATGAGCATGACCCCTTTATACTGGATTGTGGCACTGGCTCTGCTGCTGAGCCCAGGCGAGCTGAGGGGAGGCATGCCAGCCTGCGCTTCCCTAGCCAGATGGAGTTCACTCCCACTACAATTATGTTTGCAACACATGATTTGCTTAAGGTGCCTGTGGATGTTTCAAAAGAGTGGGGTGGTTTCAGTAAAGCAGACTCAGAAGAAAAGCAGTATCAGCTCTTGGCATCTTTACCACTGAAATTTTCCTTCAAGAAGCAGAAGCCTAAAGCCAGTCTTTGGGGTTTGTTTTTTTTTTTTTTTCTTTGATGGCAAATGTAATGAACTTTTGATTATAGGCTAGGGGGAAGTACATAGACCTGGAAAATGGCTGTGAAAGGCCTGTACGGGTGGATTTCCTGGCATCCAAATTTACTATTGTCATAGAACACGGGCAACTCATGTTGGAAGAGACCTCCAGAGATCATCTGGTCCAACCTTAGATGGAAGAGGGAATCTGGATGAGATTATCTAGCATCTTGTCCAGTCATGTCCTGGAAACCGCCAATGCTGAGGAGTCCAGCCCATCCCTTTGGAGGTTGTTCGAGTGACTACTTCCTTATGGTGAAACCCACACCACATAAGGAAGCCAGAGGTTTGCGATGAACTGTAGGTAACGTGCCAGAGCTGTTGTTCACCCTCTGACATTCTTATCAGGCACCTTGGCCCAGACACTTGCCATCCTGAGTGCCTGGTAATAGCCTTGAATGTAGTCCCACGGCATTAAGATAATTTCATCTTCTCTGGTTGCAAATGCCAATGACCAAATTCTGGATCTTGCTTCAGAACCAAACTTCAGTTCCAGAGTAAACAGTGCCATTGCCAGAACTAAAACTGAGTGCATAAATACTATATTTTCAATATCTATCAATAACTAGTATTAAAATTTGCTGACACGTGAACATTTCCTGCTTCCATGGACATTGGCAGAACAACTTCTATTGACCACAGTGAGATGGGATGTACCTCAGTGGGGTGATATTCTGATTCATGTGTTTCTGCCATTGATTTATAGAGTATCTACTGCCACAGCAGCTATTAACCTTCAGTTACAGTAGGACTTCAATAACTGAAATACCACTCTGAGTTTTCTTTGTAACAGTCAATATGATTTGTTCTAGAAAAAACCCATAAATATATATTTAAAGAACCAACCTTATCAGATTTCCAGCTATCATAGGAAGATATTGCTTCAACATTTTTCTTCATCAGTCCTTAGTCACGAAAGCAAAAATTCCAGGGGAATTTGGGGCTTTAGGGAGCAGGAAACCAATGTGTTAATTAATTGTGGGCTGATGAGAACATTGCTAGGACAGATGTTCAGCCACTCACACGGGCATTGCAAGAACTTCAAGCGAGATCTCACTTTCCTAGGAAGGATGAAATCTGGGAGGAAGAATGTATACAAAGGTGAAAAGGGCCCCGTGACAAGGAAAACACATTATGGATCTGTACATGCATCAGCAGTCTGATTTGTAAAGATGCTGAGAACAGGCAACTACTTCATCCCCCTTCTTTAGGATAGCTTCAGGAACCTATTTATGACACTGGAAACTGGGAAAGGTCTGAGATAAATCCTGTGAATCTGAGTAGAAAGCTTCTTCCTGATGTGAACTTCAAACTGATTTCACAAAGGCATGAGGTGAGCAGAGAAGTATACATTCATTAAAAGACATCCTTCCTCAGAACCTGCATTTGGGCCACATTTGTTTTGTGCATGTCCCAGCTGGCACAATTAGCTCAAATATCGCTGTCGTGTGTCAGCTGCCATGCAGGTGATTGCAGCTGGAAAAGCTGTTGTATGTTCTTAAGAGCACCAGACAGCCAGCAGCCTCCTTGAGGACTTTTCTTGCTCCTGGAGCATGATCTAGCAGTGCAATGAAGAAGCTGGAAGGGGATGTGGATGGCTGTGAACTAAGGTGTTTCATGCACCGCTTACCCAGTGCCATTAGCTTAAATGCACCCAGGACCTAAAATCATCTTTGTGAGCACCAAAGACCTTTGCCCAGTAACATTAAGGAGTTACTTCTCTTTCTCATGTCGTTCTTTGCCTGTGCCAACCCTGATCATTCTCATCTTTGGGTTTTGTAATAAACTGTTTGCTCTACTAGGCCCTAGTAATTTGGGCAGTGAGCCCCAAGGGCCTTGGACAAGCCCCTCCAGCTGGGAGCAGGCAGCAGCCATTGAAGGCCGGCTGGAAGAGGCAGGCTGCTGTAGTTTGTCTGTCCTGTCACTAGAGTGAGACATGCTCACAAGCATCCTGGTCTCCTCTTTCGGGGGTGCTGAGCCAGCCTGTGGGGTGCTGGTGCTGGCGCTGAGGGGGCACCCTGCACCATGGTAGACCTCGGCATCCTCTGCAGCCTGGGGCTTGGGATCAGAAACTCTCCAGGTTACCCGTCCTACTGCACAGACTTTTTTTTCTTTTTTCTTTACGGTTGCCTCAGAACAGTGAAAATGAAGGAGAGAGTGGGAGGGCCCCTAAAAATCCTTTGTCATGATCTCTTGATAGGCCCTGATTCTTGGGCTGTTCTGAGCTGTAATCCAACAGAGTCCTCAAAATCTTCCTACTGACTTACAAAAGTCTTTGAGCCACACTGCTTAGCCTGAGTGAGACCAAGCAGCAGGATAGGTATTGCAGATATTTCTCTTGCAGGCAACAAGGAGAGCAAACTTTTTACTGAAGGGTAAAAAGACAGCAGTAGTTCAGACATCTAAACAAAATGACTCATTGGCGAAACTGCCCTCTCTCCCCGTCTTTGAAATGTCCACCTGAAGACCCGTGATTCACGAGAATGTATTTCAGAGGGGCGCGTAAGAATGGGTTTTTTTCTTTTCCCCCGTTTTTTTTCTTTTCCCCGTTTTTTTTCCCATTTTCCCCGTTTTTTTTCTTTTTCTCAGAGTGTGATGCCCTGCCAGCGAGTGACTTGTGCAGTCCAGACGGAGAAAGCAAGCTGTTAAAAGGTAGTGATTGCAGCACTGATCTCTTGCAGGCTCTGCAGTGTGAGGAGGTGGTTCTGAATCACAATGAACTTAATTGAACAAGAAATGGCATCGATTTTTCCTTTTCAGCCCTCCCCGTTGCTCACAGCAAAGATGCATTGAGCCCTCTGCCCATGCCAGGCAGCAGAATTGCACTGCACAGTAGAATGGAGATTTTTTTACTTTTGTCCTATAATTAGCATGTATTTATTTTTAAATAGGGTAAAAAACCAAAGCTCTCTAGGCTTTGAATTGTCTTGGGGGAAAAGCGCTGCTGGTGCAGTATGAATTTCAGGAGCCCAAGGAAGCAGGTTATGTGGGAAGCCATAGCTTGCTCCACACTTCCCTGGCCAGGAAATAATGTTTCTCTTGAGTCCATCTGATTGCTGAAAGGACTAGAATGACACAATTGCCAAGCTGCTGAAGGGCTCCTAAAAGGTAATTTTATATTATTTTTTTAACTTGGACAAGTAAAGGTACACAAGCTGCTTCTAATCTGCAGGGAAACAAGGAATAAAAGCATCCCATACTCCAGTGATTGAATCATTTTTGGTTTTGACCAGTTATTAACACATAATTACATATTTGAACAGCTAGTGACTTTCTACAGAAGCTGTTTAACTTATCAGTGAGCAACCCCAGGTGTTTACACTTAGTTAGAAGTATATGAGGTTCTTGTGGATTTTCCAGTGTCTCTCCAGGTAATTTTCCCCCCAAAAAAGTATTCAGGAAATTCGCTAGCAAACTCAGTCTAGTAGCCTTTGTGCCCTGATCTCAGCTCTTGTATCATAACTGGGTTCCCTGCAATGCACAGCTTGTTTTTTCTTGAAGGGAATTCTCCAGCTGAGAGGAATGGCAAGATTTGTCTTTACAAACAAGCCCTGGGTCTGCTGGTAGATAAAACTAGCACTGAGAGATAAGTGAAAAAATGGGAAGGATTCTATTGGTTGATGAATGGAAAAGAAGATACTTGCCTTTACAAACAAAGGATGAAAGCAACAATGGGGAAAAACCCATAAATCCCATAAAAATTAAAAATTAGGGGGGTTATACATTAAAAGGGGAATCTTAGGCATTTCGGGAAGTCTGTACCTCTCAAGTACCTTAGCCAATGGGGAAAGAGAGAGGGAAATGTGGCCAGAAAATTAGGATAAAAAGGAGGCTGCGTCCTCTGAAAAACTGAGAGACCCCAGGGGAAATGCCCCATGGCCTCCCGCTTTATTTGAATAAAGAAAAAGGACTCCTCTGTCTCCTTTTTGGACATAAACCTCTGGTGTTCGTGGATTAATTTTCCTAACACAGCTGAGAACACCAGGCTGAGCAGGGGAAGGAGGAATGGCTAAGGGAAGTTTAGGTTCATGGTGCTAGGTAGAGCAGTGGAAGCCCCATGTATCACAGTGAGATCAGCTCCTACCCTCAATAAACACATACCCCCAGCAGCAGGCACTGGACAGCAGATCAGTTGGATCTGCTGTTGGAGATGGGAGAGGAGGACAAGCCACACCATGCCATCAATCCTGGCTGCCAGCACAGTGTTTTGGGGCTGTGAGCAGCCTAAATGCTGGGGCTGCTCTCAAGATCTGGCTGCTGCTGAGTTCCCATCCTGCCTCCTGCCATTTGTTATTTTCATTGCCTTCTGAGGAGTGAGATTAAATGGATACCTATCACGTATGGGTTTCATGGAAAAGTTCTGTCATTACGTGTGATAAGAGCAGGATCAGGCTCTTGTAGGGTTAATGCAATTCCCAAAAGTGCTGAGCATTGTACAAGAACCGAAGCAGTGTGCTTTATTGCAACAAGATACATACAATGAAGTTACTGGCATCCAAGAACTCTAATGGAGAAAACACCACCCAGAGTTGCTGTTACCGAAAGGAGGGACTACACTGAGTAGCCTAAGAAATGAAACTGAAGGAAATGCCAATATTTTGTATTTGGATACCAAATATTAGGCAAGCCTTCAACAGACCTTGCCTGCTCCTGCTAAGCATTCCTGCTTTGCAAACTCACCTCCAAGCTCAGCAGAGGAAGCCCTGGATTTCACCTCCTCCAAGTCTGCACCGAAGTCACAAGAGGCTGGTTTTGCCATTGTAAGGGAACAGGTGGTATTTCTGCTCTCCTGGTGAAGTCTCTAACCAGCTGCATAGGCTGAAGAAGCCAGCCAAGACCAGAAGCACCAAGGCAACACAAAGTGTTGGGAAGAGCTGCATGGGCTTCTCTCCATGAAAGCAAAAGCAGAGCTATTTGCTGCAGCTCATAGCAGTGGTTGTGGCTGGTCAAATATTTTTTCAGCAAGAAATAGAAACGGGAATCTCTTCAGGCCATAAGGTAAAGGCTATTGCAGTTCTCACAGCCCATTCCCACAGCTAATGACCTCGTCTTCCAGTGATAAAGTTGCTGAGAGATGGGAGGTTGGATGTGATTACCTGGAAAGTGTCCCACATCAGTCAGCACTGAGTGCACTTGAGGATAAAGCTGCACTGTTCATCTCAAAAGTGAGGCAGCTGTTCAACTACTACAGCTGTGTTGGGTTTGGATTCTAACGTTTTCCAACAGAATGTCTTGAAACAAAAAAAGTATCAGGAAAAATGATAGGAAGCCTAGTCTGTGATAGTCTACAGATGCAATACAGTGAGACTGTGAGGTATAGAGTTTAAAACCTAAAATATTTCATATATTAAGAATATTCTAGTGATTCCATTGGAAGGATTACACCTAGCTTTACACCTAGCTAAGCCTCCTTTTCCTAACTTTCTGTAAAAAAAGCTGCTTTCTACTTAGAATTTTTCAATAATTTTCTCTAATCAAAGGAGGATTTCTGTGTTTGTAAAGTCTGATGTTAATCTGACAAGAATTCTTAGAGAAATGAGCCTCTACATTGAGACTGGGCTTTCTTGTTGGTACAGCATTTTCAGTTTGGGGGACTTTTACATTTTATTTTTAAGCATTCTATCTCTAAACTCGAGGAATGGAAGCATTTAATGTGACTATTTAGATTTCTTATCTGAAAAATTATTCTCCTATAAACATTTTAACAAAGACACTAATTAATTTGAGGAATTCTGCAGAGCAATTGTTTTAACCCATGACTCTGACTTTAAAAAAAAAAGTCCACCTACTTGCCTCTTGCTGTGCTTTTACAAGTAAAGCAAACTGGCAAACCCCCTTCTGTCTATACCAGAATTTTAGGAGTGAGAAGATAATCTTCTAAAAACTAGAGAAAACTGGATAAGCAGCTTAAAACCTCCTAGAATATCTGTATTTGTTCATTTCTTTCACTAATTTCCACAGGTTATTGCTAGTTAGAAAGGCTGTGAGATGTGCTCATGTGGCTGCTGCTGCTGAGTGTGGTGGTACAGGCTCTGATGGCTGGTGTGTGTCCAGGGAGGGACTGTGTCAGATGAGAGGCCCAGGGGACGTGCTGGTCATTTCAGAGTTGCTGATGATGGGAGGTGACAGCCAGCAAGGGCTGCTGGAGCTCTTATCATCAGCAGCAGCTTGCTGCGAGGCTCTGTGGCAGATGCAGCAAGCCTTCTCCCTCCCACCCTGTAAAGAGACAACAGAGGAAATGTCTTTGCTCTCTATTGATGACTAAGGAAACTCTTGGTCCCATCAATCTTGCAAGGAACATTAGGTGTTTCTTGGTGTTTCTGGGACATGGCTGAGAGGGGGAGTTGACTTTCCTGCTGCTTTTGGACAGTCAACCTTCATGCTGGACTTTCTAGTCCACAGATTACATTTAGTTACATATTTTATGTAATAAGTTACATAGTTGCCTTGGTTTTGAAAGACAGTTGTCTGCCTGGGAAAGCTAGAGCCTCCCTTGGAGTGGAGAATGTAAACCACCTGCCCTCCAAATTACTATAATTTTGCAATTAGGGGCTTTCAGGCAAAGATATGGGAATAGGAGTAACAGTTCTTTACTAGGAATATTTAAAAAAAGGAAAATACAAAAGTAGTAGTACCAAAAAAAAAAAAAAAAAAAAAAAAAAAAAAAAAAAAAAAAAAAAGGCAACCAAACCAAAAAAAGAACAGCAACAACAACAAACAAAAAAACAAAAAAACAAAACAAAAAAAAAACAAAGAAACAAACCCAAGCAAGGAAGCAAACAAAAATCCTGGAAAAACCCTGACAGAGTCAGGGATATGACCTGGCACCTTGTTGGTCAGGGTGTTGGAAGCAGTCCAAATAAATCCTCCTGGAGTAACAGATGTGGTTCTGTGGAGTAGAGATGGTCCTGTAGAAAATCCAGTGCTGGTGAGATGGGTCTGGTCTTTTCTCCAGGAGTCCAGTGGAAAAACTGGATCCTTCGTGTCCTTCAGTCCCAGTTTTCATCTAACTGGGAACAGCTGGCTCCCCCCCAACTGTGTGGAGCATCTCACAATGGGATGATGGAATGTGTCATGTCATTGGTGGGCCCTAATGGCCCATTATTGGAAGATGTCCCCCTGAAGGATGGAGGGGAGGTGAAAGATATAAGAAACAGTGCTCCACCTGGACTTAATATCTGGGCCATTATCAGAAGGCATCTGCCCCCCCTCCCCCCTGGAGTTAAAAGAGAAGGATAAAACATCTCCCCAAAACAGCTTTTCAACAGATGAAATAGAATACACATTTTTAGGTTACATAATCCAAGACAATAGTTTATCTATTACCTATTCAAATAATTTAGTTGTAAATTCTATTGATTAGCATGCCTTTTACTAGAAGCCTTTGATGCAGACAGATTTTAGGCACTATTAGCACCAGCATCACCTTACTGCTTTTTCACCTCAGGTGATCACACTCCTACCAGCTCTGGTGAGACTCAGGTCTGGCATTGCAAGTATATTTAGGCTCAAGAGCTGTAAATTGTAGGAGGTTTTCAGGGTCTATTGAAGCAAAGGAGTCCCAGGTAACATGAAAACCTAGCTGTCCTTTCTTCTTGGAGTTCAGCTGTTGTCTAACTGGCACCAAATCACACCAGTATCTCCAGAGTGCTGAATTACTTTATTCCTCACTGCTTATTCCGGTAGGCAGGAAAGATTTCTCTTTCACATCCGTGGGACTAAAGTGCAGCACAGTGAAGTGGAAGATAAATCTGAAGTACTATCGGATTTCTCAAATCCTACCCCATGCTCTGCTCACTGGGGACTTCCCTAGCTCTGCAACTGACCTACATTTAACCTTGTATTTCTTGCCCTTGCAGCTCCTGGGCTTTAAAAAAACCAGATCTCCCTGGATATAATCTTGGTTCTTTCTGTTACTTTCTTCATCCCCAATTCCTGATTGTTAGAAGAATGGTTGATGGAGCTGGTTGTTTCTTTCATGTGATCCAACAGATCCAGCCATTGTGGAACTACATCTTATTTTCCCTTGTATGGAAAGAATCCACCAACAAGAAATAATGTTTCTGTTTTATTGCTTAATGTTTGTTTGATTGTTTGTTTCCACTCAGAAATTTTCTTTAAAATAAAGGGTTTTTTCTTACTTATGCCCCTTTGTCTCCCGTATTTTACTTCATTTATGATCTCTTTCTTTTCTCTTCCTGTTTCCTTACTGCTTCTCTTCACAAACATGTATTTTATCCAAACTCACTTTGTTATGCATTTCCAGTCACACCATGTGACTTTTCACTGGCCACAGTGTCCTGTCTGTATTTTGGGTGATGGTCCATTTTGTTTCAGCTCTCTCTCTCCAAGACAGAGCTTAAACTCTGCTCTGCTAAGCCCAGTGTGACCTTCAAGCCATGAGATTCCAATCTCACATCAACCATAGCAATGTTATTTAAATGTGTATAGTTGAAAACTCTGATTCTATTTATGATTTATTGATCAGTTTTTAACATTTACAGGTTTTTAAGGAGCCATATTCAGCTTCTCTCACTGTATTATGCTTCTTTATGGCAGCAGTTGCTGCCTGTCAGAGGTCCCTCATGTCCTTTCACATGTGAATGGGACAGAACAGGGCATCTGCTACCATTACCAGAGATCCGTGCTGTATCTCTCTCCATCTTGGACTGGTGGAAGGTCCTGCACTGGGGTCGGAGCAATTCCAAGCACTAACAGAATGTATTCAGAGCAGCTCTTAATAAGAGAAGGACTTGGATGTGGTGGTGAGTAAGAAGTTTGACATGGCCTGACAATGCACACTTGCAATCCAGAAAGCCAGTCGTGTCCTGGGTGGGGATTCTGCACCTCTACTCTGCTCTGGTGAGACCCCACTCGGAGTGCTGCATCCAGCTCTGAGGCCCTCATTACAAAGATACGGACCTGGTGGAGTGAGACCAAAGGAGGACTGGGAAGGTGCTCAGAGGGCTGCAGCACCTCTCCTAGGAAGACAGGCTGAGAGAGCTGAGGTTGTTCAGCCTGGATAAGGCTCAGCAAAGACCTTACAGCACCTTGCAGTACCTCAAGTACTGCAAGAGAGCCGGAGAGGGACATTTTACAAGGTCAGGTAGTCACAGGACAAGAGAGAAAGACTTCAAACTGAAAGAGGGTAAGCTTACATGAGATATTAGGAAGAAATGACTTACTATGATAATGGTGAAGCACTGGAGCAGGTTGCCCAGAGAAGTTATGGCTACCCATACCCTGGAAGGGTTCAAGCCTGAGCTGGATGGGGCTTTGAGCAGCCTTCCTTAGTTATATAGTGGAAGGTGTCCCTGCCCATGGCAGGGGGGCTGTAAGGAGGTGACCTTTAAGGTCCCTTACTGCCCAATCCATTCTATGAAATGATTCTATGATCCTGAATTAGAATGAAGCCACAAAGATCATCAAAGTCCAACTTCTGGCCCTGATCAGGACACCCCAAGAGTCACACACTGTGCCTGAAAGTGTTGTCCAAACACTTTTTGAATTTTTTCAGGCTTGGGGCTGTGACCATTTCCCTGGGGAGCCTGTTCCAGTGCCTAACCACCCAAACCTCTTAGGGGCTCTAATATTCCAACCTAAACTTTCCCTGACACAACTTCAGGACATTCCCTTGGGTCCTGTCAGCGGTCACCAGAGAGAAGAGCTCAGTGCCTGCCGCTCCTCTTCCCATCACATGAAAGCTGTGGTGAGGTCTCCCCTCAATCTCCTCTTCTCCAGGCTAAACAAGCCAAGTGACCTCAGCTGCTCCTTGTACGGCTTGTCCTCAAGGCCCTTCACCATCCTTGTGGCCCTCCTTGAGAGGCCCTCTAATAGCTTTAGATCCTTCTTATCTGGTGGCTCACAAAAACTGCCCCCAGCACTCAAGGTCAGGCTGCCCCAGAGCAGAGCAAAGGGGACAATCCCCTCCCTTGCCCCCCTGGCCATGCTGTGCCTGATGCCCCCAGGACCCTCCTGGCTGCCAGGGCACTGCTGACTCTGATCAACTTGCCGCTGACCAGGACCCCCAGGTCCCTTTCCGTGGGGCTGCTTTCCAACCTCTCATTCCCCAGTCTGTCCGTGCATCCAGGGCTGTCCCACCTCAGGTGCAGAATCCAGCACTTTCCCCTGTTGAACTTCATGTGGTTGGGGATTGCCTATGTCTCTGGTTTGTCAAGATCTCTCTGGGGGGGCACTCTGCCTTCAAGGGAGCTAACAGGTCCTCTCAAGATAGTATTGTCAGCAAACTTATTCAGTATAGCTTTGGTTCTACATCCAAGACATTTATGAAGGTGTTGAAGAGCACTGGCCCTAAATAGAGCCGTGCAGAACCCCACTAGTGATCAGTCACTGGTCTGATGTCACCCCATTCACTATAAACCTCTGTGCCCAACCTGTCAGACATTTTTTTGCCCGACAGAATCCTGCTGTAAATCTGGAAGCATCACACAGGAAAGACAGTAGAGAGAACAGCAGAATGTTCACTTAATTATAGGAAAGGTCAAACAATTAATGTAATGAGCTCCACAAAGAGTATAAGGGTGCAGATCATCAGTGCACAGACTTAAAAGTATTTTTTGTAGCAAATTCCCGAAGCAGTTTCACTAACTTAAGAAAATTCTGAGTCTGTGATGGCACTTGTCACAAGAGACAAAGAAACCCTCAACAAACCCCAAACAAACATCTCCCCTGTGAATCCTGTTCCAGGTCCTTGACTGTAGAGGAATGCTAGGCACAGAACTATTAGTATTATTAGCTGGAAATTGCATCTTGAGAAAATGACTGAACTTGGAAAGCTGGAGAGGAGAATTCCACTGGGGAACCACAAAGCTGGTGGGGGACATAAAACCGTTCATTATTCTTCAGGTCTGGGGAAAATTACAGCAGAAGTAAAGAATTTATTTTGAAATACATTCTGGTTATTTCAGACACTAAGTGAAATTTGTACCAGCTGAATTGTTAGCATGCTTTTTTTCTTAAAGGGAAGAAAATCATGTGAAGTCATGACACACATGGGGTGCATTCTTTTTTTTTTTTATTTTTGAAGTGAGATCTAAATTAGTGTGATCTGAATTGGTCTGATAAACTTAGGGTAAAACTAGTCTGGACTTTTGTATCTGGGAGCCGTACCCTATACAATGCAGCAGACAACACACAAGCCATCTCTCAAGAGCTGTGATTAAGGATGTGGTTAGTGGCTCATTCCTGCCCCAGAGCTGAGCCCACCAGGAGCCCAGAGAGTTAGGAAAGAAATGCTCTTCCTTTATCCTGGGTTTCTATTAAGCGGATTTAATCACTCAAGCTGAGAATTGCTCCATCTTTGTCTCTTATTTCTTCAGAATATCTAAATGGCCTTAGGGGATAGAAAAATAATATACATGTAAGATCATAATAGAAGAGCTATGCCAGGCTAAATTTTGCCTTTTGATGCATATGAGTTGATGATAAAGGAGCATCTTGGACTAAAGGAGGATCAGGTTTGCGTCTTATGTGAAGTCTTGGATTTACTGCTGCAAGATTAAACAATCAACTTTAAATCAGGTTTTTATAGCAGGTGATTGTTGGCTTGTTTTTGTAGTAGCAACCACCATTAAAGATTTTTTTTTGTTTCTTATTGAAGACACAAAGGGGAGGGGCAAGTGGTTAAAGCATTTGAAATACAAGGCAGTACATTTTATTGTATGAGCACCTTTTTTCTGCTCCCTTACCAATTAGAGGGAAAATTCTACATTTTCTTACGTTGTTGGTGAATTTAGGATTGGTCTTGCAGTGTCCTACATTGTGTGAGAGGAAGAGTTGGGAATCCTTCCTGACCTATGGCCTTGGCTATTCATTCTGGTTACTCTTTTAGAGAGACAAGAAGCAAACCACATACAAAGTGGAAAAAACTCCAAATCTCACAGCAAATCCCATCACAAAAGTTACTGTCCTTCACACCATTTTTTTTTTTTTTTTAGCAAACTGTCTGGAGAAGCAGAGATTCATCAGAGCTGCTTCAGGAGCTGGCAAGCTTCTAATTATGTTTCACTGTTCTGAGTATTACTTCTAGGATATTTTTTAAATCACACATGATAAAAGGTGACTTTGACTTAGCTAGTTATTAGCTAACAAGCACAAAAAGAAGAGAAATCAGGCAGTGAATGAAAATTATGTAGGAGGGAGAGAGTGACTTCAGGAATCCTCAAGTCATACCCTAAGCCACGGCTGCAGGTGGTGTAGCGAACCTGAAGTAGTAATGGCTTGATGACCGCTGCAAGATGCAGCCAGGGTGGTGATGTTTGCAACTTGGAGAAGGCCACTGTACCTTCCAGCAACCTCGAAATAAATTATGCCCATCCAAGAGGTGTTGTGGCTTCATCTTTTTAGTGGAATCAATCCATACATTCAAAGTCACTGACTCATGTCAAGCCCAGATGTTGGCAAGCCCAGATGTTGGCAAGCCCAGATCTGTCTGATCTGTGATTAGAAATATCACAAAGTAACTCAGAGAGAGAGAGAACACAGGCAGATCCGTGGCAAACTTTTCAATGTTAGTTTTGCCGCAATAAAAGGTTTGGACAGCTCGCATGCAAAAGCAGTTGCCACATCTGCACGTGAAGATGGCTTGAGCCTGTGTGGAAGGTCATGCAGCTGGCCCAACAGGACACCCTCACAGCCTGAATTTGCAGCTACAAACAAATCAGCCCTCACTGACAAGACCAGCTGGTGGCTATCCCAGCCATGGGTCCAGTAGGTCTCATGGTGGTGTTTTGCAATAGCAGCTTGGCTAATACCTAATCCTCTGTTCCCTCAAGGACCAAAGAGCAGCCTTCTTATGGTAACATCCATCAATCAGTGATTTGTTAGGTGTGAGCATGGGGAAGGAAGACCCAGGGAGGCTCAAGTTAATTCACACAGCTCAGGGAATTTCTGAAAGAATAATAAAATTAAAAATTTCTTCATATAATCTTACAACAGATTTGAATTTTTAAAGGAAAACAAATTTTAAAGGAAACAATCCCTTAAACAGCTCTCTATATTCTGTTTCTATATAGAAACCTTCCACTTAGGGACTAGTGTTCTTGTTTACCTTACCAAAAATAGTTTTCCAGTGCTTCAAATTTTCAAGGGAATTTGATAAGGTGAGGAGGAATTTTGCTTGTACACAAGCTGTGGGAGAACTTATGGTATTTCTCTTCACACTGGTGTGTTTCTCTCTCCATTTGGGACACATCTAAGTCCCTCCACTTGCTGTCCTTCATGCATACACAGCAAGACATCCATTTTCACTCTTTTCTCCAGTTGAAATAATCTTGTAATCTAATAAAAAAGGCCATTATGGGGACTGAAAAATCATAAAAAGTGACAAGTCTTGTCCCCTCATGACTTTCCTGACACTACCTCTCACACAAGCTGCCAGGAAGCAGCATCTGCTTCCATTGTTATACTGGCATTTCCTCTGTGTGCTGAAGAAAAATCCTCTTCCTCATTGCCAGCCACACATTCCATCCTGCTTTGCACCTGCTTCTTGTTTTCCCCAATTATTTTCTTTGCTTTAGTTTACAAGTCTTAATTTAGAAAGGAGTGAGCAAATGTAATTCGTCCCAGATACATTTATTCTCCTCCTTATCAGTCCACTGAAATGCTATCCTTCCTTATTCCTTTCCTTCCTCTTCTCTTTCTCTCTGCTTGGATTCACTTCCTTTCCTAGATTTGTTTTTTCCCCTCTCGTCCCTCTTCTCCCACAGACTTGCTGCTCCTGCTTTGTGGTCAGCAGTGAGATGGCCAGCTCTGTTGTGTGGTGCAAGGAAGTCCTGAAGCAGCAGCTCTGCTTGGCACCAGGAGCATTGGGTGCCAGTCAGCCCCAGAGCACAATAGCCAGCCTCTCATTTGGGACAAACTTTGTATTCCCAAAGAAACTAGCTGGTGACAGCTCACAGATTCAATGCTGGTGGTGGTGGGGCTCAGGCCGGTGCAAATGACTCCTCTATTTTTAGTTCCTAAGGCCTGGAGGAATGGAGCACCACAGAAATTGCCTTTGAACCACCAGGAAAAAGCTGTAAATTCAGGGTGAATCGCAAGCAATCTCACATGCCTCCAACACCTCATTCCTTGTAACTCCTCAAAACACCTTGGTGACAGACAGCTGTCATGTGGCAGTGGTCCCCTCCCTGTGAAAGCTTTTCCAGGCACTAATAAAAGTGATCAAAGTGTCTCAGAGCTCAAGGCAAACATTTGCTTCAGCATATAGCATCACAACTTAATACAGAGAAGTTCTTGTGAAACATATAACCTCAAAGGGTTTGTCATTTCTGTCTTGAAATTTCCCTTAATTTGATGGGAATAGCTAGCGACAGGCAGGGCTCGCTGTGGCTCTTGGAGGGCCAGGCTCTGCAGTCCAACACGAGTGGAGGTGGTGGGGTTTGACCTCCAGCTTCTGCCAAGTGCTCAGATTCCTCTCCAACCTCTGGCCTCTAAGCAGAAAACGCCGTGGTGTGGCTGTGACTTAGACAAGCCCTGAATGCAAATGTGCCTTCCTATCAATTAAGCAGGAAGAAACAATCATTTGGCTGCAGATATCCTGACTGCTAGAGCAAGCAGTTTAATTACTGAATCTTGCTGAAATTCAGCTTCATTGAGAAATGAAGTCTAATTCTCTTCCCATGGGGGTGGCTGCACTTCTGTTCCCTTAAGGAGCATGGTAATTTTTCTTTTTGCGGTCCTCATGGTTGGTTAAAAATCAATTTTCTTTATCCTAATTCTATCTACATAAAATCCTGCTGTGTGCTAACTGCAGCCACCCCTTTGAGCCCAAATACCTACTGTGATGACTTTTCTTAGGTGAACTTTACCTCATAAGTGTTATGTCATTATTTAGCATGATCAAAAGCTATTATAATGGGTCTGTATAATTAAAGTAATTAATTTAACTAATTACCTTTTTTTTTTTAAAGGAAAACAGATACATGTAATAAAGTAATGCTCTTGTCTTAATCTTCCATCTTATTTCTATACAAATTGAGCCTCCCACATGTGGACCTTTTTCTCATTTCATAAAAATAGACTAAATCAATTTAACAGGATCTAGAAATTCTCCAGGATGTGTAATTAAGGGCTTGGTCTATTTGTCTGCCTAGGTTTCATAATCTGCAAAATATTACTGCTTCTGGTCTAAAAGCTGGGGGATATGCTTTACTAGAAGGTCTGTACTAGGTTGGTTTTCTTTTAGTCTAGCACACACCAAAACATCTCATCTGCAAAAATTTGGGATTTTGACACTCAACATAAAAGAATAACAGAGGTGGAACAAGTATTAAGAAAAAATATTCTCTTGGTTTTCAGTATTCACCCCACCTGTTTCCTCAAATGGCTCAAATCCAAATGTTTTGACATGCAAATCCTGACATCACCCTGTGACTGTAAAGTTAGTGCATTTTTTAGCTGTTAAGGAACTGTATGTTGTCAGCTTGTCACATGCTGTAAACTGGCACATCTTTATTGAAGCTAGTTGTACTCTGTTAACTCCATGCAAAATAAATAGTTGGTCCATTGTATTCTAAGTCTTTATCCAATTCTAATTAAAACTGAACAATTCTTTTGCCAACTTCCTAGAGAGCTAGATCAGACTCTGAGAAACAATGGGGAGAACTGTAATTTGTGTGATTTTTTAATATACCCAAGGAATTATATTTATGCAAATGTCTTTGGCTAAAACTCAGCAAGCAGAGTTGGGGACTTCAAACAATCTTCATCCCCCCAACTTGAGGGTCCCAGAACCAATGCAAAGAATTTTACAAAGTATTTATATTTGAGGTCTGAGGCCACTAATACTAAATGGCACTACTCAGCTCCAAATGCCAACCAGCTGACCAGAGAGAAAAATTCAATGATGCTCATCTCTTATAGGATAAAATAAATCTTCAAGTTTAAAATTTGTCCTTTCATCTTATCAGCAAGCCATAATGGATGAAAGTAACTTGCTACACGATTCTACTTCAGTGAGAAGAGGGAAAAGAAGTGTGACAATGAGTCATCTGGTACAAAGCATCAGAACTCAGTAAATAAAGCATTTTTTTTTTCCCCCAGGCAAACTGCCTTTTATCTGATAAGGTCTGCATGACAGCTGTGTATTTCCAAGAGTGCCATTCTCTAGAGACAAGAGAGCTAAAGAATACCAGTAAGTCATGGGCAACCTATTTCTCTTGTGTATTACCTCACATGCTCTTTTTTTTTTTTTTTTTGGACTTTCTATCTCAGCAAACCAGGGGAACCACGGGCAGTGCACTCACTTACAAAGCTGTTTCCCACGGAGACTGACCTCTAGACTCTAACTCAGGTCCTTGGACTACTAACTTACTTGTTTACAGCGCCCTCAGTCAGTCCTACAAATAAAAAGAAGGAACAGGGACTGTTGTTAGAAGCTCAGAATCAGAAATCTTGTGATTTGCTGCTGGCACAGACAGACAGGCACAACCTTGTCAGCCCTGATGATAAAATTCAGTCACTGAGCTGACCTTCTGACAGGCTCCAGAAGCTGATGATATCTTGCACCTCTTAGGCAAAGATTGTTTCACATGTCAATGCAAAAGGCTTCTCTATAGTATTATTTTTATATTAAGGTTTTTATGAGAGAGCTAGAGTGAAAAGAGAACACGGTGAAGAGGAGAGGGCTGTGACATCAATATTTTCAAATGCTTCTCCCTTGCCCCCTGCTCCTTTATCTAAGCTAAGTTACCATTCAGTGACAGAGCCTTGCAATTCCACTCATCTCCCAGCAAGAAATCACTGAACAAAATGTGGCAGTGCTGGATACTGAATATAACATGCTTCCCAGGAGGTGGCCCCAGCCCCAGCTGTTTCAGTAGAGGATGGAAGATAATGCATGGTGGTTGGCAGGCAGGGAATGGTGAACTAAATGACTTTGGGTTCAATGTAACATCTTGACCCTGCTCTACACAGAGCTGCCCATGGACAGCCTGTGAGTCCTCACCCCTCAAACTGTCTGTCCCAAGGGCATCGACACTGCACACCACAGGATACACCTGCTGAGGAGACACCTGCCCTGTGCTGCACCACCTCTGGAAAGATCAGAGAATCAGAACTATAGAATACCCTAAGTAGGTAGGGGCCATGGAGGTCATCAAACTCCAACTCCTGTCCCTGCTCAGGACAGACTCAAGAGTCACGCCGTTTGCTCGAGAGCATTGTCCAACTGCTCCTTGAACTCTGTCAGCCTTGGTGCTGTGACCACTTCCCTGTGGAGCCTGTTCCAGTGCCTAGCCATCCTCTGAGGGAATAACTTTTTCCATATTCAACCTAAATCTTCCTTGACAGAACTTCAGGCCATTCCCTCAGGTCCTATCACTGGCCACCACAAAGAAGAGAGCAGTGTCTGCCCCTCACATCTCTCCTCAGTCTCCTCTTCAGCAGGCTGAACAAACCAAGTGACCTCAACTTCTTCTCATACGGCTTCCCCTCAAGGCCCCTCACCATCTTTGCAGCCCTCCTTTGGATTTTCTCTAATAGCTCTGTGTCTTTCTGATATTTTGTTGCCCAAAACTGCGCACAGGACTTGAGATGAGGCTGCCCCAGCGTGGGTTAAGTGGGAAAATCACCTCCTTCGGCCAAACGACAATAATAGAGGTCTCTTTAGTACCCAGTGCACCTTGCATCTCTATAGGCATCCATCTTGTCAGTGGCCCACTGAGGTCTGGACGTGTAAGGTTGCCTTCAGAGGTCCTTGTGGTCTCCACTTTGGGAAATAATTATGTGTATTTATGCCATCTTCCAGGTCCAAGGGCAGGTGAACTTTGCAGAGGGCTGCGAAGCTGTACACTGATGCCCAAGCCACAAACTGAGGCTGTTTAAGATATCTTGAGTGGCCACTACAGCATGAAGCAGGTATGATATACCCCATTTGTGCCGGGCCCACCAGTGGGACACACTATCCTCTCCAGTGGTATACTGACCACACCATTGCCCAGTGGGACACCTGATGCGTGCAGGAAATTTATTCACACACCTTGGCTGTGCTGGTCACACACAAGGTACCCTTGGTGCATCTCAGCACTGCCTGCCTTGATGATAAACTTGACACTAGGTAGGAGGAAGCCAGTGGTCCATCTGAGGCCATCCAGGTCCTTCACCCAAACTGTGCCAAGGCAGTAGGGACCCTGATAACTCACTGTGTCCCTCACAGGGGACAAGAAGCACATGCTCTCTGTGTGTACATCAGCAAAGTCCTCTGTCTCTATAACCTTCCATAGTACTCTGCACGATGACAACACCTATGCTACTGCATACCCTTGAGATTCCTTTTTCTCTTTCCATCACTTCCAGCTCCATCCCTTCTAATAGTTTTCCTTTCTCTGTGCCTCTTTTTTCTCTTCTTTCCCATCTCTACCTGGCTGGATTTGCCAGCCCTCTCACTGAAATCCACTCTCTGTGAGAAAAAGAATGTTAATTCTCTTTTGAACTCCTTGTTATTTGCAGCAAGAGGTGTAGCTCCAAGCTGTCAGGACCAGCTGACTGACAGGGACATCCAAAGATCTCTCTCCCCAGCCAACACTTCCAAATGTTGGTTTTGTCCTCTTCATGTAGATACTCCAGCACAAGTGTGAGCAGGTGTTGGGGGTTGAGTTTTCCTGTGCAATTTTTTCCTGCCCCCCATAAGTTGCTAAGAAACTAAATACTGATAGTTAAAGGGTGCTCAACCCGGACAAAGGAAGTTGATCACTTAGTTTTGGGGGAGGGAAAAGGCTCCCGGGGAGCTGAGGGTGGTGGGCTCGCTGCTCTCGGTTTTCCGGGGAGGACGGTCAAGCGACGGGTAGCTGCCTGGAGTCCATGGTTAACAGAAGAGTCTGGTCCTGGGAATTCTATCATCTGTTGAAGCGTCCAGGAATTCAGAGCTTCTTCGCTGCCCTGCTGGATTTTAAGTCAGCCCGGGTCCAGCCGCTGTGGATTCTCCAGCACTGCTCACTTCAGCTGCCAGGACACCCCCTGCCTGCCGAGGACAAATCCACCGCTTCCAGCCATCAGCGCCGGAGCTTCCACCGTTTGCTCCTCAGGGTTCTTGGTTTTGTTTTACTATTATTATAATTGCTGTTGTTGTTTGTCTGTCCTGTTATATTTACTAGTAAAGGACTGTTATTCCTTTCCCCATAGCTCTGACTGAAAAGTTTTTTTTAATCTTCCATATTTTAATAACACAGAGGGAAAGATTTGAATTCCCCATTCCTAGAGAGGCCTGCCTCTCCCTAGCAGACACCTGTCTTTTCTAACCAGGATAGCAGGAAACAGGGCAATTTGGCTACTTTGCACATTCTCCATTGGTGGGTAGCCAATTAGATGACTGCATAAATTCCTCTATATATCTGAATACAGAATCTTCTGGAAACCTAGGTGGTTTTACATGTAATTGTCTCCTTCAGACCTTTGCTGAAAACATTCCTTGCTTTGCTTCAAGCTCATGCCATGAGTGGAGTGTTTGGATGTGGTATTTCTTCACGAGACTAGACGACTGCCGATGGCAAAAAGAAAGAGCCTGCTCTTTGTCTGGGAGGGAAAATATTGCTTTATTCTCCAGTCCTGCCCTGCTTGGCTGTAGATCTTCCCAATAGCTCGCCAGTGCCAGGGAGCCCTTGGCCCTGCCTCTATGGGGGCTTTTTCCCCAGGGGGCAGGGCCAGAGGCAGGGACAAACCACTACCCAATCAGGGATAAAGTGGGCGGGGAACAGAGTTGGGTTACAGCTGAGCAAGGACAAACCACGCGATTACAAATCCGAAGAGCTGCCCCACGCCTCAGTGTAGAAGCTCCTCCTGGAGAGGGACCTTCCATGGGCCATAATGTTCTCCAGTCTTTGGACAAACTTTCGGTGGATGGGTGTCCTTCTGCCACCACCTGGTTCATGGTGTGTCCAGAAAAGCTGAACACCTCTTGACTGGTGCTGCAATATCCTTTATATCAAAGGCCACGCCGTGGTCTCAGTCCCGGTGTGAATATTTAGGCTTTGAGCAGGGAATGGTGGCTAGGGGTGCTCAGCTGGAATTTACCAGGCAAGGATGCACCCCTGCAGATTCTCACAGGTGCAGCGAGATAAGTGTTGGTAATAGAAAGAGGAAGGCTTAAAAATATATTTACCTGGCAATATCCCTTTAAACCCATGACTCATCATCACAAGCATGCTTCTGATTCTCTTTCCATTCATGTCTCAAGGACCAATACCTCAGTTCATAAAAATTTTAGGCAGTTGCTTTTCTGTGTGGTATTTTGAATTCTGGCTAATGGATGTGGGTAACACAGCTGACTTCGTTATGAATGAGCAGTGCTCTGGTGAATAAGTCCATGCACTTCTCAAGCTCCTCACCAGAACACGTGAGGCTGTGAGTGGGTTTGACAGGGTCAGACTTTGACATCTGAAATGGAGCAATGATGGAGCAGCTGCTGCTTCATATGCTTGTCAGTCATAGCCTCAGAATGCAAAACAACCTAGATTTCAGGGCTCTGTTGTAGAGAGAAAACCCTTTGAGTCAAGGTGCAGGTTTAGGCATAATGCAAGGTCTTATCCCACATTATTCCATTGATTATTGTAATTATGTCCTTTCAGGGCAGTTTCAAGCTATACTCTATCCAATTAGAGATGTTTTAAATACCTTTGTACTGTACATCATGTGGTGCTGGAGAAAGGAGGTAGTACATGTAATTTATTTAGTTTCTTGCTCTTACAGTAAGGCTTTTTATGGCAAGAGAGTTGGCATTATTCATATTCTTTATTTCACTGATGTCTACATATGAAGCTGTCTTCCTGTGCACCAGGGCAAAAATGTTCTTATAAATGTGTTTCTGCGGTGCACAGTGTCCAGTTTTATATAAGGATGAAAAGTAGGCCCTCCCAGTCTTTTGTGATGGGTTTTATACATGGAATTTTCATACACTTCATTTGCAACAGAACACATGAAATTGTGGCATCACTGAAGCCTACAGCAGCAGTGGGAAAATGATTCCTCCTTGAATATCTACATATGTTAATCAACAATTCTCCTGGTCTTCTTATGCAAGGGAGTGACTCTTATAGATTTATTCCCTCCTCCCTTCTTTTCCTTCCTCCTTTATGATTTGGGTTTGATTTTTTGTTTGATTTCTGTTTGGTTGGTTGGTTGATTGGTCATTTTTTTGTTTGCTTGTTTTAGGTTTTTATTTGCCTAAACTTGAACATAAACTTTCAGCACCAAGACTTTAATTTGCCCAAAAATTGATCTTCCTTTCCTCTGTGCAGAGTGTGAGAACAATCCTGATGTGTAGTTTATTTCCACCACCATTAATAGACTTAAACAATTACTTTCTTTTTATTCCTTCATGGACAATTATCTGAGACTGGGAAAATTTCCACAGAAGTCATTTACAGATGAAAAGTCACACTGTTTCCAGTTCTTTAAACTGCTTTTCCACCCCACAGAACCTCCTCTCCTCTCCTCTCCTCTCCTCTCCTCTCCTCTCCTCTCCTCTCCTCTCCTCTCCTCTCCTCTCCTCTCCTCTCCTCTCCTCTCCTCTCCTCTCCTCTCCTCTCCTCTCCTCTCCTCTCCTCTCCTCTCCTCTCCTCTCCTCTATTATTGGAGATAACAAGTTTTCCTCCTAGGAGACCCTGTTTTTTCCAACATACTCCTGTCAGGAGAAACGTGCTTCATCGTGTTGCTGTGCATGTGATTACTTCATGTGTAGACATCATCACGTGCTCTCCTGCTTTGCTGAGCCAAGTGTAGTTTTACAACTGAAGCGTCAAGTGTCCCTATGAGATCTTGTTTTACCTCTGTGCCAGTAAGCTGACTCTGGGTGTTGCAAATCACTAAATCATTTTTACCTGATCTGTTATTCCTCCTTCCCAAGCTGAGACCCTCTGACCCTTTTGCCCTGGTCCTGCCAGTTCCCAGCAGCTCTGACGACCTCTCTGAGTTGGGCTCATTGCAGGCATTTGCAACCTCCCTGAGCTGAGCAGCGGGTTTGCCAGGCAGATCTCCCACCAAGGCACAGTTTGGATATTGGTGGTTCCTGCTGGGGCAGAGAGACAGGAGGAGAAGCAGGCCTGTACTGTTTGTCAGCCTGCTGGGTAAAGCCTGCAGGTTTAACAAGAAAAAGAAAGGGAAAGAGATTATTATCCACTTTTTTTTTTTTTTTTTTTTTTTTCCCCCACAGTTTTCCCTCTGTGCTCTCGAAGAATGAAGGTCAAAATTGAATGCCAGCATTTCCTGTGCATTTATCAAGTGTCATCAGGGAAAGGAACCCCAGGTGAGTCTGTGGATGTTCCATGCTCCCTGCTGGTCCCGCTGCTCAACTCTGGACCACCGCAGCTAGTTTGTGTAATGAATTCCGCCAGCCATCTCAGGCTTCAAATTGTGTCTGGGAGCATCAGCCTCACATTTGTGTTGTTATGAGTTAATGTCTTCTGTTCTCTGAGTCATTGCTGATGAATATTCCGGTGTTTGGAGCCTCATCCCTTGCACACATGAACATTTTCCAGCAATGTTAATGAGATTTGCAACCGGTCCTTGTTGACCAGAGCATAGCCAGAGCCAAGCAGAGCAAACAAAGAAGGAACAAATTTGCGTGCTGCCATAATCCACACATCCTGATAGTCAGATTCTGACTGCTGACCATAATGCTTCTAGAGTCAAATACTTCAAAATTACATGGAGTTTTGCTTTGTTCTGCATAAAAATACTTACCCCTAGTCAAAAACAGAAAACCAAAAAGCCCTACAATGTCCAAAAGCTATTTCTGGGACATGTCTGAAAAATACTGACTTAAGACTTCTTAAGTCAGCATGAGTTTCAGTAATTCAGGAGGAGGATATCAGACACTAAAATGTTCTAAACCCCCTGAACACGTGGGTTTTTTTCCCAAAAGTGATCATAATTGTGATAGATTTTTCTGTTTAAGCTCATGCAGACCACCTAGTCTCTATTGTTTCTCCTCTTATAGTAGCAGGCACCGAGATCCTGTATATAAATCATGTTGCAGACTCATTAGTGTTATTGCTGCTTGCTTGCTAGCTGAGACACCAGTTCTGATTTTAGGGTATTTTGACACTTAGCAACAAACTAAGCTTTGTGAGCAGGTGGCTGAGCCAAAATAGTAGCAGAGTTTGCAGTTAGCTGAAATAATAACAAGGAATTGCTGGTCAGAATATGCTTTCTTTCTTGATTTATTAGAACAGCCTACAAAAAACTCATTCGTGAAGGATCCACTCCCACGAGACACCTGCTTCAAAGCCACCATAATACAGGTGTTTTGCTTTGCACACAGAGTCACCACACCCACAGTGTCCAACCAGCGGATCCATTCACCTGTGGTGGCCAAAGTCATCATCAGCCTGTGTTTCTTGCCTACCCCGGAGATTTTTAATCACTCAGTTCTAAGCTCTCCCAACAGCTTCTTGCACCTGCAACTCCAAATACACCCTCCTTTCCAGATCTTCATTGCTGTTCTCTCTGCCTGAAGAATTGGATGTTGTCCCAGATGGTTTCTCCCAGCCCTGGTGCGGCAATTCCCTTTTAATCACTCCACTTATGCAGTACAGAGAGGGTAAGGACATCCGACATCCATCTTTCCTTTGAGGGTCTCAGTAATGCCTCGGACCAAGCACCTCCCACTGTTTTCCGGCCTGCTGCCCTTCACAAACAAAACCACTTTCCAGGCACTGGAGATAGCATAAATCTGCCACTGTATGCAGTGTCTGCAAACTCTCCCTTTCTGAGAGGGAAGGACATCACTTCCCCTCACATGCAACCCTCTCAATATGTCAGATTGCCAGATTAAAACAAAAGAACAACCAAAAAATTGGAGGAGAGATCAGCTCTCTACTTTGGAGACAATGTGAATTTGTATTCTGGTCACTTTTTGTTCCTTTTATGCTGCATGTTTGCAGCCTAATGCAGGGATTTGAAACCCATGGGTGAAGGTCAGACACAGCCTGAAAATTAATTTCTCATGGGCCGTGGCCACTCAGTTTTTAAAGGCATGACTGCTGGCTTGCTCGATGGCCTGAGCTCCTGGTGTGGCTGGCCAGCAGTGTTTGAAAGAGCAGCAGAGCTCTTGTCAAGAGGACAGACCCACCCTGGCCTCAGGGCTGGAGGACGGCACTTGGGGAGGTCCCAGCATCTGTCTGCTCCTCTCAGCTCCATGGTTTCACTGCGAGACTGCGAGCAAGCCTCTTCCAGAGCTCTTGTGTTCTGCAAAATGGGGATAGAAATAGAAATTTGTCTCATGTGCGAGACTTGCCATCTGTTTGGGAACCTTGCTAGCAGGTTCACCAGCTGAAAGTTGAGTGTTAAAAACTTTGTATGGGAGGGTGAGAAGGTGTATGTGTGCCTGGGGAGGGCAGGATGGGGTGGTGGCCTTGCAAAGGTTCATGCAGCTGTCGTGAAAGCAGCGGAGGGGACTGGGGGCACAGCCTTGGTTGAGATGCTGCAGTTGTTTCCAGTGCGCTGAGCTGGACACGAAACTCCACACTCAGGCTCATAGGCCAGTGAGTGGTAGGTGCTTGGTAGCTTCATTATGGGCATGCAGCCTGAACCACTTTAGAGGGCAAAACTTATTTTCAGAAGGCAGAGGAGCATTCTCTAGGAAAATAAGCTCTCTTGCAGCATGAACTTGCAGAAATCGCTAGTCACTTGCTAAAATCCTATCAGTTTACATTTACAGATAATTATGTGTAAAGAACTAAGTTTTATTAACAGTTGCAGAAGAAATCAATGAAGATATTGCAGAGAATTGCGATCCCAATGAGGAAATTAGCTGCAGGAGAGGAGGCATTGTTGACAAGTAAGAAGCTTTTCCCAGAAAAATACCACTACCATTATTAGGAAAGCATAAGGAAAAAAGATATATATAACTCAGGACATGAGTGAGTTGTCTGGCTTAGGGGAAAAGGTAAAGGAGAATTGTTTTCTAAAAAGTTATTTTTAAGATGTAAGCAGGTGTTTAAAGCACAGGCAAGAATTCTGCATATTATGTTTGCTAGCACAGGGAATTCAGTAAATGAGCACCAAACCCAAGGGGCTCCATCCCAGATGATAATTCTCATACAAGGGGTATTTAAGTGTACCCTTGGGCCCACATGGAGAGATTGGGCAGGGATTTCTGCGGCAAGTGCACTGCAGAAAAGGAGGAAGAATGATCAGCAAAGGTCATGGTATAGACTGCAGTTATCAGAAAAATATTAACCCTGTAGAAAATGGTCAGATCCTGTTACTGCATCTATGGACCCTTAACCTGATTATTGCCATGTGGTACATTAGATTATTTCTTCAAAGTAGCTTTTGGAAAGCCCTTCATACATTCATGTACAGACACAAAAAAAAAAAAAAAAAAAAAAAAAAAAAAAAAAAAAAAAAAAAAAAAAAAAAAAAAAAAAAAAAAAAAAAAAAGCCACTTTCTTACCATCATGATACATTCCAAAGGGCCAGGTCTCAACATCCTTGGATATGTGAGTGCTTTGAAGATGCCTGAAGGTGAGCATGCATGTGTATGTATGTAATGCATGTGCATGGGCATTGAGGGTATTCTGGTTGATGGTGCCCAAGCTTTTAAATGGAATTACTTGGAAGACTTTCTAAGATTAAAAAAAATGCTGGAAAGGAGTTTTTGCAATGATTAGGCAGCAAGAGAGAAGCACTGGCCCTTGGTTTTCTGATGCTCTTGCCTTTACACCTCAGTGCCTGTTTTTTGAGTGGTTTGGGATCTCAATAATGTATTTAAGGTTACTGAGTCAAACAGAGCTAGGCTCAGGCCTCAAAACTATTACAGATCTTCCCATCAAACCTCCAGGGAACCAGTTTAACATTCAGGCTACAGGCTGTGTAACACACCTTACCACAAATTTGATTAATTTTCACATGAACAACCTGTATATGTGCTAATATTTCAAAAATCAGTGGATCAGTTTAAAGGAAAAAGTGTAGGCAATGCTTTAGAATCATTATCAACTGAAGTGACTGATTCAGAGGTAGTAGGAAACCATCAAGGCTGTGGCAATAGAATGAAACAAACTTTTAAGGAGTTAGAGCTATGGCTAATTTTGAGTGAGAGGCATCAAAACATCACATGCACTTCTAGGATGCCAAAAAATTGTATTACCATGTTGTTCCACATCACTGTGAGCCATTCTGGATCACCCTTCAGTGTACTGAGATGCTGAGGATGACTTACAAAAGTGTTGAGAGAGGAAACAGGTGAACAGTATTTTCAAGGCTGATGCAGTAATTAGTGTTGGTCTCTGATGAAACAAGAAAACCTGGCTGGAGTATGGAGATGTTGATTTACTGTGCTTGTCACACAGAAATGCTCAACTGATGTTCTTCTCAAGAGAAATTTCTGAGTCAAAGATGACACAGCAATGGTGGCGTCAGCATTTGCGCAAGTATCGAAGTAAATTTATCAAAGACCCAGGAAACAAGCATCCAATTTGGGCTAATTAAAAGTAGATCTCATTGTTGCAATCAAATACTATGTTTTAGTCAATAAAGAGCACAAAGCCAAACCAAGACCTGATGTAAGCCTGTCCAACCCCGACACAGCCGCTGCTTTAGCTATTACTTTAACCTGCCTTTACAACATAACAGAACATAGTTATTATTGATTCTTTTAAAAGCTGGCACATTATCAATGGTCTTGAATGTGTTCTGGTAAGACATGCCCCTTCCTGGGAGGGATGATGTGCTTTCACTGAAGTCAGCAGGAGTGTAGTGGACATGACAAGGAACCAAGCACTTTTTACTCTGTACCTTTGAAAAAGAGCCCTGTATCTCACTGTCAATCAACCCTCACCAGAAGCAACAATCTGGGATGATTGTTGCTGGAGATGTTACATATGGAATAACTTAAAATCCTCTATCTATTTCTACATTACATACATGATTTATATTAAGCTGGAATAATAAAGCTGTGTTTCTGATTTATATATTTTTAAAAATCTATAACCCATGTCAAGCCTTTGGGAAGAAAAACATGACTTTTTGATCATCATACAATTTTTAACTTGAAGCCAAGCAATAATCAGCTCATGCTTTGAAAGTTTGTTTTCCCTTATTATTTCTCCCCCCTTTTTGTTTCCCTGCAAGTGCATTAAAAACAAAAAAAAACCCAAATAAACCAAAAAAACAAAAAAAAAGCCAAAAAACCCCAAAAAACCCCCAAACAACAACAACAACAAAAACCCACACCAAAAAAAAAAAAAAAAAACCCAACCAAACCAAACCAACCAACCAAACAAAAACCCCAGCAGTAGTTACTCTGAGGATTGCTTTCTGGAGTCTGTGGCTCAGCATTTGTCCGTGGCTTCAGGAAATGTTTGCATGCAGTATGAATCCATGCCAGTTGTAAACCAGGACACAAAACAGAGAACAGACTTGCATGAGGATGCCCAAAAATCAACTGCAGAGCTACTTTATCCTGAATCTCCTTCCAGCTCCATCTTGGTGACATCATTGCCTCCCTTGGCAAATGACTGATCCTCAGAAATGTTTCCCTCTTTCTCTGGCTTCAGGAATGAGTTTAATTAATTCCTATAGTATGGAGTTATGGTCCTTGATCAGATTCTCTGATATTATTCCCATTATTCCCCTTGATTCTCTAGTTAATTTTTGGAAATCTTCTGAAGTCCATATATGTGACAACAATAGAAAAAACAACCAGACTTCTGAAGAAGGCTCACCTGCTCTTCTCTGCATTATTTTTTATCTTTTCCGGTGTACTCTAGGAAGGGCTCCTGGAGCTGACTTCATTGCCCATGTCCTTTACCAGGAACCTATTAGGGTGGATTACAATAGCAAATGGATCTACTGTAACCCAGCCACACATCAACATTACAGCTCAAAATTAAAAGCATGGGAAAAAAAAAAAAAAAAAAGAAAAAAAAAAAGAGGAGAGGAGAGGAGAGGAGAGGAGAGGAGAGGAGAGGAGAGGAGAGGAGAGGAGAGGAGAGGAGAGGAGAGGAGAGGAGAGGAGAGGAGAGGAGAGGAGAGGAGAGGAGAGGAGAGGAGAGGAGAGAGAAAAGAAGAGAAGAGAGGAGAAAAGAGAAGAGAAGAGAAGAGGAGAGAAGAGAAGAGAAGAGAAGAGAAGAGAAGAGAAGAGAAGAGAAGAGAAGAGAAGAGAAGAGAAGAGAAGAGAAGAGAAGAGAAGAGAAGAGAAGAGAAGAGAAGAGAAGAGAAGAGAAGAGAAGAGAAGAGAAGAGGAAAAACTTCCTTATCTTTTATTGTTTGGTGTTTCCTCATGTCTATTATTTCATTTTCAAGGGATGGAGAGGCGAAGGACAAAGCCAAACTCTTTCCCCTCACCAAGGACTGTGATGGGGCCAAGCAAAGGGGAGCAGAACGAATATCTGCTGGTATAGGCAGTGACCAAACTAATCTCAGCTACCTCCCAGCCACATCAACCTTTAATTCCAGCCTTCAACCCCATCACCCTGGGTTTATGGTGCAACAAATCTCTGAGCTGATAGGCTCAATTTGGGACTTAAGGACTGAGGGCCTCTAGACTCTGTCCCACACTGTAAGCTCATCAGTTTCAGTGTTGGTGACTTTCCTTAAGGAGGCTCACCAGGATTTTCCTGAAAGCCCTGATCCTACTGGAAAACAAGTGTTCAAGTGCCCAGATAAGCAACATCAATTAGTATAACAAATCATTAAAATTAAAAAAGTAAGAACGGGTCAATTAAGTCATTGTAAATTTGGTTACTGCAGTGGCCCATCACTTCAGCCACTCTAACCCCACTGAAAGCAGCAGGGGACACTCCCACTCTCAAGCTGCCAGCACATACAGCCTGTCCCAAGCCTCTGTTGCCACAGTTGTTTCAAAAGGGGGGATCCTGTCACCAGTACAATGACCACAGATACCCTGGATCTTGGCCAGGAGTTTTTCCTTCTCCCCTTCAGCTCTATGGCATGCCCCACTCTTGTTCTTTGGGGGCTCTGCAACGTGTCTCAGGTTTCTGCCCTAAATTCAGCAAGACCAAGGGAGCAGAGAAAGGGCTGGAGTAAGGGGTCAAGGAGCACTTGACCAAAGCTTGTCCGGCTCTTCCACCCACTGTCTCTTCAAGCTCTCCTCAGAAAGCAGATTTACTTGTTCTTCACAGGCATCCTGTTGTATACCATGATTGTGTCTTTCTGTAACATACAGGGGGCTGGGAAGCCCAAAGTTGCCTGGAAAACTGAGATGCTCAATTAACAGCTGATTTTTGAGAGGAGTTACACTCCCTGCCACATTTAATGGACTCAGCAGGGGACCCTCATCAGCCTTTCCCACACCAATGAGTTGGCTACCCCTGCACCCAGGAGCCCTGTGCCAACAATCTGTCTTCCAGAACCACAAACAGCTGATTGCTCATCCCAAAGAGACCCACCAGCCCATCACCAGAGGATTGCATTGCCAGTGAAGGCACACACAGCCTAAATAGTGATGGCTTTCCTCTTGTTCTCCTGTTGATCCCTTCCCTCATCCACTACATTTCCTCCCACTCCTGCAGGAATGACACTGGGATCCAACAAGGCAGGGGCTGCACTCAGATCACAGCCCTTCCTGCCCAACCTCATCCATCATCCATCCTGGCCAAGGGAGACACTATTCCTGTGGAAAAAAAGTGTGTGGTTGGTCTGTACAGTGGTGATGACCCCTCTGCAAAGGGGCTGACTTAGTATCAATCACGTATTCCTCTTTCTGGGCACTTGGCTTTGTCACCTGCTAATGTATTCTATATAGACCCAGTACTAGTAGGGTAAGGCACATGCCTAGAAAAGAAAAATTCCCAGTGTCTTTGCATGCTTGGACCTGTCCAGTAAGAGCTACCAACTGTGGACAAAGCAGAAAGAAGCAGGAGTAATGCAATGCTAAAATCTTGGAAAGCTTTAGCCTGAAGCTATGGCCCACCATCATTATTAGTTTAGCCCATGCTTTGTTTCTAAGCACCTGTTTTCTAGGCACAGGTTTTGTGCAAAGGAGATGCATAGGCTGAACAAATTGTTGTGGATGAAAAGCACCCAGGAAGGGGTGTGAGCCATAAAGCCCCTTTCCTGCTGCAGGAGGAGATATTTGACCACTGTTTGTTTGAGCAGTTACATACAGGAACCAAGATCCATTTGGTGACAGGAATTACAGATTCAAAAAATGCCATAATCAGTTTGCCTGCTGGAATGTCTGTGTTGTTCTAGCCTCTTCTGCCTCTCTCCTTCAACATTGTCCCTGGCTGTATTTGTTTCCTGCTACTCAATTTCTTAATATGTAAAAATCACATGTAGAGGTTGTTTTACATTCTTAAATTTCTACATCCACTGTCTGAAGTCTTCTTTTTTTTTTTCCCCCTTTTCCTCAAAATGGTGGCTTTCCCCTTTTGCTTAACCTCACATTTCCAATTGTAACCACAGTTGGATGCAAGTTAATTTGCATTTTGATTATGACACTTCCCCAGTGCTGAGTCTCTGAATGCAAAGGTATTTTTTTTCTTGGGCACCAGTAATGCTGATGAGGTCAACAGAGCCTTGGGAATATGTTTTATTACTTAAAAGCTCTTCCAGAACTAGCTGATTGGAGCACAAAGTATTGCTTTATATTGCAAAAACTGTGGCTACCTAACTTAAACCAATTGAAAGGCAGAAAATAAGTCATCAGCATGTTGCAGTGGGGTTTATAATGGCCTTGTGCAAAGTTTATCTTACTAAAGGAAAATGTCTTCCTACAAACTAAACTGTTTAGGCAGCAGAGGCTTTGGAACACCATTTTATAACAGTCCCTAAATTAGTTCAAGTTGTTTGTTCTATAAAAGACAACAAACCCAACAAACTTTTAAGCAAACAGCAGGGCAAATTTTCCAGCTGCAAAGGGGATTTGGAGGCAGTGTGCATCACTAGTGAAGTACACAGCATTTGGTTAAAAGAAGACCAGTTCCCAAAGCATGCACCTTGGTACAAGCACAGATAGAGTTAGATCAGCACAAAGATCACACAGGATCACACAGGTTAGTGTGCCACTCTGGAGAGAGCATCACCAATTCCTGCTGACACAAAACCAGACCTGTGGGAGACTAGAGAATGTTTTCCTTAATGCTGGACTACCAAGCATTCCTACCATTACTTCTGAGGGCACACTTTTTGTACCTCCTGTTGGAGTGAGCAGTGGCATTGTGAGAATTTTTGTACCTACACAGAGAAACACTGACTGCTTCAATGCTCTGGGATCTCATTGTCCAGGCAGATCTTGGCCGTGCAGCTGTCACAGATGTTGAGCTCCTGACCGTCTCTCACATCTTCTGACCAGTAATACGTCTTTGAAAAGATGGCTTACCGTGTTTTAGTTCATGTCACAGTGATCTAAGAGCACACATCGGATCAGCTCAGTTTTGTCTGTGTTGATTGAAGAATGAAGAGTGACTGAATTGAAGAGTGCAACAAAAGGCTCTCCAAAGGCTCACAGCCATTCAGACCAGAGATGGCAAGTCTACTATAATCCTCCAAAATACAGTGTAGCTATTGGGAACTCAATGCCAGCAGCTTTACTCTAAAGATCTGCCCCTGTAAGACTTACCAAATCAAATATTGCTGAAGAACATTACAACTGAGTTACAGCTCACTAGATTTACCCCTTACTCTGTGAGTTTTTTTCTGTGTAGCTGTCTGAAGTTCACAGCAGCATTTCATTATTATTCTGCTGGTTATTTCCAAGCAGAGGAATTTTGTAATGAGATAAAACAATCTGAAGAGCACCATACAAGCACAGAGATTCTGAGAAATATTTACTTTGAAGAAGAGCAGCATGCAGATAACATTTAAGTACATCTCATAATCCCATGAATCTACATAGTGATGAAAAAAATCAGTTTATTTTCAAATGTTAATGCCCTACTTACTCTTCATACACTGGTGTAGAAAGATGATCCGTGGTCTTTTCAAAGGCAGTAACACTTCTATGACAGTGTAGAGGTATTTTGTGAAACAATGCATGCAAAAGCCCAAAATGTGTTCAACCTTTATGGTACCGAACTTGCAGCGAGGGAAGGTTTTGAATCTGTTTCAGCCACAGTTGAGTCTGGGTTTAACCTAATGAGGCTGGGTCCCAAGAGACCCAGGCAGACCAGTCCATTCTCCCTGTAAACACAGGCCAGTCACTGGTTAGCAGTGTCCTTTCAAAATGCAGATGCTTAAAATTGCTGTGTTTAAATGGTACTTAAAGTGACATAATGTTGGGAGAAGTTCAGAGGAGAGGAACAAGGCTGCACAAAATGACAGACTCAATCTGAAGAAGATGTGATGTGCGTGAAATGCAGTTCAGAAGTCTATGAACCTATAGGGCGCGTGTTGGAGGGGGAAGAAGGTCTCTCTGATTCTCCCAGTGCCAGAGATCCAGGAAGTCAAAGGAGGCCAGTGGATGAAGGAGGTTCAAAGTAAATATGAGATGTTTGATTGTATCTGTTGGTAGCACACCTGGGAATTGCCTTGGTAGATGCCCAAATCTAACAAAGTTCTCAAAGATCACAAAAGAAAGAACCACCAAAGCTACTAAATAGAGATTTTATGCTGTGTTTCTGCTCAACCAGGATATTCCTATCGCATAAGCAAAATGTTGCATCTGCAACACCACTCATTGCTACTACAGTTTTCACTAGACCAGATGTTTCCCACTGCTTCCATTTGGGTTGTCATGATGCATTTGGATTGCTCAAAATTACAGGAAAATGTATTAAAATTAATGCATAAATTAAACTCTATTCTATGGACACACTAGGAAAGAAAACAGACACTTCAAACTTCGCACAAACTAGTCTAACATGCCAATTCACTGATTCATCGCTTAATTCATGATGTTTCCAACTCCCAGTTCTCTTATTCATAATTCACAACTCACACAGCAATGAACAAAGTAGTTACCTAGCAGACAGTGAGAGTGCTCATTCTTCCTCCCCCATCACTTTGTGGGTGTCCCCTGTTTCACACCTGAAGGCAAAAGAGTCTCAGCAGTCTGCCTGCTGTTGGATCCACTTGAGAAGATTTTTGGGTAAGCCGATGTATTTATAACTTCCAGCTTGGAAGCTTGATCTAGGCTATTCCCATAAGTCAGTGGATTCTGGGGAAACAGTCACACAATCAATACGCCAGGATTATGGCTGCAGGAGATGACAAGCTGCAGGTGATGTCAGCTGCATAATGACCTCCTCCCCTCCCCATCAATCATGTCCTGCCTATGTGTCATTGTGGCTTTGAGTGGTGCTTCCAGCACATGTCAGAGCCTTGTGTCCACGCTGTGGTAACCAAAACCTGAGCAGGAGCTGCGTGAGTGTCTGCACGGGATCCCTTTTATTCCCAGACTAATCCTGTGGAGACCAGACATGCACAACCCCGTTTACATTGGGCTGCAGGTGACTTACGGAAAAGGCTGAGCCCAGCTTGGATCTCCTCACAGGGCACACTCATCTCTCCCTTACCCATCCAGTTATCATGCCAGCTCCAATATGCAAGACAATTCCTCTCCTTCCATCAACACTTACAGCATACTTTAGACTTTTCTCTTTCATTACAGGGATATTAATTCTGGTTTTCCCACTTCCTCTGATCTGGTTGTCTTCTATTGTCTTCCTCTGTTTCATCATCACTCAAATTAGTCAGAAGTTAGCATCAGCTGCCACAGCCTTCTCCTTGGGAAATATCAGGACAAATATGAAAGCGATATGCTGAGAAAATGGCATAGCAGGAAGGAAAGTGCTCAGAAGCAGAAAGGGGTGGGGCCAGGTGTGTCACTGGTTTGGCAGTGTTTATTGATTAGTTTCAGTTCAAACCAATTATCACTGGTAGTATCAGTCACTAGAAAAGTCAATGCTCAGTCTCATTCTCTCATTTTGGTGCACAAATCAGACACTGCCATTGGTGATAACTTAGCAGCACTGACACTGGGGCTTGTCAAGTTTTTACCTGTAAGAGCAATTATCTAATGCCCTGGTATCTACTACTAGCTTTCTTTTAGTTTTTGCTGTGCTTTATCCAATTGCATGGTGAAATGCTTGTTGTGATATGTCTTTTTTGTAACTAGTAGACAGTGAGAGCAGGTAGTTATTCCTTGTAGAATGAACTATTTATGACCTCAAAATAAAATGCAGCCTAAATGTTCACTAGGATGGGATGGTATTAGGGGCCTTGACAGTGTAGGATGATCTGGGAGGCTTCAGGCTACAAATAGCTCACCAGTAGGTAATAAGTGGTTGCCAAAGGGTGCAACATTAAGAGGTAGGTAAGAAAAATTCTAGATGTAACAAAGGAAACCAAACAATGAGTACCCAACCCATGTAAAATACATCACGTAGCAAATTAGGATCTACTGTGTAGCTGAATTAATAAAAAAAAAAGAACAAGATGTGGAGTGTACAAGAAGTCTGCAAAAATGACCTCTGATCTATCACAGGGTGACAAGGAAGAGATTTTCTGTTGTGCTAATCCCAATGAAGAGAAGATAAACCCTCGCCACTAATATCAGACTGTGCTTGGTGGAGGACCTGGGACACTGGTGACTTGGTGTTATACACGCCCCCAACCCAGACTGAAGACATCACAGGGGCAGTGTAGAGGTGCATTAAAAAGCAGAGAAAGTGGAGTATGCTATAAAGTTTATGGGTACCAGTTTTACATAATATGATTTGGACTATAAATGATAGTATCATTGTAATAAAGACACAAGAATATAATTCCATCCTATTTTTTTCAGCTACTGATAATTCTCTGATTAGATTATCTTTAACAAGACTAACAATATATTCTTCCCAGGTCTGTGTGTAAGATGTGTTTCCTTTTGATCATAACAAAATTTGGAATGTGACAAGTTGATAGCTGTTGGAGCAACCTGCCCCACAGCTGGGATGTAACAAGTTGGTAACAACTGAGGTGTGTTTCAGGAGTGACTTTTGTTTGTATCTAGCATCTCTGAGCTGCTGGATTGTGAGAGCTATGGAAGCAGAGGTTTGGTTTTAGACTCTTTCCTCCCCAGTGCATCTCTGAGCTGACGGTTGTGTTGAGGACCCAAATTCAGCCCACTCAAAAAAGAGGCTCAGCTGAAAAACTTGTAACTCTGTAATTCTTTTCAGGTTCAGAGCTCCTCCTGATCTGAGGCTGTCAATCTATCCTTGTTATTTATTGATCACACCTCGTGCGCGCCTGAAGTGCAATCGCAGCCCTCCCTGCTTCTCCAGTCAGATTTTACCCGTGTTCCATGTGACAGCCCATGCACAGGCTGGTGAGTGGCTGAAATCCTGGAGGCCATCCTCATTTTGTCCTTAGGTTTTTGTGAGCATCTCGGTGCACAGTGAGTGGGCTGGTGGTGCCAAGGACTGCTGACATCCCTGGTCTCTGTTCCCAGCCATCACTTAGCTTCAATATACCCCTCTATAAACTATAAATGAAAATACTTCCTCTCTCCTGGTAAAGGTCATTCATCTTGATGCGTGTTAGTAAAATGACTTGAAATATTTAGCTGAGAGAAGCACTCCTTAAAAACAGGACACAGGTAAGGTCTCATTAGGGGTAAATTGGTGCCTTAATGGTCTCTGACAAGTAAAAGCAAATTCTTTTTCCTGGCACTAGTGATGTTCTCTGGAAATCATCACCTTCTCCAATTCATTAGGTAGCCAGTTGTTGCAAGAGAAGGAAAACCAAAGGAAAACAGTTAAAATTAGCCTGTAATTTTTTTTCCCCATTTAAATAAACATAAGCTTTTCTCCTTAGTGCCAAAAAAGACACTGTTATTAGCATGGCTCAGAAGTGCATTTTTAAATTTTTAAAATGAAGATGCAGCAACTGGTGTCTACAGTGCTACTATGTAGAAGTAATTGATCAAAATACAGAACACAACACGCAAGTGCTTAAAGACACGCTTTATTTTGAATTCTTATTACACTGTATTTATAAAATGTCTATAATAGAAAGCAGGTTTATATGCAAGAGCACAAAATGGATAATTTTATTAGAAGATGTAGACCCTGGTAAGACTGCTTAATTCCCTAACAGATTGTCACCTTGCACTGAGAACACATTGTTCTGTCTATTCTACCCCACAGGACTTATATGGGAGACTTTGACATTGCAAAGTTTCTAATGTAGTCACATAAGCTGTATGAGGGTGTGTCCATGCCTGAAGTGAAAGCCCCCAAAAGTCTGGTTTTCCTAGGTCCTGGGGTACTCCCAGAGTATATGAGGTGGTATGAATTTTTGCTTTGTCCCCCGCACTTCACTAAAAAGAGCAGCTGCATTTCTCCTCTCCCAAGACTTTACCAGCTGGTTACAGGTCTTGCAGGAGATACGGTGGGCAGTGTGTGGCAACAAGAGGAGCAGAAGGGAAGGCATTTCCCTTGCTTTTCACTGAGACCACCAAATGACATGGCCATCCAGTAAAGCCCCAGGGTTTAAAGGGCAAGAGGTTCCTTTTAACTTTAGAAGCTCAACTGGCTACCTTGTGCTGTTAATACTTGATCTGTTCTTACATACACACTGTGGCCAGAGGGGAGGAATTGCTGTGGCTTGTGTAAGTTTCTGACTCCCAGGATACATCTTTATTCCTTTCCCAGATGAGTTTCTGTCCCTCAGTATTCCTGGGGTTTCTCATGTAACAGGTCTTCATTCTGCTTTAGCCATGATTCTTGGGAACTTTCAGGCACGATTCAATCTAAACTCATGCCCATATTTTTAGCCTAAAGTCATGCCCAGCTTCAGTGCAGGATATTGGCTGGGCTTGTGGGATTGGCAGGAGAAGACCCTCAGGCTCCCTGCTCCACTCCGCTGTCCTTCACCTCATTTGCCAGCCTGGACTGCTCTGGGACAGCAAACACTCCTGACACACTCGTGTGGGAGATGGGTCTACAGGGTGGGCTCAGGAGAGAAAAAAAGGCAGAGAAGGGTGAAGAGAGAACACATCTTACACAAGAGATATGACAGCAAACGCAGGTTTTGTGTGATAAATGCTGAGGCAGAGGCTGCATTTTCACCCAGCAAAGTAGAGTAACACCATATCAACTGCACACAGGGACTGGTGAGGGTATGATGTGAACATGTGGATGCCTTCACACATGAGAGAATAGGATGAAAAAGCACAGGGAAATTTTAAGGCCAAACAAGAGGCTGAGAATATTCTGAGGATAAAACATCCTGAGAGATGCTTCCAGCAAAGTGAGCTCTCCATGAACCAGAACATTATTAATTTGTAAGATAAAGAAGACCCTTTAGCTAGAAATACCTGTTTCTATTGCAGCCTGAATGATCTACCATAACGTTGTGTAATTCAGTCCAAGAATTTATAACACTGGGTTCTTTTTTTTTTTTTCCTTCCATTTTCAGTGAAATACCAGGCTTTAATTAAAACTAAAGTTCAGATTACTCTGGTGAATGGAGCTTTTCAAATTCCCTTGCAGCACTAATGCAAAAGACCATAAATACAAGTGAACTACAGGAATAATATGACCTAGAATTGCCTTTAATTATCTAGAGCGAATTTTAAATCATTCAGCATCCAGGTGCTTTTTTATGCTCTCCCCAGTCATACCAATTAGTTTGCTTTATCAAAATTTTTCAGCACAAAGATGACTAAAATAACAATAAGCAGATTTATACCTCTCCTTCAGCCACCCCCTACCATGACATTTTTAAATATAGCTAAATGAGAGAAGAAGGCAGCACCTTGGTTCATGGTTTCTGAATCTGGACATTCAGCTCACCATACACATGCCTCAAAGCATCAGAATTCAGGCTTGCAATCAGTCTTCGTAAACCTGGTCGCACTGGGGTAAATTTTACTTCCCAGGTCAACGTAGAGTTCATTGGGATTCTCCTGAATAAAAAAAAGAAAAGTTTCAATATTGTAGTCAGTCAGCCAGTGCTCTCAACCTGACACACAACTGGAGAAACTGAAGGTGGATAGTATAAAGTGTCAAATATTTTATGTTTCACTCATTCTCATAAGTGTCATATAAATTACTCTCTCCATCTTCTATTCCTCTCAGAACTGACCCTGATAAAGCCTTTTCTAGCCCTTCCTTCAGGCTAATTTTGAATTTCCAAAATGAATCCATTTTCTTCTGCCTTCTGTCACTTCCTCTCACAATCACTTTCAGAATGACCTTCTTTATCGCTAACATATATGTTTTCTACTTTATAATTCCATTTTTCCTGATTATTATAGTCTATAGTCTGGTGGTGATTCCTTAAGTGGTTAAATAAGTCCAAGTGTCCAGATCATCCCCCTGCAAACCCTATGAGACGTCGAACCTGTCTGCCACTCCTACCCTGAACTACCCTGCCACAGGGGTAGCATCAGCAGATCTTCCCAGTGGCTCCTTCAGATGACTTCTTCATGTCCATACAAACAAGTCAAAGTATTATTGGGAGTCCTGCTGTTGTTGGTTCCCCTTTAAAATTACGTGTGGTTCTTGATAACTCATATATAAAACAACAGTATTCTGCACTGTTCTTGATTTTCAATTTTTGCTGCAATTAAGATGCGTGGAGAGCCTCAGGTATTGGGCTTCTGTGTTTTCTCAGTGCTTTCACAAGGTTCTGTGTGCAGATTTTGAAGGCTGATATTTATAGATTGATTGATTGTGTTTGGTGGATGCTGGGATGCAACTACTCCAAAGGAAGCAATGGACAAAGCCGTGTAGTGGGGAACTATTTATAAAAATGGAGGTTTTTTTCCTCAGCGTTAAATTAGAAGTTTCTAAGTTGACTGTTCTTAACTCATACGGCTACAGTGTCCTGAAAACAACTGAACAGAGAACAAAAGCCTATACTACAGTCACTGTTTCAAATTCTCATCTGGTAGGATTTGGTTCTCAGGTGCCAGGTCCTGTGCCAGGGTCAGGACAGGAATATCTGCCCAGGCTCAGCACAAGCTGCCATGAGACAGGAAACCTTAATTATCTCTAAGTGAGCTACCCTGGAATCCTCCCACCTGAGGATTTGTTTCAGTGCAAGTCTGCCCCTGGTAAAATGAGGTATTCCAGCTCCTTAGAGGTTAGCTTAGATATCTCTAAATGGCACTGCATTGCATTTTGCATATACAGACAGAGGTACCTTAGGGCATGTACCCACTTTTAGGGGGGAAAAAAAAACCAAAACAGAGAAAAATCAGATTTTTGATGTGAGCATGTGCAGACTGCTTCCAGCAAGTGTTTTCCCTCTTTTTATCTTTGTTATTAATGAGAGAGATTCTGTTCCCCATAGCTGCTGGGCTTGCATCCACCAGATGCTCACTAAGATGGAATCATGATAAACCAATGACTTCAATTGCCGAAGAAAGTAAAACGTGTTTTAGAGCTTATGGGAAATATCTGAAAGGGATTGTCTGAATGGAAAGTTTGTCTGAAGAAGATATTATACATGCCTGCTGTGCAGACTACACTTCTTGAGTAGCTGGGGGGCCAGATTCTCTAAGGATGAAGGTTTTGGGGCCACAACTTCACAGTGCTCTAGTGAGAGGGTAGCACAAGCATCTTTGCTTTATAGTGCTATCATCTCAGTAGATATGTGTGTGTGTGTGTGTGTGTGTGTGCGCGCTCAGGAAGAAAACAGCTGTGCTGGGAAACCAAATCTGCCTTTTCCTGTCTCTCTACTGTCCTGTTTCTAAGACAAGTTGCTTCTCATTAAAAACACTAATACTAGTTTAGCTTTGACATATAGAAACACCCAAAATTACTTACCTGCTAGTGTGAAAGTATGCTTGGCTATAATCCTTTTAGCACTATCCATCACTGCCTGGTTAATTCTCATTTGTCATGCAAAGACTGCCCTGTGTAAGAATTGCTGCTGCCAAAGGCTTTTCCATAACTCATGCTCCTCATCTGTCTGAAGCTAATAGCTAAATATCAATATCTTTATCTATATACAGATTTTATGAATGGTCAAGACCGAAGCCCCCAGGCCACTACATTACCAAAATAATGTTGTATCAGCTGGGTCACGCATGACCAATTTTGTGGAGCCACTCAAGTGATACAGAAAAGCTACCTGAAAAGTACACAGAGGCCAAAAACCTTATCCTCACAGAGAACTATAAAAGCTCCATCCCATATGTAACAGTCCCTGGTAAATAGAGAAGTGTTGGAAGGGTGGGGAAAGCCTAGAAAGTGTTTAATTCTTCTTGCAAATGGAGTAAGCCACCCTGATCTGATTTTTCTGGGAGACAACTCAGTGATGAATGATACTGCATAATATGCTGAGCCATCACCACACTGGAGCCATTTATCACTTTGAATGCCTGGAGACAAATGTGATTTTTATTTAAATAAACTACAACTGCCCCTCACTCTGTCCTCTGTGTGTATCACCTGCATCCTATATTCATCTCAGAGAAGTTAAATCTTAAAATTACTAAGATGATCCATTTCCATTCTCAATGCTGCCAAGGGCATTACTGAAAAGGGGAAAACATGGTGACTCTAAGGAAAATGACGTGTGTTCCATGAGTCACTTTTCTCCCCTAACTCTTGTGCCTTTGATGCACCTGATAATTTCTGCATCTTTGAAGGTGAGGGCAGTCCACAGCAGCTTTTGGATCGAAAAGGATGCAGAACAACAGGGGAGGCTGGCACAGCTGGGCAGCAATGAGGGCTATTGCCACAACTTGCGTAACTCTTGTAGACCATGCTGAGTCATGCTCAACAGCACCTGTGACATACCATGTGCACAAAGCAAACACAGTATGTTGCCTTTTCACGGTTATTTTTCTATCAGCTCCGCTCTGGAGATTGGTTTTGATCTTTTTATCCCTGTCCCAGGTGCAGTCAGCCTCAGACCTCCCCTGCTGGCTGCAGAGGCTGCTGACAATTTATGCAGCTGCTGAAGCACAGGCAATTTTTCAAACTCCTTTTACACACACCTGGGGACCATCGGCTCAGGTAATGATAGATACTAAGCCCAGATAGATAGATACCCAGCACTAAGAAATAGCCTCAAAATTTTCCAAGTTTCTCTGTTATATACGCTTGGCAAATGCTAAACTCGTAACACTGAACTCAAACAGAAAGAGGATTTATAATTTGCTTAGCGTAGGGGTATCATAGTGTCAGGGTAAAGTGTGACTCTGAGAACAATGAAGGTGGCTTTCCTTTTCCTCAGGTCTGGGAGTGTCCTGTGAAGGGAACATGCCCGTGTGCCAGGGCAGCAGTGAAGCTACTGAGGGGAGCTGTGTGCTCACACACACGCCACAGCTATGCCAGCAGGCTCTGCAAACAACACACATTTTGTGTCTTGACACGAGCTTGAAAAGATCATCTGAGGTACCTGAATGTCTTGTATAATCGTGATTAACATGAGCGGAGAAAAGCCCTTTCTGAAAAACAGCACAGGACTTGATTTGCACATGCTGAGTGAGCGGCAGTAAACACTTCAAGTGTAGGATAAATCTTCCTCTCTGTGATAGCAGCTTGTAGGTGCTATTGTCAAGTGCTAAAAATAATGTAATACAGTGAAAAAGTAAACTTGGGCTGCACTAGCAACTACCCACAAACACTACCAATTCCTCCAGCACTGGCGCTGAACAGATGAAATGCTCTCACAATGTCCCTGGATAGCCCGACTTCTACTGACTATTGAGACCTACAGCTCTCCTGTGTATTGGATTTTAAAGTACAGAGAGAGTGTTTGAATTAAATTACTCAGCACAGCATTAGTTAAGTGTCTCTTGTGAGCTTCCTACTGTGAGCAAGCAGGGGACCAACTCGAAGCTGGTTGTGCTTTCTTCCCTACCCAAACTGCTTTTTTATTGTTCTCAGCACTCCAGGTCCCTCGAGGCGGAGCGTGACGTTCTCCAGGGTTTGTTTCAGAGGATTGGTGAATTCCACAATCACAGACGTTTCTCTGCCAGCTACCAGTTCACCTTTGGTCTGCAAGACAAGGAAAGGACAATGCACCAGAAACTGATAATAACAGATACACGGTACTGGCAAGGCAGAAGAACAGAGCATACAGCAAAATAGCACAAGGCAAAGAAAGTCTAGTGAGAAGAAAATTGCTGGATGGCACATTTTTCCACCCATTGTAATTCTCCCTCAAACCACATGGCAGATCAAGAGGCAGCCCCTCATTTCCGTAGAAAACCAGAAATCTGCATGTACAGCTCTGGAGCTAAGGGCCCAACTGAGAAGGACTCCAGCTGATGGGGCCTCTCTCGCAGCCTCTGCCCCCCTCCTCAGGCTCCCCACTAGCACTGAAAGGATATGCCCAGGACATCAGCTCCAGAATAGGAGGGCAAGTCTTACTACCCTAAATTAGAAACACCAGGCTATGTGGTTGCACCCTCAATATTATCATGCCCATTTTCCCCTTGCTTTTTCATTCTCTTCTCGTGCTCTGGAGGGTTTCTAACCTTGCACATGTGCTCTGTGGAGGCCTGAAGGCCAGTTTTCCTCCAAACCCTTTGTGAACAAAAGAGCAGTACGTTTTGCACAATGTAATAGTGCAACTATGGAAAATAGTAAACCTCCAAACAAATGTGTTTTTAAACAGTGGCTACATACATGGGGATTTGGGGTTCTTTACCCCCCAGGAAATTCAGCATTTCTCACAGAATATGTGTACTTGTTTTGCTTGGGCAACAGTTTTCAGCTTATGGCTGGCTGATCTTCCAGCCCACTTCATGGTCCACCAACTGATTTAAAGGGCCTTGAGAAAGGTAACTCAGAAAAACAAGTTTCTTGTCAATAAATTTAAAGAGGTGTTTTAAGGAGGTATGACATTTGCAAAAGGCTGCATAGACTCTGATCTAAGGGATTACTCTGTGCCAAAAACCAATAAAATGACTGGAGTAAAGGAGGAGATACAGCTAAGCTCTCAACAGGTGTCATTTGGCCACCTGAAGGTGCAAAAGGACACCCAGTGGCATTTTCAGAAGTCTTAGCTCAATTAGAAATCCTATAACCTCCTTATTTCAATTGATCGCTTAAGATCACTGTGTGTGATTCAAACTCATCCTGAAGTCCTACACTTGCAGCTGAGACCATGATGTCTTATTTTCGTAACCTGATCTCAAGGTTAGAGTACGGTGTAATTTCCTCAACTGTTGAGTCTGACAATCTCCTTAGGCCAACAGAGAAAGAACAAAGGTGCATCTGAAGACGTCATGGGAGATACATTTTTTCATTCTTCTCTCTCATTCTCACATTAAGAAATCTGGTCTGCCAATCATATTCAAACAATGAACAAACTTGACAAGGAAACTGAACAGATAAACTATCTTGAACAGATAAACTATTTCAAATTTCTTTAAAAAGTAATAAATCAAAATTTCCTCTGTCAATATGTGCTCACACACATGCACACACACACCCCCTTAAAAAAATCCAGCTTCCAAAATTTCAGTGTATTTTCATACATCGCAAAGAAACAGAAAAGAGAGAAACTTAGTTTTACTTGAAAACATGAGTTCTGGACAGCCTATTTCATATGCTGAAAATTTTTTCTTCAGAATAGTGAGGAGGATAAACTACTTTGAAGTCGAAAATCTGAGATGATGTAGAAGATGTTCTATTTAATATTGAAAGAATTCTTTACTTTTAAAATTTGGTTATTGAAGACAGGTATTTGAATTAGAATTTACATGTGTTGTTTACCGCCTCTTTGGAATGCTCAGCAAAGAAAATACAATTATCTGAGCAGAGCATCATGGTATTTCTTAAGACCATGAAACAGAGTAGATTTTTTGGCAAACTTTTCTGTAGTCTTGATCCACATTTCTAAAAAAGCTTTTTTTGCATAAGGATGCAGCTGCTACATAAATTATTATATGGAAACCTGTGCACTGGTTCAAATAAATATATAGAGGGGAAAAGTTGCATAAACTTAGATTTCTTTCAAGGTCCTGAATTTTACAAAGCTGTATTCATACTGATATAAAGCTTCCTGAACATGGGTTCTGATTTTTTTTTTTCCTAGTATTAGGAAAAAAGCAGATCCAAATGCCATCATTCAAAGCAGTTGAAGGCTTGGTGCTTTTGAAAACAATGCAATTTATCTGGATGCTTGGTTATGAATTTGGAAGTCTAAATCCCAGTTAAAGTGGCTTGTTAAGTTAATCCCAGTTAAGTTAAAATGGCTTGTCTTTGCCGTACAACACAGGCTCCTTTTAGTACCACAAGCATTACTCCATTTTCATAGGTACCACAGCGCTGTCTGCAGAAGTGCTTCAACTTTCAGGGAAGACCAGTGACAGTACACTCAGAGGGGCAGCAAAGCACTGAAATCCCAAGACACTGTCCCAAATCAATGCTGCCCGTTCAAGTTTGGAGAACCTTTCTGCAGTACCTGCAGAAGCTCTCCCAGCAAAATCACTTCAATAACAGTGTTCTTCATTCTTCAGCAAGAGGCCCCTGTGCTGTGTTGCTTTAAATATAATAGACTTCGGAAGTAGTTAAAGAACTTGAGCGACTTGAGTGAGTAATCTCTCTTACCCTTTGAGTCTCTTCAGCTTTCTCAGATCTTTTCCCCTCTTTCCTCCACTGAGATAATTTCAGCTCTTTGCTACCAGGGCTGCTGTCAACCTCTCTCTTCAATGCAGGGACACTCAACACACTACGTAATGAATGCACCGATGCACCCTCACACACTCCAGCCAGCCACTGCTCTGTAAGGCCCATGTTAGATGCTCTAATGTGCATAAACACACACACTTCTCTGCTCCACAAGTCAATGCAACTCCCTTGTAGAGAACACATCCCTTCCACCACAGCCTTGAGCTACCTTGATCCTCAGGGTGGGAATTTCCAGCATTACCGCCTTCTGCACGGCCAGAATCTTCCCTGTTTCATTGATCCGCGCAGTCACAAAGAAATGAAAGGAGGCTTGCTCCAGCAGGTCACTCATGTACTCGCTCGATTTGATCACAATGTCAAAAGAGCTGGCTGAGGGGAGACACAGGAAAGAAAAAAAGTAATCTGAAGCAATGTAGTCACTAACTGCTCCTCCCATCATGGCCAGTGCCAATTACACGCGTGCCTAGTAAAAAAGGTGGCTTATGAGCTGACGAATGGCTTTGATTCTTTTTTCCTAACCTAATTTCTTTACTGCACCATTTCCCCTCTAATTTTCCCTCTTTCCATTTAGGCTGTGAGCTTTCAGGTGCAAGGGCTGGGTTTGCACACAGCCCCTGTCCAGTACCTTCAGCATGGGCCAGGTCACTTTTGAAGGTTTCTAGGTGCTACCACAAAATAAATGAGAAGGAAGGGTGGAAATACATATCTGCTGGGCACAAAGGTCCAAACCAGCATTTGAGTCTCATTCCTGTAAATGTCTGCTCTTTCAATTTACTCCTGTTCTTTCTTTGCCTCTCTTCTTGGCACAGGGATGCCACCAGAGCAGCAATTGAGGGATGTGAGCCCATACCTGTGAGGCTACCTGGGAGAACACCTGCTCTCCAGGACATGGTTGGATATCTGCCTTTGTTCTACACTGGACTTGCCTACAAAATTTAGCAAGAAGGTCTTCCTGTCACCAGCATGCCCTCCAGAGAGCTTTCACGTGCTTGCTGACAATAATTATTGGAAGGAAGGAGTCCCTGTAGGCTAGACAGTTGAGAAGCAGGGAATCATTAATTTTAACTATATTGAACTGCAATTCTCAGGCCAACAATGGTGTGAGAACGTGATGCAGAGAATCAGACCTGCTAACTAACTGACCAGGCAAAATATATAGACCTGGAGCTCTTCTCTCTATAAACATTCATTATAACCCTAGTAAACACATCAAGATCTCCCATCTGTTACCTGTGATGATTCCTGTTATCCATTATTTGTATTGTATTTGTGGCATACGCTGTAAACACTGCGATAATGGAACTCGGGTGAATGACATTCACCCCATTTCGCTCTTTTGATCCACTCACATCAAAACCAGTTCCTTGATTTGGTTTCAAAGCTATTCCCTTGGTGGCCACCTGACCTGGATTTACTAGGCCAGCCTTAAATTTACTTGATGTGCTCCTGCTCACTCCCTCTCACTCTTTATCTTGTGTAAAAGAATTTCCCATAATACCCTTAACTGTAAATTATAAATCAGGCAAGATACTTCTCATCTGAGAAATAAATAAGTAAATAAATTCGTTACAAACCAGGAGCAATTTACTTTACAATGGAAGAAAAGAAAAACTTTTCTGTTTAAATTTAATCACTGCAGGGAAAAAAAAGAATAAACTTCTGTTGTCTTAGCACTGGTTATGCTGGTAAGTTGTCAGTACCTCTTTATGCATCTGGGAAAGCCAAGGGAGACACAACACTGAGTTACCTTACATTTTTTCAAAAAAATAGAGAAAACTAAATATAACTCAGTAGATGTGAGAGCACCCTTGAAGGCACTGGAAGGTTTAAGCTATTCAAACCCTCAAAGATGTTTTCAACCCACACAATTCCTCTAATCATTATTCTGAAAATTATTCATTAGTTTCCTGTTTGAAAACTTAGTTTGCCTCTTGCTTTCAGTATTTTGGGCTGGAAGAATGCCTTTAATACATATGTGTAGCATTGTAATTTTTTGTCATATATAAATATATATACACATATACATATTCATATACATATACTTGTACATATACATACATATATACACACACACAGACACACACACACACACACACACTCTTCTTGCCCTAAACAATGTCTACAAATCCTTCTTAGGTGTCTTGGAAGGTATCCTCCCTTTACATCCCTGACAGATTGTTCTCACGCACTTGCATGAATCACACTACCATCCTTCACACTGCCCACCCGCTCAGACACTATTCCTGATTCCACATTTACTTCTTTCCAAGGAAAAGGTGAAAGAATTCATGCTCAAATTTCATGTATCACCTTCAGAAATGGTGTAATTTGTCCTGTTGCAGAACAGAGTGCCCCACAGGTTGATGACTGTAGCTCAGATATAAGCAAATTTCCACCCTGAAAAGTGGGAACAACTTTAAAAATGTCTCATTGGCAAGAAGCAGTGATGAGGACATATTCTTGATATACATACATAAAAATCCATGTTCTGTTCTTTCAGGTGCCTCTCCCCAGTCTGTATTCACTCACCGTAGCTCAATTCAGTGTTTCTAGCACTATTTCAAGAAGCTTTTTTCTTAGCATTTACTTAACTTAGAAAAAAAGAATTATGATGCTCAGTGATGTTTAAACATCTATTCATTTCATTTCTTGCAGAGAGGAGCCAGGTGATCCTCGAAGCACTGCAGAAGCTGTATTTTCGGTAGCAATACCCTACTGAGACCTTTGATACAAGAGCAGACGCAAACAAGTCCTGGAGCCATGCCAGAAAATGTAGCAGGCACTTCTACAAGATGGCTGAATTTTCCCTCACCAATGAAGCGGTACAGAATTTAGACCAAGACTATTGAAACTGATTATTTTTACTGTACCTATTCAAGTATCCAAAAGTTTGGCAGTATTTCAGGTCAAATATTTAGTAACTGATGTAAGTTAAACCCTCACTCTGTGTTTTGATAGCATGTATTGGAACAACCCAATGCCCATTTCCAGGCCCCCTACAAATGATCCACAGAGTTAGAAAGAATCAGCAAGCAGCTCTCAGGGCTTTGCTACAGGCTGGAGGCAGAAGTTTTATTAACCTTCGCCAGCAGATCCTTATCAGTGGACTTCTAAATTTTGCAGAATAATCAGCTCCAAATAGAATGTGCAGTTTCAGATGATGTTCAAAGTGAGGAAGAAAGCAGAGGATTTTTCCATGGCCTGATAGGAACTGTGGTTCCATGGAGGCTTCTCACTGAGACGAAACCCTTTTTTTTTGAGGAATAAGGGCTCAGTGTCTCTTGAGCTGGGATGCAGTAGACAAGACAGAAAGCTCAGAGGTCAGCCAGGACTGCTGTGATCCAGCAGCAGTACCAGTTCATGAGGCCCATCTTTTGGGCTCCCAAAGCCCTGTCACTCCTGCTGTGCTCAGAAAGATTGACTTGCCCAATAGCAGCATCTAGAAAGCAAAGTCATGGCTGCTGACTCTCTCAACAGGGAACTCAAGTGAAGGATCCTCTGCTTCATCTCCATAGGAGCACGTTGGCATCACTTTTGCTGAGCTGGAAGCACTGACTAAGGACACAGGCCTGTCAGGAGGACAAGTGATTGGCAGACCCTTGTTGCTAGGGCCTGCTAAGTAGCACTTGGAAGTACAGCAGGTCCTAAACACCTGCTGCAATGGCTGACAGGGAATAGATTATGTCCAAGTTTAAAAAGGAGAACAACCCTCTTCCCTACTTTGAGCAGTACAAAAACCTGCCCAGAGCCTCCTGAGCTAGTCTGCCAGGAGCTGCCTCTCTGATGAGAAGTGGGAGGCAGGATTTCCCTACTGTATTCCAGAGGGTACTAGGAAAAGTAAATGCTGCATCTGTAAAGACAACTCACCTTCGGTGTCCTTGCCCAGCTGACAAATGTCCCTGCTCTATTGTGGCACATTCTCATTACATATAAACTTTTTAGATCACTGTAAATATGAAATCCTGAACTGCACAGTCCTCCAAAGCCAGATATTCACTTGAATCTACTCAGAACTTGTCAGCTTCTACCAGGTAAGACAAGAAATACATCTTTTTGTCTCTGTACACCCTGTGGAACCAGAACTTCCCCTTCCCTTGCTGAGATGCTGCTAGGAAAATAAAGGAATTCAAAGGAAAAACAATACCTTGTAGCTTAATACCCATGCTCCTTTGATTTCTTTTGTGCTAAAGAAGGAAAAAATAACAATTCCCAGACATGCAGCTTGGTGTAAAAGAGCATTATGCAGGGAGAAACAGCCTCAAGGAAACAGCCTCAGCTTTAAATGACCCTGGTAACCAATCCAGGGTCTGTAGTGGATCCTTTTGATACCCAATAGAATATCCTAATCCTAGCTACTAGAGTTGGCTCTACCCTTGGGTAGAAACACTGGTAGCAGTTAATAACACAGGAAAAAAAAACTAAGCAGTTAATAACAGAGCAAAAAACTATGCAAATCTTACATGAAGAGGGTTCCAGTTTTACACTGAAAGAGTGTTTCTTGAATTCGCTTTTTGTGACTCCTGTATAAAACACTATGTTGCCCGAAAGGTAGGTAGTTGCAGTGTAGGAGTTGCGACTTTTGTTCCTGAAAGTTATAGTGACTTTAAAGTCATTGCCAAGGACTGCCTTTTGTGCCTGGAAGTCCATGTCAACATCTGTCTGTGGTTGGTACGTGGTATCTTGGATACTTTGCTTTTTAACCCCGTACATCACAGCAGTCTCAAGAGCCAATCTCTCCTCGTCTGAGCCTAGGAATGAATGAAAACCAGATTTAGAAAAGAAAGAGAAATGCAGCATTAGGCCACCTACTGATCATAAGGGTGTGCTTCCATAGCTTGTAGTAGCCGAAATGAGTGGATGAGGACAGTGAACCCTCCTGGGGTAACACTAGCAGTGGGAGAATTTCACAGCTACCAGGGGAGTTGGTGTTAAAGCTGTACCAGACAAAGTGATGCAGCTGAATTCTTATCAATACAGCTACACTGGTTTACTCTGTGTGAACATCTGGCCTGAAGAAGAAATGTCTAAACATCTGTACAGAAAACCTTGAATTGTTTTGAATGCTTTGAGTTGCTCCATGACTAACCTTTATTTTCACTACAACTTACTTAGTCTAAAGCATTTCAGAGTAGCAAAGTTTGTGCTTTGTTTGTGCCTTATGATCAAAGCATCTACAGTGTTTCTGGGATAGAGTTACAAAAAGAACTCCAGAGGACACTTTGGCGGCTTTTCATGAAGCTCCCTCAGTGACAGGTTTCCAAGTCATCATCCAGGGTCTGGCTGAGATAAGTTTACATCCATATGGTCCCAGCACATTTCAGTTTACCTTCTCGGAACTTGTACTCCTCAGTAATGTCCATCATTCCATCACCTCCAACTTCCTTGGTCACAATCAACTGCCCAATACGGGTTGTGTCAATGTTTTCTACCACTTGGGTTCCATTTTTCTCCATTCTTGTGTAAAAAATGTCACCATTCACCTATGGAATTAAATGAAAGAAGATTGAGATATATGGAAGAAGAGAGAGGAAGAGAATCAGCCTATCTCCCCCAAAATAATGACACACTGACTTGAAGTCCCACTAATTACTCACATCGACATTTCATGTTTAAAATTATTCAAAAGCTGAGATGCATCTTACTATTCACAGTTCCAGAATGACAGAGGGTGCTTTACAAGGTTACATAGAGGTCATTCAAATTTGGGGAGCACTACTACACACATCTTCTACCAAAAAAAGCTTTAGAAATAGGAGAATGCTTAACAGCTAAAATAACTTCATTCTTTTCTGTCCTAAGCCATTTACAATTCAATTAGAGAGAAACTTGTCCTGCAGAGTTGCAATTCTGGGCATGCCTCCTCTGGTGATGCAAGAGGTTAAAACTCCAGATCAGGCTCTCTATCTCCTTATTGAGATATTTCCCTCTCAGATCTGTCAGTCAAATCACCCATGTGAGATCTCCATGATCCACAGTAGTCAAAAGGAGTGTGGTGAGCAAAGAGAATGAGCAGCTAGAGCTAGTGACCCATTCAGCATAGCTGAATCTTGGAAGGAAGAATGACCACAGCCTGAAGTTTTGATGAAGTCAGAGCAGCTTTTTCTTATTACTACATTGGGGAGCAGAGGTGAGAGAAGTCTCTGTCATTCATTAGAGTCGTATCACACCTGGCATGTCAAAATATAATGATGAGATTGTTCTGTGACATGAAGTAACTTCTCAATCCATAAATTGAAGTGGAACCCTATCTTCTGTCTCACTATGGTCTCACCGATATCACACATTGCAGTAAAAGTTTTCACATATGTACCTCAGCATAGACAAAAGGAGCATCAAATTGGAAGCAAACGTGACCATGTTTAATGGCTTGAACTGAGGCTGGACCACACCTGTACATACCTGTGGGGAGAAGAGAGACAAAGTGAGAGACTAAATAAATTAAAAACAGGCAAAAATATTATATTTTCTTGAAGAAAAACAATTATTGTGGTTTGATGAAATCTTCTAATAGTTTACAGGAACTCCTGACCAAGAAGCAAAAAGCTTAATTTTGTTACCAGCCCTGTAGATAATACAGATTCGAGTGGGGAACAGTCTGGTGGTTCAGTACCTTCAATGGCACTATAACATCCACTGTAACTCTCAAGTGCTTGAAATACAGTTACAGCTGGTTTTGGTTAAAACAGATGATTTTGGAAGGACTCAGGTACACCACAGGCTAAGAAAGATCCCTCTACAAATTTGAGAAGATTGTATTTTAAGGGAAATTAAGGACTGGAAAGAAAGAGCAGTGACTTTTCACTTTTTTTCTCTCCTGCCTACTGCCTGCTCATGTAGTTTAGTTAGAACTACATAAAGTAAAGGAGAATTAATTTGATCAGGGTCCCGTATAGGTACTCTAAAACGTGAGAAGCCATCTTTGGCAACAGGATTACATCTCTTCTGTAGCAAGCAGGCCATTTCTCATGCAGGATTTTGTGTCCTAGGGCATCATAAGCAGTGTTATAACAAGGACAGATTTATTTTAGAGTTTTAGTATTTATTTCTTTACAAACAAATCAGGAGAAGGCCCTGAGGTGAGTGTGGTTACTTGGCTCAAGAAGTTGTCACTGGCCATATGATGCCAGGTGCCACTGGCTCAGCTATTATCAGCTCATTGTTTGAAACAGAGATCCCAAACATTAGAAAGTGAGCTAAGGAGGACTTCAAGCAATATTACCATCACTAGTTTCCTGAGGTGTCCCATCAACAACCTGCCATCCTCCGAAACCAACGGGAAGGTCAGGTCTGGTCATCCAAGCTTCGTTCCAGCAATGATAGTTCCTTAGACAAGAGATGGGACCAGTATATTAAACTCTTGGAAAGAAACACACAGACCAAAACAAATTCTGTTTATTTATGTCCTGGCATTGCTTCAATAACACCAACTGCCATTTCAGGGATAAAAAAGTTTACTCTTTTAAGAGAACAAATTTTTAGGTCTACAAGTTTGGTACCTATCTGTTAAAACCTGAATGCCACAATTCTTCATTGTAGTTTCTTGACTGAAAGTTGAAGAAGCTTTTTTGATTCTTCTAATGTGTGCTGAGTGTAAATGTCTCAGAAAATATACCATTGTTTGGAGATTGTTGGGGTATATGAAAAGCTACACAAACTAGAATCCCTTTCCAGCTTGACACCTCCACTTCAATCTGCCTGCTAAAGCAAACTTTAAATCTTCAAGCCAATGAAACATGGTCTGTTTTATAATTATTCAGACTGAAGCTTTGGCATCTCTTATGAAAATATTTGGGATCAACTCGGCAACGTACAGTGTGTAGTTCTGTTTTCATGGCTCAAAACAAGCATGATTTGCTGGCTTCCATGTTGGTTGAGAAAAAGACACTGCATAGCCTTTCTAAAACTAACTTCACTGTGGATTCCTTTTAAGTTTTTTCCCATGTGTCATGACATTGAATGATGTCAGAGCTCCTAAAACATACAGCTTTTCATAAAACCCATCTACAATGACTGTGGGCCAACTTGCATCTTTAGGGACCAGGGCAAAGACCCAAAAGATAAAATTCTGAGAGTACTTCATCGAGGTGCTCAGGGTTAAAATGCTCTCACCTGGCTGGATGTTCAGGAGAATTAAAAAACACAGTACAGCACCATCACAGTCTGCCCTGGGTGTTTCAAAGATGAGCAGAAAAGACGGACAGATGTAACTTCCTGCAGTGCTACAAACGCTCAAGGGAGACCAAGAAAAAAAGATAATCTTGAAAGAGGGTCTCACAGTAAAGCCTGCAAAGTGTTTGAATTTCATTACTGCACAAAATAAAAGAAGGAAAGAGTAGAGAAAGAGGCAATTTTGCTTGCAAATTATACATATCCTACAGCAGATCTGAATAAGATTACATCTGTGTAGCTGCTGATGTAGCCTCTAGTACATGCAATGATATTAGCAACCAAAATGGGGATTGTTAAACTCTGACCATTTCATTAATAATAGGTGAAAAATGGCTATGGAGCAGAGTCAGAAGGATCTGAAGCTTGTCTAACAAGACATTTCAAAGTGGAAATGAAAGCTTGGATCAGGGTAAAACTTGTCAGTTAGGAGAGTTAATGAAGCAGCACTACAGAAAAAGGAATTATTCAAGGAAAATGACACACACTCAGAGAATTTTTGATGCTGCTGAGAGCAGTCAGTGCTGAATCATGCTCACAGAACTCTGCTGAGGGCTATCCGAGAATGGGGACACACTTCATGGAAGGTGGGTATTTGCAAACTGCTATCCCAACATATGAGAAAGACAATCCCTGCCCTGAAGCCTTCACTGGTTCACTTTGAATCAAAGTCAGATGTGTCACTGGCTTTGCATTCTGTGAAGGAGCCTGAAGAGCAGGCAAAAGGAAAAGATGACAAAAACAAGGCAGGGAGGGGTGTAACCATGTGGAAAATGACAGATCTACCTCAGTACTTTAATTAGGTAACACTTTTTTTCTATATTTTTTTTCTGTATTCGTCTTAGGAACAGGATCTTTCTTTCTGGTTTCTATGGTGTAGTGCTGAACACAACAGAATGTCAGTTTCTTTAGGTCTGCTGCCATGCAAATAACAAACACACATAAGGATGTTGAATCTGAATGGAGAGAAAGACCCTGCTTGTAGAGCAGTGAGCATTAAGGAGAGGAGGATGTGGGAAACATTTGCCTTTCCAAAGGCAGCAGAAACTTCCCTATGGATGTGAGCATAGCTGAGGAGTTGATTCCGTGGCCATAATTTGTTGAACTGACTCTATAATTCTTGTATTCTACAGCAGGCCTGAGACATTAAAGCAAGCAAGAACGGCAATTGAGATCAATGTAGTGACCATTAAATATTTACAGAGATAATTACGGATAGACTAAACAAAGCAATGGGGAAATTAATAAAAGATGACCAGGTGGGTTTTTTGCCTGGAAGACAATTCAAGAACGGCAGTTTGTATTGCTTGTGGGACAGGCACACGCTGGAAGCAGCTGCTGCCCTTTCATGAGCGAACAAGTTCAGGCACTGAGGTCAAGAAGAACTGCTAGGGTCAGGCACTGCTAACATTGTTGAGAAATTAGAGCAAAGTGATCTGGAAGCAAATGAGAGAGCAGAGGTCTTGAAAGGGCTTTCACCACAGGCCTGGACATGGAGGAACTCCCATGGGGTTGGGTGACATCAAGCAAATTTCTTCGGAGATGCTGATGTTGATCTGCTTGCACCTCACACTAGGAGCGACTCCTGATTCCCATCCAAGAGAAATATTCTTTAAGTGTCTTTATATCATCATTAAGAAAGACAAGGAGAACAGACAGTACTGATGGCCCCAAATCCGGCCAGATTTATAAAAATAACTTTTTGCTAAGTCTGTGTAATTTTGTATATGTGTTTTGTTGGTGGTGGTGTTGTTTCCTATCCTGAGGGAGAAGACAAGCTTTAATAAAAATAAATAAATGTCAGATAACATTCAGAGGGAGCTCCACACTCAGAGATTGATTGGACTAAAAATCCTGTCTCCAAATATCCCTGAAGTCTGAGAGTTTTTAAGACCTGAAGACAGATCAGCTCCAGCAGTACAAGGCTACAGTACAATAGAAATGATATATTAATAAAGAAAAAGAGCTTTGCTTCCAGTTTTCAAGAGATTATAAATAAAAGTGAGAAATGCATTTTAAAAAATCATTATAAATACCTTGAGTTTGTCCTCTTAAAAAAAGAAATAAAAGAGACATTAAAAATAAAATCAGGGTTAAGACACAAGTCATTAGAAGTCAGCATATGGGCTACCAAGGAGTGTTACAGAGTAATGAAAAGAAAGGACACAGAGGAGAAATGAAAAGAGGTGTATATATTAAGTCATGCCCAAAGGGTTGTGCGCACCATGTACTAATAAATGTGTTCGGAGGATAAAAGGATGAACAAGGCAGTTAAAAAAAAAAGTTATCAAGCCATGGAAAAGAAATGTAGGATAGAAGGATGAAATGCTACTGTAAAATTGCATATGGATTTCATTGGGACTAGGATGATTTTGGATGATCTGACCCTGACCCAAAAGAATGAAGGAGAAAATAAGTTAAATAAAGAAGTCTTGGGAAACGGCTGGGAAAAATAGAGGCAGGGAAGTAACAGGAAGCGTCAAAACTTGGTGGGATGTGTTTCATAGATCAGGTTAGGAGAAGGAGAGAAGAAATGAGACAGTGAAAATTGTAGAGCATAGCAATGATCCATTACTGGCTGTGTATGGATGGAGCACTGTGGCACCCAGTCACTGGCTCTTGTTTCACATCTTTTATGGGCAGAGGAGGTTTCAGAAGACTTCTCCTTTACAGCTCTCTGAGCCATAAAAGGACCAGCCCCATGAGATATGCTGAGGTCCTTCTGTCTCACAGATAACAAGCAAAACTGCCCAAGGATACTACAGGAGGCAACAAGGTAAATAGCAGGACCACAGCTCTGGATCTCAGGAGAGTATTTTTTTAATATGTTTAAGGTTCTGCTTGGAAGAATCCCATGGGAGGCAGTTCTGAGCAGAAGATGGATGCACAAGACCTGATTGTTTTTTCAAGAGTCACCTCTTCCAGTCTCAAGAATGGCCCATCCTTGTGCGCAGAAAATCAACCAAAAGTGGCACAAGTCCACAAGGTAGTCCAAATTAAATCCAAACATAAAAAACACACACACACACACACACACACACACAAACCCCCCAACAACACAAAAACAAAAACAAAACAAAACAACCAAAAAACCCACAACAAAACAAAACAACAACAAAGAAAAAACCCCACAAAAAAAAAAAAAAAAAAAACAAACACCCAAACCAAACCAAACCAAACCAACAAAAAAAACCACCACAAAAAACCAAACCAAACCAAACCAAACCTGCTTAAGAAAGAGGGGGGAGTGGGGACAGGTGACCAGGAGGAAAACAAAGTCACTGTCTAAGCATGCAGGCACAGGTATAGGAAAGCCAAAACAGAGCAAACCAAGTATGTCAAGGGACGTGAAGAGCAGCAGGACACACAAGCAAATCAGTGTCAAAAGGAAGCCTACAGAATGTGGCTCTGCTTTTGAACACAGTAGGCAACCTGCTGACAACGGATTAGGAGAAGGCATTCAATGTCTTCTTTACCTTGGTTTTTATTGCTAAGATTTGCCCTCAGGAATCACAGCCCATGAGACAAGTGTAGAGGTTTGGAATAATGAAAACTAGACAAGTAACAAGATAGGGAACAGTTAAACAAAATGAATACACACAAGTCCAATGGATCTGATGGAAAATATGAGGTAATCTCATCAAATATGCTGAGGGAGCTTGCCAATGTCACTGTAAGACCACTCATATCTATCTTCAAAAGATCATGGTAACTGGGGGAAGTTCCTGTGGAATAGACAAAATTAAATATTGCTCTGTTCTTCAAGAGAGAGGAGTATCCAGGGAGAGACAGACTTGTCAGCTTCCCTTTGATCTCTAGGAAGGTTATAGAGCAAGTTCTTCTGGAAAACATTTCCAAACATATTAAGGGCTAGTGATTGGCGATAGTCAGCATGGATTAACCGGCAGCCAGCTGTGCCTGACAAACCTGAGATCCTTTTCTGATGAAACGAGCGACTGAAAGGACAAAGGGGAGACCACTGCACGGGGGCTGGTCCTTTTGACTTTAGTGCCATCTCCCAGAACATCCTAGCAGACAAACCTTTGAAGTATAGACTAGACTAATGGACAGCAAGATATGTTGAAAACTGTCTGAATTGCTGAGATCAGAGGGTTGTGATCAGTAGTGATCACCCCAGTTGGAGCTCAGCCATTAGTTGTGTACCCCAGGGGTCAATACTGGGTCTGACACTGTTTAACAGCTTTATTAACGACCAGGATTACGAGATCCACTGTACTCTCAGCAGGTTTGCTGATAAAGAAAACTGGAAGGAATGCCTGATACAACACAGGCTGTACACAAGGAGAAACTAAGGCAGCTGGGACTGTTCAGTCTGAAAAAGGGACAGCTGAGTAGAATCTTATCCTTGTGTTGGTGGTGGTGTTGTTTCCTTATCCTAATTCCTGATTAGGGAGTTGAGGGAAAGAAGACAGAGCCAAACTCCTCTCAGTAGCCCAAGGACAGGACAAGAAGCAAGTGGCACGTACTTAAACAGAAAAATCTTTCTGAAGATAAGGAAACACTTTTTTTACTGTGAAAGGGGTTGAGCACAATTTTCCCAGAGACATTGTGGGGTGCCCATCCTTGGAGATACTTGAAGCCCAACTGGACCCAGACCTGAGCAACCTGCTCTGGCTGACGGTGCTTTGAGCAGGAGGGTTGGGTGATTTCCAAGGGTCCCTTCTAGTCTCAACTACTCTGTCTTGCTGTGACACAAGCATCACATGTAAATGTACCTGCTTTCCTTAGATTTCCTCCTGATTATGGAAATCACATGAAAGACGTCACAGCAACAGGTTCAGTCATTTCCTCCACCATGTAGTGGGTTTATTACACTTTCAATACAAAGACTTTCAGGGATTAAGTTATTAATGAAACATGCTGATGAGCTGCTATGCTAATGAGTTGAAGATATCATTGACACAAGTCAGGTATATTAACATTGAATAGGACAAGTATCTCCTGGATATAGGAATGTAGAGGTCACATTTCTTCACTCTGAGGAGGAGAGGCTTGAGGGCCAATATCCCACACAAAGCATATAGTCAATATATGGTACACTTCTCCTGTCAGACAGAAGACTGTAAGAGTTTGAAGAGCCAGTTAGAGGACTGTCTTCTCAAAAAGAATCTGTAAACTCCTCCTGGCCCTAGGGAGTTTTCTTTTTATAAATCTGATGATGGCATTTCAGTATCTTTTATGATACCTTGATTTGTTTTTTTTTCAGCTGAAGTGGCTTATTTTGGAAAGCACCTCTTTGCATTAATGGCTGAGAGCACACAATGTAAAACGAGTGTACAAATATGGAAGCTGGGCACAGATCAAAAAAGGTGTTTTTCCATAGATATTGAGGTACCCCTTGGAGCCTGGCTCCAGAAGGATGGAAATGCCCAACCTACCCCGCTTCCATTTTTAGAAAAATGTGGTCCCTAAGGAGCACAAACCCATTCCAGATCTCCAGTGTGCTTAAATGAGAACGGTATGGTAACATTAATAGCAGGATCCCTCAGAGGCTGCCGGTTTACACAACAAGGCTTCAGCCTACCAACAATCCATTCATTCTGTTTCACAAAAGCCAGCAGTGTTCTTCAGTGCTCAGAGAAATAAACACCAATACAGGCATTGCCCTCATGGTTTTTTTACTACTTTTATCATTGATACATTAAAGGCATTTCCCAGGAGGACTCACCAGACAGAATCTTTTGTAAGTCTGGTGTCCACTTTTCCTTCATCATCCAGAAAGAAGTCCAACCGTAAATTGGCATTGTTATCATGGGCAGAAGAATAGTTGGTAATGAGTCTTGCAGGTATCCCCAAGCATCTCAGAACTGTGGCAAAGACAGAAGTGTGATGAGAAGGACAGCTATGCAGACTACATTCATGGATGACAGGATGAGAGGACAGAAATATTAATAACTAGAATAAAATGGGAAAACTCAGTCAAATCAACCCAAATAATTCCTTTTTTTTTTTTTTTTTAAATATTGCACATGCTAATTTTTTTTTTTTTTTTTTTTTTTTTTTTATCCCAAAATTATGAGCATTAAAGGCAAGTATTGGTACAAGGGTTATAACCGAAGCAGCTGACTACCAATAGTTTTCAAGCAGCTTTGCGGAGTGACCACATCGCAGAATTTCAGGTCAAATCTGGGTGCAATGGGCCAGCTGCATGACCAAATAAAAAGAGGTTTGAGCTTGCAAGAGATACACAATATATTAACTCTCTTAGTATCAGTAACTCATGAGAATTATGAGATTAGGCTAAAAAGAAACTTAATAGAAAGAATCTTATTTTGATTGATTTGTAGTTTTCCTGTTTGATGTCTGCTGTCAGAAGGGATCTGGAGAACACAAAGAATAAAGTAGAAAATGATTGCTAACAATGGGGAAAAGCTGCATTATTGCAACTGAAATGACAAGGTTTGGGAATCTGAATAAAATGCATTACATCATTCATATTGCCCACTAAGTAACAGCATTTTGGAGTCAAGAGTCCCTCCCAATAAAAGACCTTAAAAGGAAGATCAAAAAAAAGCCGTAACTCTCACACCATCCTAATAAAGCACTGATGACCCCTCTTACGATTTGACAAGTGGTAAATTTAAGAGATGTGGAAAAACTGTGGAAATGCTGCAGCTATGTCCATAGTCTGCATCAGTGCATCAATAGGCTTCTGTGTGTTTGTGTATCCTGGCAGATAAATAGCCATGAAGCGCGTCCCCAGGCTAGGGGAACAGGTTTGTGGGGTGGCACATCATCTCAGCTACTCCAGATGACAATGACATACTTTATCTCAGCCAGAAAAAGTTCCTGGCTTTCAATTTAGGAGCCAACATAGTTCTGCAGAAAACAGAGGGTGGGGGGGGGTTTGGTGGTTGACAGGGTTTGTTTTGTTTTTTTGTTTTAGTTTTTATGTCCATTTGTTTTTTGGGGGGTAACTGAAAATTATTATTCTTGGGGGTTTTTTGTTGTTCTTTTTTTTGGTTAGTTTTTGGTGGTGGTGGTGGTTTTTGGTTTGGGGTGGATTTTTGTGGAGTTCTTTGTGGTTTTTTTAAGGGAAAAGATTTTTATTGAAAATCCTATTTAAAAATAGTTCCAATGCTGCAGAGTTGAACAGCCCTGCTGCTACTGCTGGGTTTTGTATATTCATTACTGTCACTACTGTGACTCCCAATAAAGTGTAATACTGCACATTCAGTTCAAGTTCCTGGATGAAAAATTACCTGGATGCATCCAATACCATATGTACCTATTGATTAAACTTAATTCAAGTGCCCTCCCAGGCTTCCAGCACATGAGCCATCAGGGCTCATTGGAAATAATTTGTCTGACAATTTCAAGATTAATGACCATTTTTTGGAATGTTTTAGCATTTTTAACAGATGAGTATCTGGAGTGTACAATACAGTGACCTTGGAAAGCTGGACTGGTCACAATGATAAAACATTGACAGATGCATGAGACTCAAAAACACCTCTAAACAACCCTGACAGCTGCATGTGTTTGTTTGGACCTTCACTATCCCCTGTGCAGTGGTCAGCAGTTGCATGTGTCAGTGGCTATCATCAGATCAGCCACTGGACAACGTGTGCATTTCATAATGCTCAACAAACTTTATACTTGCAGTGCGAAGTGCCAGGTCTCTGACTTGAATAACTTAGTCAGCAAACCAAGTCTAGTTTTGCCCCAGATAAATATGCCTCTCCCTTTAACACAGCAGGCTCCAGGGCTCTGCTGCATCGCCCCAGTTTCACAGTGGCCTGCAGGCAAATTACTGCATAGTGGTGATTCAGGGCAAGCGTGGGGGGAAGGTGGGAGAACTGGTGTGTATGTGTGTGTCTCTGTGATCAAGAGAAATCCAGATAAGGCAATGGGCAGAGAAGACAAAGTGGTCCATGGGATCCACTGCGAGGAATTGCATCCACAAGAAACATTTGCATGAACTTTTTCAAATCCATTGTGTGAGGCTCAGCATAGCCAGGCAATGTGTACACGCAGCCCAGAAAGCCAAATAATATATCCTGAGCTGCATCCAAAGCAGTGTGGCCAGCAGGCCAAGGGAGGGGATTCTGTCCCTCTGCTCTGCTGAGACCCCACATGAGAGCTACCTCCAGCTCTGGGGTCCCCAGGTCAGGAAGGACATTGAGCTTTTGGAGGAACTCCATAGGAGGCCACAAAGTGTGTTCCTGTGCACTAGCAGATGATGATGTTAGAAATGCTAAACAGTCAAAATATGGGACCAATCCAATGCTGCTTTCCCTACTGGTTTTTATGACATGCAACACTCTGTTTATTGCAACACTACAACTCTAGTTTGACCAATGTGTTTAAACTTAACTTTGCAATGCTAGACTATTCATAAACTAGGCCATCATTTGTTTTCTCCATTTTTCTGGCTCATAAACTCCGCATATAATGTTAACAGTACTCAGTTACCAGGTGTAGGGACAGTGCACCTCAATTTTCCCAGTAGCATTCCTCAGTAGGTGAGACTTGGCCTTTCTGGAGCAGAAACACTATCACATATCCCATAAGGGGTAGTAATTCAATTTTTTGGGTCTAGACAACAAGCACCCTGTCTAAGAATCCATGACAGAAATGTGGACTGTGCAGAGGGACTCAACTTCCTTTCACACAAACTTACCTTCATGAGTCACTGAGTACATTTCACTGAATAAATAAATAGATAACAGATTTGTGTGGAGGAGCAGCTGACCTGAAGGACACACCAGCGGTTTCCTTAAAGACCATCTATTTTAGCCATGTATTTTGAAGTATCTCTACTATTTACTCCTGAACAGAACAGAGCTAGGAAGTTATTTTAGTTAGATTTACCTAAAAACTCAGTTAAGCAGGAGCCACATGGCAGCTTGGAGTTTTTTCTCACTGATACCTACACGTGTTGAAGACACCAGCGAAGACCCAGCACTGGCCATATCGGACAGGTTGCTTAGAACTGTAATACTCCAAGAGAATGTCCACACTTCCCGTCCAGGCTGAAGGTGCAACACCGTAATCGTACGTATTGTTCCAGGATCCAGCAATCACACCATTGTCATCCCTGGAGTTAATCTAAAATCAAAGGAAATGAATATTAGAGATGTCAGCGATTGAATAATCAAAAGCTCTTTAACTCAGCAGACTGATAGGATGAGAGAGAGTGAATATAGCCAAGTTTAGGCTAGAAAGTAAGATAGAAGTGTTTCATTATGAAGGTAGGGGATAAATAGGACAATCTTGTTAAGGGCCATGGATTCTCCATCACTGAACAATTCTGAATGAAGGTCAGACACTTAAAAATAAAACTGAAATTAAGTCACCACACTGTGTATCCATATTGTCAGTTAATAAGTTTTATTAACATTAAATGTCTATTGTTATGTATTTTTAATAAATGCAATCAGTAAGCAAGCCTCAGAAATATTAAGCTGTATTTTTTCCATCATCTGTTTTTCTGTCCATATCAGGCCAGAGATTTTAATAAAATCACTCCTGATTTACAACAGATTGAGAGGAGAACGAGTCTACTGTTATTTTTAGAGTAGAAACTAATTTCTTTGGTCTGGCACACATGAAAACAAGACGGAATTTGCTGTGCAAGTTTTCCTCTGGTAAGATTATACAAAGCAAAGAGTTTTGCTGACTAATGACTACACTGATAGGCATTAACGAGCAATATGTCTCCTAGCTGCAATCTGAACGAAACCAGTTGAGGCTGTGCAAAAAAGCTCATTCACTCTGTACCTTTTAATTATGCTAATGTGGAATAGCTACACAGCCAAATAAATCACAATTCTCATTTAAAAGCTTTTGACTGCATTAACTACTGTTTTATAATTAGAAAATCGACTTTCTGTGAACTCTAGGACTGAACAAAGATAAGTATTCAGAGCCATAACCAATGGGTTAAGAGGTTGTGCCCATCTCACCAGTGCAGGAAACATGCCAAGAAAAGAATCACTTCAAGGACAGGACAGCACATTGATCTTCAGGCTCTACTCTGACCATAATGAGTGGAAGGAGAGAGGGGCTCTACCCTCTCTGCCATGCCAGAAAGCCTCAAAAGAATCCCAACATGTGGAGGCATATCCTCAGAGTAGCTCAACTCTACCGTGTTTCAACTTGTTACTGTGTTAAGTAACACAGGTGGTATTTCAGCACCTCTTGCCCACTTCTTATTCACGTGCAGATTTCAATGATCAAACACCCTATCCAGTTATAGCCCAGTTCTGCAGATTAGCCCTAAAGTCTATTGAGTCCTGGATTTCCAATGGTGAACTCTTCCATTTCTCTAAAATGTTGAGTGGCTCAAAACCTAACTAATATCCAAGCCCTAACTGGGTTCATAAACTTTGTGCAATTCTGTCCTGAGGGCTTCCACAGTCCTTATATCAGGGCCTTCCTTGTCTACTAGTTCAGGGATGAGGAAACCACATTTAATTCTTTCTTCTATCCAAAGGTCCAAAGCTGTATTTCTAATGTCTGGGATGAAAGAACTAACTAAAATGTCAAAAGACAAAGAGAAGTAGAGGTGTTCTCAAAACTTCTTGCTGGAGGTATTCTATTCAACATGCAAGATTAAGAGGCTAGAGATCCTACCTCAATGTCTTCTAAGACAAAGAGCTCATTTTCTTAAAGCCTGGGCAACCGTTTCAACAAGTGGGTTAAAGAATCATCTGTCTCCAGCAGCCATGCTTTGTGGAGAGTCTATTTTAGTAGCTGGCTCAGGAGGACATCTAATTCCTCTAGCTCAATGACTAGAGTATTATTCTGGGAAGCAGAAAGCATCAGTTCAGACCTCTAATAAGGCAAGAGAGAGGACTCAGCCTCTGTCTTCCACAACCTGGATGAGTATAGCATCTTGAATATTAGGGATGGGACTGCTCTTGCACCCATGGTATGATTCCTGGTGCCTGGCAACTGGAAAGAATGGAGGTCTGGATAGTCTTCTCAATTACTTTAGGTACTTTCATTCTGAGTGGGGTATGTTTTGTGGACCTCATGTAAAAGAGGACAGATCCCGCACTGTTTTCTTCTGGGGTCAAATCAGCCCACTTACATAACCGTTCTCAGCCTGGTTAGGTCATTTGGGGCTTGGCTCAGACACAGCAACACACACCATTGCAATGTTCTAAGACCCCACTGAGGTTAACACTGGAGTCCACATGAAGTCCCTCAGTTCCCCATCCAAAATTCCACCCATCATGCCACTGCATTATCTATAGCAGAAACAGCTTTCTTGATTATATTAGATGCTGGAAAATGAGCACATTGTCACACAAGAAATGCTTATGCCTAGAGTGCAACGTCTGAAAGCGGCTTTCCCACCAGTGAGGCACCATTCTCTAGAAAAGGCAATGAGCCAACAGGAGTTGCTTAAACTTTAGTGGGGAGAAATAAAAAGTCAGATGTCAGAATGGATAATTGTCAGCTCGGACAACTGATCTGTTGTGTGCTGTGGAGAGCCCATCAGGGCAAGAGGGCCAGTTAAATCAGCCCAGCTTTGATTCATGAATCCCTTCTGACCCATGTTACGCATCCATTACATACCACTGCTGAGGCAACACGGCAGATTTTGATTGGATTTCCACGACCAGAGAGCTCTAGTTCTGCCTTGTCCATCAGGAACAGGCAAGCATCCAGAATGTTTTCTTCAAACTAGATAAAAGAAAATAAAAAGGGGCATGGGAAAATTTGACTCACTATTTATTCTGGAAAAAACACACAAAGCGATTTTTCCCTGTTAGAATTGCTGATCAGTTTCAAAATTAGCTGGTCACATCAAAGCTCTGTGTTTAACAATAGAAATTTTCTTCTGGAATAATCACCCATGTGTAGGGAAAAAAAAAAATGTGAGAGGCTGTGAGGGAAGAGCGCATAATTTTCAATTCAATCTCAGTCTAGTTTCCAGAAGGTTGAAATGACAACACAGACTTTCTGACAGGACATGAAATTTTAAGTGCTAACAAATATATAATAGGAGTGTATTATAATAATAACTACAAGAAGCTTGTCTACTTGCAAAGGACTTTTTGTCCTTCACAGATTCCAGACCTGCTAATTTCAGGACTTCTCTGACAGAGCTGGTGCATTGCTGGGAACTTGAACAATAAGTGGTTTGCCAGTGGTAATTTGAAGACACCTGTATTTCAAAGTTATTTTTAAAATATGTTTAAAATTGACGAACCAAAAGCTTATTATGTAGATTAATCCTGGTCTGCAAAATTTAGGCATCAAAAATACCAAGTGACCTAAAGCAGTCTTCTTCAAAAATAGAGTGAAAAGGTACATTTTTTTCAATCTAGCATGAACAAGCACAAGAATGAATTGAGGGCAGAGGTGTCTAAATAGACCAGAAACCATTTGTCACAGAATTTGCCCTGCTATGTATTTCATTTTCCTTAGAAGAAACTGCATAGCAAAGGAAAATACCTCTGTCCCCTGGAAAATGGTAGGAGACAGGGAAATACACAATAATAAATACCTTCCAGATACAAAATTATATTAACATTCAAGTCTGTGAGAGAACTCCATGGTGTGAGGTTTTATGTTCTGTGCTTGCATACTGAAAGATGTGATTCATGCTAATAGGATTTCTGCTCTCATGCTGCTACTAGAGCTGATTTCCTAACTCTCTACAGGCTGGCTTAGGGCTCCTTGGCAGATAAGGCCATCCTGAATTTTGCCTCCTGAAGAAAGTGAACAAGACCCCAGATCAAACTGCTGCTTTGACAGTCTGGAGGGAGGAGAATGAAGAATGAGGTAAGAGAGACGAAAAAGAAGCCCCAAAGAGTAAAGACTGCTGCTGATACAGCAGGGAAGATGTGAGGGATAGAAGTGACATCCTAGAAAGCAGCTGAGCTCTGGCATAAGCCAAGAAAGAGGAAGCACCATCATGTTTCACCATCATCAGCCATTTCCTAGCCAATGGAAGTCATTTGCTTCTGCCTTGAGGGCAGCACTGCCTACGGGTCCTTTTCAGCAAATGTCCTCCAAGGCAGCACACCTCTCTCATTATCACCCACATTTGCACTGAATTGCTTTCTCTGGAGCAGGTATTTGCTAATGATCACTTTATAGTCTGAGCAAAACTGAATTCATGGTGTTTGGGAATAGGGAAACAGGGATCAGTGTTTCTCAGAGACCTACTACTAGTACTTTGTCATTACTGGGAAGCTGAATAATTGCACATCCCAGTCCAGTCCACTAGGATGTGATGCAAATGTCGCAGATGTCGGGTGAATGATTGTGCTGAGGAAAACCGCTTTCCCAAGGAGAATCCTCACAACAGAAAATGTAAACCCTGGGCCCTCACAGCTGTCCTTCCCAGTTCAAATTCACTTTTCATCTGGTCTGGCCCAACAATCTTTTACCAGGATCAAAATCTGCTATCTGCACTTCAGTTAATCAGACCTGGGTTAGTAAGACATTTACCCTGCAAATTAAACTTTTCTCATCTACAGTTTATGAGGTACTGTCAATCTTGCCAGTATATGCAGAGAGAATAAAGAGGAAATAAATAGCTATCAGGGTTGTTGGCTTCCATCTTAGCATTTACAGAGTGACACAAATGCTTGTGAAATAACTGGATTAACAGGGAAGAGAGGACAAGCTGCCAGGGCTAGCTGGCTTACACTGTTGCTGTAGTGTAGGATGCACAGTAACCTTAACACTAAGGCCAGTTTTGCCCTTCTTGACTATTCAGGGATTTAAAAACTATTAAATCAAACCAGATCACTTTTCTGCCTTCACTCTTGGCAAGAAAATCCTATCTAGAAGGAAGTGGAATAGAAAAAAATGCAGTTATAAGGCTGAACATCTCTGAAATATCACAGGAACCAAAGAAGTAGTAGGCAGGGCTGTTACCCTGTTTTTTCTGAGCCTTTTGATTTTCTTAAATGGAGTCAGATCTTTTTAGTTATTGTACAATATTAAGAGCAGTTTTCTACCTTTCCCACAGATGTAACATAAACAAATCCTTTGTTTTTCATTCTCTGTCCTTTGTTTGCATATTTCTAACCTGAAAACAATTGTAACTGACAATTGGTCTGGCCACTGAGGCTGAGGGGTGGAAACCCCAAAAAGCCAATCTTCTTCTAGACCCACAAATGTATAAAAAGTAAGAAATAAACAAAGGAGCGCTCTTCTCTCCGCTCTCTCAGCTAGGAGCTGGATCAGAAGAACCTCTGCGAAAATCTCTTGTCTGCATGTGATTGCTTTGTGTGTCTCAGTGACACAGGGCAGCTAGGGCAGGTGAGTGAACCTGATCCACGCACAGTCCCTGTCTGTTCCATTGAACCTGAAATGAAAATAAAACAATTTCAGGAGCAAGGAACTTTGGTGAAACCACATGGGAAGAAATGCAGGTGGAAAATAAGGCACGAGAAAACACACAGGTGAAGCACACACAGGTATGCCTTGTGCTACAGAGCAACACATGTAGCTGTCCTGGGCATCCTCCCGCATGCTAAACTGTTTCCAATAAGTGACCTTGCATTTAAACTAAAGTGAGAGAGGCTGTATCACTTTTTGCACTAGTTGACTTAAGGTTTTGTTTCTCACAGTCAGTTGCAGGCAGATGTGACCTGATGTTGCCTGTGGTCTGACCTGACCAAATGCATGTGTTGCAGAATTACAGGGGCACGGTGGTTTCCAGGCTAACGCAGATCCATGTGTGGACATGAGAGACGTCACGATGGCAGGAGTAGTCTATGTCCGCCTGCTTTATTTTTCTCACAAAACCAAAAAGCAACATTAAATGATCAACATAGCATCCCACTTCTGAGATTTTTCAGCTAGAGAATTCCTTTGTGCCTAAATTTCTTCCAAAGCCCTGAATCCTCCACAGAATTTTCTGAGTGACTGCCTTTTACAGTTCCTTTGGAGGGATCACAGTCGTTACAATGAACATCTCCATCCTCATTCATTGCAGCCATGCTTCAACTGTTCTGTTGTTTTCTCTTCCTCTGTCCACGTTTCTTGCCTTTGCTTCTCATTACAGACAGAAGCTTTGAGAACCATCTCAAACTAGTAACCCAGTTTTGAACTCTATGCTCCTTTTCAATTTACAGCCTGAGTTAAAATTTCCAGCTGTCCTTGTCCTAAGTAATTTTTAAGCTTAAGAACATTACCATGGACAAGGCCATCTGCATTTTTGTATATGACCATACACCTTTCACCTCTATGGCTCTGTGCGACCTTGTGCTTTTTACTTACATGTAAAGGGCTTTATATCATAAATATAAAATCATAATTGTATTATATATTCATAATGTAGGCCTCTCTGTTAGTACTTTTACTCACTCAAAGCATCTAGGATTTCCAAAAATGTGTCTAATGGTTGGAAATGGACAGGGTAAGATCAGGAACATTCCTTTCTCCATTTCACTGGAAGTAAGGGAACCAGAAGAATATTTCTGTGTTCCTTTGCAGATTGGCATGTCTGTTAAACCCCTACAAAATGATCAATTCCATTAAAGCTCTTGGCTTGGGTCTGCTGAGATGCATCTGCCACACTCAGTTTTCACATGGGCAACCAATAGCAAAAGGAACACCACAGCATGGGGTGAAAATCAGGGCCTCTGCTTTCAGCTAACGCAGGAATTTCCATTTCCAAAGTACATGAAAAAGGACTATGGAATGGCCCTAACCTCCCAGACAGAACTACCACCTAGAAAAACCAAGTAAATAATGCAATTTCTCAAGGGAGGCTGGTATTTGTGTCAGGAAGATGCCAGATTCCTAGAATATAAACACCTCAGGCCAAGCCACCATAGGCCATAAATTTAGCAACTTAGGACATAAATCTAGCATCTGGTTTAAGCAGCAGCTTCCACCTCCAGCTGCTTATTCCCCTCTCTCCCTCCCCCCTACATCTCTCATGGAGAGAATCCCAAACCTAGGAACAGAACAAGCCTAAGAAATTACCCAGGGGGGAAAAAAATCAAGGAGATGCTTATTCAGCTAGATCAGCTCTCCGGTCTGAGTCACTGCATGGCTGCACAGTGCTTGCAGGGGTAAGAAGGGCCAGGAGGGGGCATTTTTGGTCAGCTTACAGGCAAGCCCAGCTTTGGCCTCAGGATCTGGTTTCACATCTCTTATATCAGAGGCACCATCAGCTTATGGAATTTCTCCCCCACTCCTTATTTACGGATTGTTTTTGTCTCAGTCAGGAAACCAGTCAGACCCTGCAAACAAGGCACTGATGCAACCAAAGGAATGGTGCAGAGGCTGGAACTCCCTAAGGCAGTGCTGCTGCAGGAAAAAAAAGATGAAATTGTACCCTTAAATAAGGAAAAAAGAGAGATGTGAGTTCAAAGAGCTCTCCAGGGCAAGCACACTGGCAATCCATCCAGCTTTGAGGTGGTATTTAGCTGAGAGAGAGAAAGCAAGATGCAAGGACCCTTCTCCGAAGCTGTGCTAGGGAGGTGCCACAAAAGCTGAATGGATCCATCGCCACAGTAGTAAGGAAATACCTTCTTAATTGTGCCGTTGTGAAAATCTAGGAGATGAGAGGAGTTTGCCATGTCCAGTACCTGTCCACTGGAGCCCCTCTGAGTGACAGCTAGGGTTATAGCTTTGCTATCATTTTGATTCTGGCTGGCAATGCCTTTTTCCCATTCCAACACAAAAAGTTAATTCTTCCATCCTGTAGGGATTTTTAGGCTGGTTGGTTTTTACAAGAAGGTTGAGGTAAAATAGGCAAGTAAAAAGTCTGAGACAAGGGATAGTGGTCTTCAGCTGAAAGAGGGTTGACTTAGATCACATATAAAGCAGTAGTTTTTTACAATGATGGTGGTAAGTTGCTGGAACAGGTTGCCCAGAGAAGCTGTGGATGGTCCATCCCTGGAAATATTCTGGGCCAGGTTGGCCAGGAATCTGAGCACTTGGTCTAGTGGAAAGTGTCCATGCCTATGATGGGGTGGTGGAACCAGGTGATCTTTAAAAATCCCTTCCACCACAAATGATTCTACAATTCTATCTTATTGAAGGCACACCAATACCCCATTCCAGCCTAGAGAAGGGTGTCTCCCCCAGACTGCAAGAGACCACTGGGGACTGATGTTATCAAGTCCAGGCAGAAAAGGGAAAGATTCCCCCAGAATTTAAAATTTTGGGATTAAATACGAGTTTGTCACAGGAAACTTGTGACTATCTGACCCCCAAGAAGAACAGAATTATTTCCACCAAGCTGCTAAAGCTAAAAAAGAAAAGTCAAAAAGCGGTAAAACCTGTTGTCAAAAAATGGAAAAAACCTGCAAATGAACAGCTCTACTTTTCATAAATAGATTTGATCCTGAAGCAGCAATAATGCAGCAACAGAAATACCTCTGCCCTGTGGAAACCTCAGCTAATGATCATAACTTCCAACAGGCAGCCTCTTAGTACCTGAAATATGCCCCTGAAACAAGGTCTTTAAATATCAGCTATTATAGCATTGCTTTTCTGGATTAGGCACATACCCACTTCATACAATTTTAAAATTATACCCCTTATCTTTCTGAAGGAGAAACCAATAATGCATTGCAGAGCCCACAGTCTCAACCACAGTCTGGTGCCAATTAAACTCATTTGCTGTCCTACTGGGAGCAGCCAGAGAAGATCTGAACAGCTCACCTGCCCGTAACTCCAGCTTCTTGATTTTACATCTTCTGCGCTTCCATGGAATACAATACCAACATCGTTCAGGACATATTCTTCCCTTTCCTTCTCATCGTCCAGGTACACAGCATCCACTGCATTAGTTTACAAAAAAACAAAATTTAGTACAAGAGTTTAATTTTCCCATAGGACAGATAAAACCTCTTAACATATAACACATTCATCTTTGATGAAAAGTACCCCTGTTCCATCAAGCAAAGCATTACTTGCTTCAACAGAATACAGGGATAAGGAGGGAATGATCCTAGTTAGGCATATGATACACAACTTAAAAACATGCAAGATGGAGCAGTGCTGGCAACTCCTGCCAGTTTTCTCGGGATCTGTAAAGTATGATTAAAATGTCACATCTTATCAAAAAATTTATGATTACTGTGTACAACTAATTTAAAAGTCGGAGCACCACGATGCAATTCTGCAGATCAAAGAACAATTTCAAACCTATTAATGTTAATGGAAAACAGCTCAGGTCGAAAGATCTAAAGAAAAATCTGTAGTGCATTAAAAAAAAAAAAGGAATACAGCTTTTATAAAGTATTAAGAGAAAGGTTTGATTGCCTTTTCTGTACATTAGTTATTGACTGGAGTATCCCTTCCCCACACAGCTTGACTGACCAGGTGATATGAGGAGAAATTCAAGTGTCTAAGTGATTGGATGAGATCTTTATCAAAACATATGCAAAGGGTACAATCTAGATTGGACTTATATCAAAAATCAAGAGCATATGCACGGACGCTTGACTTGCAAACATGATTTACATATGTGAATAGCTCATTATTAACATTCATAAATGTGACATGAAACCATGCAGACATTCACAGGTAAGAATGAAGAAGGCTGTGGTGCTGCGATGCTACAATAGTTGAAGATTTCTTTCCTGTGACAAATGCTTGTATTTTGAGACTAAAAGATGCACATTATCAATTAATGGCATGGGAATTAATTAATTTGAGGAAATCAGTACTGTGGTCTCAGACAGCAAATTAAAGGGAACTTCCAACAATTTGATATGAGCAAGTACAAAACTACACTCACTACTGTCATAGTGTATTTCTTTAGCACCCCACTACAAATTACTAGAGAATCATTTAGCTTTTAAAAGCATATTGGTTTGTTGTCTTTTGTTGAAATACAAATTCAAGAATACTTTCTTGTAAGCCTCATCCTCACAAGTGTCTTCATTTCTCCATGAAACTGCAATTTGGCCAAAAATAAGCTAAAATCTGAGCCCACAAAAAACCATCAAAAAACCCAACAAACAGTGGTAACACTCACATTGGCCTCAGCTAAGTGAAGGGCTTTGCAAATATATGCACTTGACCCATCTGGAAGTTTTTTTCGCCCTAAGGATATTTTTATATTTCTATGTCTATATATACACATAAGGGATTATGCCTAGATATGTAACATAATGAAGATAATGACCTCCACAGGGGTGTGCAAAGGATGATAGAGAAGCAAGGGTTAAATACAAGAAGCCTGTATTTCAATTGAGATCAGTGCTTGCCATTATGCTTTATGGCAGTTGCTGTACAGAATCTGATGACTAAGTACGACTTGGAGCAAGCAGAGGAACAGCAGCTTTCATGAAGTTTTACCTAAAGTACACAGGTCTGAGATCCACTCTTGTATTTGGTAGTGTGGTATTCATCTGGCTTCTAAAGGCTGGACCATTAGGAAGTTTATCAGCTTTTCACTACCTACCACCTTGCCAACCTCAGCCTGCACCCAGGTACAAAGTGGACTAACATGGGTTTACTATATTCAGAGGGTACAAGGTGAAAGAGAGTGTTAAAACTTGACAGCGAATGGAAAGGCTGCAGCCATTTATGCTAGCAGGGACTCTCATACTTATGAAACGGTATATCACATGACTTTTTCTGGTCCAGCAAATCCTGTATAACATCCCGCTAAAAATATCGCAGCTGTTACAGATCATGTAGGTTGTTTCATTAGGCTGGATTTGCCTGATTTGCTCGTTGAATGATTATCTGCATTCTCTCACTGAGCTTTGGATTGTATTAAAGTCTGTCCATACAAATAGTACAGGGAGTTCATTTAAAGAAGGAGAATTCACACCTTCTTCTGTGCATTTACACGTGTGGTGAAGTGTGTGTGTATGCCTTCTTAGACAGCTGTTATTTTCTTTTGGGGGTTAAAAATACCAACATTGATCTTGCTGGTATCAATTGAGATGCTTATGTTATTTTGAGACCGATCTTTGCTCTTTGCTAAATCAGATGAAAATTGATTAAATTCTCTGTCGATTATTTGAAATATTTGTGGTTTTGATAAGGTAAAAAGGTCTTTTGTGTTTTACAGGGAGGCCAGCTGCTTTGATTTTTGACAGTTTTCACCACCCTTGAGACTGTTTAGAAGAAAATATGATGTATTTGTGACTACTTTGATGCTAAGCATGCTCTACATAATGCAACTCCTAATTATTTTGTGCGAGTGGAGGCTCACATCTGACAAACAGAAGAATTCCACAGAAATGTGCTGGGTTTGTTTGTTCTTTTTCTCCAGCAGTTCAGAGTTTGTTTTTTTTTTACTCACTCCTTTTATCCTGGGAATTTACTAAGACACCAGCAATGCTACAAAGAAGCAAATTAGCTTCTATGCTAGTCTGTTTGAAGTAGGGTAAGGTGAAAATACGCTTCCCGTGAATACAGCACTGCAGGTGAGGAATCCCTTGCTAAAGACATGAGAAGTGCAAGAGTAACCCTTTCTATTTGGGAAAGTGAATTAACATAAGAGAACTCCACCCAGAATGGAAGGACCCCAACCCCAGCACAGCATCCCTGTGGTGTTGGAAAAGCCATTTCTTTACGCAGACAGTGACAGCTGACCTCAGCAGCACCAGCAGCCAGGTGGAAGTGGTAGCAGAAGGCTTGCCCTGAGCTCCCAGCCTCCCTTCAACATGCTCCTGCAGGAACCCAGGAATGCGAGGCTGCGTCTCACTGGAACCACAAAACTGCTAGGGCTCATGCTGGGATGAGGACAGTGTTGTGACAAACCCCAAGCTGCAAGAGCTAAATGCAGTTATCTACAAAAAACACTCTACTGAGGATCAAGATCAGAATGCTGCCTCGAAGAGTGCTAGTTCTTAGTAACACGTGAGATGAGTCCAGAGTCAACCACATCTTACTAATCTTCCAACTGTATTAGAACATTTAAGCAGAAGAAATATGCAGCTGATTCCATAAAGTTGAATCATAAATATTGCTTAAATGTAATCCACTTTACCTGAGGCGTAGGTGAGCGAAATGCACACCTCAGCCCACAGGGTCCGCAATTTACTCTGCTACACCATGCACCTCCACCTGTGAGAGAGTCACAGAAGACAGCACAAGGTCTCTTCCTGATAAGAACTTAATGTTCCCCAGAAGAAGGTTGCAGGGACTCAGCACCTGCTTGGAAAGAGCTCACAGCTCCTTGGAAAGAGCTCACAGTAACTAGATCAAAGGAGCTCTTCTCTGCTTTCATGTAGTCTGATATTGCCAAGAGTTTAGTTAAATTCCAAGAAGTTATCCTTAACTACTTGCCATTTGTATCTTCTGTTCCAGAACTGAAGAGAGCTCTGCATGCCCAAAAGCACATCTGTTTTATCCAACTATGTCATCTGGCTGTAGAAAGGATGCTGCCTCTCCTCACAGACTTTACCTTGCTTATTAAGTAATGAAAATTTCACCTGAGTAGCTGAAATCTCCAGCCACTAGTTAAGTGAATTCCCAAATGTTTGGGGCTGGTGCATATAATTTTGGAGAATCAGGCCCTGTGTCTTTTTAAAGTATTCTTGATTATCAGTCTTAAATGTAGCTAAAGGGATTAAAATATATAAAAACATATGATGATTTTGGAAGCAAAGTACTCTGTAGCTTGACTGGTAAAGTATTCAAACTTCTTCTGAAGCAGCAGGAGAAAACCCCACCCTGCCTGGGAAAATATGTCAAAAACTGAACTATAGTGAGAAAAGGAGTAATAAGAAAGGGCGCAAATGCCTCTGTCTTAAAGAAAAGCTCATACTGACATATTGATGCTCCTCCAAAATGATGAGTCGGAAAGCTGCACCAGGCACTAGCGCCCATACTTTGCTCCTTGCTATAACAACCCCCATTCATTCCTGGCATCAGTCTTCTCTCTTTTTAATGAGGCTTTTCCCTCAGACTTTTCTGCTTAGCTATCAACCCAGCAAACAAGCCTAGAAGATTTTCAAACTATTGTTTTCTCTGCACTTTAACTGCCTCTGTTTTTCTACCCTTTTGTCATTCCATTGAAAAATCTTTTCCAGCCAGGGGATAAAGCACAAAGAAACAGTCCTTGATTTTCTAACACAAGGAGAGGAGGGAAAGACAGATATAGGAGCCAATTAGCCCTAACTACCTAGGAGTAAAAGAGGAACAAGAAATGAGGATATAACCAAACCCAAATGAAACAAGTGGGAAATGAAAACTACAGTAGTCAGCAAGGGACAGGACCTGAAGCCATTGAGACATACCTGAAAATCTAAGCTGCAGAGGAAAATGTGGTCCCCACGTTGCCTGCCCTGGATCTGGGGTCACACAACATGTCCTCGCTGCCCAAAGTCTTTTTTTGCTTTCCTAAGGCAGATTTTTTTTTCCATCAGCCTTGCCAATGCCCGCCACTGGAGGCAGCTGCTGTGTGTCTTGCTCCCTGTGGGTTCACTCCTGCTGGCTTTTGGACTCACTCAGCTCAGGCGTGAGGCAGGGAGGGCACAGGAGAGCAAAGTGTCCGTATACCATGAATAATGGTGGATCTTAGAGTTGCTGGGCAAGGAGGTGTGAAGCAGGGATCGATTTTCCCTTTTTCCCCCTGACTAACGCCTCTCATCAGCTTGTGTGGTCCCAGTCACACCACAGTAGGGTAGGCAACCGTCCCACGACACATCTTGTCTCCACATCAGCATTGCATGCAGCCCTGGCTGGTTGTCTGCTAATCATGAGGCAAACCGAGGCAATTTAAGAAGCTCTTTCTTGGGGTTTATCCCTTTCCAAAGATGTGCTGAACCACTGCAGCGTCACTGTGCTGGCTGTTACAACACCCAGGACTAAAATCAAGTAGTGCTCTACCTTTAGGTGGAGAATTGCACCTCCCTCGCTGAAGCTGTGAGTGTGATGATGCCGAAACAAACCTTGAGAAGTTTTGTCTGATCACAGTGGGACACATTGCTTTGGCAATGTTTCCTCTCTTTCTGTTGCACACCCTCCAGAACAAACTGTTAGCACACGGCTCTGAGGTGCCTTACACTGCTTTCAGAAGTATCTCACAGTGTGGCAGGGCCTTTGTCGCGGCCCTTCCCTCCTATTCCCACTTAACTAACTCCTCTTTTATTCAGCATTAATCTATATCTTCCTAAATAATGCATCAGCTAATCATTGCTTATATTCCCTTGGACTAGGGGCAAGTAATGAATCCAGCACAAATCATTCCGTGTACTGACAGTAGTGCAGCTGAATAATGGGCTCCACTAATAATACTACACTTACTTGTCATTTGGTAGGAGGACCCTTGTTTGGTACAGGACTATTTGATGCAAATACTGTGGTAAACTAAATGGAAAGATGGAGGAAGGGTAGCAGGGGAATACTGAAGTTAGCTGGTGACCTAAATATACTGCAATATATGTGACTTGGAGCCTTGCAAGTGTCAGAAGCTGAGACAGTGCTACAGCCTGTCAGAAGGCTGAGTCAAACCTCTCTGGTCCTCCTTGCCCTCTCCTGAAAGCCAGACACAGAGTTCATTGGGTAAAATACAACCCTGACAGCGTAAAACCTAATTTCTTCTAAGGATCTTGGGAGATTTAAAAAAATAAATTGTCCTTCAACACACTGTATTATAAGGAAAGGCTCGTTTACAAAACGTTTTGTTCCTCAGAGAGGGCACCGTTGCTAATTAGTCACCACTAAAGGGGAAGTTATAAGGGCAAATGTCATGTAGCAGCAAGAAGGCACCACCAGCGATGCCACAGCAAGCTGACTCCACCCAACCTGTTCCATTGAATTCCCACAACATTTTGACTGCAGATATTCAATCTCGAATGTGGCAATTAACGATGTAAGTCAACAGAGTATGTGAGGCTATCACATCCTGCCCCACACCAAATCCTGGGAGAAAAAAAAGCCCATATTGACTTGTTTAAGGCACACACAGGCACACTGGAGACTTATAAGTGCTGCTAATTCAAGTCAGAGTAGAGCCTTGGGGTATGTTTACTATGAGCTATGGAGCCTGAACTGGCAAACACAGGCTTGGCCTCGTATAACTGCAGATTTTAGGCCAAAAAAAAAAAGTATTGGTTTCTAGCATGGAGCCCTGCTCACACAGGGCTATGCCCCAGCCTGAAAGACTTGACTTTTGGCAGAGTTACTGTAAATTTTCCAGACCCAAACTGACACATCTCCAACCTCCTTGGTACCACGCTCCCGTTTCTGGACCAAACCACCTAAAAGGTGATAAGCCCAGCAGCAGGAAGTGTAAGCCTTTGACCAGGTACTTACGCTGGCACCAGGGATTGAACAAGATGTAGGTGTCGGTCGCTGAATTCCTGCGTGTCCGAAGGATGCCAAAGGGAGTCAAGACGGCAACATACAAGCGAAACTTCCCAATGATGCAGGTGGTAGACGACATGATGGACAGCCGAATGGAGTTGTTTTCCCTGTGGATAATCTTGGCTCCCCACTGACCAGGTTTTAGCACATTGCCTACTAGGATCGGGATGTAGGTGCCTTTGTTTTGCTGTGGGTAGCGACCTGGAGAGAGAAGTGAAGAGGTTCACTTTGTTTTGACAGTTTTTTTTTAATTTTCTAGCAGTACTCAGTCCTTCTGTCTTGTTTTCAATGAAGGTGGCAGGTTTTAGTGGGCAAAAATAACCTGCTCTCTCATTGCCCCTCACAGGGCCTGGTAACTTGACAGCACAGCCACAAAAATACCTGCAACAGCTCCCCACAGGCAGCCTGTGCCCACACCCTCACCCACCTCACTCCAGGAAGCTCCAGTCTTGCTGGCTTGAGCACTGCCAGGAGCATAGACAGCCCTGCCAGCATGAGAAAGGGCTGTCCAGGCTTTTCTTGCTCAACATTTTTTATCCTAGTGCAGCAAGCTGCGCTCCAGCTTGCTCCTTGCCTTGGTGTCAACACCCCCGGCTAGACTGTTGGAAAGTTTAGGAGTTCAGGTGAGAGCCCCTTCCCCAGCTCAGATGCACCCACCACCCTTGTCACTAGCACACAGGTGCCCTCTGGGGCACAGACATCATCTTTAGGGCTCTTTAGCAGAGCAGAACCCTGTTCTTCTCTGCACTACTGCACTGCCAAGCAGAAACCAAACATTCTTTCATGAAGTCCACACAGATGGAGGAAACACAAATGAGTCCACCTGGAGATACCTAGTGCTCAGTTCCCCCTGAGCATCCACTCCTCAGGGACACAGTGGGAACAAATTCTGGATGCCCAGAATATAGACCACTACACTGGGGCTGAATCACCAAACTTTCTCTGCCAGAAATGGGTCCCAAAGTATGACACGCCTCCAAAGTACTGCACGTGAGAGTCTGCCTCACAGTAACATAAATCACACCCCAGAGGAGCTTATTTTACTATGCCAGCTCTAAAAGCAGCTAGATGGATAGGCTACATGCAAACACGTACAGTGCCAAGATTCAAAGTTGTGTGAGGCTCCACCCCTTGAGACTGAGGTAGAGCCAAACTAAATCTGGAAGCCAACCAGAAGCACAGACAGAAGAGACACTTGTGAGAAGGATGAATTCTTTATCTCATTCTCAAATCTACTCTTCATTTCATATTTTAGGCTGAAAGTCAGTCTCTCTCATTCAAAAATAGGGTAATGAAAAGCAATGATGGCAGACGGAGGGACAGACTTCTATATTTTTCATTCCTACTATTTAAGAACTTCAAAATTAAACTCATTTTCTTGCTTGCTTATTTTTATTCTGCCGATGTAGGGATAATCGCAGATCTGAACACTGCTAAAATTTGGGAAAGGACAACTCCAGCTTTAAATCTGAAACTTGCAAGCTGCCACGACATTTGTGTTTCTGAGGAATCTGGGGCTACTGTGCTTCATCCAAGAGATTATTCTGAGCACATGAATTTCCATTTTGCAGATATTCAGTGCACAAAAATAGCCCACTTTGCCCTGCAGGCCGGGGCTGCTGTAACCCATGAAATTCATTCAGATCAGTGAGGAACACAATGGGGAGAAAAAGACTTAGAGAAGAATAAAGGACTAGAATAAGAGAGCAAAATCAATAGAAAACACTAGAAGATAGAGCACTGGACACTTAAAATGTAAACCATCAAAAGAAATCCAGTGCAGAGAGAAGAGCCTATAGAGGTAAGAGATCTGGGAGCTGAACACATTCTTGTTCTTTGTAGTGCAACTGTGCATGACCCAGCTTGCCTCTACAGTTGATATTTTGCTTCTAGTTTTGACATAATCTTTTTCTAAAAAAAGCAGTCCACACAAACAAAGCAGCAGAGCAAACCAAGTAGCTGAACTGCTATCCTTGAAAACCGTTAACAAGTGCTACTTTTAAAAATACCTCCCATACCTCCTTCAGAAAGGTGGGAGGAGGAAGAGATTACTATTTTAACATGGTTAGGAACTGACATCCTTGCCTTTGCTGGAAGCTGTATGTCGGAGCAGGAGCCTACTGGGGACAGAAGAAGGTGTGCTCTGGCAGTGACTTTGCACCACCATGTCTGTGTATGCCACGTGTACATGGGGAGACTGCAGAACCACTTCCCAGAAAATCTGCCTGCAGGAACCAGATAGGATCTCAAAGAGGCCATGAAAACTTTTCAAGATATCTTTATGGGACCACTGCCACTGGCACCTCATAAGCAGGTGTGGCAAAGTATCAAGCCTCTGGTATTCTCAGTTTCTCTGAAAACTCAAAACCCCATTTCCCCTTCCAAACAAGCAAAGCCACAAGACACCCTAATATACCTTTTGCTTGACAAGGGAGCAGCTGTTGGTTGCTGTTGAGGAGTATGCCAGGTTCTCTCAGGCCAGAGCCCCACACAGCTTGTCCCACAGAGTAAGAGGACACTGCATTAGCTTGCTCACCCATGAAGAGAAGGTTCTCTGGGGCACCAGGGATGCTCTGCCTCTCTACAGATATAGCAGATTTTCCAAGGATAGATATCCTAGAAATCAGGATACTTTGCAGGTGTTATAAATAGTAAATAGAAGAGAACTGTTTGCTCCTGACAGACAGTCATGATTTGGTGCTTGCTAATGGTTACATAAATCCTGAATCCACAAGGAAGTTTGGGAAAATGGGCAGAGCCTTCAAGAGCACAGTGAGCAATTTCCAATGTTTTCTTTGAAGAGGGGCCAGGTTCCCTAGTCTTCTGAAATAGAACCAAACCAAAACCCAAACCAGACAAAATGCAAATGGAAGAATAAGGGGTGTAAATGAAAGAGTAAGGGAACTGCTACTTCTGTCAGGAACTTGTGGAGCTGAATTGTAAACACACATCTAGACATCTGAGAGCATCAGCCACGTAAGTCTCATATACACACATCTGTTGTCTTGATATTAGAGTGCTATAAAGCTGAGTAGCTTTGGCATTGCACACTGAGCTTCCTGGCCAAATAATTCTTACATAGGCTCAGTACTATGTTTATCAACTTTGTAGGGAAGTCCTCTCAGGATAGCTTGGCCTTTTGACCTTTATCTACATCTTGAGAACACATTCCTGGCTGCAGTGGAAAAGTAGAGCCAACTTTGGCTCATAGTTGGGATATTTGCAAAGTTGGCCCTTTCTCAGAAGGAGTAATATGCAGTGGTGATTTCATTCTTTGGCTGAGTCTCTAAGGAAGAAGACACAGCACTACCCAAAGACTCATTACCAAAAGTCTGTGAATGCCTGGCAGAGTGCTCTCTGAAGGGTCTCTGGTGCTAACCCAACCCACAGAGAGGCAGGAGGCAGTCTGAGTGCATGTCAGGACTGGGACATGTAGACAAGACAAACCCTTTTTATGCTGACAGGAGGGTGCTGACATTATGCCAGTAGCATTAGCTGGCTCAGGATCTCTCCAGCTCTGATTTGCTCCAGGAGTTGGCAGCCTGAGCCATGCTCCACAGCCAGTTCTTTGTGGTTGCCTCACTCCCCAGTGCTCACGTTTGCTTTGGGTGTAGGAGGACCTGGCCCTCACAAGAGGACATTTCACAGCCAATTGCTCTGTGGCAGACAAAGTCGTTGGGTGACATCATGCTGTTGGGATGTCCCTGTTTGCTCACTGTAACAGTACATGGAAATGGGAAAATCCAGCCTGTGAACTCAGAAAGTCTGGAGATTCCTGCACTGGGGGAATTCTTTTATAGGCTCCTTCAAAGATATCATGTGCTGAATAGAAGCTGCTGACTGTCCTGCCTTTGAAGCAGGAGAGGACAGGAGAGAACTCACAGTGACCCCTTTCTCAGGCCTCCAACCCTCTGCATTTCAGTGCTAGCTCCTGAGCCACGACACTGCCAGAAGACATTACTTTTTACAGAAAACTCCCTTGTACAGAATGTTTAATGGCACAAACAAATATATTTCCTCTGATTTACAATGCACAGGTCTGCAATACTTTGATACTTCCTTTTCATCCTTTCTTATTCCACTCTGGTTTCTGTAGCTGACCAAGCTGGGGTCCTAAAGCTCCTTCTCACTGCAGCTGCAACTCAGCTCAACTCCACACTTCTTGGGGTTTCCAGGCATCCAGGGAAAGAGGAGCAAAGTAGCTGCTGTCACTATTAAAGGAGCCCATAAAGTAAATTTAAAAAAACATGAGTGAAGATCTACATGGCAAAATGTAGATGACATGCTCCATGACTGCAGTGTGCGTGGATGTGGGCATGCACGGGATGTCCCCTGTCACACCTAGCCACTTTACAGAGGCAAAGAGCAAAGTGCAACATTTGTTAAAGCTTGCCAAAATCTATATATGTAGCAGCAAAATAATGAACCATCTAAAACACAGAACTGTGGCCATACACATGCATTCAAAGTGAGTTATTTTCAACATATGCCTTTCCTCCCTAGCATGTCAGCTCTGGGCCCATCAGGCATGGAGGCAAGCTGTGTTAAATTCTGGGTAAAACTGCCACACCAGAGAGGGAATTACAGCAACAGGGAGGGGGCGAGAGATAGGTACAGTGAGTTCAGCTGTCAAAACATGAGCTGTCCTCTAGTTATCCAATTCTGCTGCTGTTCTTTACAAGTGACTAACAGGAACCAGGGCTTGCTCAGACTATTCTGCTCCTTCTCCTTCTCTATCCTGTCTCTGGAAGCTCCTGACTACAGGTAGTTTAGTTTTCCCCTTGATCCCCAGTGGACATGCACACTGCCCTGTGTGTGTGTGCGTGCATTAAACAGCTCATAAACGCCACGGCTGAATTAGTGCTGTGCTGTTGGCACAGACACTGCAGGGACCAGCAGGTGCTCTTGGATATGTCCTACACAACCGAGCTTTACTTCCAGCAGCAAGGAGAAAAGGTTTGGTGGCACAGAGATTAGAGATCTAGTGAGTTTCCACAGGATATTTCCCTCCTCATGGAAGTAGGATACCTCAGAAGGCAAGGAGGTGAACGTAGCTGTACCTCAGTAGTCTTTGTCTTTTTAGGAACTCTCCTTGGAAGACTGGCTTTTTAAGGAGTCCAGCGATCGTTCTCCTTTTGGAGTATATAATACACACAGTAATTAACAATTTTCCTATAAGTTCATTTGTTTTATCTAGATACACTATATGAATGGTAAAAAATCTATTTCAACACCATCCATGGAAGTATAATACTTGTGATATGTTGATAAATAAGTCTGAGCTGGCTGTCATCAGTTCAGCAGCTGTAGAGTGCAGCAGAGGTAAGCCTTTTGATAGCAAAGCAGCCTTGGAGATGGGTGCTAGCATATGGGATTTGTGGCAAAAACACAGAGTAGAACAAATTAGAAAGAAACAGGAGGGGTGCTCCAATAAAATTCCAAACAATCAAAAGAAGCAAGAAGAAGATGAAACAATTTTTTGTTAAAAGCAGTAGTCCCTAAATCCCTAACATCTCATCTGGGTTCCTCCTACCCTCAAATTCCATTGCCTTCAGAAGTGCTATATGCAAACTTGGAAATGTAGTAAACACACGTATCTTGAAAGAAATTTTGCTCATGGCCCCAGTTATGAATCCTTAACATCTGGCCACTCTGTCCCAGCAGTGAATGTTTCTAGTACCTTACAATTGTAAAACACACACCAGAGCCACACGGCTAGTAAAACAACTAAAAAATACAGCCAGATTTTATGTGCCATTTGATGCTGCTGCAGCAGCGCAAAACTCAGCCTAATAAAGATTGCTTTGCATTAAATACTGCACTCATAGACCACCTCAAGGGACTCCCTCCTCTCTGCTCCTCTGGGGCCCAGCTGGGAATTCCAGAGGGGAGGAGAAAAATACCCCAATGCATTTGTTCAGAAAGTGGAGAGTTTTATTTTTTGCTAAGATCTGGTAAACACGTCTCTTGCCTGCTGGAAGTCAGTCTCTAGGAAATGTGTTCCACTGTTAATAAATTATTTTTTCTGTCAAAAAATGAGACTCCAAGTTTAGTTTGTCAGGTGTTTCTCAATCTCTACTCAAATTTTTGTACTTTGTTGTGAAACAAGGATATAATAAGCTCACAGTGCTGAGTTACCTACCAATACAGCGTGTCCTCTAGACTGGTTAGTTCTCTGGTTAGTGCCAAGAAATCTCCTAGAACATGAAGATCCAAAGTTTTCCAAAGAGCAACTTTTACCCAGAGTCAGAACTCAGCTCGACATCCCATCCCCAGTGCTGGGGGTCCTCTCGTGTTCCACCACCTCTGTTGGCTACAACCTGCCCTGCCCCAGAGCGGCTGGGGAGGACAGGTGACAGCAGAGGTAGCAATACTTCCCAATACTGAGGCAGAATTACTGCCTGACAAAATCATCAAAACCCCAATAATCATGGAATCAATCCTGGCCCAACTCTGCTGTGAAAACAAGGAAAGGCCATGGACACTGTAGGACAGTTATGAAGAGCTCCATTGATTCTGGTGTGTGTATCCTGAACTGGACCTCTGGTTATTTAGATGAACTCAGATATCCCTCTGACTGTAAGTGGGAATTTGGCATCACCTAAATAAGCCATACAGGATCAGCTCTAACATCTTTATGTTCTTAGCTTCTTTGATGTGTTTATGACTATCCCTCTGGAACTGGCTTGGGAAGACTGTGGAAAAAGGAGCAGTAAATCTCTCCTCTGATCTCAGGCCAGAAGCCAATGATTTATAGAAGCCTGAGGAGAACATATGGAGGGGTGTGTGGGTGTCCACAAATGCACACGTGTGGAAAGGTGATAGTAGCCCAGGGGACTGGAATTTATGGTCATTCCAGAAGTGTTTCAATGAATAAAATGTTCATAATAACATTTAGAGCTAGACCAATATATATGGATTTATGAAGCCATTTAAGGAAAACACAAATCGACAGCAATTTATGAGGATGTGGGGAAATACATCATTAGAGTCAGGATGCACCATATAAACTCATCAACCCCTCAAGGATTTACAGCCATGTACTGGAAAATACTACTAAAAGCAAGACCGAAGGCTGTATAAGCCCATCTCATCATACATCTGCTTTTCAGAGAAATCCCTGCCAGTGCAGCAGTGCCAGTGGAAACTTTGCAGCACTCACACCAAACTGGCTGTCCCAGGTGTGGGAGCTATGCTCAGCCAGGCTAAGCCTTGCATTGTGGGAATAGGAACACAAAATATCCCCTTCACCACAAAGGCGGGAGTCAGGACAGATCAAGATGGGTGAAGGAATCCATTGGCTCTTCTGGGTTCACTGAGGCTCCAACTAAGCTGGAATTAATCCCAGTGTGGGGAACTAGATGAAAGCACAGCCTCTGCATTTCTCTTGTGGCTCTTTCACCGCAACTCCAGACCAATAAAATGAGTATCACCCAAGTGGTGATGCTCACCTTTCCTCTTGTAAAAGCCAAGAAGTAGGCAGAAATGAAGGAAATATGCGTTGACGGAGCAGCTTTCAAACCACAGGTACTGCAGCAGGGCTGAGGTCCAGCACAAGAACTGGAATTACATCTAATTACTCTTTATAAGTGGATATTTTTCCATGTGGATTTTTTGGCACATTCATTGTGTTCCATACTTTGGCAGGCAACTATGCTCCTAATTTAATGAAGGATTATGTGCAAAACTGCATTATAATAATTTGCATGTTAGCGTTTCAGTCAATTTCACCAAGGATGACTCTACAGAAAACATTCTGTTAAAGCAAGAATGACTTCAGTCATAAGGAACTGTCACAGAAGAATGTCTGTAAAAGTGACTTTCAAGAGATTGGGGTGAATTACTTATATATTCACACACACACACACACACACACACACACACACACACATATATATATACATCAATATATATATTTACACACATTTATATGTATTTATAAAATTTAACAGATGAATTCTGTGAAAATGGTGTTTAAATGGACTGTGGATTAAAAAGGATTGTAATTAAAGATTGTTCTCTGAATGTTTCTAGTTTCACATGACAGAAGAAGAATTTGTCCCAGGTACCCTTGATTCATTATCAATTAGAAGGATTAAGCAGTCTCTACTTGCTTTACTTGCTTCATTAATCATCTTTTTAATGATGCAAAAGAAGAAAAAATAGGAGTGAAAAGAAAAAAGAGAAGGGAAAGTAAATTTTAGAGAATAACAGAAATAGAATAGTTCTGTGCACACCCACAGGATTAATCTATTACAATTGTCACATTTTTCAGGATCAAAATTAGTCTTTAATGGATAAAAATTCTGTGATGGATTAATGTCAACTGTGGGAACCTTCTCAGAGCTGGGAACTAATAACTTCTGAATAGCTTCATAGGCACTGTTGTATAAACAGCTCCCACTGCAGACACAGCCTTGAAAAAGGAGACTTCCAGTTTTCCCAGCTCCAACTGAATTCCCTGGGAGCCAAGGCCAGCCATCCCTATAGAGTAACTTTGTACCTCATGAGAATAGAACCTTGAACTACTTAAAATATTCTGCAGTTCAGGATGGCCTGGTTCACATTGTTTGGGGAAACATCCACACTCTTGGAGATACTCAGAACCTGCTCAAAGGGAAAGACTCAGGGATGATAGAGAAGCTGGATCTGCTTTGACTAAGGGCTTTGACCAAGGAGATGAGACCTCCAGAGGTCTCTCTGGCCTCAGTTATCCTATTCAACAGTTCTGCTGCACAATTTGAAATCTACTGCTCAGGCACACAGAGTGCTCCTTGGAAAGGTCATCTTACAACAGCCTGCCAATATTTCTGTGTGTCCATCACTTTAATCTCCCAAACTCAGCACATTCCTAGGATGTATACTCCTTTCAGCACAAAAGGTTTCTCTGAGCTCAAGCTGCCTCTGCTGCAGGGCTGTTGTCTGAGCCTCTCCCTAGGGATAGCTTCTGCCTGACAGTACCAAAGGGCAGGATTCACCTTCCCTGGCTTCAATGTTGTTAAAGCCAGAGTTTGGCCTATGAGAGAGTCAATAGAGGAAGAAAATGAATCCAAAAGAGATTTCATCCCACTTTAAGGCAGCAGGGTTAAACTCTGCTTGGAGGTGTCTGCCTCTCTCTCTTGCTCACAGGCAGCCTGGGCAAGAGCTTTTGGATTGGGTTCTGCTGTTCAGGCAGTAGGAGAGGTGAGAGCCAGCTCTTCAGGATGACAAACTGAAAAAGAAAATGAATGAAAATGGCCACATCTCCCTGTGACAAAAGGTTTGAGAGCACAGCACTGAGACACTCAGCAGCCAGTTGTCTTTCCCATGTAAGAGAAATTTCCCTTCTCTTCTCAGCATTAAACATTGGACTTGATATTAAAAGGAGAAGTAGCGAGAGTCAAGCATATAATTTCTAAATTTTCCTTCACTGCTGTGGACTGTTTTTGTTTTGCTTCCTGTTGCTAGCCGCTGAGAACAAATACACTGCATTTTCACCACATGTTCATAAAGAGAAACATTTGCAGAGTTCTGAGTGTTGACCAGTTCTCAGAAGAGGAGCTTGAACACCTCCCATTTGAATCTCTGTGAGCCAAAGTCCTTGCAACAAGAGGGCAGTGGTGCTCACAGAAGCAAAGAAAAACAGGGGAGGGCAATAGCACTGAATGCTATCTTGCATCTGCACCACTCATGGACACCCATCCCATTTCACAGGAAAGACGGCAACAGTGAAGAAGAATGAGGTGAATTCCACCACACACTCAAGGCTAGCACCAAAGGATCATTCAGAGCTGTGTTTATTGCAGAGACCCCCCTGGCTGAGTCTGTATTAACCCCATTCCTACCATGGCTGAAGATGAGGGCATTTTTATCCATGCTTAGAGATTCAACCACGGATGGATAAAGTAAGTGAATGTGTTCTCTTAAGCGGGCTGTGCAATGTCAAAAAAAGTGTTAATTTTCTTCTTCCAATATAGAATATCTGATTAAAACAAATGCAAACTGCACAGAATGCAATAAAAAACAAATGTTCCATTTTCCACATCTTCTTGATACAGCTGTTTGTTTTAAACATATAAAGATTAAGGGAACAATCTTGAATTTAATTAAATCCCAAAAGAACTAATGATATTTATGCATATTAAATTTTTAAAGGCACTTGTGGCTGTTCAGCCAATCATTCACTGGACTGTCATAACATGCCTCCCAACCCTAATTTAAATTAGAAAGAAGAGACCCATGAAAAAAAATGTGCAGACAGGAACATTTTCACTGCACATATGTTTAAGAGATAAACGCCCATCTAGCTTTAGAAAGCAACAAATCTAATAAATGGCCACATCATCATAATTTAATGATGGAAAAGAACTCAGCGTTACAAATTTCAGATCTGCATCTCACAGGAAAGTAAATTAACATCAAAAAACCCACATCAATTATAACCCAGTTTAAAGACTTTATAAGGGGAACATTGATGTCTTAACACAGAAACTCCCAGATCAATCTAGATGAAGCTGGGTGTTTCCCAGAGTTGTGTTGTAGGGACCAGAATTTGGTGGGACCATCTTTGAAGCTTAGCAGGAAACCCTTTTGCTTCTCTCCTTTTCTAGTGAGGTTATGCCCTTCTCTAGTCCTGTGCCTTCAGCGAGTCAACAGGTACCTTAGGACCTGGGTTTCTGATGAAGCCTGCTCAGTGAGAGGAAAAGAGTTCTCTTTCAGCAATAAATCAAGAAGTCTCTGATATCGTTCTGAGTAAGTCTCAGCACTGGTGAAACCACACGTCAAATCCCGTGTTCAGTTCTGGACCACTCACTACAACAAAGACGTTGAGGTGCTGGAGCGTGTCCAGAGAAGAGCAACAGAGCTGGAGAAGGGTCTGCAGCACAAGTCCTGTGAGGAGTGGCTGAAGGAGCTGGGGATGTTTAGTCTGGAGAAAAGGAGGCTCAGGGGAGACCTCATCACTCTCTACAACTCCCCGAAAGGCGGCTGTAGCAAGGAGGGGGGTGGTCTCTTCTCCCAGGTGACAAGCAATAGAACAAGAGGAAATAGTCTCAAGTTGTACCAAGGGACACTGGGAAAAGTCTCTTCGCTGAAAGGGTAGCCATGCATTGGAACAGGCTGCCCAGGGAAAGGCAGTCACCACGCCTACTTGGGTACATAGTTTGGTAGTAAACATGGCAGTGCTAGGCAATCATGTAGACTCAATGGTCTTAGAGGTCTTTTACAATCTTAGTGATTCTATGAATCTATGATCCTGTTTCTGGTCCAAAATTACAGTTGCTGAACTTTATCTCTTGTTACTAAGTTTTTGTAAATGCAGGCTGAAAATCTGCAAGATTCTTCCACCCGGTCTAACTTCCCCTCTTTATGCAATCAGTATTTTGCTATCTCAGTTCATACAATCACCTCTCCTACCTCAAACAACAGACCCCTCCTCCCTACATCTCCTAAATGCTAACAAAAGAGGTTTTCTGTTCCACCTACCTTTCAGCATTGCCATACAGCATTAACCAGATACAACTTTGAAAGCTCAAAAAAGTACAGCTTCTTATGAAACAGAAACCCCAGATTTTACTCCTTCTCTCACATGAAATTCCGCTGATTTTCCCAAGAAAGGATTCAAACTGTGTTTGGACAAACACTTCCTTGCCTATGGCTAAGCCTGTTTTTATGGCTTATCAATTATAACAGGAAAAGACCCAGCCATTAAGTTCTGCTGTTTTCCCGCTTATGAGAGACTATTGCTTTGCTGATAAGACACAGCCTTTGCCAGGCACTTACCCATCAGAAACTCCAGCCAGAACTGGTCTGTCTCTGGCTTGTAGGGTCGGTTGAAGTCAATCTGGATTTGGAAAGCCTGTCCCCGACGCACTATCAGCTTGGGGTTGTAGTACTTGTCAGTGTGGTGCTCCTGCTTGTTGATCTCCTGAGGCTCCTTGAACATATAAATATCCACAACACGCAGGTAATCTGCAGAGACACGTAAATGAGCAGAGGGGGAAGGAGTCAGTGTGCTGAAATGTCAAAACTGGTATCAACATCATTAGGGGCCCTGTCCTCCCCTTCTACAGGGAGGGAACACCACGCAATAGGAACACGTTGGATCTGTCTGGGGCTTACGTGCTCCTGGCTGAGAAGTGACTTATGGACAGACACTTCTCTGCCCACCTGCCATTTTCACAGAGGCTAAAAGGCTTCCAGTGGATGGTGAGAACAACCACAAAAAGAGCAGGTTGCTGGGTGTTGGAAGCTGAATGACACCAAGTAGAGTCTGGACCCATCTTTCGATTGGCATCGGCTTTCTGGCAAGTCTGGGCCTTGCTGTCACAAGATTACCAGAGCAATCAGTGGGGCTTTGATGGCTGTGGGTCTCCCTTCTTGCAGTCCCCCATTTGTAAAATACAAATTCACAGGGGCTTTGTGACACTTAAATACGTTGTTTGAAAAATGCTACCAGTACTGAGAGCCGAGAGACAGTTAATGATCTTGCATTCAGCTGAGAGCTTGGATTGCCTGTATTAGATAAGGTTTGGGTGTACTGCATCTGTCTTGTCTCAGCTTCTCAGTACACCTCCACTGCTATTAGTGTCTTCTTATGAAAACTAAATATAACATTACAGCATATAATTACAGCACAGAGTTACAGGCAAGCAGCAGGAGGTATCTATAACATGCACAGGCAAAGCTTTGCTCTCTTCAAATCCAGCCCGTCTAAAAGGTTGTAACAAACTAGACGTAGTTTGTTCAGCAAATGACCAGTGTGGGGTGGCACTGGGATAGCCACAGGCACTTGCAGTCACCATAAGCCACATGACTCTGCCACACCATCAATCTGCACAATGGGAGTATTCTCGCACTACGAGAAACCACGTGAAAATGAACTGAATATTGTTCTTTCACCAACATGCTTAGGCACATAATCATGAAACCTCTGCCAGGAGGAGCAGGACCGTTACTACTCACCACCAGGAGAGACAGCAGAGTAAAGCTAGATTTGCAGATCTCAGCTTGTCTTTACAGGTGCTAACAGTTATAAACAAGCTAAATCCTGCATTTTATACTTAGAGTGACAGAGCCAAACTCATGCCTGGCAAAAAGAGCTGCACATTTACAGCAGCTGGTGGAGCTGTGTGTACTTGTGATGGTGGCTAATTTGGCCTCCTACTAAGCACACTGTGGGTAAGAATGATGTGCTCAGTAAATGAGTCGGACATTCAAGTCACTGAGGGCTGAATGTGGCCCCTTTCACAGACGCTCAGCACAATTATTTAATTTGTCAGTTCTAGATAAGCAGCAGAGCCCTCAGGCAGCATCTTCCCCTGGATGGGAAGCATGGTCAGCATGGTGCTTCTCCTGCTCCAGCCTGGGCTCCGGGCAACAGCTAATGGGAGACAGAGGAGTAATGGCAATGGCAGTAGGACATACTCCTGCTTGCATCATCCCTCAGATCCCTATGTGTCCTTTGGGAAACAGAAGGAAAGGAATAAGCCTGAGGACACAGCATGATAAGGAAACTTTCATGGAAAAGCCTCAGATAACTGAACCCAAAACCACCTGCCTCCTGCTAACCCTCATCTGCAAAAAGGCTAGAATACTCTAGCCAGGCTTAAAAGTCCCATGACAACATTATTGTTATTCTTTGCTCAATTCACCGGGCTTCTGGAATAGTATCTGTAAAAACCCTAACTGACCTTAGCACTGGCCAAAGTCACAAATGTCTGTTTGAAACATTTTGCTCAGAAATCATTCTCATTGACCCTCTGTGAAGTAGGGCATGTATTCACCTCCCTCCTTGCAAAACTTACCAATGCTCTGTCAAAAATGCCGACAAAACTCACAACTGAATTACACGAGGCAGGAATTTTCTGTACAGGGATAAAGCAGGAACAGGGGAGAATCTCTCCCCTCATATCTTTCTAACCCATATGGGCCAAAAGCACTACATGTAAAATCTGTGTATTTTGGGGTTCTGTGAGGAGTGAAGCTATCAATAATAAACTGGCTCAGCTTTTCCCTCATTCCAAGGAGGCATAAAAACAGAGCAGAGGGTTTATTTTCATCTTCTGTTTTGCAATAAAAGGCAATAGTGACCTCAACCTTCCTCTGCATGTTAGCCACTTCAAGGAACTGCAAAGCTAAGCCACCCTGGGCTTTAAGTTCAACATTTGCTTCATTTTATCACAGGATTTTATGTAGCTCCTGTCAGAATACAGCCATACACCTCTGCAAAAAACACATTTCATTTTTGGTCTCAGTGTTAAAATGTACGTTAAGCTTGCCAGATGAAGATAACCCATGGCTGAGTCTGTGCTAATTACAGTAATGGTAATTACAAAGAGCAAAACATGTGCAGGATAATGGGATGTGCTAAGACAAACACGAGGGTGTGATCCAAAGGAAAGCTCCAGGCGATGCTCATCTGTGAGGAACAGGTGGCCAATCGAGACCTCCTTTGAAGTCAGGTCCACTTGAGGGTTTGCCTGTAGCCTGGTCTGTTGTTCAGCGCAACCAGGTTGCTGCATGAGAGGCAACAGCGTGATGCCGTCTTAAAGCTCGTGTAATGTTAAGCTTGCAGGGAAATAAATGAGCAAAAGGGAGAGCATTTTTTAAAATAAAAATAATAGCCTTCAAACATCAGGTTTCCTCAGACAGCCATAGAGGAAGGGCTTTGAATTACTATAATAAATAGCGTGAATTCCCAAAGGAAGTGCCCATCACTCTGGTAGCAGGGGAAGCACAAATGCCTGGCCAGTCACCGGACTCTGCAAAGGAGAGTGGGATGACGGGGCTGTGTCCTCCCACCGAGCCCACTCACGACACACTGTGGTGAGATGAGCTGGCCAGGACGAGCCGGGGGGAGGACACGGCACAAGGATGTTCCCGGAGACACAGGTTTCTTGCTGTTCCGTTCTCCTCATGAGCATCTCCTCCCGCAGGAAGCCGGCTCCAGCAGCAGGCAGCCCACTGACCGGGCTGGGGATGCAGCTGGCCGGGAGCTGCCGTGCTCACCCCGGCTGTGATTCAGCGGAGCAGAAGTGGGTGTCAGCAGAGAGCTAGGCAAGCACAGGGTCTTACCTCATCCGAGAGTAGTAGCTAAAATAGGTCAAATGAATCACACCCTAAAAATGCCTGTTTCTCTCTGTTGGCTGTCAAAGGAAACGAGGGTGACTAGCTCAGCTGTAGACTCCTACACTGCACAGATCAAGGACAGAATACAGTTAAATTTAGGCATCTAAATGATGTGAACCTGGTATGTAACATTATTCTGGCCAGTTGATGGCTGGTTGCTGCAGGCTGAGAGAAGGGCACAGATCACCATGGAACTGACATCCAGTGACTCTATGCACAACCTGTGCACTCACCTGCACTCACTGTGCTGACTACAATCTGACACAGGTGAAGATACAGGTGTTTAGATGTTTATATCAGGTGTCCAAAGGCTAGAAAACATCTCCGTTGTAACAGCAGAGATAAAAGCATTTGCATGCTTTTATTCAGTGTGTTATGGCAACAAAATGTGGGAACCACTAGAGAAAAATCAGGACAGCACAGAAGTGTAGGGGTGTGCAGGAGAAGGGGAAGGTGTCACAAGCAGCTCTCTGCCAGGATGTGCTCACAGGTCTAGAGCCTCATCACACTGTGCTGCTCCTGCTCTGCCCATGGACAATAATTTTATCCCCAAAGCACAACACTGAGAGTGCTCTGGGGCAAGCTCAGCTCCTGAATGTCAGGTCAAGCTCCAAGGGGCAATAAACCTTTAACGTGGTCTGACAGGTGACTTAAGCATCCTACCCCAAACAGTATGTCCAGGGACCACACTTGTATCAGCTAGTACCACAGGCTAGGATCACAGATGATGTGCACCAAAACAGGGACACTGCTGTCCCTTCAGGGACCCCTCAGTGACCCTTCAGGTCACCCCTTGCATATTTTTGCTGCAAGCATTGGAGAGAATTGCACAGCAGAGCTGATCCAGCTGTACAAAAAGAGGAGGTTTTGCACAGACTTATTTTTCAGCCATATCAGTCCCATAACCAGGTTTACTCAATGGCCACACAAACTCTTGCTTTGGACAAGGGATGTTTTTCTCAACAGCATCACCTTAAGGACATGAAGGACATGTTGGACTCCTGCCTCAACTCACTTGACCCAACATTCCTAAGTTTCCACTGCATTTCTGAAAAGCAGGAGGCTGCCTCCCACAAGCACCACACTTCATTCAGAGCCTGATGTGAAGAACATCAAAAAGCAACAGGAATCTTTCTCCTGGTACTGGTGGGCTTTAGCTACAGGCTTCATTCCTTCTAAGATATCCCACAGTTACACATTGCCAGTTTCTGTGAGAATATTAGGTTTGAAACAGTGTCTAGCTGGGACCTGCACTGCATTGCATTTGACAATTTAAACACACACACTTGCCCCAGAGCTTGGGTTGTCAAAATAGATTCAAGCAAAATTTCTGCAGTCTTAACATGCTAGTTAGTTTGCTGAGGCTTTTTTTTTTTTTTTTTTTTTTAAATGCTTCTAAAAGAAATGTGTGTGTCTTAAGATGGGGGTGGGGTGGGGTGTGTGGGGAGGGGAGTGTGGTTAAGGCACATGATTAGGATTACAGAAATAATGCTTTGCAACTTGTCACTTAAAATCTCTTTGCCTGCTCCCCAATGTGTGAAATTCAGTAATTAATTCTTGTCCACATTTATTAAGCACTCCTTCAACTCTGGATGAAAAGTCCCCTATGAGCATTAAGTAGTATTACATCCAGCTACTCTGAGCTGCTGCGTTCAACAGGTTCTGCTGTTCAATTCAAATAGGCAAAAAAATTAACATAATTTCATTAATGAGTCATTCAGAAGTTAATCCTGTTTTCTTTTAAACCAGATTTTGCATATTTTTTTTTTATTTCTGGTTGACTCCAAAGAGCTGACACTGGGAACATACTTTGATTTGTCTATTCTCCACCATGATACTGTTTTGTTTCCCCAGCCAAATGATAGGAACATTTTTCACAGGAGAAAAAATAATGATATGGGTATTCATTCTAATCTCATGTTTTGTTTTGTTTTTCTTTTTTGTGAGTGAGCTGAACATATATAGCAAAAGTTTTCCCTGCCAGACAACATTTTGCAGCAGTTTCACATGCAGTTTAAGGCCAGATAAATGAGATAGGCTATTAAGGGAACTGACTCCTTCTGTCCCTTCACTTCAATGCTTCAACAGCCATGCCTGAAGCCAGTAGGTTCTTAAAATGACTCTGTGATTGTGATCAAGCTGGGAAAACCCATTCTTGCCTTTTTTTAACCAGTCCCACCTTTCAAGCTGATAACTGGTCCCTCAGCTTCTTTACTCCTCACCTTCCCTACCCATAACCCATGCTAACACTTCCATACACACAGGTGGTTTCAGTAAGCTTTCCCTTGAGCACCAAGAAAAACTGTCTGAAATGCAAAGATGTAAGGAAAAAAGTGGTTTGTATTTAGTTCACAGGCCTGTGCTAAGAATATGGCAGATGTAAAAATAGATTTATGGTTTAACTGTACACTGTACCTCTAGGATTAAATCCTCTAGGTATCAATCCAAAAGCTTCCATCTCAGGAACCTCATTTTCTTCATCATTGGAGTAGTTTGGTGGGATGGCTCTTCTCCCATTCAAAGGAAGTTTATTGTCCTCGTTGGTGCTCGTTGTTTCAGACATCCTGTATTAAAAAGCTGTAATAACATGAAAGGAAGAGTGCAAGGAAAAAGTAAACATGAGCTAGAATGGCACGTGCAAGGTGGGAGAAGCCAACAGCAATGTGGGGTGCCAGTGAGCTACACATTTTTAGAATTACATAAATAAAACCTGAGAGGCAGAAAACATCAGTCTAATGATAAGTATAGCCCTCTAAGGATTGGAAGGCATTTTGTGTTCATCAAAACACATGAATAAGAGAAGAAGGAGGGGGCGGGAGAAGGAGAGGGAAGTCTAACACAGAAGTATTTGCCTAGGAGAAGCAGGGCACTAAAAATGTTAGGAAGATTCAGGTAAAAGAACTGGAAAGTCTTTCAGTCTCTCATCCTCCATAAAAGCATTATTGAATCCAAAATAGCAAATTATATTTTCAGAAAGTGCATCACATGCTACCTCTTCCTAATAAAAATGACATTATAAGTCATACTGCAATCAAGCCAAATATTACAGCCTACAACAGGCTGTGGATGATAAGCGGAGAATTGTATTTTTGTCCCTATGCACACAAACACCCAGTATCTACAGGGCTAACTCCTGCACCCAGACAATCCAATTTTGAGAAAAAGAGGGTGAGTGGAGAAGAGAGAGGGGGGTAAAGGGGAAAAAAAGGGAAAGAAAAAAAGCACTTATCCACTTATTTTTCTCCCACTAATGTCCTTAAGGGAAATCTTAGATGTAGGCTGATCAGAGGCTTCTTTTTGAGCTACTCAAAACTGCTTTCACATCTATTTCACTGTAAGCACGTAGCGATGAAAAAGCCATGCAACCCTTCTAAGAAAATATTAATGTCTGAGAAAAAAACTTCTTCCCAAAGCGTCTGAAAACAGTAATTTAAAATGCAGCAATTATTTAACAGAAGTAAGCTCTAAAATGAAGTTTTTAGTTATCAATGGTACCTTCTTTTCAGATAGTCTTTTTATTTTTTCTTCTCCCTTGCAGGATTTCTGCAGTGCAATAGAAGCAGGGAAAAAGTCAGGGGTTTTTAAGTAACCTCTGCATACCCTCCTCCTTCCTGTTGCAAGAGGACAACGCTGGAAGTGTTGCCAAGCGCTCCCCACGTCACCTTGGAGGATCTGCCACCACAGCTGGCATGTCTGTTCTTCCGCCCTCCCCTCCCTGCCTTTCTTACCCCAACTCCACTCTCCAGGAACATTTCAGGGTGTTTGTGCTAAGGAAACGACTTGGGCATTGAAGTTTCAGTTCTTTTTGGGGCAAAGTAGGAGTTCTTATGGCTCAAGTGCATATGAAATGGGAGAATGGAGGGGATTTTCTGAAACACATAGTCTGAGAAGCCATGCTTACCGTGTCACCAGTCTTGGACAGTGTCTCTATCTCAGGGAGCCCGTGATACAGCTGCAGGTGCTGGTTTTCAAGAGTCCTCCCAGGCAGGCACAGTGATGGTTCCCCTGCTTGGTCCTCATAGCAGTCCTTTCAGAGGACTGCAGGACATGTGAACATGAAGAGCTCATTGGCAGCCCAGCTTTTTCTAGAGACCTTGTGCTGTCCAGGACAATGAAGGTGTTTTGCACCACACAGCTAAATTTGGGTCAAATGACCTTCAGCTCTTGCCTGTGATAAAACGTGCATCACCTGACAGGTCTGGGGCTGCACCTTGTTGGGAGCGTTCTAGTTTCATGTCAACTTTCTTCAGTTTCATCAAGCTCTAAGGTAACTGGAGACTGTGACACCTCCTCTGTCAGACATAACTCCACAGGCCAGTGGCGCTACCTGGAGAAAACGCAATGGACAGGGGAAGAATTCAGGCCTATGTTCTGCCAGCTGCTGCTGTTTGGCAGCAGAGGCAGAAACCACCTGCTGAGAACATGCATGGGCAGGGGAGAGCCCCACTTACACACATGGCACCCGCCAAGGGCACGCACTTGCCTCTGCTGCAGGGCAGATGAAGGAACAAGGAGACACAGTGAAGAGAACTCCACTGTCTTTCAGGCAGCTATGACTCCCAGCCCCATAGCACCAGAGAAGTCTCAAACCTTCACTGGCTAAACAGCACTGAAATCCAAGCCAGGGGGCAGAAAAGGAGAGAACTGGGTCACATACCTGTAATGGGAAGCAGAAAGTAAATCATCTGTAAGATAGGACCCTATCCTACCTCCCTGGGGATTTCCCAGCCACAGCAAGGTAATTCCACAGAGGTCAGGACACATGCAGAGTGTGGGTCAGAGATCTGAGCTGGGCACCTGGGAGCAGCACGGCTGCACCAGCATGGAGCTGTAGGTGGGATAAGGAGCTTGCCAGGGCTGATTGCCAAGGCACAGCATGGGACTGCAGCGGTTTTGGGGGTAGCCTGGTTACCTGCGCACAAGTGTTGCAGTATGCTTTCTCACAGCTGAAGGGTATGAGAAGACTGCTGAACACTGTTTTGCTTGTAGCACAGAAAACCACCTGGCTGGAGGACTCCCTTTCCCTGTCCTGCTCCCCCAGGAGTGCAAGCACCCTGAGGGGACAGATCTGAGGGGACAGATCACACGTGTCCTGGGCTGCAACTGCCATTGACTCACTTTTACACAGATGGGCCCTGTGGTAACCATCTGGATGGCAAGCAGCACCCCTGGTACACAGGAACACAATGAGCTTTCTGGGGGAGGAGGCTGGTTGCCAATTTTATTTTATTTTATTTTTTATTTTTTTCCCCCCCATGCATCCACATTTCTCTGTGGCGGGTTGTGCTTTGTGCCTCTCTCTCCCACTTCCAGCCAGCACTTCAGTTCCCAAAATTACAGCTGCTGCGATGATGTTACAAAAACTGATATAAATATTGCCTCGGTGCCATGCCTGCTGGAGGCCTGCAACACAAATAAGAAAACACCGTCTCCCAAGGAAGTCATGTGCTTCCCCAAGTGGCTGCGGTGCTGTCAGAGCCAGGAGGAAAACTTTCCATCAGAGCGAGGACTGGAGTGAGCGGATGCAGCAGAACAGATCCCACCCCAGCCATCGCGCCTGAACAGGCAGCGGTTGCAGACATCTCCCTGCACCCCGGCATGTCACCCTGGGGCTTTTGGCAGAAGCCACCGACCACGCAGAAAGTGGGGAAGCCAAAATTTTTGGTGGCAGCAGCAGGAGTGGGACTTCACATCCAGGGAAAGTAATGTTTTGCAGGCTGTGATTTATTTATTTCATGGGGAGAGATGTAAATTCATGCTTATGACAGCTCCAGATGGCAGGTATTTTCTCATTACCTTGACTTTTTAGCATTCGCTATCCCTTGCCTATTAGACTGCACTGGCCTTAATTTAACTTCCATGGTTCCAAACTACTGACGTCAGGGCTGATGCAGGAGGGGGCACAGAAAACACAAACCCCTAATTTTCCTGTAGGGCGTTATGTTTAATGAATGATGCCCTGGGATGACCGGTGGAAGAGAGCTCTCTTCTGCACAGCGCCCTGTGGGGAACTGTGAGCCCATATCCATTTCTCAGAGCAGCCTTCAGATGCTCGTGGCCTTTGCCAAAGACCTTTGCAGTCACAGGCACCCTTCCCACAGCAATAGACTTTGGATGATGGACAGCCCTTCCTCCCTAACCCCACAGAAAAGCCCTTAAATGGCTGCAAAGCTTGCACCCTAAAGGGTTATCTAAAATGTACTTTCCTGTTTTTGCCCGAGCCAGGGCTGTTCTGTTCCAAGTCCTCCCATGCCAGACAAGAGTTTGTGAGGGAAAAAACACACAAGTCAGTAAAGCTTTACAGCCAGAGGAGAGGGTGTGCCAAGATCTGTCACAGACAAACTGATCAACCAGGTGCTCACATAAATGGGTTGCTGTGCTGCGTGCCAGTGACTAGATGGGAGGGATGTTTTGCCTGCTGTAGCTACACCAAGCACTCCTCGGGAGCAGCTGAGCATTGTAACATTCTCCAACGGAGTGGTTTCATTTCTTCTTCTTTTTTTAAAACATCACCCCCATGCCATTTGCAGCGTAGATGGATGTATGGATGCACTAGAATATTATGCTACGTCATGTGTACAAGAGTACCTGCCAGGACATCATCCTCAAGAAACCAGACTCTCTCAGCTCTGGCCTTCTATACATAATAACACTACTTGTCGTCTCACAGCTTTGCTTAGGAACCTGCACTCTTTCTTAGATGATCAAGTCTTGTCTTCTCTGCATCTCTACTTGTCTCTCAGGAATTCATGTTCCTCTTCCTCTGATGCCCTGCCTCACCAAGGCTGCAGGCAGAGTAGAGCAGATCCTACAAGAAAAAAACCAAACTAATAAAAATGTTAGTTTTAAACAGACAGAAATTTCAGAAATCTTCACTTGGTGTTTTTGTTTGCATATTTTGCTTTGGATTAAAAAAAAAAGAAAAAAAAAAGAAAAAAAAAAAAAAGCCAGTTAATATATCTGTCTGTGTGTAGCAGCAGCTCTGATTACCACAGACAGAGGAATATATTTTAAGTTAATGCTGAAAACTCAGAAGGCCCAGCTCTGAAATATGGCATGTGTACACATGTCTGTATGTGTAAAAGAGGGGCATAGGCAGAGGGAGACAAAATGGCAGCTCTTCAGATGGTAGAACTTTTGGAAGGGGATATAGGGCCAGTGTTCAAAAGATACTGTTGTAAATGTTTCTGTTGGAGGAAGAAAAATACCATAGATGTATATATTCATACACATACTCTGCTAGGAAAACATGGCTTAGGAAATTTTACTCTTCTCTGGAAAATTGTTGTTCCAAACTGAAAACCTAAATTCAAACAGTAGATCTTTACAAGCATCTACATCTGTGCTGGCCATCTTAGGCTCCCTTTATCCTCCGCACAGATCTAGTCTAGGCAGTGATTCATCTCCTCCTACAGCAGACATGTAAATAGGTCAGATGAATCACGGCCTAAAAGTGCCTGCTCCCTGTACTGACTGCAAAGGGAGCACGGGGTGATGGGTTTTGCCATATGTGTCTCCACTGCTGATGTCTGCAGTGAGGGGAGATATAGCCTAGGCTAGGTACAGAAACAGAAAAACATTTTATTTTGGTTTTGAGGCCTGACTTTCAAGTGCTAAATTATCCTTTACTTTTATGGAAATACTGCTGCAAGTCACTATCAGTGACACACAGTATATCATTCAATACAATTTTTTTCTATCAGAATATGTGTCTGCCACTGTCAATTATATAAAATGTATTTCCTACAGTAAGTGTCAGATTACAGTTAAGTACATACAAGCTCAGGGAAACACATGCATCTCCTTACACTCACTTGTGAAGCTGTTCTGTTTCTTCCAAGAGAAATATGACCATACCATGTAGGAACTGCAGGAAAATAGTAATAATAATAATAATAATAATAATAATAACAACAACAACAATAATAATAATGATGATGATGACTATTACGAACATATGATCCAGGTTCCCATTCCTATTCTTACTCACATCTGTATCCAAAGCATTCTGTTGGTTGAATACTAGGAATTGCCCAAGATTCTTACAGGAAGGGTAAGACAGGAGCCAAGCAGGGGCAGATGGGTCTGTCATAAGGGACAATATTCACAGTCTCCAGCTAAATTTATTGGTTTATGTTTTGCTGGAGTTGAGGCCTTAAAAGATAAAAGAACATCTCTCGGAAATGGGATTAGACAACTTCTCTACTGGCCAGCTGGCCCAAAGCTGATAGGGATACAAAGACTGTGAACCTCAGGTATGTATTTCAATCCCAAAAGAAAAGGGCAAGTAAAGCCATAACTACCTACAGACTTACGCAGGAAAGGCCATTTTAGATAAAACATCTGTCCGAATAAATTTCACCCGAGGTGCCATATGCCTGGGTCATGGAAAGTTTTCACTCTAAAGCAATTGTTCCAGTCTTCTTAAGCCCACCTACCCAAATAAGTCCTTGGCTTGGGGATCAAACCTACTTGATCTGTCGGGCAATGAAACAGAGAAAAAAGGTTGCAACTTGAAGAGCAGGGAAAACAGAGGGGAACAGAGCACGATTCCCATTCATAGACTATTTCCAAATATCTACTCCCTTTTGAAACAACCACTGTACCTACAGACAGGCAGAACAAGGAATATATTCAGTCTGGTAAGACTTTGTCTATCATTCTTGCTGTATACTCACAGAGCTGCTTGAATTTTTCCCAGTGCATCAGTCTCCTTATAGTGAAGGCTGATTCCACAATACTGAAACTTTTTCCAAGAAAATAACAATTGATTATGGTAATATAGTTAGTAAGAAGTTGCCAAAACATGCTTAGCTTTGATTTGCAAATTTTTGCTTTTATGTTTAAAGCCAGGCTGAAGTCCTCAAGTAGCGGGATGTCCATGGCAGAACAGGCTTGAAGGTAACATTAAAGTACCAGCAAAGACCCAGCCTGACTTTAAGCAGCTGCAGCTTAATTCTGCACTCTGGCTGGCTGCTGCAGAGCTGCAGCTCTCAGCTCCAAAGGGGCTCAGTTATTATGTACAGCATCAGATGAAAATGAAGGTGCTGTGCCCAAACTACCATGGGTCCTGGACAGTACGGAATCATCTTGGATACATCAAAGGCAGAACCAAGAACCCAAGGAAAACTCAAACCACCTACAAGCAAAAGTAAAGGGTCTGTGCCCTGCATTTCTGAAGCACTTGCAGCAAAGACCTGGTACAAAACACTTGAGATGTCCCTACCTGAATCCAGTTGGACTGAGCAGGGTTTAGTAGATCCAGGTCTACTTTGTGTGTGGATGAATATCCTTGTTTTACGGCTCAACTGAGAAGCCTTGAATGGAACATTGCATCTCAGCCAAGAAGCTAGACCAGACCACAGCTCTTTTCTGTATCCAGGGGGTGGTAATACACAACCCAGGAAATCATGACTTGGTTAACAGTTGCTTGTAATTAATTTAATAACATATGTGGACATGCAATATTTCAATCCTAATGTCTCAAATCGTTTCAACATTACTGACACACAATGTTTCAAGTATGCCCAATTACAAGATTTCTGGAATTAAAATCTCCTAAATTTCATTAAATGATAAAACTTCCCGTTCCAGTTCAGAACAAAAATACATTTTTAAATGCCTGAATGTCTTGTAGAACAGCTTTTCTTCTTAATACAAACACAGATGTAGTGTGTAGGCCCATACACAACAAATCACTTAAGCACATCTTAACTTCAGTCATGTAATTTCATCTTCAGGCATGTGCCTAAACCCTGTAATGGGCTCAACTCAGCCAGACCAAGGCTGTTTGTAATATCTGTTCGTAAATCAACATTGTTGACATTGCATTTCTGCAACATGAAGTTGCAGTTTAACATGTTTCTACTTCAATTGCTTCTTGACCATTTCAAAGATGGTTGCCAGAGAGGTTTGTTGATTCAATTTTCAGCCCCAAGACTGACCTTATCTCTGTGCAAATGAGCTGAGTAATTGTTTATTCAAGGAAATGTGCATCTTATGAGAAATGGGTTCAAATGTGGATTGTAAAACGTTGCAACTGGTTGGTTTGTTAATGGCGGATGTTCTGGAGGGAAAAGGGAAATCTAAAGGAAAAAGGGAAATCTAAAGGATGAATCATTATCCAGATGAAGTTCAAAAGCAATTCAAAATACATTTCATAATCACAGATGTATGCTAAATAAATCCATCCAGCACAAGCTGCAGGCTTTAATTTTTGTGAAGTCTGCAAGTTCTTTCCTCTGCTATTCCCACTACAACCTTTGGACTGTGGCTAAAAGTAATAAATAAATAAAAAAGTTAGAAGAAATGATTGCCTTCTAAATGCTCCATATACCTGTCCTTTCTACAGTGCTGCATCCACAAAATTACTGTCAATGTGCACAGTGGAATACAAATACTTTTCCCTTTGGGCTTGTAGTGAGCTCATGGTTGGAATAAAGATAAAAGTCAGAGCAGCTGAGAGTGCATCAGGAGTGCAACTCCAGCATGCACCCACAGCAAGATCCCTGACCCCTCAGCTGAAGTGAAAACCCTGTCTTACAAAGAATGGGCACGTACATTATTTCTCTTACATTTCCAGAATCTCTATAAATCCTGTCAGGGCTGAACAAAGTCCAAGGTAAAAAACCATGGTCAACAGGTGCTCTCTCCATTTGAGGCTTACCCATCCTCTCGCACAATTTCACCTCTGGTGGTGTGCCCCTAACAGATCAACCCTACAGAGTTTTAGTTGTGCTGTTGAGGCTGTGATCCTGCAAAAAGGCATGTTAGGACAAAACTCTGCAGGCAGATATCTTGTCCTTGATCCCTCGGTCTCCCTCTGGTCTCTGGCCCATCCCTCTCTCAGCTGTAAACTACACAAACTTTTGCAGCTACCATAGGAATGGTATGATCTTTCACTCTTTTCCTTTCAAGCCCTTTCTTCAACAGCCTTACACTGCTTTTGATTTACTTTCAAAACATCAATGGTTGCTTGCTGTGGGAGCGTTTACTGCTTCACTAATAAACTGGAAACTCACCCGGAAAGCATCAGTGCAAACAAAATAGGAATTGCTCTATCTTTTATATTAAATGATCATTTTTTTCAGAAAGACCCTTGGAATTCCTAATCTTCAGACTTATATTATAGGTTGTTCATATCGTACAAAGAGAAAGGGCTCCCTGGCTGTAAATGAGGCGTCTTCACGCAAGTGCATTACTTGCCTGGGATTCCTCCTGAGACCTTGTAGTTCCTGTAACTTACGCAAACAATTTCTTGGAGATGTGCATGAAACACGGTATAAAAAGCATGTTAGGAAACCATAAGAAAAGTGATGGAAAAGTTAGGTTGAAGAAATAGCCAATAGATCTTCCAATAAGAGCACAAACGTTCTACAAAGGCATCCATTGGAATACACAGGTGGAATCGTGTTCTTTTAAAGTCTTGTCCCTTATAATGGTCCATGCCACTATCTTGCAGTCTGCTTTCCCACCTCTCCCTTGCAAGTCAGACAGATAATCAATGAACAGAAAGAATATCACAACACCATAGGAGTTTCTAGTCAAGGATAATTAGAATCAAGTAACTTGAACGAATGGTTTTAGAATGACCAGTAAGCTGAATTTCTTTGCATTATACCACAAAATTTTTACCAAGATCATGCATTCACTAAAAGTAAAGTTGATTTGTGGACCTCTGAAGGAAAAAGTTGGGACAAGTAAGCAAATTGGAATGACCTACTTGTTCAACTTTTCCTATTGGTAGAGATAATGTCTTACTAATACTTCTGTACCTGCTGACAGTCAGGGTCAAATGTTGAATTTCTAGCTCACTGACACTACATTTTCTGTTGCATTCAATAATGACAAATATAATTTTTGTGCCCGTTACCTGAAAAAACATTAGGAAACCATTAGGAACTCTTTAAGAAACGTGGCTCAAAATAAAATACTTGATTTGTGGGTTTAAAAATTATGAAAACCCTCAGAATGTGCAGAGAGGCCAGTGTTGCAAGTGTTATCTAATGAATACAACTCTAAGGTTGTGTTTATTCTCACAAATACCACAGGTTTCCACAAAGGCAACAGAAATATGCATGCAAAGCTTCAGCAATAACGCAAATTATGATCGAAACTCACTGTAGCCATGATGTCTTTTAGAATGAACTCCTATCAGAACTCCTCATCTTCACAGCTCTGAGTGCTGAAAACATTACACCTTTTCAAGACTTTAACCATACCAAAAAAAGAAGCGCCATCTCACTGTAATAATGCTGTCTTAATTATGTACAATACTTAGCACTAGTTTTACACTAGATGAGTCATAGTAGAAGTTTGTACTTTACTGTTTGACTAAATCCCATAGCACTTAGAACTCCCTGCAGTGAATGCTTACCAGCTTGTGCTTAGCTCTCTTCTCAGACCGTGTTTGCTGGATCCTTTGGGGAAGGTTGGTTTGAAAGGCGCTGCACTAGGATGAGCAGACACTGTGGTTGGAAATAAGGTCTCAGAGTCAGTGAGAACATGCTGGAGAAATGTCTTGAAAACTGCTCAGGTGTCTATGCTTCTCCAGTCATGTCCATTTTAATGAACTGGGATTATAAAAGTGATAGAGCTGGGTTTCATTCCTTTCATTTTTAAAAGCAGTTTATCTTCTGAGTAGAAAGGTGTCCATTTTTTGTCATCTTGTACTGTTTGTTGTAGCAATTAAGATGATTCCAAACAGGTAACTGAAATGCAATTATTTATGGAATCCCTCTTCACTTGTCTTCCTCCATCTACTCTTTTACTGATAAAAATAATCCCACAGAAGCAGATATCTATCATTTTATGAAAAAAATTTACCACTGGGATTTTCAACAAAAAAGCATGGTCTGCTGGGCACTTCTTCATTTGTGCAGATTTTTTTCCCTTCCTGTGTTTCGGGGCTTGATGAGATCAGTGAAACTTCCTGGTCAGCACAGGATCTTTTCCCAGGTCCTTCTAAATGCTGGTACCTTGGAGATTACTGGCTATTCTCAAGTCAGTAGTTACTTTGACAGTTCAGCTTTATTCATCTAAAACATATGAATAATACCCCTTTTGAGCCTTCATAAATGGTGCTGGAAACTTCAAAGGAAAAACACTCTTAGATAATTTAAAAAAAAAAACAACGGTTAAAGAGCAGATGGACTTGTAGCCGAGTATACTGCAGTCTTCATTCACAGTCAGCAGGAGAGGTAGGTTCCAGCCTCTTTGAATCTCTGTCTGGAATACTACATGGAAAATTTAATGTCAGACATTGTGAAAAACTGGTCCCATCTGCCTCCCCTTCCTCACCCAACAGATACACAGGGTGCCTTAGTACCTGGCTATCACAGATCACTGGGATCACCGCTGAAGCCTCTCTCTATGCAAATGACAAATATTCTACTCATTAAACATCCCTGTAATGAATGCCCTGCATGGCAACTTCCAAGAGACTCTTGATTAACTGAAAGAAGCAAAACACTTCATGTTGAACCAACAGCTGGTTATGGTACTTACAAGTATCAGCTGATAGTCTAAAGACATACACTTCACCAGGAAGCCTTCCATCCCACACATTATTTAAATAGAAGTTGCTTTTTGCAAACTTGGTACCTCTAAACTGAAGTCTGTTACATTTGGCCAGTAGTGTCCCTCTAGTAAACAGTCAGTGTTTTTTCAAAGTCTTACCAAAAACTTTGCCCAGAAGAAACCCCTAGGAGTGGTGTGCATGCCACACTATTGTGTGATGCAAAAAAGATGCATCTAAGTGAAAGGACAAACAAATCTTTCTGCTAAGGAAAATATTTCCTTTCTATTTTAGCCAGGAATGCACTAAATAATGCATCGTGCCTCAGCTACTCAAAAGGTCACCTTTTGGACTATGAGCAGCTGCAGCAGATGTGTTCCTCCGGGACCCTGCTCTGAGCAGAGAACAAAGTGTGAGAGCTGACAACATGCTTGGGGGATGCAGGTATGGGACAGGCTTCTGGAGGCCTCTCAGCAGTGACAGTTGAGAACGACTGCCAAATTTTCTTTCTCTCATTTTCTACTTCAATCTCAAATAACCTCCTTCCTTTCCCTCCCTTCCTAAGCAAATTAGTCATATGCAAAATATGAGAAAATTAACAGCTAACTCAGATTTTGACACCATGCAGAGACAAGTATCCATGGAGATTAGGGACCTCCTGTTCATCACTGATTTCCCATCACATTTGACAGGAAGGTACAACAAACAGAATAAACTAGTCCCCAGAAAGACACTCTGTGAAGCCGAGTTCAGCTTAGAGGCTACCGACTCCATTATTCCCAAACTATAATGCAGTAAGCCAATTCCCAGTCTATAATGCAGGCAAGACCCACAGCTGCTTTGGATATATCCCTCATATTTGAGGCTGTCATCCTGTAAATCTGGGTGAAATAATTGGTGGCTTCTCACATATTATCTCGTTATCAGGAACACAGATATGTATTTTGCAGCTGGGAGTCACTTCAGCTTTCTAGACTGGAGTGTTGGTTATAACATACAGACCTTAGTATGGAGACAGTGACTTTGAAGGGGAAAGAAAATCAGCGTCTGTTATCATCCAGTTCAAAATCTGTCCTTCTAACAGGCAGGTCAGAGTGATACAGAGGAGACATCCTGATCAGACCTGACTTTGACAGAATGGTGGGGGAAGCAACATGTTGCTCTGGTAGGATTTTTGCAGTTTTGCATTATTTTCTGTAGATCTAATCCTGTTCCATTTCCTGAACGCCTAGATCAAAATTGCCTACAACCAGAATAGTTTTTGCTGCAAATTAAATCAAACAAGCAAGGAGAGAAATAACTACAGGGGAAACAAACAAGACTGTAACTCACTGTAAGGGTTATCTTGCACTGATGCACAGCATTCACTTCTAGACTACAGCCAGGGATCACTTTACTCTTAAAGGTCCCACACATGACAACAGAATCAAACTGGACATGCATCTAACCATAGGTACCACTCATCTTTCCTTACCCAGAAAAACCAGCAAATCCTAAAAAGAGATGGGGGGAAAAAAACCCACCAACAAACAAAACAAATAATGCACAGCACTGTATTTAGTATTAGAATTCCAGTGCTTATGCATTCCTGAGCCCATCCAGATGTGCTTTCATCTCTTCCACTCACTCACTCATATAAAGATTGCAGCAGACTTCCATGAAAACCCTCTGAGCTCTGGCATTTCTGTCCTTCATGATGGGTGATGTAGGCTTCATTAATGCCAGCTGTTAGCTTTTCCCCACTGCAATGGCTCAGTGTCACCACCAAGCAGCACAAAACCCATGCCATGTGACAAGGCCCTGTGCTCAGAGCAGGGTGCCAGCCTTGGAGCCACAGTGGGCACAGCAAGGTGGCAGCCATCAAAAGACAGAAAAGAGAGCTAGGGTCCATAGGGCTCTTCAAACGAGTTGGCAAGAAAATTTTAACATTTTCACTTTAAAAACTGAAAAAGCAGAATACTGCAGAGCAACCAAATTCACTGTCTTAGTTTGAAAAGTTTGAAAGGTATCTGCTAGGGAGAGGCGGGGCCTCTCTAAGAATGGGGAATTCCAATCCCTTCTCTCTAAGTTATTATAATTTAGAAGATTAAAAAGGCTTTTCAGTCAGAGCTATGGGGAAAGGAATAACAGGTCTTTACTAGTAAGTATAACAAGGCAAAGAAACAACAACTACAGCATCAATAATAAAGAGAACCAGTAACCATGAGGGGCTTTGTTTCACAAAGCCCGGGGCAGTCTGATCCCTTGGGACCCCGAGGGCACCGAGCTGGAACGGTGGAAACTCCCGGGCTGGTGGCTGGAACAGCGAGGGTCCCCAGCAGGCAGGGGGGTGTCCCGGCAAAGTGAGCAGTGCTGGAGAAGCCGCGATGGCTGGGCAGGGCTGGCCCAGCTCCAGCAGGGCAGGCAAAGGAGCTCCAAATTCCTGGGCGCTCCAGCAGATAGAATTCCCAGGACCGGACCCTCCATTAACAGTGGACTCCTCACGCAGCCAGCAGTCGCCCGACCGTCCTCTCCGAAACCGTGAGCAGAAGAAGCCACCCTCAGCTCCCGGAGCCCCCGAGCCTTTCCCTCCCCCCAAAACTAAGTGATCTACCTCTTTTGTGTGGGTCAAGTACCCTTTAAGCATCAGTGTTTAGTCTCTTAGCAACTTATGGGGGGGAAAAATTCTATAGGAAAACTTAACCCCCAACATTCACCATAAACTGCTCTTTACAAGCTGGAGGTAAAAGCAGGAGTTTTCACCCAGCCTGATCCAACTGAAACCTCCTGCTGGCTCACGTGCCGCTCTGGCACTGGCACACGAGGGCCCTGAGCAGCATGTCCTGCAAGTCAGGAGAGAGCCCCACATGCTCCTGACAGCAGCCATTGTAACCATTTTCCAGCCATGTCACCATCAGATGTGGGTCATTGCTGGAATTCAGTCGGCATCAACGGACTATAAACACAATGTATACTGGACCCCTCATTCAGTAGATACTTCAAATGGGGCCAGGATACCTCTGGCATCACTTAGATCATCTGTCCAAGCCCAAGATGCACTACATTAAAAAAAAAAAAAAAAAAAAAAAAAAAAAAAAAAAAAAAAAAAAAAAAAAAAAAAGCAAGTCTGTTATCAATATGTTTAAATTTTTTTCTGCAGGAGCACACAACTCCCTTGGAAAACATCTGTGAACCTAGAAAGTAGAAAAGGCTAAAGGCATAGACCAGTCAAGCACCATTTATTTAAAATGTGGGATCCTAAAAATAACTGAAGATCCTTTCTAGCTAGAAATCCAAGTCAGAAAGCGATAGCAGCCCCCTGGACAGAAAACAATCCGGGGTTTAATTCTGGACCTGCAAACAGCTAAACAAGTGCTCATACTAATGGCAAGAGAATGGGAACACAAAGCCTTTGCACTCTACAGCTTTTTTTTCAGTGCTCAAGAGCCATGTGCTTTGGGCTTCCATAAGATGATTTTAGAGTCTTTAATGCAATATGAATTCACCAAAGAGCCTGACATCATTTCAACTATTCTAAATCACGTCCTTGGACTGCCTCTAAAAAGGCCATCCTACCTTCACTGACAGTGTGGACAGCCTGTTGAGAGGAGGTTTCCAGTGCAGACCCTTGCATAATGTGCTTCAAGTCAAGCAGTGACAATATTGTTCCTGCCCCCTCACCCTTCCACCCCTGTTCTTCCCCCCTTGGCTAGTGAGGTGCATTACTTTGGCAGAGCAAACTATGCCAAGTACAAACAGCTATGAGACTGGAGTGAGAGTGCATCTGTGTGAGCAAAGCAGCCCTTTCTCAGCTTCACATCGGCGCAAGACCAAGTGAGCATCAGTGTGCTCCATCCCATCTCCAGGCCACCAGGGGCAGGAGAGCCCAGACCAGCAGCTGGACTGGAATTCCCCACTGTTGCAGTGAGAACTACCCTTCACATGGTATCTGCTGGCCAATTAAGGTATAACCACAGTAATTTTTTGTGTCTTGAGCATATTTTCAGAGTTGTCGCCTTTGACTTAAGTACTTATTGGGCTGCAACCCAGTTAACACATTTGCACACACTCCCAGATGCACAAACACACAGAGTTGCTTACATATGGCTTTCCTTACAGTCCTGATAATCTGTGTAATTTATTCAGGTTGGCAAAGTTTGAGTGTTTTTCCATTTCCTCTGCAGAATGGGAGCAATGTGATTGTTGCTGTGGTGATCCTTCCCTTAATATTTTTAGCCATAATCTGACTTAAATTCATGACTGGCAATGAAAGTGTAATTTTTTTAAGGCACAATACCAAAACATTCCTGAAGAGCCTTTTTTATTTTTCACACTGAATATTATATATATATATATACACACACACACACACACACACACATATATAAAGGATTATATAAATATATGTATATTTTATATATTTTTTTTTCTTTTTCCTTGAAATTCAAATTGATAAATGTAAACATGTAGATGTTCCTTTATCATAAACAGGCCTGAGTTTGGCCTTTCTTTTGTAAGCCCTGTTCTGCTCCATCCATCTGGGCTAAAGTTGCACAGTCAGAATCTCTGCTCACCTGAGTTATGTCTTCAGAAAGGGACTAACTTAACTCAGACATATCAATGCTGACATTAAGAGCAGTTGCTTGTCTAATCCCCCAGGCATGGGGTTTAAAAACCTACCCCCTTCCCTGTTACTGAGGTTAATGGCTTCTCTGCAGAAGGGGAGCAAAGCCATTTCATGCGTTTCCTTCATTTAAGAGGTTGCAGAGCCAACATTCCTCTCTGTGCTGAGAGGACAGCAAATGTCAGCTCCCTACCTTCATTTGTGCCTTGATCAATGAAGCTGTTAGCAGAGAAAACCATGACACACAGTGAGGAAAGGAGCACAAACCTGATGGAAACGGTGATGTTATCCCATTTGTAGCACAGACTGTAGGAATATCCCTGCAGGGCTCTACCAAAGCAAGGGAGGTAGCATCACCCCACCAAACCTAGAGCTCTGCCGCCACATGGCAGTGGTGCAGGGCACACAAGCAGCTGAGTGGAGGTCCAGCCCTCAAGTGTCCCATGCTTGTCTGCTTCCCTTCATTCCAAATAAGAAACCTGAGAGGCCTGGGAATGGATTCGTTCTGAAAGTCGCATTACACTGCTTTTCCACGTTTCACAGTGAGTGAAATGCTTAACATCAAATTATCCCATGGGACTAACCATTGAAAAGAATGCCATGAAGTATAGATGAAAATAAACTCAACTGGGCCAATGGAAAGCTGTCCTCCCATTTAGCTGTGGTTTTCTGAAAATTATCATGTGGGATGAATTTTTGTTTGTAGTTTAAAATCCAGGATTAATCATTCGGGAAGTCTGCAATTCTGTTTGTACGTTTTGTACCTCTGGTGGCAGTTTTCCAGCATTTAAAACAATTTCCAGATTTTATATATATATATATATATATATTTAGGTAGGGAAAAAGAAGGGACTGTTTATTTTCCATTCAGGCAAATAAAAAGTGACATTCCAAAAGTTTATATCACTTCCATCATTGCAACTAAATATGTTTGGTGTAACTGAATAAACCAGCTTTAGGTATTAGTTCCTGAAATGCAGCAAACAGAAACTACCACAATACTTTTCTTCTACAATGGATTGCAAATATAGGTGATGTGAAACCATATATTCTCTTAATTTTAATATGAAGAACTCCTAGAATCCTAAGTAGAGAAACTATTTAACAAAGAGAAATACATAACTATTTAAAGACAGGCATTTACTATAAACTGCATTAAATAAGACAGAATACCTCAGGACGATTATCCCATGTCTTTTGTTTCTCATTGCTCCTCAAGAAATTTCAAGAATTTTAGGGTTTCATCTGCAAGTTTTTAGTGGTTGCTAGAGACTCGTGCCTTCCAAAAAAGCAGCTCAATCCTCTGTGATCTTAAAATTCCCTGAATAGACTCTGGCAGATTCAGCAGCCTGTTGATGCAGCAGATTATGTCAGACGTGCAAAAAAACAATCAGTGCTGCACTGGTGGAATTAGGACATGGCTTTCTGCCACTGCTTCAGTATTTCCCCACCATCACCACCCTGAGCACTTGGACTCTGCCTTCCCACTGACCATCCTGAGGCAATGCATTGGACACAGATAACACACCTGTGGCCAGACTGTACCTGCACAATATTTTGAGGACACTCTGGATCCTCTGCAGTGGCTGAACAGTGACACTGCCCTTGTGCTCATCTGGGCAATGCCAGCAGACCTCCCATGGCTGCAGCCAGCATGACACTGCTCCTCAACAATTTCCTCACCAGACCATGCAGGACATGCTACACCTTGGGATATTAATCATGTGCAGGCATGGGAAGGGCAGGAAGTGAGAGCTGATTTTCTTTTTCCTTAGCCTCTTTAATGCCCTGTCTCACACTGTGATGCCACCAGCATCTGAGTAATCTGCAGGTATGTGTATTGTGTACATGTGTATTCTTGCCGACACTCTGCCTTAGGAATGAAAGAATTCTGCAAAGAAAGGAAAGGACAGCTCTGGGAGCTGGGAATAAGCACACAGGGTCAGCCAAACCTCTTTTCTAGATCATTTTAAGAGGTTTCACTGCACAGACCCACTGTTATTTAAACCTAGTCCCACCATATGAGAAAAAGAACAAAAACAAAGCTGTTGGATAGGGCTCAGCCTGCTTAGAGCTACTTTGACACTCTTCATTAGCTATAAATTCCAGGTCTTGCCTTCCATACTGATCCTGGCTCACTTTCCCTTAGCATGCACCACACCTGACCTAACTGCAGTTTCATCAGACCGGACTGAACTTACAAAGTCCTGCTCTGCCGCACTCAGCTTCATTTTCTCACAAAGCCTTTGAATTAAGGCAACCTTCCACCACCCCACAAGCAATTAGAAAATTTCCTACCTGCTGTAAGGCAGCCTTATTGTGAGTGTGTATCACAACATACCTTTTTACATGTTATTCCACACCAGGATTGCTGCCTTTTTTGCAGGGGACTGAGCTACAGCCCCTGTGGAAGCACTGAACAGTGCATTTGCAAGCAGAATGTAGGTTTCTGTGCTATTTCTGAAGCTCTGCAATTCACTTCCTGCCTTGCACGTGGACCAGGGTTTTGCTTAGATGCAAAGTTGAGATTGAGCTGTCAGTCACAATATACTTCTCTCTTTCTTTCCCATTTTAGAAAGGGATTCATATCTGTAAAGGATGCATTCAGTTCAAAACACTGTAGCCTTAACTGCATCGGCTTTGGAGCAAAATACCAAAGAGAGATGAAGGTATGTGCTAGAATTAAGTCTGTGCTGTAAAACAGGTCTAACTAATGTCTAAATTCCAGCCTTGCTGAAGTACAAACAGCGGCTTCCTTTGCTGTGCAGGTAAAACCAAGCTGATTTTTAAAGTGTATTTCCTAGCAATTTCAATGATTCTTGCTGACAGCTTAGTTTTAAGGACCAAACTCTCAGACAATAACTCATGACCTAATTCTGAAGTCAAGACTTCAGCTCACAAACTATTTTCCCTGTACATCCCTCAGCAATTTTGGAGAGAAAGTGTTCCAGAAGAAGGCTATAGTAAGCACAAAAGAGACAAAAGTAGTTATCTGGACATTTAAACCAGATAAACCCAAGTAAGTACTAAAAACTGATTCTCAGCAGTAGTTTTTGCAAACCCACGTCAAGGCAGGTAAGAAGTTGGAGAGCCTTAACTGGTTACTGCCTTGCCACCTACCACTTGCTCACCTCCACCCCATATGAAATCAAGGAAGAAAATAATTCTCAATTAAAACAAAACAATGTCCTCCTCCCTCCTACCTACCAAAAGATATTAAGATATTTACATATCTTCAGTCAAAGCTGTATTATAAAAGACAGAGAAAGCACTCAATTTTTAAATAAAGGGAAAAAGCCCATGCAAACAAACTGAAAAAGTCAGCAAGACCAGGATATTTACTGTCTCACCTGTTTACAAAGCTTAATTTTGAATTACCTTTGTGGCTTGGCTACTAAGCCTACATACTCAGATATTTGAATTATGATTGATTTTTCCACATCCTTAGAATATAAGTTTAATTCTAGTAATTACAGCTGCTCATTGCTGTAGCCTGCTAAAGCTTATTTAAGTTTTGAGGCCCCACCTTCAAGCCTCTGTCTCTGGGTATCTTTAAGGAGTTAGACACAGATCTGTTAGGGTTGATGTTGATAAATTTGCGTTTGAGTTCAGAAGGAAATATGATCTCTTATAGTCATCTTTGGGACTAATTTTCCATGATAGAGTCTGATCAAACACAACTAATCCCACTAATTCAAGAGAAAGTTACCCCACCACAATGGCTCTCCCTCCAGCTTTCCCCTCCAGCTTCTCTTCTGTTTCTATTTTAATTAATCGTTTCTCTGTAGTGTAATTTGGCTATAAGAAAAGCAGGAAGTATATTTTTGAGAAACTACCCCTAGGCCTTGTTGGGGACTCCACAGAGAACGCCAAGTGGATAGGTCTGTCTCTGTGTGGATGGGCCATGTTTTTGGACTCGTGCCTACATGAAGTTCCCCGGCCATGTGCTTCATGCCTGGTTCTTCGAGTCTTCTCCTGGGAGCCATGCTGGTGGCTTCAGGCCCCATGTTGGACACCACTTGTGGCTGTCTCTCTCTCTCTCAGAGCCCTGGCTCCGTTTTTGCCTTGGCCAGCTTGAGAGACTAACCACAGTTGGAAGGATTTTTCCTCAGGGCCCCACAGATCCCAGAGCAGCTGTGAACCTTTTCCCTTAGAGAGAGCAGGTCTCTGTTAATGGCAAAGGAAGGGTCTGCACTTGATCCAGGGGGAATTCAGGGCTCTATTCAGCCTTTCTCCTGTGGTCCTGCCCCCGCCTGTGTCACGAGCCCAATCCCTGTCTCTGAGCCAGGAAAAAAAACCCCCGCTTTTCCCGGCTTATATCCAGGGGGAAGGGGCTAGAGGCAGGGACAAGACACTACCCAATCAGGGATAAGGTGGGAGTGGAACAGAGTTGGATTACATTCCAGTGTGGGAGAATGGCCGGGGAAAAGGAGTAGGGACAAACCTGCTGATACATTTTCCAGGGGAGCAGGGGCATGCAGAAGAAACCATTACAAAACCCAATATAAAAATGAAATACAGTATAAACCCAAGTAATTCACAACAACAAGGCCTGATAGACAACTTTCTGATGACAGATAGAGAACCATCAGCTGTATGTGACATAAAAACCAGGAAAGTCAGTACTGTGAGGAGAGAGGTAACAGAGAGTCTCTCCCCAGGATTTCACTGTCACGGGCTCCGCGTTTCTCCACCAGCAGACTGCTCGGCAGGACAAATTCGATCTGGGCAGCAGACTGCGTTTCTATCAAGTTAGTTGCAGTACATGAGGAAAAGGTAACATTTACTCCAGTACAAAATTTATCATTGCTATTTCCAGCCTCAGAGAGTCTTTGGATATTTGAACCATTCCTGGAGACATGTGAGTGATGTCTATGTTGCTGGTATCTGCAATATCAGTGCTCCGAATGGTGTGCCCACTTTATCTACAAAAGACTCCTGGGGACCTTCCTGTTGGGTTTGCTCTACTGTCAGAGTCTGGTCTAAAGGAATGAGAGCCTTGGCTCCCTAACATTTCTGACAGACTTTTTGAGGCAGATCCCCAAAAAATTATGGAGCAGTTCACAACCCACTTGTGCATATATTTGAAGCTTAAAAAGTTCCAGAAATTCCTGGTGTATTCTCCACAATTTCTACCTTCTGTGCTGTTTTTCTTTTTTTTCCTTTTTTTTTTTCTTTTTTTCATTTCCATTCACTCACCACTTCAGTAAAGAATAAAAGTCACAAAAGTCAGTATATTGTTCTTGGTTTATGGATCAAATGTCTCTGTATTAATCTCTTCAATAGCATACAAATCTGCAGATGTATTTTTTGGAAAAAGTTAAAAAGCTTTTGAATATCATTCAGTATATTATAATATTTTGTCTGTTCATTTTTAATTGCCTCTAGAGTGAAGCTTTATGTTTTTTATTTGAACACAAAGATTTCTTTTATGCCTGAGATTTAAAATAGCAGTGGGCAAAGCAATTCCATAAGGAGGAAAGGAGAGGGGATCAGCATTTCACTTCCCATCAGAAAATAGTAGATCCAAAGTGAGACACAGAGAGTGTGTGCCCTGAGCTGGGACCCCCCCATCCTCCCATCACTCAGCCCTGTGATTTGGTGCAGACCCAAACCCACCCACCCCACATAAGGCTTCCATTCAGCTGCTCCCAGGGAGACTTTGGAGACCAGCACAGAAGCTTTAAACCTCCCCTGCTCAAACTGAGTGTTCCTCTTTGCTTCTTTGCCAAAAAACATCTGAGAGGACTTCAGTGGCACTCTTTTACAGACCCTGTTTCCTAAGCAGGGCTGTGCAGTGTGGCAAGCTGTAGTAGCAGGCAATTGAAGCCCTTCAAGTGCCAGTGTTTGTCCTCAGAAAAGGGCACAGGCACGAGAGCGGGAGGAAAGCACCTGGCCTGAGTGGAGCTAGCAGAGTTTCAGCAAACACAGACTGCACAGGAAGGGGACACTTGGTTTGTAGCCTGTTGGCTGGTAGTGGGAGAAGGAGCAGAAGAGTAAAGAAGGAGTTCTGCAGTTACAGAGGAGGAAGACCACTAGGTTGTCAAAACCGTGTGGATGTCAGGGAACCACCTAGATGTTTCTCTGTGTTTTGCAGCTGATCTCTGAATATTTAGTGGAACTCTGCTCCCCGTGCAGCATCCTTACATGGGAACAGTAACACAATTAGAAGTCTGTTTCATAATACTGTGTTATTTACAAACACACTCACTTGAAAAGGATGAAAGTTGATGCTGGTTTAAGTGCTTTTGGTTTATATTTTAGTTCTCTAAAATTAACTCTGATAAACCTAACTGCTTCTGATGGCAAGATAAAACAGATTCAAAACCTTAATGTCTGCCTCTAAAATAAACCAAAACAGAAGTAGTCATCCGATTTCAATTCCCTCCTTTAAAATCCTCCGACTTTAATTGCCTTTGACTCCTTAGATAAAATGAAGGCTCTGATCCCCCTCATTGCCTGTACACAATCCAAGGGACAGTACTGAAGACATTTCTTCAAATGACCAGCAACAAAATCTGATCAAGTGACATCAGAGAGAGTTTTTTTAGTGGTACATGTCATCTACTGTAACCTGCTAGGAGGAACAACAAATTTCTCTGCAATCTTTTGGTACAGCACTTCCATTACACAGCCCCAGACAGATACGTGTGATGGCCCTGTATCAAAACCGTAAATAACAGACAAGGTGTCAGATACAGAAGAGAGATAATGGAGAGTAACAGTTTCCATTTTCTGATTGTCTAGCAGATGTATTGTCAACAGTGAGCTTTCCTTTGCAAGAGAAGATTGACCAAATACTCTGCTGCTCTCCCATACTTGTCCTTTGGAACAGAGCATGGTGGGAGGCAGCCCATGATGAACTCTACTGCCCTTCTCCATCCAGCGTAATTTTTAAAATTGGTATGGTCTTACTGTGCTTTATGCCAAGTCTCCCTTGCAAAGGCTCAATGCTCTCCCTTGCAAAGGCTCAATGCTGTTCAAAAGAATATTTTGATCAAGGATTTGTCCATCTATGCTGAGAAAACAATTGCTACAGTCCGTCAAGGAGTTCAGTTTTGATCAGATGAGAGATACCAATGATGCTGCACTAACACACAATCCTCATAGTCTTTCATAAGATCCCTGGTGTTGTCAACACAATTGCCTGGTTTACACTAAGCCAGTTCTTAGGTACCACATCATTCCTCTGTTTGAAAATATTCTGCAATTTGTCTGGGTAGGCTTTTTATGCAAGCACATGCCATTGTCTATTGGTTTTGTCCCAGCACAAGGTGTTAATTTTTCGTAGCATAGCATTGGTCACACTACGAAATAAACTCACATATCCCATCCTAAAGGCTGCAATATTTTCATGCTTTTTGAAGTCATTGTGTCTGTAATGCCATCCCTCCAAAGATCTGCTAATGGATACTAGCTTATGCATTGTTTTGTAAACTGTACACCACAGTTAAGAAAAATACCCACTCACTACAAGTGGAGTGTCATTGTTGTGAATTGGATTTATAATACCTAAAGAACCAACAAGTGGACTGGCAATGTGATGTACTTGGATTCAGATGTTAACCTCTCATGAGATGAGCTGAAAACTGAACCTGGTTACAGAAGAACTAACTGTATTCTAGTCTGACCAAGTACAAACGTTTTTCAAACAAGGGGTTACTGGATTTGTCAAAGATATAAAGAAAGCCTGCATTATCCTAGAAGCTGCACCAGGGAACTTAATGGAGAGTGTCAGCCTAACACCTAATGGAGAATCTGTATACTATAAAGACAAGAGAATGCTTTGGCTGCCCCGCACAACCATCCATTTAACAAAACAGTTCTGGTAACTGCAGTCACATTCTCTGACTTGGAATGCCCAAATAGATTGGCACTTGAATCCCTCTAAGTATTCAGAAAACTTGGGGGATCTCAATTACAACCCTCTACAATGCAAAGAGAAAAAAAAAAAAAAAAAAAAAAGAGAGATACATCAAGTACATTGGGACTGGGATGAAATTTGTTTTGATAGGGAACAGATGATAGCATGGTTCAGCTGCAAATAAAACCTAACTGCTCTTAACAACATCCTGCAAAGTTGCTAAGGTCCTATACACAGACTGCAGGATCAATATAAGCTAAACTTGGGTTTCACAGCTGAAATCAGAGCCACTTCATAGTGACAAAATAATAAAACAGCAAAAGAACAATGAGACACTGGCACATGTGTACATTTTCTAAAACCACACATAATGAAGCTTTAGCAATGCAGAGCTCAACCTCCCAGCTCAAAGTTTTATTGGCCATTATCTCACTGGATTTGGAACAGCAGTTCTGAATGCAGTAAAAGACATTCATTTTTCACAATGTTTCCCCACATAACTGACAAATTTATTACTGTTATAAAAAAGGACACTATTTGAAATCCTCAGGGTGCTTGACTTGTAATGGTGCCAAACATGTTTCTCTTTTCATTAGCATTCAGGGAACACTGAATATGCCCAAACCAACCTCATCTACTTTTCCACTTCTCATCGATGCAACTGATGTTGGATCTCCAGCCCTCCAGCCATCTCGGTTGTGGTCCAAGGTAATAGCTTAGCACCAGAGTAATCAGATATGCTGAGAGGCTGCTTCCAAATCAGACTGGAGACCGCTAGGCATTCCTAGCATAGCCTCACACTGGCCTGCTTCAATGTGGTGTGAACTCTGAAAATCTAGAGGTGGCTACCTCACCTCACAGAATACATAATGTTAGAAGAGACCACAGTGGGTCACCTGGCCCAAAGTTCTCCCTGCTTGAGAAACACAGACACTTGTCTTAGGTTGTAGGATGGTTGCAAAAGTAGATATACTTAGAAATCTGATTGATAAAAGAACCTCACAGGTGTTATGTAAACCTCTGGGGTGCATAAATTCTTCAAAAGGTTTGGCACATCTTCCACCTCCAGAGAAAAAGGTGAATGAAATGGCAGCACAACATGTTTTAGGTGGTGTCTGAAGAGATCACAGGCAAAAAAACCCGACAGTAATTGATAGGGCATCAAGGTACTTGGTTAGCCAAATTTTGCTTCTCCCAGGGAGAACTCCTGTCCTCCTTTCCTATTGCAACCTTTGTGAAGAAAGCAGGAACACATAACCCAGAAACCTCCTGCTGTCTACTAAGACGGTTCAGCTCTTTGGTCCTCAGCCTAATGACCCAGTCCTGAACATCCCAATATTTCTGAAATTATCTTTGATACCTTGTCTCTCTCATTCATGAAGTCACTTTTGAGGCCTTATATGATATGAATTTTGTTCCCCTCACCTGGACATGACGAAATTTCCCTGCTGGAAAAAGACTTCTTCAGGAAGGCTGGACCCCTTTCGTTCCATGACTTCCTCACACTGCCATCTATCCACCCTCTTGGTCAGCATGGGCCTCTGTCTACTCTTTGCTCACAACTCTCTGCCAGAAACCCGTCCTGGAGCTCACTACATCCAGTGATACCAGGGTGGTGGTCTTTCACAAACTCCCCCGCTGTCCCCTTGCATCAGCTGGGTCTCTGTGTCTTACAGGACAGCCAAGCTTCAGCAGTCAGTGGTATTGCAGCAAATGCCACTAACTTGGTCACACCCACAGATCCCTTTTTACATTACAGACCCTGCAGTAAGGATCTGTCATCTTAATTCCACTAGGCGTCTTCTCACTCGCCTTCACTGTAGCCCTCACTCTGGTTTTGCTTTCTTTGAAATATTCAGACCTATCTCCAGTGGGCTCAGGTTAGATTCTTCTCCTCTCACCGTAGACAGTTAGGAGTTTGATATAACCTAATTCATCTCAGTTGTTTATGCTTTCTCTGCAGTAAATGGAGAGAGACAGCTCCAGAGGGCTGTTCATCCCACTGTGTTCAGGTACACCAGATAGGGGGGGAAATGCACCACCTTACAAAGACTAGATCAGACAGCAAGCTCAACATTCACATGGTTGCAGTCCAGCCCTGCAAACCTTAGAGCACAAACAATACAAATCTGAAAACCAGAGACTGACTGACTGATTGAGAGCTTCACTACCATGGAAGCCCAGATGTCCTCTCTGTCCCATTATCACTTTCAAGCTGAGGGGTGGGGATGGTGTTTTCTGGTATTTCCATGAGGTTGTGAAGATCTTAAGGGCATAATCAACACTGTTATGTGGGGCTGACATCAGTTCTGTGCAACACCATGCTCAGTGTTAGGTTATCATTTGGGTCAACAGCTACAAATGTTTCTTTCAAACTGTTTCTCAGACTCTGCATCAAGGTTAAGTCTAGTTCTCCAGGATCTGCATCAACCTCAATTTAAGGCAAGGAAAACAAAGGAGGCTGTTCCTTTGAAACTACTAATGATTGAAGCCTTATAATTCTTTTTGCCATTAATTTCTGCCCCCATGAGTCTCAGAGCTTGCTGCTTTATCTTCTAAGCCTTAGAAGCCTCAAGGACACATTGGATTTATGAACATTTCTTTGTTCACCATGCCCTTCCTACTTTTTTTTTTTTTTTTTTTTTCAGAATAGGGAATGCTCTACAGGACCAGTTCATTCTCCCTCCTTGCCAAGTGAACCTTGAGTATGGAAAGTAAGTGTTTTCTGTACACAGGGAACTCTTTCTTGATAATTTTCCAAGTAAGACAGAATGCCTATTATAAGAAAGAATTCTCTGCATATTCTTACAAAAACTTAACATTGATAAAAAGAGATCACTCTAGACTGATCCTCAATTTCCATATCACAATCTTCAAAATGACTAAGGAAAATTATACGGTAGCTTCACCCATTGACAAGATTGTCTCCTTTGTAAATCAATAAATCCATTTTTTCTCAAGTCTGCTTCTCCCTAGCAGTCTCACACATACTTTCCTCCTTGCCTTGATTCTTCTCTCTCTGCTAATTGTCATTAGGAGTCCTATTCTGACCAGGCATGAAACAGAAATCTTGAAGACTTTACTGGCCACTTCTCTGTCTTGTTTTTCCTTTATGACCTTCCGAGTCTAACATAAGCAACACACATTCAAGTCAGAGGCTGTGTATCGTTGCTGACAGTGAGTTCTACTTAAACACAAAAAATTCACTCTCTTCTCTAGTTACACAAGTCTGTCAGAATGGACATTTGTTCATTCTAGGACATATCCTTATATTAGAGTTAAAAGTTATTTCAGGTCTTTTAATTCCCCTTGCCAATTTGTACAGGTAAACATCATCCAAAATACTTTTAAAGATAATAATAACAACCCCCAAATGAATGAACAAGTGCCATCCCACTGGCAAACATGAAAAATAGTCTGTGTGACAGACCACCGAAACGTGCGGTCAAACCATCCGTGCTGGCAGGGAAAATACTGAAATAATGAACCAGCACCAGGCTGAGTTAGTATACACCTTTGTTACCAAAATCACTCGTAAAGTGAACGACAGAAAGGCACTTTGTGCTCCTCACTGATGTGCTGTGGAAGGCAACAAAAAAGCAAAGGGCAGAGCCTGGCCACGTGCATGGTAATGATGGGATCCCACTTGACTTAGAAGACTGAGGTATTTCCTGCTGGAGCGCTGCCTGTGATCCACTGGGTGGGACAGACAGAGAAGGGGATTTCCAGACAGCGACCCCTGTGTTTACTATAACACTCAAAAGAGGAACAGCTCTTAGTGAGGTCCTAATGTTCCCAGAAGTGGGAGTCAATCCATGGGGGGGGAAGAAAAAAGAAAAAAGAAGAAGAAAAAAAAAAAAAAAGATATGTTTATCAATTTATCCCTCCATCATAAGCTCAAACCTGTTCCAAGGGAAGTCAGTGACAACCAAGGATCAGGGTCCTTTACAGTTTATATCTTTTAATAGATACTTGATATATCAGCAACTGTGTAGGTTTCCAGTTCCTTTGAACACACAAACTCGTGCTCTTTTACAATATAAATATTTTAGAACTGTTGACTCCTGCATCTTGCTCTTACCTTTACAGTCCTCAGAAGCTATGATATAACAATTAACAATATAACCCATACTTAGTTCATTTATTTAAAATCTTATCGTCTTGTCTGCACAACAAGGGTTCTCATATGGCTGAAGTCACAGACATTCCCCAGGCATTATTTGGGCTGCTCTTCAGAGCTTTAAGGAGAGCAAGGCGCAACATGAGCAGCAGCCTATATCTGAGCTCATCTTCCTGCTACACCAAGGTTCAGCAAAGCACACAACATGTGTGAAAGACCCTCATATGACAAAGCCAGAAAAAGGAGATTAAAATCAGGAAGAGAAGCAGAGTTCAAAATTTTCTTATTCTGTTTCCCTATTGCACATGATGAGGAGGTGCAAGAAGGTTACAACTTTCCTGACTAGCTGGATTCAAGTCTGAGTCCACATAACTCACAAGAGCTGATACAGTCTGAAAAAAGCTGCAGAATGAACAAAGTCTGGACATCACATCTTGCCCCCTCCTCTTGGAAGGAGCTCTCCTTCTAAGTCACAACATCAATATTAAATCAAAAGTTTTGAAAGAAAAAATGGCCTGAGTGTAAAAGGCCTGTAGACAGAAAAGTTGAGGAGGAAGCTACCAACCCTGGAAAAGAAGCAGCCTATATTAAATTAAATGTAAAAAAGAGAGTACAAATTATTGATCTGATCTTTGCCAGAATAAAATATTAATCATAAGACCCTGCCCTTACATCAACGACAAACATTATAATGATAAAAAACCCAGAAAGATAATAAAGTCATCACACAAAAGAAGAAAGAAAATAACGCAGGGAGATATGGAACACTATTTGTACCAAACATGTTTTCTTAAAATATTTTGCCACAAATAAAAGCCTTACTAAAGCGCCTTTTTTTTTTTTTTTTTTTTTTTTTTTTTTTTTTTTTTTTTTTTTCCCCCATTTACTAAAGTTTTACTTCCTTTTCTTGGGCAAATGTTTGTAAATCAGAGAGGAAAATGGCCAGTAACAGTCCCTTGCAGATTTGCAGGAACCTTCTCATTGTATATTGCAGGACCCTAGCTACTGTGTGAAAGTGATGTCCATTGGGATGGCTGGAATCACCACACAATAAATCATGGAGAATTTTACTAAATTAATCTCTCCCTCATCTTCCCCTGTGCTCTGTCTAGTCATCCGTCTCTCTGCAATTTACAGGATAACACATCCCAATTTATGGGTAACTCCAATTAGCAGCAGTCCATAAATCAACCTCTTCTTGTTGCTCTGAGTTGCCTAACCTACAACCCAAGAGTCATGACTTTTTAATTGTTTCTTTATCTCCCATCCTGCAAACATTGAAATAAGAGCTCTCAGACAAAGGATATGGGGAATATTCAGGTTTTTTAGGAAGAAGAAAGAACTTAGTCAAAGCCCTGGAAAGTCCTGTGGCTTGCATTTAGTGTCTTGAGGTTATTTAAATTTTTCTGGGATTTTGGGATTGCTTTATAATTCTAAGTCTTCTAAGAACTTCTAACTAAAGCATTTGTCTCCATGAGCAAATGAAAACAGTCCCAACATATTTCCCAAATCTGTGTAAAATAGTTCTCAATGACTTCTACTGAGATCTGCTCTATCAGAATCCACATAGCTTGCAGGTAGTACAAGTGGCACAGCCCAAATAATGTGTGGGATTCTAGCCCAAACACAGCCCATGCACTCTCTGAGTGACCATGGATGCTGTTTGCATGCACACACAGCGCACAGGACAGAAGCACTCCAGCATCAATTCTCTTCCCATAGGGACCCCATGCAAATGCAAGGCTGGTCACTGACACATGGCCACATGCTGCTTTCTCTTTCAAGAACTCTCCCAAGAAATACCCATGTGATGGTGCTCAGGGTGCCTGAAGAGCTCAGAGAATTCTGAGCAGAGCACCCAAAGAGAGACAGACACTTTCTCAACCCTTTGGATACCACCCATTTCACAAATCTGTTCTGCACGTGTGAAAAAAGCCAGCTGTCGCATACCTTAACTGGAGCCATGGAGGAAAAAATAGAGGACTCAAGAGTGACGAGTCATGAAGAGACACTCCTCAGTGGCTTCTCATGCAGCTGACCCTTCAATAGGACTGTAATGCTCAGGAGAGACCCACAAATACAGTATCCAAGAGAGGATGGAAATGCTGCAGAGTATTTAGTGAGACACTAAATTACTGGCTAAAAGGTCAGTAATGTCAGGAATTTTGAAGTTAAAAGGGTACTGAATGGGAGCACTTTCACCTTGCTACTCAGCCTATGAAGGAATTCAGGGAAGGATGGCAGAGTTTAAACAGTGAAAATGAAAAAAAACCCAAAACCTCAACACCTGCACTTTGGAGAAACCAGTGGTAGCACAGGCAGAGGACAATTGAGAGATGCAGTTTTCTATAACTTTTAAAGTAGATCAAACATTTTGGCTTACATTTATCCTGAGCATTCACTTATACAAGTCCTTAGAGGTGTTTCTGTGACCTTTTTTTTTTTTTTTTTTTTCCTCAAAAAGAAAGCTGAGTAGGAATTTGGCCCAGGTGAATTTGCAATTAAGGAACCATGAAACCACAGAAGGAGAAACTGCATTTGGAAGGAGTGACAAGGATCATTGATACTGTTGCCAAGGTAAGAAAGATCATTCAAATAGACTTGATGAAAATCAAATATATTTCCAGCTGTTGCCATTTCAGCATGATGTGGTCCAGTACTCCCAGAAAGTCCATGTGTATTTATCCAGATCTGATTATCATACTCCAAGGGTGGGAACTGGGCCAAATGTGTCTCATAAACAACACACCTTCTCTGACAATCTCTGCACTGAAAACATAAATTGCTTTCTTTTAAAAAGAAGTTTAGTAAATATGATCCTGCCTTTAACTCTTAAACCAGAAGTTAACACTTTGTCAGACAGATAGAACTTGTTCTATATAGGGTTAAGGGAAACTTTATGACAAGAGGGCATTTTCCTTATTGCCTAATTATTTAGGAGTTCTTGCTGCTTTTCCCTAGGTCCTTTGAGACACCTTGCCAACCCTAGTATGTCAGGGACAAGCGGAGGTCAGCACCAGAGCTAAGTTCTTTCTTCTGGAAGGAGCTGAGTCGTTTTGTTCGGAGAAATGACATTACTTCACTAACACCAGGTCAGTAACAATAGTATTGAAATAATAACTTCATTTGGATCATCAGTTTTTAAGGGCTGAATTTTGCCTCTAAGTTGCATTACTGCTTCTAGAGGAAAATTTTGCCTAGTGCTCTCTCCTGATGTGAAGAAGCCTGTGCCTCCCTGACCACACAAAGTGCTTGGTGCCATAAAATATGATGGAAGGAATCAGGGAGTAGGCTGTTGGAAAGATCAGGTTCCCCATAGATGAGTATGTCTCAAATGAAATTTTCTAGGTGGAAATTCCATTAGAAACCTTCTGCTTTCTGCTTCTTTCTATGGCAAGATTTATTGCTCAAGGGATTAACAAAATCAAGTCAGCAGACCCACTCCAAACCTGGTTAGCCACAGTGGTAACCATTCCAAGGCAGCTGAAGTTTTCAGTGGAAATTTCTATCTAATTTCCAAAACCTGTGGAGGAAGCTACTGGCACAGATTTACAATGTTTAGATTTGCCTTCAAACGATCTAGCGTCAGCTTTGTGAATTTTCTGCTTATGTCTTCAGATCTGAAGCTCTCACAGATCACCTTCATTAAAGCCAGATAGCCAACCTGCCAAAACCAGAATTGAAAGCAGGCTTCAATGATGACAGAACTCAACTAAATCTTGACCTCAGGGCACCAAATTTCTCTGGTGCAGTTAGAGATTTCTGAAATGTGCAATTATGCAATAGCTCTAAGAAGTCTGGGGAGGTTAAAGGAAGAGCCCAGAAATTTATCAACCCTGTGCCCTTGCTGGGATGCTGAACAAGAATTTTGACATCAGAAAATATCTTGTGCAGCTAGGCTAAAACTTTGCAATGTCTTCATCACGCATAGAGGGCTTTCTCATTTAGGATTTGGGAGAAGGAAATTGTGGGAAGATGTGAGTGTGCATTTATGATGAAAGCATTGAGAAGATGGAATAATTTCCAAGAAATGGAAAGAAATTGTTTTTCTTTTCTCACATTTAATTTTCTCTTCCAATAGCTACAGTTCTCTCTGCTTGTTTTTATGGTCAGCAAAGTACTGTACTATCACCACTTTGACATTGACATTCTCTTCAGAAGGGAGCGGTGATGATGAACGTATTGGCCATGATTTCAGTTCACCCTTTTGAATGGTCATTATTCCAAGCTCCATTATCCACTTAGTTCTGAATATGTCTGCTTCCTGTATCTCTCTCTCACATGATTTTATAAATGTGTGCAAAATAAGTACTCTCAGCTGTGTCTGAGAAAGGTCAAGAAGGCAATGTGTAAAGTACCGAAGGTTTCCTCAGGTTTTTGCGTATCTAAATACCAGCTACAAATAATAACGAAACTGGAAGTCACCTTCAAGTCACCAAGCAGCATAGACCCATGATTTTATGTCTCTGTCATGGCACTCCATCACTGACAGAACGAGGAGCCCAGCTTATTCAGCTGCTGCTTTCACAACTTTGAACAGCTTGGTCTCCCTCTCCGTACTTTTTCTATCCCTCCACAAGGACTCCCTCCATAAATGCTACAATTGGTTGCAAGTGCATTTCTCTCACCAGCTGCAGCATTTTACTGGGGTAGTTTCCTGAGTCCTCCATCAGGGGTGCCTAGCAAGCTCTAGCAGCTGCCATTCAGGCAAGGATACCTTTGAAGACTGTATCCCTTCAATTACACTATTTCAGAGTAGTCAGAGACAATGCCCCAACATAGATCCCCCATGTGCAACATGGTAGGATAAGTGACCCAAGCTGGTCTTTTTCTTGGCTTGTAGTCAAACTCTGGCTCTTCTCATTTCAACTCTTTTGAGCTGCAGCCACCTCAAAGGCCGTCTCGCTGGCAGCAAAGTTCTCTCCACTTTACACCTGAAGTCTTGTTCTCTGTTTTCCATCACACTTTGAATCACTCTGTCTCCTCTGGAGGGCTGCAGACACACCTGTGATTTTCCAACCGCAGGAAATGTTCTGTACAGAGAAATTTCAAAAGACACATAGAAATAAGAAAGTGCTGATTCACAGGTACTCTACGGCAGAAATAGTGGGAGTGTTTCTTTAGCACGCTACTGGGAAGTCTCTCCTTCACTTCAGGATGAACATGTTATTTTTAAATACTGTGCTTTGAGTCCGTGTGTATGTCATAAATTCCTTACTGATCTCCAGGGCTGTGGCTATCTGATCGCCACTCTGCTACAAGCCACAGAATTTTCCCAGATGTCATTAGTCTGTGGAAGATCCTTTTTCTGTTCCGGATGTCTGTGAGATCAAGTCCCAAAACAGGCTGTTTTGATAGACCCTCATCCTGAAGAGAAGTGCACTAGGGAAGTGGGCACACAGTTTTTATTTTACAGAGCCTAATTCAGGACATTCCATTACCATACATCTCGTGTTATTGATATCTTGCTCTAATTTTGAAGTAAACGCATGGAATGAATAAATGCACTGGGGAATAAAAGGAGCATTTGGCACTATCACACCTAAGCACTTCCGTTCCCTTTACTTGAAAAGTAGTTCTTGTTTTTCCAATAAATAAACAATATTTGGCTTCTCTTTTGAAATTCAGACAAATGCATTAGAAATAATGGAATTCCCTCTGGAACTGATGTTTCAGTTCCTAAGAAACATGGGGTTTGGATTTCTGTTTTGCTTTGTTTGCTAATAAGATCAGGTATAGATAAGTTTGGGATAGTACATAATATTTTTGAAAATAAATAGTTAATACAACAAGATTTGAGCAATTTATAATTATTGTGAAGCCTTCTGAAGGCAATTAAGTTTTGTACGTTGATCTCTTAGCAAAGTAACAGTAAAAACCCAAAGATAACCTAAAAACATTTTTATCCTTTCAGCTGTTGGATTTCCCAGAAATATTGCCAAATTAGTGCTACCCAGTTCTTTAGAACTAGTAAAAACAAGCTTTTACAAAAATCTCAAGTTTATAAAAGTATTTCCTTTCATATTCTCACAAGCAAAACTTGAATCAATAAAGTGAAATAGTCCTTTTAAAAAATTTTTACTTTAATTAAGATCCTTTCAATGGGTATCATTCCTTCAAATTGGAAAAAAGGGTTCTTTTTCTATTTCTCATTTTTAAACATATATATGTATAAAGAGGAGTGAGCAGGGAAAAAATGCCAAGGGAAAAATTAGATTTTAAAGATTTGTTTTCCGTTTTTTAAGAGACAATTTACAAATTTTTAACTAATCCTGCATATAAATATCCAAAGATATAGAAAGGACAAAACCTATAGTCCAATATGTTGTGTGAAAGAGCATAAAATATTTTCACTTCACCCTGTCAAACACTTTTTAAATTTCTTTTTAAGATTCCCAATGTAGTCCATTACTGAAAATGGCTCTTTAATGTAAGGTGGGCTATGCCAAGCAAAAATTCTACCCTGTATAAGCAAGAATATCAAAGGCTATGGCACACACACTGCTCAGCTTCAGCTGCAGCAGACAGGTAAAGTGGGCTCTGACATGTGGCACTTTAGAGCTGAGAGTATGGGATTGACATGAGGGAAAAGAGTGACATACTATATCAAAAAAAGCATTTCAGGATAATGTCTAGAATGTGCCAAAACTAGAAGAGTGTAAGTTGAGGAAACAGAGCCACCAGGAGAGCTAGGTGGTCAGAAGCCAGGTAGTGTGAGAGGTTTAGGGGAGGGATGTGCGAAGGTACAAGAGTTTTTCCCTGTGCTAGCTCCACAAACTCTCACACGTGACCTGGCTGAGCTCAGCCTTTAAGACAAGGTTTGCATCTGCCCTTGTAAGTAGAGTGGCTTCTGAAAAAGGACCAATGCACCTTTTGAACCTTGCAGTATTAAGGTATGAAGCCGGCTGTGGCTTGGCTGCAGCTGTGGTTAGTTCTGCACAGGCACTATCCAAAATGGATTTGAAGAGTGCAAAGGTGCCTTTCTTCTGGGGGAGCACAACACTACCACTAATTCATTTATTGAGCCAGTAATGGGGTGCTGCCCAAGGACACCTGACAAATGCTGCTTAAAAATTAACACTTTAGACATGAGTGTTTCCAAAGAATTCCAGAAAATCTAAGTCACTTCGTTTTAAAACATCTTGTTTTCTTTCAGCTTTTAGAGCCAAACAGCTTTTCTGCCTGTCTGAAATTTTATAAAAGTGACTGTTGTTCAGAAAGGGGTTGGCAAAGGTCTAGGTGACCTTTCTTACTGTATTCCAGCAAACCATCACACTAATTTTTCTCCAGCTCTGGAACATTGTAACATTAAGCAATGCATTCTCGCAGATTGTGATGGTTGAATATTTGCCTTGTCTTTGAAGCCTGTTATTTTATTCACTAACAGTCCAAGAGATGCAATTTCTTTAAAGGCAACTATTTCCATTAATACAGTATCAGCTGGTCAGCCAGAGACCTAGCCCTGCAAAGCCGGCCTTAGCAAGCACCATTTCTATGAATAATCTGTAGTGTCTTACTAACAGATCACAACGATAAATTTACCCAGTGACTACTGCTCTAGTGTGTATTTCCAGGAGATATGTGAAAGAGAACTCCAGTTTGACTTATTACATAAATATGTTTTCCTCATGTGGACGTCCAAGTATGATTGTTATTGCCATTACAGCCAGCACTGTTCAAAAGAGATACTTGAAGAAACACTTCAGTGGTCAGCACTGGGATTTCAGGCTGTTTCTATCAAACTAAGAATTGACCTAGTGGTGCCTTCTAACCTAGTTACAACTTTCTGGAAAATAATAAATACTTGGTACAAGAAGTGGAAATTGAATGGGATATGCTCAGACATTTCTGACATAAAATTGAAAAACTGCAATAAATATGTTTTTAAATTTGTCTTCTCAGAGAAAATATCACTACTTTAAATCAGCTGCTCTCAAAATGATTTATAACCTTCATCTTCAATGATACCAAGATCTTTAAAAGATTTGAAACTTGGTGAATCATGGCTATTACATGGGGTGATGCAGCATGATACTGTTTGAAGATGCACCCAGACCTTCCATGGTTTGCATTACTTGGAGATACATTGCCATGGTGGAACAAGAGTTTGAGGACAGTAATTGTTTTGCTTCAGCAGTGAGAAAATGCTAGGATTGTGAAAGTGTGCTTTGAAATGGGTAAAGGTTCATTCCTTGGAACACCTTCCAAAAGCATCTTTGCATCTGTCATCCCTTGGAACTGTACCTTACATTCCAGTAATGGCCAGGACTCTCTACACAAACTATTCATATTAGAGATTACCAAGAAGTTCTTCATCACAAATTCTGTTGACCACAGTGGTCAACAAAAACTATTTCAGAGAAAAATGCTGATTGTGAAAAAAAATCCTCGTCCTGGTTTCTCGCCTAAGACTTCTTGACTACTAGAGCAGCAGTTATTTGATGATTTTCCAAGATCTCATCCAAGACACGAGAGAACAGCAGAACAGGAACTGTATCATGTGTCTCTCTCACGAAGACTTTAGTCCAACAAGCCATTCTTTACCTGGAGAACATAAGGGGTGTTGATTTCTCCTTTGCCAACATGATAAATAATTTTTATCCAGCCATAACATATTTAAATAGTAAATCAGTTTAATTACAGATATGCCACAAATACAATCAGTTTCTTGTGTACAGTTAAAGCAAAGACCTTGGAATGCCTAACAGATGCCTCAGGTTTCAAGAAAGTTTCAGACTGAGGAAATTTATATCTCTGACTCCTAGTAATTTGACATCTTGAGAATGAGACCTGGGTCTGTGACTGGTGTGAACCAAAGGAGACCTGGAAACAAAAGAAGGAGATCCTGACACACTGAAGGACAGAAATCCTTCTTTTTGTGACCTCTGTCATTTGGGCTTCATTTTAATTGGCTCTTCTTGAGACTTTGAGTTGCTGGCTGCACTTCAGTCTAACCTATGAATGAGGCTGAAACTGAGCCCTGAAAGTATTGACTCCACTAACTAAGAATCCTCACATTACTACTGCACTAATAGTGTCCTCTATTATGACAGCTATAAAATAATTTGCCTCCACTTAGCATTGCACCATTTTGGGAAAGAAGGTTGGGTAACCAGAATGGGAATTTGAACTGGGCTTGACTTGAGGTTTACCATAATAGAGAGAATTAGAAGACAGTAGAAGACGTTCTATAAAATAAAATACCACTCTTCATACATTTAGCATATCAACATATACCTCAGCAAAACTAGATTCACATCAAGACCCAAACTACATGTTTGTTTAGAATGACAGGCAGTACGAGGCTTGTTTTTTTTTTAATTCACCCTTTTACTCGCAAAAATAGTGTAAAGTGTTTCTTTACAGAGAGACTGTATTGCAGAGAGACTGCAACAGTCTCCCTGCTGAAAACCTCAGCACAGGAGATTAAAAGGAAAGCTGTGCAGAGGCAGCAATGTGTTGTACCACCGAGGGAGAGCTTGGGTACGCATCAAATGAGCCCGACCTTCAGTGTGTGGGTGTGCTGAGATTTTAAAGAGGCTCCCAGCTGAGGAGAAAGAGGAGTCTCCATTTAAGCTAAGTGCCACGTTCCACATGTGTTAAGCAAGGTGAATTTCTGGATTTCAGGGAGTCTGCCTAAGATGCAGTTAAAATATTCCAACAGATGAAATCCTCTCTGCATGCTGCATTAAAATACAACCAGCTGAGAGACTGACCTCGGCTCTGATCATTATTCTTGATATCAGTGGAATGCAGGACAGCCTGGAGACTCCAAGGTGGAAAAAACAGTAATACAGGACACCAGGAAGTGCTTGTTCACAGGGCAGCTGGAACAACAGTACTGAAAGTAATTTATGATATAGCATCATAGAACATCAGCCTGGCAAAAGCATGGTCTAGACAAGACAGCCCAGCACCCTTTCCAGCTGAATCTTAAAAGTGGCCCATCCTGGGGAATGCACCACTTTCCTGTGAAAGATAATTCCAAGGGAAGTTTGCTCTCATTGTGAAAATTTTCCCTCATTTGTCCAACTGGAATCTTCCCGAGAATAATTTGTACCCTTTGTGTTTTCCATGTGACTTGTTGCACATGGGAATATCCATCTTTGAAATACTAGAACATGATGGTGATGAGGTCTCCCTAAGCCTCTTTTCCCAAGGCTGAACACATTCATTTCTCTCTCAGCCTTCCCTCACATGTCAGGCTCCCCAGGCCTTTGATCATCTTCGTTGCTCTTCTCTGGACCCTCCCCAGCCTGTGCACACCTTTTTGCGTTGTGGGGACCAAAACTGAACAGTATTCCAGGTGCAGCCTGAGAAGTGCTGATTAGAGAGGGACAATGACTCCTCCATCTCTGCTGGCGATGCCCTTGTTGATGCAGCACAGCATCCTGCTGGCTTTCTTTGCTGCTGCAGCAGCACACTGCTCACTCAGATTGAGCTGTTTGTCCACCAGGACTGACCCCAAATTTCTTTCCACAGAGCTCCTCCCCAGGTCTCATTCATTTATTAGCCTCAGGTGTAAATCATGATGCTTTGAGAGGTTTGACTTTTAGCGTACAGCCAGAGCCATGCAGAGCCATGCCTACTTTTCTCCATGGCCTCCAGAGAGCTCCCACATCCGCCCACTGTGCAGCAGTTTGGACACAGTTTGTCTGCCTGCATAAATGAATGCACAGGCAGGGAAGGAAGATGCACATGGATACTCTCAGACCTGGCTTGCTGCTCCATGACAACATGATGTTCTGCCAGTTGAGACTACAGCAAGGCTGGGAAAATCACCCAGTGTACATCCTCCCAGACCAAAGGGACAATCAGCCCTATGATGCTGGGGAGAAAATTGGCAAAGCATGGACTTCAGCCTACTCATTTATACACTTGTAGCTGCAATGGCTTTATAGCATTATGTCACAGTAAGAGAGTAGGAACATTACTGACCTTAGATTTGAGAGCCAGGAAGATGCACTGATGGAAATATTCCCTTATCTCAGGACTGTGTGAAAGATAAGACATATAAGTGCTTTCCAACCTTCACTGGCATACAAGTAGGGATGTAACAAGCCTATATATCTGTCAAAACTATCAACTTTTTCTTTGTAAAAACAAACCAAATACCTTCTGAGAGCAAAATAAAGGTTAACTACTTCATGAAGTTTAGCCAAATGAGACTGATGTTTCAGGGTAGCAGAGAGTACTTGTGTGACTTTAAAATAAAGCTGTTGATCTAAGGTAACAGTGACTCAGGGTAATTTCCTATAAGTATATATATGATTCCCTAAGCAACATCTTCCAGTTCTTATTTGTGATTAAATCAATGCATCTGATTCAAAATACCAGAGAAAATGTTTGTGGTCAAAACTTATCTGACATCTTAACATCCCACTTGACAGACTCTACAGGTCTGTTCAATGTCAGACTTTTTGCACTAATATGTCTTTCATCTCATTTTATGACACAAAATGTGATCTGCCAGCAGCCCTTCTCTTACCTGTGCCAGCACACACAACTCGTGGGTTTTCTTTACCTCAAAGGCTATAAACTGCAGCTGATTTATTGGTAAGAAGATGTAGTTTTTCACAATGTTCAGGTGTGAATCACATTAATGTTGAGCAACTTTATTATACAGGAGAAAGAGAGGGGAAAATCCCACTTCCCCCGCTCCTGGAGCAACTCCACCAAATCCTCCATTTTTCTGAGGGATTTTCCCCTCCAACCCAGCACCCTGGTGCCTTTAACTCCATGTGCATGGAATTCCCTCCCACCCACCTCAGAGATGAGTGCTGTGCTAGCAAAAGGCCTTGTACTGTTTTCTGAAACCACAAGCTGAGTATGGGTCAGCACCCGAAAACATCACCTCTGTCACCTGCTGCTCCACCAGGTGACTGATATCAGGACACACTATTGTGTCACAGCTTTTGCAAGCATGTGCAGAAAAACTGCCCACAGAGGAAAACCCTGAACTTGGGGCACATGAAAAAATTGTGCTTTTGCATGCTAATAACAGTGCACTAAAATCCTCTGAACTGAGGCACCTTGATGAACAGTAAATTGTTGTATTTTAACAGCTGTTAAAAGGAAAAGCTATTAAAAACTTCAGTCTAAGTAGTTTTTAAGAGATGTAAAAATACAACACAGAAAAACCCCCAACCCAGTATTTGTTGCTTCACATCTTCATTTAACACTTATTCCAAAAGTTTAGACTGTAATATAAATTTAAACACCACTTAAAGACTTGGCTCCAGCTGAATCCTCTTTAGGCAAACGTGTCTTATTTTGTTCTTATTGAGTAACAGTCATTGTTCTTAACTTTTATTTGAAACAAGGCCTAGAATGGTCCCCAGTAAAGCAGTCATCCCAGCTAAACACATTCCCCTCAGAATGAACCCAGGATGTTCAGAAAGGGCTCCTTCTTTGATGGTGGTTCTTCTAAGTGGTTAACCTGATTTGTGACTGGGATATGCAAAGCAATCACATGAGACGAGAGATTTTCACAGGACAGAGACTTCCCCGATCCAGCCCAAGCTGCGTTAGGGTGGAGAGCGAGCCTCCTTGTTTATTTCTTACTTTTTATACATTTGTGGGTCTGGCTGAAGATTGGCTTCTGGGGTTTTCCACCCCTCAGCCTCAGTGGCCAGAGGAACTGTCAGTTACAATTGTTTTCAGGTTAGAAATATGCAAACAAAGGACAGAGAATGAAAAACAAAGGATTTGTTTATGTTACATATGTGGGAAAAAGGTAGAAACTGCTCCTAATATTGTGCAGTAGCTAAAAGGTCTCACTCCATTTTTGTGAACAATCAAAAGGCTTTAAAAATCTCAGAAAAACCAGGGTGACACTGATTCAATGATTTTTCATAAAAAATCCCATACTGCCAGTGATAACATCTCACACCCAAATTAATGGCCAGAGATAAAGCGAAAGGAACTTCTTGATACTTTTAATATTGTTCTCAGTAAAGACAATGGGGTAGATCTTTTCAAGGCTGAGGAAGAGTTAATCCTCGTAAGTCCAGTTAAAACCAGTAGGCAAATCCCTATGAGGCATTTGAAAATTTCAGCCCTGACTTGTTATCTTGATGCTCTCACACGGGACAAGCGGCAGATCTTGAGGGATCGCTCACTGTCACAGACAGGCATTCTCACCAGCCAGGAGAACGCTGTTACTTGGCACAACGATATTACTCAACATGCAAATTAAATATGGGTAATATGCCATGGGATGATGTAGAAATAGCTTCCTTCTTCCTGCTGCTGAGGACTCCAGGACGGTGTAGATAAATGTAGACGAGAGATCTCTGAAGTTAGGTTTTAGAAGATGAGGTTTATTGTAAAGGATATGAGGCCTTGCTCTGAGCCGCTAGGCTGCAGCTCGTGGCAAGGCCTAGGAAAGTGGGGGAAGGGAGAAGTAGGGAGAGGAAATTCCAAGAGAGGAAAGTCCTCGGGGAAGGGTGCAAGCAAAAAGAGAGCAAAGAGCAAAGAGCAAAAAAAGCGTCCAGCCCCCCTGGGACCCCTTATCAGGGGTCTTCAAGGTGGGCTGGAACAAGCCTTGGGCCAATGGGGTTACAGATACCTGATACTTCAGGGGAGGGGTACAGGTGTGGGATGAACCATACATTGAGGGGTGAGACAGAACATTCCATTTGACCTCTGGGTCTGGCTGCAGGTAACTTTCAGATGGTCACATAACCGTTTTCCCAGAGATCCAGTATCTAATACATCTCAAACATCAAAACTTACTTTCAATTCTATCTCAGTTACAGGTTTCACATTCTCAGAATAGAGGCAATCATATTTATAGGGTTTTTTGGCTTCTTCCTTCCCAACAGGATGAAGTCCCTGTAATAAACTGTCCAAGGAAGGAAATGCCTCCCGCTGTGTTTCCAGAGTACCATGTAATTTACAGTCACTGCTGTGAGTTCTGCATGAGAATATTAATGACTACATTTCTCAGCCAGAAATATTAAAATCATTATTACCATCTGAGACTGCAGACTACAGGCTGGAAAGAACGGGGTTCACTGAAAAGGACATTATTTCCTAGCTAGGAAAAAGAAATTATGATCTTAATCCAGAATCTGCTTTACTAGCATACCCTAAAAGTAAAAACAGAAATAGCTGCTTAAGTAAAGTATAGCTAAACAAGAGTTGAGTCCTAGGACTAAATTTTTTTTCTTCAGTAAGGTAAGTCTTTCAGATTCCCACTGGTTTCTGGGAACCTTGGGCAGCTTCATCAATCACAAGTGGAGTTTGTGTTTCTGTTCAGACATTTCTCTCAGTAAGCAAATTATTCCCTCACAATTCAGACCATCTTTACATGATCAACTAGTGTGATAATGGCAACAAATTTGAGTGTTCTCAACAATAAAGTTTTGTGCCACTGCAGTGTCACTGTTGTGAAAGGTGACAATAAGAAATGCCTTCCGTCATGCAGCAACTCCATGCTGCTGATTAACTTGGCCACACACTCCAGTGTGGATAATTTACTTTAACATCCTAATTTCAGCTATGACCACACAGTCATCTTTTTCATTTCAGCTGTGACCACACAGTCATAATATGGGAGAGCTAATCAGCCTTCCACAGCAGCAGACCTCCGCTCTGAAGAAACTTTGCAATCTTAAGTCAGCCACCAACTATACCATCAGAATTCGATATTCCCAACTACTTTAAAAAGAAAGATGTTTTAATGAGGTCTCTGTATTTTATTATGGATGCTGGCATACTCATGTGGGGAGCTGGGAACCCAGTAGGAAAAGGGAATTTTTAAGATGATGCAAACAAACAAAGAAAAAACTGCAGAAATAAATGTCACAAATAAGAACTGAAACAGGGAAGTTTTACGAACATTTTCAGCTGATGTATTTACAAAAATACACATCAGCCATACAAAATTGAAATGTGGGGACCATCCCAGTCCCAAAGCTGTTTTACATTACCGTGTTAATTTCTGTATTCTATCAGTAATGGGCCAGACTGATCCAAAAAAATATGGGTCTCTCCTATGACAAGATGCTAACAACTTAGTCAGAGAAGTCTGACCCCAGAGTAATCAGACATGAAAACAGGTATTTCTAGGAAAAGCTAGAAGTACAGAGTGAGCCTGGGAGTTGACCAAGGTAATAAGCTGTTCTTCTGAGGAAGAAACTGGTGGAAGCAGATGGCTGAGCAAAGATCAGTGAACTGCCAAGTGCATGCATGACCAAGGACAGTCTGTACAGTCTGATTCAACATGTTTTACCCAAGCTTTGATGGTCAAAACTGTCTCACATGAAGATGATACTGGGATTTCCAGAACTGCAAGAAGCCACAACTAACAACAGAAGACACGTATTCTGGACATCTAAAATCTTTAATGGAAGAATGGGTCATTCTGAGTGGCTGACAGCAGCTTTGCAAGAGACACCCAAGCCACAAGGGCAACTGAGAAAAGCTGAAGGGTACGTGCCCACAGGCTGGCACAAACTCAGACTTTTCACTGTCCATGCTCCATGTTGGCTGGACGTGGAGCAGCGGGGAATTTGCGTAAATCCCGAAGTGTGGGTAGAGAAGGTGAGGCTGTCAGCCCTAATTTATACAGGTGTGCCCTCAGACACTCCGCTTCATTCAACATTTTACTCTCTGACTACAAAAAATTGTATTAGAAAAACAGGGCAATGCTGTGGTCATCTGTCCTTTAACTAAATATATGTTCATAAATCATTCAGCATTTGGAGATACTTGGTTCCTGATTCTTATGCATGTCAAAACCCATTGTAGCATTCTTGCAAGGACAAAGGAACTTTTCTGTTGCTGATGGCACAACAAGGCCATAAAAAAGGGTCGGAGTACCAATAAGAACTGAGTCTACATCTTTTTAAGTCAGACCTGGTTCCTGACCTGCCGTGAAGCATTCATTTTTACTGTGGCAGTTAAAATATGAGAAAACATGTTTACAATAGGTGATAGTGGCTGTTCACAGCTCAGATTCTTGAGAGGGGTGGGGGGCAGAACAAAAGACACAACTGAAGAACCTGTAGGTAGGGTTCCCTTAGCCAAGGGGTACATCCAAGCATTAGTCTAAAAAGCTAACAGCCCTGACTGAGGGAGGGCAGGGGAGGAGGGGTTTTGGTGGTGTTTTTTTTTTTGGTTTTTTGGGTTTTTTTGGTTGGTTTTTTTTGTGTGTGTGTTTGTTTTTTTTCTCTGAACTAAATAACAGAGTAGAAATCCTCAGTGACTTGCAGAAATCCCATCTGCTCCAATGGTAAAATTGAGATTCCCACCACTTACTGTGGCTGAGGGCAGGAACAGGACACAATAAGCAAGAAATGAGAAAGGTTTTGAGAATTTTTACCTCAAGCTGGCAGCGTTTCGTGTTGCTGTTTTGAGGAGTCCTTTGTTGTTCTCATATGGCATAAGGTACCGAACATCAAATATGTTTAAAAGGACTAAAATTCAGAAGAGCTCTACAGCTAAGGTTTATCACCCTTAATGTTCCTCTTTAAAGTGTCCCTGCAGTGCAGAAGGTGACTTTGTAAACACAGAGTTTTTGTGCGACATTCATTTTCCCTTTCACTTTCATGTCAGCTTCGCTGTGTTTTACACAGCTACACTTCTAGGTAACCCTCATCATGGCCATACCAGTGTGGCTTAAAAAAATCCAACCAGTAATTTTTTCTTTTTTTCCTCAGAAGTATTTTTACCTTCTTTAGAGATCATTTCAATAGCCCAAGATAATTCCTAATTCAATATCTAGCAGTTCAACTTTTTATGTACAAAAAAACAAGGATAGACTACAAACAGTCAACCAAGCAGAGCATAAGGCTAAAGAAACACATCTGGAACAAATGCTTCAGGAAAAAGAAGTCTGCCCTGCTAATGACATTAACCTGAACAGAGAAAGGGACATTTTGCCTAAGCCTCCGGTTGTGGAATTTCATTTAGTTTTCACTCACCACTCTCATCATCTGTTTTCAAAGTCACGTGTCTGAAGCGAATTACCCAACTCCACATCTGGGCTCACAAATAACTGGGATGAACGACAGAAGCACTAAACCCTGCCGCATTTACAGAAGAACCCAGAGGGTTAGGTATAATAAAAGCTGTAATGATAGAGTCTTAGGTGCAATATTCAAAAGTGAGTTGAGGTACTTAATGACCATCTTTATTTTCTGTAAGTGCAGAGCATTCGCCTTAAGTAAAGCAGGCTCTTTGGAGAGCATAAGTTGAGCAACTGATAACACAGATGGTTTTTAACATGTTGGTCCGTAGCCTGAAATATGTGGTTTATATTTTTAAAACATGGCTGTATCTAATGAACTTGTGTAAATATTGGGCAGAATGGCAAACATGAGCTGGAAGTCACAGAAGAGAATATGACAGGATGCAGACACAGGAGCTCATGGTGGGAATGTACTACGGGAAAACTCACACGTTTCAGGACAAAAGGTAGTATTGCCCCAAATCAGAGTTTTCATTTAGCTGATTAAAAAGATACACAATGCTAACAAACTTCACAGGCAGATCTAAAGCTGTGAGAAGGGGTGAACTTGCATCAGATTTAGGGGGTAATGTAATTTCAGTTTCAGTCCTAGTCTCTCACAAACAAATACATGTACAGTAAATATATATGCACTGTTACATATTCACTTTTCAAAACTTAACCTTAAAGTAGGAGGACGCTTTAAAAATGCATTAAGCTTAATGCTTAAAAAATATAATAATAATATATATATATATAATATAATTTAAAAAAATAATAAGGTTGATCTAACCTTTCACAGTACAGAAGATTTTATTTCAAATCTCAATATTTTATTGAGAGAGATATTGAACTTCTGCCATGGAAGATCAAGACCATCAGTGCCAAGAAGTGGATAAGCTGGAAGACAAAAGCAGACTTCGTTTGAAATGTTGCTAGAGCATCAAAATGTTAACTACAGTTGATCCACATGCAAGGCTCAAATCTAGAGCTATGAGTTGTGTTGCAGGAACAGCGTAGTTTGTTTCAAACAGGGCTTGGTGTTACTGCCCTGTCTGTGGACTGGTGAATTAGTCACACTGTATGAAAGAGTTTGACCAAAAAAAAAAAAGAAAATGTATATATATATATATATATATATATATATTCTTGCAAAACTGAAGGGTTTTGTCTTGTCACTTACGAAATCAGAAGCTTGCTCTCCCACCACTGTGAACTATGCCAGCCACATCACTCCTGATGCTTTCAAGGAGTTTTACCCTCAAGGTTTTTTGCTCTGTTGTGGGGCAATGCATCCAGGTTTTCCTGCTGCACAGTTAAGGCCAGAACACAGAAATGTGCTGTGGCAGCACATCATGAAAGAATTACTCATTCCCTGGGTTAAACACCAAAAGATCTTTATCTCAGGAGTTAGGTCTACTAGGACCAAACACTGGCAAACAGGTTATTGCCTTATTCCCCCGCAAAGCAGAGAATGTGTTTAGTAGATTTGTCTCATCCCTCATCTGCCTGTCACAAAAGCTGAGCACAAGCTAGCACCCTTCAAATCTTCTGATGTTCAGACTGGAGATAAGAGGATAAGAAGCATGGCAGTCCAAATTCAGAAAGACAAAGCCTGAAAATGCTTGCACACAGCCTTTACCTTAGGTGCACTCATTTCCAAAGCAAAATTTTCAATACCGCAGACACCAAACTCAAAACACGCTTCAAAAACAATTCTAAATAGCAACATTGCATCACTGTAGCTATTCCAGTGCTGTGAGATGCAAAAAAAGAAATGATTCAGAAATATCACTATCAAACCTATTCATTAAAATGCCTTTTTCTTACCTCACCATGTTGTCCCACTTGGAACTCATAAAAACAGTGAGGTTGACAGGATTAGGACACTGCCTTGGAACATGACTGTTCCCTTTGAGCAAACACCATGCAGCGTTCCCTTTACCTCATGCACAGTTTCTTGGCATGTGTCTTAAGTACAAGTCAGCTGCTCTTCACATTAGTATAGAGGGGCAGAAGCATGGAAATGCAGCCATCCCATCTTCAAATTTCTGATCCATACAAAATTATCAAGACACAGGCTATACATTGCTGCTGAGGCCTGCTGACTTCATGTGCTACTGCCACTGCATGTAGCCCACAGATGTTCTGAGCCCATCAGTCCACGTAAAGGAGATGTGTTGCTCATGTTTGCCTTCGGTTTTGGCAACAAAGGAGATCATGAGTAGATGCTGAGGGTATCCCCCCTGACTTCTCAGAAGGGTATCCAAAACAGCACAGGTGACCAAGTCCACTAGTGGGCTTTCAGGATTTTTTCATCAGACTTGGGGCAGGTGGTATGACTGAAGTTACTGAAGTTCCACGGGTAACAGCAAATTTCCACTATGTGAAAATGGAATTCTCTTCTGACAGGGCCAGAAGAATCAGTCCTGACTCCTGGGAATAGCCAAAGCTCAGAAACTTCACTCCTGTCACCAGAGGCAATGGCTGTGGGTGTGCTTTGGGGGAGCAGCATACAGGGATGGAGTCAGCATTTCCTAAACCACTGATTCACTTCTCACCAGCAGTCTGGATGGAGTCTGAGTGGGTGAGAAAGCCATACCATTCACCAGAGAACTGTGTCCAGTTGGAAAATTAGGTCTTATCTCTTTATGACCAGGAATGTAGACATTTTCCCTAGAAACCACCTTCTGGTGGTGGGCAGACACCTTTCTGCAGTCACCCTCACAAACTGATTTAAAATAGTGCATGCATTCCTTCCAGTGTCACTGTGATGCTTGGTCCCACAGTGACAAGGCACGACTTCTCTGCACGTCTGTAACACTCACACTCCAGTTCCACATATCTGTTTTCCTTCAGTTGCCATCAAACAGCCCTTCTCCACACCTCCAAAAAAATAAAAATAACAAAGTCAACCCTACTTATCTTAAATGGCAACTTCATGCAAGGTTTCAACCCAAGGTTATTTTTTTCTACCAGTTGTTTCTTTGAGAACAGATGGCGTTTGCAATGGTTGAGGATATATCCTATTTTTAAGTGTCATATGTTTTTACTCTTCTGCAGTGGACTCAGCAATCAGAGGAAAATGCCACAAGAGATGGGCTTTTTATTTGATATACAAACCATGTTGTCTCATGCCACTCAGGAAATTATCTCCTATTGCAAGTGCCCAGCAGCCAGGGTGCCTGTATCCACCCTTCTGGTGCAACATTTCCTGCCAGTAATGGATAAGGAACAACCTGCATCCGGCAGTGCCAGCTCAGCAGAGCACCCAAATATTAACACAACAAAACTGGCAGTGAGAAAGTTTAAAGTTACATACCATGCCATGATCTCCAGTACACGGTGTCCCAGAGAACAGTCCCATCTTCCACCACGAAATTCAGTATGATGAAAATACCTCATTTTTTGTTTGATTTCTCTTTGGTATATTCTTCTGCACACATCACATTTTGACAAGGTAGCAGCTCCCCTAGAGCAGGAGAAGCAATGAAAAATGGAGTCAAGATCTGGCACGTAATTTGTTGCTTCTTATACTGCAAATTCATAAGATAAAGCCAGTCTGAATTTGCAAGTAACTGCAAGCTCAGTCCCCCTCTATTTTGATCCATCTGCACAAGAACCCACTCTTATAATAGAAAGCCACCTAAAAAACCCTGTGCTTAAGCTTTTAAAACCTGCCAGAGAGATTAGACCATGCTTCGGACTTTGCTAACATGGCTAAACCGCTTCTGGGTCAAACCCGGCTTCTACCCAGCACAGGAGAGCTCATATTGATTTGCAAAGGCCTGGGTGTACCTGAAGTTAGTATTTGAAAGTAGCCACATGAACAGGGAAAAAATGCTGCTGTGAGTGCTTAAAAGGCATTTTAAGGATATAAGCATAGCCACAGTGACTCATTCACCAAGGAAACACAAAAGCTGACATCTATAAACCTCTGCCAAAGGCCTCTGGGATGCCACTGGTACCACCAGCACCTCCACTTTGGTTCATGCTCCTGAATAATTTCCATCTTGTTTCTCTGCCAGCCTGAGCACTGAAGCAGCACAGCTCAAGGGCAGTGCTGCCTAAGGCATCTCCGGCTGCTCCTCTCGCTCACTGCCACCCCCTCAGGGCTCAGCAAGCCCCACAAAGAACTGAGAGGCAAAGGCTGGTGTCAGTGGCTTGAGGAAGTGATAGTTGATGGCACTGGGATGGATCTCCCTCAAAAAGACTGAATTTCAGGGGAAAGGAAAATTAAATCAATCTGGAATCAAACTTCTCATGTGAATTCAAGCAAAAGAAAAATGAGGAAGGGGAGCTTTCCACCTGTATGCTTCACACCAAGTCAGTGGGAGTCAGGGGCGGAGAGTGTCTTACTGTATTCTACTAGGACACTGGACACCAGGGTTCTTCATTCTGATGAAACAGGAGCAGGATTTGATCTTAAGAGAATTTCTCACCCACCAAATTATTTTGAAATCAGGAGCTAGAGGACTTTCGAGTATCTCTCGCTTCCTCTTCTTCTAACAAATTGTGGGTGACTGTTCCCTGGCTGCTGTGATACCAAGTTATTCTCACTCTCTTTGGCCCCATGAATACGCACTGTTTGCCAAAACCCCAAGCTGATCTTCTGCTCTGCTTTCCTGTCACATGGCACAATGAGAGATTTTTAGATGCCTACAACATTCGGAAAAACAGAATGGAAACACTTCTGAGAAATTTATTGTTTGCTTTCTTCTGCATAGTTTTAAATCAACAACTTCTTGTAACAGAGAAGTCTTAGAAGGAAACAAAATAAGACGTATTCCTAGAAAAATGAAGCTGCTTTACCATAAATACCATAAGCAAAAAATAATAAAACATCTTGAGTACACTTCCAGCCAACATAGAGAGTCCACTCCCTTAATGCCAAAGTTTAATGCCTCTGCTGTTAGGCTGGGTCCTCAGAGTATGTCACAGTAAGCTTGAGTGAGCACGTATGAGACTTGCTAGTAGGATAGATGTCTTTCTGGTCTCACACACACTTATTTTCTTGCTCTTTTTCTACAGCACTTTAAAAGGCTGTCTTGCTAGATACTGATCTCCATGCTATTGCTGTTTTGTAGCACATTGCTTTGAACTTATGAGGCAATTTGTCAAAGAAGGTGCTCAATAAAGTCAGTCTTAAGAAATCACATAACCACAGAGAGCAAAATCTGAACAAAACTTCCCATTTCAGGCAAGCTGCAGAAGCTAGTTCCCTTCCTTCTGAAAGACCAAGAGCATGGTCCATAACCCTCAGTTCCAAGACAAAGTGTTGCAAATTCTATCCCCAAAAAAGTCAGGAGATGCCTGTAAAAATCCTGATTCTTTCCCATGTATTGTATACTCCACGATCCAATGCTCAGTTACACAGTGTTTTCCCACAGATTCCAGCCTCCTTCAGTTTATAGGATGAATTCAACTTTGGACACAAAAGGGACATGTTAAAGCAGACTCTGGTCTGATAGGGCTCACAGTCACAGAAGCTGAGAGATGTGTGGTGCTTCCCTTTGATGATAAATCTGGAGATAAGGTACCTATCCAAATGAAAGATGTCATGGACTGCTTTCCTGCATAGTCACACAGATCTGGAAGCTTCACAGGAAAAAGCAAGAGGCCCTCTTGTTGCCCTAAATCCCTTCCTGTTAGATCATTAGAAGAGTATGGCAGCAGAAAGGAAAAAACACCTATATGCCAGGTCCTGTATATGGGAACCTCTGGAGCTGTGACAGAAGTCCACAGGGAAGTTATGGAAATGCTTCAGGTTTTGTGGAGAAACTTCTCTTGTTCAGGCTCAGAGGTCCTCACCCTCGAACTGAGCAGTGCAGAGAGGAGCTGATACTCAAAAGTGCCCATGGTCAACATCAAAGAGGGGCACAGCCAAAACACCTGACCTGGAGAAGAGCTGTAATTCCAACGATAAATTTGACAGAGAGATGGGGCAGTTTCCCAAATTGCCTTGAAAGTGTAGGCTTGTAGTAGTGGCAGTTCTGTGCCACTCTGAAAAAAAATATTTTACCCATCTCTGGGCTCAGCTTTTCGACATCACAGAGTCACCCAAAACCCCTTCTAATCCAGCATCCTCAATGTACTCGTGTTTCATTTTTCAGATGTCCATTTTGGGACAGTTGGTACACGGATAGCATAGGAATTCCTGCCTCCCACTGAAGGTCTGTGTGAACTGTGCTTTTAGTGTGAATGCAAGAAGAGAAAAAAAATTATAGGTACCTTGGTCCCCCATATCCCAGATACAGAATCAAAGACCAGTGGGCACATCAGGCAGTAACAGCTGTAACATCTACATCTCAGTGGCTCATGTATGAGGACACCTCACATCAGTGGAGAGATAGCTGTGGGCAGAAATCCACTTGTGTCCACAAACAGCTTACAAACTATAATCAGAGCACTTCCAGTTCCCTGAGAAAGGCATGTATTCTGTGCAGAATTCAGAGGATGTGCATGAAGTAATGTAAAAGAGAATAAAAGGAAATGAAAAAGCACAATCCACCTGGACTGAGGTGAGAAGTCCGAAGAGAGAAAATACATTGTGACCACCAACATGAAGACTGGTTTAATGCAAACACACACACACAGCAGAGGAAAAGGATGGGGTGGACAAATCAGGGGTTTGGACAACTGTATGTAAACCAGGCACATCAAAACATTTAGCATTTGGTCTTAAGAAGATATATAAAGATACAAATACCTATACTGAAACTGATTCAAACAACCCCTACCACTATCAAATAAAAATATATATTTACATTTTCACAAATTTTCAGCCATGGCTACTCTAACTTAAGCTCCTTTCCCCTGTGGACATAACTCATACATGGTATACTTAGACAGCCCTAGGCAGTGAATTAAAAACACTATTTTATTTACAATTCTGTAGCAAATGGTTCACTGTAGATATACGTCAACATTTCCATTAAACATTCATCATTTGGTCATTTGCTCCTGCTGCCATAAGGAAATGCCAGGGCAGTACCAGGGCTTAGATAACAGCAACAGCTGCCTTAGGATTACTTAGAGCATCCACCTCTGCAATAATGCAACCTATTTAGCAAGAACATACACTTTGAAAATTATTTGATTTTCCTTTTGTCTTGGTTTGAAGAGACAGGTGTCTGCTAAGGAGAGGCAGGCCTCTCCAGGAAATGAGGAATTGAAATCCTTCCCTCCGTGTTATTATAATTTGGAAGATTAAAAAAAAACTTTTCAGTCAGAGCTATGGGGAAAAGGAACAACAGTCCTTTACTAGTAAATATAACAGGACAGACAAAAAAACCCAACAGCAATTATAATAATAGTGGAACAGAACCAAGAACCCTGAGGGCAAACGGTGGAAGCTCCGGCGCTGATGGCTGGAAGCCGGGCGCGGTGGACTGTCCTCGGCAGGCAGGGGGTGTCCTCGGCAGGCAGAGGTGGCAGTGCCGGAGAAGCCGCAGCGGCTGGACCCGGGCTGACCCAAAATCCAGCAGGGCAGCGAAGAAAACTCTGAATTCCTGGGCGCTCTAACAGATAGTAGAATTCTCAGGACTAGACTCCTCCTTTAACTGTGGACTCTAAGCAGTCAGCCGTCCCCGATCCGTGCTCTCCGGAAGACCAGAGCCGCGAGACCCCCACCCTCAGCTCTCTCTCTGGGAGCTTTTCTCCCTCCCTCAAACTAAGTGATCAGCTTCTTTTTGTCCAGGTTAAGCACTCAGCATTTAGTCTCCTAGCAGCTTGCGGGGGGGGGGGGAATTCTACAGGAAACTTAACCCTCAACACCTTTCAAGAAGCACTTTGACCTGAAGTTCATCATCAGGTACTGAAGCCTCTTTGAAGCTACAGTCATCTGGTTGACTCCCAAGATTGGTCAAGTTCAGTGGGTGGATGGGCAGAGGTCAGTTGTGTGAGGTTCAACAAGGTGAAATGCCCTTTCCTGCCTGTGGGTCACAACAACCCCATGCAGTGCTACAGTCTTGGGGAATAGTGGCTGGAAGCTGCCCAGTGGAAAAGGACCTGGGGGCGCTGCTTTACAGAAGAAGGTCAACAAGAAGAACAATCCTGGCCTATGTGGCCAGGAAAGGACCATAGAATAGTGTGGCCAGCAGGACCAGGGCAGTGATCATCCCTCTATACTCAGCACTGGTGAAGCCACACCTCAGATCCTGGGTTCAGTTCTGGGGCCTTCACTACAAGGAAGATATTGTGGTGCTGGAGCATGTCCAGAGATAAACCCAAAATGTTTGTAGATAATAACATATACTGCCTCACTCACTACTGAAGTACCAGTAAATGTACACACGTGTGCTGCCTTGAAGGCAAAACCAGCAAGAGACTCTAAGTCAGAAATAACAATTTAATAGGAGAGAAAAAAAAAGATAAAACAAAACACATGCAATAGTACAAAAGATCACTGTCAGAGTCAGAATACAATCTGACACCGTGGTGGTAGCAGTCCAGATGAAGTGGTCTTGTTGAAGCAGTGTTCCTGCAGAAAGGTCTGATAGCTCTTGTCCACTGGGAATCCAGTGGGTAAGGCTGCTTGTGCTGTCCCAAGGCCCCGATTATATCCAGGTGGGAATGCTTGGCTCCTCCCCCTGGGTGGAGCATCTCACAATGGGCTGTTATCATTCTATGAGTCATGCAATGGGTCCTTGATTGCCCATTAAACAGAGATAGCTCCTGGAGGGAGTTATCCATGAGTCATGCACCAGGGCATTGATGGGCCATTAACAGAAGATAGTCTGGAGGGAGGGGGCAAGGGAAACACTGCCCAACCTAGCTTCAACATCTCATGTAGATGGTGATAGAATACATACTTTGGGCACATCTTCCATTGTAACCTAGGACAACATGTTATACAATAACAATGGAAGATACTGCTTTTGTCCTGAACATGCAGCTAACCATGTAGCTAGAAAGCCTAGAAACATTTCTGCCAACTTTCAGATATTCTACATCAATATATTTTCCAAAGAGTCTTGCTGCTTTTTTTTTTTTTTTTTTCCCCCCCGTTGGTCTTGCTCAGTCTTACACAAAAGTAGGGCATTTTATTTCCGTTGAAAACTGAACAAGATCTTATTCCAGACACTTAAATACAAGTGACTGGAAGCAGTTGCCACAGAGCTCCAATGACCTGGATTTTTCTCTTAGCTGATGTTATACCACATACATGGTTTATTACACTAATGTGTCTTCTTGAGCTGTTGGGACAGGTTAGGAGAAGGCCTCTGTTCAGCAGCCACACGTCAGCTGACCGATGAGAGCTCTCTGGGCCAACCACACTGAACCAGCAATTTCCAGCTGTACAGAAATATCTGTTAGAACAGATGCATAAGATGGTCCATGCTGCCTTTAATGCTGGCTTTTAGAACAACGAAGGAGAAACTCTTACCTTCTATAACTACTAGAAGAAATTCACTTGTAACTGTGTATTTGCCAGTCTCTGGTACCCTGCCACCACTTTTTGTCAGTGTTAGATGACTGTTATGACATTATTTACTGGAATTTGGGTTAAAAATGGTTAACATTCCCCCATACAAATACTTCTGTGAATATGTAAGAAAGGGGAACAAAGTGGTTAGAAATATCTCCACCCAAGCAAGCACTGCTTGGGATGTTTGTTCCGAGCCGGTCACAGTGCCCTGTGATGCTGCTTTCAGAAGTAATGGTATCCATCCTACAGCCAACTACAAAATTATTTCTGGCTTTGAAACTCTCAAAGGAAATACTTTCCATTCTGTTCCTAAAACTAGTCAATACTGCAGCACACACAATTGATTCTAACACAACTTCATGAAGAGCATGTGTAGGCATGGGGTGAGGGTTACCAGAAAATGACCCCTTTCCAGCTGGAACATAACAATTTTGCCCAGAAACTGTTTAGTTCTCTGCTAAGGACACTGCTGGGATTGTATTTCTGCTTCAGTAAGAATCCTGAGTGAAGAAGGAAGTAGAGAAATTAAAAAATGGAAACTGAACACATCTTCTAGAAAACCACTCCAAACAGATGTTTGTGTTGTGCAGAGGGTTCTGTTTCCAGAGGTTTCCCTAACTCTGGTTTGCTGTGCAGTTCCAGCGTTGTGGAATATCATGGAAGACACAACCATTTCGGAAGGGGGGGGGGGCAAATAGTTCATAATCAAGATTTATCTGCATGGACAAAGAGGGTCAAAGCAAAAAGGAGACTGTCAGAATCCTGACAAGAAACACTGACCCCAAGAACATCAGGTTCATGTCTCTGGGGGCCTGAACTTTTAGTGAAGTTTTCGTTTTGGTGGGGTTTTTTGTTTGCTTTTGGTTTGGTTTATTTCTCGTGAAAAAAAAAAAAAAAAAAAAAAAAAAAAAATTCTATGTAATGTAATAAAATTTACTTTACTTTTACTTTGAAATGTACCAAAAAATGTTCAGACATGATCCTCTTCCGGAAAATATAACCATCCTGTGTTCACTGCAGAGCTGTCAGAGCTCCAAACTCCATCATCACTTGCCATCATGGGAACACCAGGCACCAAATCAAAATCCAGCTGAGAGAACAGAGGAGGATGGGGAGCCAGGCTGCGCCACAGACTAATAGCAGGGACATAGCAGAGACTCTGCCCTTGCTCACACAGGGTACAACTCTTTCAGGATTTGAAAAAGCCACCACAGTTTGTGCACGTTCACCAGGGAAAAGCACACCCTTAAACCATGGTACAGCTCATGACAGGCAGCTCCTGCTGTCAGGGGGAAACTCGCCAGGCAGGGGCAGTGACCGCTGAAAGCAGCTGGCTCCAACCTGCTCACACTCACCCTGATCCCTGCCCTGGCACCGGCAGCAAACCTGATTTCCCCAGGCACTGGCAGAGGCAGAGCGAGCGATGAAGACATGACCATTTGGCTGTGCCCTTGGCAGGCTGCTGCTGCCCAAGGCAACAGCCCACATCACCTATGCTCCCAGCTGGCCCTGTTTTGAAGTCGGTTCTCTGTCATGTCTTCAAATGACTCTATTAACACCTCAAAGTAAGTCATTTGGGCCCCACCCAAGGCTTGGAGAGATTTTAACAGTTGCCTTGACTCATGGATCTGCAGACTAAATGCGAGTTATCATCCAGGAACATTAAATCCCACACACAATTGTGACAACTTCGATATTATTGCTCAGAACAGTGCCCACTTGAGTCATGCTTTAATTCAGTTATTATTATTTTCATGGAAAAAGGCATATTTCCCCCAACCCTGTTCCACCGAGTGGAAAGCACACAGGAAGGATTTGTCGCACATAAAGATAAATTGCTAATTGCATGTCAGAAAATGGCTGTGGAAAACAGAAATACTTCAATTATTCAGAGCAGAAAATAAACAAAAGTGAATTTTTTCCCAATTTTTAAAAATATATAGGTTTTCTGCAAGTGATAGCTCCATTTCCCCCCTCACAAAACAATTGTTATATCCTCTTCCTATATGGAATTTAACTATCACGTCTGACACACTGATTTGATTATTGTGAGAATGAGCAAAGCAATGAGCTTTTACGGCCAAAGAGCCTTGAATTCAGTCAAACCAGTAGAGAGATACTCCATCCTGTCTTTGAAAACTTGCCCAAAAAATATTAAAAAAAAAAAAAGTAGAAAAATAGTCTTTCACACTTTGTTTTCCCATTTTAATCGGTGACTTGAAGATATCAGCTTCTCTCTTACACATTACCATGCCATCAGAACACAAATCCAGGGCAATTATCCTGATAAATGTGACTAAATGCAATCTAAGACACCACAGTGAGAAAGAAGCCCATAAATCTCACTGCTAAATTATTTACATAGCTGTTGCAGCCAGACGTGCCTGTTGGGTGGGGATGAGATTGCTGCTCTGTAGCCTGTGTGCTCAGTTTGGGAACATGGGTCAGTGTCTTCTCCACCACTTTGTCCCATATAAAGTGGAAGAAATAGTCCATCCTGCACCTACTGATGTTCCAGTGCAATTTTATCCCCCACTGAATGAATAGGGTCCAGCCTTGACTTGACCAACTTTGGGAGGAGCAACAGCCTCTCCCACTTCCCAGACAGAATGAGCTCCCTCTGGATTTAGCTCATTCTTTCTTATTCTGGCAGATTTTAATGAGGATGGGAAAAAATAGTGACCACAGATAATGAAAATGGTGTTGCATGCAGAAAGTGAGTTCAGTATTCGTTTGATGGAGAGATAAAACAGTAGACTCTGGATGGAGGAGTTTTCTGCTTCATCATCTATTTTTCTTAAGATAACAAACATCTAGCCAAGTGCTCTTTAATGGATAGTGACAAGTAGTTTCCTGTAGTCTTAAAACATAACATCACTTACAGAGAGTGTTTTCAGTTCCAGAGACAAAAACCTGTTCAATGCCATTCTGCTGGTAGTACATTTTTTGGGGGTGATGAGAAAATGAATATATGAAAAAAAAAAAAAAAAAAAAACCAACAAAAAAACCCTAACACCACCCCCTCCCCAACCCTCAAAAAACCCTCCAAAACCTCCCCCCCCCAAAAAAAAATTAGAAAAATAGAAACTATTGTGCTTCCTTCCCACCAGTGTGCTGCAAAATAGCCTAGACATTCAGTGTCCCTGTAAAAGAAATGAAGAGCTGTGGCCTGATCTTCATCTGACCTGATCACCTTTGTTTGGCAGGTCAGTAAAGGCTCAGGTCCCACAGATCAAAGCATAGAGCAGCAAGAAGGCCAGGCCACAGCTTTAACTGCCAAGAAGGTTCATTCTTATCACCTTTTCTTTCTATTTGAACCCTTCTGCACTGACAAGTAAAGGCAGAGGAGATTTCAAACTGGTTACAAAAAAAAAAAAAAAAAAAAAATCACTTATGAAAGACAGGAATCTTCCTGCCAGTAGTGTGTCAGAGAGCACCCCATACTCCTAAACCAGCTCATTTTTCCCTTCACTTGAAATGATCCCCACTGTGCTGGCAAATATTATAAGGCTGGTTCCTCACTGTAATAGACAGAAAGAGGAACTTGTTGCACCACTGGAACATGCAAAATAACAGCAACATAAAGCTGTATCCCAAAACAGAACATTGGACATTTGGGGGCTATTAATCTGAAGAAACCCAAGAAATCTTCCTAGATGCCCTTGCAGGAAGCTTATAGGGTCTCAGGTAAAACAGAGTTACTGTATTTAAAACATTGAGAGAAACGTGCTGTGGGCACAGAGCGCACCCCCACAGTCTGGCTGTACAAACACATCTACACCTTTTGCTCAGTAGATGTCAGGTGTAGAAAACTTCGCTGTAGAAAACACAAAGCCATACCCAAGCATGCCCTGCCATTAAAAGCTCCATGAAGCACTTCTAGTGGAAGAACTAGTTCTGATTTGCTTTTCACCAGATTGCAGCACATTATAGAGAGGGTCTGAGAGGCCTCTGTGTTAGGCATTAGCTACTGTCACACAGCACATCTGGTTTTGTGGATCTCCTGTAGCCAGCATTAGAGCGCCCGAGCACCAGAGCTCTGTAGCTCAATATGGGACCCAGACATTCCCAGAGTTCCATGGGGGTTGTACCCAAAGGTCCAGTTTAGGATCAATCTCTAGTCCCTCATCCCCTCCTTCACCAACAGAGACACACCTGTACAATGGGGGAGCAGTACAACTGCATCTAAACTAACATAAAGAGGATTCAACACACACACAAAAAACCCCCTAGCATAAGCAAGAAAGCTTTTTCTGGACAAGTGTAATGTAGACATATCCTTTTTAAACACCTACATCCAGCTCCAGCAGGACAAGGCATGTTGGAGTCCAGGGCATTCCTTTGGTTGCCCTGGAGGGTCAGAAACCTGGGCAGGGGGGTCTGGGACCCCAGCCCAGAGCTCAGAGAGACACTGGCTTTGATCTCAGTCCATGGGAAAAACTTCCTGCACTGCAGGAGGCATTGCAGGCCACAAGAGTGTGAAAAATAGTAGTTCAACTTATCACAGGGTGGAAAAACAGTATATTTAGGTTTCTAGCATTGAAGCGAATGGGGGCAAGATGGAGAATTTGGGGCGTTGTCTCCTTCTTCTTCATCCTTCTTGCCTCACTCCATTTCAGCAGTGACGTTGGCACAAAGTAGTTAGTGAGGATTGGGTCAGAGTAGAGATGACCTTTTTAGTATTAGTGATAGACATTGTTAAGAAATAGTAAATAAAGAATACGTAGCAATTAGTATAAAAGATAACGACAGTTCGGGGGGAGTCGTCAGAAGTCCAAGCCGCGGCAAACATCTTGTTGGACACTGAGAAAATTGTAAGATAAGAAACAATAAACGAAGTATCCAACCTTGAAAAATCTAAACCTGAAGACTCCGTCTCTTCCTTCGGTTTGGCACAGAGCTGTGCAGAGGGCAAAGGACTCTAAAACCACCTGAATGCCGGGGAACAAACCTAACAACTGGCGTCCCTGAGTGGAACCCGACAAAGGTCTACCAGCCCGTTGCGCCCACTCAGGGTGCTCAGAGACAAAAGTCCTGCCCTTGTCGCTCGCAGCCAAGCACGAGACAGCAACTATGGACTGCTGTGCCAGCACAAAATAGTCAGTGCACATACAGCCACAGCTGCTGGGCTAAGTTGTGTGCAAGGCAGCTCATCGTTCGTGAAAGCTTTCTCTGTCCTCACAATGCATCAGCAGGGTCTGATTTTGTCTTTATACGTGGACACTCGTTGAACTTACAGAGGATGTGAAAGCAAGAAACACAGCAAAAGGTGGCTTTCTGTAAATGGAAAGCTCTCTCCAGAAACCTGTCTTTTCATGACAGCACAGGTGATTGTTTGCTTGTGCTGTCCTGTTCCCACTGCATCCTCATATGATCCCATCCCCCTCCATCCCGGCCGTGTGGTCATGCTACGGCCAATAAAATAAGGCCTGTCAAGCCATTTCAGGTTCAGACTATCCTTATTATTCACCCTTGCGGATATTGTGCCTTTTAGATAGACGGGTGGTTTCACAGGAACTGCATGGGTTATCTTGCTGTAGTGTAACCGCATTCCAACCACAAAGAAAATATTTCCGCCCACATGAATATTTAATACAAGCGTTTTCTTCATGTAGAAGGAAGGATAGCAGGGACCCCTGTGAGACTATCCTGAACCACACCAACTACAGCAGCACCACTTCACTCCAGCAAACACTGTCCATAGCTGATATCTCTCAGAGGCAAGACTTACCAATGTAAGTTTTATAACCTCATTCAGGGTGAGTTTTCTGAAATCAGAAATGAAACATAAGGGCTCCTATTAGTGTGACCTCTCCACATCTTGGGTCAGATACCAGTGAAAAAAAATGCTCTCCCTTTTCAGTCATAAATTACGTGCTTAATTATCCAAATGTCAAACTGTGCTTGCAAATAACTAGGAAGGTCAGATGAGAGTGAGAAAGACCTTTGAAAGCCAGTTTCAGGAGCCAGTCCTCTCCACAGCAGACGCAAGTACATTACAGTTAGAACTCACTGACACTTCTTACAAGTTTCTTCTACAAGGGCCATGAGCAAGGAAAGAACTCTTCTTCCTGTCTGGAAATGTTAAGGAGCCTGGGATACCAGGATCTGTTCTATGCACTTGCAGGTAGACAGGATTTCAGTTCCAGCAGTCTCCTATGCGAGCATATAACATATAGACAGGAGGTAATCAACTGTCTCTCATTACAGAGAACTGTTCAGAGTCCTCATGACTAAACTACCTTGCACACTCAGGACAATCTCAAGAGGAATAAACCCAACTGAGTGTGGAACAAAAGATGTGTTAAGGCACTGGGTGTCTTCTTTGAAGTATTTGTCACAGTAGGAAACTAATAAATCAGTATTGGATTGCAAAGGGCTCTGCGCAGGGACCATGGGCCAAATTATCATGGCTGTAAGAAGAGAAATACTGAATGAAATTCTTAATGGGAGAAAGTATTAGGGTTCAAGGGAGACTCACCCTGAATTTTGCTCTTTGTTGTTTTTTTCTTGCTTGTTTGTTTCCCTGGGGGGGATAGTTTGACTGTAAAAAGGCCACGTCCATCTTCACAGACTCAAAAGAATGCTGCAGACTTCAGCGTGATTTGGATGGAGGCCAAGGTGCTTATAGAAAACATGAACCTTCAACATTCCCTGACTTCTTCTCCTATTGCCATGATGCACCTGGAAGCAACTCAGATGGAAACCACTGGCGAGATGCATTGGTCTTGGCAGCAGGCAGCCAGCCATGGTCACCACCCTGCTATGAGCCCAGGGAATCGGGACTGCTGCATACACTGGCACCCAGCACAGCTGAACCAAGGAGCATCTGGGCAACCAGTGGGGCAGGGATCAGATGCACTCTCTGGCAGGGCTGCTGAAAAAGCCCCGGATCTTCCACGCATAGATTGCACATTTGTTTTGCCAGGTATGCCAGATCTAAGCAAACACTATGAAGGCCATCAGGTAGTAAGAGGAAGGCTGCAATACAAAGCTTCCCAATCTTGGTGTCACTGGAAGATGCCAGCTCCCTCGCCTGGGTGAAATCAAGCCAACAGGTCTTGCAGCAAACTGCTTTGCATCTCCAGAAAACACAGATGCAATTGCTTTTCCATCCAATGCTGTTCTTACTCTCTTTTCTCACCATGGAGAGGCAGCAATCCTGGTTGTTATTCCATCTGCAAGAGCTTCTTCTGCTCTCTCCCTAAGTATGTCACTGCATAATATTCTCTATATCTCAAATCACCCACTAATTTTCTGTATAACTCTCCTATTCTCTCCAGGCTGTTTTTTGCCCCACTGAACTCAAACCCCACCTTTCTTGATAGCAAGAGTAGCAGCAGGCCCCAGATGTGCCAGCCCCTCAGCATTCATAAAGAAGTGACCCTTGAGCTCTGAATGCCTCCAAACAGAGGTGCAGAGGCTGCTTCTGCAGTGCAGAATTGGCACCCGAACAGGACTGTGCCTGCACCATTTCTCCTCTAGCATCAGCTCGATTTATCCACACACAGAAAGAGCAAATGAGGTCTCAGTGAATCCAAATCAAACATCCCATTTCCCAGGTGCTTTAAGGGACCATATGATTGACTCAAGGGATTTCATTGTGGCTGAAAGGAAGAATAACATCCCTTCACCAAGGAAAAGGCACTACCTTCAACCATTTCATGTGTAAATAGTCGCTGCCTGTGCTTTCACTAAACCTCCAAGCTCATTAGAGCTTAAATGCTAACTCATGAGAAAAGCACAGAACGCAGAAACATGGCAGAGACATCACAGCTTTAATCCTTCATAGGATTAGGTTGTTTAAATTTGATGAGATAGAAGGGAAAATAAAGGATATACATGAAAAGACACCTGGTTATATTGCTTCAGCAGTTCCATAAGTGTCTTTTCTTGTACTATTTTCTTCCCTTTCTTTTTTTAACATTTCTAGGGATCTTAAGTGAGTCAAAACGTCCTTTACTCTCACGCACAAGAGGAGCTGGAAAACATGTAACAGAAGTTATATCTTTGAAGAGCCAGGCACAAAAAGCAGATTCTGCTGTAGTATTGAACATAAATTACACAGCACAAACCTTGAGCTTTCACCTAGTGCTGGCACCTTGCTTTTCTTGTCTCCAAACCTGCAAGCACTGCTTGGATATGTTTTATGCACCCCTGTCATGCATTCTCCAGGAAGAGGAAAAAAACAAACTTGGGGCACCAAAAGTTCATTTAACAACTGAACAGAGAGAAGGAACTGGGTGAGAAATGCTGGCGTCAGATATGGGCAAATGAGAAGCCAAAAGGGAAGTATTGTGCAAAGTGCTTTGAGCGGCTGGGAGTGGTCAAAGAAAGTTGTGCAAGACTAAAAAGCAGGAAGAAACATGTGGTCTCGACATGTTCATATATTGGGAGAGGAAACAGATGATCACCAAAGACACAAATATTTGTCAAATAGAACAGCTTGAACTTCTCAATATATATATATATTTTTATATATATATATAACTTTTAATTTCCCCTACCCTCCATGAGTTTCTCTATGTGCTTGACTGGACCACTCAGACCAAAATCAGACCTGAGTGCTTACACCTCACATTTATGTATGTGACCCTTTTCTCATAGACGTTGGGCATACAACTTTTCCTAAAACTAGACAGTAGATATTCACTATTTGTAACCATTGCTTTTCCAATTAAACTGAATGTAAATATTCATCTCTGAAAATTTAACCTAGAGGCTTTCATACCACACCCCACCAATAATATGCATGCAGGGAAGAGGTTCTTCAGGGATGAGTGCAACAGTGAGCTAAAAAATAGCTGGATTTATCACATCGTTCTTCTCTTTTTAATTAGGGAAAAATTAGGAGAAAGACATTGGAAGCAAAATCAGTTAGCTGCTCTTGATTTGGCTTTTTGTTTAGTGGCAATTTGACTCCAGGAACTAAATTATCCCTGAGGAAATAATTTCTCTAACTTGAAGGCAATTTCTCCAATAGACAAGATGCTTACCTTTCTTTCTTGTGTCTATGTGCTTCCCTCATTTTTTCTCTGAAATATCTTTCATTTCAGGGCATTTCTCCATTGGTCCTTCAAATGAGATCTTCAAAGTGAGGAGCATTTCCTCTATACAACTAAGCTTCTCTTCACACCTATAACTTTAAAGCAAATTAAAAATTACTTTATCAGCAAAATACCAGGGAAAAGACATTTTGGATTATGCAGCATTCCAATTAGAAGAAAGAGCAAGGGAGACACAGTGACTGATTTGAAGTCTATGTAACAGAAGAAGAATGACCTTTCATCAGACCCATAATTCATTATTATAGTTACACACCCCCCGACCCCAATCTGGAAGCCAGTCATATTGCTAGGTATATTGTACATCAGCACAACTATTTAAGTATTCTTAATCCAAATCATGATCGAAAAATCATCATTTATCTCTGGTTTTGTTGGGTTTTGGTTGTTGTTTTTTTTGTTGTTGTTGTTGGTTTGGTTTGGTTTTTGTTTGTTTGTTTGGGGGTTTTGTTGTTTTGTGGTTTTTGTTTTTTTTTTCTTTACCCTAAAGGATCTTTAACTTTATTTGAAACTTATGCCAAAATAAATTTTGAGGATTGTGGGTTTAGTTGAATCCAAGCTGTTTGGAATTTATGTTCTGCTTCTCATTTTCAGCCCTGGTATTCCTCTATAAGATTTACCACTGAGAGCTAACCAAGAAATCATTTCCATATTTTTGGGGTTTGGGGTATTTTGGGTTGTTTTTTTTTGGGGGGGGCAGGGGGAGGGAGAGGGTGGGCATTGAGGATCTTAAAAGTCATGTAAGAAAGATGAAATGACCATCAACAGTTCCCAAGGGGAAGACTAGAAATAGATCTTAATGCATCAGCTTTTCCCACACATTCAAAACCCACACGAAAATGGGAACCCACGCAGTAAAAGCCCTTATGAGCTTGTACACCACTTAAAAATTTAAACAGTCCTCTAATGGAAAAAGATAACCTATTATATGCAAGAGCGCCCACCTACCAATGTAATGTTCACACTGCTCAGACTGTTGCACCTTTCTATTTTCCTGTTAAAGTCCTTTCTGCTTTTTTCTTTTTGTGTAGCAGCAATGGAGAAGTTTAACAAAGGTGTTGTTTCCCAGGAGCTAACTCAGTTTCCTTGCTTGCCTGTACCAAGGGAACTGGGAGACACACAGATGTGACTGCTAGGCCATGCTAGGGGATGAAGTGCTGACAGCCTGGCAAAAGGGAGCTGATCCACTGGCGTTGTATTACATAACTCTTTGGTCCTTTGTAATTTGCATATACTAACTATTCCGACTTTCCACTTCCAGTGTGGGCAGCTCTCCTTTTCAAATTTTCCTCTGATTAGCATCTCCTCAAGGCTAACCTTGGACCAACACTATAAAGAAACTTCTGGAAGGACAAAATCTACACCTCTTTTTACCCTGTTGTCTTAGTTTGAAAGACAGATATCTGCTAGGGAGAGGCGGGGCCTCTCTAGGAATGGGGAATTCTAATCCTTCCCCTCCAAGTTATTATAATTTAGCAGATTAAAGAGGCTTTTCAGTCAGAGCTATGGGGAAAGGAATAACAGCTCTTTACTAGTAAGTATAACAAGGCAAACAAACAACAACTTCAGCAATAATAATAAACAGAACCAGGAACCTCGAGGGGCTGTTTCACAAGGCCCGGGGCAGTCTGATCTCTGGGACCCCGAGGGCACCGAGCTGGAACGGTGGAAACTCCCGGGCTGGTGGATGGAATGGTGAGGGTCCCCAGCAGGCAGGGGGGGTCCCGGCAGGAAAAAGGGGGTGTCCCGGCAAAGTGAGCAGTGCTGGAGAAGCCGCGACGGCTGGACAGGGCTGGCCCAGCTCCAGCAGGGCAGGTGAGGAGCTCCGAATTCCTGGGAGCTCCAGCAGATGATGGATGGTGGTAGAATTCCCAGGACTGGACCCTCCATTAACAGTGGACTCCTCATGCAGCCAGCAGTCGCCCGACCGTCCTCTCCGAAACCGTGAGCAGAAGAGACCACCCTGAGCTCTCGGAGCTATAGAATTCTATAGAATTCTCCCCCCCCCCCCACCCCCAGAGCCTTACCCTCCCTCTCAAACTAAGTAATCTATCGCCCTTGGCCACTTCTTTTGTGTGGGTCAAGTACCCCTTAAGCATCAGTATTTAGTCTCTTAGCAACTTATGGGGCGGGGCGGGGGAGAATTCTATAGGGAAAGAAAAAAAAAAAAAAACCACAACCCCAAACTTAACCCCTAACACCTGAGAAAATCCCCCGAAAGAATACAATCCGCAGCAAGGGAATGCATTGCTGCTAGACAGTAGCTGCAGTAAATGCAGCCCCCATTCTAGTGAAGTGTGGCTTGAGAGACAGAGGGAATACTCATCCCAGCTGAACATTTAGGGGAGGATTTCTGTGTGAGCACATCCACCTTTCATTCTGGAGGCAGGCTGAGAGGGTGAGTTATTGTGGCACAAGTGATGAGTGACTCCACCTTGGTGGAGAACTGGCACAGGGTGACTGAACCTGTCCAACATTTCTCTGCCACTGTTGAAACATGGAAGGCCCACAGTCCCTACATCACTCCTAGACACTGTCTTGCATACCTGCCACCAGTTCTGATGCTTACTGGGAACTCCTGGGAATAGATACAATCCAGAAATCCAGCAGCAAACTATCTCAGAAAAAAGCAATCTTTTTTTCTTCCAGGATAGAGACAAAGTTGCTTCAGCAAAATGTTTACAGGCTGCAGACTCAGCGCGAGACTGCACAGCCGAAAGCAAGAGCAGGAGCAGGGAGAACAAGGAGGAAGAGGATCTCTGCTGCTCAATAAATATAAGTTGTTCGTAAAACTTGGATAAGCTATGGAACTTTACCTTTTGCATCACACAGATGTTTTCCCCCATCACTACGAAGGCATCCAAGCAGAGTGGTGATGAAGGAAGGGTAAAAATTCTTTGGAGTACTCTGACAGAAAAAGAGTAACATGTATGAATAGAGTTGTCTAATCATTTTTGTGGAAGAAAAATGCAGGGTGAGTATTTTAGTAAAGAGGCTATTTTAATTTTTTTTTTTTTTTTTTTTTTTGTGTGTGTGTGTGTGTGTGTATGTGTGTGTTTAAAAAAAAAAATCTGTTTACCATTAATCGCAAACAAACATTTGGCATAAAGTATTGCCTTGTTAATGATTCAGTGCCTTGGTTCTTCCAGCAATGGGAAGTACTGAAATTCAGTGTTTACAGTCTGGATAACAAGCTGTCTAACAGTAACTAGGAAAACTCCTAATCTTTATAGGGAGAAATAGAAATGAGAAAAGGAAGGGGAGGGGAAAAAGGAGGGGAAAGGAATAGATCATTATACAGCACGAAAATAAATCACAAACCTCATTCTTTTTTAGTTCTTAGCAGGTTTCTTTTCAAATAAAAGACATGACTTTTACAAAGCCTGAAACAGTACAGCTTTGCACTTCTCATAAAGACTTCTAAAAGACATTAAATTCTATGTGGCCCACAGCCTTTTCCTGTGGGGGAGACGTGAAATGGCTATTGTGCCAGTGAACACTGCTCTCACAGCCAAAACTCTCCCCCTGTAACCAGGCACAGCTGGGTGTTTGCCCAGGAGCAGGCCTCCTCTTACCAGTGCCACTGGTGAGGCATCGACAACAAACACCTGCTACCACGAGTCCTCAGCCCCCCAGCCTGCCAAGCAAGCCTATGAGGATAGAAATTGCATCATCCAACAGTATATGGCTTCCCATACTCAGGGAAAAAACATCACAATAGCAGGTCAGAAACAGAGATGGGTAGCCAAAAGTTTCTTTCTGCATACCTACTACATCATCGTATGATCTCCCCTTCTCATGGACCAAAGACGTGCTATTCAGCAGCACTCAAAGTGCTCATGGTGGCCTGCAGGTATTTATTATTCACTGCAGTCTCAGGAGGTCCACACTAAAAGCAGCCCAGGGAAGCAGGCTATGTTTTATCCACCACATGACCCACTTTCCAGCAGCTCTGTCAAGCACTTCTGTCACCAGCGACAGGGCTGACTAATGCTCAGTGAAGTAGGTGATGAGTTACGTGGAACTGGCTTCCAGAGGAAATTAATTTCCACAGAGAGGCTCTGGCTACTTGAACTTTGTTTCAAAAAGGCTGTGCTTTATCGCAGGCAAGTTAATGAAGAAAGGTAGCTGTCAGGCTGCTGCACTGTCGATGTTATCTCACAGCTGCCTTTCTTGCAGCAGCAGAAGCAGCGGAATGTGAACAACCACTGAAATGTGCTTCCATTTGCACTCATTTTAATGTTTCTCTTCCTACTGCCACATCTACTGCTCTACTATTACCATGGGAAATAATCAAACCTACTTTTAATACAATGCTGTGCATATGGCGTCTCTGCCAAGACCATTCTCGAGCAGAGGAGCAGCTTGCAAAAAGTACCACATGCTCAGCCTTCTGCCTTAGGTAGGAGATTACATCCATATAATGCTCAGGACTCCTTAGGAGCACCCAATATAAAAAAAAAAACCAACTTATTTTTTCCTGCTTTTATTCTGCCAGACCTACTACAGGGATTCCCTCCAGGGTTTCCATGTCTGTGCTCCATGCTTAATCTAGTCTTTGTGTGCTTGAAGATGTTGGAGGCCCTCAGTTGAAACCTTAGTCCAGAGAGCAAGATAAAGATAGTACTAAGTGCATCAATCTGAAGAATGTGTTCTCCATATTACATCAGTACTACAATGTGTATCCTAAAATTTAGGAAAAATTGCTTTGTGTGCACCTGTGTACCTCAAGACTTGCATTCATACCCAGGTAGGTTATGGCTTCTTATAGCAATTACCTTGAATATCTCAGTTACAACCTCTATCAGCTCTCAACATATTCAAAAGTATGACTTTCTACATTTCAGTCATGTGGGATAATGTAGGAAAAAATGCAAAAAGAATCTTTTACTGTGCAGTGGCTGTTATTCCACACTGTTAATCTTGGCACAGAAAATCAGGCACACACAGCTCTGTTCGGGATCCTTTGCATGAACATTGCTGGAAAACACACTTTGGTGTGATCAGATCCTTCGCAGTAGTTCTTCACCAAATGAGTTAAAAAAGAGCACATGAGTTAAAGCAGACTTCGCAAGATGGAGTTTTCTTGTAGTGTTTTACTTTGTTGTTTCAAAGGAAAAAAATATGAAAGACATAAAGAACTTGAAGGTGCTTTAGTTTACATTCATTCACATTTAGTTTACATCTCTTTGAGGCCCCATGTGTTTGCAAAGAATCAGGTAAAAGCACACACAAACTGTAAAAATAATTTTAAAAAATAATGCTCAAAAATACCAGCAACTGAGACATGTTTAGGCATATGGCTAGTCACAGGCCAGAGCAAAAGAACAAAAATCTCCCAGCTATCTTTTAGCTGGTCTAGGAAATGTAGATACAAGACTAACAACTTCTCAGTCTTTATCTTCACCTTTCTCTTTCATACAGTATTTTGCATGTTTGGCTAGGTGCCATGAAGATGTCCCATGCACTTCATTACCTGAAAAGCCTCTCAATAAAGCAATGGCAGGGGTTTCTACAGTAAAACTCAAATGTGCAGCTGCTTTCCTTAACATTCAAGATCCTCTTATCAGTATTAAACTCAGCCATGTCTGGTTCATTGAAGCGCATACACAGCCTTCTCACCAGTACTCCCCAGCTCTTAGCATTCAAAATTAATGATTCTGTTTCTCATCAGACTGCTGTAGAAATAAAGCAGGTTTTTTAAACAATTATGAATTCTAAGGATATTTATTCATCTTCAGTTTTTGATGTTGATGATTTTTGCTTCTGCAACTTTTCTATGTGATCATGAACACCATTATCTCACTTTTTAAAAACAGACACCTGAAGATCATGTGAAATAATATGACTCTAGAAGTCCATGCTATATAATCAAAATAAAATTTTTATTTGTTACCTTCACAGACTTTGTACACAATGTAGAGCAAAGAGTCTGGACTAGGCAAAAGCAGACCTTGTTTATTGGAGGGACAAGAAGTAACAGCGCCGTGAGAAATTCCTGCCCTCAGGAGCAGGGAAGCCAGCAGGACTGTGATTTCACATGAGCAACCCATGGAGCAGCAGTGGCATGAGGTAAATAAACAATACACATGGTCCCTAAATTTCAATTGCAAAGAAACTAAAAGCAAGAGCCAGAAGCCGCTAAGTGGGGGACAAAATTTTTATTGTCTCCTTTGAGTGTAAGTGGAAATGTGCACACAGACCTACCTAAGTGTTGATGTTTTACAAAACACAGCAGATTCACACTGTAATAAAACTCTGCTACACAAAACTAACTTCAGACCTGGGGAAACCTCAGGGTACTATTCTTCCAAGAATATATTTATGCCAAGTCATTTATTCCTGCTCTAAACTATTTTGGCTGCTAGAAAGCCGAAGGGCACAGGAGAGCAAAGCTTGTTTTACAAAACAAAGAGAAGTTTTCCTTTTCCTTTCCACTTCTAATTAGAAACATTTGACCAGTGTTGCTCAAAATAGGCTGTATTTAGTTCCAATAAAAAAAATCAAATTAGATTTTCACTGGCAGCATAAATAATCTCAGAAAAATATGTGAATGACAAAAACAAATTAAAAACCTGAAAAGACACAGAGGACTAGAACCAAAATGCTTATGTCGCGTCAGCTTTCAAAGATTTTGCTTTCTTTCTGCGAGTGCATCTCAATTTCTCAATTTCACTGCAATTGCCATGAAAGTGGGATCTGTTCTGTGGGAGAATGGTGCCACGGCAAAAATGATTCCTAAGAATTTTACATCTGATGTGACAAGAGGTGCTATTCTCCAGGTGCAATGGGCACAAGGCTGTAGCCCTGCTGCCTGCCTTTTTCGTCTACAGAACAGTGGTGGCAAGACAGCCCCAAAAACCCAATGTGATTCCATTTGGGCACTGTAACCAGGCGGGATGCTACAACGAAACAGCAGCCTAGAGTAGAGGAGGGAATGAAAACTGTACTGTTACCCTGGGTAGATCAGGGGGCCTTTTGTGCCAGAAGGAGGTGGAAGCCCACTGCATGCAGGCATGTGCATAGGCATCAGAAATGAGCATATGTCCTAAAAATGAATCCCCTTTCATAATGAAACAAAGCAGATGTTCTCACGTGTGTCTGTGTGCTTATTTCCATGATCTTAACCACATTCCCATGCTGCGCATCAATTCTGGTCTGCACAGCGGGGACAGGTCACACAAATAAAATCCCTGACATTCTGCAACTCCTTTTAAAAGTCTGCATCCATGCAGGGATCGTGACAGCTGCTAGACCAACAACCCTGAAGCAGCATTCTGCTGCAGGTTGGAACAGCTGTGGCACAGTGGGCAGTGCTGTGTGTCCCCTCGGCGCCAGCCTGATGCAAAGGGACCACAGCAGGGGGGAGTCAGACTTAGAGCCAGTGCTTCAGCTTCTTTGCTGAAAGATGCCAAGTTTACAGTCATCAATTCATTTTATTCAGGGTCTCCCACCTGGGGAGGGGCAGGAGTCACCACCTCATGTCACCAGCTGGTGAGCAGGCACTGCGAATTTGTACCAGCAGTCAAGAAGCGCAAAGGCAGATTCTGCTCTCCACGGCGTGAGTAGAGGACAGCTCTGATCTGCAAAGCAGCCTCTGCCTGTCCCTCCCATTCAAGCAGTTCAGAGCCTTTTTTCCAAGGAGACAAATGTTTCATTTGCATTTGCCTTTCCCACGTTGGGTACGAGGAACAAATTGCTGATGGCAATCATACAGACTGCACATCACAGAGCACTTCTGAAATCTCCTTTAGTGTGTTTCACAGTAAAAATACTATGAAAATCCACAGTGGCACAGGTCATCCTCCAAGTCACAGTATTTGCTAAGTGAAGAGAAACAGGCAAGACCTAAGGTCATGTCATCTGACTGCACATTGGAAGCTTCCTTGGCGCAGTAATTGGTAACACTCGAGCTCTTTTAGAAAATATTGCAAGTGCAGCTTGAGTGAAACACATCTGCTAGCAAAGATTTAAGCCATTTTTGAAAACTTAGGATATATTACAGATCTAGGATATACCACCACTGTACTCCTGCCCTTCTTTGAATGGTGGGTAAAGGAAAGGCTCAGACTTCCAAATGTAGCCATACAGTAAAATCTTCATTTTTCATGTACCAATCTCCTATTGCTTGATCTGCCTCCCTCAGCAAGGACCTCATCCTCAAACACCTCCATGTCTTAAAGCCTGGATCCATCCCCAAACCTCTCTGCATCCAAGGGCCTGGAGGACCCCAGCCCTGCCACAGGTCTCACCCAAGTTGCTGTCTGCCTCTCTGAAAGCAGACAGCAGCCACACTTTGCTCTCCCTCAAGGAAGACAGCTCCTCTGCTGGGCAGAAGAGATACATTTCAACAATTTGAATTCCCTGGAAGCCCAGAAGTAGCTTCCTGCCCACCTGGGGACTGGATATAATTAAAAATAGGCACAGACTTTTTTTTTTATAAATGCACAGGTTTGAATCTTTCTGTCTTTTCATTTGCTTCCAACTCAAAAATTCTTCCATTACTTTGAAAGCTAATGGAGAAACTGTGCGAGAGGGCAAATACCTTACAACCCCTAACATCACCTGTGAGCTGCCAGCTGGAAATGATTATGAGTAAGAGAGGGGCCTGGGAATCTGTGTCCAAGCAAGCTGTTTCCCAAAGGGCTTTTTGCATGCAAATTTGAAAGGATGGGACTGAAAATCAGCATAAGCAAAGGAATCTTTTTGTCAGAACAGTCTTGTGTTGTGGAGGACTAGAGATACACTTCTGTGACTTAATTTTCCTGAGTTCCATTTCACAGGAGGCCAAGCACCCTGCATTTTTTAAGGAGATTTCATAGACTGTTGAGCTTAATATATCTTCCACAAACATTTATAGGGAGAGTTTTATTTAATACAGTCTGCGATCTGTATAAACATCACCATGGTTTTAGGCTAACCAAACTCTGAGCTGATCTGGAAGTCGTGTGGGAGCTTTATTTGGTATACTAAAGTAGCACAGTTCAAAGTATGATCTTATTTGCAGTAGACTGCTGGGAATTAGAGATTAGTCATATGAGGATTTTAACAGTTGTGTAGTTATGAGAGGTGGACTCAATGGCTTTTGTCTTGTAAAATGTCACCAGACTGTCTTGTTACTTCAAATTACAAGATTAAGTAGTTAAATACTTAAATCCCCAAAGAAAGACTTGATTTTTTTGGGGATGGGGATGGCAGGAAAAAAGCACAGGAGAAAAGTCAAAAAGTATCTGCAAACAAAATTCCACACTATTCACTGTTCGTACAAGTAACTAGAAAAATGGCACTATAGCTTCCAGATGTAATTTACTTTCATGACCCTGTGTCAGATCCATTCAGTTTACAAGTCAATTTTCTATTATTAATTGTCAGCCTTGAAAACTCCACTTAGGATCCACAAATGGAGTTGGGTCTTTTCATGCCTCTTACATCACCAGTAATGAAGATTCTGCCCTTTGTAATTTACCTGTCAGTGCTTTGGAGATCCAGACTCAAATCCATCTTACTCCTGCAGTGCCTGCATGTGCTGGCTCTGGATTTTTTCTAAGGAAGCACTTTTGTTTCAGCATGGAGGAGACTAAGACAGACATTTCCCAGATTGCCTCACTTTTTTTTCGCTTCTACTCTCTGCAAACAACCTCTATGGGTTTTATGCATATTTCTGGGATGCTCAGAATATTTGCAAAAGTTAGGTCTTTAAATATAGGAAAAGATAAGCTAAGTGAAAGGGGAGTTGTGATTATCTGTTGTGCTGCCCTAATGTATTTGTTGATGATTTCAGTAGAAGAACAGGCAGAGAAATAAAACAAAAATGATGGGAACAACTTGACCACTGTACCAGAGGTTCAGTGTGCTCTGCATTCACTGGGTTTTATTTCATGTGCACACAGGAACATAGGCTTTTAAGATATCAAACTCCTGCATATTTTGCCACCAGTATCAACAGGGAGCACTTGTCCTGTTAGAAGTCCATCCTTCTTCATTTTCTGGACTTGGTATTGATTTAATTTGCCCCATCATGCAGTTTACTTGAGCTTGTACTTTTAGGAAAGTGATAGTGCTTTAGATGAGGAAGTGTCACTTGCTAGATTCACATATGGCAATTGCATGGTGAGTTGAAAAAGAAGCAATCAAGGGCTGTGTGTGGGAGTTTCTGATTTGTGCCTTGGAATTACTGCCTCTCTGCCAGGTATAAAGGCAGAGATAGAACAAACTCTTCTAGCAAAAATATCACTATTTTTTGACTTATCTCACATAGCCAAGATCAGAGACCAATCATGATATCTTAGCTAACTCTAGACTCACTGTATTTAGACCTGTGTTATTCTGTCTGCAGTCCAGTTTCTGGCAATCCTGCTGAACTAGAATGAATCTCCAGATGGCTAGAGGTAATCTGAATGCATTTTTACTCCCTCAAAGATCAAACCAAAAATCTAAAATCCATATAGGCTTAATTTTTTTGTATCATATCGCTTTGGAGGGTGGAAAAATGCCAGTGGTCCATGACTTCATTCCATTCATTCATCAAATTCTTAGGATGGTGGAGCCAGGAGGGAGAAAATCACCATGCAGACATTAAACAAATGCCATGGAAAGCTACTACCTGTTAAGAAAACTTAGCTATATAAGACTTCAGCGAATATTAAATGTAGCTTATTCTCTACTGAACCAAGAGTCTTCTTGCAAAAACCACCTTCTCCTTAGTATGTTGCTTGAAAGTGAACTGAATACAGGATATTTAAATAGTTGCAGAACTGAGGCCTCATATATACTCTTATCATCTTATCTGTATCTCATTTTCCCCCTGCTTTTATTTCCAATTTACAGGGCTCTAAAACAGCCACTGTACTTGACTAAGTAGAGCAACACTTGTGTAACTTTCATCTCAGGAATTCCCAAAGCACCTGACTTAAAGAATGCAGGGGAGGCGTGTCAGGGTAGGCATCAACCTCTGACACACCATGGCAGTTTCCATTGTCTTAGTCTTTTCAAACAGGTAGAGTCATGATGATGGTCTGTGATAAAATACACCTCAGCCAGTAGCACATTGGGTTTTTCTCCTTTGATCTTCAAAGTCTAACTGAAGAATTTACACTGTGTGGAATGGTAGATTTGCAGTCACAGGTAGAGACATCTTAGTAAGTACCATAACCTAATGGGTCGTCCACAGATGCCACAACCACTCCTTGAAGCACAAAGGATAATAATCTGATGTTCTTGCTTTGAGAGGAATAACCCAGCCTTACTTTCCTGATTTCCCTTAGTCATTGATGAACAACCATCAAAGTAATTCATGCCCTTATTTTTACTCTTTTGAAATATTTGGACTTGCCCATACACTGTGGCAGTGAGTTCTACTGCTTATCAGCCACTGAGAGGAGACTACTTCCTTGAAGACTTCCAAACATACTCCGTCAGAGAATTTCACCACATATTCTAACACTGTAGCAGCCCTTAGCAGTTCCTTGTTCACTTTCTCCATGCTGTTCACAGCAGACCTCCATGGCAGCCCTCCACCGTCTCCCCACAGACTGGAGAATGTGACTTACTCTCATGCTGTATAATCCACAACATCTATTGTCCTTGCCCTTTCCTGATCATTTTCCAGTCCTATTGCATTCTGTTTGAGATAGTGTGATCAGAACTGCATAGGTTTATGAAAGGACATAATAATGTTAGATCTCTATTCCTTTTCTGATCATGTCTAGCCTTCTAGCACGAGGTCATGAGGGGACTGACATGATAGCTTTTATAATACAGAGGCAGTATCTTCTGTGCCCCAGCTGAAACAGCTTTTGGTTACAGGCTCTGATGAATGAGAGGATGCCACCAATAAAAGCAAAAAATAACATTAAATAAAATTAGATAGCCAGGTTAGAATTTATTTTAAAAGGTATGATAGTAAAATAATAAAAAAAGGAAAATATATGCAAGCTTTCCTAGCACAGTGATTTGGAGGGGTGAAAAAACCCTATATTTTATTTTCAAGCCGTAGACTGAAAAAACATCACTGAGGAAACCATAACAGAAATTTAGGATGTGTCTATGCTGCACAATGCTAATTTACCTAGCTGAGCTCTGTGCTAATGCAGCTATATTGCTTACTGTATTTACAGATAAATAGTTTAGGGCTCTCTCTGAAATCTCTTCACCAAATTGCACTGTGCAATGGAGAAACACTTTTTTTAGTCTTCACCACTGCAGGGCACCTTGAAAAGCCGGGTGTAGCACTACTGTGTCCTTTACACAAGTAGAATAGTGGTTTTGCTACCACCACTATATGCAGACTTAGCATTTTAAACATACCTTGCAAAAAGACCCCAGCCAGGACCACCCACGTAGCTTAAATGTGCTTAGATGAACATGCCTACAAATTTTAACAGAAATGCTCTCAGGCACTAAGTCAAATCCAGAGGCCTTCTGCAGCAGTAGGGTCCAAAACCTGTAACCCCCCCCAACTCAATGAAAATCAGCTCTTCAGCAGAGCCTGGTGAAGACACTGTGCTATTGAGGTGACAGTGACACACACAAATTGATGTTTTACCTTGGATGCAGCATGTACCACACACTTAAGTGCACGTTACTCTACATGGGCTCAACACAGAACAGCTGGCCTGTGTCTTGCCCAGTCAGAAATGCCCCTAGAACAGGGAGACTTACTGCTTTAACTCTGATGTAAAGTTCTTTCTGTCCGTAACAACACAGCAACACACAGTTGTGCAGAGGCTGGTACTCGCTGAGGGCCAAGGTCTTTTTTCAGAGAGGAGTCCCATGCTGTTACAGCCTCACTGCTGCTTTTACCTACAGCCCTTAGACACGCACAAGCCCATAGGGGCAGCCCCACTCCTTGTGTACAGATGCCTGGTCTGACCCCAAATCCACAGGGAACAAAAAATCCTCAGGCTGCCAGTTGCTCTCTCACAGCATGCAGCAGCACTCAGCACTCAGTGGTGCTTGGAGAGGACAGACCCAAACATTTCCAAGTAGCTCTTCACTGAAACAGGCATCAAAGAATCTCAACTCCTGGACATCAGAGTAGCTGTCTCCAAGGGCTGGTCTGGGAGAAATGCAGTACTAAATTAGCAACTACCCATGAAACACACAACTGACCTGATGGCCGATGTATTTTTGGCCTGATTCATGTCTGCCAGCACCCTTTAGTGAATTTTCTCCTTAGCTAATTTTAACCAGATTTGAAAGAAAGGCTGGACTATCACAGATAATTATATAAGTTTCAGGGATCTGACAGCTGTAGAGAGAATTAAGACCAAAATTAGTGCTTTCTATTAAGGGAAAGCAGGCAAAATTCAGCCACTATATATTCTAGCAAGCCTGAGGCAGCCAACAAACCTGTACACATTTGGTAGCAAAGTAGCATTGCTGGTATTTGCTCTTGCCGGAGCTGGTAGTTTTGCAGTATTGTATGGTTTAGGACACAAACTTTTAAGTATCCATGTTTAATTATTTCTGATATTTTCATAACGGTTTCTATAATTTTGTTGAGGTATTTATAATAGTAGAGCATCAAATTAGTCCGATTTGTGAAGGAACAGTCAAAAATATCTATTTTATTGTAGGAAAAAATGCAATTACAACACCTCAGAAATTACTTTTATTCCTCTTGAACAGTCCGTTGTTCAACTTTAATCTTGCAGTTACTAGAAAGTAAGACTGGACAGTGAAATTTGTATTTATTAGAAAAGGAATTCAAAGCATGCCAGGCTAATCTTCTGTTACGTGTCAAATTAAGGGAAATTGTGTTTTGCCTCCAAATTAAAAAGAAAAACAATTCTTGAAGAATAAAAATGTCACTGTTCAAGGAAGAGTAATAAAGTATGAATGCCTTTCCTTCAGCTGACTCCCTCTGTAAATGAGCAAGAACACAAAGGTCAATAAATTGTCATTACCCAAGCTTCATAAATCCTCAGTGGTTGGATTTTACCACATAGTTTAAGTTACAAGACCTTATAAGAGGCCAAGAAAGATTCATTTGGAGTATTTATAGGCAAAGATGAGGTCTCCAAACTTCTGTGGTTGTTACTTGCAGTGTCAACACATAAAAAGCTGCTTGTCCTGGAAACTGCCGGCTCTAAAACACAGCTCTCTGCACATGAAACCATTAACAGAGGCCTATGGCCACTGAGTAGAATCAGAGAGTTTACCTGTCCCATTATCAAGCATAGCTTTGCTAGCAGATCAATTGCAAAAGACAACCTGATTTCCCTTTTTTTTTTTTTTTTTTTTTTTGGTTAAAAGTAAGGCCAGCACAGATACAAATAGCAAATATCCCTGAAACTTGAAGCACAACACAGAAAGAAAAAAGCAGGAAAGTTGATTAGAACAGGAGGTAAAATATGACCACCTGGGCACTAAGTTGCCTGAATCTTACAGGGAACTGCCCAAGGACTGCAGATGGGTTCCTCTCATAAGGATTTAGTCCCTACACCAAACAGCATATTGGGCTGCAAAGGATATATAGCAGCACAGTCTGAAAGGGGAAAAGAAGAAAAACCCTCCACAGAATGTCTAGTATACACTACAAAATTAAAAGACTGCCGAAAAGCACTTTCTGCCTTGTGGAAAACAAGTCTCAACTTATCTGAATTGTCCTGTGACTAAAGTGTGAAGGAAATGTGTATATTTGGGTACAACGTCCTGAGGAAAATCTGGAAGTGTAGATTCAATTAACTATGAGTAAAATTTGGGTTTCTGGGTACTCTAACCCCCTTAAGTTTGAAGCTTGTGTTACTTGCACACTTCATATGATTTTTACCTCTTCGCTCCCTTTGAGTGAAGACAGCTCAGCATGTCAGGCCTTGTCTTACATGTTTCCCTCTGTAATGATCCCAAAATACAAGCCATAGCTTGTCATGCTTCTCCAGCAGGACAAAGAGAGAGGCCTCAGTGGCAGCATACAAATGTGAGAAAACCACCATGACTGAGCTCTGAGCCAGGGCAGAGGGGGACAAGGGACCATAGGAAAGCTGTTAATTAGGCACTACTTCTACCATGAATAGGCTGATGGAGGGCATCATTATCGAAAGGAAACATGCATCACTTCAAACAAGCTGTTTCTTGTCCTTGCTTAGTTAACAAGGAAGCCATTTGAGTATGTCAGGTTAAGATTACTATTACACACTGCCATGGGAAGTCCTTGAAAGCAATCTAGGAACCAAACAACAGACAGCATGTGACAGCATTTAGAGCACAGCTTTTACTGCTCCCATGCCTTTGTGCAGCTCTTGGTGACCTTGGATATTCTGAGCAGGGACACAGGAAGTGTGTTAAGAAGAAATTATTAAATATTGATTTTTTTTTTCTCTGGTATTGGGTATCAAGATAAATGCCAGAAATTCATCTGTCCTGTTGAAACTGACCCAGAGAAGGTGCTCCAGCAAGTTAAAGTCCATGGAAAAGGAAACAGGGACAATGAAGTAAGAAACTTTTCCATCTTTCACTCTCAGATCACTCACGAGAACTCGTGAAAGTGGCCTGAATATTGAGACCACAACATTTGGCAAAAGGGACTTGCAAGTGCTCAGGAACTTTGCTGATCCTACACCTCGCAGTTGTCTGTCTTCCCACAGAGTTCTGGCCATAATCTCTCAACCAGGAATTCCTTGGTCATACTCAGTAGCCTATGTCATCTTTCTGCTCAGCTGGCATACACTGCCATTTACCCAGGTTGCAGCTGCTTCTGCAAAGAAGACTAAAAAATAACATAATTGCGTCGGATCTCAGCCAGAAATCCTGAACTGTCTTCAGTAACAGCTAATAAAGGAGTACCCTTCAGCAATTGTTTTTCTCATTCATGCCAAATTAACAAAAGCCCCCATGTTTCTTCTCGAGTTCAGCACTGGATTTTAAGGCCGGTGTGACTTTGTCCAGACCTGGACGAGCTCCAGGGCTGAAGGCAAGGAGGGTGCCAGCACTAATGATGGCACTGAAGCTCAGCTGCAACTCGAACTAGGATACAGTCTTTCTGGCACCTCCAGCGCCACCAGATCCACTCCACTAAGGGAAGGCTGGAGGACATCTTAATGACTTATTCAGGCCATAGTCAGGTTGTTCTCTGCTGACAATGCAAGACACTCCTTTGAACTTGGGCTTCAGCTTACCAGTGTTTTTCCAGAAAATTTGGAACAATTGACCTCTTTAGAAAAGTCATGGCCCAAGGGGGTTATGAAGTTTTTGTCCTTGACGATTTAAGGACCTGACTGAGCAAAATTAATAGTAACCTGGTCTAACCTCACTGCCTATCCTACTGTCAGCAAGAGGTGGGACTACAAATTTCCCTAGTTCAATTCCAACCTGAACTGTCCTATAGTCCTGGAAAAACGTAGAAAGCTTGTAGATAAATAGTCTTCTGCAATTTTTTTTTCTCATATAGAGTAAAAGATGAATTTTTTTCAAAACTTAACTTATAGAAAAAAATCCTGTTTGCCTTGTGTTTTACTCAGAATTGCTGCTATGGACTAAATAACATTTGGCTGATCCAAAGCATTGATCCTCATTTCAACCTCTTGAAACCTAAGCCAATTTCTCTGTTTCGTTTGAATGTTGATATAGTGTTTATCTGCAGTCTGTTTAGGCCTGGTGGCCTTAAACTTTAGGGGGGAACAAGAGGAGAGAGCTCATCAATTAAATCAGCTGGCAAAAAGAGAAGAACCCTCTCATACAAATCCCCCTTAGCAACGCTTGCCAGAGAAAGAATCTTTGTATGGGAATATATTGAGAAAGCACGGGGAGATATGAGATACCTGAAAAGCTCTTTGGCAGAAGTAAGCCTGATTTTCTTGCGTGTTTTCATGTACATTTTGGTTTCTTCATTAAAGCAGATGTTTTCAGCCAGAGATGGGTCTAAAAGCCATTTTCACATACAGGAGGATAAAGGCAAAACCGAAGTTAATTGTGCATAGGGTGAGGGGTGGCAGCCTACGAAGCTGTGTAAAATTGACCACAGTATGGAGAGTCTTGAGGGAGTTTTGTTTCTGAAAGGGCTACAAAGTCACTTGCTTGGGCATCTTTCTGGTGCCCTACAGAAGCAGTATGGATTGAGTGAGAGACTTGCTCAAACTCTTGCACAAAATCATAGAACCACAGAATAACAAGCATAAAAGAGTCTCTGGAGGTTATCTAGTCCCACTTCTAGAGATGAGATATCACAGTGTTTCTGAACAACTTCTTCCAGCATCTGACCATCTTACCTGTCAACATTTTCTTCCTTACATCCAGCTGTAATTTCTCACGCTGCAACTTGTGCCCGTTGCCTCTTGTCCTTTCTCTGCTACACTGAAATCTAAACTATATTTGATGGTTCTCCCAGTCCAAGCTTCCTTAAGAGATGGACAAGCAAAGACATCAGCTGGCAGAACATATAGTAACCATGTCTGGTGACAGAAGTGACTAATGGGTGACACAGAGAGGTGCAGCATCTACTTCTTAAGTAAAAATGTAAAATCTGCTATATTTACTCTTTCTTGCAAAGTCTGAACTTACTTAACTCATGGCTGAAGTACTGTAAAATCATAGTGTGAAATACTGGGAAATGTCAGCTATGCTGCTGAGAAAACCTACCCTGAACCAAAATTTAGACACTGCCTTAAATAGCAATTTCCATTGTAATTACCCTTTCTTCAGCAAGTTGCTCTAGAATGGCAAAATTCTTCTTTGTTCTCCTAGATCCTAATACAAGTTCATTAATTTGCTCTCCACTTTGGAAACTAACCAAGTGTTACTAAAAATGACCATCCAGGTACAAATTTCTGTCACTTGCATTTGTATCAAGTCATGTTTTGCCCTATGACTAGTCCTGTTTATTTCTGGGTTGACAGAAGTGGCAAATTCTAGCCCATAATATCTGTGTGCCTCAAAAATAGAGAATGGAAGAGAGACAGTGAGAAGAGATTAGAGTACCATGTATGCTCAGTAACCACCCACACATGCCTGCACCCCCACAGAAAAGAAGTCACTCTACAAAGAGTTATTAATTGTATTTTAAAGATCAACAGGTTAATTGAGCTGTTTTGGGAAAACTGGCTACAGAATCAGTTTCATTCTGTCATTACATTTTGTCAGATTAAAAATCCAAGTATATATATTTTTTTTAATCTACTACAAAGCCCAATAAAGACTATGATGGAGTCTAGGACACCCTCACATTCTTTTCAACACTGCCTGTTTGCATTGCATATCATGAATATTTGCATCAAATTCCTATACATCTAGCTTCCAGACATTATCCTCCTTTTACAAGCTGGCTTTCACTGAGCATTTTGTATTGTAGGGTATGAGCCTGAAAGAGCATGATGAGATGAGTCAAGTTTAAAGAGAATAAAACACAAACAAAAACCTTCCAAAAATACTCATAAAAAGTAGAGAAGAAGCACAGAGGTGTTTAAAGGAGTCAATAAGATTTTTTTCCCCAGACATATTAGTGAAGGGCCTGGCAGAATGGTGATCAAAGTTTGAAGTTACAAGAAAGTGCATCCTACCTAACCCTATTTTTTCAGCAAATGCCTTCACTGTGTTTGGGCCCTTTTGAGGGGAAGGAATCAAAGGACAGCAATGACATTGTACCTAGGAGAACCAGACCTCTCTGTGGGCTCTTCCAAAACATGCAATAATAGAAGGCATACTGTACATCTATACATACACAAGCAGATATGAATAGCACAGTGGTAGGCTGTCCAAGCTCTACAGACATCCAGTCTCTACAGACTTCACAAAATCTTAAAAAGAAAAGGACAAAAAACCCACAAACCCTAAAGCAAAAACCCTAGAGATCATTAAAATTAAAGCTAGTTCCAGGCAGTTTGGTGCTGTGGGCTAGTTTATATACCAAGAGTACACAGTAAACCTCTTTGAATAGCAGAGTCTAGACAGTGTCACCAGCACAAAACTCGTTCAGTCTCAAAAATTTTCCTCCTCTGTTCTGCACAGGGTATGTCAAGAGCTTCACTCAAAGCAGAGAATTTAGGTGTGCAGGACCTGGCTGCTGCAGTGCAGCAGTGGGTGGCCTGTTGCATAGGCACACACTGTGCCAGGCAAACTGCAATATTGACATATTAACATCAATATTGATATATTAACGTTGACAAGCTGAGATGAAAAAGTGAAAAGATGAGGAGTCTATCTCATTTTTCACTCAGAGGAATTGTGGAGCTTGATTCCAAACTACCGACTTTTCTCCTCTGCATATGTCAAGATGACCCCCTACTTCCCACACAGCTACCAAATTTTGTCTATTCACAACTTCCCTCCTTCACTCTAGCTCAGAAGCAGCAGAAAACCATCCAGCATTAAATAAAGAGCAGGCAGATTTTGCAGCCTGTCCCTGGGGTCTGGGCACCAGAGAGAGGATTCTGAGTGTGCAGGGATGGAGACATCTTTGAGGTACACATGACGCCCCCTCCCCCGGCTGTATCTGGCATGGTAACAATGCCCTTTGTTTCTTCAGGCCCCCGGGTTGCCACCAACAGCACCAAAGGAGTGGGCCAAGGAAGCACAGATAGTTACAGGGCCCTGTTGGCTGGATTATTTTCTCACTAGTGAAACACAGTGCTCCACAGCACTGGTTATCAGCGTGAGTTCAATCACCATGAATGCCGCGCAATCCAGAAAATCCAGGAGTGCAATACTGTTTTACACTGGTGTAAACACCACCGTTACAGAGGATACCTTCCCACTGGCTTTTCCTCAGTCAGCAGGTGAGGAGGGAGGCACTGCCCCCAGCACATCTGCATCACGCATCTGGGACATTCTGCTGCCACTCCATGAACAGAGCAACATCCTCCCTCTCAGCTGCAGCATAAACTACCTTTACAGACCCCCCTGTCAACTTTTGTGCTCCAACCCAGACTGATTTTTTTCAGTTGGTTCATCAATAAAACACCTAGTGATGCTGGTGCCTGAATCGTCGTTGGTCTCTGAGAGAAATAGCTTGGGTATCCCTCTGCAGAACGATTGCTCCAGGCTCTTTGCAGTCTCAAGCAGGCTTTAACAAGGGCATGTGTCCCCTACACACTGTGCCCTGCTTCCATTAGAACGTTTTGCTACAAGATACATTGGTTTCACCACCTCCTCTGCTGCAAGTGCCTATTCTAAAGAGGGAGTCTCTGATTCCAGCAGAGCCTCCCTCCCGGAGGTGTGGCACTGCGGGAAGGAAAGGAAAAGAAAACCGGGTATTGCACTCACAGTGAATGGGATTAGGTGGCTGCTCTTGCTATTTCATCAAAAGGATCCCTTCCCCAAGCAACACCGATTCCAGGGATATTTAACTAGAATCAAGGTGAAATAAAGAGTATTGTATTAATACATATATGTATACCTCCCTCTTCCAAATGTCAGCAGTTAGCATGCCTGATGAGAGATGCTGCAAAGAAATTATTTCAGGTTGAGTGCATCACACTCACCGCCATGAAGCTCTACGCTTCAACAGAATTCCTGGTGAACGATGATGAAATATTCATCAGTTCATATTTGTAAATGGCCCAGCAGCATACTGAGTAAATGACCTCCGACGAAGCGCCTCACATTAAAATGGAACAGCAACCAGCTGAAATGAGGGATCTACAAACTATGCATGTGTTTTGTCAGCACAAACAAGCAGCAAACACAAACAGAAAGAAATCTAGTTGGGCTCATCATCTTGACAGCGCGAAACAAATGAGAAGCCAAGCCTGTTCATTTCAGCAAGACCCACTGGTGGCGCTGCCTGTGGCAGGAGTGAGTACGGCAACCTGGGCTAAGCATTACTTCCTTCCCTCTGTCACAAGCAGAGAGTGAAGCAGGCAAGGCAGGAGGTTGAGCTGCTTGCTCTCTTCACATGCTTGCCCTGACTGTTCATCACCTCAAGCACTGCTAGTCCTTAACTGCGGGTCTTGGTCCCTAAAATGGAAAACACAAGCCCATACCCTCCAGAGGGACTGGGGAGCCTGGCCCCCCAAATAGATATGTGATGCTGGGCAGGAGCATCCCCACAGTTAGCATTTCTTGCCTTGCCCGAGTGCTTTGATGGGAGCCCCTGCAGAGAGCGAGGCAGGTTTGCGAGGGGGGCAGGCTGTGGGAATGGGAGTGCCACCCAGCACTGCTCTTTGTCTGGGGTGCTGCTAGCCAGCGCTGATTTAAGGAGCTGAAGGGTGGATTTTCTGTCCTGCTTTCAGCAGTCATCATTATTCAGGATGCGTGTTTTCCAGGGAGGTTGCCAGAGCTGCACTGCACCGCTTGTGATGGTTAATCCTTGTACGGGAAAGCTCCACAATGGAAACTGTGAGGAGAATGCAAAATAAATTAGGAAAACCTAGCAAGCCATCGTCAGCCTTTACAAAACGCAGAGACACCCAGGCCTGGCCTCCCCCAGTACCTCCAAGGTACTTTCTTGAAATTGAGCTTAAAAACCCCATCTGTTGTTGCCCCAGGGCCTCACGGAGAGGTGAGCTCCCACTGCCGGAGCCAGGTGGGCGATGTAGCCCTTTTTTAATCATTTATTTATTAATTAAACGCCCTGCGATAAGGCGGATCTACAGGCAGGTCCACACGCAGCTCTGCAGGCTCGGAGGGGCCTCGGCGGCCGGGAACTTGAACAAACAGCACCATCAGGTGGCTCTCCGGGAAATAGATGTGTGGGAGCACCCAGGACATGTCCGGGCGGACCTGGCACCATCAGGTGGCTCTCCGGGAAATAGATGTGTGGGAGCGCCCAGGACATCTCCGGGCGGACCTGGCACCATCAGGTGGCTCTCCGGGAAATAGATGTGTGGGAGCGCCCAGGACATGTCCGGGCGGACCTGGCACCATCAGGTGGCTCTCCGGGAAATAGATGTGTGGGAGCGCCCAGGACATGTCCGGGCGGACCTGGCACCATCAGGTGGCTCTCCGGGAAATAGATGTGTGGGAGCGCCCAGGACATGTCCGGGCGGACCTGGCACCATCAGGTGGCTCTCCGGGAAATAGATGTGTGGGAGCGCCCAGGACATGTCCGGGCGGACCTGGCACCATCAGGTGGCTCTCCGGGAAATAGATGTGTGGGAGCACCCAGGACATGTCCGGGCGGACCTGGCACCATCAGGTGGCTCTCCGGGAAACAGATGTGTGGGAGCACCCAGGACATCTCCGGGCGGACCCGGCACCATCAGGTGGCTCTCCGGGAAATAGATGTGTGGGAGCACCCAGGACATCTCCGGGCGGACCCGGCCATCCCTCCGCTCTCCTCTTCCAACCCTCCCGGCTGGGAGGGCCCACAGCCCCTCCTGGCAAACTCCACGTCCAAAATTGTTAGGAAAAGCTCCAATGGCAGCAAGACACATCCAGAAAAAGTGTTAAGGGGAAACTTTCGATCTGCTTCCTTCACCCCTGGCGTGCGAGTCTCTTACGTCTTGTTATTTCCATTGCTGTCAGCTGTGTGTATCCTAGCTCTAACCACATGGTTTAATCGACTCCTTAACAGGCCTCCAGGCATCCAGAGCACCCGTCTGAGCATGGTACAAGGCTTAATTCCCTCCCTTAGCTTCTTCAATTTTTGAGGGCACTGGCAAATCGATGTTTTCACCTTGAAAACGATTCCTGGTGTACAACCCCCCTTTGGGGCACTGCTAGCATCCACCTCCCCCCACCTGAACAGGGAAGGAGGAGGATGCCTCCTTCAGCCTCAGGCAGGAGCCCTTTCACCAAAGACTGCCCTTAAGTAACTTGGCTCTTTCAGCCTATTTGCTGCCTTTTCCTGCTGCTCACGTATTTGGTCAGAGCAAAGTGGGAGCAGAAGCCGTTCCCACTAACTAACCAGAGCAGCTTCCATCCCCTGAGAGTCGCAGAGCAGATGTAACCCCAACACACATACAGACAACAGATTCAGCTTCTACAATCCAGACCTCGGCCATTTCACAAACTATGCTCTCAGACTCCTGCTTGTCACCTTTACCTATCCCCCGAAAGAAAGGAGAGCACTGGATAAGACAATCTGAAGGAAAGCAAAATGCTGTTGCGCCCTCAGTGCTGCCATGACTGCAGCCCTACCCACTCTATTTCCACGATTACCAGGGGAGGGACCTATGCCATCAGTCTCAGTTGCTTTTCTCATACCTGGATTTTAAAAGATTTTTCTTCAGGTTCTTCTCCACTTCAGTGAATAGTTAGATATTTCTAATTGTCTCCTAGCAGAACCAAGGTAATTTAAATATAAATGTATGTAAAGAATATGTTTAGTTGTCTGTATATTTATTTGCTTATACATACATGTCTTATATAAGCAAATATATGTATGCCTTACATTTATATAAGATACAGAAATCAGTAGGGACATACGCACATGCACAGTCACATTCACAAACCTAATGGAAAATTATTCAAGTGTGGTTACTCAGTTCCTCTAGGAAACACCTCAGTTCACAGTTTCAGCCTTGAGTGTCCACAGTTAGATCTTACAGCAACAGCTCTGAAAATCAGGACCTTCCATTGTTATGTTTGTGTTTATGCATACAGAAGGACTGATTTACATATCTAATTTCAGGCCTCTAATTTTCAAAAACTTGCAGCCTGAGGAGACAATCCAGTGTTTCCAGTTACACTGCCCCCAGGGACACTTCTGTACCAAGCACATCATCCAGTCACCTTGAAGGGATGTCAAAGCATTGCAAGTTGTTGACAGCCCATCTCAAAAACTTCTGCCTTCTGTAATAAAGAGACCTCCCAATTCCCAAATATGCTCAATGCAATAAAATTTTTGAACATCCCATATAAAGTTGATAATAGAGCACCTATCACAAAAGACAAAAAAAGAAGAGGGAATGAGATTATATTTCCCATCATGGCATCTGCATTAAGCTCAATAGCTGCTTATTTCTACTATAATTGTGCCAAAGTCATTTTGAATTTCATTTTCTTTATGCACCTTGCTCTGAAGCTGAGATATTTTGGGAAAAACAATGCACAAGACAGTACTTAAATGGAACAGCAACATCTCACCAGTTGCAACAAATGATGTCAGAGGAGGTCAGGTGGGCACAGAAGTATGAATTGTCCCTACATTTGTACACTTTTTGAGTGGCTAAATAGCACCCAGGAGAACTGAGGTCTTCCTAGGACAGTAGGAACATAAGGAACACTAAGACAAAGGGATGTCTTTTTTCCTGCCACCTTAATTCTCTTTGCTTTCAAGCTCTTCCTCAGCCCTTGCCTTTTCTTTTTCTGTAAAAGGAGAATGCAGTGCTAGGGAAAGCTTGCAGAAGCATTGGATCATGGGAGAGCCTGCACAAGCCACCTCCAGGCACTTCTATAAGTACCTCTTTTCTGCACTGGGCTGTCAGTTGTGCTGCTCTATTCTTGTAGAGCCATGGAGCAAGATACTTGGGGTGGATTTGTTGGCAGATCAGCAGGGAATCATAATATTCCTGCCAAATTCATTTTCTCATGTGACCTGAGCTTGACTTAGAACATGGATTTCCAACAGAGACAAGTTTGAGCAGTGCCAGGAATTTGAAAGCCAGGTGGTCTGCAAAGCTTCTCCCCAGGCTCTGAGATCCTATTTCCTCGCGTCATTCTTTCCAGACAGCATAGAGTGCGGGCTGGGGTGCTCACAGCAAACTGAGTCCTCAAAACCAATGCAATTGCTCCTTCCCACCACCATAATCCTCTGCAATGAGACTGTTACAGAAGTGGGAGGAAAGATGAGCACGTTTTCTGCTAGGAAACAGATTCAGACAGGCTTTGACCAAGAATGCTAATGAAACTTTTCTCTGCCAGAGGAAACTCTTAAAAAAAAATTAAAAAAAAAAAAAAAAAAAAAATCCCACTTTTTCATCTCAGCAGCATCCAAATCTGGTTTAGCTAGTCCAAACTGTCATGTCCTTGCTAACTTAGAACGCCTATATTTGCCTATTTGGAAAGGAAAGCTACCACACAAAGGCAGTAGACTTTTCTGAAGAAAGCTATCCATAGGCTCACTGATCTCTTGGGACAAGAAGGTCCATACATTAATTTTAGATGTCTGGCAATCTGCATACCATATGGCTCTGATCCATACTGACTTCTATTAAGGCAACAAAAGCTAGAATGAGCTGGAAACACTCCCAGATGATGATCTCTGGATATCCATTGAGAAAAAGCAGCCTGCCCTAATATATTACTTGCCCCATCCCTAAGGAACTCTCATTAAAGAAAATACATTTGGCTCCCCGAGGAGGCACAATAGCGGTGTTAACATTGTTGTGGGATATCAGACCAGGACCTGGTCCAAATCTCATAGTCACAGGATGGTTAAGGCTGGAAGGCACCACTGGAGGTCGTCTAGTCCAACCTGCCTGGTCAAGCACGACTCCCTACAGCACATTACTCAGGATTCCATCCAGATTCTGTCCAGATGGCTTTTGGGTGTCTGCAGAGAAAGAGACTCCTCAGCTTCTCTGTTCAAATACCCAATCACTCAAAAAGTAAAGAAGTTTTTACTCGTGCTCAGATGAAACTTCCTGTACATCAGTTTCTGCCCATTGCCTCTGTCCCACTGCTTGACACCGCTGAGAGAAGCTGCTTTTCCCACTGTTTTGTCTCAGCATGAACCAGGAGTAATGCACAGATTACAGCTATCTGCTTCTGGACCTCTTAATCTTCTTGTACAGCTACAGAAGGATCCCTGACACAGAGCAGGGAGTCGCAGCTTCATCCTAAAATGGTTCCTATCATTCTCTCCAGAAACATTACAGAAGTGGCAATGGTCCACCACACATGTAATCCCATATCTATAATTGCTGCCTTGTTGGCAAATTCCCGTCACAGATTGCACTCAGTTCTATCCCACCCTCACATCAGATGCAATCCACACCAATCTGTGCCTGCTGTAGTGCCTGGCTGAGGTGGCAGGATGGAGGATAGCTCGCTGCACTGGCACTCTTGGGAGACAGAGAGCTCAGACCTTGGCAAGTCTGAACCCTGCACCTCAGCTGAAGCCACCCGGGAACCACCTCTGTTTCCTGAGGACCCAAGGAAGGGATGTATGTGGCATGTCCTTCTCCTCCACTCACTCCCACTCCTTTCTGTCCGCCTTAGATGCAGTTGCAGCAGCCAAGCTCTCTGTGCACAATTACAAAAATGCTCAGCATGGAGTGTGTGGTGTCTTCCACTGAAGCAGCATTTGAAACAGCACAAGTCACTGAGAAAGCAATGTCCCTGTTATGCTGGTGGCTAGGGGACAGTCAGAAAACCTGTGTTTGTACAGTCAGAGAACAGCTGGATAAACTCAGGAATAGCTTTGCTGAGAGCAACTGCAAAATCCCTTAGTACACTTCAGGAAGAATATAGATGGGAGAGTGTCAACAGAAATGAAATTCATTTGCATCAGACTCACAACTTTCTGGCAGTAGCCTGACCAGTCTGAAATTCACTCCTTAAATCCATGAGAATCTAGTTTAAACTGAGTTTTTCCTCAGCTGCTGTTCCCCTGCCTCCATTTTTAGCATGCGTCCAAACAAATCCAACATTCCCCACCACCCATCAGTCAGAAAGGAGAGGAGAAACACAGGTTTGGGAACACTCAGGTACCAAAATGGAATGAATTGCATAGTAGGTTGATAAAATCCCAAATTATTGCCTAATTTAAGCCCTGCTTTCTTGCCTGGAAAAGGCTGAGCTGCTTGTTCACAATGTCTGTTGCTGGTAAGAGAATTCCACTTTCAATTGCTCTCCTTTTTACAGTTCTCTCTCTGAACTGATACTTCTTTACATATCTCCCAGCACATGATTATGAAACAATTTTTAAGGATTTCACATCAGGCCTCTGTGGAAATGAATTGGATCATTTTAGAGAAGGAAGACTATTAATGCCAGGTGATCCAGAAGCACAGGAGCAGCTATTTTGGACATTTATCCCTGCTTTCAGATAACTGTTCAATCCAAAACCCTGTTGAGTTGCCAGGTTCCCCAACATAATACTTGTGCAACTACGAAATTCCGTACCACTGCACTGTGTGCATTGGCTGTAGATACTTGCTACCCTTAGATATCGCTTCCTGCCCTGTTGAGTCACCTGCAAACAGAATTTGTCTGAAGAGCCAGGAACTCTGCTCCTTAGATCAAACATTAACTAGTCCTTGGCTGAGTCTGCTCTGTCACAAGATCCCAGGGCTTATTGTGAAAGGAGTGTCTGGACACTGATGAGCATTTCCTAGGCAGGAGACTGAGCTTATCCTACAGAGTCACTTCCCCATGAACACAGAGGAAACTGCATTAGCCAAGATGGAGAAGCACCTCCACCAGGAATGGAGAAACATTTCCACCAGAGTTGCAAAAATGGACTGATACCACATGACTCAATGCAACTGTCCTGATGTGCCGTTCCTTACTGCCTAACGTGCACTGATCTGCATTGATCCAGAATTACACTCCAGCACCTCAGTGTTGGCAAACAAATACGGTCTGTCCAGGAGGGCCACTGGGTTTTAGCAGAGGCCATTGATCCACTGTGATCCTGATTCAACTACAATTTAAACATATATTGCCTGGCTGAAGACCTGCTCACGAGCACGGTCATGAGGTAACACAGGAGACACTGACTTCTGACATAATGACACCTGCTGAGTTCATGCTAAACCAAAGGATGTTTCCATAACTAATTGAAGGTGCCTCACCAAAGCCATGCATTGAGAGGCAGCTCACAGAGGGGAGAATACAACAGTGTGAGACATCTTTTCTCACTCCTTTGGAGTTGAGGTTTCAAAGATTCTCCCATTCTGAGCTTCATCTGAACAGGATGCCACCTCCAAGGCAGGTCAGAGCTCTTAGCCCAGAAATCTCCACATTTTGAGCTCCATCTTCAAGAAGTAAAAAAGTCCCGTAACCTATACAGGCTGTTCTGGAAGTGGAGCTTTCTTCTAGTTGCAGTGCTTGGTCCTGGTGCTGAGAAAATTCCTCTTCTGATAAGGCACATTTCCACAGTATTGTACCAGCACTTTGATAAGAAGCTTTGAATTCAGTGAAGTGGTATTTTCTAAGGAGAATGGTATCCACTAGAAAATTCCCACCCACTTCAAAACCCAACCGCCGCAGCAGTAATTCTGTACGGCTTCTGAGACTGGTTGGTGGAACTGAGAAGATGAGAGGCAGAAAAAAGTGAATACTTTTTTCTTTGCAGCAAAGCTGTTTTTTGCCACTTTCATCCTGACTATGATTTCGGAGCCCACATGACTCCAAGGCCAGAATTCCTTTTTGGCCCTAGACCACGTACATTTGCATCATGAACATGAGATGTAAACCCCAAATAAATGTGTGCATGTGTCATGTCTCTGCTCTGTGTTACTAAGTCTGCTTTCCTCCCTCCTATTCCCTTATGCGAAGGTGCCCACTGAGGACAAGTTGACAAGCATGACAACACTAGTCCAAGAATAACATCCAAAGCTCTCAGTCAATCCCACTTTTCATGGACATATGTCACCTTAGGTGCATCACAAGCATGGCTGTCCTCTCCAGACAGCACCTGAACAAACTTATCCTACATTTTCTCCTTTCACACAAAAAAATGGCAGAGGGATACTGTATAAAACTTACCTTCCTGATCTAGGATCTCAGAATGGTTTGGGGAAAGCTTAAAGTCATCCAGGTACTGGATGTACCCCTTGCAATAAGCAGGTACATCTTCAACAGGTTGCTCAGAGCCAGATCTAACCTGGCCTTAAATGTTTCCAGGCTCTTTGGGCTACCTGCTCCAGTGTTTCACCAACCTCATCATAAAAAACTTCTTCCTTATACTTAATCTAAATTTACTCTTCCAGTTTCAAAGCAATAATTCTCATTCCTATAGACATAATTAAAAACCTTGCCCCCATATTTCTTGTAAGCCCTCTTTAACTGTTGATAAGATTCTGCAATAAAATGTTCCTGGAACTTTTTCCTCTCCAGGCTGAACAATCCCAACTCTGTCAGCCTTTCCTCACAGGAGGGGTGTTCTATCCCTTTGATCATTTCTGTAGCCCTCCTCTGAGCACGAGGAACATAGCTGCTTTATGACAGCAGCCTAATTTCACCCTTTTTTCCATGACTGACCACTAGTTTATTCCAGGAAAGACTAGTTTTTATTGAGAGGGAAAGGTTTTACACAGCACACATCTATCGCAGCTGCACAGCCTAAGGTGCGTATGTTGGTGCAAGCACACACCCTCTCCGTTTGGCAGCGGATGAGCCAGGAAACTTTACTCTCTCTCACAGGCTGTAGACTCCAGATGGAGTCCTGAAAAATTGTAACAACACACAAACTTAGTTTTCTGAGCGTTTAATGTAAATAATAAAGAGAAGAAAGTTCTTTCCTTTTCTCCACACTACTCACTACTCCTTTTTCCTTAAAGCTTTAATTTTAAAATGAGCTGTTAAAATTAAAAAGGTAGCTAACAGAGTAGTCTGCTACTATATAAGGCATCAAAGTGAAATTAAAACCTGACCTGTATAAAACCATGTAGACTTATGCTATATATTTGAAACAGAACCAGAGTTCCATGAAGAGCAGACAATTCTAAAACGCAGTTCAGCCCCAGGCAACCACCAAGGGCTTGTGCTGAGAGCATGCCAGGACTCAGCAAAGCTCAGCTTTACAGTGGTTACAAAAATCACAGAACATCACCCCCCTCTGAAAACCCTGCTTGCATCAAATTTTGTCACTCTGCAACACTCTCTGTCCAAGGTTTGGTCTTGGAGCACTTGAAAAGACAAGGGGGGATTGGAGCAGCTGGGTTCCCACCCCAGGTGCTGGGTTGGCAGCTAAGGGCTGGTGGATCCCAGAAACTTTCATGCCCTATGGAAGAAAGAAGCCTTCACGGCCTCAGGCTCCACTGGTCTCTGCTTCTGGCAGGGCTCAGAAGGTGCATGAGCCCCATCAAGCACGCTGCTGAGGGCATAGCACCTCAAACATCCCCAGCACCGGAAATCTCAGAAAACAAAACTCATCTTCTCTCAGGTACACCTGGAAAGGGGGTGACGCATTAGCTTGTATTGTATTTCTGGGTCCCAGATTTTTTCAACTTAAATATTAAATACACTATTACAGGCACAGTAGGAAAACTTTACTTTTACGGAGAGAAAAAGTATCACCTTTGGAAAGTCTTGTCTGTTTGCTGAGAAATTTTCACTCATTGTCTTTGACTAGAAGGAGATCCATGCTGAGAAATATGAGGCAGAAAGCTTCTGTTCAGAGCAAATTGCAAGAGGAAGGAAGATATATCAGTGAAGTTTTTAATATGAAGCTTTCCCTCTGGCAACATTTCATTGTATGATACAGGCATACACAGTTGTCAATGGCAAGAACAAAAGATTTTGGCTTGAAAGAACAAACTTAAACTTTGGTTAGGACCCACCTGATACTGCACTTGTTCAAAACAGAAAAAAAAAAAAAAAATCCTTAAATAAAACACACTCCTGAGAGGAAAACCCATGGCTGAGGTGAAGCACTATCCAGGTCTACATTTGAAAAAGTTTTGCAAAAACAAGTACTTGGGTGGGAGGATAGGAAAAACAACACACCTATAACTACCTTGGCAAAAGTCACAGAGTAGGTGCAGGTGTATGAGTGCAAGCAAGAGGCCCCCTATAGATCACCAAGCCCCATGACTAGCTAAGCCTCTGCAGGGAGCCCAGAGAGTAATTAAGCCATTCAAGGGCAAGGATGCTGTGTGAACACAAATCATCCATTTGAGGGTAGGGTTGGGGGGTGATTTGCTATATCAGCAGTCTTGTTTCAGACAACACAAGAAGTTAGAGACATCAATGTAACATTATCTGCTTACCAGTGTGCCTTGTATCTCTTTACTCTTCCCAATTACATTACAGATAAAATAATCTTCTTGATGGAACAAGAGATTTTTTCAGTCTTTAATATGTCAAAAAGATCTGATCGAGGTCAAGTGTCCTCTAGGTATTTGAAGCCACTGCCCCTCCAGGTAAATAACTTTCTTTGCAGACATTTTTGACCTGTTTATTTCTGTGGTCAAAACCTTCAGTCAGGAAGATAAAGAAATACACTTGTTGGCCAGATCAGCAATATGCCAAAACAGAATTCCCTCTGCCAGAACTGATACCACTTCATTTAGATGCAGTTTCTCATCACACAGGCTTCAGCTGTTTGAAGGGAAAGCAGTTCTCAGAACATATGGAGTTGGTAATAAAGCTCTTTCTAGGAGATATAAGGATTACACAGGGAACGAAACAGCGAAACAGTGTCTGCAGTACACACTGTAAAACTTGAACCACTCCAAGTAAAATTCCCTTCCCACTGAGAAAGAACAACATGGTGGGACAAAGTGGACGTGGCAGCATGGCTTTCCAAAACATTATGGCTGTCTCCCCTCAGAACACTGGCTACCCAAAACCTGCTTAAGACACACATTCCAACCTCGCACTCACAAAAAAATCTTGTGACTTGTCATTTTGAGTCAGTGTCAGGACTACTGCCAAAAAAAAAGGGATGAAAGAGCTGTCTTAAAAGAGCAAGAGAGAGTCTATGCACCAGACGGGGAAACAGTGCCTGTGTATATCAGAGCTCCCAAGCTCAGCTACAAAGTCGTACTTTGTTTCTGCTAGATCTACCCCTGGCATCCTACTTCCAGTGAAGCAGGAAGACTTGCAACCCACAAGTCCAGTGTTGTTCCATGTTCCCAGGCTGTCTACTTGTTCTTAGACTAAAATCTCTACAAGGCAAGGCAAAGACACTGAGATATCTGCAGAGAAGCTGCCTTCAGCCAAGAGGACTGCTTGGAGTCAGACTTCAAAAGCCACAACCAATGGCAGCACTGTTCCAATTGGATTAGGTCAGGCAGAGGCAAGGCTGGTAAAGAAAAGCCCATTGTTCAGGAAACCCATTCTAATCCAGATCAAAGTTCCATTTAACCCAGTAACTTGTTCCTAGAGGTGTGGACAAGCAGGCATGCAGAGAAGAGTAAAAGCAGGCCAAGAAAGTTTGTTTTCTTCTGTGTATTTTTGCAACTTCCAATGTTTTCGTCTCGTCCCAGGAAAAGTCCTGATCCTGATTTGGTTTGTTTATTGATTGATCCCCAGTGGTTCTCTCTTTGAAGCATTTATCCTATCTTTTCATTTGTTTTGTTCATTGCTATTGAGCATTAGCCTAACATTTTAAGAGAAAGACCATACTGATGTCTTTCCTGGAAAACAAACTGGAAGTTACGTTCCCAAGGTCCTGATCTGAAGTACTTTGTGTTTTGTAATATATTGCTATATACAATTTTCGCTATCTTTGTAGAGCTTTGTGGGAAGAGGCTTTTATTTTATGCGATTTTAGTTTAAACGTATTACGGTAATCATAGGCAATATCTCTCCCTACTCTTCCCTTTTCAATTGCTTTTGCTTTTGTCAATTGTCTGCAGGGTAGTCCAGTCAAACCAGATCAGTAATTGAGATCTCATTATGTGACTCATATATGTTCCAGGCGTAAGGATGGTTGCCTGGGTTTTCACTCTGGCCCTGCACATAAAATTTACCATTATGATATCATCCAAAAATATGAAGCAAGCCTGAGCCTCATTATTTAAAACAAGGTCTCTTGGATTGCACTGAACTGGCTTTTAAATTTAATACATCGTGGTTGAAATCCTGGCTGCCTCTTTAATCTGTGGGGTTACTTTTACTACCTTCATTGAGGCCAGGATTTTGCCTGAAGAATAGCTCTACCATTTACCATTATTATCTCTACCATTTATCACAATTATCTGGTTAGGTGCTTTCCTGTTTACTTCACAACATAAGTTTTCCCCTGTTCAGCTTTACTCAGTGGCAGAGCAAATGATACTTGCAGCCTTCAGAGCAAGGAAGACTGAGGTGGCCAAAGGGATCTTTTACCCAACTCTGTTATGGTACAGAGCCAATTTCTCCTTGTCTTGAGCTCAGAGAAGACTATTGCAGACATTTGCTTTAGGGTTGAATTCAGCTTGTAGCATTTTTCCAGTTGGTGCTCTGTCCAGAAAAAGGCCTTTCTGGCAACTGCAGCTTGAAATTCTATTCCAGCCCTGGATCTTAAACTGAATCAGAGAATTTTACTGGAGATGAAGGAACGCTCCCTCCTTCCCTTACTGATAAATCCCTGACATCTGCACCAGCCACTAATTTCTGCATAAAGCACAGCTTTAAAAGAGCTTGTGCAAATAACAAATGCACATTTTCACTAGAGGGCCATTAAGTAACCAGGAAGACAGGAGGAAAAAAATTAAGTCTAGGTTTACCCGACTGGGTATACTGCTAAATTGTATATTCCCAAAAACCACTGAACAAAATCAATGTAAATGAAGGATTTAGCATAGTCAAGCAGAAAGGATTCGTTCCCAAAAAGTTTCAAGACTTGCTTATGTGGTGTCAGCTTTATCAGACACACCTCCTTTCCCTCCAGACGACAGATTTGTTACTAGGAAAAACACAGAGACCAAACTGTTCATCTTCCAAAATTTGGGCTGACTTTGTGTGATTAAGATGGGGCAATTTGGATTGCAACTTTTTTTTCAGCCAGAAGGCTGCAAAATAAGCCTGCCTGAAGCCTTGTCCCAAATGCTTTGACTTCAAGAGAAGAAACTGGCAGCAAGAGGAGAAATAAACACATTGCTGCATTGTTCCAGCAGGCACCAAGGCAGGGCTACGCCTGAGTAGGTGTGATTAACTCACTTGTCGTTAGTTTAACACCAAGCAGAAAGCAGAAGTCTGAGTACACGGAAATAGCACCCTCCAATTCTGATTAGCCTCTTGTTTATACCACATTGTGGGAAGCTGAGGCTGCACTGGTTCACTGAACCCTTTTGCAGGCACGAATGTTCTAAGTCCGGTGTCCCTCGATAAAAGGAAGGAACACCTCCCTCCAGAGGGTTAGCAAGAGACAGAAGTGATCCTGCAAACTACCACCACCACCATGAAGACATCAAATGCTCTTCTTTTCATCTTAGTCCTGCTTTACATCAAAGCCAGCACAGAATGGCCTACACACACAGTCTGCAAAGAGGACAACTTGGAAATACATTACAAAAGCTGTGGTGAGATTTTCTTACATTTCCATTTTCCTTTTAGCGGCTCAACAGAGTTGTTCTTGTACAGTGAGTGATGCTTATAAGCCAGGCAGTGAATGGAAGGGTTACGCTCCCAAACCTGCACTGGGTTTCACATCTAAATTTTTTTTCGCGTTTCAAGTACAGCTGGTTTTGGTTCACACACACACACAAATTCATTTGTATTTGGAAGATAATAAAGAGGAAACAATGTAACTTAATTCAGAATAGTAAACCGCTGTGAAAAACCCAGTTCAGCATGAAAAAGATGACTACGATTTTTATCTTGAAGTTAGATTAAAAAAAAAAAAAAAAAAAAAAAAAAAAAAAAATTAGGAAGAACCTAGGTCTTTAACTTTTTTACCCCGTGGGATGAAAGAGGCTCTTCAATGCACTGATCTGCTGCTTTCCTAATGTGCGATGAGGATGTGGTGATGTACTTTTCTGTCCTCCCACTTGGAATGACAAGGGACCCAGAGTGACAGTGGGAAGGATGCATGTTCTCTGCCATTAACACCGTGCTTAGCGAGACTTCAGCAGCAGCCCTTACCAGAGGCATTTCCCAGGGATCACAGGGTTTTGTTTGTTCTTTAAATCTGTAGAGAAGAAAAGGAGCAAGCGACACTGGAATTAACTGAAAATGAATTCACTGAATGCTGCCCGCTTTCCACCTCTTGCCTTGCTGGCCGCGTGCCTCGCCTATTGTGCTGATCTGCTTTACAACTGGGACAAAGGGAATTAGATTCACAGACGCCTCATTCATTTTCTGCACGTGATTTGAAAAGCTATTCATGGCAAATGAGCACCCTAGAGTTTGTTTTTCCAATTCATCCAGTTACAAAAGGTTTTCCCGGGGGCTTTTCCTCGTCTGTAGCTTTCATGCGTTTTTGCACACCCATTAAAATAAAGCCAGTGAGGGACAAGAGAAGTAAATAAATATTTGTAGTAGTATTCTTTACTGGCCTGCTCCCAGGGGACTAAAGTCAGGTTTCACATTCTGTAAATAGGTATAATGCATTAAGAAAATATTTAATTAGATATTGAATACAGACTTCGGTATTGCCTTCATTTTAGTAAGAATTTATTGCATAAGTGGATTCTGTTCCCTCAACAGGTCTCAGTCAGCATGAGATGCCTTGACACAGAGGCACCGGTTACAGTCTGAGCGAATTCAAAGTATGATGAATTTGTCTGCTGGCATGTGCAGGTTTAATGTTGCTTCTTACTGTGCACGTCACTGGCCTAGCTAACAATACGCATTTCTTTAGAGTCATTTATTTCTGCCACTTCCTTTGGTTTGCCATGAACAGAAAGATAAGAAGTATATTCATTCAGGGGGAATTCACATCTTGAGAAGCACAAGCCAGAGATCATTAAGGTCAGGTCCCACCTCTTAGAGTGGTCTTCTGTTCTCCTGGGCACAGCTATGGGAGATGAAAAGATTACACAGATGTGGAACAATGCAAGAATTAAATAAGAGTCCTTTTTTGAAGTCAGGTTCCTTTCTCCCTTACTGCTCTGTCAGATTAAAGCTGAGGCAATTCACAACTGCCACCACAATATCCTGCATTGCCTTTTTCCAGAGGTTACCACGAGTAGCATCAGACCAGGACACACCATCTGCATTGCTGCTGATGCAGTTCACAATCCAGCAGTTTGCAAAAAGGAGAAGAATAAAAGGTGTTTGGGGTGGAGCCCCAAAATCTATAGGTCAGGAGGATCAATCCAAGTACAGTAATCCACATCTGCTTCAGAGAAGACACTGTCCTTCTCACTGTCCTGGGCTCACTGGCAAGCTCACAGTGGTGCCCAAGGTGCTGATCATGCTTTCAGGAGAAGGGGAGCTTTGTCCCTACTTCGTTTCACTGTAAACCATAACTGGCTGGGCAGAACATAACTCTGTTTTTCATCTGTGTCCTGCCAACTGTTCTCATCCAGGAGGGCACAGACTTCTTAGTGTTTGACAAGAACCTTTCCCAACAAACCTTCTCATTACAAATTTATAATGGCAGCAAACTCAGAGCTGATATTAGGCAACTGCCCATACTCTTTAGCTGTTTCAGGGGAACACTGCCCCAGTATGTCCCTCCAGCCTGAGAAATCTTTTTGGTATTTCCTGCTCCACTGAAGATATCAGAGGATGTCCCATTTGGGGGAAAACAGGAGCCACAGTGAGGTGGCTCACTGTGAAGTACAAAATCCTGGGTAAAGGATTGCCTGTTGGCTTCAAGAGGATGAGGATTTTACTTCTAATGTTGTTACTATGGACTCTAGGATGTTATCAGTGAATTAGGATTGAATCAAGTAAAATATAAGGATGTTAAAAGAATTTTAACCAAGTACTTCACAACTTGTTTCTGGAGCTTAATGTCGCCTCTCAACAAATTATTAGAATTCAATTTGAGCATTTAAAGAGGAGCCAAGCACTTATTTTTTTCTTTGCTGTTTATCAGATCCTCTCCTATAATACAGTAAAAATCTGACTAAGGTCAAAAATATGGGCTAATATAACTGTGATTTATGCAACAGAGAAGTTTAGGTAGATAACTGAGAAAATGTAGCCATCTCTTGTACCCAGGAGTAAGTTGCAATTGCTGGTCACAAGTAATTGTTCTAGCTGCATCCTGCTCCTACAGCACGTAAGATACAGGCATGCATCAGGCCCTCAGCCCCAGCCCATGATCTGGATCCTATAGGAAGCATCCCCATTCCCACTCAGCCACATCAGACTAAACGTTCTGTAACCAGGACTCCGAGTCATGCATCAAAAGAAAGGGCTAGATAAGGTCCTAGTGATCACTACAATGCAGCTGTGAAAAATGTGATCTAAAAGAAATCAGACAAAAATTCTCAACAGCAAGTCCATGGTAAGAAAATCATGCTGAGAGACGGGTGGTCTAAAAGCAGAGTAAATAGACAGTGTGCTGCCTCCTCTATGCAACCGCAGGAGACATAACACCGAGACAGTCTATAAATAACAAGACGTTTCCTATTAGGGCCACTCTTTCTCCCAGGAGCCAGTGACAAAAATGAAGGAATACCTCAAATGACCACAAATCACTTTAGAAACCTGGGCAGAGATCCTGAGATAAAAGCAGCACAGGTTAACATCTCTGACTGAGAAAAGAGAACCATAATTGGCAAGTCTATGCACAGACATGAAAAGAACCTGCTACATAAATGGTCAATTTCTACCCCTTTTAATTTCACTCTAATAGTGCTTTTGATCTTTCCAACTACATTTTAAAAGGCAATTGTCTGGGAAGGGAAGGGCAGGTAGGCAACGGTAATAAAGTGCCCTGGGCAGATTCCAGTGTTATTTGAGTAATAGGCATTCACTTGGAAGGGCAAAATGCAATGCAGTCAGAGACTGGAGACCAAGATTCCCAAACACATGTCTACCAGCACCTGCTTCTAGATCATTCATGTAAAGCCTAATTGTCTTAATTAGCCATGGAAACATTCTTACTATGTAGTGTTCAAATGGGACCCCCTTCATAGGGGAAAGCAGGTGACTGTTCCTGCAGACACATGAAAAATGTTTTCCAACTATTTTTACAGCTCTCTCTTGAAATGTTAGGTGAGCCTGTATTAACACTTTAGTGCTTCAGAATGCCTGCTTTTGTTTTCACCAGCAAGCTTGGTGATTATTTAATTAAATTATTTAGATTAGGATCCGGGAGATTTCAGAGCTGCCCAAAGCCTGAAACTGGAGGTTTCTTTGCAGTGCAGAAACTAACATTGATAAGGCAGAAGGTTCTAGGAAAGGGTCCAGACCCTGTCAACTATTAAGGACTTCATTTTCTATGCACTAGAGTAAATAACAGGGAATTTCAGGGAGATCTTCAGAAGAGTCAGAGTAGTAGTATTCAAAGATGACAACTTCAGAAATACTCAAAAGACAATATAAAACACTGCTCAGACCACATGAGATTTTAAAATATAAACAAACATATTTTCCCAGTTCATATCTGATTTTTTTTCTTGTTTTTCATCTGAAGCAAGGTTAATAGCCATTAAAGTTTCAGGAGAAGGAGCCAACAATCAGTATTCATTTCAACCTTCTGAATTAAATATTAAATTGGCTGCACCCTTTGTAAGTTTTATATCTGTATATCTACAAATTTTAAAATAATAAAACATATATAGGGATATGGGTAAACATTTGCTATAATTCATGTCTTCTGCTAGACAAAGAACCAGGGTAATCTGGTCATCTAGAAAATTATTTTTACATGACAGTGCCTCTTCCAAAACAGAGAAAAGCCATGCTGAACAATGAGCTACATGTTTGCTTGTATAGTTCTATGTCGCACTTGAAGCAGAGTCACTTCTATAAACCTTTTTCCTGGCCTTCAGTAGCACAATAGGAGAGAGTAGCACTGCCCACTTCAGTATACACTTACATTAAATTACATTCTTAGACAGAGAAACTCTCATTTGAATGACTTTTCTTTAAATGTGTGAGCTCAGATTTGGATCTCTGTTAAAATGGCCCCTTGAACTCGACACAGTATAGAACCCACTCTGACAGATATTATTTTTCTTAAATTCCTCTTGTTTCTTTCTTTAAAAAAACACCTGTAACATGCAGCCCTGCTCAATCAGCAATACCAACTTGTAAACAGTACTGTTAAATTGGCGTCACTGCAGCACTAATTTTACAGCGTATCACCTTCTGTTCTCTCTGTCAACCAATGTAGTCCTTTTCCCTCCCTGACCACGCACTCATATTCTTTACTTAAAGGATATAAGTAATCTGATAGCTTCAGCTGTAAAAGAAAGGTCTGCGAAAAAGTTCTCATTCATGCCTCTTCAGGGCAAAAATTCTTCTAGACACTTGGTAAAAAGAGATTCTTTTTCCATTATTCTTTGGGTTTTTGGCAGACAGATTGAGCCAGATGCTTCTCTTGGACTTATTTATTTATTTCCCTCAAACAGTCTCCAGCAATTGCTTCTGCTTCTAAATTATTTAAGGCCACATGACACCAACTCCCCTCTGATCTTTTGTTGCATAGATTGCTAATGGGCAAACAATCAAAGAACTTAAAAATTCCACTTGAAAACATTTTTTTGTTTGTTTGTTTACTCTGTCCAAGCCATCTTACTGTCATAGCTTTGCTGTTGTACTCATCTGGTATAACTTACTTATTCCAAAGGGAAGACCAGATGTGTACATGTATATTTCTGGCACCAGATCCTAACAAACTGAAACCATCATCAGAATCAAGGTAGCATAGTTATGAGTGCACATGCAAATCTTCTTTTAAAATTTTGGTCCCACCATGAATTAAAACTACCCCATCTATTTCATTCTCCACATCTCATTTAAACTTTCTTTTTTTCTATGTGAACTCTTGAGGTGATTCTGAAGATTATTTAACCTTTCTTTCAAGGGGGGGAGAGTACTTAGCAAGTTTTAAAATGTAAATGGCATAGAGGAGCGGGAGAGGATGTCATACCTCCAAGGTACTCTGGCAGAAACATTAGATTCAGTACCTAGACTTTAATTCTTTCAGTAAAATCAATATTAATGTTTTCAGTGAGACTAGTACTGGAGAGAATTAACCTCAGCTGAACTTCTCCCACCAGGCTCTAAATTTTCCCATCTAATTTAGTTCTCAGTGGTTTCCTCACAGAGCCAAATTCTTCACCAAATCAATTAAGATCCTGCACCATGGACTGCAAAAGAGGATTGTTTATGTGTGACAGCTTCCCCTTGCTTATGTCCAGCTGATAAATCTAAACTGTTTGGCATGTTTTTCACCTACTCACTTTTGCCACTGAGTCACTAAGGTAAACGTAAGGACGAGTGGTAACAGTTCAGAAGGCAAGCCATAGAAAAATATGTTCTCCCCTTTGAAAACATACAGGAGAGATATACCTAAAAAATGGCATATTACACTAGAGTCAAACAGTACTGTGGGCAAGGCAATACTGTCATTTGCTGTTGGGTACTGAATCTGAGCCTATGAAGGGAGCACTCTAATACATAAACAGGCAAGTCACAGCCATTTTTGAAGTTTGAGATTAGCTCCTTTATTACATAAAGAAGGAATTATCAAAAGGCACATTAACTGCATAAAGTCAGGAGCAAGAACAAACCACAGTTGATGACAAGTGCTACTATGCAAAGCATTCTCTCTAAGCCTCTAAGCAATAAAGCATTGCTACACTTTCTTGACATTGCCACATCCTCTCATCTGGAGCTGTCATCCAGGCCTCAGAATATCTCTGGACCCTACTATGCTTACAGTTTAGCAAAGAAAATAGAGGCAGGAGATCAGATGCTCACAGGAAGTTAATGTCAATGGGAAATAGATTGAAAGTATTCTAAGAAAAATTAACCCCTCAAAATGAAAAAAACTACATCAGCATTATTGTATGTTGGTGTCGCTGAACCAACTTTAAGGGGGCAACCTAAAACTAGGGAGAAACAGTGGCCATCAGGAACAAGATGTCCAAATGTCCTCTACAGATTGACCACGTACTGAATCAAAACCCTCCGATCTGTTCCGGGTGTTGCTTTTAGACTCAAGAGAGCTTCTATTTGCCCAAAGCTAGCATTTTGAAAATTACCACAAATTAATTCAATGCTTCAGTTTCCTCTTCATCTGGAGATGGATGGCTCCTGTCAAATGATCCAGCGGTGATCAGGCAGGTGGGAACCCAGCTAGTTTCCTCAGCAGAGGGAGCATGCCATTCCAGCTGGAGCTTACTGCCACGCTCCTGTAGTGGATTTAAACCCATCCTGGGAAAATGGGAACATTTAGCCCATTTATATGCTGCTGATTACTGTTCTGTATAATCAGCAGTATAGCTGCTATCCCAGAGCATGGCATGTGTCTGACAGCAGGGCAGTTTCCAGCAACGTTTGGTTCTATTTCTGACACAAGTCTGAAAGTCTCTTGTGAATCCCCAGTCATTCTGGCAAGCACTGATGTCCAGAGATCTCAGTCTCAAGTAGGGCACTATGAAAAAATTATTAAAAAACTCCCCAGCACCTTGAAGATAGAAGAGAAAGCTCTGATTAGGAATACAAGCAGTTACTGTAAGCATCTTATTCATCCAGTGCATGGTGTTTTCTTACCAACAGAAGAACAAAGACTTTCTCTCTCTAATACAGTCCCTGCTGGGCCCAAATTAATGCAGTATTTTCTTGTTACACTGCTGTAGTTGAAGCCTGCCCTGTCTGCCTTTCTCTCTCAAGCTAACTAGGACAAATCAGGATTATCAAGTACACATCTATATGTGCTGTTTCTCAAAGCCTGCATATTTCAGTTTTGTCCTCTTAAACAGGCTTGGATAAAGCTGTCATACCACACAAAGCACAGAAACCCCCCTTTCCAAATACCACCTCTGGCAAAAGCAAGAAAAAAGAGTCCAAGAGCCTTCAGATACCGAGCCTCCCCTCAAGCCTAAGCCAACAGCTCTAACAAGCCTGCTCTCAGAAAATGTGGTTCAGGCAGGAAAAGGCAGGGAGACTCAGGGCAGGTCTCTGACAAGGCTGATTTATTCATGCTAGTGACACCCACCATCTCCCAATACAGCCCTGCAGCTGCAGAGAGCCCCTCACACCTTCTGTCTTCACAGGGGCTTCCCTCCACCTCATCACGTCAACCTGGTGCCAGAAAATCTCTTCCTCTCTTCTCCACCTGACATTTGGAGAAGCCTTCTGAATTACTGTTTCTTAATATTTGCACATTTGGACATCAGTTATACCCTGCAAGGAGTTCTATTTGAAATAACGAGAGACAAAATTTTTGTCTTTCATTTAAACTGATTTGTAAGACACTGAAATCACCTTGCTCCAAAACTAAGGCCATAAGTGCCAGCCAGTAATGCATGCGCCTTAATTTAACCAAGAAATGTATAACTGCTCTATGTACTACCAGTGTTCAGTATTCTTGGGAGAGAACTGGAAATTCTTTAACTTGCATAAACCGTTTTGTTTTGTTTTGATCATGTTTTAAGTTTCTTTTGCTAGTGTCCTGGGCTTTTTAGTTTATAGATTACACTGAAATCAAATCTTCAGGCTTCCCTCGACAACTGTGTACATTTTATCAGAAAGAAAGCAGAGTTATTCACTTAATTGGACATCTCCAAAAGCTTTGGAGGTTTGGGTTTAAGCAGACTCACAGACCACAAGTTGACTGCACTGTTTGCAAAGGGGAACTCCCACAGTCTGTAACCCCAGCATATTAAGGATACACAAACTCTTATCTTCCCTATTCTTTCTCCTCTATGTTGCCTAAGCAAGCCAGAAAAGTTTGGGTGATAAAACATACAGTGACTTCTGCAAATGAGGCCAGAGTTCCAGCCTGGATTAGGCGAAGGCCTGGAGCTGGTCATGACTCAGGCAAATGTCTTGGGATGAAGCATTCTCATGATAAAGCAGACAACAGTCACTGTGAGTCTCACAATTGATTCTGCTCTCCTCTGAAGAGAGGGTCACTCTGCCCCTCCCAGACACGTCTGGATGTGGCAGCGGCATTCTGTGAAGGGAGGCCCAAAGGGAAGTTCATTAAACTGAAGGTGCTCAGGGAAATGCAGATGCATAAACGGAGAGCTGCTAATTCACCTGATGCTTCTTCCTCATCAGCTTATAAGTAGATTCTAGTGTCAAATATAACCTTGAGCGTTCAGGTTAATTTATTTAAATAGACATTAAAGGGAAATTGTTGAACCAATACATAAAGTCTGAAATCCTAAACAGTTTCTCACTCTTTCCCTCTCCTTTTATCACCTTGAATGTTGTAAAGACTAATGATTTAATTTTATTAAGAGCTTTGAAGGTGAGGAGTATTGGGTAATAGCTAAATGTTTCTTCCTTGTATTAATTTCCATCTCCTCTAGCACCAGCTTGTCCTTATACAACCCTAACCAAGTGCAGTTGGGTCATTTCATTCCATTCTGTGGCTTATTTGCTCCTGAAAGTATTATTTTGAAACATCCAAAGCTTGCCAGTTTGGAGGGCCTTCTTACCACTCCAAGGCTTACAGATGGGGACTTTTACAAGCAAAGCTCATCTGCTTACTGCTGCTACTCACTCATACCACTGATTTTCATGCTCATATGGAAACAATGTGATTTTAGAGCAGATTCAGAAGAGAGGGAAGCCAGTAGAGGATAGTTAAAAAGATGGGGGCGGGGGGGTGGGGAAGGGAAGAGAGAGAGAAGGGGGAGGGAAGAATAAAAGACAGAGGCTGTTGTACACCAGTGCAGCAAAATTCCTAGAACAGGTGCTTCCCATCTGGTCATGCAGTTTCTGTAATGCCCAGTTAGTCATCTAGCAGCTCAGGCTCTGAGGGACGTTGCCACAGTGGGTTAGCACATTATCATTCCCAGCTGTCCACTTCATCCTGTGCTCTAGGGATCCCCTCCCAAGAGGCTGTAAAGGCAGCCCCAGGTCGCAGCCCTGCGCCTTTGGGCACACCCACGTTCAGCAGGGGCAGGAGCCACCGGCCCCACAACTGCACTAACCAGGGCACAAAAGGGAGCTCCCATTTGCTGTCCTCATCACTGAGGTTACACTGCTGTAAATATGCCTGACCTAATTTACCTATGACCCTTCTGCCAAGAGCAAAAGCAGGGAAAAAAACTCCAGAAAGAAAAGTTCAGAAACTCATCTGAGCCTCTAGGCTGTACTACACACACCTGCTCAGTGTTCTAAGAAAAGCCAGCCAAACCTGTCACTGCGAGCGCCTCGAAGTAGTAAGTCAGGCTGAAATCTTGCACTGTGGCACCAGTGCACATGGAAAACCACACCCCAAGTCAATACAGGAACAAATCTCCACCAGGGTACTTGGGTAAGGGTGAAGTGGGCAGTAGGATGCATGAGCTCAGCTGAGACGGAGCGATGTAAGGGGTGATTGGTAGCAAGATTCCAGGTACATCCCAAATTCACCCCTCACAAAGCAGGATTCTACTACACAAGTCAGTCTTCAGCAAAAGTTGGACATTCAGTGCTAGATACAGTTGGGAGCTCAGCATCAGCCACATCAGTTCAAATAACAGGTCAGAAAGATCTTGGAGTGCATTGACTGTTTACCAAAGCCAAAGACTTTCCCATTTCCCAGAGCAGTTGCCCAAAATTTAGTGCTGCTAGAGAGAAACTTGAGTCAAAATTCTGCTTCCAGACACCTTTCACGCTAGCTGCAAATATGTTACAGCCCAAGTCCTTCTCACTAGACACACAAATAATGCCCTTTTCCCCCTCAGTAAGCAGATTCTCACTGATAAACCTCAATGTGTTTGCAAAATTTCCAACAACATTATGAGTGTTAGTGATATATCAAAGCTGAACTGGAAAAGCAAAATTCTGCAACCAGTTAAAGAGTTTCTAGGTTTAATTATGGGAGACGGAGCAGATTGAAGGGAGTAGGTGGAGGGAAGTCTGGGAACATACAGTACTATGCACCACGAAATGTTGCAGGGAAGTGGAAGGCTGAAGGGCAGCCCCACGTATTTTAGAGCTCTAACAGTAAATGTTATTGCTCTGCACATGTGAAAGACATAACATGTATTTTTTTCAGTCTAACCAGCTCACTTCAGATTGAGGCAAACAAGGAAGAATAAGTATTAAACCTCCATGGGAGACATACAGTGACTCAGAGTTGTACATCTGAGATGAAAAACAAAAATGGCAATTGCCTTGAGTTGCCTTGGCCACAGGAGGGACTCCTCACTATTTAAGGCAAGAGGGGTATGGCACAATCCCTTAGAGCATAAAGCCCAGCTGAATTTACAGACTATTTCACTTCTCCTGTGGCTAAACCCCACTAGTTCCATTAATTCTGTTATAGCAGCAACATTTCTTCCTGGCATGTTTGGGAATCCAGACTCCCTGGCTCCATAGCTTGAGCAACACAGCCATTCTTTTAATTGATTTCAGCAGGAGGCCCCCATATATGCCACAGTATCTAAGACTGCAAAGTTGGATTGCTAAATCTGAGTAGGAGTTTCCAGAAGGATGGTCAGAAAATTAATTTGGGCTCTTTTGGCAGTGGAAAATTTCAAATTGCCCAGCAAGAGCGTAACAACACAAAATCCAGGTGCTCCAATTCGCTTTTTTTTTTTTTTTTCCCTGGAATTTCTCATGTAAGTGCTTCCACACTCTCCTCTTCTCTGAGGACCAAGCAACACCTCCTGGATATGTCAGGATCCTATGCTGCATCACTAGCACTAGCAGGGCAATAAAAGACATCCATGGCTACAATGCACTAGGAAATGTGTCATCTGTCAAAGGAGCTCAACCCATAGAAATGAACAGGCATCCAAACAAAAAAAAAAAAACCTGTGAGATCAGGGTTTTGTTAGAAGCCCAAGCTTTCCAAAAAGGCTTGGTGTCATGAACATACCCTTTCCACTCAGTTACGGATGAGAAATTTCAAACTAAAAGTTCAAATTCTAGCCCTAATGCCACAATTTAATTTGTTCATTAAAGACTAGTCTCTTTGAAAAGCGCATAATATATGTGCTACTGCCATGTTTGACCGTAAATCCCTCTTGAAAATGCTGAACCAACAATTTCAGTAACTTGACAACCAGCAGTATTTGTAGGCATCAATGCCCAAATTGCTCTGAATCTGAGCAGCTGCCTTCTGAACCTTATCATCACACCATACCCAAAACAGAAACAAGAGGGTCTCTAGCAGAAGTCCAGAGGAAAGCGGAAACCAAGCCCTGAGAGATGGTAGAAGCCAGAGGGGAAGCAGGAGTAACGGTTCTGGAGAAAAGAGAAGTTTGACATGCTTTCCAGTTGGAGCAGGAAATTGCTCTCCTAACCGATTCCAACAGCTTCTGAAGCTGCAAAAAACAAAGCTGGAACTGACAGGAATAAGAAAAAAGAGGAAAGACAACTCTCTGGTTGTGGTCACACTTGATAAACAACTCCAGGCACTAACTTTTTGTCCCAAACAGATTACACAACTGTGGGGAGTGCTTTAGTGGTGTGGAGGTGTCCTGGTTTAGGGCAGATTTGGGAGGAAACTTCCAAAGGGCTCCCTCTAGAAAGCAGATTCAAGAAGCCCTTACCCCAACAGGTTCAGGAAAATATTTCCTTGGGGAAAAGCAGACAAAATCCAGCACAGGGACACAGAGCTTTGGAAATACCAGTGCTTTTTATCTCCCTCCTTTGAACAGTCATTTTAATTGACCAGAATTTAGGGCTGGGGTACTCCTGTTAGGCCACACTGATAATCTGTGGGCTCATGAAGCCTGGCTTAGTTAAAGCCCTCCAGGTACTCTCAATACTTTTATTCATTCTGTGATCCCTACTAAGCAATCAGTTTTGGTCACGCAGGCTTGCTGAATGCCAGCTGCTACAGCTGTGGGGCACTTCTGCAAAAACAGGGTTAGACTTTGGGTATGCTGTCTCAGCCTCACAGAGGACACTTGTGACTCAAGTTTCACCACAGCATCAAAGGAAACTTCTCCCAGCCTATTATTTTCAACTCAGTGAGAAGATTAGCTCAAGCAACAACAACTTAGAAACAGAACTCTGTTCCCAAGTCTATATTTGTCACTACCAGATCTGTGTAAACCAAGGAACCTATGGCTGCTTCTGCAGTGGCCACAGAGAACAATGTTGGATGTACAGGCTGGCAGGAAAACCATAATGAGGGACAAAACTATGCCTAAAGCAAGTTTGAGGCTCAAGGTATTTTTCCAAATTGGCCAAATCTTTCCCTTCCTGCCACAGCTTTGGAAAATAAATGCACATTCTATTGGTTGTGGCAGCTGAGCTGTCAGAGGTTGCTGCTGCCTGTCACCAGAGAGTGACATGTCAGCAAGCCTTCAGGAAAAGCACCAAGTCTCATGGAGGCTAGCAAGGAAGAAGGTAGAAGTGGTAGGAAAACAATTGTGTTTTTACAAGAGTTTTAGAGCTTTTTCCAGAGAAAGGGATTCTGCTGGAATTGCGAAGAATCATGTTCGTGACAATTATCAGTCAAAGGGCTCCCTTTGCCCCACCGGTCTGCTAAAGTATCCCAGAAAAAGAGAAATGTAGAATATTTTCTGGCTTAGAAACATCACAGGATAGTGGACCCAGAAAAAAAGTGCTGCAGTATCTCAGCAATACTTTTTGTTTTTTCCAGTTTTGGACTTTCCATCCTACTCCAGAATTCAGTTTCCTAATCAGCTTCAGCAAGCCATCCTGTGATACAAATTAATTGATAAACGTCTTCACAAACCAATGGCTCATCAGTGCTGAGGAAAGAAAAGCAATGTGCAGAGCCTGGGAAGAGCAGTTGTGCTGAGACTTCATTATTGAATAGCTATTGGCTACTCACCAAGTTTGGGAAACTTGCTTTCTTTGAACTTGGTTAATTTTCCTACACTGTAGAGTCCAGCCTCACACAGGTTATCATCTGAGTGCACTTCAGACTGCAGGGGCAGGAAGGACAGAAGTAGCTGTGCAATGCAGGGTATGGGAGCTTTGAGCACTTCTTGGAGAAATTTTAAGGACTATGTAATTTGGTTTTTATAACACTTCTGTATTTTATTTTCTTCTATAGAGTCAGTATCTAACCACTGCTTTGTGTCTTCAAACAGACCCCCAGCAAGATTTTGCTCTCAGCATCGACCATTGTTCTGATATTGTAACCCACACCTTTAACATCAGAGCTGCAATGGTCCTAAGTAAGTGAATTTCTATTTTCTCACGCTGTAAGCAGGTAATTCATGTGTGAGTTGCTGGTATTAAGAAGTAAGCAAGGGTGACAATCTCCTATAAAATATGAATGGGCTTCATTTCTTAGAAATTTCCAAACCTGTGCAGGGTTACAAAAATGTCACGTCTGTTACCAGCCCGGCCTCAGACTACATATGTCACCCTAAACCGGTCACATCAGCCTTCAGCCCCTATTCTGCTCCTGCTCTTCATTTGCACACATGGAGAGCCAAGGGGGAGCTACTCTAAAGCTCATCATCTTCATAGCTGAGTCTTCTGAGGAGTCTTGTTGAATGAGACAGCTACAGCACCCACACTCTTGTATCAGTACCTCACCAAATTTCCAAGGCTGTGACCCTTGCAGGTAGTGGACTGAATGAATTCCTGGAGAGCAGGGTGGGGACACCCCTCTGTCCCTCCTGGGCATACAGAGAAGCGTGCTGGGAAAGTGCTGGCCTGAGGTAACACTCACACCATCAGTTTGCCACCTGCACTAGCTGAAATAATACCCTCTAGCATTTGACTGATCAGCAATAAAAGGTAAAAACTGGGTGCAGAATTTAATATTAGCCATAGCTTGCTTTGTGATTCTTCCACAGGGAAGCCACCTCTTGCAAACCTGAGCCCCAAGCTCATCTATATCCTGTACTACCAGAGCATAAATATGGAAGTGCGGGTGTATGCTCTTGGTGCTGAAAATAAATTTGTGTGCCAAGCATCATTCAGCACCTGGGAATGCTTCCTTGCATGCAAAAGGTCTCACTTCCTGTGAGACATGCAGCCTATTTGTCTAGGGAGCATCTCTTTTCAGGTGGCTGCATAGGTAAACAAGCCTGAAAAAAATCACACTGCAGACACTTGCAAATAATTTTTCCACAAGTCAGAGTACAGGACCTCTGTCTAAATCCAGTAGCCTCACTGGCTCTGCCTGTGTCAACAAACCAGGCATAAGCAGGCAACCTCCTAGCACTGCTAAGCTGCTGTGCTGGTCCCTGGCACATGTTTGGCTCAGGCCAGTTACTGTTTTCCCGGGCAGCAATTACAGGTCACAGGCTGCTCCCAGGGGCCCATTGGATATCCCCCTGCTAAGAACACAAGAAAAGCTTAGATGTAAGGACATGAGATTTGCTACACCATTAGACCTCGGAGTCAAAAAACAGCCATGGGCAGAGTTTATTTAACAATCAAGATAACTGCTGTTATGTCCCCTGTCATATACCTTGAGGGGCCTAGAGACCTGTTCCTGAAGCATGGATTTCTATGTATCAGGAGTCCTCCCTGAAGAGAAAATGTCTAATGACTCAAACAGCAGGGAGGAAAAAATAGAAAAGTTTATTATTTTTATTACTTTAAAAATAAAGTAATAAACCTGTTTATCCTTGCACTTTCTCTGAGCTCTCTTTCTGCTTTGTGTGCAGGACACAGCATCACGGAACTCTATATCAAGCTGGACATGATCATAAATGGAAAGACGGTCTTAACCTACTCAGAGACGCTTTGTGGGGCGGGTCATTCTAAGCTTATTTTCTGTGGAAAGAAGAAAGGAGGTAATTTAGGTAGCACTCTAAGTGTTTGATGGCTACTGAATACTCCAAGCAGGATGCACCTGCTGTGCTGTTGACTGCACCAATACATCGTAATGTTCTGTTTACTTCACCAGCATGTTAATGGGTGACAGGAACACAGTAGGACAAAGACATTTTAATTTAAGGGCCTGTTTTTCCCCCCAACCTGTTTGTTTGCTTTACTTTTAATCACAGATCATTGCACACACATGGGATTTCAAGTCCATTAAAAATAACTGTGGTTATGTGACCCCCATCCACCAGCAGAGTGGTTCATAAGCCCTATTGAGAGGCACGTGCTTGTCATGTGAGCAAGAAGTATGACAAAAATAAAGGCTAGTTCTGTAAAAGAAATGGCTAAGCAAACAAACAACCATTCTGAACATGTTCTTCACTAGCAAGTCACACTTCCTGTCCTTAAAGGCAATTCTTTAATCACCTAATGACGAAATACACTTGAATAAGGGTATCTGGAACAAGAAACTATTTGCTACGATCTATGGTTTGCATCTTGTTTCTGTTCAACATGTGCTTATGGAGCAGTCAGATGAATTCAGCTCATGCCAGTCACACTGCCAGCTGGTGAAGACTTGATCTAGCTGGTTTAGAGTGCTATTAGTTGCCTCCAGAAAGCAGGCATCTTTGGGCCCAGGTGAGCCTGGGCACCTCAAGGCCCCTTCCGCCACCACACAGGCCAGGTAGTGTCAAATTAGCTGCGCCATATCTGGAAGTGCTATGGCCGTGCTTCTGGACTGCACTAGCCACAATATCCAGTAATTTTTTAATCCCTCTTACATCACGATCATCTATTTGGGCTGATTTTGTAAAAAACAGGTAGAGCCACAGAGAAGTTTGAGCTGTCAGAGCACCAGTTTGTTACAGAAGCTCTGCTTTCCTTCCATTCACTCACATCTTCAAGCTGATAGCACTGCAATAATTCATGTGCAAGGGCCATGAGTTTAAAGACCATTCACAGCACTGCTGCAAAGAAAGCCCCTGGAAAACTACTAAGACATTTCCCACTGCACAAAACTATCACAAAGAATAATAGAGAAATGCTGCATAAGCAACCAATTATGTAAATCCTGTAAGCCAGATAGACAAAAAAATTAAATTCAGAAGTTTCTTCAATTGTGTACTGAATTACAAGAGGAGAAAACCCACCCACAGACCCACTGAAAAACTATCTTATTCTGATGAAGTACTTAATAACATCCTTTAGTGAATACATTCAAGAGACGTAGAGTCACTCTTGAGCTGAGTACAAACTGCTATTCACACATTAAGCTACAAAGCCAAAACCTGCTGGTTTTCCAAGTTTCTTAATCTCAAACTGACAGGCGATTGTTTCTGCTAATTGAAGTACATTATGATATAAACACATAGTTTGTTGCTTAAATAATACTATATATCTTCATTTAGAAGTATCCCTACTTTAGAGCAAAGACGTCTGCCGTGCACTTTTTGATACACACCCTCTCATTCAGTAGCGGTTTTACTTAGTAATTAAGTCACAGCGGGAAAGAAAGTGAACTTTCTCAGACAGGTTCAAACTAAAAATGGGGTATTTCTTAATTAGTTGGCAGTTGAATCTACCCCATGTTTTAGGACAGAGAATTGAGCTGAAGACCAATTTAAGGCAGTTCAGGCATAATGTACCATATTAGCACAGCTGTGAATCTGACCTAATGCCTGTGCAAGGAGTACGATTTGTGAATGTCCAAGTATGCAGACTATTAAGACACAGGAGAGCGGAGAGCCCTTTCAGCTGGAGCTTTTCATGGAGAGCCTTTTTTTCCCTGTTTTATGGGCAGCATTTCCAACATCTGGCCAGACATGACCTGAGTTTAAATATAGTTTCACACAGAATTTGCTTGCCTTTCACAAGGAGGCCAAAAATTGCCTGCTCCTCCCTCTCCCAAAATTAGATAGAACATCATCCTTCTACAGGTTTTGTTGATCCACTTACTTGTGGGGAAAAGCAGAGCAGAAGTTACAAGAAAAAGAGACTTTTAAGAGCTGGATGTGGCAGTTTTAGTTATTTCAGGGAAGCCTTTTTTCTTAATTTATATTTGCTCTCTTATAATACTACAGTTTTTTCATGACTGGAAATACTCTCTATGCTGGAAAGACTTAATATAGCTGGAGATTTCATGTTGATCATAATAATATAGTATTTACTATATTTGTTAACCAAAGGTCATGTCTGGCACTGCTCACTTGGACTCATAAATAGGATTCCAAGACCTTTTTCTTTGAGCTGTATGTCTGTTGTGGAGCTGTTAGCAAGGAAAGTTTGCAAGGAAATTTGCCAATGTCTATTTAGGAACAATAGCAACAAAACTGCTAAATTCTTGGTTGCATAACATGAACTCAGGCCTTCCTCTTTTTTAGTAGAAAGTGCTGGTTATTCCCCATTTCCTCCAAAGAAAGCAGTTACATAAGATTTAACAGATTTCCCAATGCAATCACTAAAATCAGAGTGGAAGATCTACCAAGGTAATATTAAGCAATGTGCCAACCACAACTTGCAGGCTTAAGCAAAGCTGCCTGACAAAAAGATAGCTGCATCCTCTGCAAGTTTTCTTTCAGGCTCAACTGACAGAGGCACCATCAGAGCACTTGCACAATTCCTTGGGCACGCTCCCCAAACCGTAGAGAAACCCCCACCTTGCTGCAGACCTCCATTCTTTTACATTATTGCCCTTTCAGTAGGGGTTACAGAGAGCAAGTTTCTAAAATAGTATTTGTGAATAGAAGTAGAGAACATAACGTGAAATAAAAGACTGGCTATCACATTGAGAATGTAGGTAGCTGGTTCTGAGAAAGCAGCTATACCACAAAGCTAGGTCTTTGTTCTGACACACAATCATCTTGCTTAGATGATTTAAGCCATCTTGCTTAGCCCCTTCATCTCCCCTTTTCCTCACCTGTAAGTAGCGTGAATCTTTCTCACCTGGCCATGTATTTACATATGTTTTTTTCCCATTCAGCTATACATCTATAGTTAGCAGTTATTCACATCATTCCTACATCCATAGCACCCACGGAAGCTGTATGTCAGTTGCAAGATTGTGTCCTAGAAGAACTCCAACATGGAGCATTGAAGATCTAAAAATATTTAAAACATAGAAAAAGGAAGAGGTGGGTGCAGATGTACAGGGCCCTTATATAGTACAAGAGTGTGAGAAACACATAAAGATTTTCAGTGAAAGGAAGATTTGAGAAAGAGGAGTGAGAATTTCGTTATAGGTGTTTAGTCAGGAAGGAGAGGCATCTTCATGACAAATGATAACTAGTAATTTGAAGTAATCCTCAAGAAGTTCTTACTTACACATTAGAAAGCTCTGCCTCAGACTGGAAGCTACTAAAGGCACGTTCACTAGCAGTGAAAAGGACTAAGTCACTTTTGGTAGAAACAACAGTGAAAAGCTGCTACAAAAACACAGTAGTATCACCTTGATTCAGTGGTACATTAGAAATATTTTCTAGGAGCTCTACAGAAATCACTTTCAGATAAATCTATAAGAAAAAGGGCTGAAAGCACCTCACTGATGACAGCATGCTTGACAGGTACCATAGATTACCAGCAGAGCAAAAAAAGAAAAAGGGGAGTATTTAGTTGGAAGAATGCACTCATGGTTTATGCTCTTCGAAATGCATGAGCATTTTCTGCAACCACGTTTGGGCTTTTCTCTAGGAAGACCACAGAATTCTTTCAATGAGCTAGGCTCAGTGTTTGTGACAGCTACGCTTACTGCAGCAGATGTGTTCATCCTCTTTCAATGGAGGAATGTAAAAATGTATGAATATGTGGAGAAAAAATGTCATATTAAGGATGCTGTGATAAACTGCAGTCCTTCAAGCCTTGGAGGATGTTTACACTTCTGGAAATGTAGCAGAAATCCCCATGCAACTGGAACACTGAATGGTCTTTGAAAAGCCTGATCCACTGAGGAGGTTTCCATGGTCCAAAGTGAATATGAATGATAAAATTCAGCAAATTTATGAGTCCATAGTATTTCCTGACAGGTCTCAACTAGCTGAAAAGAAAAACTGCCCTTGCTTTCCTATAGGGACATACTTTCAGAGCAGCATTTTTTCTGTCTCCCCATTGAAGCAAGGAAGGCCACAGGAGTTTTCCAAAGGATGGGTTACAGAACCACAGAATTGTTGAGGTTGGAAAGGGCATTTAAAGGTCATTTTATTCAGTTCCACCTGCTTCAGACAGGGCCATTTTACAGCCAGTTGCCCAGGACTGTGTCCAGGGAAAGATTTTTAGATATATGCAAGGATAGATGCTTTACAACATCTCCAGGCAACCTCTGCCCAGAGTCAGCACTCAGTCATCTTCACAGTAAAAAGGTCTTCTTTCCTGATGTTCAGAGGAAACCTACTAGTTTGTGTCCACTGCCTCTTTACCCTGTCACTAGGCACCAGTAGAGAGAACCTGGCACCCTCCTCTTCTACGACCCCACTTCAGATATTTGTACATATTGATGTACTCTCCCCTAATGCTTTTGTTCTCTTGGATAAACAGTCCCAGCTCCTTCAGTCTCTTCATCGGAAAGTTGTTCCTGTCCCTTAATTATATCAGTGACATTTCACTGGACTCTCTTCAATAGCTCCATATAATTCAGCTGTGAACCACTGCAAAACCCCTGGTTAAAAAGAGCTAAATAAGGGTAAAGCTGAAGCATAAAGCAGCAAATGTGGACCTCAGGCTGGACAAGCAGCACCTGATGCTGTGCATTTGAAGGCTCCCTAAAAGATAATACACCCATGACAGTGATTTCTTTAATAACTGAGCAAAGGCATAGCTACAACACATCAGAGCAATCAAGGAAAACTTCTCAGAGTGGGCTGAGGCAGAGCCCCGAGACTGCATTCATCTAGTTACTTTATCACAGTGAAGTGTGTGGGGGAAAATAGCTTCTACCTACACTAGATGAGAGATTAGCATTGCCATAATTTCAGAGGCAAATTTATGGCCTGATGACACCTACTTCGTTTTAAAATACAGGCTTTGCAGAGCCTGAATGCTGCATCTATGTTTTTAGATTCTGGATGGCTTTCTGAGAGCCTAGATGAGATCCTAGCAAGGCACATGATCCAAGTGAAGCATTCATGTCTGTGTGCAGAAGGACTTTGGGTGACTGTTCACAGCCCAGTTTCCTCTCCACTCTCCTCTGCTGTCATCCAAGATTTGCTAGGCTGTGAGTTGACTGAAGGAAAGGTAGTCCTACAAGGCTCTCTACTGAACAAAAGGGCACGCAAAGCACGAGCCCCACCACCGCATGGGCCACATGCCCCTCCGTGGGGGCAGCTCCCAGTATGTCTTAGATCACATCGACACACACAGCGCAAGGCCCAGGGGAGTCACTCATCACCTACGTTATGCAGTCTTCAGTGCCTTTAATTCCCATTTAGAGTCTATTAAAGCTGTGAACTGCGAGGTGGGCTGTACTGTATTTTTAAAATTTTTGAGTCACTGCTCTCTGCAGTGGAGATGTGTCAGACTCCTGGGCTCTTGCTTCATGCACAGAAGAGAGTGGCAATGATGACTGTTCTCTGAAAACAACAAGATTTCTTGCTGTCTGCATGAATTAGCCAGGGATGCAGAAGGGAATTAGTACAGTACAATTGTTGCAGCATAGTTGATCAGTTTGAGAGTGACAAACCAAGACATACTTATTCTGTTCTCTGTTTTGGGATTAGGTTTTTCAGGGTAATGCTGAGTTGTTTTGCATCTTCTCCGCCTCCCAGGATCATCAAGGCATTACTTTAAACAAACTTTTCATTAATGCAAATGTGTAGAACATTGGTGAATATCTCAGGTTTCTACTTTTCCTAGTTTATTTTATTGTCACTATTCTTTCATATCATTTTGTTACAAGAATAACATTTCAAATTGTGCAAGGGAAGAACTCCTGTGGACTGTTTTCCAGGTCCATGCATGGTGGGATGGACCATACAATCTAAAGATGTTACAAAGGTTTTATCCAACATTTCACAAGAAACAGTTTAAACCAACAGCGAGACTAGACTAAAACAACTCTCTAGAAGTGACAAGCATCAAAATGCCAGCACATACTCATATAAACATGATGAAACACTTACTCCTCTGTCACTGTCAAAGTAAGGAATATTTCATGACACCTACAAAAAAGAATCTTTAAACAGTTCTTAGACTTTTCCATGACTTGTGTGGGGCAAGTTGTGCAAGAAATTCTGAAATACTGAAACATCTACAAGTTTTATTCTCAGTCAAGTCTGCACAGTTTGGCCCAGTAAGCTATGAAAAAGTAGGAGGAACTGCAGAACAGCTTGCTAATTCTCTCCATTAATGCCAAAGTTGCCCTTTCTTCAGCAGCCAAGAGCAGGCATGCCTCATACAACTAGGGAGATGAGGATTGGAAGGTGGAACTGCCAGTCGCCAACACAGTTGTGATGACTTTAAACCCTCATGTAACTTCTTGATGAGCGCTCTCTCAGCAGACAGACATGTTCTTATTACTTTAAAGTCATGTTCAGCAAGCAGTCAGAAGTCCACACCTACACAAACACTCAGCTCAGATTGATTTTTCTGAAAGTTGCCAAAACAGTGCAGTTCGACCATTGCAGCTGCAGGTGTTTAATAGTCCATGCTGAAGGACTTGAGTCTGGCAGTCCCCCCATCCCCTTTCATTTTCAGGATGTGTGATGACACAGGGACACCCACCTGGTTGTGCAGACGTGCTCCCGTTTTCCATTCACATGGGCTGCAGATGCTCCTTGAGCCCAAGCTCTGCTTTCCCCATAAGGCAGTATACATTCTGATATTTCCCTCAAGAGAGGTGTTGCAGGACTGTGTATGGAGCAGTCTGCAGTTCCACAATAATTGTCACTGGAGTCTTTGAAATGCCATTACAAAAAAAAAAGCACCTATGATCAGCTGAGTTTTTCCTTCATGTGCTGCATGTCTAACCATCCATCACCACTGTTGCTTTCCAGAACATCTCTATTATGAGGGACCAGTCACACTTGGAATCAAAGAAATCCCCCAGGTAAGTTGGTCACAGCTGTGTTCCCAAGCAGAAGGGCTTTCTGGATGAGGTATGCTCAGAGGACTACCAGCAACCACACTGGCACATTCCATGCTTCCCCAGCTGACACCCTGGATCTGATAGTGTTTTATATAAATAATCCTTTTCAAAATGAAATTGAGTGGCTTTGCTTATAAAGAGTCACAGAGGCACTACTATCCAGAGACAAAGGTTTTTTTCAGGATAGTAGATCTCTGTACCAGCATTGTCAGACAGCCACAGAGTTTAGTAGACTCCCCATCTCTTACTCTGAAAACAGCAAGAAAAGAAGTAGTTCCAGGGGATTCCCAAGAGACCAAGGCTGCAATTTTCTCAGTCCTTAGTGAACTGAACAATTTGGAGAAGCTCATTCATCCTCTCTGGCTATAAAGGCAATTTAGATAGCTATTGCAATTGAACGTGTTCCACTGTATATACATGGTGTCAGGCAGAGACCAAGGTCTTCTAGGTGGCAACTGAAGGTACAAGTTATTAGGTCAAGAACTCTTTCTCTGGATTTACAGAGCCTTAAAATAAGAAAATAATTTCTTAGGAAGGTGAGAAAACAGGCAGCACTCTAGGCATTGCTCTGAATTTCCTGGTCATCAACACAGATGCTTTTTACTGGCAGCCTTCTCCACACACAGTTAAGTCTCTTCTAGAAGTTCAACCAAACCACATTGCAAAAAAAGATAGATCTTAAATGCTGAATGCAACAGTCTCTTAACTGGACACAGCACGAAGATATATTTGATCAGTACATAACAAAGGAATTTTTAGAGACATACAATGAAGAGATTGGATTGAAGGGAAGAAGGCAGAGTCTTTGATTATCAAGGCATCTTGTTGAGAATGCTGCAAAGAAAGGATCATAGTCACCACTGCAAAAGCATAGAGTTCAGGTGGTCAGTCAAATACTCCTTAGATTTACTCAGAGAGGCACAGCATGAGCTCCCAGCTCTTCAGCAGCAGACATAAAACGTATGTCAGAGGCTCAAAGATGAGGTCTGGGATCAGCTCAGCACTGGATTGCTCCACGCAGGAAAAGAAAACAGGATCAGAACAGGGGTACAGAACAAAGACATGAGTCCGAAAGAACTGGGCTTGCCAAGACCTGCAGAGGTGATAACAAGGATATCTGGCTTCTGGGAGGATTGAGCCTCCGTAAGTGCTACCATCTCACAGGTCTCAATCTTCCTTTGGTGATAGCAGCAACCAAGACCTTCATTTTCCCAAGGCTTTCACACCGGGAGCTGGCCCCTCTTTACGCAGGCTGTTATCCTGCCCTAACCAGCCTGCTTCCCTAAAGGCTGTACCTACAGAGGCTGTGTTGAGTATTGCCTTTTGATGTCTCACACAGGAGTGCTTGAGCTCACAACAATCAGCATCCTGCTCCAGGAGTAGCTTTACTAACATACTAGTAAAAACATATAGCAAAGCCCCAAGACAAACTGAAGAATAGGTATTTAAACCAAGAAGAAGCCATAGAATCATGCACACAGACCAGCAAAACTCCAGTTCTGGGCAAATTAGCTGAATTCTCAGCTAGTTTCTGGGGCCAGAAACTCCAAGACTGATCACAAGCCTCTTTTAATAACATTTTTTCACCACAAGCAAAAAATTATTCAGAAGGAGAAAAAATAAATCTAATCACTAAGAAGCAATAGAAATTAGTTATTATGAAGTCTCTTCCATGAATTAAACTATAAGCTTTTAGAGAGTTAATGTGCTTATGAAAAAAAGGAATAGGAAGCCTCTTTTGTTAATTAATCAATCAGGCAAATAGCATCATCCTCCTATGCTGACAAAAAGGAATGATTCCATGCAGCAATCGTCTTCTGCTCATTGCAAAGTAGAGCCTCCCCTGAGCAACCCGAGGGATGTTTGCATGCTCCACACAGGAATTAGAACCAGGCTCTTTTTTCAAGAGCATGTTGCCATTGGGCCTCTCTCTAAATTTAGATTTTACTCTTAGCTTGAACCTCCCTGTGAGGACGCAGGCCAGATATTGCTTTAAAAATCCCATTGCAAAAGGGAAATGCCAAGAAGCCTGACTCATTCTAGCCATGCCTCCTTCTACTCCACAACCAGAAGGGCTCTAAACAGGACAAGAGCATTCTGTGGTTCAAAGAGAGGGGGTCACTGCTGCCAACCTCTCCTACTCCACATTTTGCTCCCCTGTGTGCTCCAGAAAAAAGAAAAAAAAAAAAAAAAAGAAAAAAAAAAAAAATTACTCCAATGCCAACTATATAAGTGAATAAAATCTAGTTCACCTCTTCTTCCAAATCTGTTAAAGTCACCTTGTTCACCTGCCTGTACAGTGCTTCTCCAAGTGTCTGGAAAGAGCCATTTTGACCAATACAAGATAGCCTTCTTGTATGGCTTCTTTAAGGTTCAGATTTTTTTTGCACTATAATGATATAAGTTCTCCCCAAAGCCTGAATTCGTCATTTCAAGTACACAATTGGAAATTAGACCACTTCTTGTTTTGTTATATAGAATTTGTTAGCGATTGAGTCATCTATACACACACTTTGCTCGGTCTGCTCCCTTATAAAAATTCATATCAATAACAGTGAACAACAAGATCCATGTAAGAGAAATGCCACAGAACTGAGAGCCTCCTTTTCCAGTTACTAAACAGCACAGGCCATATTGTGCTTGCTTATAAGAATCATGAGAATCTACACAGATTTGAGGGGGGGTTTTTTTGCAGCAAAACATTTCATTCCCCTTGCAGTGTTTAATTTTCAGTTGTGCTGTCAGCATTGATATCCCTGAGGAGATTTTTTTGGCAGAAAATATGGGTATGTCCTTTACCACCTCTGAAACATTTGGACCAGACAGGTTTTGGAGGAACTTGATGGGAAAAGCATTGTTCTGTTTCTAGAATGAGGAGTCAGAAACTTAAGCAGTTATATAGTACTGATGGGCTAATCTCTTGCTTTGCATTTGTTTCATACAGGGAGATTACACTCTTTCAGCAAAGCTGACTAATCAAGATCACGTCACTGTTGCTTGTGCTGATTTTACTGTGAAAAATTATTTAGACTATTATTAGCAACAAACCAATTTCATGAAAGCTGCAGACTACCAACACTATTCAAGTCAAGTAGGCTGCTTGCATGCTACAACGATTCTGAAGAAAATAATCCTCACATGGTGATTCTGATGCTGTTCCTCCTTATAATTTGCTATTTTCAAAAAGTTACTAGATCCTCTAGTGGTAATTTTATCTCCGAACGCAGACTGTAGCCTACTTTTTTCTTCTAATATATACAGCTGTAAGAGGAAAGTATCCAATGCCAACACTCTCATTTTAGGATGAAAATAGCGTGAGGAAGAACGGGCGAGAGCCTAAACACTTTTTTTGCAGTAAGTTACGGAGGTATCCATTTCTAACACAGGCTAGAGAAGATGACTTTCACATGTATCACATACTATGCAGTTACAGAACTCAACATCTTAAATCTTCTCTGGAGCCCGTCTAGAGATTCCACTAGTATACCTTTTGTTATAACCACAGAACAAAAGCAAATAGGATGAACGTGCCTTTTTCCAGTGAACAATGTCCTGTCACCGGATTCATATCATTCTAATCTTCTGGAGTCTGCCTGGAACTTTTTGTTCTGTAATGTCTTTTAAGTGATGTGTGAATCATTCTGTACCTAGGCTATGTGCTCTTCTTGCTTCTTAATAAATTCATAATGAAAGACTGTTTTTTTCTCATTTTTTGTCATGATTCTAGGATCTCTGCAAAGTTTGAGGGGGGAAGGGGAAGGTGATGATGAGGGAAAGAAGTTCAAAGAGCACATTTTAAATATGAAGTATCAGTCATGTTTACACATGTTTTACATTCTCAGAGGACAAACTGTCCCTTGCTTTGAAGCCCTAGGAGAAGTAATACAAATTATATTCCAAGTGCAGCACATCCCCAAACCATCTCATTCCAGGAGCCTTTGTAGCTGGCATAGCTGATGGATAGATAGATAACCAAGCATAGGGCAGTACACAGGATTAGGAACTTGGGTTGGAGAGTGTAGGGACCTGTTTGGGATCCTGCCCCAGAGTAGGGTTGAGTTATGATTTGAAAAGGTATGGGCAGGAATCAGAGACACAGGAGGCTCCTGGAGCTGAGCACAAGTTCACAAAGGCTGGTCACAAGCATTGGGCTGCACGCCTCATGTTGGAGAGGTTCAGCATGTACAGCTAGGGCAGCTGTGGCTCACATCTGGCCACCCAGGAGCTCTGACATATGGCCTGCATCCTACACACCCACATTCTGCAGCTCAAACAAATTCCTGAGCAGTGAAAAAAAATCCTGGTGCACAGATGACCCACACCTCAGAGCTGTCAAGAGCTAGCAGCAAGGGAGAGTCTCTTGTTTTATTCCAGTGCAGCAAAACTCTCACCTGCTATCCCAGCAACAGAGAGCAAGTCTGAGACCTGCTCACACAGGGAGGCTTACCACAGCTGAACATGAACCAGCAAGCACACAAGACGGGACAGAGCACATTAAATACACTGCACTTTCAGCATATTTCTGTTGCACCCTGGTTTGGAGAGGGGGAAATAAAGAAGAAAAGAGAGAAGACCTAGGTGTTCATCACAGCTTTGACCGCTGCTCCCCAAATCAAGTTTTAAATTATGCTGTTTTGGAAACAGTTCATCCAAGACACCACCATTGCTGCATTTTAGGCCCACATAAACAATAAAATAGTACCACTATACAGACACAGGAACTTTTTTTTCTCCTCATGCCAGCAGCTCTTCAAATTCACCTGATCCCCAAGATTCCCATGAGATATCAGAAGAGCCATATCTTGAGGAGAAGCTAACAAAACTCCATTCAGCAGCAGCATTCACAAAAGAGTCCACTTGCTCAGCTCTGCTTCACTGCAATCACACAAAAAAAGCATGACTAAAATGCAAAGTCCTGCCACCAAGCTTCTTTGTCTGTTATCTGATGAAAGACTCAGCAGATTAAAAACAGACCCAGTGCTAGTTCAAGCACTTGTATTTGAAACTGATCTCATAATAGCCAAGATCCTCTTAGCCAGGTTAAATTCACCAGGCTCCTTATAGCCTTGGGCACACCTGAAGGGGCTCCCAGGCCCACCACAGCAAACAAGCCAGCCTTTGCCTCCACATAGTACAGAGGCTCCCCCAAAGCATCTGTAGCAGAATCTGCTGTAAGAGGTCCAAAAAAGAGGAATTCAATCTCTAAAGCATTGGACTTCTGGCCCTTGAGATCTTCTGACCCTTCACTGTCCACCTCACACACAAACCTTTCAGAGCCTCACTCCCTGCACAAACTGAACAGCATTTGGCTTCCTATCACAAAAACTGCTTGCCCTTTTTCTATGGGAATTAAACCGAAAAAAACAAGTCTACATCTTAAGCCCACATTCCACCACTTAACCTGGAGCTTTCTCCATAGCAGGAGAAAGGTATGTTTGTCATACCATAGCGACAGGGAGATTTGTTTTCTAAAGATCATTCAGGGGTTGGCAGCTCAAGATCTCTGCTGTCCTCTAAATTAAAAAGGGCTTTACTCCTTCAGCTTAAGAATTGCCTTAGCTTCTTTCTTGAATTCCTGTTTCTAATCAGACACCATTTTGGTGTAGTCAAGCAACAAAACCAGAGTTTATGTTCACTGATCCCAGCACAGCAAAAGAATCCCTCGCTGTCCCAGAAGACCTGTGGTACATCCACGCTATCACACCTGAATTCTAGTACATCTGGCAGCTAGTGCAGTTATCTTTCTGAAGGAGCCTCAAAAAGCTTAGTAAGGGCTCTCTAGCCATAGCCAGGCTCTGAACACAGCTCAGCTGTGCACAGGTGAGAGCAATATCCTTAAGGGATGTGCAGCCTAAGCAAGAAGGTGGTGAGGTTTTGCTAAAACAAAGATCTGCACATTTCCACAGAGATCTCCTTGAAGTGAGGGGTATGAGGCACAAGTGAACTCCATGGTCACATTCTGGCCAGATTCTCAGTGCCTTCTGGCAAGATTGCCTGATTTGGAAGTGTCTTTATACTGTTACTTCCATTATGTTGAAAGATGCTACTCTTTCAATAAAGATCCATTGCTTTACATTCTCATATACCATCTCCTATGCTCTCCAGAGCAGCCCTAAGATAATCCCAGTGTGGCAGCATTTTGTTATTTTGATGGTGTTCTGCAGCATGAGAAAAGAGAGTAGGGGGAGCAGGAACATCTAAAGGGTGTTATTCCAACTGAAATCAAGCTTTTCTCCCAAAAAACTCATGTAAGGTAAAGTATGAACTTATCTTTACCCTCAACTCTCACGTAATGGACCATGATGAAGAATCCACCTAGAGCACAAACTCCAATCTCTTTCATGGATCATTCTGAAGTAACCTTCCCAGGACTGACAAATGCTTCAGTGAGACAGATGGGATGGGATTCTGCTCCCCAGGAGCTCCCACAGGGCTCAGGAAAACATGATGATCAGTGTGCTACAAATACACTCACTGATCAGCTAAAGCTGAGATAAAACAGCTACTACAATGTTTGTACCAAGTCATGCACACCCCAGTCACAGGGACTTCTCTGTCCCAGCAGGCAAAGTCCCAGACTGCCAGACATGAACAGATCTCTCACCACTCCTTCATAGCAGCACATCCCTGGTTCAGTGTGAAGGTCCACCCACAAAGGCAGCTCTCACCCAGCCTCCTTACAGGGCTGTGACTGCTGAGACCTTCATTTCTGTGCAGCAGCAGGATGGGGCAGATGCTGCAGGGATCAACCAGCAAGAACAGGAAAGACTTCCAAACCTCACATATGGATGCAGGACCTTCTTCATGCAGTGCAAGAATGCTGACTGTGGCAGACATGAGGGCAGAAAGTCACACATTTTACCCTGGGAGAGCAAGGGGGAAGTTTTACTTGAATTGCTCTCTCAGCCTTACAGATTGCTTCCATTTGCCCTCAACATCCACACCTCCAGGAGGCCTCAAAAACAAGTACTGTGGCCTGGCATTGGCTGGATAATGTGGAGCTATTTAAAAATAAGAATTATTTAAAAATGCATTATGAAGCAAACCTTTGCAGTCTAACACCCACAGGGTTAACTTCTGGCTGCCTGCCCTCCTCCCTTGCTGCTCAGCCCAGTCTCCTCTTGGAGGCAGGGACTCTTTCTGGTGCTTCAGCACTGCGTTGACCCAGGAAGGAGAGCTGTTCATGTCACGAGAGCTACGTTTGGACCCAGCTTCCCTTTTGCCTCTCTAGTGCAAACACATGAGTTGGCCTTAAAATGAATCTGAACTCAAGCATGCAGGTATCTACAACAATCTCCCCAACAGAGTATAAAATAAATAAAAGAAATTCAGAATGGGCAAAACAGGTACAGAGAAGGAAAAAAAAAAAAAATGGAAAGAAGTAAAGCTGCTTTGTTCTGCCCTTAACACAAAGTGAGATGCAAGAGGTTTGCTTAGAAAGGTCCCATTCCTGAAGAGTTAAAACTTCTCCTCTGTTTCTCTCATGAGACTACTCTGTTTCTCACCCATGTACCTCCTTGCAGAAGCTCTTCATGTATTTCTCCAGCCAGCAAGACTGAACAAGAACACCACATTCACCAAGCGAGTCCCTGCCACTAGACATCCACCATGGAGCCTGAAAGGACCAGAGGGGAGATGTTTGTTTCAGCCAAGTGACTCACTGCCGAGAGGGAGTCAAGCTGCTCTTGTTGGAGGAGAAAGGGGGAACCCTGAACAAAGAGATCAGTCAGAGAAGAGGCTCTGGAAGGGAAGTGCCTGGGGCTCAAGGTGATTTCTGCCAGAGGGCTGTTTTGTTGATAAGGATTACACAGCTATTCAGTCTGCCAGACATGAGCCTGCAAATGGTAAAGCATTCCCTGTTGGCCCTGTGATAATGCCTATGCCATCTTGTTATACAATAAGCCTAAGGTTGTTTTCCTAAACCAGGCGGTTGCTGGCAAAGCTAAAATAAGATACTGCTGCCTCACACTGCAGTAAAGCAGCCTCACACAATTTCCCTCTCCCTCCTGATACTTTCCTTCTTCCGCGCAGCTGCACAGATGATACTGAAGCCATCAATGCAAGAATAGGGCACTCCCAGTCCAAGCAAGGAACAACTTAAAAGAGGTTCAAACTCCAACTGCTTTGATCAGGGGAGTGGCTCCACCAGAGCCAAAATAAATGTTTGCTGATAATCCCATGTCCTCTGTTTGCTTGTGTGGTTCCCATTTTATTAGCCTTCCTATGGTAAATTTTACAGCTGGGGTTACCAGAGTGATAAAATGCAAAGATTATATTCTTCATTGTTGCTGGCCTGCTTCTCTGCAATTTAATGCAGCTTTAACTCAAAAGAAAAAAAAACAAAAAAAACCACCCCAGTTTGATCCAGATGCTCTCTTGCCCCTTGCAAACCTTCACCTCCTTCTACTACTTGACAGTCATCAGTTCAGAGAACAACAGCCTGCTCTAGGGTGGGAGAAGGGCAAGTCACAATCAGATTTCCCCACTGAATGTTTGAGATGCTCTTTACAAGAGGACTCAAATCAGAGATCCGCCTCAATCACTGCACCACTAACAGCAATTTACCCCTTCCTTCCTGCAATGTTCTGCCTGGGCTCCAACAGGACCCCTCAGATGTCAAAAAACAAATAAACACAGGATCCAGACCACAGAAACATATTAGTGTCCTATGATTTGATTTCTCACACCGTCATCACTGAAGCAGAAACTTCAGTGTCTACACAGTAAGTTTTGATTCAGCCCCAAACACAATATCATAACTTTCATCTCCTCCCTCTTCTTGATTTATTCAAGTTATGCCCCAGCTATTTCTCATTCTGAAAGCCAAGAGGGAAGCCAGCAGAAGAAAGGGACTTGCTTTGCCTTTATTTTCACAAGTTCAGACTCCTCAGATTGAAAACTACACTAATCTGCATCACTTAGCTGGAGACACCTTTGTTCTATCTACATAAAAATCAAGTATGAACCAATTTATTAACTGTGACACAGCAAAAGCTGAAGAAGCTGTCAGTAGCTCTCTAGTCCCAACATGGATTTCTTATTGTTTGGCAACAGGCTAAGAAATTACTGTTCAGTCTTTAATGTTGAATTTTATGAATGGAAAACGGTTTTGCCCCAGAGCTTGTATTTATTATTCATAGCTTGGTCTGGTCTGTAAAATCAGGAAAACAACATCAAATTCAAGGCCTCCCTAGATTCCTGTGGAACTACAGACCCAGATCAGGAACACACAATATTTTTACATTCCCAACTCTCTTGTCAGCATCTCCAAGGGTAAACACATAACAAGTATAAGAGTTCAGAAAAACATTGGTACCTTGTGGATGATAAGTACAAACAAACAGGCCTAGAGCCACTACTACAATGAGCTTTGCTACTGCAGTTGCAGAAGGTGGGAAGCATATAACACTACAGGATTCTTTCACATCCAAGTCACTGCTGCTTGCTCACACAGTCTTCTTCTATAGTGTTGTCTACAATCGCAGACTGCTCCCACTGGCCAACAAAAAAAAAGCAATATAAACCAAAATCCCAAGTACAGCCAAGCTAAGAAAAAGACTCAAGTAGGCTCTTGGGTATCTCTGGATTTAACCACATCAGAGTATTCTGTTGGGGAAAAAGAAATTTCAAAAAGATCACTCTTAGTCCAACTGTGGTAACAATTCAGGGGAATTTTTCTATGTCAGCTTGATTGAAATAAACTCTCTGTGCAGACCTTCATATAACTGATATCAGCCTTAGAATTGAGAAGTATTTTCTCTGCTAATTTTCTTGGGTTTATCTTCCCCTAAGGATGAAACCCCAAACGCAGGTGAAACTGAGCTAACAGACAAATATTAAATTTTGAAGACTTTCTGCTTGAAGTCAGGAGGTGCAGCCAGATCGAGCAAAGCACTTCTGTCTGGAAAGAGCAGTGGCTAAACAATGGATTAAATGGAGGAACCTTCCAGACACAGACTGGGACCACACAGCAGAGAGGACTGGTAAGACAAAGACTCACCACGAGCTATTTGAAAGAAAGTCCAAACTACAAAGTTGTACCTTGACACTATGGGGACTTCAGCAGCAAAACTGGCTGAAGGAATTCCTGGGTGTGTCAAGACACTGGACTTGTGCTATAGTTTTCTTTACTTATTTTAGGTTCAGAAAATTCTCTGGCCTGGCTCATTCCACAAAACCTTCAGTCCAGCTGAAGGATCGAGGTCCCCGGGTGCAGCATTGCTCACATCAAAATCACTGCTAAAGTTTTTGCATTGCCCCACCACAGTGCTGCTCAGGAGGCGCTACTACACTACCAGGTTTTTCCACCACAGTGATTTCAAGATGTTCCTACCTCCTCTCCTTCTTCAACAGTAACTACACCCACAGGAAACACCATAGACTCAGATGAAAGAGAGGAGGATGGGGAACACCGTGAAATACAGATATAAACCCAAAGAACTTGCCAAAGTGGTATATCAGAGGGAAGAGTAGAAAGCCAGTCTGCCGTATTGCATAAGTGATTACATTTTGTACCATCTAGAGAAAATAAAATGCAACACCCATGCTGTTACTGGAATGTCTGCAAAGACAAATTGTTTGCTTAAACAGGGAAATGCTGCCTGTACCTATAAGGTACTGCACATCTTTAAGTGCTCTTGAGACCATGTTGAAGCAGCTGATGTGCCTCTGGAAGTGCACCCTGCTTATGAAGGCTTGCCCCAGCTGTACTGGGAGCCATCACAAACACAGCATTCACACACAGAATCACTAGGTTGGAAGAGACCTTCAAGATCATTGAGTCCAAGCCAACCTCAGTAGACCACGGCACCAAGTGCCACATCCAGTCTTTTTTTAAATGCATGATGGTGACTCTACCACCTCCCCAGGCAGAAAATTCCAGTACTTTACCAACCTTTCTGTAAAAATTTTCCTAATATCTAACCTATATTTTCCTTGGCACAACTTAAGACTTGTGTCCTCTCGTTCTGTCAGTTGCTGCCTGGAGAAAGAGACCAACCCCCAGCTGTCTACAACCACCCTTCAGGGAGCTGTAGAGAGTCATAAGGTCACCTCTGAGTCTCCTTTTCTCCAGGCTAAACAACCCCAGCTCCCTCAGCTGTTCCTCACAGGGCTTGTGAGTTCCAAGCCCCTCACCAGCCTCCTCTGGATGCACTCAAGCATCTCAACGTCCTTCCTAAACTGAGGGGCCAGAACTGGACACAGCACTCAAGGTGTGGCCTCACCAGTGCCAAGTACAGGGGGAGAATGACCTCCCTGCTCCTGCTGGCCACACCATTCCTGATCTAGGCCAGGATGCCATTGGCCCTCTTGGCCACCTGGGCACACTGCTGGCTCATGTTCAGCTGCTGTCACCAGTACCCCCAGGTCCCTTTCCTCCTGGGCACTGTCCAGCCACACCGCCCCCAGCCTATAATGCTGCAGGGAGTTATTGTGGCCAAAATGCAGGACTTGGCACTTGGACTTACTAAACACCATCCTATTGGATTCTGCCCATCCATCCAACCATTCCAGGTCTCTCTGCAGAGCCCTCCTACCTTCCAACAGATTGACACACGCTCCCAGCTTAGCGTCATCTGCAAATCTACTAATGAAAGACTCAATTCCCTCATCTATGTCATCAGTAAAAATGTTGAACAGAAGTGGCCCCAGCACAGACCCCTGAGGGACACCACTGGTGACTGACCCCAGCTGGATGCAGCACCGTTCACCACCACCCTCTGGGCCAGTTCCTAACCCAGCAAAGGGTGCTCTTGTCCAAGCCACGGGCTGCCAGCTTTTCAGGAGTGTGCTGTGGGAGACAGTGTCAAAGGCCGTCTGAAGTCCAAATAGACAACATCCACAGCCCTTCCTGCATCCACCAGGCGGGTCACCTGGTCATAAAAGGAGATCAGATTGGTCAAACATGACCTGCAATTACCAGGACCCTCATTCCCACCCTTTTTGTGAATGGACATCACATCTTCCAGATGACTGGAATCTGACCACCCACTGGTGAGCCAAGACTGATGGTAAATGATGGAAAGTGGCTTCAAAAGCCCATCATCCAGCTCCCTCATCACTCTGGGATGGATCCCATCTGGGTCCATAGATTTATGAATATCCAAGCATCTCAGCAGTTCTCTGCCTCTTCTTGGATAACAGGGGGGGACCATTCTGTTCCCTGACACCATCAACCAACCCAAGAGAACAGCTGTCCTGAGGACAAGCCATCTTCACACTAAAGACTGAGGTAAGGAAGGCATTAAGCACTTCTGCCTTCTCTTCATCTGCAGTTACTATGTCTCCTTCTGCATCCAGTAGAGAACAAAGGTTGGTCTCACCCTTCCTTTTGCCATTAATATATTTCTAAAAACATTTTTTTATTATCCTTTACAAAAGTTGTCAAATTAATTTCGAACTGAGCTTTGGACTCTCTAATTTTTTCCCTACATGCTCTAGCAGTCCCTTTAAATACCTCCTGAGAAACTTGACTCTTCTTCCAAAGATGATACACCCTCTTTTTATTCTGAAGTTCCTTCAAAATCTCGTTGCCCATCCAGACTGGACGTTTACCTTGTCGACTCATCTTTCGGCACACAGGGACAGTCTGTTCCTGTGCCCTCAAAATCTCTGTTTTGAAGCACGCCCAGCTTTCCTGAACTCCTTTGTTTTTAAGGGCTGCTTCCCAAGGAACTCTCTGAATAAGTCTCCTAAATAGGCCCAAGTCTGCCCTCCAGAAGACTAATGTAGAATTCTTATGTAAAAATCTGCCCTCCGAAAGTCCTATTATTCCTCCTGATTCCACCAAATATTGAGAATTCTATAATTTCATTACCACTGTGCCCCAAGCGGCCTCCAACCACCACATCTCCCACCAGCCCATCTCTATTTGCAAACAGGTCTAACATAGTCCCTCCCCTGATGGGCTCACCCACCAGCTATGACAAAAAGTTGTCCTCCATGCACTCTAAAAACTTCCTGGATTGCCTCTTTTCTGCAGATGTCTTGTAGTTAAAGTCACTTACAAGAACAAGGTGATCCTGAAACATTCTCTATCTGCTTATAGAGCTTCTTCTTCCTGGTTGGGTGGACGATAACAGACTCCCAGTTGGATGTCAGCCTTGTTGGCTTTCCCCTTAATTCTTACCCATAGGCGTTCAATTCCATCTTCATTAGTTTCAATACCCATGGCATCCCTAATATAAAGGCCCACCCCTCCACCTTTTCTCCTTTTCCTGTCTCTTCTGAAGAGCTTGTAGCCATCCAGTGCAGTGCTCCAGATAACACGACTCATCCCACCACGTTTCCATGATGGCAACTACATCATAGTTTGCTGTTCTACCGTGGCTTCCATCTCCTCTTGTGTCACAGCAGAGCAGAGCACCAAGGCCCCGGACCTGTGCTCATGCCCGTGCCATCTCAGCTGTGCACTCCCTCTCCCTCCCTTGCACCCACACAAGGTTCATTCTGCTCTGCTGCACACCTGCTCTCAAACCACAACCAGCAGAAAGCTGCTCACCTCTGCATTGGGCTTTCTTCTTGGACTGGCTCTACAAGGGACATAGAAGTTCTGCAGCCACCAGTGGGGAAACAAGGTGGGAAGTTAAGAGATGCCTAAACCGCTGTGGGACTGCTGCACACATGCAGGGCAATCCTGAATCCTGCTCAGCTTCATGGAAGCTCAAGAGCAACAGCAAAAATAATCTTGTGAACCCAGTCCTCTAGTGAAAACAAGATGCCCTCCAAAGCTGACACCCTGTTCTACTGGCATCCCTGAGGACACCTTTTTCCACAGTACCCCAAGCTACAGCTCATCAGTCCCAGGCAAATCCCAGCCATCCAGCTGATCCCCTCCCCATCTATGCCATCCTCACCTCATCCTGGCTGAGCAGGTATTTGCAGCAGTACCCAGTGCAGTCCCAGCAGGGCTGCCTGCCTACATCCATGCTACCTTGTGTGGCAGCCCAGGTCCTGTGCTAATAGATCAGATGCCAAGAGGATGGGACAATGGCTACCCCTTTAAACTGGGAAAATCCAGCCTGTTCTAAGGAGAAATCTTTACAAGAGTGCCATAGAAAAGGTGATTTCATTTCAAAGTACCTTTTTTTTTTTTTTTCCTTTAATTAACATGAAATTTAAATATCAGCATTTGGACAATTGATCTGACCTTACCAAAGAGGATCTGTCCAGTGATCCCCACTCCACTGTGAATCAAAACATTTTCTATTCTGAGCCCCCCCCAGCCCTGGGGGAGGAGACAAGATCGGGGGTTCTTTTCATTTAATGCAACAAAAAACCCCAAACCAACCAACCAAAACAAAACACCAAATTGAGGTGCTTTTATGAAGGGGAGAAATCCTGTTTGGGCCAGCCTTTGCACACCAAAGACCGTTCCTGGCTGCTGCACTGACCGGGCCTATAGCTGCGGGTGATTTTTTTCCCCTTTGCAGCTCCGCAGCGTCCATCACTTGGCGAGAAATCCGTGCGCGGGGCTCCACGGCTGCTGCCGGCAGCGAGTAGGTGTAGGACACGTCAGTGGGGAGTGGGACACCGCTCCCTGCCAGGGCCAGCCAGGAGGTGGCACTCTTAAACTGCTGCTGAGCCTTCCCACTACGCTGGATTTTTGTCTGGTTGGGGTTTTTTTTCCGCTCCTATCTCCCCCAGTAATCTATTTTCCTGCCTTGAGGATGGCGATACACCACAGCAAAAACCCGTCTGGAAAAAAAAAAAAAAAAAAAAAAAAAAGCTCGTTAAGCAGGCGATGGCTTTGTGATTTCACGACAGGTTCCCTCTCCCATAAAGGGCTGGCCGGCTGAGAGGAAGAGGTTTACACGGTGTAAGGGGATGTTATACAACTTTCTCCCTCTAGCAAGTGCCGGAACTGTTCTGGTTTAACCCTCTGACACCTTGACCCAGCCCATTCAAAGTCCCTTTTTAAATTTCTTTTAAGCTGCCTACACCCTTAACGCCCAGCAATGCAGAACACCTCCCGAGCCCTGACCCAGCAGGCAAACGACAAAAGCGCTTTATCTCGAGGGACGCCTTATCGCTCAGCTCCCGCTCCCTGAGCAAACAGCAGCGGTGGCCGGGGACAGCCAGGCTCCTCTGCCCAGTCCCCGGGCTGCTGGACACCGAAACAGCACTGACCTGCCCCCCCCAGCAGTTTGTACCACGATTTGCTGAGCTGGAGGGACAGTCTTCCCTCATGGGGCTCAACAAGTCCCTAATCCCCAGGGAGGAGGCGGCGGTGCCTCAAGGTTTTCCAGAACGCATGTCGGCACTTTCATGTCCCAGCAAGGCCCCGCGGGAGCATGGCTTGTTCTCTGAAGGGAGGTGACTGAACAAGCTGCTGCAGTTCACAGCAGTGCTTTGATTCTCTGTGAATCTGTAATAAAGTTCCAAGTGGGAAAAGCATTGTCAAAACATCCTGAAATTATCTCCACTCGCACTTTGATAAGGCAGACACCAGCTTTCCTCATAGACACCCCCTCCCCATCGGCAACTCACTACAGAGCGAACCCCCATCATCCAGGAATTATTGATATTCCTGCAACTATTTCATCATCTGTTTTCAAGGGAAAGATGAGAATGAGAACATACATGCTGGATTTTTGCTTCTCAAACTTGTTTAGCAGCAGTGGAAGCAACAGGTGGGAAGTAACCAGCCAGCTGTGACCTGCTAGCTCTCCCTGAACTGCATCTGGCCGTGGTTGGAGGGAAATCAGTGGTTGGAGGCTCAGCATGAGAACTGCTCACCTACATCATTTCTACTTTCAGGGCTTCAGAGAGTTCACAAATGAGTGCTGCTCCCTTGAGTAAGGAGGTCCTCACCTGCTCAGCCTGCCTTTTTCAAGTAACAGCCCAGATGAGTCATAGCAAAGATTGCAGTGTCTGTGTCTTTTTTTAGTGAGTTATAAGTTCTCATGGCCACTTTTTTCCTCCCTGAAACTTGGCCCTTCTCTACCATGACTGCAGAAACTACCAGCAAACATTGGCTTTGTGAGCCTGGTATTGTGGGACAGCAGCGCCCCAGTTGCTGGCTAGACAGGCCACAGGTTCTTCTCACCGCATGAGTACCACACACCTCACCCTTCCTGAGTGTCACATGTGACACACTGATGGAAGAGCCAACCCGCGTACGTGCAGACAGCCCGACACCTCTCAGAAACACTGCCTCTGTTGTAGGCACTTAGGCAAGCCTCTGCCCACCCTGCTTTCCACTAAGGCTATCAGAAAGATGACGCTGAGCTGGTGGTACCAGAGAAAATAATTTTCCAGGAGCTCCTGGGATTCATTATAGAAACTACCCACAAGCATTGATTTTTCTGGAAACCAAGCCAACTGCCAGCTTTCCTGAGGGCCTGGCAGCCTCTCCTCTCCCACTGAGAGAACTCACACCTGGCCTCCTGATACAGAAAAGACCATCATGAAACACAGATGCCGCTGCAGTGCCTCAGCTGCAAGAACACTGACAGAACCAACATTGAAGAGTAGCCCACTGCCTGCTTTGAAGGGCTCTTTAAACAGGCGACAAGGACCAAGCCAGAAGCTTTAGAAATTGCCCCTCCGGGACCTGACTTGTCAGAGCAAATCTAGTGTGATACACTAACACAGTCTAAGTGCCTTGAAAATAGAAAGTTTCCAGTTAGACAATCATCTTGATTTTTATCAAAGCCACTTTTCTAGGACTTCACCACACGAGGAGATATTTATCACTGAAGTGTTAATGGCTTAAGTATCATTTGTGTCCATAGTAAGAGATTATTTCAGCCTACATTGACAAGACAAAGATTCCTCCTTAGAACTAGAGCAACAGTAACCCCAGCATGGCACTACTGTCACCCCTTCTGACCTCTGCAGCCAGCCAAAAATGTAGGGAGTGGTAAGCTTCCATTACAAGCAGATTTGGTAGCTGAATGGGGTGTTCCCTCCGTTCCTTGCAAAGAATGCACGAATTCCTTTTTTCTACTCCCCCCACCCCCAACGATGAACACAGAAGAGATCAAACAAGCGATGTATTTGCCCACATTCTCATGTCACCTTTTGGAATTCATTTAAACTCTGTTTAAAAACCTCTTCAAACTTTGACAGTGGCCCTGGCTATTCCTGCTGCAGGACTCAAGGACACTGCCAGCTGTGGGCCACTCACCCTTTCTGTGCCAGAAATTACTGCCCTGCAGACTGGACAGAGGAGCACAGCATATATTGCTCCCGAGCCACCTCCAGTAACAGGCTGGTGTGCTAGCAAGCCTGACAATACCAGGCATTACTAGATCTGCTCAGTTCCTGTAGCAGATACACAGCCCCTTCATTAACAGCTCTTCAGCTGCTGTACACGAGAGTCAGCAGATTTTGCTTTCCTGAGAATCACCCTCAGATTACTGGCTCCTCATAACCCCTGTCTGCAGCTGAGCTTCTCCCTCAGGCCAGCATGACCATCCCTGCCATCCCACTGCAAGCTGATGCTACCAGGAATAAAAATGAAATAATAATAATAATTTAAAAAAAAAAAAAAAAGGAAATACAGAGACAGGCAAAAGGGGGAAGGAGGGGAGAAGGAAGGCAAAAAAAAAGAAAAAAGGGGAGGAAAAGGAGGAAAAATAAGGAAAAAGAGGGGAAAGGGATCATTGTCAGAGGAGATGAAGGATACTGGGTTTGTGTCTCCTTAGGCAGCTCACTTCATAGTCAGGAAGGAGGAGCAGAGAAAAGGGGAGAGCTGGAAAGTGTGTCCAGTAGCAGTTAGCAATTAGGACAGACTTTCTTGATCATTACAAGAACACCATCATTTCTCCTTCCTCAATCCTTTCACATTTGAAAAGTCAATAGCCAGCTGAAGGCCCTGCTGCCCATCATTTGTGAAGGAGGGGTCCCAGTATTTCCACCTTCAGGTAGCATTAGAGGTCTTAAATCTTTCCTACCCCTGCCACTAAAGGGGAGCAGTGTGTGCAGATTCTCCCTCCACTACTAGTTTCAGTGAGGTTTAGTCTGTTTGCAGCTTGATCTCAGTCTATTCGTGTCTGCAGCAGCCCTTTCTGAAACTGATAGAAAATATCCGCAGTTAAGGTGGGATTTAAATTCCTTCTCTTTCCAAGCAGACTTGAAATATTTCTTCCTGTTCTTCAACACTGCTGCATCCTTCATGCAAGGAGAGAGCTGAAATGGCCCCTTCTACTCAACTTTCACCAAAGTGAAAATCCGAGGAGGAGGAGCCTGATCTGAAAATTGTACTCCAATTTGTGTTGCCCCAAATTAGGCCAAGAGGTGTTTTCAAGAGGTTTAATTCTGTCTTCTTTTGTTGGGATTGTAAGGCTGCTCACAAAAGTATCATTATTTAATCGAGTTTCTGGGTTTTTATAGGATAGATGCTTGTGGCTTGAGAAATACTTGATCTTTTCCCATGAAGGGGAGAAATCAGGTGTGCTTCCTTCAGGTATGGGATAGGATTTCCCTCCCTGCCGCCCTAGCTCTAGGAATACAAAATAAACATGGCCTTATCTGGTTTTGCAGAGATCAAGATGTTTTCAAGGCTAAGTACCATGTGCTCTCATGACTTTTGTGAAAAAGAAAAGTACTGAATGCTTAGGAAAGCAGTGCTCCTAAATACTCCTAAACACTTGGGCACTAAAAGTACTTGCTGCATTAGTTTCTTCATTATCATGATGCCTTTCTGGTTGGTCAAAACTTCTGCGTTAAGATACAATAATAAGGACTTGTTTAGTGCATTCTAACAAAAAAGAGAACTCCCTCTTCTTTTTTTCCTACATTACAGTGCTTTTTAAAAATCTTATGCTTGCTTTCACACTGCACTAACAGCTGACTCAGAAGACCCTGAACTGTTTTGCTTGTTGACTGGGCTCAGTAAAGGAAAAAGGAAACAGCTACGTAATGAAGAGTCTGTTAGATACCCAGATTATTCTCATTTTTGCCAGTGTTGCTAATAAAAACACAAAAGCGATAGGCCCATGAATACTCCCTTAAGTAATGTTCAATATTTCAGAGCCTGAAATCCATGACAGAGTAATTATTATCTCTGTTTTGTTTCCCAGGGAAGCTGAGGCCAGTAGCACAGCTGGGAATCTCCTACGCTTCCAGACTGCCAGTCCAGCATCCTCACTAGAAACTGTCCCTTTCCTGTCTCCGACATGCCTCTGGATCCTCAAGCAAGAGGCTGCCCCAAGAGGAAGCAAGGAGCCAGCCCATGACTCACCTGCTCCCGGACTAGTTTCAGCCATCTCTCTCCTCCAGCAGGGAGGGAGAGGAGCTGTGCCAGCCCCCCACCCGCACAGGCTAGGGCCGTGCGAGACCTCAAAGCCACACGGCTGTGCACAGGGCTGGTTCGCCTGCAGCCGGGGTCAGCCACAGGCACGGTGTCGAGGGGCCGTGCCAGCACACACCGGTGCCTTTCCCAACCCCTGCTGAGGCGGGCAGCACCAGGTGTGCCGCTGAACCAGACCGGGCGCGGCTCTCACCCATTACATTCAGTCTCCACGATCCTTCACCTTGAGTCAGCCGCTGGCAGGGCTCCCGGAGAGGCAGTCTGCTTTGCATCTTCATCCCAGGGCAGCCCTGGCAGCTGGGAGAGGATGGGCACACAGTGCTGTACCTCTGTTCTAGGACAGCGTTACAAATCCTTTTGGCTAGCGTACACTTCTATAGGAGGGAATAAACAGTGTCTAGACGCCATCGAATCAAAACAGGGTTTAAACTGCTGGGATAAACACGCACCGACCCATATGAATGCACTGCTATGAGCTGACAACCGGTTTTTATCTGGTTAGCGCTGCGCTCTTCAATTAATTACAGACCAGCATGGCAACACCATGGGTTCTCTGTTATTTAGTTAAGTCAATTTTCCAAAACGCTTTTAACTAAACCAGTCACAACCAAATATGTAGAAAGATATTTCGTGATCAGGAACAGCAGAGTACAGTCAGGACTCTCAGGCACACAGAGCACATAAACCTTTCCAAATGCATTACAGAAACTTGCTGGGGCTGCTTACACTACCCATGCCCACTCCAACCCTCTTGTAGGGGCTGCTACACACACCCCCCCCTCCCCCCCCCCCCCAGTGATGCTGGGGGAAAGGGGTACATGCCTGGGTCTCATTTGCTTTATGTTAGAAAGGGTAAAATTAAGTCTAAACTGCTAAGGGAGTTTTGTGTTTAGCCCCCAGCCTGCAGAATGAAGGTAACAAACAGCTGAGGAGCAGTAGCATCTTAAACAGCTGCAGCTGTTTCCCCAGTGAACGTGATTCAGAGCCACAGTGTTCAAGAGCTGAAGCTCAGAACATAGCAACAATTCTTGCAAAATATTTTGCTTCTTGTCTTTTTTTTTTTTTTTTTTCTTGTCCCCCACACAGCTTTTTAACCTCTTGGTGCCTATGCTGAGTTCTTCCCAAAAATAGGTTTCAGGGTGGAACATACTTGCCACTTGATCCATGGCTTGCTAAATTTAGCCAAACACAGACTGCCTGTATAAGATGGGTCTCTTGAAATGTCAGGAGCCACAAGTAAAGTTGCCAATGTCATCCAGGAAGTGGGAGACCACGGCAGTTATACTTTTTACTTAAAATAATAATAAAAAGAAACTTTCATACTCTGTGGAGATGCAACCATAAATTTTATTCCAAAAAGCAGAGAGAGTAAAGAAAAGACAGACTCCAACAAAACAGCACTTAAGCCAGAAGAAAGCCTTTGTTTTAACATATGTAGAAGAGATTAACTCTTTGCAGTTGACTAGAATCACTAAAAGCCGAAAAAGAGAACAACCCATCTCAACTGGCTTTTGGGGTTACAGAGTTAAAGTAGAAAACACACTGATAGTCTAGAGGAAGGAAGGACTTGGAAGGAAAAAAATACACCAACATAATACCTAATTCCACCTTCTTAAGGTATTGAGTGTTTGATGCCAACCTCTAACTTTATAAATACATGACTTCTGAAAAAATGTCAAATACCCAAATGGTCCTTCATTTAACAAGGCACTGTGATCCACAAAAACAGTTTTCCCGGGAGAAACATGGAAAACTTAGCAGGGGTGGCACCACAGGCTGCTAAAGAGCCTTTCTTTTGCAGTCCCTAGGCAGTTTTCTCCCTCTGCTCCTTGCAGCATCTCAAAGAGCCAAGTTCTGACACTCAGCATTAGCCTAACTGTAAGTATTCCCAAAGTAGCTTTAAAAATATACACATATAAAAGGACAGTTATCTATGAACTTAAGCCCATGTTTAAAGAATTAAAAATAAACAATATACTTCTTTAAAAATTATCTGGCATCAGTACCTTTAAAACCAGAGAAGCTCCTGTAGATGGAGTGTCAGATTAGTTTACTTCTCCATGAAGGAGAAGGCAGAGACCTGAACTAGGAATAATGTTTCCAGCCTCTTCTTCTCCCACTTCCATCTTTCCTAAAGGGAAAGTAAGATCTGCTAGTGAGGTCAAGTCAGTTAGAGGTCAGACCTTAAGCCAAGCAAGTTCTGAATGAACTCCCTCAGCTCCATTTGCAAATTCCCCCCTGCATCCACAGACAATCCTGCCTAGACTCTATTAGGTCTGACAGATTAGAGACTACCCCAGTTGTAAATAAGCCCCTCTGTATGAGTATGTAACTCTGGTCACCTGCTACATATTCAGAAACATGAACCACTTGCTGCAGCTCAGCTCAGCTCAGCAGGAATCTAAACATGGGTGCAATTAAGGACTTCTTAGCATGCAAAATCATCATGCACTCAAAGAATATAGAAAACCTAAGCAAAGGCAGAGCTCAGCCAGCCCGGGGTTGCTGAGGGTCCCGTCCCAGGATGTACCAACAAATGAGGTCCTAAAACCTGGAGGAGGTTAGGAAGTATGTCTGAATGTGAGGCTCTGAGATGAGGTTGGGGTATGGGTACAGCCAGGCTCAAGAACTGTCTTGTGTTGGCAGAAGTGATGTCTCATATGTCAGCCAGTGAAATGTGATAATGCACTCTCCTGGCAAACAGAGACCCTAGCCTTTAAGATGTCTTTGGGGAATAACCTGTTGCATCTCAAATTTAGCTTACTGGCTGGGTGACACAGAGCTATGAAGATGCCTGAACTTATCCTCCCAAAGACTGAGGCAAAGAAACGAGAGATTAACTGTGAAAAATGTATGTATGTGGACAAATAGAGCTGCTATTCAATATCATGCAACATTTTCCCATTTGAAGAGCTGCCTGACTCTTCACATAGATAAGCTTCTGGCTGTGAGGGGATAGTTGTGGGAAGGGATAATGCAGGGTTCCAGACAGCTGTGGGACAAGAAAGTGTTCACTATGCAACCAGTGGTAAGATGCTACAGTGTTTTGTCATCAGTATTTTGCAGAACTCTCCATAAACTGTTGACCTACTTGCCCAAAGTCACAGGCGATTATCTTCATATCCAATATAAATTTGTAAGACGTGGGTGTCACTGATACTGAGACAGTGTAACTTGCACTCTTTCTGGCATTCAGTGATCAGTAAAATAATCCTAACTATGTGCAGAGAATGATTATGGCAGGAAAAAGGGGAAGATGCATGATTAAAACTGGTGAGTGGAGCCAACAGCATCAAAATTGCGCTGATTCATCTTCCCCATATTTTATATTTTAAATTTAAGTTCTTTTCCTCCCTCTGCTAAATATCTCTAGGGTCAACTGAAGATCCAGCAGGTATATAGTTTCACAGTCCCCAAGGCAGAAACATAAAAATATTCACCTTTTTTTTTTTTTCAGCTTGCTTAGAACTTTTGGAGTCCTGATGACTGCAGCACAAATCAGAAAACTCAACACAATTCCTTGGAGATGTTCACCAGCATAGAAGCTGCAAGCTAAAAGGGAAGCAGGGCCTTTACTCTTAAATAATTCTTATTTAATTCTAATATCTAGCAATCAGTTGGATGAAAATCTCTCTTTGTTTAACATTCAACAGCTGCTGTTCTATTAATGCCTCCATAAGCTACTAATCTGTGTTCCCCAAGGAAGACTTCCAGCAAGAAAACTCTGAAAGAAATATCAGATCTTAAAAACTTTTTTTTTTTTTAGGTCTTTTTTTCTGTAAGAGGTGGGAGGGAGGGAGGGATGGAGCAGAGGGTTCAGAAGCACTTTCCAAAGTTTTCAGAGGCTTTGTGCAGTTGCACACTCTCTTCAGTTTCAGAGTAGATTGCACTTTACACAGTTAACTGCAGCTACAAGCTCTGCAGGTGCATAAACCCTCCAAGCAGCAAGAGCAGGACAAGCCCAGCAGGGAAATGCAGGGCATAGTCTGAGCAGATACTGTCAGATTTGTACACCTCCAGATTCGTACACCTCCAATCATAAGAAGCAGACCTGAAGCATCATAGGAGCTCTAGAGCTCCTCTGGGTGCTGATAGCTTCAGAACCTGAGGCAGAGCCTTTGACTGTAAAGGTTCTTCCTGTTTGTGGTATAAATGTCACTGTCTGTTAGGAAGAGAGAGAACTGCACAATCCATGGCAGCATCACTCAGGTTACACTACTGTCTTGGCCAGCAGTGGGGTAAAACAACCATCATTTAGTCCAGTGCAAATGTTATTCTCATTAAGCTTGTGCCAAGTGATTTGCTAGTTCAGCTAATCTGAATTGGCTGTGGGTCCCCGAATGCCAAATAAGCACTTTCCCCTCTTTAATTATAGTCTTCATGTTTCATGATTTAGGTTGCTCCTGTCATTGTTTTCAAGGAGGATGGGGTTGCATAACAGTGTGTAACACGATACAGCTGCAGACGGGGCTGCTCAACCAGCACAATCCCAAATAGAGAACAGCTTCTTCTGTTAACCAGCAGCTGAACAACAGCAGGGAAATCTCACCCATCCCTTTTCCACTGGTAGGGGAAATGGAAGGCCTGTGGGCTGTCGCTTTAGTCTGTTTATGTCCAGCTCATTACAGCCACCAGCATATCAGTGAGATTCAATATCATTCTCTCTAGTGAGTCCTGCCTAGAAGAAAAACCCAAACTGGTTCTGTGTGGAGAGTTGCTTTTGATGAGAATTTTACCATCTTTATTTGAAGAAAATGGGAAAGTCACCCAAACAATTTCACTTTTCACTCAGCAAGTGTCAAAGCTAGCAGGTCTCCCTCAGGCAAAAATCCAACCTGTGTCAGCAGGACTGTTGGGTTTGTTTTGGTTTTTTTTTTTTTTGTTTTGCACAAGGCCTGTAGGATCCAGTCCAGCAACTCTTCAGCCATCAGAAGTTTGGGTCCAGGATTAGTCTTAACTTGACCAGATCTTTGTACTTCTGAGGGAAATTCTGTGGGAAGAAGGGACAGTATTACTTTACATATTTCTGTGGCCTACAGGAGGATCTGAGGTCAGAGCCTGGGACCAAATTTTTTCCTTGCATTCTTCAACGTAGTCTCTCTGAAGTCACTGTGACCAGATAAGCTATGGAGCATAGCACAGCCTTATGTGGACGCTTGGACAGAGCGACTTATTTTTAGCTCAAAGCTCTACCTTAAGGGTTGTCTGTTTTAACAATCCAGAATAGTCCTTGCTGGTACCTGAGAAAATAAATAATTGAGTTTTATATCATACAACCATTTTAGAGTGTTGCAGATGCATGAGGATGTTCATGTTAGTTGCTAAGGCATCTTGCATCCTAGTGTTTTAACAAAGGAAGTTGCACAGATGTTGCCGCTTTAAAATCAGTGCAGTTTCTGCGGTAAAAACTACACTGCAACTTAGTGGTTGCACTGTTCTACCCAAAATAGAAATTTTAAGTATGTTCACTGTGATTCTAGAACCTGAGGTGTAGGATTTGTCAAATGAAATGAACAGCTGCACATGCTCTTTGCTGTACAGACACAGACTGAGGAATTTAGAAGCTGATGAGTGCTACTAGATATAGAAAGACCACCTGAAAACCCACGGGTGCAAATGCTCAGCAACAGAGATGTGACCTAGAAATCCTTTTCACACATGGCTCCTAGTTCAGTGTGTTGTACTGACCTATAATGGCAGCTTAGGAAAAGCAACCCGTGTAACAGAGCCATTTTTTAACTTGGTGCATGCCCAAACCTGATTCAAGCACATCCCATAGCACTTTGGCTACCGAGTGCAGATTGCTATTAAACAGACTGCTGCCTACATTAGTCAGGAACATTGCTTACTAAGTATGTTCAGACTTCTGGTTGTCTTGCACCAGCCTATTATCTGATCTTAAAAAGCTACCCGGCATTCCCCTGCTGGTGAAGGCTTTGCAGATGGCTACGTGTCAGAACTGCAGCCATCTGCAGATCAGGTTGGTCTGCAGCTCATCATTCGCAGTTCAGGCAGAGAGAGAGGAGATGGAGAGCACAACAAAAGCATCCAAAACACAGCCAGCTAAACATGACTTCTATGCCAGTTCAATTTCCTTGGGACTTTCCCAGCATTCTTACCCCAACTGTTCGCAGCAGTGTTAAGATTCAAGATTTCTTTTTCTGGCCCAGGCATCCTAAGAGTTCTTCAGCCTGGCTGCAAAACTGTATAAACAAGGATGAAATTCTGGCCCATGTAAATCATGGCAAAACTCCCACAGATTTGAATGAAGCCAGGCTTTCTCCCCACTACCCCCCTCCACCTTCCAAAATGCACAAACTCAGATTTTAAATATATTTTATAAATAGAACACTAAAACTGCACTTTCCAGGCTGAATAGAAAAGGGAGTATCAAAGATGGTAGCCTTGCTGTTTTCATTAAACTTTCACTGAGCCTGATTAACAGTGGTGGAACAACTGTTGTGATCCTGTGTTCTCACTGAGACTGTTATCAAAATTAGCAAAAGTAGCTAACTCAAAAGAGGGAGAATGCTGTGAACAAAGTCAGGCCCCAGCTCCTGGAACTTTTTTCCAAGTGTTCTCAGAGATTCTGTTTGTGTGCTTAACTGCAATTCATCTTTCATTCTCCCCTGTTGCTTATGGACTCCAGTCCTCAGTAGGATGCTAAGATTCTTTGGCAGAGATACAGGCTGTGTCGGTACCATTCTTCAAACTTCACTGATCATTAACTCTTCTGCAAAATTCCTTCCAGATATCTTACTGCTTCCCCAGTGCTGCTGCAATCAGCGTACCTACAGGCAGTCTTAAAGATTTTGGTTCTGGGGAAAACACCAGAACTCCACAACACTCAATGAGCACCAGTCTTTTCAGGGAGCCTGTGTTGTTTCAGGGAATGCTCCCAAGGGAACAACATGCTGTACCTTGCCCACTGATAAGCAGCAGCAAGCCATTCAGCAGGGAACTGGATGGTCCCACTTCCCAAGAAATGTAATCCCTCTAAGTCAACAAGGCAGGCAGGGCACCGATAATTTTCTCCAAACAGAGCAGACATTATTACAGGTCTGGTAGTGAGCAAGCAGAAGTTGACACTATGTGTATTTGTTACTACAGAAAAACTTTTCACAACCAGAGCTGCCTGAACTCTCTCCAACTGTTTGGGCAAGTCCAGAGCAGCATCTTTTTGATGGGTCTTCTGTGGTCTGCAGAAAGTTGATGGAGTTCAAAGGCTACACTTTGTTGCTATTCTTTGTCCACACTCTAAATCACATCTAAAGCTGTTAGCATGAATTTCCCTAACAGTGATCAAAGGAGGATGAGATGTGGCAGAAGCAAGAAGCAAATGACAGGGTTTGCACTGAGTGCAGGGAAGAGGTGCATTAAACCATGAAGAGTAGCGAAGAGATCTCACCAAACTTTCTCTCCAGTGATTTATATGTTATAAAAACACCGGGTAAAGTTCTGAGCTAAGCAGATTTCTCTCACTAAATACACACAAATTCGTGCTATCCCGAGGTTTGCAGGGACCGACAGCCATTAGAGGGCAGCAGGTATCTAACACGCATTGATGGAGCCCTTTTTGATACAGGATGTCCCGGCCTGCAGAACTCACTGGGCAAAACAAGACAGAAGTTATTTACTTAGGAAAGAAAAAAAAGAAAAACAACAAAACAACCCACCACCACCTCCTTAAAGAAGTACTGTCAGCCAAGCACCTTGCCACAGGCAGTACAGCCACATGCCAGGAATAAAAGTGTTGTAATGTCTCATCCTGAATGAGCCATCCACCATCCTACCCAGCTATTATCCTGGAGATATAATAAAGAATTGCACTTCTGGCAAACATCCTGATTTAACAGCTGAATGGAAGTCTGCAGTGAAATATTCATCCCATGGGCTGCCCTCAGCTTCCAGCAATGAAAATAGAATGGGGAAGAGGGGGAAAGCCCTGAAACAAAAGGCCTGAAATACTTGAACTGGGATACTTGTGAGTTGAGCTGAGATACTTGTGACTTGGACATTATCTGTTTTGCAAGGAGCAATAAAAGCTGACCCTGCCAACTAAGTACAATCCCCATTGTTTTATGTCACCTGGTCCTCAGGTGAGTGGCCTGGCCACCGAAGGCGGGATGTGCTCAGAAGACTCTGCCAGCAGAGCATCCCGAGAGCAAGCAGCATTATCTGCCTGGGGAGGAGAGGCGGGCTCGGCCCCTTGCTGAGCACCCTTCAGCAGGAGGCACGGTTCCGCTCGCACCTCCTCTCCCATCCCACTGATCCAAAGGTGAAGCCTCTCAGCAAGCATATGGCGTAGCGTGGAAATAAAACTGGCCTGGCAAGCCAGCAGCCACTCAGCTCCCATCACTGAGAGCAACTCACTCATCTGCTCGCATTGCCAACGCTGAGGCAGTGAGAGCCTAAGCCCAAGTCAGAGACTTGAAGCACAACATGATGCCAGTGATTTCAAGTGACAGACACACCCAGAGAGCTCCTCCGCCGTGGACGAACTCCAGCAGCCAGCCACGCACAGGCACAAAATGTCTGCAGGCCCCTGGGGAGGCCGCGAGCGGCTGCAGCACCGCCCTGGGGAGCTGACAGCACTGCCGGGCCCCAGCCCCACGCCAGCAGCCAGCCGGGGAACTGCCTCCTTCCGTACCCCGAGACTGCCCTGCTTTTAACAGGGGAAACTTCTCCTCCCCTGGCCACGAAACAAACTGTGTGCCCTGTCTCAGTGGCGCTTCCTTGCTCTCCAGGAGGACAATCTGAGACTGCCATGGCTGCTGTAACCTGCGGGCTGGTGAGAGCTCTGCGTAGAGATCAGCACAGCCCTGCCAGCAGGGCTAACGTGGCTCGTGTGAGTCTGCCCACGACAGCTGTGCCAGCCCCAGGCATCTCCCGTCGGGCAGGCAGGGCAGGGCAGGGCAGGGCAGGGCCGTGGGGAGATGGAGGTGGGCCCTGCTGCCACGTTGTTTGGGCCAGAGCCGATGGTTCTGCGGGCTGACATGGTGTGCCGGCTGCGAGGGGGCCCTGGTCGGCCAGGCAGGACCTCAGGGCTGGCGCTGCCCTCAGGGTCCGAACGGAGCTTTGGATCTGCTGGGCCTCCTGCCCAGCACAGCACGAAACAGGCTTGGGCGGATGTCTCCTGCAGGACCTGGCAAGCCCACGGCTGCTGTGCCCAGTCTGCTTGCGCAGGCAGTGACAGCCATGCACCCTTCTCACGAGCTGCCCGAGCCCCCTGCACTCAGCCTGCCAGCAGCAAAGCTTGACATAGACCTCACTTCCCATCTCGGCTTCTGCGTGCCAGGTTTATGATGGCCACTTGCTTTTGTGTCAGCATTGTCCTTTAACTGAAATAGCTCCTCTTCCTCCTTAGCATTAACCTCCAGGATGTATTTATAGAGAGCAATCATATCCCTCTCTCAGCCTTTGTGGTGCTGAACTAAATAAGCCAAGCTCTTTTAGTCTACTTTTATAACCTCAGCTCTCCAACACCCTAATCCCCCCACTGCCTTTCTTTGCACCTGTTCCAGCATGAATCAATCTTTTTGAACATGAATGACCATAACTACCCCTCATTGTGCACATGGCATGTCACATTGCCTTCTACAACAGAATTAGTATTTCCCTCTCTTGAACACTGGAGCTCTGCATCAGGCAGCTGGGGACGTTGTCTGCCTTCCTTCCTCATGAATGCAGAGTCATCCTGAATAACAAACTAAGTTCTGAGAAGACCACGGTATGCTGAGGAAAAATACCTCTGTGTAACAATGGTATGGAGAAGCACATGGTATAAACCCAGGAGCATCATATTTTGACAGCTAGGAAAAAATACTTTGGAGCAATGCTGCGGACAAGATTTTTTATAAGTTCAGGAGGTGGAAAAATACAAAACTCATTCTGTGACACTCTCACACTTTAAAAACCTACCAATTTTAATATGGAACAAAGTATTTTGAAAGGGCTGTGTGGAACAGGGCTGTCATAAAAACCATTCACAGGTGGTAAAATTATCCTTACAACATAAGAATGTGTCCTATATAGAGCAAATGATGGCCACTGTCCCATGTTTCTTTTGCAGCATCTCTGAGTGCCTGTATTACTGTTTCTGTGTGGCTGCTGCACTCCTTTATCTTCCAGCATCCCTTTTGACACCAATGACAATCAATCCCAGTATTTCTGTCTTTAATCCTTCCACCTTCTGATTGGTGTAAGGAGACATTTTGATCTCTGTATGTGCAGGATTCTGAAAATCCAATAATTAGTGCAACTCCAGGGCTTTTCTGTACTCCAGTCTCCTTTGGTGATCAGCTAGGGATCCCAGTCACAGCCCAGATACACCACACTGGAGCCCATATCACATCTGACCACACAGCTCCGTTCCTTTCTGAGCCTCCCAAACACCAGATGCCTGTACTGATAAAGGAGGATGACCGTTCCATGTGCTTTCAGCTGCTGTCTTTATGCCATCCATCAGGATGTTTTCAAAGTCATGCAACACATGGACTCTGTTCTCCAGCAGTGCTGGGGAGGAAATGGGGCAAGGGAACTTCTGCCCAGCCTCCTGGAGACCTCCCTGCACCAGGAAATGGTCTTAGTGCCACCAAAACATTTAAAGGTAAAGCAAAAAAGCCACAAATCTTCAGGCTCTTTATTTGAATAATCGACCCTAGTGTTTCACTTCTCCTATTTGGTTTCTGTGCTAGATGGGCCTCCTCCGTTTGCAGAAGGCGACCCCAGGGCGTGGGTGCTCGGGCGGTGTCCTGCCGTGTGGCCCCCAGTGCCCAACGTGCTCTGCTGCTGGGCACTAGGGGCCACTCTCAGAGCTGCTGAGCGCAGCCAGCAGCTGGGTCTTGTCACTGTCCTCCCCTCCCGCCCCTGCCTGCTGCCCTGCTCACTGGAGCTTAGCTGGGAACCGGAGGGGAGAGCTGGGAGGGAGGCAGAGACAACTGGCAGGAATGAGGTGCCGGGCTGGTACTGGCTGGGAGCAGTGGGAGGGGGGAAAGGAGATGAGCTGAGCCTGGGAGAGGAAGAAGAAAAACATGCTGCTGCAAGTCCTTCCCCCGTGGAGTCTGAAGAGAAGAAAGCTGATTGCTGACAGAGAAGATTAGGAAGCCCTCCCTTGCTCATGCCAGACCATCCCTACAAAAAGCTAACACTTGGGTCCTGTCCTGGGACTTGGTGTCAAAGCTCAGAGCTGGACCAGAGTGTGGGAATAGAGGGACCTCCAGCTTGCTTGCGACAGATGAGGCACAAGCTTCATATACCCAGGATTCATCTTCCCCCAGATTCCAGCTGGAGGTAGCACCCCTTGGGCCTTGCATCACCCCACAGCTTCCTCAGTGAGGAGGGACCTGTGAGGGAGATAAGGGCAGAAGAAGAGGAGGTGCTGGGTAAGGCAGGGAGCAAGTGAGGCCAAGACGGACCCTTGTGCCTGGAGAATCCCAGCAGACAGTTCTGTGATGCTCTCCCCTTAATATAGCACCATCTGCCCAGCTATTTTCTCCTCTGGCTCACTCACAGGGATCTCCACATTGCGATCAGTGTGTCGGGCATGCTTGAGCTAGCTGCAGCCCAGCAGGGTCAGGCAGAGAGTGATCGCAGCAGGGACACAGCAGCCAGCCCTTCAGCCTGGTCTCACAAAGGCAGCCAGCTCTCTGCGTCCCTGAACTGGTTTTTGCTGAAGGCCATGCTGCTCCCTCTCCCCTGCTTTGACCTGCACTGACTAGATCAGCCAGCATGTGCTGCCCTGCAACAATTTCAGAGCAGCCTGGTCCCTGGGGAGCATGGCTCCATGCAGAGGGGCTGGTGTGGTGGATAAAGAAGGAGAACAGCTATACCTGGGTGCTGGTCTGAGAAACAGTTTGGCAGGTCTCATGATTTTGTCACAAGTCACGTTATTCCATATTTTTTCATCACACCTCAGAGACAAGAGCTTCATTCTTCAACACAAACCTGACCTTGCATAAGAAGCCAGTAAGAATACCACTTTTGTACTTGCTGCCTATTTTCTTCTCTGAGCCTTGCAGTTTGGAAGGTAAATTCATTTTTCTCTGGTTCTGAATGGTGGTAGAAGGAATTTTAAGAGACTACACATTTGTTCTCAAATGTTGTGCTTGCCTATGTGCTTTTTCCTCTTTTTGTGGTTTTTATCTATGCAGGCTTTGTGGTCTCTGATGCAGAACCAGGGCTTCACCTGATTCCATTTTTCACAAAGTTTGGGGTGCCATGCAAAGAATAACTACAATCATTTATATGGCTGAGCAAAAGCCTTATTTTTTCTTTTCCCTGAAATGGGTGTGACACAGGGACAGACTGGGCAAAGTTTGTGAAACATTTTGTACTGTATGCTGATTGCTCCATCTTTTAGACCAAGTTACGGCTCCCAAGTAGAGAGAGAATTTGCCAGGGAAGATCCAGCAAGGACCAGTGACTCGCCTGGCACAGTAGAGACCTGTGCTTTCCCTGCAAAGATAGCATGATGTCCATCTATATACCCTGAAACCAAACCCGATGATAAACTTCCTCCCCTATGAAGCAATCCTACAGCACAAATCAAGATTAATTGACATCCTCATGCCTTCCACAGCTGCACAAATGGTTGGTACAGCACAAGTGGGGCCTGTTCGCTAATCGTGAAGTAGCTAAGAGCAGACCTTGGATTACTGTGGTCTATAGCAATATATCACTTTCCATAAAAAGAAAAGAACATTGTGCTCTCTTTCCCAACACTCTTTCACCCCAACTCATCAGTTGCCCAGCAATCACCCTCCTCTCCCAACACTTGCATAGCAGACAGTGGCTTTTAATCCTGGTGAAGTTCTGCTGTGCTGAACTAAAGCAAAAGGAGCAGAGAGAAGCAACTGGGTGCAGGGGGAGGAGGTTTTTTTTGACAAGAGCAGAAAGAATGCAGTACTAGGGGAGTTTCCAGGTTAACAGAAGTCTAAAGGCCACCCTGTATTTCCTAATGGCTCCAAAGTGCTTAACTGCTACAGGAGAGGGAGAATATCTGATGGAGGGAGCAGACTCCTCTCTCTTCAGACTAATTCCATCTCTCACTGCACACTCAAATGTGCTGTTGAGTTATGCTGTTTCAGTTGAAGGAGCGTTCTAAGGCACATACATTATGTTTTCTGTTGTGAAACCTGTCATTTCACAAACTGGCTCAAGTTTTCAGTCATTTTGCAAAATGCCAGGAGATGATAGGTATGCACATGAAATCCTCACCCTCTGGGTATTACTAACTCCCTAACTCAAAGAATAATGCAAAACTACTCTTATGTTCATTTCTACAAACAGGCAATATTTTGTAATTACTTTTAAAGACAGTCAGCAACACCCATCCCCTGACAAAGCTCACTAGTATTTTCACAACTGAGCATTGTAACATCAGCCATTATATTTCAGTCCTGACAACAGCATCAGCCTCTGACTCCCAGTGCCCTGGCCCATCACAACTCCATCACTCAAGGTAGCCTCTCTCAAATGAATATTGATCTACTACCTGAGTTCAATAATAAAAGTTTCTTTCTATTAACCAAAGGGAAAATAAAGAAATGGTCACAGATGGAACTTCAAGTGGCACAGCACTATATGCTATGGGAAATACATCAGTTTCCAGATGCAGAATTGAGACACCACTGTCTCAGTACAAATTCTCAGAGGAAGATCAGGGTCATGTGCAGAAAGTCAGTCCACAGGGAACACCATTAAGAAAAAGGCAAACAACATGCTGGATGTATAAACAGAAGAAAACCCCTCAGGATAAGGAAAAAATCCTTCTGTCCAGGACTATCCAGGCTGGAGCTGGACTGCTCTCTGGTTTTGGAAACAATTCTTCAACACCAACCGACTAGAAAAAGTCCAGAAGAGAGGTGTGAGATAGAGGCCTAGAAATCATGATCAGTGACAAAGGACCAGAAGAATTTTGTCTCTCTGAGAGCATCCTGGTCAACGAAAAGTTCATGCAAGCACAGCTGCGCATAGACTAACCTGTTTCTGATATCTGTAATAGCTGTAGTGCACCAGGGTGCCCAGGATGCCAAATTTAGCAAAGCAGTGCAACAGCAGTGCCAGGCAGCTTGCAAATGATTCCAACTTTCCATCACTTGGCATGTTGATGGAGAAGAGAAAATGTCTGCAATTCCTATTCCAAAAAGACTAAACTTTTAGTCAACTTGTGAAAAAAAAAACATGTGGCAAAATAAAATAAAATAAAATAAAATAAAATAAAATAAAATAAAATAAAATAAAATAAAATAAAATAAACACAAAACAAAACAAACAAACAAAAAACCCCTGGAGTCATTCCATGAAATTATTTTGCAGGATGAGTAACTCACATATGAAAATATTTTTAAAAATCATTCTAACCAATTGGGCCACACTGTCATAATACCTGAACAGTGTAGTCTCAGGTCCCTACACAGACTAAAAAGGGCTGCTCACCTCTTTTGAAAAAGGGCAAAAGGCTCCAAAAACGGTTTACATTATTTGACCACAGAAACCACAGGAGTCTTTGGCTGAATCAGGATTCAAAACAAGATCTTATAAGTCCAAGGCCATACCCCTGTCTGTGCATTCCCCATTTTTCATGCTAGTTGTGCTCTTGGTCACACATTAGTACAAATAGAGCTTTAACTATGTATTACCTAGCGCAGCAAACTACCTGAATCCTATGGGAAGTCACACAGCTTATTCTTCCAAAATAGGGCTAAACCTAGTTGCTTTTGATCTTTCAGGGAAATTCAGATTCAGAATCCAGGCTCGTGGCTGAAATCACCTCCCAACCTAGGCCCTGTAAGGCTGAAGTCGCCTCCCACTCCATACAGTCTGCATCAGACCATGGAAAGCCTTTTCCCTCTGTTAACAGATAGGCAGCATGGAAATGTCAAGAAATATCAAGAAAAATAATTTTAAAAAAATACCAGTTATCACAGTCCTTGTACAGGGCAGAGAAGGCCTGGCTGCTTTATGTTAAAATCCTTGTTTGGCTCAAGACCTGTGTGTACACAACTTTCATTTCCTCTCATCCATCTTTGTGTTCACCCAAGCTCACATTTCCCTGGAACAGGTCTGCCAGGCACTCCTTGTAGTTGTTTTATGATTACCACAAGCAGCCTCTCCTATATGAAAAGGATAGGACTGGAGTCAGACTTTTCCTAGTAGCCCTCCTCTGGTGCCAGCTGGACCCTCTGATCAGAAGTGCTTCTCTGTGGCTGCTGGCGCTGCACTGCGGTCGGGGGTGAGAGGTGCCAGGGAGGTGTCGCTGCAGTGGCACAGGGCAGCAAGAGCCGCAAAACCCTGTCTGGAAAGTCAGGTGAATGCCCTGGCAGCAGGTGCTCACCCCAGTGCTGTGCTGCCCTGGCTGTGCTGGCAGGTGAGCGTGTTTTGGGGAGGATGAGGTTAACTCCGCTCCCTCGGCACAGCCTGCGACGTAGATTGATTGCAGTGCAAACGCGGCCCAAATTTCTAGGCCTGCTGGTCAGCCTCAGGACTCGGCACTGATGCATCCCCAGAGAAATCGGAAAAAATAACTGATTCCATAAAAGTAGCCTATCAGTGTTAACTTCTCAAAGGCTTTTTCCTCCAGTTTCTTCCATTTGCTGACAAATCTGAAGATTCTTCCCCCTCAGCTATTGCAACGGTCTTGTGCAGTCAGGACCCTCGGCTGCTGAGGCAGAGGTGTGGATTTATAGCACTGCCTTTTGCATAGTATAATGCTGAGCCTCAGGGATCAAGGGTTATGACATTTTTATGGCTTCTCTTCTCCTCCCTCATATGAATATGAAGCAACTGTAAGGAAAAACATCTGGTTTCACTTTTCTTTTCTCCACCACTGTTCCCATCTGACAAAACCTTAAAAACTTGCCAGTGTTCTAGCAAGCTGTGTGTGCCAGCAGCCTGAAAGGAGCCAAGGATTTTTTGGTGTCATCACAAGCGAGAGTACAGTGGTCTGGAGTACTGGCTCCATCGTTGCTAGAAGGCAAGACTACCCAGATCTTGTCCCACTGACAGATGCACTGGCAGTCCTCCTCCTTTGCTAGAGCAGGCTGAAGGGCTGCTAAAAGACTGTCCCTCCATCTTGATCTCATTACAGGCAGCATCTCCAGGGGGAAATGTGGGCCACTGTGGAGAACACTGTGAGAGGAGCCAACCCCTGCTAAGGGCAGGGAAAACGAGATGCAAGGAGAAGTTCTGCTTCACCTCAGTGTCTTCAGAGGGATTCTTCTGGGGTAGAAGAACAGCCTTGCTCTATTTCTGAACAGTGGTGTGCTGAGAAGGACTTGTGCCTGGCTCTGTGCTCAGGGCTAGTCTGCACCAGAAAAGAAAGTTTAGCCCAAAAATCCCAGAAGCTCCTAGGTCCAGGTGAGATGCACACTGTCAGTCAGGAGAAGAAGAACAAAATACTACAAACTCTGAGGCCAGTCTGGCAAGGGTGGCCAATAGCTGGCCAATAGCCCGTTTCCATTGCTGGACACAAAGAAATATAACCAGTTCCCTCATGTTATCTTATTTATCCAAGGAAAGACAAAATTAAACTGTTTCCAGGAACCTGAAAGCATTTCTCCTTTATCTATAGGGCAGAAAGGCATCTCTGCAGCATGCAGTGTTGTGGCTCTGGAGATCATCCAAAAATAATTTCTTCTCAAGATCCCCCATCTTCAAACACCCAGAGGAAACCAAGTGGACTCTTTGGACACATCTTACAGAAGGACAACTGCTGGCCCCAGGGACATGCTGCTGAGTACTACTGCCATGGAGGCCACGAGATGTGAAGGTGCTTCACAGGGATGAAGTCTCAGGACTCTGTGGCAAACAGGGTCATATGTTCAGCATCCTAAGAATGAAGCACCCAAATAAACAACACTGACCTCCAAGAAAGGCCTCTGAGGGACAGGAACCAAAAGTGCTCATGGCAAAGGATATTGAACATGAAGGCACACAAAGAAAATGTTCTGTGCTGTGGGCTGCAAGAGAAGACCCACGGTATTGTTTCCCAGTTTCTTCCTCTCTTTTTGACTGTCCTTCTTGACTATGCCAATAAAAAAACACCACTCCCTCCTCTTATTCTTTTTCTTTGTTTACTTAACTTCTTTTCCTCATAGCAACTGCATAAAGCTGAAGCCATCTGATATTTCCAAGTAACCAAGACCATTATTCACTGAAGGCACTGGCCTGGATCCTAATTGCTGCTGGTTTCATACTCAACACAAGCCTTGCAAACAGCTGTAAATATCTCTATAGAGTACTCCTCTCATGTCAAGCTGACCCTAATTCTTACAAGTCCCCTGGGATGCAAATAAAAGTGCTGCCAGAGAAAATAGGTGTGCTAGGTACACTTTGGAAGGACAAACAGCAGCAAAAGAGGAGACACTGTAGAAATACCATTTTACACCCTTTTCCAAGGCGTGCAAAGGGGAAGCAGGTGAAAGGAGTTGGTGGTGACCGGTATTTGCAGGCCATGTGACGGGATGAAGAGGCCTTACATCGGTGGGAAACTAGGACAATGAGAACTTTCTGGATCATGTCCCAGCACCCAGAGGATGTTTGAGAAGGAAGCTGAAGCATCCCCTTCCCACTTACTCTTCCAAGCCTTTGTTCCAGGCATGTTATTATTCTGGCATTACTCAATTTCTTCATCTTCTTTCCCTCTGTTCACACAAAAGGCCTGTGTTTCATGTGAACATTTGTTTAAGGTTAAAGAGCATCATAACTGCCAGGTAGCAACATTGAATTACATGGGTGACAAGGTCAGCGTAAAACCCCTGCTAAGGAAGAGGAGAAGCCTGTGCTTTGCACCTCCCCTTGCCAGAGTCACAGAGTCACAGAAAGGAGAAAAGGACAGGGCAGCAAAGCATGTGACAAAGTGCAAAATATGGTACTTTTGGTTTGGATTTAGTCTGCTTCACTCTTATAAGCAGAGGAATGAAAAAAAAAAAATCATAGTGCAACAACCTAACCATTTCACTACCACCCCCCCCCCCCAAAAAAAAAAAAAAACCACAAAAAAACCCACCAAACAAACAAAAAACCAAAACAACAACAAAAAACCCACTAAAATATCCTTTGGGTTTCTTTTCCTTTCAAAATACAGTTCAGCTCAGAGATGGGGATGGGAGGGACAGCCAGTCTTTTACAAGCTCCCCAAGAGTTTGGCACTTATAACACTCCCTCACCTTTTATTGCCCCTATTCCTAAAATCCTGCCCACCCTCTGTGTGATTTTATGCTGCCCTTCTGCTCTCCTTCCCATCTATCACACGGTATCTCCCATTTCCGCTCATTTCCTCCTCTTCTCTGATCCACTCATGCATTCCAGCTTCCCTCACTCATCCCAAAGTTTGCTGTAACATCAACAGTCCTCCAGTGCCTTCAGCCCCTCATCCTACGTGGCTGGTTGCATCCTGCCAAGGAGCTCCTCTCCTGACAGCAGGGCTGCAGGGGGCTAAATCCTCTGTTTCTTATAGTCAAGTAAGTTCCACCACAAAGAGCAAAAACTGTGGGGAGAAAACTGGGGGAGGCGAAGAAGGCACAGTGTGAAAGTCCACAGCTACATACCAGGAGATGGAAATCAGTACAGCTGGTACTGTGTGTTCAGCTCGCAGCCAAAGTCCTTTCTCTCAAGGTTGTGCTGACAGACTACAAAAACAACGGCTGAAAGCACAGCATGAAAGCAAGCGATGGGGAACTTGCCCCAGCAGAAAGAATCTCTGAAGAGGAAGGTTTAACATGTTTGTTTAGATGTCAAGCCCCTTGGCAGGCGCTTGTCAGGAGAGGTAAGGAAAGGTGTTCATCCAGTGCACACCTAGTGCTTCTTGATGCACATGTGTTTTTCTCCCAGCCTTTCCACCTAAGTGCTCCCCTAAGACTCCACTCCCTTTCAGAGTGATATTTAAGAAGGACACATAGACCACCACCCATGTGCCCCAAGACATGAGATATGCTGCAAATGAAGACACGTAGCTAGCAAATTTTTCCCAGGAACAAATATTTGCCATCGTTCTGGGTGGCTGCTATGCCACACCACATTCTTCCTGGCACACTAGAGTGGACAAATATTCTCGGAAAAGTAAGTAGATTTCTGCCATCAGAAAGGGCTGACAAACACTTCAGACCACTGCACCGAGTCTTCATTTCTTGTCAAGCTGGGGGCCTATGCACACAGCTGGCTTCTCTTGTGTGCTGGCGAGATGAAAGAGCCAGAGGGTCAGGTAAATACTAATTGTTAGAAAGATATGGACACCCAGCATGGTAAAAACTGCACTAAGGGTTGCAGATACGTGCCCCATGCTAACCAGCCACCTCTTAGGGTTTCTCAAGATTTCTACTGCCATTTCATTTATTCTCTTGCTCAAGTGCCACGTCTACCTGGCAAACGAATTCCCTCTATTCCCTTATGCCAAGTTTCACTCCAGCATGTCAAAACCACTGCCCTACACTGCAGCATTCCTTTCCAAGTGAACTATTCCCCCCCTCCCTCCCACAGGTCCTGCTGATGGCAGCTCGAGGTTGTATAACTGCACGCTCCCTCCTTGATAATAGCGAGAACCAGGATTTCCTGGTATGCCAGAAATGGTTTTGCCACTCCTGCCTGTGTGAAAGGGGTGGGACAGGAGGCGAAGCAGCCATCATGTGTCACAGCTCTGGGTCGTGTCTGTGCACCTTGACATCCTGCCAGGCTATAATAAGAGAGACCTGCAGGGAGCAACATATGTCAAAGTTGGTAATTTTCCTTCCTGCCTTCACTCCTCGAAACCGCCTCAACTGGATCAACGCCCGCCCAGTTCCTTCTTTGGACAGCCAACGAAGCATGCACACTGCAGGAGCAGCTGCCAGCTCTGCTGGAAAATGTACAGACCAAAAGATCACCTGTGAGCTCGCAGCCTTGGCGTGAGCTGTTCTGCACGTCTGCAGCTCGACAATGCTGCTGTGGCTTTGGGAGGCAACAGCAGCCGACCGCAGCGCCGGCTGGCCACTCGCAATCCACAGCCAGAGGCACCTCTGAAAACATGCTCCCTGCAGCAGGGAGTCCTTGCAGAAGCCTCACAAATCTCCCCTCATTTTTCAGCTGAACCAGGTTCATAATCCTCTCCCTCTCCGTCCCCCAGCAATTTTTAGTTTCCCTGGACAGCCACTGTGTTAGTCCACATCTGGAAAGGGCATCGCTGGGCCATTTGCAGCTGGCTTGGAGCCAGATGCAGGAAAGATTTGAAAGGTCCCTTGCACTGTCTTTCTTCAGATTTCCTTAGTATTGTAGTAACACCAAGACCGCTGGTAACTTCAAGTGCTGCATACCCGTCCTCCCTGTCATGCCAGGAATTCAGCTGATGCATCCCCAGATGCATTCCCCTGGCACTGGGAAGCAAGGCTTGGAGAACTAAGTGGTCTGTGGGGCCCACAAATCTGACCTCCCTCCCAAGAAGAATCATCAAAATTTGTACAAAAAAGCCCCAGTTTGCAGAGGTTTTGATAATGTTTATAGCAGCTAGGTTTTTAACTGCTTCTATGGACATAGTTCAGATGCTGCATTGTTTGAGGCTGCCCCATGCCTCATAAGGGCCAAATTGGCTTAAGATTCTTTCTGAAGAAAAACTGTAAACTCACCTGACCAGCAATCTTTGAGCTCCCAGAATTGCCGAAATAGTTCTGCTTTGTCTTTCCTCCTTCCTCCTGCCTCCCTTCCCTCCAGCTACTTCACAGATGCATGTGGCCCACTTCACAGTTTCTAAACCCCTACCTGAATATGGGGTTTGCAGGCTGTTTATTTTTGTGACGTTCATTTCAGGGAAAATGGGATCATCAGTGTCATCACATTACCAAGCTCACCACATTCTCTGCATTGAATGCAGGCAGGCTGGCAGCACTGCTAGACACTGGGGCACTCCTTTGACAGGAGCAGGAAAGACCATGTACTCAAACCGACTAATTCAGCTGATTTATTTTTAAATGCTGTAATAAGGCAGGCACAGAGTGAATGGAAAAGTGCAAACCCACTGAGATCTAGAAGATCTCAGAGCAGTGTGCTGCTTTATGCCTCTGCCTGCCTCTCAGTTGTCTCTGCGAATGATTCAGAAAACCCTGTTTAATCAGATTCAGCTCCTGCCATCTGTTAAGTGAGACACTATAGGGACTGAGTATTGTAACAAAATGCATATCAGCATTGCCCTTGATTTAGCACACTTTGTGCAACATGTCCCGTTGCCCACATGCGCAGCAATCAGAGCGAGGCTTTAAGGCTCCTTTTCTCTTTGGGGTGTAATGACTCACTGCAGTGGGTGAGCAGACCACACCGACCCTCTGCATCCCCCCAGCTCTGAGTCACAGGCTGGGATTAGCGAGATATTTTAGGATTACGGACAAGCACTCTCCCAGAAATCTCCTTCTCTTCCGCCTTTACCAGTACCTTGCTTAACAGAGGCTGTGTATGCCCTCTGATGTGGCAGAAAGGATGGAAATTCAGGGATTTCCTGGACAGCTTGTGACTGTATAGCTGGATGTCTGATCAAAGGTACATATCGATCAGCTTGGTCAGTGACACCTAGCACACATAAAGATGGGATCACGTAAGTCCACCCATCCTTGTGCCAGGAAGTCTCTTAACAGGGAAACAAAAAAGTGTATTGGCAGCTGGCAGAGATGGGTGTTTGCAGGATGCCTGGCACTTCTGAATGGCCCCTCCAGACGTCATTGGAGAAGGGGCTTCATTTTACACACCTTTGAGATGATGTGCTTTGTGTTTTTTCAAGCAGTCACAGGTCTGTTGTGGTGGGACAGCAACTTTATTTCTTGAAGACAACCTAGCAAGATGCATCACAATGCCATGGGAGCAGAGCTGATTATCTCCTCCTGGTAGGGTAGTTTAGCTTGCCTCTCACAAAATCCCTGGCTAGGTGGTACCTGCCATTTTGGAAGAACATCTGCAGTGGCTGGAGGGGATGCATATCCCACTGTGCTTGGGAAACACCTTCCCACATGCTTCAGTGTGCTACTGAGGCTACTGCTGCTGAAATACCTGACCTGTTTTTTTAGGGATGGATACAGACACGAATATCAATGTTTGGAGAGTGACTCAGAGAGTCAGGGACTTTAATGAAATACATTTAAAAAAAAAAAAAAAAAAAGAAGAAGAAGGAAGAAAATGAAAGAGGGAGAGCTGACATCAAAGTGAGCAACAGAGGACACAGAAATTGATGGATTTCACACTCAGTTGATTGTTGCAATTAGTTACATAGAAGGAGCTGTGACAGCATGTACCAAACTGCTCCCCCCACACAGCTGGAAACTCCACAGTTAGTGAGGCCAAGGGAATCAGATGTTGCAGAGGATCCAGTTGCACCATGTATTTCCACATCGTGCTCAAGCTCCCAGGTAAGTGTCTGGATTCGGTTTCTGTGGTACCACGCCATGTGCCCAAATTCGTCAGGACAGGCGTGTTTATGCCTGCCACCAGCCTGCTGGGTTTGTCTCCCCGCGGGGGAAGCAGGGAGGAAGCAGAGAAATTGTCGGGTTTGCATTTCACAACTGCCTGCATAATCCAGGTTGCTGTGCACATCCCGTGGCTCAGCCTTTCAGGCCCAGTGTGATGGGGAGCGGGAGGGAGTGTTTACACAGCTCGCTGGCCGCTCTGCAGTCGCTATAGCAACCCCCAGGGTCAGTTTATAGTAGGAGAGGAAGTTCACTTTTGGGGAGTTCAGCTTTCCAACACCAGCATCAAGCATGGCTGAAAAACAAAAGGCCAGGCAGTGAGAGGAAACACATTTAAAGGAGCTTCCTATGTGCAAAACCACCCGAGCTTTCTCAGTGGCGGGTAGATGCTGCATTCCTTTCCTCTTGGTCAAAGGCACGCTGCCATCCGGCTGATGCCTGAGCTGGAGGGGTACCTCCCCTCTCCCGCAGATGCCTGTGTGTGTTTGAGAGCAGGGCAGCTGTGGAGGAGTGCAGCGTGGTGCCCCACTGTCAGAAACACCCCTGTGCTGGCAGCCCCAAGCCGAGAGCCACAGGACTGATGTCCCAAGTGCAATGGCTGCCAGCTCTGGCTCGGCAGAGGCTGCCTGTAGACCTTCACAACGTCTCCCATGGCAGGAAGAAATAACAGGCACTGTCCTTTCTGGCCTGGATGTAAACCAGCAAATGTCTGTGCATGCAGACTTGGGGTTCTTTGAACTTATCATGCTGAGACTTAGTCTGTGTCAGTGCTGCCGGTGGTACTGTGATTAAATCTGAAAAAAATGACAGTCATCTCTGAGGTCATGCCTAGGGAAACACCCTCTTTCCAAACCCATCTACTGCCATCTACCCCAGAACGTTTTCTTAACCTGTACAGTTCCTTGCTCTGTTATACCTCATTCACAAAATGGCCTGAATACTGACCAAGAGCTAAAAGAGCATCTGTCAGCCACTGTTAAAACAGTGGGACAGTGTCAGAGTGCAGTCACCCTGGGGAATTGTGTTTTCTCAAGGAAAGAGGTAATAAACTCAACATCCCCTCAGCCATAAGGGAAAACAGCCTGCATCCTCAGTCCTTCTCTCTCCCAGCAATTCCCATCTGGAATCCCCACTGGATCTGAAGCAGCAGAAAAGAAAGAGTTCATTGCAGCATGGGGGTCAGGGGGCTACTCTAAAGAAAGGTCCACCCCTACCTGAAGAAGTCCAGCTCTAGATGGGAGAGCAGGTCACAAACTTTCTGAGCTCCCCAGCTGAGCTCCCCACCATGCATCACACTCCAGGGTTTCAGAGAAAGGTTTCAGTTTACCTACCCTGTATGCTACCCCTCTGTGGTGGATATAAGGTTATAAAAGGACCCCTGCACTCAGCAGCTGCTGGGAAAAGAGCTTGGTCAACAATTGGGGACATGCAATGAGTACCCCTGTGCCTGGTCTGGGCTGCACAGTGGAACACAGAGAGAAGAAAGCCTGGTGAATCCCAGGGAGGTGAACTGACTGCAGAGTCTCGGAGCGAGCAGTCCAAGGCCTGTTTTCCTTTCTAACGTGACAATTTCCATCAGTGAAGTATCATTCCAATAAAGCTCCTTCTGTCCATGAAGATCTGTCCACCAGTACTTGGCTTCTGGCTGGCTGGAAGGTAAACAAGGTAATGGCAATGTTAATGGGTGTGCTGGAGCCTGCTGTGCAGGCAGAGCTTGGGCCAGCTCACACAGGTGTTTCCCAAAGAACGGAGTTCAACAGAGGCAGCAAGCCATTGCCCAGGGGAAGAGAGAGGGGTAAAGAGAGGGTAGGGTAAGAAGAGACTGCACTACTCTGCGTGTAGGAAGACTGGGAACTGTGATACATTATGCCAGAGAAAATATGCAGAAAGATACAGCATTATGGAGAAACACAGGTTCCAAGGAGATGAGAGGAGAAAGTTATACCAAGCAGCACTGTACATGGATGGGAAGGAATGACCCATAGCTGAAGCCTTCAAAACCAAAGTGATAAAAAGAGAGAAAAGGTGATGAAAATGAGTGTGGGTGCTGCAGGAGTGGAATGGCAAGGCTACATAAATGAGGTGGCTGAGTGAGGGGAAGGAATTCATCTGGCTATACAAAAATGTCAAACCCACTTGAGAAACAGATATATTGAAGATGCAACTCATCCCAAAACAGACGTCAAATACATCATAAATCTACTTCTCTCTGAAGAAGGGGAGCTATAGTAATGATTCCAGAAGAAGACATCTACCCCAAGCAGGTCAGATTCCAATGAAAGAAACCTTCACGCCTAATAATTATCTGCTCTTGGGTGGCAAGCGGAAGGGCAGAGCTTCAGGATGAGGGCTCTGTGTGTGTGTGTGTGTGTGTGTGTTTGAGGGTGATCTCCTGGGAGATTTTCCCCAGGGCTGGGTGTTACCTAAGGAAATATGAGCAGGTTTCAGCGCTGCTTCACTGTTGAACTCCTCAGCAGAGAGGATTTTCCCAAGGAACTCCACAGGTGGGTTTCCCTTTTGCTGGTAACACCCACCTCACACATTTAACCCCACAGGCTTTGAGCAGGGGATGCATAATAGGGCCAGCAAGCAACAATATGCCCAGGAGCAATGAGCCAGCCAGCAGGACAAACTGCAAGAGATGAAGAAACAGCTTGTGCACTGGCATGGCCCCTCACCCTGCCAGTGGCTATGGCACATCAAGGATGCTCACGGGATTAGGCCTCTGTGTATCCACTGCAGGCAGGCTTTGGTATCTTTCAAACAGGTTGCAGTTCAGGCCCTAGCTTGAGAAGCCTCTTCTCCATTGTCCTCTCCTTCCTGCCCAGCATGTGGATGAGTCAAAGCCACTCCTGATGTCTCAGGGTCACCACACAGCCTGCTGCTAGTCCTGCTTACAGGAGAGACCTGCCTGATCTCCTTACAGTAATTAACAACAGCCCTTCAGAAGGTTTAATGTCACCAGGAGTTTTTCTACAAGCTCAGCTCACGTCCTAGAACAGTGCTTCCCACTCCTTTTTCCATGTCAGTGAGCAAAGAGGGCTCAGCCTTCTGCCCTGGGTTCCATCCTGCAGCACGCCCAGCTCCCTGCATCTGCCTCACTGAACAGCCCACGCACAGCACCCGGGGATGCTGCAATATCAGCTGAACTGGGCCACAGAGCATGGAAAAAGCAGGAGGGCACCCAGGTGACTGAGACACCAGCAGCACGCACAATAAAGGCTCAAAACCTTGGCACAGCTCTTTGGAAATATTACTTGTGGGCAGGGGGGACAGGGAGGTGGAGGAAGTGTTGTCAGCATTCTTTTATTCATACTGTATGAAGAAAAATACCCTGAAACAATGCAGATGGGATTGGCAGCACTTGTGAATCACTTGCCACAGAGGCAGAGGTCTGTGTGAAGCCCCAAGCAGGGCAGGAATTTAATCCAGCTCGGCAGATGTTACACAAAAGTGTAAAAATGTGAGCTTTGGTACTGGCTCACCATCTGCTTCAAGGTACATGTAACAACACAGTAAATACCATTTGCATGTATTTGCAGATTTACTGGTCAGATAAGTGGTGAGGATGGTATGAAAAAGGCCCTGCGTGGAAACAAGTAAGGTTAAAAAAGAGGCGTCTTCATCTTTGTTGCTACCACTATTTTGTATGGAAATAATGCTTACATTCATTAGACTGTAAGTGGCCATCACTGAGGGTAAAAATAATTAGGGAGGAAATAATAGGAAGGATGTTATTTAATACTGTAAATGTTTCTATATCCTCACCTGCATATTGCCACTGCATGCACCCCATAGGGAGTTTATTCAAAGAGAAAGAAAAAATTAGTGAGCGAGCAGACACAAATTGTATTGAAAGAGGTTGAAAAGTCAAATGGAAAAATCTTGTACCCCATAAAATCCTCTGGCTTGTTAGAAAATGTTTATCCCCCTTAAGTCTAAAGGAAACGAAAAATTTTAGTTCCATAAAAATGACTGGAAAAATATTTCTATTTGCTCACTCTCATCACTTCTGCCCCAGGGACAACCTCACTATTTTAAACTGATTTTCTAACCTTGCAGTGGTAACCTCCCCCAAAGTACACACGTCTTGCAATCAGCTTCGAATCACAGTGGGACAAAAAAAGCCACTTCACTTCTCCCACATTGCTGTCCTCCTCACTCTCCACTGAAGACAAAAGCCTGAGGGGGTTATTTCTGTTTTCTCTGAGATGCTGATCCTGGGGGGGGAAATGAAGCCAAATTTCTACAAACATCTCAAGGCTAAGACAGCTTTTTGAAAGGAGATCAGGCATCAACAACACACCTGAATGAGGTACCTAACGTCCTGAAAGGCCGGGAGGTCACCAGCATCCCAGTGGAAGGTGAAATAGGTGAATCCTTGTGAAAGTGCAGCATACTCAGCTCCTTCAGCTTACTCTAAAAGGCAAAACTTAAAAATGAGTCAAGTTCCATACTCCAAGTGGGAGATGGAGAGAGTAATGTTCTAATGTCTTCAATGCAGCACCCCAGACAGCACTTCTTGTGATGATGAGGACTGGTACTTGGCTTTTTTCTTAACACATGGTCAAGAGAAATTGAGTCATACACCAAGAGAGAGAGATTTATCTACATTAATAACTGCAATAATTCCTGCTCACTTTTGTCTTCTTTTGCAAAAATGCCCAGCATACAGAAAGATTTCCTTACGCAATGTCCGTTGGATCCTACAATTTCAAAATGCCCTTCTCTGCATCTAGTCAAACCCTCAGAGAGGGCATTTTTTGTTCATCTTTTATATCATACTGGGGGCTCTAACTGCTGCCTGGCCCCTCCTGCCCTCTGAATCAGTCACATTTCCACCTAGAATAATAGCAGTGAGGCCCACCCCAGTCACATCTCTTAAGGCTGAAGTGCTCTAGAGCAGTGGAGATGCTTTAACTTTTGCTTCCTTTCAACTTTCTTACGATTGTTCTCTTTATGTTTGGCTTAGCCTGTTTCCCAAATAGGCAGGACCACTTCCCTTCCTGTTTGGGGACTTCCTCACTCTCTGCTCTGCTGGCATGCTGTAGGTGTACTGAGGTGTCCAGCTCTCTCCAGCAAAGAAGTTTAAGTCATAAGATATCCCTGTGGAAAATGCACTACTTTTCAAGCATGTCAATATTCATACAAGGCAGGAAAACCCTTACTAAAAGAGAAGAATTCATTATATTTTTGTTCATTCTTCTTGAGGGTGTCCCTTCAACAGCCCTCAACAGCTGTTAAATGGGATAATCGCCTGCTATCCTCATGTCACTAATTCAAATGCTAATGGCTCTCAGTGCATGAGAGGTTATTCAACCAGCCGCCCCCAGGTACACTTTGCATGAGGAGGACGATGAAGGGATTAAGGTCCCTGATGAGAGTCTAGAAACATTGGAAAGAAATGCTTTCAGATTCATTTGGAGAGGAGATGATGTCTAAGACAGTGTATTTGGTTTGTATAGCAAGGTTTTTGTAGTAGGGTGCACTAAGGGTGGCCTCTGTCAGAAGCTGCCAGAAGTTTTCCCCATGTCCAATGGAGCCATTGCCCCATTGCCAGCCAGACCTAAGATGGACCTGAAGCTGGCCAAAGCTGAGCCCATCACTGACAGTGGTAGCACCTCTGAGATAATGTGTTTAAGGAGAAAAAGTTGCCACACAAGAGCAACTGCAGCTGGAGAGAGGAGTGAGAATATGTGAGAGAAACAGCCCTGCAGACACCAAGATCAGTGAAGGAAGAGGGGGAGGAGGTGCTCCAGCTGCGAGAGCAGAGATCCCTCTGCTGCTGGCCTGGGAGGTTCACAGTGGAGCAGGGATCCACCTGCAGCTCACAGAGGACCACGTGAATGTGCACAAAGGAAACTGTGACCCCATGGGAGCACATGCTGCAGAAGGCTCCTGGCAGGATCTGCGGCCCTGTGGAGAGAGGAGCCCACCCTGGAGCAGGTTTGCTGGCAGGACTTGTGACCCTGTGGGAGACCCACACTGGAGCAGGCTGTTCCTGAAGGACTGCACCCTGTGGAAGGGACACATGGTGGCGAAGTTCATGAAGAACTGCAGCCCGTGGGAGGGACTCGCCTTGCAGAAATTCATGGAGGACTGTCTTCCATGGGAGGGACCCCTGGCTAGAACAGTAAAAGAATGTGAGGAGTCCCCTCCCTGAGGAGGAAGGAGCAGCAGAGACATTGTGTGATGAACTGACTGCAGCTCCAGTTCCCTGTCCCACCTGCACTGTAGCCCCAGTTCCCCATCCCCCTGCCCTGTGGGAAGCAGGTAGAGAATTTGGGGGTGAAGCTGAGTCCAGGAATAATGGAGGAGTAGGAGGGAGGTGTTTTCAAGATTTAGTTTTTATTTCTCATTATCATCCTCTGATTTGATTGATAATAAATGAAACTAATTCCCTCAAGTCAAGTCTGTTTTGCCCCATGACTGTAATTGTTGAGTGAGCTCTACATGACCTTATCTCAGTCAAGGAGCCTTTTCTCTCTCCTGTCCAGCTGAGGAGGGCAGTGATAGAGAAGGCTGGGTGGGGACCTTACATCCAGACAGGGTCAAAGACAGGAAAACCAGGCAGGAAGGAGGCCAGCAGGAAGGATTTGCATGTTTTGATGCCTCAGAGAGACTCCAACCCAACGCTGAAAGGCCCAGCATTGGTGCCAGCTGACTGAGCCAGGGCTCAGTTTGACCTCAGAAAAGTACTGCTTGTGCAGTGGTAGTGACCAGCAATCACAGGTCATCATTGTGTTGTCATGGCTAAACTATCATCCCAGCAGTGCAATATTGGTTATCTGCACAGAAACAGAGGCACCTCTTCCTAAGGCTTGGTGTCACTGCCCCAACTCTGCTCCTGTCCAGGAAATGCCACCCTCCAGCCATGCAGTGCAAAGCACCAAGGGGTCATGGGGCAAAGCCTCTGGTGCTCCTCGCCTCTGTGACAGGAAGAAGGTTGCAAAAGGCAGCATCAAAACCTTTATGGAGTAAACCTTGCAACTTGATCCATGCTTTTGTGTGTGTGCATGAGTGTGTGTGTGTACAAAAAGCAGTTCAGTGCATTAATTTATATTTCACACATGCAATTCCCAAAAAAATCTCCTGATCTCTACAAAAGTATGCATTTTCTTCTACATGGAAATAACCACAGATTGTATAGTCACTGTTAAACAGGTCACACCATTACCTGTCATTTGTATCCAGACAAAAGCAGAACTGGAGTGAAGCCTATAACTACTTTGTTATGAAACTGCTGGTAATACACGACCCATGGGTGGTGGGCCATCCGTGTCTGTCCTTCTGCACAGCATTATGGTGATGACAAAGGAAAGGAACAATGGCGACTTTGACTTCCATTGCAGGATCTGTTTGATGGAAGTTGACTTCCATTGCAGGATCTGTGCCTTACCCGTCCCTTCTGTTCTTCAAAGGAGGGTACCCAGATCCCTGGTCTTCTGTCTTGAAAGTAGCAAGTAGGAAGAGAAAAGGAGAATTAACAGGTGACTATAACACCCTTGAGGAGGATATATAGAAGGTGAGGAGGGTAAAAAGATTGGGGGAAAAGGGATAGATCTTCCACAGTTCTCAGCAATGCTCCCCTGAAACACTTGGGACCACATTCTCCAAAGGGATCAATAATCATTGAACATGCACTTTTATCTGTTGATAAAACTATTTTGACATGAAGCCAATGATGTGTTTCATAACTGGTCTTAATTTCATGGAGGACACTGTAATTTAAGGAACTGTACTGGCCAAAGCACTTTCTCGGCCTCACCATTCATCCTTGACTTTCTTTTTAATTTTGAAATGATCCCATATTCAGTTCTATTGGCTTGATATCTCCAGTCCCCTCAGTATGTTACTCCTAATTCTAGTTCCTCAGCATCTTCTCTTCTGAAGAGTTACTTATGCACCAGAAAAGTTGCTCTCATTTAATGTTCCAAAAAAAAAGTGCCATGTATCTGTTGCCATGGCAATGGTGTGGGTTCCAACCAACCATTTTAACCACACTAACTTTAAAATGGTAACCAAGTTTGAAACTCTTTGGTTTCCTCCCAGAAAACACAGAACCAGCGGAGTCAGCCCAATAATGAGTGCTGGAACACATCTGCCCTTGTGAACTTGTGGGTGACCACCAGGCAGCCATGACTGGTCCCCTCCACTGGCTGCAGGGCTGACCCAGTTTCTCCTCAGAGCTGTCATGGCAACCTCCACGGTTGTGTTTGTCGCTTTGCATGGAGAAACCTTCTTTTTCTGGCTATGGAAAAGCAGGAACTCAATGCCAATGGCAGTGCAGTGGGAGAGCAGCTCAGCCCTTCAGCCCAGATCCTGATCATGAACAAAGCCCATGTCATGAGGCAGCAAAGAAGCTGGACACAGAAGGGAAAGTAACCTGTCTCTTAATCTTTTCCATTCTGGTGCTGCTCTGTTCCTCATCAGGAAGCACATTCAGGCTGGCTTGATAAAGAAATGAGGCACATGGAGTCGTGTGCACACTGTGGGGCAGAGTCTGCCCCTCCCTGAACTCAAGGTTATTGCCCACATAGACCTAACTCACCAGAGGTTTCATATTCTCAGATCCACAAAATCCACTGGAAAAGTCCAAACTAGGGAGAGTGATCATGACTCCACACAGAGGAAAGCAAGAGTGGGAGCTTAGTCTGTACTGGAGAGTTTGCATGAGCACAGCACAGGTAGAGGGGCACCTGCCTGGGCTGCTCCCAGGACCTCTGGTTGTGCATTTACCCATTCACAGCCATTCATTACTCCAAGAGGGAGCTGCCCACAGCAACAAAGAAATGTCAGCACTCTATACTAAAACGCTTGCCAGTGAAAGTGGAGACAAAAATGTTCTGAACCATGGGGCAGACGCCCAAAAATCCCTCCTGTGTGGTGAGGAGAAGGGAAAAGAAGAAAAATAAAATTAAATTAAAAAAAATTAAAAATATATAAAAAGAAAGAACCAGGGAAAAAAAAAAAAAAAAAAAAAAAAAAAAAAGAAAAAAAAAAAGGAGGAAAATGCCTGGGAGGTTTCATTTATAAAGGGAAATGAGCTGTAAGATAATGTGCTTGGACTGGCCAAGCTGAGGCGGGTGCGAGAAAAGTGGGTGACAGCCAGCAAGCACCAGAAAGAGCCCAGGCAGTGGAGAAGGAAAAGCACAGCCTGCTCAGGGGGAGTGAGACACATAGAAAGTGCATGCTAAGTAGGAGTGCCAGGATGACATTTGAAAAGGGGAAAATTTAGGCTGAGTGTCAGGAAAAGCTTCCTGACAGTGAGATGCATGCACTGGAGCCATCCCTTGGGAGAAGCCCTGGAAGCCTCATCACTTGGCTTGCAAGGGCTGAGCCAGAGGAAAGCTGCAAGTCCTGGAAAGGCCTTGCAGAAATCCAGAGCTTGCAGAAAGTCAAGAGCAAGGCTTGCTTTAATTATGGGAGGCCTGGCTCAGAGATGGACTCCACAGCCACAAAGATTGTCCAGGAAGAGGGGAACTCCCAGTAGGTGACTGGGAGGGAGCAGGTCCCAGGCACAAGCATTGCTCTCCCCATGGGAGCCTAGAAACAGATGGGTGAGCAAGATAGGGAAACAGGGAAATAAAAAAATCCCTTCTCCTTTAAGGCAACATTATCTCTCAGCAAAGAGTTGCTCTGCTCTGGCCAAGGCACAGTCAGTCAGGGCTCAGGCTTCTGTTAGTCTGGGCCCCTGGGAAGGCCAGCTGCCAAAAGAAGAGGGATATTTTGCTTTAGTCAGGGGGTAGGGCATGGGTGTATTGGGAGGGAAATTAGGGAGAGAGCAAGGGAACTTACACAGGAGAGCGAGGGAGAGAGGCGGGACGTATGTATTCACGGTGTCTCTGGATGTGAAGCAAGGCAAGAAGCCCAGCAGGATGGCTTGGGACTGGGGGGGGATGCAGGCAGAAGCCAAGGCAGAGAAACTCCAGGAATGATGCTGTTTCTCTCCTATCAAGAAGAAGCCTGAGGAAATACATGTTAAAAACAGCCAGGGAAGGACCCTGTCCCTAGAGCTCCTGAGCCACCAGCCTTCTCCATCACAGGAGGAGGAGGAGGTGATTTCCCATGCGAGGAGGCAAACAGAGTAACTCCTCCTGCAGGGGACTACCCCTGTGCCCCATCCCTGGGCACGCCACTGGGCCAGCTGTGTCCAGCCTGGCCAGGAGGAGCCTCTCCTTCATGGCACATGAAGACGTACAGCATGCAGCCCCAGAGCTGTGAGCCAAGCTCACTAGCAGCCTGGTGTGAGCTGAACATCATCCCACCAATTCCAGTGGCCTTACTGGGAGCTGAGATCACAATGTCACTTCCACAGCATGAAACTGAATTTGAAACTCTGACCCTTTATGAGCTCCTTTTACCCCCAAGGAAAGCATCTCTGTGCCAAAGATAGCCACACATTCATGCAGGAGATAGTCAGTCATGGGCAGTTAAAGCAATAACTGAGCTGTGGCACAGCTGCCCTGGGAGTGCCATCCCTCTCCCACCCCAGCTTTTACTGTTGTGTTCCTTTATTCGGATACACCACCCTCTCCATTTAAACAGCAAACCCAGCAGGGCAGGAAATGACAGCCTATGCTCTTGCAGAGCCAACAGAAATGGAGCTAGAGTGGAAAGCCTATTTTAAGAGTAGAGTACAATATAAAGAGGTTGCATTTATTTCCAGACCAGACATTACAAACCCAGGGAATTCAGAGTTAAAGTTATGCTTAAAATAAATTCAAACTTGTTGAAGTGTGGCGGTGCGCTACCAAGGCATACAAATAGCCTTAATTCTGCCCTGCAGTGACACACAGCCATATGACTGTGATTAAAATGTTTTAGTACTTGTGCTCCTAAACAAGATTACCCTGATAAATACAATTTTTTTTTCCATATTCCCTTGCTTTTCTCCTCCCCCAACAACCCTGTGCCCCAGATATAGCCATGAGCACAGATTTCACTGCCTACCAGGAAAAAAAGAGATATGTATCACAGGTCCTTCACATCTGTAATGGGAGCCCCAGGCTAAGCGTTGTCTTGGAAATACCCTCCCTCCTACTGTCAGATCGGCAGCCACCCCTGCCCAAGGCTCCGGAGAGCACAGCTGAAGCGTGCACTGAGTGATCATTTAGCCTGGCTGAGAAGGGAAGGGCTTTCCTCACACCTTTGATACCACTGTAATCTACACTCATGCATTTATTTCACAAGCCCATTAAAACTTGGGGTTTGAAGTGCAGAGAAAATAAAAAAGAGAGAACGAAACATCATCTGGATAAACAATTATGGCTTTTTGTCAAGGATTCAGGAGGTAATCGAGTCCAGATCTGTTCCACATTCACATTTACATGCGAAATTGTACTTACTGAGCTAGAAAAAGATTAGCATCAAGAGTCGGCTCTGCCCCTCAGCTGCATAGTACAAACTCTGGAGTGAGTGGGGGCTCCCAGGGTGTAACAGAAGGCAAAGTTTGGCCCCAAATATTTAAGGGCCATTTGGCTGAGATGCACATGAAAGTGGCTGCTCTGCACTTCAGCCCAGTTTGAAATGATTCTCCAGAAGTTGTATTTACTTAAGAGAGTGGGTGGCCTGAATTGTCACGATGTGTTCAAATATTTGGCACTAAATCACAGCTGTCCACTTATTTGCACTTTTGCTGCTGGGCAGCAGGAACACCCCTGGAATTAGTCAGCATCAGACACATTAATGAGCTGACAAATGTATTATGTTTTACAGTTTGGACTTCTTTTGTTCACATAAATACACACCTCCTCTCCACTTGTTTCCCAGAACAGCCTATCTTCTTGAACATGTTGACTTTCCAAGCTTTATTTTATCTGGCCTTTATTAATGAGCTTGCAGAGTTTTCTGTTAGATGCAGAAAAGCACCTTGCCCCTAGCAGCCTTTCTGAGCATTACACGCAATCTTGGAGAGACTCAAGAGTGTGAGGGGAAACGGTCCAGCCTCCGAGTAGTTTCTCTTCACAAGTCAAAAGCCATCCTCTGCATGCAAAGATCCCAAGTAAATATGGAACCAATAACCACCAGGAGCAAAGACCTTTACATAAGGAAAATATTTACAAAGTCCGTGTTACAAGTCACATCATCTGGAGGAAAATGCTTGCACCTTTGCTCTGCAGAAAGCAAGTAATTTGTTGCACCAAAGGAAAGAAAATCTGTTATCTGGTTTAACACTCCCATGATTGATTCATCCCTCTTCTCCACTGCCAGAAACCTTTTATAAATCACAGATATAGCATAGGTCATGATTTAATAACTTGCCAAGAAAATTTATCCTGTGCAAGAGGACTTCAGGACCGGTGTCAATTCTTTGCAACTTGTATGCCTACTGGATGCTAATTGCAAACTGTAATAATTTTTATTAAACAAATCAACTGAGTTTTTACCGGGGTAATGTTCTAGCATGGGACCAGTGGGAACCAGGTTTTTGTGTCTGTGAATAAAATAGTTTTTCAGAAAAAAAAATCCTTATTTGCTGACACTGAAGTTTCTTGTGGGAATACATCACTTTTATAATTAAATTTTCATCTGGAAGATTTTTCAGGTCAAAAATGGAATTTCTGGTCAGAATCATAGCAGGGAGGAACACACAGGAAGCCAGGCTCTCAAGTGAGCACAGCCAAGCCTCTTGTAACCCAAGCGCTTGGATTAATTACGAAGCCAGCGGCTCATCTGCCATATGGCTGCTCCTTACCTGGTCTTGACCATTTTTGGCCATACTTTTCCAACACCATTTCCTGGTTCTCCTGCCAGCCCCTTGCAGGAGCAGGAAGTGCAAAGCCATGGACAGAAAGCATCTGCTCACTCTACAATTGTATTTTCCGGGAAGCATCCCCAAATGGGTGCTTGCCTCCAGCCGGAGGAGCACAGGGGAGCATCCCCACTGCCAGCAGCCGCTCTCACCCACGCAACATGATCTGGGAGAGGATGTCTGGCCATATCTGCCTTCCCCTCCACGAGCAGGAACACACCGTATCAACAGAAAACACCTTTGGTAAGGGCACAAATGCACCTCCCTCCCGGGGAGGCTGCACGGCCTTATCTGCAGCAGTGGAAGGAAGCAGGAGAGCCGAGCTGCTGGCACGCCTCCCTACCCTCACAGCCTGATTCACCAGAACAGACTGTCTGCTTTTTGCCACCGTAATGACCACCCAGCAGAGCTGCAAGCCTGGTTTCACCCACCAGTTTGTGACACTCTTGTGCCCGCAGAGTGGTGCTGAATAGCTGGAAGGGGCTGGCGGGCCCCTCCACGAGCGCCTCTGCGTTGCATACCTCAGCCAGGCTGCTGCAGCAGAGGTTGAAACCGAGTTGTCACCCGGCCCACCGCACAGCCTTGTCCTCCGTTCACCTTCAGGAGGGAAGACAGAAGTGGTTCAGCTCAGCCACCACAGTCAAATGAGTCTGAAACACTGTTAGGAGGGATTAAAATCACATGTGAGTGTGTGTGTGTGTGTGTGTGTGTGTGTGTGGTTTCACAAGACCTCCCTCTCCCCACCGCCAGCCACACCAGTTTCCTCAAAGAAAAGCAGAACAGTAGAGCACAGACCCAAAGTTATGCCGTGATGCATTAAAGCCTTGTTTTCCCAAAGCTTAAAGAACTGACCCAGCCCCCTCAAATGTTCCCAGCATACTTGAATTGTGAGTCAGAGACCACAATGGAGATACTTGCCTAGCTTGACAAAGTTTTAAGCATCTCCTGCCAAATAGCGATCACTGATTTTTTTGCTCTGTCACTCATGAGTCTGTTCCTGCTGCTCTAACCACACAAAACACACTGTCTCATTGTGGAAGCCCGGATTACTGTTTGGATGCTTACCTGTAGCATCTCCAGCTTTTCATAATCCCCTTCATGAGGAGTGCTGCTAACAAACCAGATGGAAAATTACAGGTATTGAAAGCTCCTGTCTCTGTATCCTCTGTGGAAGCAAAGGATAAAGGATGGAAAGAACAGCAATACTGAAAAGTGAGGCCAGGAAACACTTCATCTTTGAAGGTAGGGTCTAATATTTAAAAAGAATAATAATTCAAGAACAAGATTTCTGCAGATCAGTCTGACACCTCACTTAGCAAAACAACCTAAGGCTTAGGAGTTAATCTGTGATGGACCTTTCCTTGGGCTTCATTCACATAGCTAAAGCAATTGCCTGTCATGGGTTAGCATCCAGAGTGGCAAAATAAGTTTTTACTCTTTCAGTCGCAGTGGCAAAAAGGCCTGCAGCACTGAGCAGGGCTTCATTTTCTTCCACACCCCTGCTCCACCACATGTCATCCAAACAGCTCACACAGCCCTGCTCGAGGCAAAAAGATTATTATTTTACTCACTGTAGGTCACACTCATTTCCTATTTGTTAATTTTCCTACACAATCGTGAGTGCCAGAAACATTTTTTTCTTAATTAGCTCCTCCCCCTCCCCCTGCCCCTTTTTCTTCCATCAAAAGGCACAGCTCTCACACAGTCCAAGCCCTCTGGCAGAGAGGCAGGAGGGCTTCAAGGAAATCCCCCAGTAACAGAGTGCAAGGCTCCATCTGCAGTGAGGAGAGCTGGCAGGCCTGCAGTGCAGCTCAGCACGCCAGCTGTTGCTCCAGTGGTGGAACCACACTGGGAGGAGTTCAAGGACCAGCAGCTGAGAAAAAAAGTCAGACACAACCAAACCTTCCAACGTTACATGAGGTCGAAGTTGTGTGTGCGCACGTGTGTGCATTTGCTTTATTTTTCTTTTTTTTTTTTTTACTGCAACTAGACTTAGTATTTCTTCAGAGGATTCATGCTTGTACTTGTACCAAGAAATCATTCCCATTATCTCCTTCATCGCCTGGGCTGCAGCGCAGAGAGCAGCCCGCTGTTATCCATCCCTGGGCTGTCTGGGGTTTGGGACAGCTGGGCTGCAAGGCTGGAGAGATGGGGGAGTTTCTGGGCTCTGGGGTGCACAAGGAGGGGAGAGATCATTTTGTGTGCTGCTAATCTGTCTCTGCAGGAGCGCTGGTTTTCGCCTCTGTAGCATCTGCCATGGGACGCCTGGGGGTGGGCCACAGGAGCAGAAAGAAAAGTAACTTCAAGCAAGATTTACTCCCTTCCTTATTAGTTAATGCTTACCACAAAAAGTTATGCAGAGGCAGGGGGTTGAATAGGTGTGAGTGGACTTCACATAACAGATGTAAACTTTACACTTTGATATCTCTCTCCTTTCAGGAAGGGGGAATCGTTGACTGAAGCTGTGTCCAAAGCCCTAGACAGAAACCCAGGAGCTCAAGGATGTTCTTCCCAGCTCTGCCTCAGGCTTGAAATTTCAGGACCATGGTGTTTTGCTGACAAACCTGAGCCATGCTAAACTGAAGATAAAATACCATTGACCGTTTCAAACCTCCCATCCCCGCCCCGCGCCCCCCCAATCCGAGCACAGCACACATTGCTCCGAGCTGTGCACATGTACTGACCTCTCCCAACTTGGTCCTGGTGACAGGGTGATACATGGCCCAGACCTGCTCTCCCTGAACTCCCCACAGGCTCTCATCTAGCACACAGACAGGCATTGGAGGTGCATAACAGGGAACAAGGAAGAAAAAGAAGCTGTTTCACTGTGCAACTAATGCAGATCTTAATATCTCATCTGAGCTGAAAGAAAAACCCTTTTGTACAGTCATAGTAGGTCAGACCAGCTAGTGCAGGGGGATGCAGTGCATTTTCAGAGCACACTATTCTGGACAACAAGCTTTGGAAAGTGTTTCTGGAGGTTGAGCCAGTGCTGGCCCCAAAAATATTTAACGTGTACTCTTCTCTGTAAAGGCATTTTAAAGGAGTCTGGGTTGCAATCTGAATGCAAGCAGCCTCTTTCAGCTCTCCATCCTCATAGGCAGTGCAAGCAGATCAGGCAATTCAAGAGGCATAAGCTGGCCCTGGGTAAAGTCTCAGCCCTCAGCTTGCTCCTTAAGCCAAAAATAAAGAATATGTCAGCAAAACTATTGCATATTCACCTGGTAAGTTTCTAACGCTGTTTGTTGAGCCGTGGCTGCCACCAGTGCACACCACAGCCCTCTTCCTGGTTTTGTGCCACCACCAAGCCATCAGCTGGGCCAGGAGAGTGTCAGCTGCTGCTTGCATTACAAAATCTGGAAGGGATAGATCCTGAAACCAGAGGAGCAGCAAACAAGGACCACAGCAGAGCAGTTCAGGCTGCTCACCAGAAGTACCTCCAGCACGTAGGAGAAGATTTTCTGGGCACTCAGAAAACCTACATAAGCACATGCATTTGCACAATGTGCAATGAGCCACTGGCTCTGCTCTGGAACTGGTTCTTCAGACAAGTTGTAGATGCTCCATTCCTGGAATTGTTCAAGGCTAGGTTGGACAGGGCTTTGAGTAACCTGGTCTAGTGGCAGGTGTCCCTGCCACTAGAACTTGATGATCTTTAAGGTCACTTCTAACCCAAACCTTTCTGTAATTCTGTGATGGCTCATGAGACCATGAGAGCATCATCAAAGGCCTAAAACAGAGTGTGCACCTTTCCATTGCCCCTGCTAACTCACAGCAGTTGCAAGGGAGGCAGCAGCACACGTCCTCACTCCAACCCACTGCTGGAATCGCCAGCAATCCGCCAGGCTGTTACACCCTTACAAGAGGACTTGGCAGAGCAGCTTCCCCAGCCAAGGCAAGGTTTGTATCAGGGGCTAAAGATCAAACTGTATCTATCTCTGAACACACCTTTGTTAGTTTTGGCTGCACCCTTTCAGGTATCACCTGCCTCCCCAGGCAAACATGTTCCTATCCCAGGCGCCACAGGCCTGCTGCGCTCCTCCGAGGGCTGCATCCGCCTGCCAGGAATCTGTGCACCTACTGCATCCACATCAGCAGCTAGCAGGCAGGGACGGAGAGCCCCAGCACTAATGTGGCTGCAGCAAGGATGTTGCAGGGAGCAGAGGAAGGAGCTGGAAGCAGATTCATGGTCAGGCTGCTGCTTGGTTTTGCTGGAAACTGGAGTGGAAAACTGGCACCGGCATCCATCCACGCCAACAAACGTTGCATTCATATGCAGAGCGACAGAGCAAATGATCTGTCAGTTGTTCATCTGGAGAACAGGTTTCACCAGCCTGGATTAAATGATTATGTTGCCACAGCATGTGCTTCTGGCTGCTCTTGGAGATAAAGGAAGTAAAGCACACAGAGCCTTACAGGAGAGGGGCCTGAGCCTGCAACCCAGCTCCCAACATCTTTATGCTTGGAGAAGGCTCAGACCAGCACAGAGCATGGAAGATGGGGAGCAAGCGTGTTTAAAAGGATGAATTTCGGTGCTGATGCACTGAAATCACTAATGCAAGAAAACACCTCCTTCAATCGACAACAGAAGGTGCACACTCTACCTCCAATTACTGCCTCCAGATGTGCACCAGACTGGCTGTATTTCTGAGCCTGCTGCTCCTCGTTCCCACAGAGCTGAAGGCAGAGCGAGTGCAGTTGGAGGTCTAACAGCACATGTGCAACTCCACCAGAGCCTGTGTCCTGCCTCCACAAAACCCCCGTTGAGTGACTCCCTTAGGATGTAATTGCAGTCGACTTCATTCCAGGCTGTGAGCATATGTCTGGCTACGGACATTACTGCAAGCACACAAGGAGAAAAAAAAGAAGAAAAAAGAAGCATAAAGCAGAAAGTGCGAAAAAACACTGGTAATCCAAGCCCAGTTAGGATAATGGGTGTTTTCCTCCAGCGAAAAAGGTTACTTCGCTACCTCTGGCAGTCTGGCCAGCTTCCCTGCATTAGTCTTTTTCAAGGCAGAAGAGAAAGGCTGGCACCAGCTTTGCAGACTCAAAACCAAAATATTGCACCCAACCCATGGGCCCCAGCAACAACCCCTGAATCCCTCTGGAGTTCACAAAGGTAAAAACCAGAGGCCCAAAGAGCTAAAACAGCAGTTTTAGGACTCTCACAGACTTCAGAGAGGCATGAACCCTTCCTTCTACCAGGGAGCCCAAGGCATCTTTTTCCACTCTGTGGGCTTTAATGAGTTCACCCCCTACAAAGTTCACCCCATGTCCCCATCTCTCAGGGGCTGATGCATCTGTGGTAGGTGCAGTGAAAGGTGCAGGGATGCAGTCATAGCACAGCGTGGGCAGCAGAAGCTGGAGCCACCACCCTCTGCCCCCACTGTGTTTCACAAGATGAGCAGTAGCAGCAGCACTATTGCTTTCATATTTGCTTTTTTTTTTTTTTCCTTCAGAAAGTGGAAACCCATGCTCTGAGCATTGGGAGCTGCTACAAACACTGCTCTGGGGAGAAGTCCCTACAAATAGCCTGCAGCAAGCACGCAGCACCCAACGCTCCCAGCTCAAGCACCTGCAGGCTGGCAAATCCCTGAGCCATCCAAAGTAAGGTCTTATCAAGAGGAAGTGCCAGCCGGGCCTAAGCAACACTGAGCTGCACTCCCCACCTCGAGTGGCCATGAAAACACATAGGATTTGTCCAGCTGGGATGGCTCCCAGTCAGGCACTTATGTTCATGGCTCATGGACAAGTTTTTAAAAATACATCCCAGTGCATGCACGGATGTACTCCAAGATATACTTATATCCACAAGCACATGACCTAGGAGGTGGGTTAGAGCTGAAGTGACTCAGCCTCCCGGTTACAGGAACAAAATTAGCAACCACTCGTAGACGTCTTATGTCTTAGATGGGGCTAGATGGCACTGTAAGTTAGTTAATGTCCCTTTGCCTCAGGAGATTTCACTTTGGCATTAAGATCAGTGGAAAACCAGGAAAGCTGGGGCTCCCTAGAGTATATTTTCCAGAGCTGGACTAGTAATTCACACCAACAGCCTGATTCAACACATTTTCAAGGTACCTAGTTAGGAGCTGTGTCCAATAATTTAGTCATTTTCTGGATTTTTTTTTTTTTTTTTTTTTTTTTTTTTTTTTTTTTTTTTTTTTTTTTTTTTAGAAAATAATTCTTGGCTTGACAACATTTAAACATATGTTTTCTCCAAACACTTGGCCTACATTTTCCCTTCTTTAATTTATCCTATTTCTCCTCATTAACCCCTGCCCCCCCCACCCCCGTTGTTCCCATGCTGGATCCCTCTACCTCTCCCGGGAGAACAGTGATGAAATGGCATTCGCCTCCCAGACCTCCTGGCACATCACCCCTTCTCTTCAGGATCAGCCCAGCGGGGCAAAGAGCCCTTTGGCCCGGAGCCCCTGAATCACTTAAGGATGCACAGCTGAAACGGAGCAAAGCAAAGTGGTGGAGAGAGGCGAGGACCGGGCTTGGACTGACGGTGCCTGGCTGTGTTCAGGTCAGAGCATTCCGGTCTCACGGCCTCGGGTGTCTGTCTGAGCTGGTTGGGAGACGAACGAGTAGGGATCTGCCCTAATCTCGCACCCAGACCTTCCAGAGCCTCTGCACTCCGGCGAGCACGCTGTGGCTGATGGCACCGTGCCACCGCAAGGGAACGGCATCCACGTGGCTGGGGAGGAAGAGAGACGTGCAGTCCTGGTGCAGCACATCTGCCCCTGGGGCTGGGAAGAGGGTGGCCGCCTCTTTAACAGAGACCCTATCGGTGCATCTAGCTCTCCGATGGGTATCTCCCTCCCATCAGTTAACAAAGGGAGCAATCCTCTAGGGGGAAAAAAAAAAAAAAAAATCCCAAAACAACACTCTTCCCAGCACAGGATGCCATCAGCTCCCTAGCCGCCTGGGTCATTCCTGCCTGCGAATCGTTTCCTCAAGTAACAGATTAGTCACGTACGTTTGCAATGGCAGCGATTCTGCCAAATAGCTGAGGAGCGGGGCAGGAGAACAGCAGCGCGACAAAAACAGGCAGAGGAGAGGAGAAACAAAACGTTTCTTCCTTTTCTCCCATGCCCCCTTGGTTTTCAACAGCGTTTGCATGCACAAGCTGCTAAACAGCTGCATCACGTGGCGGTGAAATCCAGGCGTTATCTGGCCAGAGACTTGGACAGCCCTGTCTTTCCTTTTTCACCCCCAGGCTGGCAGAAGCATTGCCCAGCAGCCAGAACACTGACAGCTTCTCTAAGGTTGGGACCAAAAGCCTCCCGTAGTAGGAACAATGTTTGGCAGCTGGGACAACCTCTCAGTTGAGCTTCCATCTTGTGAGGGACTGACAAATGCCAGACCCCGGCAGGGCTGACACAGGCTCGGGGCTGCAAAGTGCCCTGCTCAGAGGCGAGTCACTCCGAGAGGAAAACAAACAGGTAAAACAAAAAGGTCCCCAAAAGCTCCCGATTAGTATGTGGCTTACTGCAAACAGTTACTTTCTTCTTCCAACAGCAGGCATGAAAAATCACCATCGTCATTAGAGCAGCAGCGCGTGGAGCTGTGGGCGAGTCAGACTGCTCCTCTGTGCTGTGCGTGCTGTGTCAAACTGCCCCTGTCCCAACAACCTTCCTTCCAGCCACAAATGCCCCGGTAGGTAACAAAGAGGGAGATTCAAAGCAAGAACACCTGAGTGATGCAGTGACACTGGATCGGGTGTTTCGGGTCATCTGATTTGTGCATACATTCCCAGACACTCAGTCTGTCCCTTGTAGTTCAGGGAACTGCTAAATGGGCAGCATGGCCTGGAGAAACTGTAAGGAGGGGAAAAGCAGACGAGTGCCTGGGGGAAAGCTGATGAGCTGGTTTTCAAGACAAGCGTTCCTACTGCAATAAGAGATAGGGACACATGTAGGCGTTCCCTGTCCTGGTAATAAATAACAGCTACAAAACTCCTATTAACCTCTGTAAAATATGTTGGTTCTGCCAGTCCATCCATCACGAATCTATCTGTTACTGTAGCACTCACTTCACCTGTCCCAGAAAAAGACAGAAAACACAGCAGGCTGGCCACAGCATCCCACATCCCAGCTAAAGGGAGTCACAATTGCAAAGGATGCATCCTTGCTGTCATAATAACTATGGTCCCCTCTTCTATCCTCTGCCTTAGGGGGCAGCACTAAAAAAGGAGACTAAAATACAGGCATCACTTCTGAGACAGGAACTTCACCATGACACAAAATAAAGGGAAAAAACAAAAACCAAACCAAACCAAACCAAAACAAAACAAAAACAACCACAAACACTACCTCAGGAATCTTCTACCTTTCCCTCCTAGGAACAAGCAGCCCTGGGGCTTGACCTGAGCATCTGACCTCGTGAATTCACTTGCCGTCCAAAGCAAGCCTGGTCCCATTCATCAGCAGGGATGGGAAGCACCAAGTCTCTTCTCCTCTCACTTCCTGGAGGGGAATTCAAGGAACAAGGGGCCTGATAGTGCTGAGAGGAGTTCTGTCCCATGTGCTGCCAGGCTTCCCACGCTGTCCCGTTTCAGAAGCAGCATGGGGAGGAGGGAGAGATGCATAAATCAGAGCTCTGATACTTGGCACTGCACCAGGACATAGATTAGACTACTCAATCATTTTAATTGCTATCCAACAGTAATAATCTATTTAGGCAATTTACTCTAAAACCTGCGTAGCACTTTGGTATGTTTATAATGCTAATTGGGAAGGTCCTGAACCAAACAGCTGCCCTGGATAGCAAAGCTGTGTATTTGGGGAGATTTATTTGGTTAGCTGTTTTCAGAACTTCACTAGAATACTGTTTTTCTTAGCTTTTTTTGCTTCAACATATATATTTTTGTCTATTTACTTGTCAATCTCATGTATTTGGCAGACATAAAAAAAATGCAGAGCAGTAACCAAAATTACACACGCTTCCCATGCAACACAGGGCTATTCTTCCATGTCTTGTTTCTGCCCTGCATATTTAATTTAGTACTCCTGTGAGGACTTGGGTGCTCAGGAGGAATGCCATTTTTAGAATTACCAGACCTAAGTAGCTGCAGCTACATAAACGAGGAGTATGTCAAGCCCTGAGGGGACCCAACAGTTTTACTAGGTCATCAGTTAACCCACACGGCCAGGAGTACATAGTGTCAGTGAAGGAGATAATCCACCCCCAAGACAGATCCCAGCATGCCTCCATGGGAGTTTTGTGCTTCACAGAGGCACTTTGCTATCCCTTAAGAAAGATGGTACATCAGAAAAAGTTCCTCCCACTTTACCTGCACTGTTAGCACCTGTGTTATTGTAGGTAGGCACTGGGGAGGATGTGCTGGATATGCAGAAGCTGTTACCTACCATATACTGAGCAAAACCACGGGGAAAAAGATGGTGCAGCCTCTGCTCTGGCTGTGTTTATCCTACATGTCAATGAACAATAAAAACAAGGCACTGAAAAATAAACCTCACTTCTTCAAAAAGCCCCCAGGAGAGTATCTTCAATGGTATAATATTTTTTCTGTTTCTTTCTGATCCTTTTTTTTACTGTTGAAGTTGACATCTTTTTCCTCTTGCTGAACCAGCATTTCCTGACAGCAAACCATAGTCAGAAATTTTCCATCCAGCCCTGGAGTGGATTTCAACATTTGGTGCTTGTGTATGCTTATGAAAAGAGGTTAATGTCAATCCCAGAAAATCTTGAAGATTGGTACCTTCAAGAAGGTACCAACAGTGAGGAGCAGCACCTGCATTTGGGGAAGCCCAGACACTGTCATTTCTTTGTCTCAGAGTTGGGGTCAGCTCTTCTCTGCTCTCAGACATTTGTAATGGTGATCCTCCTTTGCATGTTTGCTGCCCAATTGACCTGTCACATGGAGAAAAATCCTTCCATGGGATACACTGTCTTTCGTGACACAGCACATCCCTTTTCAAACGCCCTGGGGACATTCTGATGGTTTTAAAACCAAACATCTTGGAAAAGAGCAGTGCTCTCCGAATAAACAGCAGTACAATCAGGCCTCAGAAGGCAAACAAGCAAGGCAGGAGCTTGTGGGAGGGGATCGTAATAAATACAATAGTCAGCTTCTTAATCACCATCTCCAGTGCCTGATAACCATTACCTTGTTTCAGCTGCCCTGTGCACAACAGTGACAGGACAGCCCTCCACATTTGGAGGACTTTACCCGGCAAAGTCTACTCAGGGATGAACAAGCACTAAAGTGTAAACACGCCCAAGAACTTTTAAAGGTTGGAAAAGGAAAATCTCTTGTGCTGTAAGAGTCATCAGGCATGAGGCAGCCTGGGTACAGCAGTCTCCAGTCTGCGGCAGTTGCACTCAGCAACCCCAACAGTCAAGGGGTTTTTTGGGAGCAGGGGTGGACACAGTGAAAACTAGCTTGTCCTAGCTCATAATTCCTGCCTGCAGGGCACTCAAGCCAAAGCTGTCTTAATATGCTTTTAAAAGCAGGCAAATGACAAGCAAGGCATCATTTCCTTCAAAGCCCGGCACTCCTCCTCCACTGAGACATCTAGAGCTGCTGTCGTCAGCTTAAGGGGCAATAACTTCACCAGGAGGCGAAGCTGGTTTATGAGGGAGAGGAGAAAGAGTTAAACCAAACTCATCAACCCACCCAGTGTCATCAGCCAGCAGCTCTGAGCACACTCTCACGGGGAAGCGGTGGAGACACGACATCCCAGCAGCATGTCCAAGAGAGGATGTGTCCTAAAGGACACAGCTGATTCATCATCCCGCCTAGGAATCTCGGACAGTTTCAGCTGCAGAGGCCTGACCTGCTTGGCAGCCAGCCGGCCGGCGTCAGCTGCCTCCTGGAAAACGGAAAGAAAATATAAAAAGCTTTGAAACGACAGAGTGGGCAGAGGAATGAGGAGGAGGGGAAAGGAGGGAGTTTGGGGAGGGAAGAGGTGGCCTTGCAGGCTCTGGTTGAGTAAGAGGCTAATTCCTCCCCACTCCCCGACCGCGACTCCATCTAATTACCCTGTTTCCTCTGAGCTGATTGGAAAGTGGCCTTGTGTCTGGAAAAGGCAGTAAGCATCTTACATGCATCTGTTCTACCTAATCCCTAATAACTAGTGCCTGTGTGTTCCGGGAGAGGAGGAGGAGGAGGTGGGGGAGGACAGGCAGGGAAGGGCCGGGAAGGGTTTCCCGTGTAGGCTGCCTGTGGCAGAGGGCAGGGCGGCCTTGCGGCCTGGGCTGGGGGCTTTCAGGGAACTAATGCTGTTCCTCTTCCGACTGTTTCACAATCTGGAGGCCCTTTCCTCCTTCCCATCGCAACATTAACAAATCTTATTTTAAAAAAAAAAAAAAAAAAAAAAAAAAAAAAAAAAAAGCCTGGGGCTGAGAATAAGGACACATTTTGCTGAGCCTCGCTGCAGTTGGGATCTGTTTAAGCCACTCATTTTCCCCTTGCCCTAATCCTGCATTATCCTTTAGGCATGACGTTCAATTCCTGAAGGGGGGTGGGAAGTGCTCTCCAGGGCCCTGCCTGGTTTGCCCAGGAATTTGGATTGCACTTTTTATGTGCGGCTCCGGGAGGGGGCAGAGGGACAATTATGCAGCCGTTTAGTAGCCAGGCAGGCACATTTTCAGCGAGCTCTTCCTAGTGGGAGCTAATTCAACTCGAGGAGAGCACAGGGATAAACATCTCCATTTGCCAGTAAAAGGATTGTCACATCTGGAATTTACACAAGTTACGAGGAGCCAGGAGCCACTATTTCATTTCACTTGCGTGGTGTCATAAAACATGTTAGCACTTTAAAAGTGTTGCGGGGCAAGATGGGTGCAGGGCGACAACAACTCCCACGGCCCCGCCGTGCCCCCGCCCTCCCCTGCCACCACGGGGGGACACCAGACTCAGCCCCGCATCTTGCTCAACACCCTCAACTTTGCTCTAGCCCCTGGAAAGGGAGGCTTTTGGCCTCCAATGCTGCCAGCTGGCATTTCTCCTCCACGTCCTAGTCCCAGGAGGCTGGGAGAGGGACCCGCTGTGCCCCCTGCACACCTCACAGGGAGTGCCAGCCTTCCCCTCAGGCTCAGCCCACATGGAGGAGGACTCGGTACCCGGTCGCTTTAAACCAGTTTCAAAAAGGTTGGCTGTGCCTCTGTGGGCTGTTTATTTCCAAGAGCTTTCCACATTTATCCAGCCAGTTTTCCACTGTTTTGCTTTTGGGTTTTTGCAGTTGCAAGCTTTGAGTGCTCCTTCTTGCAAGAGCCTCCTCACTCATCCTTCAGCACATTAATGGTTCCAGAGGCCCCATGGGCTGACTTCCCATAGGAAGCCCCTGTCCTCACCTCTGTCCAAAAATACTGGGAAGTATCCTGAAAAAAGTGGGATACAAGCTGGACCTATCCCATCCAGTAACAGTGGACATACAAATTAAGGGGAAGAAGACGAAATCAATGGCCTTTTGACCTTTGGCATTTCTCATCTGCACTCAGGCCTTAAGGATGAGCAAGACAAAACCCAACAGTCCATATTCCCCAGTTTGTTTTTTCTCTCACTTAGTCTCCTGGAGTGGTGGTTACCCAAGAAACTTGCTGTCTGATGATTTTCATTAGGGACCGAGCCACAGTGGGTGGGAAAACCAGAACAAGCGCAAAAGTCATCTCTCGGCCTGCCGTGCTATTTGTGAAACACTGTGAAGAGGTAAAGGCCTTCAGGTTATCGTGTGGAAACCCAGCTGTGATTTACACCTCCTCCTCATCCTCCCTCCAAGGGACTAAGGGCTGCCTTGGGGAGGCTCACTTCACCCTGCAGAGGACTGGAAGCATCACTGCTCACTTTGCTGCTTGCTGGCAGGGCACAATCCCAGCTTTTGTGAGTCATCCACCTAGCCCAGGCAATACGGGATGCACAGCCTGGAGTCCCACCAGTGCTCACACGAGCCTGTCGGGGAGCAAACCGTCTGCCAGGGACGGCTGCCCTACAATGGAATGCACAGCAGTAGCCCTGCAAGGGTGATGGGAGATGAGGAGAGTCGGCTGCCTTCTCCTTGAGCTCTTGTGACTCACCAGAAAAGTGAAGCGAAAGAGCAGAGTGGGAAGCTGGAAGGTCACACTTTGCTTCCAGTGTTGTCCAGATCCTTCTGCAGAGCCTTCCTGCCCTCCACATGCATAATTCATCCCATGTCACTCTGACTAAACTTAAAGCCCCTTGAGGTAAGATGGTGCAACCTTCCCATGAGTGCAGGGTCCTGACATTGTAAGATTAGCAGCAGAAAGGAAAAAAAAAAAAAAAAAAAATCACTTAAAAGTGTCCTCAAAACCTCCATCTTTAAGGAACAGATAAGTGCACAAACACTCAAAGTAATGTGCCCACAACCACAGGCAGTTTTCTGTTAATTCAGGCTGAAGTACTCCGAAAAGGGAGGTCGCCTTCCTCCCAAGCTGCAAAGATGACTTCAGGGAGGAGCTGGGACCACAGGTGTCCCTGTAGCACAGACTTGCCTGAGTGTGTGAGGGTTGGCATGGAATATAAACAGTAGCAAGCAGATGGTGTTTTAGGAGGAGAAAATATCAAATTTATGGCCAGAGGTTGTGCTTACAGTTACAACTGCAACCTCACTACCTCCTCCTCAATATTCCTACCAGACAAGCCACAGTGGCTTCAGCCCTCTGAACACCTTTTCCACAGCCTGGTCATTGTGCCCTCAGAAAAAAGAAAAAAATCCAAACAGGCCAAACTGCTCCACAGAAGACACACACTGGCATGAACTCTGCTCCCCAGCTGCATCTCCAAATGACAGGAGCTGCAGAAGGGGAAGAAGGTAGAAAATGTGGCTTGAACAGATCTCCTCGATGAAAAGAGTCAGCACAGGAGGAGATTTGCTTGTACCAAAGTTCCAAAGACTGCCGAAACCTACCTGGCATTTATTTGCAGAGCTGGGAGGAGAGCAAGGAGGTACGGACTCCTCTCAGTTAGTGCCTGAAGCAAGAGCAAGTGCTCACAGTTCAGGAGCTGTCTCATGGTCCTGTGCTGTACATAGAGAGTGTCAGTCGGTCCCTCAGTATCTTGTATTCTTTGAGATCCCTTTCAGTGCCTGTTTAAGGGTATCTAAAACAACACAGGCATGACAAGTTCCACATGCTACATACACAGACATGGTTTTCAAAAGTGCTGAAGGAATACATTCACTGTATCCTGCTTCATGCTCTGCATATGGCACCATGCTCCCAGCCTAGAAGTAAATAAAAAAAATCACTATCTTGTGTGATATGGGTTAAAATGAAGTGGTTATTTTCTGCTCAGCTTTCACTAGGGTCCTGTCTTTCCAGGATGAAAACTTCATATTTGGGAATACTGAGCAGATTTATTCTGGCACCCATTCTCTGAGGAAAGTGTGCAGCTTCTCAAAGATGGGCCATGGGTACAGCATCTTCATGGTCACAACACAGTGAAGGGCATTCGTTATCACCCATCCCAGCTGAGTTAATTAATCCTCAATAGTAATGGCTTATTTTAATTGTCTGAACTCTGTTAAGGCAGGACTGAGAGCCCTTAACTCCCCCTAACTCTAGGAGCTGGATTTTCAGCTCACTTCATAGTTTGTTTTTTTCTTTCACTCTTGCACTGTCTTTGCACTAAATCACATACCACAGACCACACCTTGGGAAAACCCATATCTTCAGACCCCTGTCCTGGCCCAGGAAAAAGCTGACTTTACATGGAAGATGACCCTAATTTGAATGTGTCCCTTTCGCCCAAAATGCCTCTGAGGTGAAGGCATTATGCTACTTAAGTGGGGATAAGCAGAGTCGAAGCTGTGTGAAGCTGGGCTGACCCAGAGCATGGCCAGGGCACTCAGCTCCCCTGTGAAGAGCCTGGAGATGCCTGGCTGGGGCCCAATGCCTGTTCAGAGATGGTCCCCTTTGGGGCTGTTGATACTGAGCAAATGAGTATAAAATAATGTCACGTTAATGGGCTTGGGGACAGAGTGACTACTCCTGAAAACTTGAGCCAAAAGTGCTCACCCAGGACTAAGCAGTGAGGGAACTGGCAGAAGCACAAGCCTTCATTCTCCTTCTTGCTGGATCTCTTCTTTAGCCACAGGCTCCACAGTAAAAACTTATCTGCTTCAACTTTATGTAACAATTATGTCACCGTTAGATTTCAGAAAGCACCTGCAGAATCCAGTTAATTTACCACACCAAAACAACAAAGAAAAAACAAGGTACTTCAGATGAAAAGATAAAATGATGACATTGTTTTCAAGAGTGTAGCCTTTACAGTTTGTAATTAAATATAACCCTCTATTTGTGCTATTAACCAAACTTTATTGGAAATCCTTGAGAACTTTACTTAATACTCTTTAAGGGTAAAATGTAAATAAGGCATTTTTAAAGCAGGTAACAAACTTCTTCTGCAAACAACAGAAGGTATTTTGCCCACAGCACAGATGTTGTAGGTGATCCAACTAAGGGGCCGAGTGGACACAAACTTTACACTTTTCCCTTTCTATATGAACTGGTGTAAACCAGGAACAATTCAACTGGTCATTAAGCATAAGAGAAACACAGGGGTTTGCTGTGGCTATAGCATATTCAGCTATGGCTTTATATTTGAATATTTCGACAGTATCTTTCACATTGGTGCTTGGGGACTCCCAGGTAGTCAGAGATGCAATCAGATAAAAGAGGCTATTTGACTTTTCATCCTTATTCCTTCCTGCCTTGCTTTTGTGGGTTTAAAGCACAATCTTTCAACTAATTAAACACATTTGAATATTCTATTGCGTCGGCAATGAATGTATAATTAGACTCAAGAGAAAGATTATGTGCTTTCGAGCTGACACTGACACTTCAGCATAAAGGTACCCCAGGCACCACTAAATGTAACCTATGAGCTCCTGCTAATAGCACGCTGCCTCTGATCTCCAGAGGATTATCTTACTCTGGAGCTCTTATAGGAGCCGTATACTGAAAGGGGCCTGAAACAGATACCCTGTAATTTACATCCCTGCTCAGTGCCTCGGTGAGGAAAGGCAGCCTTTGCTCCAAATTGTGTTTCTTTCCTACTCTGCTTTTCAGGTCTGAAGTTAAGGCACGTGATCTTCAGGGTGCAGAATGCTGTAAGGAATGTCTGGGTGGTTTTAGGGAAGAAAGTGTAATTTTTTGCCCATCTTTTTTTTTTTTTTTTTTTTTTTTAATACATATTCTGTACCACTTTTTCCCCCTATAAACAGAGAAATCTCTTAAATAAATTATACTAGACAAAACCCTGTGTCTCTGCTCCAAAATTAAAGACGTCGGCTGCTTTATCCTCACCAAGCACTACCTCCTAGTGCTATTATTTACTATACCTCATAAATATGAGAGTCCTTTTCCTTTCGTCTTCTTGGCACTTTTCCCATCAATTTTACGCTGCTGCATTTTGGTTTTGTTGTTGTTTTTTAACAGAGGTTACCCTCCCAGCCACCACATGATAGTGATTTTTTTTTTCTTCCCAGTTTTGTGGTTGGACCAGCTCAGACAACTAGATAAATATTGTGGGGAGCTGACCCTTAAATATCGGGTTTGCCTGTATTTTTTCACAGGGGTCTTTATTTCCTTGAGTTGTAGGTGGTCTTCTTCAGGCAGCAGGGGGACGAACCTGGTGTAGTGAAAGGAGGGGGAAAAGAAGGAGCAGAAAAATACCCTTAGGATGTTTTCTGTGGTAAAACAAAGTACGGAATATTTTCAGAAACAGTAAGAAATATTTTAGGACAGCTCCAGAAAAATTCAAGTCCAAATCTTCTGTGGTGTTCAGTGAACTCCGCAAATTGTGTGTTTCCTCCAAAACCCCAAGCCAGGCAACCTGAACCTGATTTTGAAGTGAGTAATGGGAACCCTGGCATTTCTGTACCCCTTGGCAGTTGTGAAGAAGATCGTGTGGGGTTTTATAAGATGTCTTTTTTTTTCAGAGTAAAGTTTGCTTAAAAAAACAGTGGCTTGCTAATGAAAATCAGCCTCTATCAACTACCATCAGCCACAGATCCAGATAAGGGGCAAAGCTCCTTTACCAGCAGTATGACTTTAGTGTAAGCAGTCGGCAAATTTCCTCTTATCTGAAAAAGAAAATGATACCTGGACAGGCCAGGAGATAACAACAGGTATGCAGCCTCAATGTCAGCAATACCTACGACATTGCTAGCATTACCCTTGGGTTAGCACGGCAAATCACACCGTGCCATTGCAGTTCAGTCACTTTTCCACAGGGTCAACCCCTTTAATAAACTTCCTCCAGCAGGAGGCTGGCTTACATTTTTTGTTGTTGTTGTTTACACTGTCAATAGGACATGTCCTCTGCCGGCACTGAGGAGAACTGTGCCAGAGAAGATGTAGGACCTGTGTCAGTGTACTTGATCCCCGGATTTCATCATATGTAGCATGCTTCACTGCATCTGCTTTGCTTTACCCCTTGCTCAACAACAAAGAGGTACCCAGACTTCAGAGCTTTGTATCTGTGCCCAGACTTCAAGGCTGACATACCTCAACATCGAAAATGAAGTGCAAAATCTCCATTTCCTGTTCCAAAAGCATGCTGTTTGGAAAGCTTAGGGATGAAGCAGGTGCTCACCTGGGGAGCACCGTGTGCAAGTCCCAGCTTATGGTGGCCAACTCCAGACAAAACTGCTCCTCTCCCTGGGCTGCAGGTAGTCAGGTTGACCCTGCTGACACCCTTCTGCAGCCCATCCCCATCCAGGGTGGAGCTGCTCTGTGCCACTCACTGTGCTCTGCTTGTGATGTTTTCAGGGTTGCAGGTACCTGACACAGGGCATCTTCTGGGACCCTTCTTCACTTTTCTCAAAGCCCTTTTCTACTGGGAAGGAAACCCCAAAGTGTCTGCCAACTCACATACCATGTATCTCAATTGGAGCTGCTGAGGCAGATTGCTAAATTTAATTACCAGTTCCAAGGGCTGAGACAGTGAATGACAGGCCAGTTCATGCAGTGAGCTAGCAAAGATTGCTGATAAATGCTTTCTAATTGAAAGGATGATAAAACAACTATTAGTCACTGAGGAACTTGAAGAATGAGTTAGTCCTGGGGTTTTTTACACTAGAGTGACATTGCAGAGGGGTGACCAGTTACTCCTCCCCCAGTCCTATTAAGGAGATTGAATAGAAATAATCATTAGCAACCTGGATAAAGTCTATTGTACTCTGGAGAACATCAGACATTTCTGTGAATTCGGGAAAAATTAAAGAACTAAAATAACCTCTTGCATGCAGCCCCCTTGGGAAATCAGCTGTGTTAACATCATGATGCTTTGCAGAGCACTTTGCAGCCCAAAGGGTAAGACAGAGGCTGTGGCATCAGAGGTCCAGGTACCTGAGGCCCTGCTCTAGCAGTAGCAATGATGTGCTGTATGCAAGCAGTTTGAAACTCAGAGGCTGAACTTTGCCCTGGAAAAACCTCTACAAAGGCACATGTACCTGTTTGTCACTCAGGCATTAGGACAGTCACTCTGGCAGCAGGGCACAGCAGTCATAAAGGATGAGAAACGCTCTTAGCCTGTCACAGCACAAAAAGCCAGCAGAGCTGCCCTGCAAAAGCCCTGTGCCTAGACATGACCCAAAGGTTACCTTCTGCAGTGTTAAGTGACACAACACTGGCTGCTGGGAAGGCAAGAAAACAGCCACCACCCATTCGGAGGAACCTCTGCTGCCTTGTTTCCATGCTGTGCAACCCTGGAGGATTTTTTTCTGCCACTTCTCTTTCCTTTCCTCCTCTTTTGTGGTCTTTCTAGACCAGGAGATGTTCAGAGTGAGACTGTCAGTGCACTTGCTCTGTGCCTAACACAAAGGGCCACAGCCCTGGCTTAAGCCTCTGGGTACTGCTGTCACATAGATAATCATCCACGACACTTGCACACACCACATTGCTGAAATGTAGCCGTGCTAGAGGTGAGCTTGGGGTGGGGCCAAGTGACACAAGCCACAGAACACATATAAAGTGAGGTTTTGCCAAAGGCAAAAGGTCAAGGCATTTTTTCACCTTTAAGAAGCACACCTGACTTTCTGTGTTAGGACGTGCCTTACTTTCCCCTTTCTGCCCCACCAAAATCCACACAGAGTTCTCACAACATGGTATTTAACATCTGCAGTGTGAAGCCCAGCATTTTCCAGCAGGTTGCAGCACTCCTAAAACTCTGTTTGGACAGATTTGCTGTCTCTCCATCAAAAAATGTGTAAATTCTTTCCACAAAGAAGACCATTTTGCATGGAAAAGAGTGTGCCTGGCTGGTGCATCTGACTAGATATTGACATCAGGGGAGAGAGACAATACTTACATTAACCAGTGTGCAAAAGCAGCCCAATGATGGCACGATTACTGTGCTTCTATTTATGGATTCAACTAGATGTAAAACTCTAAGACCTTTTTTTTTTAATTTCAGATCCCCAAACTCTTGAAAGTCCAGATCAGTCTTGATCAGGTCATTCTTGTTGTGCTTTGCCTCAAGTCAAAAGCCCCTGGCTATGGACAGATCTTCTTCACAGATGTGCAGGTAGGTATTTTGACAGAACTGTGTGAGACAAGTCAAATCAGCAGCTCTGCCAGTAAAATCTTAGAGATGTAACTTGCAAAGGAGGGACAGGGCAAAACATTCTTCCAGCCAACTGTGTCCAAAAGGTGTATCAGCCAGGAGTGTAGTGACTACAATATTATATTAACATTTAAACCAAGAGCCTCATGCAGTGCCTGGCCATGAATGAAGGTCACCTTGGGCCACTCACTTTTCACTACATCTCAGACCTGATCTCCATATGGTCTCCATGTTATAATTATGTATCAAATATAGCTACACATATATAAGTATACATCAAATGTATATTGGTTTAGTTTATGTAGTCTCTAAGAGTGCTATCTCTGCTGCGCAGGCACCTATGTTGGTATAAAATTTCTCTTTACTGACTAAGTAAAATACATTCCTGTAATAGATTTATTTATGGAAAATTTTAAAATTTTATTTATTTATACATACATAAATATTTCTGCCTTAGGGATAAGCTGTACTGCTCTACATCCATACAAACTATTACATGCCCACTCTCACTGCAAGATTTTCTGCTGGTGTTTGGAAAAGTGTACCTGCTGAAGCAGCCAGTGGCTGTGGCGGTAATAAATCTTCAATATACCTGCCAACAAAGGCTCCCCAACCATTTTCACACACACATGTGGAATAAAAGAATCATATCTCAATGCCACAGAAGCTTTTTTCCCTCGCTCCACGTTTTCATAATCAGTGAACATCCTTTGGATCAAAGATTGTTGTTTAATCCCAGGAAAAGGTTAACACTGTTGGCAGTGCTGAGGCAGTTGCTCCAAATGGCCTACCTAGGGGTGCACTACAAATCAGATCAGGCAACGGATCACTTTTTTGCTTTTTCTTCTTTTTTTTTTTTTTTTTTTTTTTTTAATAAAAACATATTTAATTTTTCAGTGTGTATTTTCTTTTTTCTTGAAACATTTTTCCAAGCCAGCTGCAGCTGCATCCTCCATCTCCTCAAGCCACAGCCTGAATTAGCATCCATTTAAATTAATAAGACAGATATCCCAAGTTTTATGTTTCATGCTTACAGCCAAGCTGAGCAGATGTGATGCATGTTTACAAATGCAGAGACATTTTGGGAGTTGCCCTGTTTGATGTCTGGACTTGTTTTGTACACACTCCGCATATTGCTGCAAGTTCTTGGAGGAGGATCCTTCCATGGTGACTTTACTAAATGAAATAAAACGAAACCTCCTCCTGTTTAAGTCAAAGAGAACTTGGCTTAAAGCTTTTTTTTTTTTCTCCCCTTCTTTTTTCCAGTTGCAAGGTATCTCTTTAGCTTATATCTAACTGTGTCATCAGTAATTAGGCATGTAAAGGAAATCAATCTCAACAGGGATGTAAGATTCAAAACCTGCCAGTAAGCAGTAGATAACAATTCTTTTTAAACACAAGCTTTTCAAAATTATGCTTATTAGTGGAATACAGTCTCTGAGTCGAACTCCCAGATAACCTAACAATAATTAATTTTGTTGAAAAGAATAAGCCTGAACTGTTGTGGTGACCACGGGAATACAAAGCACTAAGATAAAGCCTGGACAGAGTTCCTCTAGACTGGGGAGTATGAACAGCAGCATGACAATTGCGAGGAGAGATAGCAGTGTAAAAAACCAAAATACCAACAGAACAAAAAGAAAAAAATGTCTCCTAACGGAAATTTAGGCCTGGGAAATGCATGTCAGCCAGTAAGGAACTCTGTTCCCCTTAGCCTGGAGATTCACAGTGTCCTGACCAGGTGCAAACCACAAGGACTGCTTTGGGGGAATTTATTTCCTCCAGTGGTTGTTTGCATCAAAAAGTTTTCTCTGATAGTTACTGGAGCTAAGGTTTCCTACCTAAGCATACAGGAAAGAAAACATGGCAAAGCATAGATATTTTGTGATCATATACGTACTTCCATATCTCTGTACACGCACAATCACATGCAAACACAGAGAAGGTTAGACGTGGAGCTGAAGAGAGGCAGTGTCCCTTCTCTGGTTAAATGTCTCCACACGTAACATCAGGTTTGAACACTGAGGTGATGTAAATTGGAAATGCTGTGTTTAAGTCAGTAAAGTTAGACCATTTGATTCTGATCCAAAATATCTTCTTTAAATATGTAGGCAGGCCATGTCCTCCTAAATCTGAGCAGATCCACTGAGTCAGAGGTAGTTTACAAATAATCAAATTTTTTTACTCTTTTTTCCTTCCACCTGGAGCCTATTAACCCATAAAATTTGGGAAACAATGAAAACCCACTGCAGAGTATTATTAGATTGTGAAAAGTCCTGCATTCAACAGTTGGAGTTACTTGCAGGAGTTAGATTAACAAAGTTGCTCTACCATTCTTGAGATGCAGTCAGCAAACCAAGACTATGAAAACAAAGAACCCGCAAATCAAGCCCACGAGGACAGGCAGCTAGTTTCATTGCTTCTGACAGCAAGGTAGTTTAAGCCCTGCTTTCATTTGGCCATGTGTGTCCTTAGTGATTTTGAAACTGGGAAGGACCTATTAGATATGCTGAATTGGGGTACTGCCAGTAGCTATTGCTTTCAAGACCTTTACACAGTGAGATGGGAAGAATGTGTCCATGAAATAGATACTGGAGCCTGTGTGTTTGTGCATGTGTGCGTCAACTTCAGAAGGAAAAAGGCCTGAATGAGTTGGATGTGTAAACTTAGCTCCCTTTGGGAAAACTCCTCCTCCAGAAACCTTCTACTTTTTCAGAAAACACACATTCTTGTTATTCCAGCTCTCTCATATATTTTGTAATTTCGACATGCAGTGAGATCAGTGTCTACATTGGCATAAAGGACTCCTGCAATTATGGCACAAATGAGGAATAAAATATCAAGACTGCTGCACAGATACACAAACTGATGTATAGGAAGGTTTAACATACTGCTTAACAAACAAGAGTGCAGGTATACCCAGATACATATCTATCTTTGCTCTTATCATTTTCACTTAATGAATTTATTTAGTCAAAAATCTTCTATATCATAGGAAGAGGCACTTGGAAGACACTTGGATGTTGAAAGGACATCACAAACACTTTGCCTGTTTCCATGTTGCATCCATATCCTGTGACTTCAATTCCACCTCCAAGGTGGGCTGAAGTGGAAGACAGACCAGGCACCATTCCAGAGCATCACTCTGATAGGGAGACAAAGATGTGTGGATGGAGAGCAGCTCAGAGGACACACGAAGCTGACCACTGGTCACACTGCATTGCTTCCCGCATCCCTTGACTCTGTGCCACTTCCAGACTTGCCTTGTAGCAGGCTCCATGAGCCCTCCTGTCAGTCCTAACTCCCAGCAATTGCCTGTCTTTGTGATTTTAGAGCTCCCTGCTCGCTCCACAGCTGGTAATGGAAGCAGCCAGGCATCTGGAACAATTGGCAAGTCCCTCTTGCCCTCCCGTGGGGTGGGGCATGCCCTCACATCCATTTGCTCTCTGGCCCCGGCGTGTGAGAAGGGACACGGGTCCTACCGCACATGCAGCCGGGGCACCGAGCTCAGCTGGGAGGCGCCTGCAGCCCCCAGGTTCAACCGCTCCCCGTCCAGCAACTGGGATTTCTCAGACGAATGCTCCCGCCCTGGAACTCACTCCCCTTGGCAGCTGCTCAGACCTTGAGTCTAATAACCTTCAGGGCACCATACAAGCTTCATTCATTTTGTTTAACCTTCGATTAACTGAGTTTCTTCTACAATTTTCTCTGAGGGGCCTCCATGGCAAACAGGAGTGAGAAAAAATCTTCTTAAGTTTTTCTGCTAAGGACAGCAGGGCAACAAAGTAAATACAGTTACCCCATGCTATCTAAACCAAGAAACAGTACTGAAATGCGTGCAAGAAAACAACCTTGACATTGATAAACCTAAAAACACTGCCTGTAAAGAGCTGAATGCCTCTGCTTGTCTCTTTAGCAAAGAAAACATTTCAGGCACAGAGCAGGGATATAGCAAAGGGCCAAAATAAAATGCAGAATTAATCTCTTTTTTTTCTTTAATTTGTAAAAACACCTGCTATGCTAAGGATGCAAGAAATTCTGTTTCTTTCCACTCTGAGCAATTGCTAGAGCTGCTGCAGAGGCATTTTGCAGTTGTGAATACAAAAGGAGGTGGTTTATCTGGCAGTCAAGCTGTGGGTCCCGTGATGAAAGTCTGAGGACTCTGACACTGCCATACACATGCCAGCTACTCCCTCCTGTGATCCCCTGTCCTGCAGCTCACCCACTCTCTTTTTTTTTTTTTTTTTTTTTTTTTTTTTTCCCCCATGTCACAATTTCATCATAAAGTTTCTGAACCCCTTGCCTGTAGCTTCAGATCATCTCCTGCCTCAAGTGAAGGGACTGCCTCAGGGAAAGACAGCCTGGCTAAAGACTCATGTCCTAGTTGCCAGGATGAAGTAGGGGAGGTTTAAGGGATTTTAAAGTGTTCCCTGTAATTTGACAGTTATTAATCATGTTCCAGCTCTCTTAGTGCCTCCAGCTCCTTCATAACTTGCTATGTGCCTGCAGAACTGCAAGGGTTTCTATGGAGCTGTGTAAGGTGAAAAGAAAAAAACCCTGAAATTAATTGGCTAGATTGTGGTGTTGGGATTTGTTGAGGTTTTTTCAAAAATCCTGACAATTTCTGTGTCCCAAAGCTGGGTAGAGCTGACTCTCAGAGTCAGCCTGGTTGGAGCACATTGCATTTCCTCAAAGATAAGAGAGAGAATCGTTTTACACTTTGCCCGGATTTGCAGTAACACCGGAGGTACGTGAATCATGGCGATAAATGTTGCAATGCACAGCGGACTCCTGATTCAAAGTCTTCCCTTTATGAAGCTTTCCTGTCTCTAAGACAGTATGATGTAGCTCTTGGGTAGATCCCAGATGTGGGATCCCACTTCAGCACAAACCATGCTGAGACCTTTGTGGCAGAGATGAGTCCTCTCTTCCTGGCCACACAGTGCAAACACAGCTCAGACACGCTCATCTCCTTTGGCTTGGACCTGGTGAGACCTTGAAAATGGAAGAACGAGCACTACAGCTTTTTGTGCCTCAGCCACAGAAAAGGACATTCTGCATGGCTAACACCTATTAACCCAAACATGAATGGTCCATACACTGGGCTTTCAGCTCTGCATATTTTCAGTTTGATCCCTGGTAAGGCAAGGTAGCGTCCACCACAGATATGGCCTCAGTGTTTTGGGGGAACCAGGCAAAACCCTGTGACTTCAGAATCTAGATCTGCATCCATATTTTGAAGCTACTGTCCAGCTCTGCTTTGCATTAACAGTTTTGGAAAACATCATTACAAGAAGGGAAAATCAAGTTTCCTACTCTGTATGATGAAGATCCCACTTGGGAAACCACCTACCCCACTACTCCTGCAAACAAGATGCCAGGCATAAATAGTTCACTGCACTGAAGGTAAATGCAGATCCTTCTGCTAAACCTGCAGCTCTAGACAAACAGAAAATGGCTTAAATGAAGGTGCGAGACCAGAAATGAACTTCAGCAGCATGAGTAGGCACAGTGCTGGGGAGCACAGGGAAGCAGAGGTGAAATCATTTAGCAACAGTACACGGTGGGAATTTGAGTGACTCACAGGAGCAGCAGCTTTCATTATTTCAAACCACTGAAAAACACCCTTGGTCCCCACACCAGGGTGTGGCTGCACATATTGAAGTCGTCTCAGGTTTCAAGTGGTGGAGGCATCCGTGGGGCATCTGGTACCCTTGGGACTCCTCCCTGCCCCTTGATTCCCAGGCAGAGTGGCAGGATGTACACATGCTCTGGAGGGCTGCCCACATTCCTGATGTTTCAGGCAATCCATGTGGTGGGGGAAAGCAGCCCCCTGCCCGGGGTGCACTCCTATAGGGGTACACTGGCAAGGGGATCAGCCTTTGTGTTGCTGTAAAAACAAAACTTTGATCTTCCACCGTGTGAAAAAAGTTAAGTGGTGGGAAGGATAGAGAGGGGAGAGGAGGTCACAGAGCATATAACCACCCAGAGATATTGCCCACCACCTGGGAATCCCCCGAACATGGGAGAGGGCTTCCTTTGCCAGAAATCTCAGCCAGCTGTTTTCCCAAAGGGCTCCTTGGGGTTACAAGTATCTATGCATAACAAGGAGCATCTTTTAGCCTGCTCTGCTTTTTATTAAAGGACTTAGTAAGCACTTTCTTAATTCATTTAGTGACATCTTTCCTTCACTTCCCAAAGCCAGTCACCCACTGAAATTACTGACCTTAGTAAACGCCAAAAAAAGAGTACCACTCTTTTCATAGAAAACCTTGGCATTAGTTCCCAGTAGCAACTGCAGAATCCTTATGGAAGAATCCAATTAAGCAATAAAGCACAATAAAGTACAGCCTATTACACTAACATAATAATTCACACCTACAGTATTGCTACTAGAATCACACCTGCAGTGTTGCACAAAGCCAAAAGCCAGGAACTGTTAAAACAAGCTAGCCAATTTATTATTACAATATAATTTCTGCCTGGGGATACACTGTAGAAAAGATAAAATACTGGTATGTGTTCTTATTTGAGTGTGAACAAAAATCTGGATTTTAAAAGGGAAATGAACAAGTGGTATAATAGTAAAGTCCGATGGAGCTTGATTCATTTGAAACTATACAAAGCCAAATGTTGAAAATTAGGTAGTGGGAAGGGGCGTCTGCAGTAGAAGAGGAAAGGAGTGGATGAGGTGACACCATGGCATCTTGCATCTGGTCTGTGGCCTGCTATCATGGGGCAGGTATTTAGCTGACCTTAACTGAAGGACCTCATGGAAGCCAGCAGAGCTATTATGTACGTAGAGCTAGCTGCTGGGCTGGAAGTAATTTGATAGAAAAAAAATTAAGTGCTTAGCCAAAATATCTAGCATGCTTTCCCTTTGAAACATCCCCCAGTGATAACTATCATAATTATACTTCCTTGCTCTAGTTGGTTACAGAGGAATTAGGCAGCCATCACCCATTCTTGCTCTGTGAAGTTTCAGCTGTGTTAAAGGCCTGGGACATGGCACTGCTCAACTGTGTCAGCAGCAGGTCATCCCATCCTAAGGCACTCCCAAACAAGGAAGAACTGAAAACTAAAAAGATCCAGACAGTAGAGACCCTGTCTCTTATGACACTCCCCAGGTAGTTCAGAAAGCAAAAGAGAGGTGTTGTTTTCTTACAGCATGAATGGGGCTGGATGTTCCCATTTCACTTGGTTATGACTCTAATTGGACTGGTTCCAGGATATAAATGAGGGAGTGGTGCTCTGGTACTTGGGAAGTACCTTTTCCACTTAGAATTGTGGCTGGCCAGAGAGCAGATGTAGCCTGCTCCTGCCCTAACACCTGGCAGGTTCTGGGAGCTCATGGGGGAGTTGAATGCTGGCGTTCAGTCTTAGTGCACCCGTAACAGTGCCTGAAGCTGCCCCTGGCGTTACAGGCAAAATAAAGGCACTGCCCATTCCCAAGAACTGGCTAAGAAACCTACTCCTTACTGTGGGCACCCATGGCAGGCCAGGGCCCTGTGGGCTCTTTTGGGAGGCTGACTAACAAGCCCCACAGCTTTTGTGTGTCCTCATCGCACTGATGGTCTGAGGTTGGTCACCTCAGCCCTGCTATCACATCCTCCTCCTGCCTGGCCTCCCCTGCCTCTGCTTCCCTGTCTGTCTGACGAGCTGCCACAGAAACAACCTTCCCTTCCCACTTCTCCGACCTTGTCCCCAGGTGCCCCTGGGAGGTGATGGTCACACCAGAACTTCTGTATGGAGGCTGCAGCCACCTTCCCTGGTAAGACTTTAAGCAGGCAGGCAGGCAGGTGAAAGGTCAGGGTGGTCCCTGCATTGCCCCTGCTGACAGAGTCCATTTCCCTGGTGTGGCACACGAAGGTCCCACATACAGTCAGCCTCCTCAGATCGGATGGACAAGGGTGTCCGTCCTGCCTATGTCCTAGCCTGCTTTCTGGAACCCTAAGAGTACCTTTGGGACAACAGCCAGGCATGATGCTTGCCCACCACCAGATGCAGAGGACTAGAGGGCACTTGACCTCACGCCATGTCCCTGTGGCCCCTCAGGTCTCCAGACCATGCCCAGTCTCCAGGATTCCATGTGTGACAAAACCCAGGGGTCCAGGCACACTGTGAGGAGCTGAACATAGAACCTGGTGGAAACCCCATAAATTAAAGCTTACAGAGTTATTCAGGATTACCACTAATTAGTTAAACAAACCTTACCTCTGTGACTTCCATGGAGACTCGGTGGCCCCAGCCTCCACTGCTTCTCTAGAGCTGAGAAGTTATTGGGGCACTTCCCTCAAAACTGGGTTGAATTGCGACATTTTTCTGTGGCAGTTTGCTTTGGTCTGAAGATTTCTGTGTGCAATAGAAAAAAAAAAAAAAAAAAAGAAACAAACAAGAAAAACCGCCACAACAGACAACAAACAAGTAGATAATTTCTAGGAACAAATTAATGTGTTTAGGAACCAAGTTGGAAGCAGGGAGTGAGAAAAAAAAACAGTGAGTAACTTTAGAAATGCCTGAAACATGCCCAGAGCTTGTCCTAAAGTGAAACAGGGTGAAAATGGGTCATATCTTTTTCTTTCAATTTTGTATTCTACCTTTTTAAGTGACTCCTTGAAAACTTGTAACAGCCAAAAGTGTGTTTCGCTGTTCTGAAGTAAAAGTAATCTGGTCTTCCTCTGCTTTTCTTTTTTTTTTTTTTTTTTTTTGTGAAGCATCCCTTTACAAAGGTATATGCTGTGCTCTATTCAGCTCCCAAGCCGCACTTCTGAACTACCACACATACATACAATTAATTCTAGCACCTAGGAATATAGGGAAAGGGGAGCGACGCTCTGTACACTCTTTTTTTTTTTTTTTTTTAAAGAAGCCATTTCTAAAGATGTGGCAAGGGGAAAAAAAAAAAAAAAAAAAAAAAAAAAAAAAAAAAAAAAAAGAGCACAGAAAGACACATTTTATATTAAAACCAGATGTGGAAAGAGGGGAAAAAATTAGGTTTGTGCCAACCGGCATCGAGGAGAATTTTTTATGTTTTCAGCTTCAGAGTTGAATCTGCAGCACGCCGCGCCACATGCTGATATCCATCAGTGTAATGACTACGGCATCTTAGCAGCATAGCACTCCTGCCAGCAGAGAGAAGGGAGTTGGTAAACTAAAATCAGCCTACTCTCTCCATCTATTACGGTACAACCTTTTGGACAGTCAGTGAAAACTGGTTCAAACTGTGCTGCCGTCCAAACTTCAGACCCATTGAAAAGCCTGCTTTGGCCCCAGGCCAAAGTCCAGTGTTTTATTACCAGTCTCATGTCTTTCTCTCCCTTGCCTTCCATTACCCACTTATTTTCTTTAGCTTTTTATTAAAATAAAAAAAAAAAAGAAAAAAAAGAAAAAAAAAAAAAAGGGAAATAAGTATCCTTATAGTACAACTATCTTAACAAATTCTGGTACATGCCATAGACCTCGTTAATTGATTCCACATCCAAAACAGAAGACTTGGGCTATTTTTGTAGTTCAAAGCTGTACATTGGCCAACATCCTCTGCATATAATTAACCCCCTATTTCCATGGAATCTCTGCATTAACTTATTACAGACTCGGCTATTAATGAACTCCTGGGAGAAGTCCACACACAAACATTGGCCATTGGCTTCACTGCCCACGTGGATTAAACAAAAATTAATCTCATCTATTTGGTTATTCATTTGGTGTCTTTAAATTGGAGGCGTTTTTCTGCTTCGTTTGATGCACACAAAGAAAGAGGGATCTGGCTACTGAACTTTATCCAGAAACATCCATGTGTGGAGCAGATTAATGGGAACTTTTCATACCCATAATAGCTTTACAGCAGCGAAGTAGAACACACAGTTCTCCCTGGGTGACTATAATGCTCTGGGAGACAGGGAAAACAAATGTGGCTAGAAGATAGTAATGTTTTGCTCATCAAGGGCTGTGTAGTTTAGACATCATTGAAGTGACGTGCTTAGAACTGAACCTGGGAGGAAACTCACATTTTGTTCATGTGGGGTGTTTTGTTTTGTTTTTTGTGGTGTACTCAAACTTTTGGGTGCTGAAATAAAAAGAAGGATATGACAGATAGAGATGTCCCAGAAGAGCTGCTGGTATCGAGTGACCACATGTAAAATGGTAAAAGGGAATTGACAGGCAGACTGGTAAGGAAAAGATGTGGAAGCAGCAAGGATTACTGACTCTCCTTCTACCTGCTTCTCACTGGAAATGGTGATTTCTAAATAAAGAGAGCAGAACAGATATTTTTGTATCACTTAATTGGTAGCAACACTTAGCTACCAGTGAGAGAGATCCAATCCGAGAGAGCAAGGTCCTTCTCCAGGCTTTGCACTGACCACAGCTCAGCCACCTTACTCCTGTGTGCCTCAATTTCCCCATGGGATAAGCCCGGGTAAGAATAGCAGTGTCCTCTGGAAAATGTTCTGAGAGCAACTAGGGAAGAAGACCTCGAGCGGATAATTCTAAATAATCTCACTTCTCCCCTGCCCCTCTCTGCCTCTCAAACTCTTCCTCAAAAAGAGGGTGGCTCTTGGGTTTTGGGGTTGCAGTCTTCAACAGCTCTTTACATCTTCACATCTCTATACTGTGTGGAGATCCCTCTGGTCCATTGGGCTCACGTGGAGGTGTTCTGAAGAGCTGTCATGCAGACTAATGGTCTCTTCTCCCTGCCACGGACACAAAAGCTGCTTCTTGGCATTAACCAGCTTTGTCAGGTCGAAAGCATCAAGGTCATTCCATCCGTGCTAAGGAACTCCCTCAAGCAGACCCTTACAAATTCACGCTCTAACTTTTGTGGACAGTACTAATCCCATTTCTTGCATGCGATCCAAATGTAGCAAACCTGCCTTTCCCGTAAATGCCCCTCCCTGCCTCTCATGTGATTTTGGTTCTATTTCGAAAATACTCATTACTTGGAAAGATATTTATGCAAATTTTCAGTTGAGGGTGTGCCACGTACTGTGAAAACCCACAGTACTGCCTAAGTCACCTCCTTGTACAACATTCGTGCTGTTGTAGGACCTTGTGGAAGGCAAGCAGACCTGGTCACATGCTTCAGGCCCCTCAGAATTTCCCCCGGCCCAGACAAGTGCTCTCTTTTCTGCAAACCAGGGATGAAGCACCTCGGAAGTGGCCTGAGCAGACTGAAGGACCACCTGCTGCGCAGCCCATCTTAACAAGGAAGCTGCTAGCCAGGGTCAATGTTGGACAAAACCTCTGCTTCTCTCTGCAAAGCCATCACTTTCAGCCTGAGCTTTTCAGGCTCACCTGGCATTTGCTCAGGTGATTAAAGGTTGGGGTGGCAATTCCCTGCCTAACAGCACCCAAGTCAGCTGGATTAAACCTCCCTGGCATTTGTCTACGCGCATCAAAGCCTTGGGCAGCCATGCAGATGAGCAGGGGCAGATGGGCTTGGAGGAAGGTGAGCATGGTGGCCCAGCTCCTTCTTGGATGCACCTCTCCCCTCCTGCTCCCCACGATTCCAGGCAGCATCCCCCCAGGTGGCAGGGCCGAGGCAGCAGCCAGCTGCTCCCCCACACATCCCCAGCAGCTGTTCTCCCCCTGCCACCTCGACATCCCACTAGCGTAGTGAGCTGCATCAGTGGGAAAGCAGCCAGGGGTCACTGGTGTACAGCAAGAAGCAAAAATGGTCATCGTGTCATCTCTGCAAAGATTCCAGAGCCCCACAGCACAGGAAGCACACATGGGTGAAGGCCCCAAGGGAGGAGGGGATCAGCCTTGCAGGAGGGAGCGGCAGGAGCCGTGTACCTTGTAATACCTGTTTCAGATGCACCTGAACAGAAAGCATTATTAATCGCTGAAGGGCCTGGGAAAAGAGAGAACATTCACATCCATGGCCTTAAGTGCTCTTCATCTGAAAACCGCCTGCTGAGATGTTGCCATGACTCTCATGGCAATGCCTCCAGGGTGGTGTATCCTGGGGTGACATTGCCATTCATCTCCCGCAGTTTGAAAGATGGGCAACAGGACCGTGCCTGGGTGCCCTATGCCTTCTGTGGAGTTTTCAGGCTGGACAGAGTGGATAGGCTTTGTTCATCCAACAAAGGTCTCCAGTCACTTCTGCCAGGCTGCCACAGCCGACATCTCCTGCCAAAGAAGAAGGGGAGCAGAAAGCAAAGGGTGTACAGAAGATGGAAATAAGGCTTGAGGACAAATACCGAAGCCAATGAGGATGTGGCTGAGACCCACCCACTTCTGCAAAGCAGCTTTGCAAGTTCTTTTGCCACCAATATTTAACCAGTCAACCAGTTCATCTAGTCAGCTACGTCAGCAAGCACCTCTGCTCCAACCACACCACTCTGATCCTCCAAGCAGTTGTTGTTCAGCACTGCTCAGGCACGCCACTGCCCAGGCACACTACTGCCAGCTAGAAACGCACTGGCTCAGGTATTGAAGCGGTGCAAAAGAGCAGCAAGGCACAGGGAATCAGCTAGCTGCTGGAGGCTGACACAGGTTCTCCAACACAGCTGCCCAGCTCACCTTTTCCCAGGCACAGGGTGTTTCAGGCCGAATTACAGAAAGCAGAGCACATCTATGACCAGTCCCGGGCACAGCAAGAAGAGGAAGCAAAGCAGAAGTGTCACATATGCTTACTGCATCAAACCCAACATCTGAAGGACACTGCTGTCATTGACTGTACATAGATAATTTCTGCAGGCAAACACTCAGCTGGATGTGTCCAGGCCCATGTTCATTACCAGCTTGGAGATGAAGTTGGTGGGATTCCTACAGTGCTGAATTACTTGGCTCATTGCAAGCACACATTCTCACATACAAGTTTTTGCACCAGAGTGCAAAAAACATTGTGTGAGAATTGTGACTTTAAGATCAGGATTGCACCTAATCTAGCAGTCTTTCTTTCACAGTTCCCATGAAAACAACAGTGTGATTGCCCTTTATTCAACACTTACTAATGCTTCTAAAATACTGGGAAGAATTTTGCTAATCATCCATTTCCTTATGCTTCACAAAGGAGCTGAAATAAACCCTTAAAAATTAAGAGACGTGCAACAACCAGCGGAGGTCTGTAAGCTGCACCAGTTAAGTAACCAGCCAGCAGATTACAGCACAAAAACCTTTTCAAAGGGAACTCGATAGCAGAGCATCACTGAGAACTCAATGAATGAAGATTGTTGTGCTGCCTCCGAGGGATGATTTTGCTGAAAGTCAATGAGACCCTAGGGGAGAGATTTAGGGAATTCACTTCTCATTCAGTCTGAAGTCTTCTCAAAGCAACTTGGATATCCACACAATATCTAAAGCCTCCTGCTCAAGCACCCAAAATTCAGACCACCCACAGCTTTCACACACATTCAGGCCCCCCGAGGCTTGCCTAGTGGATCCAGAGTTTCCCACTTCTCGGCCTCTCACATTTCCTGACCCCGTGGAAACTATCCTCAGCACAGGAGGGAGGTGCCTGTTTTAGCAGGGAATGTAGCCTGGAGAGGAAGATGAGGAGAAAGCAACTCCTACTGCTCTTCAGCCAACCCAAGCATCCTCCAAGCTTTGCAAGGCTCTGCGAGGAAAAGCATGAACCTCGGGGAACCTGTGGTGAATGTGTTTGCCAGGTGACATCTTCCCAGGAATCCCGTGAAGGGCCAACTGATGGAAACAGTGACCAGGCAGCATGCTGGAAACCCTGGGATTTCAAATGCTTCCTTGAAGTTTAAAACTTGACAGCCTCCATGACACACTTCCCAGTCAGACTTCCCATGATCACCATGCATTTTTTCTTTACTATCTGTGGTGCTCTGGATGAAAGATACCAATCCAACTGTAATCGCAGAAGAAGAATGCTATAAAAAGTCCCAATAAGCTGTCGGGATCCAGTAATTTCTATGAATTACATTTACTGTTTAAGTTCAGGAAAGTAAAAACAGGAAATTGATCTACAGTAAAAGCAGACAATGCTGTGTCAGGAAAGAGTAGAACTTCCCTGTTTATCAAGCTGGGAAATGTCAGCTGGGGTTTTAAAACCCAACCTTTATGTGTCAAAAATGTAAAATTCACAGCAGACCCAGCCTTCTGAGAGTTTATCTACACAGTTGCAAGCTTTGTATAGACATGAGGAAGTCCTACCAGTTCAACAAATAACATGATTTTTAGAGTGAGTCATTCAGGCCAGGTCTGTGAATGTACATTTAATTTTTGGTTTATTTTGGTTTAGATCAGAATTGACTTCTAAATCAATTATTCTGGTTTCAAACCAAGTTGTCCACTTTGTAACAATTTTAAACTTTTCTCTCAGTTGTGGGAAAGCAACTTTCCCACAGAGCAGAGGACAGGAAAAGTTTTAATTCACACCTTTGTTTATTTGTGAACTCCTCTGTGGAGCTAGTCTTATTTTAGAATAAAAGCACTCATGCAGGGACTCAAGTAACAAGTGAGTTAGAGCCCACATCATTATTTCTGAACATTTTGTGTGTACACCAGCTTTGTATCCACACTGTATCAACACCCACGCTGTATGCCAGTTCTGATGTCATGACATAACTCGTTGTAATAGATTATTTGGGGATTAAAACCAAAACAAGCAGGTATTATAAGGAAAAAATATTGCCACATGAGGGCATGCTTCATCTCTTTCAAAAGCTTGCCTTTTCGTCTCAAAGCTAAGTCAAGTTACATTTCACGACCTAGTTTTAGAAAAAGGAAAACTCGGGTTTTATTTACGATTGGCTCGGTTTGTAACATACCAATTAAGTGCAAAATTAGCACAAACTTTGAAAAGAAACATTCTTTGCTTCCATCCGTGGTCACACTATTTTCCTGTGGTGACAGCAACATGCACTTTGGGCTTAGGGCAGAGGAGATGAGCTATCTCAATGCATAATACTCGTGATCTGTACCACGTTGTGCAAAATAAGCACAGCACAAAATCCAAACACAAAGTTAGGAAAGACATAAATTTCACCTTTTGCCCAATGGGAATAGCTTCCCGGCCGACCAGGCACGTCAAGGGAGGCATCTCGTACTGTTCTCTTGCAAAAGAAGGGCAGGGTTGCAGGGTTCCCTGGGGTTTCCCAGCTCTAACATACTACTGGATCTGTCTCCTCCTAGAAAAGTCTGAGTCTGCACCCCCTTGACCGTGAGATTGCTGCCAAACCTGCAGCAGACCTTCCTGAGGATTCCTCAAGTCACATGGTCACCCCAACTAAGTGTTCCCTGCCAAGTCCCTCTTTTAGGCAAAACTACCATCATCAAGCTTTCTGAGCCTACCAGGTCATTTGTGCTAACAGCCCAGAAATTAATTAGGTCTGCAGACCGTACTGACAGGCAGCAAGAGGTTAATCTGCCCACCTAGACAGCTGCACCAGAGCAGGAATCCTCAAGGGCACAAACATTCTCTGATCCTGAAAGGAGGATTTTGGACCCATGGTGGAGCACAGTGATTAACTAGGAAACCCCAGCATCCAAGTGTTTGAGTCACTACAAGTAATTTTTCCTATAGTGAGTCAGAGTATCTGCACATTCTTGCTTCCTGAAGACTTGAGTACTTAAATGAGCAACATCCCACTCCGGTATCATGTCTGTGTCATGGAAATGATTCCACAAAACATTAGGATTCTATTCTCTAGTCAATATCCACTGATGCTCAACATGCTACAGGATCTGTCTTGAGGTGATTTGTGAAAATCACATGGGAGGGTGTTTTCCCACATTCCAGAGGAGCAGGGTCACACACAAAGTTTCAGAGCCTGCCACTCACCTGACCTGGGCTCAGCAATTCCCGCCAGAGAAGCACCAGATCCTGCAGCCTTCATCCTTGGCAGATCCAGGGAAGCTGGAAGCTGCAGAGGCTGTACCTCTCCCAGCACATGGCTGCACAATTTTAGAAGTCTGAGCTTGTGCTGACTAAGATGTTCGCACTGACGATAAAAGCCAGCTCACAGGGGAAATCTTTCTTCGGTTTCTCCCTTTATCCAAGAGATGTAAATTCACTGTGTGTGTGTGTCTTTCACCACCGCACCCATGCTCCAAGATGACTTCATCTGGCCGCAAAAAGACAGATGAAACACGAGTGCTCTGATGCTTGTGAAGACAGGTGCAGTAAAAGCCTTAGGTGGAGCAGTAAATAAGTTGAGAGACAGGCTTTTAATCCGATGATATGGAAAACAGTGAATTCCCGTATATTTTTTGTTGTTGTAAACATCTTTCAATCGTAAAACTAAAAGATGCCAGGCTTTACGTTCTCACTGTAGAATATCACAGGAAAAATGCACTGTGGGGTTAGATGAGAGCATCACAGGTATTCTGTGCTAATGGTGACTACAATTTGCTCTTTCTTCCCTGATTGTACCAAAAGTAGTTTTGAATTTATGCCAGAGCACATAAATACCTGGACATTTGCCCTATGCCCCTGGACGAGCAGACCTGAAGGAACAAGAACCCTAGATGTTTAGCCAGGGATCAAGTTTCTCCTTATCTCCTTTGCCATGAACTACTTTTTCGTGCACCTCCTGGCTTCTCCACCAGCTTTTCCACCACAGCCTGAACCCAGCCATCCTTCCAGGCCACCCCTACTCCAGAGCCCTGTGGCTCCTGGTGGAGCTGCAGCCAGCCTCCCCTACCCACTGGCTTCAGGTGCTGCCCCTTCTTCAAGGACTTTTCACAGCCAGCTGGTCACCAGGACCTGGAAGGGTTGCAGTGTGATTTGCTAAGGGGCTGGCAAGAGAAGCTGGATCCCCCAGAAACAAATGCAAGGGCAGGGATATGATCAGGCTGTCTTGCTGAGTGCTAAGGGAGAGGCTTCTCTCTCGCTTGCCCGGCTCCTGGTATGCACAGCAGCAATGTTATCTGCTCCTCTGAGCATCCCAGGCTTGCCTGGCAGCAGCAGATAAAGGAATTCTATCGTATCTTTAAAGAGGGACAGGCTGCATGAGAGGTGGCCTGTGGCCTCATCTCAGAACCGGCAGGAAAAAGTCAGTGAGTGTGTGGGAGCAGGAGTGAGGGACACCTGAGTCACACATGGTAAGACCAGCCTGGCACAGGCACTCACCCAGCTGGGGCAGTGGGATGGCCCTCCCACAGCTTCCTCTGCTGAGCAGTGTCCTACAGGCAGGAATGAACTCCAGCACCCAAGGAACCAGCTTCCCATCAAGCAGGGAGGGAGGTGCAGAGAGCAGGGTGAAAGGGACTGTCAGCCTGAAGAGCGCACAGGGGAGAGAAGTAAAAATGGTGGAGCTGAGCCAAGTAAATAAATAAAGAGAAGAAAGTGAAAATAAATAGAGCAAAGTAAAAAAAGAAATACATAAAAAATAAAGGGGAAGGAGAAGTAGCCACTTTCTTACTGGCTCCTGCCTCAGCAGCACAGTCCTCTCCTAGCTCATGGAAGGACAAGCCCTCCAGGGCTTTTTCCCTGGAGGAACATCACCCAGTGGACAGATCCTACAGCAGGAGCTTTCTGTGGACAACAGAGGAGCTGACCTCCAGCCACAGTGCCAAGGAGGCTGCCCCATGACCAGGTGGGTGACAAAGGGGCCTCCACTCTCCCTGGGCTCCTTGGACCCATCTCAGCCTGACCCATACCACCATTTCAGAGGTGGCTCTGGCTGGGAGTCAACAGGAAATCAACCCCCCTGCCAGAGGCTGGAGCAGCTTGGAGGCCACAGCAACCTCACTGGCAGAGCTCGTGCCAATACTGCTCCCAGGAAAACACAGGAGGGGAAAACACTTCCTTTTTCAGTTCATGCCCTCCTGAATTAGGCAGGACAAGGACATTTGACATCACCTGCCCATCCAGGCGGCCTGCGCACATCCGTGTGGGGGGACTGCCACCCAGTACAAAATCTTCAGGGAACATAATAGGTCACTGGAGATGTCCTCTTTCCTATTTCCACCGCACTGGCTGGCTCACCAGCTTCCCCAAAACACACTGGTAGGACACATGCAGCAGGGACAGGATGCAAAATCTCCAGGTCCTTGATTTCGTTAGAGCTTTGGTGTTGTTTCTGGCCAGCCACCACTTCAGCAGGGGGCATTCTAGCCTCTGTGCCAGCATGTGCCCTTGGAGGTCTCTCCACCAAAACCTGCCCTTTCTTCACATCACTGCAAGCATGGCCTGCCTGGGAGGGTTCCCTGAGGGCTCAGCAGGAAGGGAAACAGCAACATTAAGCTTAAAAGGCAAAATCACAGCAGGACTCAGGCACTGAAGTGCCACTGAAAATCCCATCCAAAGTCCCAGCAAAGGCAGGTTATACAAGTTAAACCTGCCCACACACAGGCACCGCTGTCCCTGGGACTTTTGCCCCACTCACAACAATAAGTCTGTTTATAAAGCACCAGCTTCCTGTTCCAGCTTCACCGCTTGTTGCAGCGTCAACAAGCCCCCGCAGCCGTAAGGCTGCCCCTTGCCACTCATCCCATCTCCTGGCAGGAGCCGGCAGGACAAAATCCTGCCCTCCCCAAAGCACCTTTGGCTGCTCCGCCGACCGTCCTCCCGCAGCACTGGCGGCACTGGTGGCTCTTGGGAAGCCGCCAGGCTCTGCGTGGCCACGGCCGAGGTGCGAGCAGCACGCTTTGCTTGCCTGATGGCACAGGGGCGACCAACAGCTGGGCTCAGAATGCTGCCGCTGCTGCTGCTGTTTGCCAAGTCTGCATGGTCGCCATAGGAAAAACATTGCCGGGCTTTCCGTGGAGTAAGAGTTAAGCACGAGCTCCCGCTTCAGCCCAGAGACAACTGCGCCTGCTTCTCTCTCCGCGGAGAAGAATTCCTCCTTGACTGCACAACAGGCATAAGGGAAAGAGCACATGGCAGCAATCACGGGAGAGTGGCAAACAGCCATCCGAACTGGTGGTCACAAAGCTGTCCAGCAGCTGCAGAGAAAGAGGAGGCGGGGAAATGAGCCAGAGGGGGATGGAGTGGAGAAGAAGAAGCTTTAAAGACAGGCAGATTGAGGGCAGCCCCTCAAATGAGTTAAAAACCTCACTGATAGGTGGTTACAACTCCCTGTTTAGCAGAAGGCATCCGCAAATTAATAAAAAGGAATAAAACCTGGACAACTAGGAAGTTGTAGTCAATCAAATTCATGCATATTTAACAGGGACATTCATCTGAACAGAGGCCTGCCTGTAGCATGCTAGAAACAAGTCACGCTGCCTGGGAGGCTCACACAGAAAGCTTTGCTGCAGGCCAGCACGGGACAAAAAGGCAGGGGATTGTTTGCTGTGCTCAGGGAAAAACAGTCCTGATATGAACAGAGAAGATGAAGATGCCGGTGAGGTGCAGGGGAAAGGTTATCTCCCGTGCTGGCGAGTTGCAGGGAAAGGGCATGATCTCTGGACCCTGACCGAGGAAGGACAGCATAGACCATGCTCTGTTTCACAGCTGAAACCCGCCTCCTGGCACATGCTGCGGGGACAAGCAGGGCTGCTGCCTGTGGAGCCAGAGCAGCTGAGCTGCAGCCCAGGAGACAGCACAGCTGCTCAGAGGCAGCCCCAGGAAAAAAAGCTTTAGCTCTCGTTTTCTGGTCCAGAGTTCTTGCTGTCAGCGCAGGAGCACGTCTTTGACAAGAAGCCCCAGAAAGCTTCTTGAAACGTGTGCTGGGATCATGACTGACGTTAGGAGGATGAGGGATGAAGGGTTCACATCTCCTTTAGTCCCTCTAGCAATGGCCTGGATCTAGGCATGGACTTGGGCTATAAACCTATTGCCACACATCCTGTCCTGGTGGGCCCTTTCAGAACTGCATTAGCAAAAATTCAAGCCTAAGAGAACCATGCTGCATCAAGCCACATTACTTCTGCTGCGCCTCTGCCTGGGCACTGGCCAAACCAATGCCCTTGCACAGGGCTCTGCCATGGCATGTCCTGTATCAGAGTTGCTCCATGAGCAGCTCTCAGCAACCCTGGCATTTGATGTGAACCCATTAGTATAAAAATGGGAATCCCAAACTGGGTACTACTGGCTTGGGAAGTGTCATCAAACAGGGTTCCCCCTGCCTACTGACCTCCACTGGCAACCATATAAAACACAAAAACAATTGTTACTAAGGTGAGTTCCCTCTCTGTCCAGCACAACCTGTCACAGGAGTTCTGCAACCCAGGCTGTGTCCTCGCTGACACCTGCTCAACCTCAGAAACCCTCCAGAGGTTTGCACAAGCACAACTGGCTGAACTTTCCAGCGAGACATGGGAACACAAGCACTCTCATACCACAGGAATTGCTGCAGCCCTGTTGACACGGAGGCTTGTAGGTGTTGTTTCCAGAGCAGATTCCCCTCTCTCCTCAATGTGGAGGCTCCCCCCTGGGGCAGCAGCAATGGCTTCGGTCCACCCTGTCATCTGTGGCAAAAAGGCATCAGCCAGACAAGGAGAGGCTCTTATCAAACAGATGGGAGGCAGGACATAGCTGAAGGAAAAATGGGGAGCACACCTACAGCACATGAGAGTAGTACATGATATGTTCCAGAGATACGGGAAAATGACGGTTAGGAAAGAGACAAGAGGGGAAGGGAAAGAAAAAAAAGCCTTTTGGCCCAAGTCCAGGGGGAAAGGTTCATTTCTGTCATCAGACTTAATGGTTCAGCCCGGGGAGAAATGCAAACGGCACCAGGTCCTCCCTTCCCAGAAAGGGAGAGCAGGGTCAATCGCAGCACCACCTTTCCTCTCCCGGCGCATGCCACCTGCCTCAGCCCGACCCGAGGGAGGCGGGAGTTGTCCTCAGCTGCCATTGGAGCCGGGTTTACAGGGAACAGCAGTGGCCTGCTCATCACTGCATCATGTAGGGAATCAGAAGTACTTTTGCCTCAGGCAATACAGTAAGATCAGTAGGAACCAGTTTTCAGGCATCAGATCCATTACGTGGATGCCACACATCCCATTTGGCGACTCCCGCACGTGTCGCAAGCTTCTGGACAAAGGGACTCCAAACTCTCTGGATCTGGCACAGCACTCAGTGGGCTTGAATTTAGACGTACATTCTTGGCCAGCAGCCCTGAGCTCTGGGAAGGAAGCATCCTTTTTCCCCCTCTCCTCCCTCCTTCCCACTCCTGCCCCCGGACGGAAGGCATATTGGATCACTCCTCTTTGTGAGTCAGGGAGTGCTCTTCTTCTGAAATAACACCCTCTGCATAGGCAGCTCTGCTGGTCCCGCTCTTCTCAATCCACCAGGAAAAGAAACCTCTGCTGGAATCAAAACACATCACAAAATCCAGCTGACTTTGACAGGATTTTCCTTAAGAAGAAAATCAGGAAAGCAAGGAGTTCCTGATAAAGCGTGTTGAAATATTTTACAGCATGTTTAAATGCAGGAGAGCTGCTTTTTTAACTCCTATTTCAAAGCTACTTTAGTTTTAATTTTGTCTCCTTGTATTGCATTAGGTAAGCCGCAAAACTCAAACTAAAGCTTCCAGTTATTAAAAAAAAAAAAAAAAAATAGTTACAAGTAAGAAAACTGAAGATTTTAAAATTTGTCAAATCAAAATCTGAACTATGAAAATCCTCTATAAAAGCAATCCTAAACATCAAATTTCATCCTATGTATAAATACTATACATTATTTGAATGAATTTCTCAATCTGTGAAATCCCCTGGTGTAGAGAAGCCTTTAGTACTAGGTGGGATGATAAAACTGCTGTACGGTGTGAAAAGCTGCTATAAAATTCTTGCAACTCCAGTAGGGGGTTCCACAGCAAGTACAGCAACTAAAATTTTGAAAATATACATATATTCTACCACTAATAAAAGTATGCAGCTAGGAGAGAAGCCATCTATACATCATTATTTACAGGTTTAGGAATTGTATAATCCTAAGTGACATTTCTCAGCATTCATCCTTCACATGAATTTGCCTGTTTTTCCAAAACAGGCAAAAAACTTCAGCATCCTGTTCACTGTGTTCTCATGTGCACGTATACAGTCCCACTGGTCTCACAGGTGTAAATTAGGGCAGGATTTGGCCCATGATATCCATAGCCCAAAAGAGCGACCGCAAATCCTTGAAGGAGCGGAGGGAAAGCCTTAAAACAATTAGTGAGATTAGAGACAAAAGAAAAATTATTATGTTGACAAAAGCAATGCTATATGTTAGCTTGAGCCTAAATAAAACCTTAGATACTGGCTAGTAAGTTCTCTGTTGAAATCCCTGAACCAAACAGTAAAATGAAAGCCATTTTGGAGGGGGTAGCAGCTTCAAACCTACAGAAAGCAGTTTTACATACCAACCACAGGCAGCAAGTAAAGATCACTGTGTTTAAGCAGAAATTGCAGGAAGTGTGTGGGTGGCAATAGCCATCCTCCACACTAGAGTTTAGTGGAGGACACTGTGACCATTCCTGTGGCTGGTCCAGGAAAATACCCATGCCATGGAGAGGTACGCTGCCAAGATGCATCCCTGCTTTCCAAGGGCTCAGCAGCTGGACTTGGGATGAACCTCTCGGATTTGCCAGGGCCTGAAACAAAATCAGAAGAACCAGATATGAAAGGTGAGATCTCGGACCAAGTACAATAGACCTTGGATCCTGCACAAAAGTCACAGAGATCAGATGTCACCCAGTGATCAGAGGAAGTTGGGATAATATCCAAGAGAAGGTAGGCCAGCTATGTTAAGAGGAAGAAAACTGCTTCAATTATAGCCCAAATCTGCAAGTCAGAAGATTTACTTTATACTCTTGACAAAGCTGAAAGCTTTCTGTGACATCTTAAGCAAACTAGTTTGCTCCCCGATCCAACAGGATAATAATTTACACAGTCCAGAGCTTTCCACTAACTGAAGTGCACAGACTGCTTGCACCTCCCAAGGAGAAAAGTGCTCTTACCTTAAAACACAGCAACAAAACCCTCCCATCATCCATCTGCTCAGCACAGTGGGAATGCCCTTGTGGGGTACCACACACAGCCTGCTCCCACTGATGTAAAACACATTTTAGTGCGTGCTACTTAGTCCCAACGCACCGCTTCCTATCCCTCATAACCTTCTCTATCCCACCACATTCTTCATGAAAGGAAACTATTCATATCACTATACTAGAAATAGCCAAGTAAACAGGAAAAAACCCAGAAGATTTGCCAGCAGGTGCCATGGGAGGGGAGAAGGTGATGGTGATCAGCAGCTTTGGCAGTCGCGTAAATGGTACCAAGCACAGCAATTTACCACCTCTCTGTCGAGAAAGTCAGAACCACAGGGATTCATATTTAGAGGAGGCTTTCCAACACACTGTTGGCTCTTATCTCAGCTCAGCATTGTACATGCTATTCATCACAGGCCACGACAGAAATGATATCAGCATCAGCAGCAACCAGAGTAGCAGAATATTCTGCAAGAAAAAAAACCCAACCAAAAAAACTACCAGTGTTTACCATGAATAATGTCAGTTGTTCTACAGTTTCAAGCTTCCAGTTTGGGTTATTTGGCTCTGAGCTAATGAGAGCACTTTGGGAATATCGGCTGAAGGGAGGGCAGCATCCAGATGTATTGCACAGGAGTAAAAACCTATGTAAGCCCTACGCTTCTTGTCTAAAAGTCACCACCCCAGAATAGCTTGTGATCTAGTTATTTTTATTCAGAGAAGAGCCTGTGCCTTGAGTTTGGATCAGAGTCCAAATTCCGCTAGAGTTTCATGCTGCTGTTAAGGTAGGATGCTCCATTCTGGCCCGGTTCAGAAACAGGATGACGAGTAAATTAGGGATCTCATTAGGGTCAGGCTCAGACATTAGGGTGGTCCATTTTTACAGCTTTGTGTCATGCAATAAATGACCAGTTTTACATGAAAAGTAGGGGTTTTTTTCCTCAAGAAGGGAGGAATTTAGAAACAGTGTCCTCTTTTTCACATTTCAGAAAGGCTGCAGGCCATTTAATGGATGCTGGGAAGACTTCTGATTCTCACCAGTCCCCAGAGGTTGCCATTTGATAAAGGAGAACATATTTCACTAGCTGAAAATCGTAGTGGTGAGTACTAACAGCTCTCCCTGTGTCACAGCACTATCAGCACACATGCATGTTTACCATTAGGCCACACACAGTATTACAGCTTGCTCTGTTTTGTCTGTGCATCCACCAAGGTTTCTTTGACAGTTTTCTATATTTTGGGATGTGGAAACCCTGTAGGACTACAGGATCTCCTAAAAACCACCTGCCCATTTTCCTCCGCCTTCCTTCCATTTATCAATGATCCCTTGCGTACAGGAGCTTTCTTCACTGCCCCAACTGTGTATTCTTAAAGATTTTATTATAACTCGCTTGTTCAGCTTTAACCACAGTGGTAGCAATGTAATAATTAATATAAATTTCTTGTAAATGCTCTTTAGTAAATCTGGAAAGTAATGATCTTAGTTTCCTAGGCTTTAACCCTCTGTGTACCCATCCTAGAGCCTTTGCTTACACAGGAGGTTGACACAGTTCCAAGTACACCATATAGTTGCTCATGTAACAAATAAACACTTCACATGTATTTTACACACATGCTTGGCACAAAATGTAGACATGCACATGCACATGAAACAGGAGTAATATTGTCTATTCCAGCAGATGCATCCAGTCCCACATATAGGAGGCAATGTTTGTGTTTTGTGGGAAAGAATTGAGCCACCTTCTCTCCTCTCCCTCTTTTCTAAAACTCAGGGTAAAGCAGTGCCAGTAAAAGTGCTCTGTCTTAAACATAAGGGATGTCAACTGGGTTAACAAGCACCACCTTTGCCTGGGCTTAGAACTGTCTGAAAGCCTTCACCTGACAGATTAGGAAGATCTTGGACAACCTTTTCTAAGAGCAGAGCAAGAGAAATAAGTGCCATCAGCAGAGGATTGGTAGCAAGCATCTGGTATGGCTGTAAAATTTCCAACCAGCTCAGCTGTTTGAAAATGAATGCCGTCCATAGCCTTATGGAACTGAGCTGGTACATCTTCAGGCATCCCTTACATAAATCTCTTGTACACTCAAGAGATTTATGATAAACACTTGCTCTTTCCTTAACCTCCAAAACCTTTTCCACCTGCTGAATAACTCAAGAGTCTTTCCTCTCACCCAGCCTGTTCAATATCTATATAAAGCCTCTGGAGAAGATTCGGTGGCACCATAGACTGACTTGTCAGCAGTACACATATGACACCCATCTCCACATTATCTTCACCTCCCATGCAAATAACACCATTACTCAACTCTTCAAGGGCTTGACTAAGATCAGCAAATGAATGAAGTTGGCAGAAGCTGAATTGTCGCAAGAGCCTGGGCTGACGATGGTATAGGAAAGTATTTCACACTTTGATAGCTTTGTGCATTTAATGCCATTGCTGGCATTAAAACTAACTGAAGATTTAGTGTTAATCTGAATTCCATCATCCTGAAAACCCCATAACTGTTGCTGCAAAAGCCTCAATCCCTCAGCACAATTTCCAATCAGATAACTGAAAAGACTGGACTTGGCCCTTATGCTTGATTTCCACAACCTAATGGATTTTGAAATGACAAGCCCTGCAAGAATGCTTCTGACCACTTACTCAGCAGCACAAGACCACCAAACAAGCTCAAGCTCTGTTCTTTGCTCTGCTGACTACTCAGTCCCAGCTTAAATTCAAGGCTTTGCTCTTGTTTTCAAAACCTTCATGACTTTAGTGAAAATTGATTTAAGGGCATCCACACCTCCGAAAACCTGACACTGTTGAAACCTGACAGTGATATTGCTCTGTAACAAAATAAATAACCACTTTGGAGGGTGTGTGCACCAGGGACAGAGATTCCCTGCTGCCTAGGGCACAACCTGCAAGAGACACCCATAAATATCAGAAGTGCAGAACAAGAGAGAAACTCCAGTTTTCCAACCCAGACTTCCTTTCTTTGTTCCAACTGTACCAAAAACCAACAGCAAGAACAAGGAGTCCATGACTGAGAGACTGGAGGAAGTCTGACTTCCACTGGGAGTTCCCTGGTGTCTGATGAAAGGTGACCCGAGCTGGTAGCCTGTTGATGCTTCAGCACAAACAGGCTCTTTCATTGTACCCATCCACCCCTCTCTTTCAAACTCACAGGAACTTCACTTTCAGATCTGTATTCTTTTGTCAACAGGCTCAAACTTTTGGGGAGATGAGAAGGGAAGGCACATGGAATCGCGTATACAGACAGACTCACACACATAGCGTGAATTCAGATGCTTGTTTTACCAGGAAAGAGTTATTGGCAAAAGCACCCTATGTAAAAAAACAAGAGAGGAAATGAGAAAGAGGAATGCTAAAGATGTCTTGTGTTCATTCTCATGAGCTCATAAAATGACTGGAGGCAGATAGATAAAGGTATACAGGAACATCTGAGGAGTCATTGCTTTCCAACACATCAGTAACAGCCAGCAACTCAGAACCTGGAGAGAATCACACAAACATTTCCAAACGACAAATGAGTCACTAATGATAATTAGGCCTGACAGAAATTTATTTCCTCCTAGAACAAATCCAAAGGCTGCTTTTCAATTATATGAGATGCAAAACAAGGCAAAAAGTTGAGATACCACTGAAATACAGCCGAATCTATGTCCTCAACTCCCTGCTGCGCAGGGAGGGGACGTTCTTTTAAGGTTGCGCTTCCATGTTACTTTTTCATTTCCTGACCACTGCTCAGTTGCAATGTGTCTAACTATGTTTAAATTGCCTGCTAAGGAAAGTAAAGTGGAGGTGTCCCAACAGGGCAACCAACCACACATGTAACTATACACTGTAGAGAATAAATGCCCCAATAATGCAGAATTTTTGTGATGCATCTAGCATTCCATGAATCCTCCAGCTGGTCTTGTCTGAGAAGAAAAAATGTGCATGTATAAGCAGGGATACCACTCAGAGACATTAAAACAAGTTCATAATAAGTCATCCTGTTTTCTTCAGCACAAAAATAAGCCCATATCAGGCATTTTTTTCTGACAAAAACTGGCAGTAACTTTGTGCATTTCAAATGCCAGGCAGACAACTTTTCAAATTATTAAAAGGTGTGTGAAGGTTGAAAAACTTGGAAGTCTTGCCAAAGTTGATAAAACTTCACTGAAACTTTAAACAGAAGTTTCCATGCAATTTTCACTGCAACGACCACTCAGCTTGAAATCTGCCTAAATTTGTTCAGACCTTTGGAAGAAGTGGCCAAGTAAAACATCAGAACTGAAACCTGGAATCACCAAAAAGGCCCACACCAAGCCTCTGCCTTGGTGGGGTTATATCTTGTCAGGCTCTTCCGGCGCCTGACTCCAGCAGCAACATTTGCGCTGGTGCAAATCGTGCCAGAGAGACAGCATTTTTGAGTTACAACTAAGAAAACAAGCAAACAATAAAAACAAAACTTATGCCAGTTTAATCATTTGGTAAGGCAGCTAGCATCATCATGAAAGTGTCCAGATTTTAGTGCAAACCATCCTCCTCCCCATTCTCTCCCAAAATTCTTGTAATCTTCTCTTAAACTGACAATTCAGAAAACAGCCAGAGTGCTGCTTCTTTCTGCCTTGTATCCTCTGCCACGCTTGCACATGTGCTTATCCAGTAACAGGCATCACTAGTGAAATGGGATTATGTTCCACTGGCTAAGCGCATGAGCACAGCCCTGGGTGGGGCTGCTGGAGGATCAGCTCTTAATAAGGTGTCCAATTTATAATCTAGCAGGGCGAAGAGCAACTGGCTCTCAGAATGAATAGCTCTTCTGTCTCACCATCTCCCGAGGCTGGCTGCTGGGCCGGCCTGCCTCATCGGTTTTTTTCCTCTCTCTGTCGCTCTGATGCTGTTACTCCCTTCACTAAGTTTTTGCTGTTTCCCAGACTGGAAATATAAAGAGGAAGGAAGATAAGAAGTATCCACCCCGTATCTGCTCACACACTGCAAACTGCAGCAAGATGAGCAAACGCTCTGCTGGCATAACAGGCTATAAACCCTTTGCTATTTACTTATTCCAAGAAAGTTTCGTTTTCAACCTAGGATCCTGCTCTCGGGGACCGCCTTTGCGCCCGGCGATGTCTTTAAAAGGGATGCTCGGCGCAGGACGGCACAGCGGGCACGCCCAGGCCGTGCGGCCCGGGTGCCCAGGGCGATGCTCCGCGTCCCCGTGCCGCCGTCCCCGTCCCCTCCCGCCGCTCGGTGCCCGCGGCGCGGGGGCGGCTCGGGCGCGGCCCCGCCCGCGCGGGGGCGCGCACGGCGCAGCGCCCTCTGGCGGCGCGCGGGGGCGGCGCGGGCGGCACCTGCCGGGAGCGCCCGGCCGCGTCCGGCTGTGGATCCCTGCCCCGCTTCCAGGGACGATCCCTCGCTTACCGGCGGGCGGGACGCCTCCTCCGCTGCAGGAACTTCCCCCGGGAAGACTTGGGCACCGCTTCTGCAAAGGCTGGTGGCGGCACACCCGAGCATCTTTCTCTCTCTTTTCTCCAAAGCGGTTCTGTGGCAGAAGATTTCCCCTGTGCCGGGAGGCTCGTCGCAGAGCACGTTTAATAGATTTCCTTTCCATGGCGATGAACTTACCCAGCCTCTGACAAAGCGCACGTCTGCAGCGTGCTGCAGTCAGGGAGGGCTGCTCCTCGGGAGCTCCTGGCTGCCCACCGTCCTCCTCCCTCTCTGTCTCTGCGCTTGCACTGCGTGGTGTAGAATGACTCCTTCCCGTTTGCAGCACTTAAACAATGCAACAACAACAACGAAACAACAACAACCCTTAAATACTTTCTGAAAGTACCACCTGAAAACTTTCCATCATCCCGCGCTTCCCCCCTTGCCAAAGCGAAGTGAAAGGCGATACCATCAGCCGCTTGATCAATCTCTGTCAGGGTCGGGGGCATCTGGCTCCCGCAAGATTGTGTATAGTAGGAGTCTGTTTCTAGGACCATTGGCTCTTCTGCGGCAGGGTGCTGTTTTTCAGGTCGGATTTAAGCTGAACTCCAAAAGACCACGGAGAAAGAAGCAGGGAGTGTGCACCCAGCTTCCTGGAAAAGACACCCGAGCTGTTCTCGTAGCCTCCTGCAACCACACTCCATCCTCCCCGGCCCCTACAGCTGGTCCCAGCAATTGCCAGCGCTGTGGGCTCTGAAGGTACGGGAAGTGGCCCGCAGCTGGCCTGGGGAGCCTGCTGGTTTGAGCAGTGTTTCCAATTAAGAGCCTGCTCAGCAGCCACATCGTGTTCTGGGAGAAATGCTAAGTGTCACTAGCAGTCTCTTGGTCCAAAATGTTTGGGAGAGCCACTGTTCTGTCCCCAACCTCACAGGGACTTTGCATCTGGGAGGAATGCCTGGGATGGAGAACACAAAAGGACAAGCTGGACTGGAGCACCCATTATGCCATTGAAAAAAATGAAAATAAGATGTCAACAACTTCTATGGGCCTAATTGTTTCTTCTCAAACAGATTGTTAGCTTATGTGAATCAGGGTAGCTCTAGAGAGTAAACCAAAGAATGGAAGGGGGGAGGGGGATAGCCTTGGGATCAGCAAGGCACAATATGGGTCTTTATCCCCATTGCTCGCTGGCTACTGAGTAACATTAACTTATTGACACCCCACCCACCCACCCCCCAAGAGATAGTGACAAGAGAGATGAGGAGACAGAGGGCAGTAAGACTGCCCAAGTTTCTGCAAACAGCACCACACAAGGCCACCAGAAGGACTGGGGCTATGACTTCCTCTCTCTGCATCTCCTGCCCCTGCCCTTGCTGCTCAGCTCTGCTATCAAGCCGAACCACACAAAACTAAATTGACTGAAAACCAGAAACTGTCGTTTTCTGAGCCAGATTTCTCCCCTGAACTGGTCCACCTTACAGCCACGTGCACTTTGGACAAAGATAAAGATAAAAAAGATAATAAAACTGCTTTCTTTCAGTATTTGAAGAGTACATCAGACTGCAGCCTGGTGAAACACTGGGAAATCCCACAGTGAGCCACAGACTAGGAAGCTGTACTTTAATTTCAGCAAAACAAAGATCTGGCAGTGAGTGAGTGATGCAAATGCACCTAGTCAGATTTCTCCACTGGACCTTCAAGAGAAAAGAGGTAAAACATCAAGCACAAAGGGCAGCCTGACTTCTCCAAACACAAAATCAGGACAAGCCAAATCCTGTCCAATTGCACAACATTAAAGAGTGATTCTGTGCTCTCTTACCTTGTGCTAAGGGAACAACAATGTTCTGACCTGCAGTGATTTATGTGTAGCAAATTCGTGCCATAAACAAGTGAGAGGAACTAAAATCTCATGCCTTAATCCCTCAAAGCAAAACCAAATTCTTTATGGTCAGCAAGCCTGCTGATGAAGGAGGTAATGCTTATCCTTATTTGAATCCAGTAAGAACATCCAAACAAGAGAAACAGTGCTCCAAGAGCATTTCTCCGTTACATTTTCAAATAATGTTTAAAAAAATAATTAATCATTCCACATGCTTCATTAAAATTAATTTATCTTGATGTCTCCCCAGCTGGACAGGTGTTACTACCTCCAATGAACATAAGAGCAAGCTGAGTAAGACAGACCTGGTCCTGTTTTTTTAAGTAACATCTAATTTTCAGTGCACTTCTGTGCGCAGGCAGCTTCTGTTAATTTTGGCTAGAGCTGTAAGTGATTAATACACATGTAGGACAGATTCTGGATATCTCAAGCTACAGGGCTAAAATTAAAGCCCATGCTTGAAAATGTGATCCTAAATGACTTGCCCTTGGCTGGGCAAGGCAGGGAATCTGTTGCAGGATCAGGAAAATAAGCCAAGTCTTTAGATTCCTCGGGGCTTGTCTCCACAAGAAACGTAGGGAAGCAACACAAAATTGCAGCACGCCAGGAACATTCTCCCCAGGTGGACCTGCTTCGGTGTTCACTGCTTTCAAAGAGCAAATTTTAACCCCTCCATAAGTTCAACCCTTCCTCCACAAACACAGAGAGACCCACTTCTCAGTGCTTAGCACCATCACTTGTTGCCACTTTCTTAACTGAGAGGCGCTCGTGGCAAGAGAAGGATGTGGTGACTCCAGAGGCAGCAATAAGGAAGCCAAGGGTAAAGTTTCACTTTGGTTCAGCAGAAAGCTTCCCCATGAAGATGTTTTGCTTTGCAATCAGCACTGAAGCAGCTTACCTGCGTTTCAAAGATGGGTGAGCTACCTCCCACTCTGCACACTCAAGGTCGCGTGTACCCATTTTAAGCAGACATATGGAGGCTCTGAATAGCTGCCCACACTGGCTGGAGGACAATGCCAGCCCAAAGGAGGAGCTGTGTGGTTTCATGCTAGTAGTGAGCAGCACTTGTCTCTGCAATAAACCCTCTAAAGATAATTTAACAATGTCTGCTCAGGGGACTGGGCTACAGATGCACACACTCCCAAGCTGAGGCACTGCTGGAGAAGTCTATTGACCCAGCCTGTGGCTACCATCCCTTTAGGCCTGCTCTGCTCAATTGGGCTTGAATGCCTCTTACAATTTTTGAGGCTGAATGAGGTAGGTTAGAGGGGGCGCCTAGTATTTCAACATTACAAGCTGCCACCAAATGACAGGAAGTGGTCAACCCACAGCTTACTCCCTGGATCTGAAGCAGCAGGAACCTCTGGCACCAGGGGAGAGCTGGGGACAGAAACTTCTGCCACAGCCTATGTGAATGTCTGTGGCCTAAGTGCAGGGTAACACTGTCCAGAAGTTCATCCTCTGGATTGTCATATGCCAGCTTTCACATGGAAACGAGCCTGGTGCTAATGCATTAAGTCCTGGCTAACATTTAAAATGGCGTGGGCATAGCACTGCCATTATTTAAATTAAGATTGGCATGATATACCTTAACTGGAAGATCATCAGCCAAAACTGGTGGGTGCAAAGGAAGTGCCGCAGTACTGCGTGGTGAGGATGGCAGCCGGCCACAGGGTGACCACCCAGTGGGTGCATGCACCACACAGGCAAGCCTGAGGTCACTTTATGGTCTTGGTGGACTTGAGAAGAAGAGGAACATTTCAGATTACAGACATACAACTGTTTGGTCTGTAGCAGAGCCCTTTGGCGTAGCTCCTCCTCATTCCTCGCAAACCCACAGAGACTTACACCTGCTGTCCCATGACATCAAGTCAACTGTTCGTGTAGCTGAGCTCCAAATACTTTTTTTAAGGACCTTTGGGTTAAAAAAACCCCACCATGCGTTTTCCCTGAAACACATGTCTTTTCCTTGAAGTGGATAATTTCACAGGACTGGCTTAAAGGGCAGCTAGACAAACAGCTGTATCAGCACAGCCACTGAAGCACTAACCTGGGGCAGCAGAGGAGCCAGCCAGAGCAGCCACCTCCCTCAGCTGAGAGCTAAAGCTGGACGCCTGTCTGTGACCCAGCTCTACCTATACTTTCCAAAGTGTCTGTTTTGGTTTGGATTGGTTTTCTGGTGGTTTTTTTGGTTTGGTTTGGTGGGGTGTTTGTTTGTTTGTTTGTTTGTTTGTTTGTTTGTTTTGTGGGTTTTTGTTTGTTTTTTTTTGTTGTTTTTTGTTTTTTGTTTTGTTTTGTTTTGCTTACATTTCCCAAGTAAATTAGACTTACGTAATTGTTCTTTCTGTTAGTTTTTCTGTAATCTGTTTCAAGTCTGCTGTCCCATTCTCAGTCAAATCTGAGAGAATTTCAAACATAGCATGACCCTCTAAATCCATCAGTGTCTGGGTAGAGGCCCAAACTTGTATCCTCTGCAAGGGGAAAAGCAGGCAAAACTCAGCTGCTACCCAGTGCTGCTCTAGCTGACACACAGTTCTGGCCTGTGGCTCCAGAGGGACAGGGAGGGAGCTGAAATGGTGAATTTGATGCTCATCATACAAGGCCAGGCTTTGTCACTGTAATTGCTCATGCCTGCCTTTATTCAGACTTTGAACCTTATGGCATATATACTCCAGTGTATACTTGTGCTTCAAAATAAAGCATCCTGTCAGAAGTTCCTTTTCTGAGTCATTAAAATGTAGTTAGTACTTTTAAATCTACTCAGTGACTTCTGCATCGGGTTATTGTAAGATAGATTGCCTTAACAACAAAAGTAGTACAGATATTCTTAGCAGAAAAAGGTGATATTTACTTCTGTGCAGGGGCTTATGTGTACCATTTGTGAAATATGATGACTGATGCTGTATTTATACTGCTAAAATGCATTTTCTGGGGTAGCTCAACACAGAGATGAATTCCATCTAACATGAGAGGAAAACGGTAACTTGTCAGCCAGATAGGTTATTCTCTGATCTACAAGTCAGAGGGAATAGGAATGCATCCTGTATTCCTGCCTGTTCCCACACACTCCTGCTTGTCATCGCAAGAGCTCTTTAGTGCCCTGAAATACAGCGTGGCAGTAAAAATTAATTGAAAGTGCGCTACAATCATTAACTTTTGGAGCTTCCCAGTTTGCCCATCCTTAAATAACGCTGGTTATAAAATCCTGTTTGCGCTACAATTCCTTGGCTCTGTGCCATGTAGCATGTAGAGAAATCAGCAATATGTGCAGCAGGGACTTCTCTGACTATAATATGAATGCACATAATAGACTTTCTTCTTTAGCTCAGCAGCAAAACACTGACTCAGATCTAGAGACCAGTTATAGTCCCAGTGGTGTTTACTCCGTGTAATTAGCAGTATCAAGTGTGTTGTCTTTTGGGTAGCCTGATTGTTTCCATATGCATGAGCACCTTCTGTGAACGAAGACAGGGCGAGAAGCAGACAGCACTCGAAGCGCACACAGCGTTATGGGGAGCACATATGTTTTAAATACCTTATCTCTGCAATTAGGAAGAGTTTAGAAATTGGTCATATAAATCTTGGGAAATGGGGCCAGCAGAGAGAGAAAAAGACCTTCTTTCCAAGCAAGAACTTTGCCTGGGTAACTACTCGAACCCAGGTGCCGGAGATGGCGCAGACATCTCCCAGCTTGCTGGTGGGAGAGTGGCATGAATCAGTAGCTCTTGCATTGCACTGGGAGGGAGAAGGCTGTCGATGCTGTGTTGGGGCCTGGAGGAAGACTGGGCTGGCATTCAAGGTGGGGCGTGCCCGGGAATGCTGCACAACATTCATCTTAGGGGCAGGTACTTGCTGAAATTCCAATTACTGAGAGAGAGGGCTGAGGCAGAGTGAGGCCTTGCCTTTGCCTTGCAAAGAGATGCAGTTTTTTTACCTCAAGCTAGCGTTTCTGACCTGTCCCAAGGTAAAAAAAGCAGTGAAGCCAAGCAACTTCAGCCTCACTGCAAGGCAAACCAGGCAAGGTCAAGTGGGGGCTGTTGCTGGACTCGCCTACATCATCATCAGCAATTACAGCAGGGTTTAAAAAAATTAAAAAAAAAGTCCTTGAGCATAGGAAAAGACAGGCCCTAATGTCTGTTTTGAAAAAAAGACTATGAAAATGGGGTTGTTTGGGCTTATTTATCCCTTGTTCTCCCTCTCCCTTCCACACTCCCAGCATTGCCATATCTGTCAGGCTCTCTTCCCCGCCAACCCTCAGGCCTTTGCCCCGTGGCTGGCAGCATGGCTGGAAGCTGCAGGGAAGTGGGGAGAGACAAGGAGAGCCATTTCCATTGCAGCCTGGCTCCTCCCGCTCCGTGCTGTCCTCAGGATCCTCCACCCGCCTCTCGTTACAGCGGGGCCCCTCTGCACCTCACCCTTCCTGACGGTGCGCCTGGAGGCACGCCTTGCTGATTGGGAAAGGCTCTCCCGAGACATTCCCTCGCACACCTATTTTTATGGCTGCAGCAGATGCCTGAACAAAAGCCATCTTAAGTAACTGTCTTGGGCTGCGTGCTGCCTTGTGCCATCCCAGCATCCCGGGACAGCCTCCCCTCCACGCTCTTCTGTGCCTCCCGAAGCCTCCTATGCGTGCGTCTGCTTTATCGCTTTGGTAAGAAGATTTCAGTATCTGTTCTGTAGCAAACCACTCAGCCTATAACCCGGACTCACCACAGGAGAGTCCTTGGCCAGGATATTACAACTACTTGGTTGTCGTCTTTGCTGCTGCAGATACAATAAAGATTTAACCTTAAAACTTGCCTCGCAGTTCAGAAAATACACCCATGCAAAACACCTTTAAATCTGAGCAAGTGCAGCTAGGGTAACTGGCTGTAGCAACTTGCTTCACACAATTTCACCTGCCTTTCTCTGCTACCTCTAGGAACTATCAAAAAAGCTCCCCAAGCAAGCTTTTTAATAAATTCTCACTATAAAATACTACAAAGCAACATTATATGCAACAAATCCAGACAAAGCATTCTTCTCTACGTGTCTTCTTGAAAATATCTTGCAGTTTGTGATTTGGATAGAATTCTGGAAGCCTAGTAAGAATAAAAATCTTTTATTGAAAAAGGCATGCGCTGCTCATGGTCAATCATTCATTAAATAGCCGAGCAGTTTGTTTCAATCGTGTCTTCTGACATCGGGAATGAGGATGCTGCTATTTTAATAATAAGCTATCAAACCGTTTTGCAAATAGTCACTGCATTTTCATTTCCTGAAAAGCTCTGAAAAGGTGAAAAAATGCATTTGCAGCACAGCTACTGCTGCTTATTCAGAAGTGTACATTATTTCAACCTCAAGATTTGTTTATCTCAGTGAAAAATACTGCACTAAAAATTAGTTTAGTAATTTTTATATCTATCACTGTTGACATTCTGCATTTATTATTTTCTCAGTGGTTCCTGACAGGTTTTTTTCTATTTTTTCTCTTCTCATTTCCAGTTAAACATCTGCCACTAACAAAAGCACTTCACAGCATGCAGTCACTGTCATTCGTGGTCACAACAGATGCAGGGAAGCCCAGTGTAATCACTCAGACTGAAAAACATTTTCAGGGAGTGAAATAATCTGCGTGCAAACTTGTGTCCTTACAAATCTCCCTGCAGGTGTGTAACTCTTCCCTAATGCAGAGGAAAGTTTAAAGATGCGTGAGGTACTGCTACCAGCTTACTACTCGCAGCACACAGGACAGTGCATGTTATTTTAAAGCCTACGTAAATAATAGATATGTTTTGTGGCCCTTTTATGTGTAAAGTGTTATGCAATTGAGAAGTATGAACATTTAGTTCAAATTTAATAATTTAAAACACAAATATACTTCATACTGAGTACCTAGACCTCTGCTACATACATATTTATATAGAGAGAAAGAGAGAATATCTGGAAAACCACTGTGTCCGCTGTGATGGAAGTAATGTACTGTTTATGTGTCATGCTATTTTGAGTCATTATTAATCTATTACTCACCCAGGTTTGTAAATGCGGTACAGCACTAAACATTTAGGGTGACATTGAAGATTCTGGCCCTGGACTCTGCAGATGTAAGCATATGTGTAACATGTGCTGAAGTGCTTACAGGAACGGAGCAGAAATATGTATCAAGCCCAAACTTGAAAACAGGTGGGTTTAAGTTATACAAGGACAAAGAACAGTGAACAAATTTTTAAGCAGATCTTCTAGCGTTCAGAAATTAAATGGCTCTTTTTATTCCCGTCTCCACCACCCAAAAAAGGAGCCCCAAAAAAGGGGTTGAGAGAGAAACAAATGAAATCAAAGTCATAATTTTAAAACTGAGGCTCCTTTTCACCACGGAGGAGGTGAGGAATCTTTTTTTCTTTCTTTCTTTTTTCTTTTTTTTTTCTTTTGCTTTGTTTTGCTTTATATTCGCCAAGGGCTGCCTGTCCAGAGCCAGCCCAGCTCCCCAGGCCGGCAGGTGTCTGAAACTGTGGGACAGGAGCACTTCCTTGGCACAAACCAGGGCACTCCTGGAGGCTGGGCTCCAGGGCAAGGAGCCGATCATAGCAGGTATTTTGCAATAACAGAACCGAAAAATACACATTTAAAAAGAAAAGAAAAGCTTCTCTTAGCACGTCTCGGGGCCTCCACGGTGGGCCGGTGCGTGTCCCAGCAGCCGGGCTCCCCTGTGAGCCCGGGAGTGCTCCCAGCGCCGTGCCCTCAGGCCCGGCACATCCGCATCCTCGGGGAGCGGCCCCTTCCAGGCCCCGGTGAGCTCCCAAACCCAGCACCCGCTCAGGGAGCCGGCGGTCCTGGGAGCCACCCTCCTCTCTCCTCGCCTCAGGCACGGCTCCGCTCCCTGAAGGGAGCCGGGAAAGGCGGAGCCCGGAGCCGGGATGGCAGCGCCCGTCCCGCACCTCCTGAGCCCCATCCCCATTCCAAACGCTGGTGCCCTCGGGGCGGCACCGCCCCCGGCCTGTCTGCACCCCCTGCCCAAACATCAGGGCCTGGAGAGGCCCCGGCTGCCCACGGCACAAGGCCGGGGATAGGCGGGCGGCCCCGCTGGCGCGGTGAGGTGGGGCGAAATCCCTCTCAGGTGCCCGCAGGGAAAGGGAGTGTCCCTGCCAGGGGAACAGACGGAGCGCCCTCCTCTTACTCACCCGCCCGCCCGCCACTTGGGGAGGCGGGGGGAGGTGTTGCAATTACCCGGGGAAAGGGACCAGCCCCGGGAGCCTGGGAGTGGGACGGGGACGGCGGGGTTACGTAAAGGAGGTGGGCGAGAAGGGGAGAGGGACAGTCAGGTGTGCGCGTCCAGGCTAATCCGGGGGCGAGGGGACGGCGGAAGGGGTGCTGGCAGAGGAAGCTGAACACTCGTCCCTACAGGGGCTGGGAGAGCGGAGGGCAGGGGCACAGCCTCGCGTGTGTGAGGGCAGGCATCGATGCGGGTCGTGAAAGGGCTGGACAAAGGGCAGGAGCAGCACCGCTGCGCAGACGGCGCGGCGAGAGGGAATTCCCTCCTTTCCCGGAGCTCCGCGGTCCCCCCTCCCGATCCCCGCGTGCTGCTGGGGAAACCTGCGCTGCCGCTGCCTGCTAGGAGACGGCTCGGGGCTGCGGGTGTGCGAGGCTTGCTAAATGGACGCTCTGCTGCCCTGCTGGTTGCTGCTGTGCTCGGGGAGGGAGGAGAAGGGAGGAGGAGGAGGAGGAGGGAGGGATGTGAAAGTGGGTCAGGAATGTAACTAGACTCTGCCCCCCTTGTTGCAGGCGCAGGCGGCGCTGCCTTAGCGATGGAAAGCAGGCATTTCAGTGTTGATGTTCCCCAGTCCTGGCGGCTGACGGTTACTAGGGGATCCTGAAGGATGTGTTTCCCTGTGACCCTTTGAGAAGAAAAACTTAGTTGCCGCAGTAACCAAGTTTGGCTTGGATGCAATGATGCAGTAAATAGCATAGGTGAGCCTTGCTAAATGGAGGAGGAGGAAGCTGGAACTGTACAGGCTGGATGGCTCTTGCAGTCGGGTCGGGAAATGTTTAAAAAATATCCCAACAAACTGCATTAGTTAAGTACACAAGTTTCACATTTTTCCTTGCAATAAAACTCTCAGAATTCATCACCTATTTATTGTAACCTACTAAGAAAACAGAAATAGAAGTAAACTGCCTTAATGATGTAGCATGAGGTACAGAGCTCACCGACAACTTTGCCGTAGCCGTGAGCAGCCCTTTTCAATGCAAAAAAAAAAAAATTTTGTTTGATGGCCTGAATTTTTGAAAGTTAAGGGGTGTGGAGGAAGGTGAAGGCTGGCTCAGTGCCTTGAGTTTTCATCCGTCGTCTTTTAAGCATTCTTACTTTAGACTATCAATTTTCAATATTGTAACTTAGATTAAAAGAGAACACATCAACCCTGCTTCTAAAGGAAATCCTACTAGAAAAGCTACTTTTAAAGTGGAAAACAAACTAAAATAGCAAGCAAATAAATTGAACTTGATGCTCCATTATGCCTAATTTCTCCCTATTCCCTCCAGTTGTTTTCATCTGATTTCTATCTTCCTCTAATAGAAAAACACTTTTATTCGCAAGAGTGGCAAATCACTTCTCAGAGTTGGAAGGAAGAACTGAAAGGAATCACAGAATAGATATACTGTGATATATCTCTTTCTTCTTTGGTTTTCTTCCAGAGTTGTGTCTTTTCTAAAACACTGGTATTCTAAAGAAAGAATGGGTTGCTGTACCATGAGACTGATTCTGCTCCCAGCCTGAGGACCCACAGAGGAGAACTGAGCTGTCAAGCTTACAGATTCATCAGGAGTGAGGGGACACCCAGACTGTCAGTGCAGGCCACACAGGAGCTAGGGGTGCATCCAGTCGATGGATGAGGGTATTTGTGTACATTTCATTAAGGGAACAAAAGTCACCAGAGCAAACTGTGCAGCTATTCCTTTTATTCCTTTGAATATTTGTCAAGGTGGTATTGCTGTAGATAAACATCCCTTTAGCTTATTTCTCTAGCACTGAAAACTACTCAGTGTTTAAAAGCAGACATGCCCTTTAATTCAAGGACATTCAAGGATGCATAATGAATGTTACTCTTTCTACTTTTTCCATGAGATAATTTTTCCAGTTGATTTCCCCTATCATTTTCTACTAAAAGGTGAATTTAATAAAAAAAGATACATGGGCATAAGCAAATTGTGGTGAAATATAACTAATATATTGTACTATTACTCCTGTTTTATTTAAAAAAAAAAATAGAAAGCAGTAATGGTTTAAGTGCTATGAACCACAAAGCTTTTCTTTAACAGAACTCAGTGGAGGGCCTGGCCTGGCCCGATCATACCTATTGCCTGCAGTAAAGGAAAATATTTAGACGGTCTTCATCCACATCTTTAAGATCTATAATGGCTTAGATATGTCATGCTTATTTTTTTGGTGGAACAATATTACTTGGTTTTGTCAACTTCCCTGGCAATGCAGAGCAGTCAGTGGGCAGTCTTTCTTGCCACCTGCTTGCCAGGGCTTCTGCCACTGAGCTGTCTTGCAGATCAGGGCAGGGGGATCCCACAAGTCTCTGTCACTGTGAGTGAAAATGCCAGGTGAGAAACTTCCTCTCTGGGGACTCCCGCAGAAAATTTTGATGGTCCCACCTATTACCAGCATATTTTCCCTGTGTGTTGTGAGCTGAGAAAATGAAACATTACAGAAGAAGCACTTGTGCTACCAACCATTCCTTCCCTCGTTGGCAGCGAGGGTCTGGGTTTGCTGTTAGTCTGGGGCCCTGTTTATGCCCCTCTGGCCAAGCAAAGGGCACGCTAAGCCCTATGGAAACAGTCCTGGGAAAATCCTCCTGTGCTCTGTGCAGGAGCATGGTGTTTCCTATCTATTCCCCTCCGCCTCTTTCTGTAGGGATGATGTGAGGAAGGAGGTGTGGCCAGCAAGCCGCTGCTTTCTAGTTTTTCTTGGCTCTGGCAAAGGTCTTTCTATTCAAGGGTAAATGACAGGGACCTTGACACCACTCTAAATCTGCAGGGATGTCTTAGAGGTCCCCAGAAGGACCAGATAATGTGACAAAGCATGAAGCACAGCTCAGGTATAACAGAGAATTTGACCTTAACCTGTGTCTGCTTTGAACAGCATCTCAAACTAGACTTCTATTGCCAAGATTTGGGCATGGGCTTAGTCTGCAGTGACAGGCTGGTGGTTCATGCACAAGTGTGGAAAAAGAAGCATGGGAAAGTTCCAGGTTTGATAGCTGAGTCCATCTGCCAAAGTATTTATGCTTTGTTTGTGCTTTAACTTATACACTGGAAAATCAGGAGGGGGAAAGCCCCCACTATTTAAATAGAGCTTTTTCTAGCTGAGTCCCATGGTTATGAGGCAGAAAAAAAGGTGCATTAATTTTTACCAAATCATGTTAGCAAGCTAGTGGGCATGGTGTAGTAAAATAATTATTTTCTGAGTAATTTTAGCATGTTCTGGCTTTTAAAAGCATCATTTCCAAAACAGATGATAATAATATTTAAAAATATATTTGCTCATCTTGCTTTTTCCTAGTAGAGGAACCATTTTGCATCCTACTAAAGTGCATGTGTGCTTTCAAGGGGGGATAGATTGGACAGTATTAAGATAGACTCAAAGATTTGGCCACATGCTATTTTTGAGCTTTAGTTCCTTGGTCAGTATCTTGCTCTTACCAGACTGAATCGCAGAAACTTCTGTGTAAACAGGATGAAACAATAGCAGCAGAGGTAGGATGCCATACCAAGCTGAATAAGGACCTCAAAGCCCATTACCATTTTAATGATGACATTGTTAAGCAAAATAGCTTCAAGATTAAATCGTTTACTTAATTAAGAAAAACTAGCTATTTATGGAGCTAGTTTTACCTCCAGCAACCAAAATACAGCAGTGTTTTCTTTTGGAACTCAGCTCATGTAGTTTCAAAGCTGTTTGCAGCTGAAGACTGTCACAGTCACTCACTGCACTTAGGAAACTGGTTTAAAAGCAGACACGGGTAACAGGATGTGACATAGGCTCTCCTCAGCACAGCATCTGATGCATCCCTCTACTTTTCTAATTAACTTTGAAAGAGGCTGCTTAAGTTTGGAATGCAACAGGTCTCCCTAAAATTTGAATCCAACAAGAAAGCCTTAAGAGAGGTATATCCCCACATGCATCTTATTGGGAAATGTTTCAGTGAACTTTTGCTTATCAGTATTGAAAAGATGTGTTAAAACCAGTCTGGCAACTTCTTTTTTTTTTTTTTTTTTTTTTTTTTTTTTTTTTTGTAACGCCATGTGCTGGAGGGCCTTGAGAAAACAGTTTTGAAACAATATCAGAGCTGAGCTACTGAAATGCATTGAACAAGAAGAATGTTCGTTAAACATATTTCCCCATTTTTTGTACTGTCCCAAACAACAAAAGTAAAATATTTTACGATTTATAGCCCCTTTTCCAGTGAGATGCTACAGCAAGAGCTCAGAAGATTTGCATCTTGCAAGTAAGAACACGATGGACTTAAAATGCTTAACCTACTCTGCTTTTTTTTCAAAATTTTAGCTCTGAATTTACTGGATCCTGTTTCAAAACATGCATATAAAAGCTTTAATTACCCACCCAGCTCCCCTTATCTTAATTCACTGTAAGTTCGCCAACACCCACGGGAGAGGCTCTGCAGTGACTGGACCATGAGAGATGCAGACATTTCGTACTTCACTGGAAACGCTCACTGCGGTATAACGCTGCTTTCTCCTGAGTTCCTATTAACTAACACTCCTTGAAGTGAAATTAGGTTTCATTGCCCAAGGCTGTAGTCTTTTCTCTCCTGCAAAAGGGCTGTGCTTCAGGTCACAGGTCTGTGCACGGGTGCTCCCACCCAAGCCCAGGGCACAGTGGGAGCGCCTGCCTGACAGATCAGCTCCTCTGCAGCCACCTGGCAGTGCCTGTTCTGCACTGAAGGTCTGAGGAGGGAAGACGCGGATACGGAATTTGCAAAGCACACCAGCTTCCCGATTCCCCGTTTTCCAACCACAGATTTCTCAGTATTTCTCAGCACCCCTTTTTTTGATGTGGAGCAAAGCATTTCAGGTCAGAACGGGTTATTCAATGTCTATGAAAAGTGCAGTCTTATTGTATACATCTTGCTCTGAAAATTTGGAACTGAGTCCCACAAAGTTTTAGAGCAAATTGTAGATGTCATTTTGCAGGAGATGTTTCCTGACACAAAAGCTGGTGCAAACAAATAGTAGCATCATGCTAGAGTGAGAGGGACTGGGTTTGAAGTACACCAGCTAAGACTAAACATGAAATTCACCTAGAGGGTAAGAGCCTTCCAGTACAGCTGGTCAGCAGCAGAACAATTTAAGAAAAATCAGCATATTGAGAGAAATGTATTACAAAAATGTATGGCCCGACTCTAGAAATGTTCACTAGAGACGTTACCCAGCAGGTTAAATTGGAATGATAAAGGAGGAATCTTCTTTACATTTAGGGCTCTTTTGAAGAACTGGCGTTGTTGGAGCTTCCTCGTAGGCATTCCTGGGAGCTGTGTCTGTTTTAGTAACTAGGAAATAGATGGTGGATCCTGCTATTGGCAGGACCTTTTACACATCCATCTTGGTATTTTCTTTGAAGTCTTGGGTAATCACAAACAAGAGTCTCTGTAGAGATGGTTTCTGCAACACAGGAAACACCTGTACACTCTCCTCAAGTTATTTCTCTATGTGACAAATGCACACCAGCTCTGCTGTGTCACAAGGCCTTTTCACCCTAAAAGTTAAGGTCAGGAGTAAACCACACACACAAAAAAAACACTGGATAAGGCAAAATCCTTCCCCTAAAACTTTATTCCTTTTGCCTACTACTTTTTGTTCTATGTTTTTTCCCTCTTTATTATTCAACCCACAGCTTGCCTTCCTAGAAGCATCAATCCATCATTCCCTATATTTATTTTTGTGTCTGCTCCTGAGTTGTCAAGTACCAGCAGATTCCTTTTTTACTACCAGTGTGTGTAGAGCAGAGGTCCAGCCACAGGCCAGTTTGCATTCAGAAGCTGTAAAAAAGGGAGTGTATCAGTCAGTGATGTGATTTCTGCAATTTCTAAACATTTTTCTTTAAACATGGTTATACAGCTCACACCTCTCTTCCTCGTTTAATTGGAGCCTGCTCTCTTTCATGCACTGAAGTGCACACTTTTGATACAAGCAGGCCCAGAGCTAGGAGAGGGGGCTCCTGTTCCTGGCCTTTCTACATCTTGCTGATTAGCTGCCCCCTCACTGCCTCGGTTCCTTCAGCTGTGCAATGGTGCTCCCAAAACTGCTTTATTATAAAGTGAGTTAAGATTCTCGGTGAAGAACATGGGATGAAATCAGACAGCCAGAGCTGTTGCAGAAGTATTCCATATGAGTATCAGTGCGTGGAGAGTTCTCCAACACCTTATTAGTACACACAAGGCATCAAGAGTTTATTCAAGGTTAGCATCTTCTACTCTTAAGCTTGGCTATGCTAGAATAGCATCTTAGATAAAGGAATATTTGTGCAGCATGATATCATTAGTGTGGTCTGCTTCAGATCTTATAAAGATTTTGGCAGAAATACTTGCAATAAGGAAAAAAATATTTATTTCTCTTTTAACCAGTCATTAACCTTGAGACAGTCTATACTTACAAGGAGGTAATAGATGTTGTGCAAAGAGCATCTCTTCCTTTGTTCTCTGAAATTAGAGAATCTACCGCATATCTCTTAATATTGTACAGAAAACTGATAGTAGGTGAATTATACAGTTTTGGAATTCCTTACAGTTATTTCTGTAACTCTCTTTTCTCAGAGCAGGCCTCAGGAATTAGTCTTGTAGGATGTAACAAAAGTTGGATAATTCAGGAACAGTTTTATAAGCACTTAGACCTGTTAGTTACACTGCCTTGTTTTATTGCTGTTGAATATGCCCAGCAAGACACTGAGTTTTGTTGGTTTGTTTTTTTTTAATGAGAAACACAAAGTAACTTGGAATTAAAATCCTCCCAATTAGAAAAATTATAGTAATTCATTGCACTGAATCATGTAAACAACTTTGATACCAGAGGCACTGCTCCTTGATCTATCTGAATTTATTAATGGATATTTTCCAGTTTCATTTTTAAAGCAACTGAAGTGCACATACAGATTTAGGGTGCTGGATAGGGGAGGAAAGTAATCACATTGCATCTTCACTCCTCTCCAAGTCATTCCCTAAAATATAATTTTCCACCAAAGCAGCAGTCTGTGCAAGATGATGCACAACAGTTGTACGTGTTGTACATTTTACTAATCTGAAGCTGAGCCTTTTCATCCTTACACCATTTTACCTCCAGATCCTGTCTGGGCCAGACACACATTTTCCAAAGAATGCCCCAGAAAGCACTGTGCAGGTGATACTATAGTTCTGTATGTTCCTACAATGGACCAGTGTGTCTGTGTAATGAGATGGGGAATTTTGCTTTGGAGAGTTAATGGTGATGCCAAATGATAAATAAAATGCTGGGATGAAAAGAAGGCCCCAAAGAATGGAAAGCATTGTAATAAGTCGACATTTATATGTCTAGCTGCGGGTGCTGTGAGGTCTGCAGGAAGGGTTTATGGATGAGACACAGCCAGCAGAGAGCATGCAGCATCATCACTTCGAGCAGATCGCCAGAACCATGCAAAGTCACAAACCACACTGCTATTCAACGCTGAAGTTAATAACTCACAGAGCTCTGCGATATTCAGAAGCATTTGCCAAACATCCAGTATTACCGGACTGTTTAAAGGTGTTTGCAGGACACATTTGCAAGGAGATGTCTGTTATGCAGTAATATTAACAGCTCTCTTTGCTGTTAATCTGCACAGTTCCCACTGTACTAGGAAACTATTCTGTTCTTAGATTGCTGACTCCATCCTCTAATTTTTCATGCATGCAGGCTATAGCAGAATACCTCTTTAGGAGCTCATTTTGTCATTCTGTGTACAAATAATTATTGGAGTTTGATAATGAAAGAAAACCTTACTAAACATATACTTTTTCAAATTATCTATATAAACACCTCTTTACTTATGTCACTCTTCTTTAAAGTTCATTATATTATTTGTATTCCGGAAAGCCATTTCTTTTGTGTTCACAGCAATCTTCCGATCTCCCTTTAATCACAGCGGTCTCCACCACTTTTCCCAACTGTTTAGAAATCATCAGGAAGAATCTAACTTGTTTTCTTAGTAACAGTTTTCCAAGTGCATCAACATGCTGCAGCATATTTTACAAACTGTAGAGGCTTCTAAATGAATATTTCTCACCAAGGTTCACTTTTAAACTAATCCCAAGATGCAGGAAAATATTTCCATTCATTTTCATCCTATTTTCATCAGAAATCATAGAACAGATTATATTCATCATGCTATTAATTTTTAAAATGGGATGGCTGTAGTTGGCATCTAATTTGTACTCACATGCTTAAGTTTCAGGGTTGCTCAGCAGCCATAGAAGCAGTGATCAACATCTCTGAAAATCAAGCTATGTAGGTGCCTAGAAAATACAGAGTCAAGTATCTGACTAGGGGCATCCTAATTAGAAAAAAAACCCAACCTTTTAAAAAAATTGATGGAATACGGGTGAAGTCTTGGTTCCTAGCAGAAACAGAGCATGTGACTTAATGTATCGCATGATCATTCAGAAGTGGCAGATCTGATATGCATATTTATAATGTTTGGCAAATGTAGTGATTTTTCCATTTAAAAACTAAGACGTAATTACTAATCCTGATCTTACATGTTTTCTTTTTCACTTTTTAAATTCTAAAAAATGTTGTATTATGTTCTAATGTTGTGAAATTTGGGGAGAAACAGCTGGCAGTGGCAACTGTGACATGATGTATATTACTGATCCTGAAAGCTTAGTTTAGGCCCTCCTAATTACATGAAGTTCCCTCTTCTCACATAGCCCTGGGATAATTGGATGGTATGGCATTCCAAAGCCTTTGGGATGCTAAAATAATCATGCATTAACCCTAATACTTGTGCTTTGATGTTCTCACCACTTAGCTGCTAGCTGAATAATTACAATTCACTTGTAATCAACTTTCATATGGTAAGAGTGATAACAATGATAAAGAGGATGAAAAAGTTGCAAGACACTTGACATGTGTTTTTAGTTCATGTGAAGAGAGGACATCAATTTATAGGAATTGATGTGGAGCACACCATGCAATTAAAGCTTTTGGTCCCCATTTCATTGCTGGAGGGAAGTGGGGTTTGTGCTTGGTGGTGGGGAGCAGCCACAGGAACTGGTTGTTGCTCTCTGGCTGAGATAAGTTTATGCTGTTCCCTTTGGCAAATCATTGTTTTATGAATTTGTCAATGCTTTGTTCAAAGTACAGCTGTGTTTCAATAATAACTTATTTCTGTATAATTCCACTGCAGTGGTTTTTATTAGATATGCTGCTAACATTTTCACATGAGTACCCCAGCTGTACAGCAGCCCTCTGCAGTCAGCACTAGCCCAAAATCATGCCAGGAACTGTCTGTATTAATTTCCATGCTACCAAACTTTTGTATACTGAACTATGGTACACCACTCCCATCTTACTTTCTCTTCATTCCACTGTTGTCCTAGGTCTCCAAAACTCACCGCTTTTATGCCAATTTAACCTCAATTTACTGTCACAAGATTTTGCTGTTGTTCCTATTTACTTGCAACGTACATGTTGTTCCTATTTTATCCAAGTACCAAGTTTTGCAACAGCTGTCAGTTTCCAGATAGGAAATCTGAGCCTGCTCATTCTTTTCCAGTGTGGTTGGGTAATGTGGTGTTCATCATAGGGCAGGACTAATGATACCAGCTCTACTGAATCACCACATTCAAGCTAGCTCAGGGAGTATTTCCTCTGTTTTGCAGTGTCAGTAACCTGGAGTCTAGACCAGGAACATCATCTGTGCATCTGTCTCTGAGATTAACCCAAAAAACTGTATGGACTGTGATGAATTTTCTGTCCATTGGCTGGTGGACCAGGGATCAACAGAAAAACATCAGGCCGGAGTTTGCTGATTAAGTCTGTGCCTAGAGAACAAAAGATTAGTTCTTCTGAGGTGAATCACTCCCATTTACAGCAGAAACCACAGTTCTGAATCTCAAGTCACGTAGGAGCATATCGACTATGCAGTTCTTTATTACATATAACCATAGCAAAGCTCTATAAATACCAGATAAAAATAAACAGGAAACAAAAGCAATCTTACTTTTCAGTCAGAACTCTCATGCAGCTTTCTAGCCTTATTTAGCATGTGTGCATGTGTGTGTAGGGGGATAAGCAACTGTGGAGGGCATTAGTGTCCTTCAGCAGAAGATCCTCATTTTTACATGAGGGCCACTGCTCTGAAGGCTCTAAGATGATTTGATCATATTCGTTTTTATGTGTTTTTTAAATCAGGCTTTTCATCCAAATCTCAAGAGGTAAGAATACGGTGCTCCAACCAACTGTGCCATTGGACACTTCTGCAGTGTTCTCCTCAGCCACCTCTTGGATTGTCTGCTGTATCTCTTATTCTAGACATTAGGCTCTACCCTCAGGGCTTTTCTCATTTGCTTGTTTGTTTGTTTGTTTGCATTTAATAATTTAAAAAATCATTTTGCTGGATTATTCAGGATGCTCATTTTCACTCTAAGAATCACCTTCAGCCAGCCACTTCTGCAACAGAAAGGACATAGAGGAAAACAGTATAATGAACAAGCTCAGAAGGTGTATGTGAAATGAGTATGTAAGATTGTTCATGAAATTATTAGATAAAATCTTATTTGCAGTTGCTGTTTAATCAACATTTATAGCTCAAAAGGTTATTTCTCTGCTGAGTTTAGAGAGCCACAGCAGTCTATTACCACTTCACAAGAGGTTGCAGGAAAAATTTTGCATGACTTGTTAGGATTTCAGGATATTTTCATAGACATTGATCCCAAGAGATTTAATCCTTTGCTGTGAACACTGACTGCAAGCTGAAAATTGTGAGTTTAAATGTCTTCTGCCCTTTCTAGTTACTTGGAATTTTTTTGGGGAAGAAGCTGATGTCTGTGCCCTGTTCTTAAAAATGTTTCAAGGGTTGAGATTTCCATACAGTGAATCATTTCAGGTAACATCTCTCTTGCGCTCATTTTGATAATAGTGGTTTTGGGTTTTTTTCCTTTTCAAGTTTCATTTCAGTTAAGAGTACAGTCCCTCCTGACCACCAAAGTAATTGGGGGGGGGGGGGGGGGGGGGGAATTCTCTATCTACCAAATCTTTCCTCCCTATATGCTCATTAAGAGGAGTTTCACCTTCTTTGTATTGCACAGAAGGAAAGATGATTATGGAGCATATTATCTGTTATTCAAGTTGAAGACAGGAATGCAGAAAAATGTATTGAGAATACTTTCTTGTCAAGAATCCTTTCTTTAGAAACAAGTGAATGTTGAATGATAAATACAGGTAAAAGGATTTAAATGCTCTTATCCACACTGTCCTAAATTCAGACACTCTGGAATTATTGAGTTTTCTTTTTGTCAAAGCAAATTCTTTCCTGTATGAAAGCTTCAGAAGTTATCTAAAATATGTCTGTATCTTACACCCCTCTGGTCTAAACAGCTATCTTCTTCTGCCAGAAAAAAACCTTGTGCTGACAGTTTTTGCTTGGTTGTGGAAGTCACGTCAGTAGAAGGATTCTTTCTACCTCTCTTAATCATGCGTCCACTATGGACAATCTGTTAATTGAGCGTGGCTATTTCGACAAGCAAAAAGCTCTCCTGGTGTAGTTACAGCCCTGCACGCTGCGGCAGAGGTATAACTACCCCCAAGACAATTTACAACAGCAAAACTGTGTTTTTGCCAGCATGGCTTATCTTATCATTGTCTGAATGACACAAGCTGCACTGGTGAAAGTATGGTTCTGACTGCATAACTCTGAATATTCACTGCTTTTGGTAGCGCAGCTCGCTTTTACCTTCAGCTGCAAACCATACCACTTTGCACACCTGACCAGCATACATATGCCTGTAGAACTTTATGGCATAGACCTGACCCAGTGCAATTTTGCTTCTGGTTTAAGGAGGCACAAAGCACAATTTAATGGGTACAAAAGCATAATGACTCTTTCCACGCTCACTTACCTGAGCCCCACCCTTTTCTTGTGCCTCCTCCTCAATTCTTTGCCTACTGCATCCCTTGGTCATTTTTTCCCAGTAATTGGCTTCTTCTATCTTGTTCCCAAATCCTGTAACTGCAGCCTCCTCCAAGTTACATTAATCTCTGCCCTTGAAAGTTGTCCTGCTTTTTCCTTCCTTGCAGGGTAACTGCTTCCTTGCATACTTTCTTCATGACTGCTGCCTCACTTCCTATTTCTTCACTTCCCTGCTGCTTGCTGGCCCTCTCTGCTGCTTTGTGGGCGCACCTCAAAGCACTGCCTACCATCTTCTCCCTGGGATGGGGGGGATTGCCTTCTTTTTCACCCCCTTTTCCAATTGCACTCTGTGAGCTATAATTAGCTGTGGCCTGAAGTTAAGAAAATAAAAATGCAGGCTAGAAAAATCAAGAGAAATATCCTAACAGCAAAATCAGCAAGAGCACAGCCCAAGCTCCCAAGAGAAACTGTTGAATCCTCCGTAACCGAGGATACTTAAAGCTAAACCAAGACAGTACTAAAAAGTGAACTGCACAGAGAAATACTGTGGCAGCCTCAGAGAATGGATAGCAGGTGTTTTCCATCTCTAGTGTATGATACCAAAAGATAGTAAGTGATGCTTCAACTGGATACTGCTACCTTCCTTTAGCTGCCACTGTCTCCTCCGGTGCTACTGCAGCCCTTTGAACAACTGAACATGAAGTTGCTGTTAACATAAACATTTATTTTGATTGTGAGAGGTTTCAGAATCCACTCTCCCTAGCAAATGAGACACAAGGAAACACACAGCTGGCTTACTACTTGCCTTCAGGATGGGAAATAATCACATTTAAGCTAACAATCAAGTAGGTGTGAGAGGCTGGGTGGTCAATAAGAATGAAACATGTCAGTACCAAATCACAAGCTGGGCATTAAACACTGACTTCTTTTTGCACGCCTGTGGTTTTTTTGCATTGCCAGGCAACAAAAGTTTCTGGGCAACGATGCAGAGTTTTAAAACAAGTGAAAGTATTGCAGTGGGTGGTTTTGCTTACTGTTCTTTTACCTGCTCCATCTCTACACAGACAGACTTGCACATGGATTATACAACCTGTTTCTGAGGCTCTACATTAGTGATCATAGAACTGCTTGAAAAAGTAAATGTCAAACATCTGCACACTAGTTTTTTCATGCTGTATTTTTAAACAGTCTATTGAGGAAGAAGTAGGCTGTGCTGGTCCAAAATTTGCTAAATAATTAAATATGTAGGAGGGAATCTTATTTTGTTTTATTCATTTAAAACATACTATTTTTAATACTCTTCTTTAAAATAAGTTTTGTTACTACAACTGTAATAACACTCTTGTGCCTCTGTTGTTTGTTTTGGTTGTAAGGCTGAAAGCTGTGTCAGTTCATTATCCTTTTAGCCATTCTCTATAGTTAGGACTGTATATCCTGAAAGAATAGGTTTAGGTTGGTGAACTTCCCCTGAAAGGGTTTAGAAACACTGGTTATTGTTACAATGGTTCAGGTGAGCAGTTTATGCTATTTTTTACATCCTGAAAATTGGAGCTGGGGAAAGGGACTAGTTGATCAAGCTGGTCCAGTCCCAGCAGCTCTGCATTGCATCCAACTGCTGGAGACTCCCACAGTGAAAAGAGAGAAGGAGATGGGACCAGCAACTATTGCAGCCAGAAACTTCAAGCAGTCCTGCAATATGCCCTACAGGCTGTGATCTATGAGGGGGAAAAAAAGTGGTATGGGTTTCAGAAACACTATCTTCATATTTCCATATGAATCCCTAGCCAAGAGGTAGTCTTGGCTGGCTAGGTGAGTCAGCTCAAGGACTTTTTTTGCGCTGTTGAAATGTCTCAGAGCAAACAGGGGGTGAACACTTACACTTGATCTTTTACATTTGCTGTTTGTTATCACTAACATACTGTCTGCTGAGAAGAGTCACCCAGCAGAGTGGATGGCTTTGTGCCTGGAGAACTACACCGGGATTTTGGAGGAAATACTGTTTTTAATTCCAGCCTTGCCACTACCAGCCGGTTGGAATGTGAGGGAAAGTGCTGGGATACATCAGCTTTTCTTTCACTTTGTAAAGGCTAAAGTTAAGATAAGTTTGGACTAAAGCTTTGGCCTAGCTAATCCAAAGCTGCTCTTGGATACACTCAGTGGGGTTGTTGCAGGAGCAAGTTCCACCACTCACTTGCTCCCCAACCGCTCAGCTTCCAGAGGCCAAGGGTGCCTGAGCACGGTGCTTTATCACATTTCCATGCACGGGGAAAATGGGAATGCTGTAGGATGCTCTGTCTTCAGCCAAATGCTCTGAGAGTTTGCAACTCATGTATTATTCTCTTCTGCGTGGTTTTCCAGTGCACAAATTAATGGAATTTTCCAAGCAATTCATTTAGAAATACATTTAATTGAACTTTCCCCATTTTATTTTGTATAATTACCCTGCCTCTATGGTGGTCACATTTGTCAGTTCTGCATTAGCTCTTAAGGGGTTTTTGACCCAAGAAACCTGTGTCTCAGTTGGAGGAAAAAAAAAAAAAAAACAAACCTCTAAGCAAAAAAAAACCTCAAGTCATGAGAAGACTCAGCAATGGCATGTTTGCTCATTTAAAGAAATAACTGGTTGAAACATAAAGGAAATTCAAGCATTTCTTTTGGTCTTAATGTTTTATAAAGACTTACTTCTCAAAGCCCTCAAGGCTGTATTCTCTGATCCTCCAAGCAGGCTTTCCCTGTGTTAGTATGTCAGCTGAGTTCTCCCTCTTGGCACGAGTGAGGACATCAGGAAAAGGATGGCAGCAAGAGGCCTCTGGATGCTGAGCAGGCACAAGCTCAGGCAGGGCATGGGGCCTCAGATGGCTCTGACATCCTCTGTGGCTGGACAGCCACAGGGCAGGGTGAGGGAGCTGGGGCTTGGCAGCTGCCCTCACCCAGCAGTCATGAGGTGCTGTAAACTCAGGGTCCAGTCCTGCCTCTTAGCATATAAAATACTCCTGGTAAGTCCAAGCTGCTTTGGCTGAAAGGGATGTGTAAATTTGATGATGTCTCATAAGACGGGTGAAAAAATTATTTTCTAGCTAACCTTTAACTGCTCTCTTAATGCTAGTGTTAGCTTTAGTCTCTGTGCTTTAAGACATCCTCAAATTGTGGCCTTCATACAAGTTATATACCCTGTTTTCTTCCCTCCTTGAATACCTTTAATCAGCATCTCTGATACTTGAATTGTGGGTGGGGGCCGAGTCATCCTTTTCTTGAGACCACAGCAAGTGGCTTTTGTCTCCAACATTGCTGTGTCACCCAGCGGTGTCAATGAATTTGGTAACACACCAAACACCTTCACAAAATGATTGTTTTTATTTCTACTACTGTTCACTGTATTTAACATCACCGAGAAGGATGAGAGGAGTATGTGAGGGTTACAGAGAAGCTAGAGAAAAGTCTTCTTGCCCCTTTGTGTGTTTACGGTCACTGTGGGCATTCATGTCCCTATATCCTGAAAGTATAGAAAATATCAAGTCCTAGGAGAGAAAAAGACTTATTACTTATCTTGTCATAAAGTGGTCAGGGGAGATGGGAAAAACCACAGTAATGCAAATGGTAAAAAGTGCAGAGTAAAGAGGATAGCTATGTCATGTAAGTCATGTTAATAGTATTTTGAGAGAGTAATTCATAAAAGTAGGGGTTATTAGATAGAAATTACCTCTATACCTTCTCTTTCATTGTAATAAGTAATTTAAAAAAGGAACTATTTGCTCAAAACTTCCCATTTAGTTCTAGACCACAGTGGCTTTTTACCTCTCTGATGCATCATAAAAGTTCAGGTGACAGAAGGCTGAAAAACTGAATTACTTCATTTCTCTTGCCCACCAATAGCCCAGAATTATGATTAATTCCGTAAATGTTAAAAGGCTTTTTACTATTTTATAAACACTAGTCGTTAATGGGGTTTTAAAGTTATTACATAACTTTTTTTTTTTTTTTTTCATTATTGGGGTTTTTTTGTTTGTTTTTGTTTGTTTTTTTTATTTGGGTTTTTGTTTGTTTTTGGTTTTTTAAAATTTAGTATTAACGTAACACAATATGTACTGGTTCATCCTTCATTCCATCTTTTTGAAAGAATAGAGATAAATGCAATTAAAAACTATTTATTTTCTCCAAACACTAAGATTATGATTTTTTTCCAAATTGAGTTTTACATGTCCATCTTTCAATAGCAGATTTCAGATGCTGAATTGAGAAACACTTGGTCTATTCCATCTATCTGCTTGCTAAACTTCCCACATCGAAGGGCTCTTAAGCACCTCCAAGGCTAAAAAATACATTGAGCACGGGAACATTCATGTTGAAGTAGTCCAAAATGCCTCCAAGACTATTCTAGAAATATTAGGCAGAGGTCAATGACATGTGCATTGCTAACCTCCAAATACGATTACTAGATTTGATTTGTGTAAATAAATGGCTGTGCAAACCAGGCCCAGTCTCTATGAGTTTGTACGTGTGTGCCACGAAGGCTTAGATCACAGCAGTCTTCCAATGTAAACAAAATGTTTCAAGGGCTGAGCCTGAGATGAATAAACTGCTCAGATTTTTGATTAATTGGATGCCTGACCACAGAGATACTGAAGATGCAAGCTGGCTGTAAAGCTGCTGAACTTACCAGCAGCTCCACCACTGCAGGTAGGCAGGTACGATGGGGACAGAGATGAAAAGGTTAAAGACACTTTGCTATCAGTTTATTTTTAATGCCTTCCCTTTACTGTTTTTTGGTAAAACAGGAACCTTAGAACAATGAGAATGTGCTTTCTCATGTCTGTTGCTAATATTGTGGAGAAAACTATGATATCGCTCCTCTGTCAGTCAGCAACTCTGCTTGGGTAGTTCTGCACAGAACTCAGTACAGAACACAGGTGACAAAAATTCAGCCTGCAGAAACCACCACAACAAACACAGACAGGTTAAAGCTGCAGTTTCATGTTCTGAATACACGTGTGCTACCTTTCGGTTTTGCAGTTGTGGCATTTCCAAGTTCCAGTTCACCAGACCTGCAGGTGTTTTACTTGGGAGTCCAGAAGGGAAGAGGTTTATTCCTGATATGAATCGCCAGCTCACGTCTTTGAGACGGGACTTGTGTATTCCTGATTTGTATGCCTTTATCCAGTATTTGAAAAAATGGTGCAAATGAAGTCAAGCATGACACCTTACCTGCAATACTGTGAAAAGAGTCGGTGGAGGGCTTACTGCCACATACCTGGAAATTAGCCTTCTTTTCCATGTGAATCCCTTTTCAATTGGGAGACAGGATACCACGTAAGCTGGCACAAGCCTTTTGCCTGGAGTCCATGACTTGAATTCTTTAAAAAAGAGGCAGAGACTCCAGGTTCCACCTCACCAATAACAGCTTTAAAAGGCCTAGTTTTAGTAGCTCTAGATATAGCGTAAATAACCATTTCCTTAAAGGTAAACTGGTTCCTCCTATACTCATCGGGCACTCCACGGAAGCAGTGTTGGTTTACTTTTCTTTTTTTCCCATGGAGCTTTCAGGATGGAGTACTGCCAGGTATTTTGTTTTTATGTACTATTATTATTTGTCACACAACTCTAAACAGGTACTGGCTTTACAGAGAAATCCTTACCACTCTGAACGCCTCTCCATCACTTGTTGAGTCTCCTACACCTTTGAACTTCCACTGCCGGGAAAGCGACGGGAAGGACGGTGCATGCGGTGCCGTGCAGTGTCACTCACTACCTGTACGCGCAAGCATCTCGCCTTTGATTAGACACAGCATTCGCACCTCCCGTTCCCGTGCTGATGTACGCGGTCCTGTTAATTTTAACGCGTCCCTTAGGTCTGGAGGGATGACTGACCCCTGCGGGGATCCAAATCGCGCAAGGACGAAAAGTTTCTGAGGAAACAAGCACAACCAGAAGGCGACTCCTGGCCGCGAAGCAGCGGGCTGCTGCCTGCGGCCGCTCTACCTGGTGAGGCACCGGGCTGGCTGGGAGGCGGAGGAGGATGCACAGACATTTCCACGGCAGCGGAGAGCCCCGGTGAACTCCTTAAAGCCGGCGGCGCCGCACCGCCACCGGCGGCTCCGGATGCGCTGCAGCCCCGATCCGGGAGCGCGGCCGGCTGCCGGGGGGCACGCACGCCGGGCCGGGAGCGCGGCCGGCCAGGCCCGCCCGGGAGAGCCCCGCGGGCGCGGCCGCCGGAGCAGCGGGAGGGCGCGGGGCGCCGCGTGGCACCTGGCCGCCCCCCCGCGCTCCCCCCGCGCCTGCCCCGGGCATCCCGCTGCTGCGCTGCCGGGCGGAGAAGGGAGGGACGGGGGAAGGGTGGGGGGGGGGAAAGTTGTGCTCACTCCTCTCCTTGGAGGCGCCCCTCCCTCCCCGCGACGAGGGCGAGTTAGAGATGCTATTTGCAACAGGCTGCCGCTGCCGCGGTAGCGCGTCCCCGGGAGAGGAGCCGGAGCGACACGTGATGTGTCTCCTTATCAGGGTGCGCGGGGCAGCGCGGGGGCGGGCAGGGGGCGGGGGCGCCCGCGGAGCGCGGCGCGGCGGGGTCCCTAACCGTGCCCATCTCTCCCCTCCAGGGAGGCGCGGAGGAGGGGAAGTTAGCGCGGAGTTGATGAACTTTGCACATCCACAGAAACGCCATTTTGATTCCTTTTTCCGGAACAAGTTTGCGGCTCCCTCCCGTGCGCGCTCCCCCCGGCGCGCCCCCGCGCCCCCCCGGCGGCCCATCCTCCCGGCATGTCGCGGCGCAAGCAGCCCAGCCCCAGCAAAGTCCGGCGTAAGTACCGCGGGGCTGCCCGGCAGCCGCGCTCCCTTCACAAAGGGCAGGAGCGTGCCTTAACTCCGGAGGGACCTATTTCTTTTTTTTTTTTTTTTTTTTTTCCCCCTCTTCTTTTCCCTTTCTTAGGGGGGGGGGGGCAGAAAGAAAGATGAGGAAAAATATACTTCTGGAGGGGGTAGGCGCGGGGGTGAGGACGTTGCAGCGTGTCGGCTGGTCGTGCGACTTATTTAAAAAAAAATGAAATGCTTGTTAGAAGGGGAAAAAAGTTTCCTTAAAAAAAAAAAAAGAGGAAAAAAGTTTGGCTGGCAGCGGTGGAGATGATGATGAGTTCGTGCAGCCTCCCTCTTCCCTTCCCCCGCTCCTCCCTCTCCTCTCCTCCCTCCGCGGCTCCTGTTTTTTTTTTTTTTTTTTTTTTTTTTTTTCCTTCCCTGTTGCAGACTTTCTACCAACCAGCGGCACCAGCCGCGGCGTTTTGCCTTCAGGACCTGATGCTCATCCATATTAAACCGTCTGAGCTCAGGAATCCGGCCAGATCATCCCCCCCCTCCTGCTGCAAAGTTTATTTTTAACCAGCCACCGCCACAATTTGGATGGGGCTGCGAGGAAGCAACATCTTCTAGCCCGGCTCGCCCCCGTCTCCCGAGCTTGCCTTTTAACTTTTCCTTCGGGCTTATTTTCCTGCCGGCGGTGGCGGCGGGTCCCGCGGCGGCCCCTGCCCGCTGTTCCCGGCTGGGAGGGCCGCGCCGGAGCTGGGAAGTTGGGATGAAGGCGCCCCTTCTCCGCAGGTAGAGCCGGCTCGCGCCGCGCATCTCTCCGCTGACTTTCCGCTCCCCCGGCAGGGCCGGACGGCCGCGCCTGCCTTTCCTCGGCACTCCGGTACCTCTCCCCTCACTTCTCTACCTCTCTTCCTTACTTTATTTGATTTTTTTCCGCCTTTCCTCCACTTTCTCCACCCGCCCCCCCGCCTTCCTCCCCCCCGTCCCGGTAGGGACGTGCGTGTCCTTTCCCCTCCCGGCCTGCGCGGCGGGGGCGGGGGGGAGCCGTGCCCGGGGAGGGCGGGGGGCGCTGCCCCCCGTGGGTCCCCCCCGTCCCGCTGCCTTTGTGCGGTGCCAGCAACACATCCCTACGCGGCGGGGCCAGCGGCGGGCAGGGACGCCTGGGCGGCGTCACCACTACAGGAAGGAGCCGGGCAGCATCCGAAGCTGCTGAGGAGGGGTGTCCGGGCCCTCGCCCCCATCAGCCCCATCGTGGCACGGGGGGGAGAGCGGCGAGGCAGCGGTGACCCCCCTCCCGCAGTGGCGGTGTTTGAGGTGAAAACAAAGTTTGGGGCGGCGCGGCTGCCGCGCCCCCCCCCCACCCCCCCCCCCCCCCGCCGCGGTGCCCGGTGCGGATGGGAGCCGGCCGAGCCCCGTCTCTGGGCGACTGCGCTCCCTCCCCATCGCCGTTGCTACGGGCCGGACACCCCCGGCGGCGCCGCGGGGGCCGCGCCGAGGATGCGAGGCAGCTCCTCCTGCCCAGTTCGTAGCACACGGGCTCGGCATCCCCCCCGCCCATCCGCGCAGGGTGAGGGGGCGCGAGGGGCGCGGGCCGGGCCGGGCCGGGAGCGGGGCGCGCCGAGATGCTGCAACTTTTTTTTTTTTTTTCAGCAGAGGAGGGAGGGCGGTGGATTGAACTTTGTCATGTCGCAGATAAGTTTCCTTTGGCTTCTTCTCCCTGCAGTTCTCCCCCGCCTCCCTCCGCACGCACGCCTGGGGTTTTTTTTAATTTTCTTCTTTTTTTTTTTTTTTTTTTTTTTCCTTTTTTTCGTTTTTAAATAATTTTCCCCGTTCCACCTCTCGGCCGCGATATCTTCGCCTGCTCGGCATCCTCGCGGGGTTGCGCAGAAGGAGAAGCCAGCTCTTCTCCTGGCTCAGCACATTTCCCTGCCCGGGCCGCTCTGCTCGGCTGCGCACCCCGCGGAGGCCCGGGCGCCTCCGTGCCCCGCCGCCCTCCCACGGCCGCGCCGCGGTGTCCGGCCCGCAGCTGATGCTCTGGTCCTGCTCGCCGAGGAGCCAGCATCCTGCCCGGGAGCCGCTGGGCTGATTGCTGGGGGGAAGGCGAGGCGTGGGGGGGATACCAGCCGTTCGGTTTTAATCCCAACTCCCTCTTTCGCCTGTTTTCTCTTGGAGATAAGATCAAGTGTATTTACTTGTTTGAGAAAGTAAACATCTAGTTCAGTGTGATTTGGGGGCAGTGGTCTACGAGGAACAGCAAATGCGGTGGATGATTCCTACCATTCCAACGTCCAGCCCCATGCCTTGGAAAAGAAATTGCTTATTAGCAACAGGAGCAGTTGCTAAATAACGCCGTGTTGTCACCCCTACGGTGCACGGTAGAGAGCTGTTATGGTGGCTGAAGTTTTTTCGTTGAGGTCGGTCGTTTTGACACAAGCGCTGAGTTTTGTTACCGCAGTTCCTGTTTTCCACAGGGTCAGCGTGCGTGAAAGGGATGCAGTGACTCAGGGTCAGGCCAGCCATATTTGTTTTAGGTTTTAATTTTCTCTTTGAAGACTTAAGGGTATATAGTCTTTTCTTGGTGCGCCTGCATAATGCCGATTAGCCTTAACCAGAGTTGGGTACATCCAGGAAAGAATAGGTCCTTTTGTTTGTTAGAAACCCAGAAACAGCATGAATCCATCATCCAATCAATCAGAGTACCAGGGCTCTCCCTCACCTGCCGGCAGGGACGAATCTCGCCTCTCATGCTGCCGGGCAGCTGTTCCCGAGTGTGGCCTCTTTTGCTCCCTCACCTTCCTCCTCCTGACATCCGTATTTGGAACTGAATTCATTTAATGCAGTTGGAAAAATATCACCCTTTAAGTGCAATCAAGTAAACTTTTCTGCTTTCATTTCACAGACAGCTGCTAGTTGTTAAATTGTTTGCCCATCAAAGGTGACTACTTGTAGCCACTCTTACACATTTCTTTTGAGAACTAGCAATGCTAAAGAATATATATATATATTTGGCTTATATAGCAGGGTGTTGACTGGTTTTCTGGGGTTGTGGTGGTTTTTTTTATTCCCCGCCTGGACCTGGGTGTTTTAAGCTTGGCTTGCAGATTTCAGTGTTATGAAGCATCTTATTCTGACCAGGTTGTGACCCCATTCTTAACTCTTTACAGTATTCAGTGACCCTCTTGCAAAATGGCTTTTCTTTTTGGTTGAGGATTGGGAAATAACTTCAAGTTTCAAAGCTAGGAAAACTGATTCTCTTCATTACCTGTCAAGCAGTATGTGTGATCTCTTTTGGTACCAAAGATAAGTGCAGTGTTTCCCAAGCGTAGACCCGTGCAGTGCTTTTCTCACTCCTTAAGGATATTATCACTTTGCCGATGTTGAAGTAACACTACAGTCATAACAGTAGCTTGACTTTAATCTGTGAAACTTTCTTCTTGGACAGAAATAGTTTGAATTGCTCTCAGTTGGGCTGGATTTCTCATTTAAATAAAAATTGGTGATGCACTTAGACTATATAGATTAAAAACATATAGATAAATCCCTTTGGTTATATTCATTATCCCTTGTAAAAGTAGGTGGTGCTTAGAAGGTCATAGGATAAGTGTTGCTAAGCAGCTAAACAGAAGGATGCTAAAATTAACCTGAGTGTTTTTGAAAAGGATTCACTTTTTAAGTTGCAATAATTTTTAATTGACTAAAAATACACCTTTTGTTAATAAGGCATCCCCAAAAAACCTTAAGTGCATAGGTAAAGCTTTCCAGGGGCTGTGTCAAATGTTCAAATTATCTACATACAGGAGTAATTCTACCCTCCCCCAGTATGCCTAAATTTTACTGACATCAGGCCCTCGATTTGTGCCCTTTGCAAATGTCCTTCCAGAGTTATCTGTTGCTCCAGGAGCATCTGATGTATGTTGGATAGCAGCCTGTAGGGACAGTCTTGGGAAAAAAGAAACTGCAGAAGTTCCCCAGGAACGGGCAGAAAACAAGTAAATCCTGTTAGTCCGAAATCTCTGCATGTGTGGAAAAAGCCCCTTTTAACTTTTTTGATGAATGATGCCTAAGTTTGGAAATCTCTGTTTTAGGTGTACACTCTTGAAACATGTGAAATCATGTCTTCCTCTTTCAGCACGATAAAGGTTGTTTTGAAATGAGTGTATTATTGGACCGTGTTACTAGACCAGTTTCTGAAGGCTGCCTTGTTGATGTGGTAGCTTCTTCCTTGGGAGGTAATTGTCTGTCGAGGAGGATGGTAGTGCTGCTTTTTGTTCTCCTGAAGGTAGTGAGAATGGTTGTTGCTCTCTGTCTTCTACCTCCTTTCTGAATTCAAGCAAGATGGACAGTCACAGGGTTACAGGTTTAAAATATGCCTTTTCAACAGCATTCTGCAGCTTGGAAAAGGGCCAGAAACTGCTTCGTGTTCTTTTGAGAACAGCTTTATCATGGATGGAGTGCTCAGGTACCCTGCAGCTTTGCTGGAAAGTCTCTTAGGGAGCAGATGTAAACTTTGAGGGTGAGAAGGAATTGCCTTCTGAGAGTGCAACTGTTTTTTTGTTGTTGTTTTTTTTTTTTGCTTTCGGGTGGGAGATTTGACTTGACTAGTTGTTGTTCAGTATTTAAAGCAGATTTTCTTCTGGGAGGCATATGAAGAATCCTTTCTCTGTGTACATTGTTTTATTTTGTTTGCTTGTTTGTTGCTTTCTTTTTAATATCCTACATAAACCAGCACCTGTGGGAGCTGTGGCTTCCCCCTCTCCCCACGCAGGTGTAGAATAATCTTTACAGGCAGTGATTTCAAAGGCAGGACTTGGGTATTTTTGGGAATGTCACTCTCTGGTGATACACTGAAAAGTTAAGGTATTTGTGCGGAGCCAGGATGGGATTGAAGCTTGCAGAGCTTTGCTAGGCCAGGTTTGGTTATCAGCTTTTGGTTTTGATTACAAATGAACATAGGTGAGGTTGGCTGAGGTGGGAAGTGCTGGCTCTGTTCTGGGGTACTTCTGAACAGGAATTTCAGGAGCATTGACTCTTTGTTCTCCTTTGGTGCAAGAAATCTGATGATGGTTTATCTTTGATGTCTGCCAGTGGTGTTTTTCCCACCTGAAGGTGTTCCCTCCACCTCACCCTGTACTACTCTGTTTTGAATAGCAACATTTGAGGGCCGGTGACTTAAAAAGGTACAAACTTCTGAGACAGCAGTACCGCAGCATCTCACCCTCCTTCCTTCAGCATTTTACTTGGAGCAGAGTGACAGAACTTATTTAGAGCTTGTGCTAATGCTTTGTTATGAAATGTTGAAAGTAGAAATAATTGCCAGCTGGGGCATATGCTCTGGACTCCTGTTGGGTGGCTTGTTCATGTTGTGGTGTAAAAGGGTCAGAACAAGGAAAAGGGCCTGGACAAAAGGGAGAAGAGTCAGTGGGATACTTGGCTTGTGGCTGTGCTGGTATGAAACCTGTTAGAGCAGCCTCCTGCAGTCAGAGAGGAATTGTCCTGATGTCACTGAGCAACGCCTGGACCTGTGCTTCCTTTAGAAACAACACAGGCCTTCCAGTGTATCCTGCTTCTTTTTTTTTTTTTTTTTTTTTTTTTTTTTTTTTTTCCCTAAGAAGAGCATTTCAGCCTTCAGGCTGGCCAGCCTAGCAATCAATAAAGGTGGTTGCCTTTGACTAGGTCCTTTACAAAAATACATAGTTGATGGGTGGTGACTGTTTATTCAGAGTGATTCAACTAAGTAAGGCTAAGGGAATCTGAATACCTCTTTAAAGATGTAGAGAGAGGCAGCTGTTTCAACAGCAGGATTCATCTGCTGAGTCCCAGCCATCCACAGAGGTGTTATAGCAAGGGAAAAGAAAAACTGTCAAAATCCCCCAGGGCATTGTTAGGCTTCTGAGCTAAAACAGGTATTCCAAGGACCATTAGAGAGGGAGGCCTTTCAGGCCTTGGTGACCTCTCCTGTCTCCTTTACAGGTCTTCCTGTAGAAGCATGTGGAATGCAACTTTCAAATTCGTTTTCCTGCATCTAACCTTCCTGAATAAAAATGTTTTTTGTTTAATCTCATTTACTTCTATAATCTCAGGATTTTTGAGAGATCCTTTTCCTTTTGAAGACATCCCCACATCCTGCTGTCTGAATTTTCTTTGAAGATCCATTTGCACAAGGGATGTTATTTGTGTAGGGCTCTGAGAAAGTGTGGGAAAGGTGCTTGCACACAATGGCCAAGTGACTTCCCAGTGTCAGCTTTGAAAAATGGAATTTAGACTTTCAAGTCACTCTGGATAAAAAATGCGTTAAACTTCTTGGAAATTTTCTGTGCTGATGTGCCTAAGTGACACGTTAATTTGGTTGTAAAAGAGAAAGGTATTTTGTGATTAATAGTGGAATTGCCAGCCTCTCATACATGTAGAACTTTTCCACCTGGCGTCTACTGTTACATACTTTAACAGGTGTTAGCATGTGCTTTCTTGAAATTGCACAAATGTACTCGTAGGTGTTTTAGGAATGGGGGCTTGTATCATCTGTCCTTTGAAAATGGAGGGTGATCAGCCGTTGACAAACTTTTTTTAGTTAATTCAGGTTTGTGCTTCCTGTCTGAGGATAAGTGAAGCAAAATGTTCACATTGAAGTGTAGCTGGCCTTTGCTTTTATTGTGTGCGATTAGCTGGCTTTAACTGGAGCCCTTGTTAGTCCTGTTTCATACGGCAGGTGATGTCAGTGTTCAGGTGTATCGGTACCTGGGAGTGCTTTGCTCAGAGCTCTTGCATCACAGCAATAAATTCCACTGCTGTGTTCAGGCTGGACTCCTTCATTCTGCTAACATGAGGGCTTGGACAAGGGAGAACTGCTTTGATTTTGCACCAATATGCAGCGCTACTTCCTTGTTAATTTGGACCATTCACAGTTTTGGGGAGGGGAACGACCCTAGTTTAAGTTCCTCTTTTTGTTACACAAACTGTATTTTCTTCATTAAATTAAGTTCACCACATCTCATTGCTCTTTGTATTTTGAGAACATGAGAAGCAACCAGGTCATGAATACCTGTGTGCAGTTCCTCATTCAAGAGTGCATTTTTTTACTGATGTTGATGCAATTGCCAGTGTATTGAGAAAACACACAAGGTGTCTGTGGCATCTTGTGCATGTGCTCACCTGCTTCATCCCTTCTTCTCCCCAAAAGCGTTAAGGTATCCTGAATTGGTCTTCAGCTGGATAACTAGCAGCACAACTCACATACTTAGCTGTGTGTACATTCTTATGCTTTTGGGTGGGAGGAAGGAGGGCTGCAGGAGGAGGCTTGCTTTCTAAGCAAGACACTGAAGGTTCAGGAAGTGGAAGCACGTGCCATAGAAGCCAGCTGTAGAAGAGCTGTAGCTGGATTACTAAGGGATTCCATTTGTGCGGTTTGACTGTATTTTCTGGGGGAAGAACCATGAGTGCAGTGACGAGTGCTTCTCTACAGAGATGTAACTTATGTCTTGATTTAGTTGTTGAGTATATTTCGTTTGGTCTGTTCTTCCAACCACTGCAGGTATCATTTGTTTTTCTACCTTAACAGAATGGCCCAGCCAGGTGTTGCTAAGTACAATCTACTATATTTCCTAGTAGGGTTCAGGACTGTGGTCATTGGCAGCTTCTGGGAGAAGTCTCGGAGCAACTTCCCAGCCTTTACAGCAGATAGGTGTCTTTTCTGCTTGGTAAGATCTCCTGTCCCCCTCTGGACTGTCAGGAGCCTGAGTGTCCGTGTTGTAAAAGGGTAAAAGAGAGCTGTGTCACAGTGCCCCTGTTTCCCTAGTGTAAACTTGCTTTATTGTTGGAAACCGGTTTTGTTCAAAAAGTGAAAAATTTTATTTCATATCGGTGTTGCCTACACTTTGTGGGAGAAATATCCTCCATCCTCTGTCTCCAGTCCTCCTTTTTGCAAAATGACTGTGTCTTTTTGCTGGGTGTGCAGTGGCTACCGTGTTCAGCCAAAGCAGAGGGTGAATTTCTAGGGGTGAGGGAAATGATCTGTACCTCATAGTGGATGCTGCATACCTTGGGAGGAAGCCATGCAGATTATAAACTCTGCAGGAAGGATCTGGTGGATTCTGTAAACTCTGCAGCCTCAGTAACTGCAGTTTCAAGCAGTTCCCAATCTCTACTTGCAAAGCTTTTGGAACTTGAAAGCTCTTTAAATCTAGTGACTGAGGATTTTCCATGCTTCCCTTTTCCCTTGAGAGGAAAAAACCCACAAACTTAGAAATAAATAATAAGGTTACACATCTTAAATGCTCAAAAGCCAATAATGTTGAGGTGTTCACAGAACAATTAAGTAGATCAAGGTGAACACAGCTCATGCCCCGTTACAGTTGCTGTTCCATGTTTAAAAAAATCAATAAATACTTAAATAGTAGGTAAAAGTGGAAAACGTGTCTTCATCTGAATCAACAGCAAAATTCTTTCAGGCTTCTCTGGACTAGGATTTTATGTGGGGTATGTACAGCTGAAAGCTCTTGAGAATTCATAGCATGAAAGATGCCAGAAAACTTAAAAAACCTGAAATTCTAAAATGTCTTTGTATTTTTTGGTGTTTGAAATTCCTACAGGTGTAGTTACAAAGTCAGTGCATCTGTTTTAGGAGATAAACAGCAAATGGAATTAGCGATATAATAGTCTATTTTGACTAAATTCTTCCATCCAGGTTTTGGGCATCATTACAAGTGTGGCCATTGCTGTGTCCTTTTTTTAAATCTTAGGGGTTGTACTTTTACTTTCTTGAGTGTATTCAGTCTGGTGAATGGGAGCAGGAATCATCCTTCCCTGCAGGAAAAGGGGAATGTAGAGAATTCCCCACGAGAATGGATTTGTGACAGAGATGGCCCCTGTGTGTTTGGGGCCAGAGTTTTTATTTGCACCATTGCGTAACTCGGTCTCCATAGAAAAAGATGTGGGTTAGCGGCTTTGCAACGCCACATAGGCCACAGGCTTGCACGTGGCCATGGCCTGCCCCAGAGCCAGCGTGTGCTAGCGCCGCATTGGAGATGTACTGATGCCTCCCTGGGATTGTCCTGGGGCTCAGGACAGAAGGATCTGCTGCTGCCTGACTTTCGACCTCATGCACTGGCAGCCTCTCTTGTGCTTGCACGGCCTGAATCGACTGATTTGCAGTAAATGTTTCCGTTTGTGTGCTCGCTGTCTTTTCAAAAGGACTGCTAAAAAGTATTTGGGCCAAAAATAATCTACACTGGACAAGAAGATGCCAGCAGCATGTGCAAATTGCATGCTGTAGTTACTGTCCCAGCTACTAATTCAAACAGAGCTGCACAGATGTGGACTAGGAAAGTCCAGACTGCTGATTTAAAAATTTCCAGTATTTCTGGTAATGGATGTTTATGTGAGCTGCTTAGTCCAAAGACCCAGGAAATGAACTGGTGGTGGTCTTTGTTTAATTCCTGGCATACAGATGCCAAGTGTTAGGCTTTGATTTCCTACTCTGTAAACTCTTCGGGGCAGGGATCAGCATTCAATTACTGAGTTTTGAAAAGCCACCTAACACACTGTGGAACTGACCTGCACAGCACTACCTCAGTATAAATGTTTAATTATAACTATCTTCTTACCCCATAGTGGAGCCTTTCCAGATACCAAGGTAGAGGCATGCTGGGAACCTGCAGTGCTCCTGCTGAGGTGTCTCCTTATAAATAGACAGCTTTGGTTGCAAAGCAGCATTTGGGCAGCTCTCATAAATACCTGGTTTTCATGTGAGGGACAGATTTTTTATTGATTTCTTTTCTAGGCGGTATAGGTGCGAGTATATATACATGTTCAGGAGTCTGCCTCTGGTTTAGAAGCAAATACGTTCCTAGCTTTAATATGTGTTCTAAACCATCAGTCGAATCACATCCTTCTCTCTCCTTTTTGCTTTGGGCCTGTATGTAAAAGGGACAGATGTCAGGGTTCTGAAATTAGGAGAAGAAACTGGGAACAGAAAGATGTCACCCCCTCACTATGTCGCCTTCCAATGACTGAAATATGAAGTGCAGTTACTGGCTCTTACCATTCACAAAGTAAGTTAATTCTGTTGCCTTGAATGACTTGTGTTGTAGTTTTAAACTGAATTCTTAAATTATCCCAAAAGTGATGTATGTATCATTCGTTATGTTTGTACTGCATAAAAGCATATGGAGTAATGGAAACATCTAGAAATTAGACCTCCAGAGAAGATTCCCATTTTAATCGGGTTACTTACTTGGGTTAAACCAACCCAAATTTAAAACACATGGGCTCATGTACTAAACTAGTTGCACTTTCAGCACTCCAGGGGTCCGTCTGGGAGTTTATCGGTGCGTTGTTGTAGTCTGTTCCAGACAGCTTTGCAGAAGCAGTTTGGTGTTACTAAGGTTGGAATAAGCTGATGTCAGATTTTTGTCCACAGTGCATAGCAAGTAGAGGTCAAACACTTGTACAGCCAGTGATACTATGACTTGTTAAGAATGTACGCAGCAGGTCGCTTTTCAAAACATCTTTTGAAAAGCAGCCTGTGAGAGCAGTGCCATGTAGAAGAGACACACATCTTCCTCTGGCATCAGCAAATGGATGCATCCTATCACATTGGACTGCTGAGCATGTTTAGTCATGTTACTGTAATAAGCTCTGAGAACAGGAATGGGTTCTGCCCTGCTGTGCTTCAGGAAGATTTGAATGAATTTGACTGGTTTGTTCCAGGGAAACTGGTGTTTCTATGTACTGCTTTTGTGCTTGGTACAGTAAGGAGTCGAGTTTGGTTCGTGGCTGCAGGAGTGTTTCTTTGCATTATAGGATTGCTAACATTACAGTACCTAAATTCTTACTATTTAGAAGAGATAAAAGTAAAAGTATGACTCCCAGAATTATCAGTGTTTCTGGTGCCGATAGTGTACAAACCTGTTTGGTTTTGGGACTCTCCTTTGCCCGGATAAACTTGAGTATAAGGGACCTTGTGCTTCCAGCCATAGCCCTCAGGCATCTCTATTTTTCCTGCCCAGGTGAATCATCTCCAACATACACACATGTAAATTTTAAACGTGCCTTGGTGGGGGGGGTTACCATCTTTATCCTTATTTTTTTGTCTCATCCTGATAGCTCTCAAGATATTTTCTGAATTTTCTGGGGGGGGTGTGTGCGTGTGTGCACGTATGTCAGCAGCAAGTCTAGATTGAGCTGAGCACTGATCCTGCAGACACTTAAAACATGGATATAATTCTACTTAAACAGGTTGTTCCTTTAAAGTCAAAATACTGGCATGGACAAAAGTTAGGGGAAGTGTTTCAGGATTGGGGCCTGCCTTTAACGTTCAGAAAAAGTATTCATGACACGAGGCAGAATCTTTAACCCGTGTGAGCCACAGCTCCAAACTCATCTCACCGGCTTCTGAACTTCTTCAGGAAGCATTGCTCAGCCCAAGGAATTGTCGCAGCTCTTGCAGCCTGAGAAGAGTTGGTTTTGAAGAGAAGTGGCCAGAAACGTGGCCGTGAACCCGAACTTCTTCAATACATGGTGTTTGCAAGAGTTAAATGAAAGTACTCCAGCAGCTCATGTGCTCTCTGTGTGCGCATACTTTCCTAATCTTGACATGGGGTCTGAGCTGCAGGCTCTGAGGGTGTATGTGAAGTTGGCTTGGCTGTCACCTTTTCACTCCCCGGATCTGGCTGTGGCTCAGCACAGGGACGCACCCCACCCCTGGGATTACTGGCTGCAGAGAGCCAGCTGCCTAAAACCTGCCCGCGTGGGACTGGCTGGGCTGAGAAGTGCCCTGGTGCACCTCTCCTGCCCTCACACTGCTTCCTGCCCTTGTGGGGAGGGTTAGAGAGAAGAAAAAATGCTGTGCTGGCCCCCCCTTTCCTGTGCCTGGAAGACTTCTTGCACCTGTCTCGTGCACTTGGGTCGATCTGGATGAGCTTTCTGCTCCTCTGTTGTCATCATCTGGCTGGAAAATAGCTGCCTCCATGGATGGGTCTCCTTTAGAACAGGAACTGGTGACTGTATGGAGTAGTCTCAATGCTGGTGGGCTGTCCCTGCATGTGGGGAGAGGAAGGGCAGAGCACGTGTTTTTATCCTCTAGGTGACAAAGTCCTAAGGGCAACTTGGTCTTTGGCTCTCCGGGAAGAGAAGCTGCAGTTCTTTCAATCTACACCATACTGTCAAAAATCACTGAGCATTTTTGACCACAGGCTGAAAATGAAAGCTTCCAGTCTTTTTTCAATTTAAATTTCTTTGGAGTAGCTGCCTGTGTCCACCTTGCCCCACCCTGCAGGCATGTGGGTGGGAGTGGGGGCAGCCGGCAGGAGGGAACATCCCCAAAAAGGCAGAGTGATTTGGCTCATGGCCACACACAGGAGCAGGAACAGCTGCCTACATGGCCCCCGGAGCCTCACTGATGTCAGCAATACCAGCGCTCCTTAAAACACAGCAGTGTGTGTGTGGGGGTGACAGGGAGCAAGGCTGGGAGCAGCTTGAGGGAGTTAAGCAGTACATAAAAGCACCTCTAGGGTTCTTTTTTTCACACACACCCCCCCCCCCCCCAACGGACCTCTACTTTCTATAGGAATTGGGATGGGTTTAGGTGAGTGAGAGTTACAAGAAATTCATAAAACTAAAACAAGTTACAAAAACCAAAGAGCATAAAGAGTATGCATTGTAAAATTTGCATGTGGCTGCAGTATGTCTGTTTGCTAGGTTTTTTTTCCTGTTAAGAGAAGTGTGGCTAGGAAAAGTTCACCGCTGTTGGATAAATCTGTTCCCTCCTTTGTCCCCTGTGTTGTCTCTGAGAACCTGGTCACACTGTGACAGATCATACTGTCAAAGATCATACTGTGTTTGAAAAGTATCTGGCTTGCCTTGGGATGCTGCATGAAATACGGCAGGATGTGGCATCCTGCGGGGAGCATGTCATGTGTGCTTACTTGGCCTCCTGCGTGTGCTTGGGCAGAGGAAGGGAATGCACATCAGAAGAGCACAGTTGTTCACAGCTTCCTTCCACTCCCCTTGGTTGTTCCAGAGAGACGGCACTTGGCGTCACCCATGAGGTTTACCGAAGCTGCCTTTCCTGGTATGTTGATAACCAGGCTCCCTGGTGGGGTTGCCTCTGCATGGTTAAGAGGGGGGGGCTGTCTCATGGCTTCCATGATGTGGGATGGACCATGCAAAATTACCCCCTCATAGGTACTGAACTGGATGAATGTGAGCTCCTTTCAGGCCAAAGATGGCTTTTTCCAGTTTAATAGCTAACATAGCAGTTTCCAGAAGTCACAAGAGACTCTGACGTGTGGCTGGAAGTGCTGAGGGAAGAGGATACCAGCTTTTCCAGAACTGTGCAGCTCAGTCACAGAACGAGGTTGGACTGGACATGAAACTGGATTCCAGGGTGACGTGGTGATTGCAGCCTCTGCCGGCTTTGCTTCTTCCCGCAGCTGGGGAGTTGATTTTCCCAGTAAGCCTGTGCCGGCATAGTCCTGCTGCTAGTCTTGTGGTGTTATCCCAACACAGAAGTTGTGCTTGAATTGCTTGAGAAGTGGTAAGCAGCACGCAAATCTAGGCGACGGGTGTGAGCCAGCTTACCGGGGCTTCTTGCAAAGCTGAATTTGCAAAATTCTGTCTCCATCAAGGGCAATGTAATAATAAGTTGCACAGATTCCGTCTTGAAAAACAAACAGTGAAACACAGGCGTTGGGGGAGGAGGGTGTCGTGCTCTTTTACAAGGCTCTTTCTTTTTGTTAACTCAGTTTAACTTTACCAGTTAGATTAACTTCTCCTGTATCATTCCAGAACTCTTGTAGTAATTAGGAAAAATGACAGCGAGTCACAGCCCTCATACGTGGCTGAGTAAGCATCTAGTCACATTCTTTTCAGCTGGTACGGTGGCATGAAGAATTTCTTTACTGAAGGTCACAGAGGGAGACAGTAAGAGAGGCAGGAAAAGAGCCCAGATGCTGTGAATCCAGTCCTGTGTCTCCACCATTAGATCATGCTTTCCGTCTAGGCAGATGAACCCACAGAGAAACCTCGGTTCACAAACAGAGGACATTCAAGTACTACCGGCATTGTAAAATATGGCTAGGACTAATATATTTGCTCTGACTTTCATCTTGAGTGCCTGGTGGAACACCTGTAAGTATTTACATTTTAACATGAGCTTTTGTGCTTGTGAAAGCAGACAGTTTGACAGCAATGACCTCTCACACAAAAGCCTGAATAAGTGATGAACTTCCAACAAATCCATGACCTGAACTCTGCTGGATGCACATTGAAGGCGACAAGTTAATATGGCCTGTGGCAGTACCAGCAAGAGGCCTGGCTCTGTGCTGGGCTCTTCTGGTGGAAGAGGTCCACAAATGAGCCTCTAACCACTGTCCGTATGCCTGTATTCACTGGCTGGGTGAGAACCTCAGGCAGGTGTTTGATGCGGAAAAAAATTAATTTTTTTCCAAAGGTTTCTTGTCCTGCTGCTCTGCTCTGACCCTGGATGAAGGGCTTGGTTTATGTTGCAGAGGACGCAGAAGGGTGGATGTGTCTCCTCCCAAGCGGAGCACTTCAGGGTTTGCTGTGTTTGAACTGAATTGAGTGGTAGTTAAAACTTCAATTATGGGCATCTCTGGAGTTGGACGTGTCTCTGCTGCAAGCACAGTAACCACTGGCTGTCAGACAGGGATGACAGCCCTGGTACAGTAACCTCTGAAATCACCCTGACCTGAATCACGTTGAAGCTGCGGCTCTGGTGACATTTCCTCAGGACTGCCCTGTCCTGGAATGAGCAGTTCCTGGTACCTGCTTCTCCAGTGAAGCTTAGATTCAGAGCAGAGAATGCCTCCTCAAGCTGACAGAAATGCCTCTGGATCTGTTGCAGGAGGGGCTTTAGTTCTGTGCTAAATTTTGTGGAGTAAGTCATGCTGTGTTTTTTGTCTGCAAAACAGAAAACCAGAGGGAGACCTGATTGTGTCTTAATACCAAGTCAGACCCAAAGCTTGTCACGCCCAAGATGCTGGTCAATGTGGATTTATCAAAAGAGAGTATGGAAGGAGAGCATCTACTAATGATGCTTTCTTAATGTAGTCTACCAGCAACATGCAGCTTCTGGAATTCCTTGAGCCAAGGGGTATCTGTGTAGTTGTAGTGTTTAGGTTCAAGAATCCTTTTTTTTTCTGAGCTTGTCTAATGGCTTTTTGAACCTGTACTGACTCTTGGTATGTTGTGATGGTGAGTTTTGCAGTTTATCTGTATGCTGTCTTGGAGCGGGGGGGTGAAAAAGTGATTTTCTAAACCTCTCCTTTTATGCTTTCACTTTATACCATTTAAGACTTGTGCTAAGGGAAGTAGCAAGTATACATTTGCTACTAACCTTCTCCACACCTTTCAGGATTTTCTGGACCTCTGCTGTATCAATCACCTCTGTGGCCTTCCTCCCAGGATGGAGTCCTAATCTGAGTATGCATTGTTATGCAAAAATTGTTTCATACATTTGATTACAACGTTCCTCAATGCTTTTTAAAGCTTTGGTTTGCCTTGTTAACGTATCACAGGCACGTGCCAAAAATACTTTCTTTTCCTAGATATTTAGTGCTGTAAGACATATACTTGGACAGGCTTTAAAGATTTCCAGGTGATTCCAGCTGCCGTGATTCTGCAGCAGCTTTTTTGTGAAACTTTCTCCATGTTGGCAAGTCACAGTCAGAAGATGCTGATTGGTGAGGTTGTTTGTAGGTCTGGCTCAGTTACTTCCATCCTGATGGCTTGAGAAATGCCTGTTTAAATGGTGCTTTTCTTGCCGTTTTCCTTCCCAGATATACTGCTGGTTTCTATGAGCAATGCCCCTGTATTCCCCCAGTTAATATGCCCCCCTGCTTCCACCCTAGAAATGGCAGCTTGAAGTATGGCCTGTCTATCTAAAACCTTGATGAATACAACTTACCAGAGACAAGGGGCATTTGCCCTCACTCACTCTGGGTATTTCTTTAGGTTCCACTTAAACTGAGAGATACTACCCACAATAAAGTTTGCCCACTTCCTGTGCTTGCCTGCTGATTTGGGATGATGACTAGTATTCATCCATCAGTTTATTCTTGGCTGTTATCTGAGGAATTGTTTTGAGCTCATGGAAGTAAAATTAGCATATTTTGCAATTCTGCTGTTTCCATGCCTCTTTTTAATATTTGCTAGTTTGTGAACCCACTTGGCCATTTGTAGGACTGACTGGTCCACGTTGGTGGACTTTGAGATTTTATTTTTTGCAACCAAAACAATTTTGCTTCAGTACTAACCAAAGTGCTAGTATTTACTTACTTAGATTGCTTTACAAATCAGTACTTAGAAGGCTGCTGAAATGCAGCCACTTGTGGAGAGTGAGGAAGGAGAGGTTTAGATCAGGTCATGCTAACCCTTTTCTTCCTCTGTGTGTTGCACATTCTTCACTGCTGACATGGCCTGAAAAGGAACCTTGCCTTTTAAAGCTCTACCTTAACCTGCCCACCAAGTGGGGCGTGCTACTTGATTTGTGTTTGGCTGTTGAAAACTTTATTCCAGCTTGTCTGAACCAGGAACTTAGTTGCAAGGGTGACACCAGTGATTTGAAACCTTCGGGTAAGGAAAGCCGTTCACAGTGAGAACTCAGTTTTATCTAGGTTACTTTCTCCTTGTATTAAGCCTCTCAGGATTGATGAAATGTAGTGGTCTTAGGAGAAGCAAGCCCTGATCATCGGGTAGCACTGATTTATGATGATAATCTTTGAAGGTTGCTGTGTGTAAAACCATTCTAAACAAGCTGTCCAGCACCTAATGCTGAGCGCTCTGTAGGCTTTGTGAATTTTACAGTATTTGAAAGTAGCAAACATATGTGTTTAGAGAAAGGAGGCAGGGGCTGTTCTTTTAAACTATCAAGTTGTGGTTGTAGGTCTGATGAATTCAGAGCTCCTCTTGGCTCTGCTGCTGCTCTATGCATTTAGTAGCTTAAATTTAAATTGAGCATCATAAAGGTCATGTGAGGAGCAAGGAATGGAGCCGTAGAATGGCATGTGCTTTGCAGGTGTCTCTCTGCTCTTGGGTGTTAGATCAGGAAAACCTAAAAATAAACATAAAATAAAGTCATTGTGTATGTGTAAGCAGGAGGGCATGTTTATGTTGCTTTAATTAGAAGTATTTTCTTGACTGCTTGTTTTCTTGGGGTATGTATTCAAAATAATAAATATTTTAAATATCTTAAAGGTATGCCTTAAAGTGCTAGGCCAGAAAGCTAAGGACGTTTTTGTATTTGTCTGTCTTTTTAAAGTTTAGTTTTGGCTCAGTCAGTTCTTTTAGCAGACTTACTGTGCAGCTGATGTCCTTGTGCTGGCAGAAGGAGGTGGGAGAAGAACAGAGGATGACAGGACTTCTGATTGCAATGCAGGTAGAAGAGATTTTAAAAGACTAGGCTACCATTATTAAAAAGACCATTGCTCAAACTATCTGAACCATCATGTCTTCCTAGTGAAGCAAAGGCAGGATGAAAAGTGGAAGAATCAAATGGAATGCCTTTTTGCCAGTTTATCTTTGCAAGGTCCTCGAATCAAACGTGGATGCAATGAGATGCACTGCCTGCTAGGATGGATCTTTGATCCTGGAATCCATGCTGCTAGGTTAATGAATCCCTGTAGACAGAGCCTAATTTAGGCTTGCTCCATGGGTGGGGGGTGATTAGCAATGTCTGTTGTATCTGTCCTTGTATATATGAACTGCATCTGATGTGTATTTTGGGCTTAGTACTTTGCTGTCTTAGGGTTGTGATCTTGAAAAACCAGCACAACCATTTTGTGCTTTTTAAAAGATGCTTCATTTTTAATATGAAGGTTCTTGCCTGCCCTCTGGCTTCCAGCCTACTTGAAGGTGAGATTGGGCATCCCCTCTGTGGCTACTGTCAGTTCATGGGTATCTCTTACGTGATTCCGGTAACTGAAAGAGTGGCAGGCTTATGTTAATGGAGCCACTTTGCCTGGTCCCTCCCCTTTGCCTTTTCCCACTTGCCCCTGTAGTTCAGGTACATTGTGATGTTTGCCTTTAAAGGTTGTGTTTAACACCACTTGTATTCAAGCATCTTCCCTCTACCACTTCAAGGCAAGTATTCTTCCAGGTATGTGACTGCAAACAACGCAAAGGGAAAAATCTCAATGGAGATCTGTTCTTAGTGTTTTTTATCTCTTTGAAGATGCATTTTTTTAAGAGTCTTTTGATATTTAGGTATTTCCTCCCAGCTTTCCCTTTTCTGGTGTGTCTTTGCCTTGGTAACTAAAAAAAATTCATAATGACACTGAATTAGTGACTTCAGAATGGTTTCCTTGGCAACCTAAATGGGCATTTGACATCACAGGATGAAGAAGCAGTAAAACCAGCTTGAAGAGGTTTGGTTAGTTTTGTTTTTTTGTTTGTTTGGGTTTTTTGTGGTTTTTTGTGGTTTTTTTTTTGTTTTTGTTTGGTTTGTTTGTTTGTTTTTTGTAATTTCTTTATCCCCTCACCTCCAGCAGTTCACTCCTGCTGTTGTAATCTTCTGAGATGCTGATACAAGGGTTAGTAGGGTTTCACTGTAAGCCTTATCTCTAAAATTTTCTGAGTAGCCAGTCCTCTTTAATTTTTTGTCTTTGAACAATCGCACCTCACCAACTTTTGTTCTGATCAATAAAGGGAAGGCAAATCATATGCATTCCCTTGCATGGGAAGGAGCAGCTGAAGGGAGGAGCTTCTGGAGAGATGCTGACCTTCAGTGCAAGCAGCACAAAACTATGTGTTGCTTTTATCAAGGGGCTTGAGAGTGTGGCTACAAAGATGGTCTCATCTTCCCACCTTATCACACATTCTTTGTCTTCTCTCATGATGCAAATCTTGTTCACTGCATTAGCTGTGTACGAAAGTCTGAAAATCAGGTCTCCTTTAGCTGTTCTGTTTCAAAATTATTTTCCACCTTGAGAGAGTATCTTTCTTAATCATGCTTGATATTGTGTAAGGAGATCATGTTTCATCATGTAAGGTTGTGGTCCAGGTTTTGTTCTGACTGGACTGGTACAAATCTGGTACAGGTTTGCCAGTGTTGGTGTGTCTTTTGTGGAAGAAGTCGGTTTGAGTAGCCAGGGGCAGAGTATCAATCACAGCCCAGAAATACCAGCTTAAGGAAAACAAGAGTGAAGACTGATGTAGGTTTTGTTGGAGTGCCCAGGCTTCTATTATAAGATATGAAATTAAACATACGCTAAAAGCCAAGTAAATACAAAGACTGCAACAGCACATTTCCAAGAAAATTGTCTTGTTGCAGAGGAACATGGACTGTGAAAGGGCCTTATAGCATCTGCACATTTAATACAAGCTCTATCAGTAGTCATCATCAGTTACAACAGTCCCACTTGTTTTTAGATCTCTGCAGTTATTTTTTTGTAACTGTTTGGGGGAGTAGCATATAAAACAGGGCAGCATGTAGAAATCTAAAACGCCAGCCAAAAGACACCTCCTTTTTGTGTCTACGTGTTGCAGCTGTCTATCTCTTGGCAGCAGGCAGCCTGTGTAGAATGTGAGGTTTTAGCACTGAAGTGTGGAAGAGAGAATTAAGGGGTTCTGAAGTTAAAACATTCTTTTCTAGAGAATTTCAGTCCTCACCAGTGCTTAGTTATTTGGAGACTGTAGGGTTGTTTTGGTTTTTTTTTTTTCCTTTCAGTAACTCCTTACATTCACAGTATGATAAACTGAGACAGGTTGCTAACTCCTCACTTTCCTCAGTTCTGCAGTTTGGTGGTCAAATGAATTGTAGCCCGTTGCATGGATACCCAGTTGTGAGGAAAGGCAAAAAAGAATGCATGTATGTATTTGGTTATGGGTAGGAGAGGCGAAAAGGAGAGACTTCACTTTTTTGCCATCAAACACTTTTGTATAAGCCAATAAATGCTTTGTTACAGGGATGTCAGTATGGGACATTTCGTTTCTGCATAAATTATGGATAACATCATAACACCTAGGGCATAGTTACACCTTTTAGTCTCCCCTTGTTCCACATGGAAAGGCAGAGGATTTTGTGAGATGAGCCAGTGTAGGAGCAGCTCCAACAACGAGTTTTTGCATTTTGGAGGGAGCAGATGCATGCTTTTTTACGAAGCAAGCAAACTGAAAAGGGAAAAGTGTAGTAAGATGCTGTGAGACCTTCCATTAAAACCTATTTTTTTAAAATTACTTTATGCCTTCAATTATGCAGGTGTCAGAATAGAGAATGGAAACTGTGTACTCAGTGCACTGAAGTACAGTGCTGGGTGCTGATCTCCATCTCCCTTGTGGACTAAATCCATGCCTTTAGCCCAGGGTTTTCATTATTCCGGCTTGGCCTGAGATGCGGTTTTCCTTTCGGCGGAGACATTTGTGTTGCTGTGGTTGTTACATCTGCCCTGGGCAAGCAGAGAACGCCAGCACAGGCAGTTCTATACGCTGGTGGTACTGCTGCCTCGCTGGCGCGGGCTGGGCTGCTGCTCTGACTTAGAAAACTACGGGTAAGGTTGTTAAGCTTTTTAGTGCGTGGATGGAACCAGAGTTTTCTCTTCCTAGAAAATGTTCAGCTTTTCTGAATCGTGTTAAGTTCTGGTGTGCAAAGGCCATGTGATGGTGCTTGAGCAGCTTTCAGCTTTCTTTCTGTTGTTGTTTTTGCTGTTGCTCCTAACTTTAACACGTAGCTTTAAAGGCCTTGCTCTTGAGGAGGCTGGTATTGAAAGGAGTGGAAATCATCCCGGGGAGAGGAAAAGGACAGGCTAACCTTGGCACCTGGGGCCTGGCTATTATGTTGCACTTCCTCTGCGGGGCGGCGCGGGGCGCGGGGCCGCCCGAGTGATGTTCTCACAGCAAATGGAGGAAGTTCCTCCAGCAGCAGCGGCGCTTCTGGATCTCCTTTCGCCTGGGGGATGGGGCACGGTGGGGAAGGAGGGTTATACGTAGCACCGACGGGAGGGGGGTAGGAAAAAAAGAATCAAAACAACAGCCAGGATCCTTCAGCTACGTGCAAAGCTCGACAGACTTTTCGGAAATGTGAATACTTCGCGTATTCACCGTTTTGGGGAGGGTTTGGGGAGCGAGAGAGTGTTCCTCTCCCCGGCGCTGCTGGCGGCGGGGAAGGTACCACGGGAAGGAGCCGGGAAGGATGGAGGGGGGCGGCCGCTCCTCTCTCCCTGGTTGCTGACTAAACAGTTCTGTCAGCTGGCAGTCGGCGCGGCCTGGGGATTTGCGATAGAGCTCCTGGAGGGTGGGGGCGGCTGCGCGGGGGGAAGGGAGGGAAGGGCCGGCCCTGCTGCGGCCGCTGCTGCTCCCTCGCCCTCGTGGCAGGGAGGCCTGGCTCCCCTGGGCACGGCCACGGGGAGTTTTGGCCGTGGTGCCCGAGCGAAGGGGATGCGCCTGCTTCCCTTTTTGCCTGGGCAGTGGTGCGGTGCCTTGAGCAGCAGCCCCAGCCCGCTGGAATCCTGTCCTGTGCCGGGAGCGTGTTCCCGTCCCACTGGTACCCGCGCCGCCCTCGCCTGCTGCGTCAGAGCCCTGTGGAGCACGTGCCTCTGCCAAAATTGCCGGAGCCGGCTGCTGGGGTGCGAGGAACGCGCTCCCGTCCCAGCTCGGAGCTGGCTGCGGATGTTGGGCCAGAGAACAGCCCTGCGAGGCAGAACTGCGTTCGTCCCTTGGCCGGGCTCTGGCTGGAGCTCACGGTGACGGTGCCAAATGCAAAGCAGGAACAAGGCTTGGGCAGTGCCCTCCGTGTGCTCTGCCACAGGTAGAGACTGCTCCATCTAAGTATGTTAGGAAGCAGTGAATCCTGGCTGCTGTTCAAGTTTAATGTTTCCTTTCTCGGCCTCGGAGGCCGATGGAGCCCAGGGTAGCCCTTGCACAGTGCAGGAGGTATTTGCAATGATTCTTTTAGGTCGGTAGTGTTCAAATCCTATTTTTCTGCTCCTCTTGTTTTGTTTTCCATAAATCGTGTGCTGTAAAGTTGGAACAGCCTTGGAACAGCTGCGGCTTTTCACCCATATGCTTCCCTCCCCTCCACCGCCTATTAGGAGTAAGTGAAGGATGGGTTGTATGTGAATCACCTCCATACATATTTCACTTCTGTCCCAGCAGTGCAAGACAGAGAAGGACCCTGTCCTGACAGGCAAAAAGGGTGTGTGTCTCAACTGTTTGAGGTCAACTGAGTTAGCCGAACACAATTAAAAAAAAAAACAAAAAAAAAAACCAAACTCTCTTGGTGCTCCTTAAGGTACAGCCTACCATGTCCAAAGCCGTGTTTGTGGCTGTGCTGTGCAAGACCATTTAATGTGTTAACCTACATCTTAATGAACATTAAGGTAGGTTTTTAGTAATGTTAGTCTGAGTCAACTGAGCTACCATGGTTGTAGTCGTGAGTGAACCTGTCCAGCCCAGATGGACAAGCTTGCTGGAGGCTTTAGTTTGCAGGGTTTGTAGTTTGCAGGACAGTCGGTGTTTCTCATGGTCTAAAGGTGATTTGCCTTTTTTTTTTTTCCTTTTTATTTTGCTAAAGCTGAGTGTGCTGTGAAAGATGAGTGAAGGGTATAGAAAAGTGTTTATATTGTGATGTGGAAATCTACAGATCTCACCCAAGCACTGCTTTGTTGTACCTTTGTACAGCTCTCATCACCTCAGTGCAGTTCTCAGCTGGGTGTGTTGTGCCTGGCACTCCTTCACAGCACACCTGGATGCCCTTTTTTGCACGAACCAAGCAGCAGCGTGGTTTTGTAGGCCTTGCAGTCCTTTGCCAGGTGGCCATACGGCTGAGCTGGGCAGCTGGACTGCTGTCGGTTTGCTCTCAGCAATGTAGGTGTCTGCAGGCCGGTGTGGAAGGCTTTAAAGCACTCAGGTATCCAAGTGACACCTCAGTCTCCATTCTGCTTTAAACACTCTTGCGACAGGCCACAAGAGCCAAGCACTTTGTGAGGGTGTGTTTAAATTGATAAAACTTGAATCCTTAAATATCTAGCTTTTCCCTGTGACTGTGAGCTTTTACCTGTGTAGGTAAAAAAAGCTTGTTTGGTCCTGGATTTTTTTTTTCTTTTTTTTTTTTGAGCAGAGAAAAAAGTCATCAGGAGACCGGAATACACTGAGAAGTTAGTGTACAGCCAGATGTACATCATCTTTATTTTAAAGCAGGCAGACTGTCTCTCTGAAAATGGAATTACTTTGAGAAGAGAGGGGTATATAACTGTTTGAGTGCTTAGGCATACGGTCTGAAATGCTGAATAACCACAGTCCTCTCTAGCTTCACAAGGAACGCTTCTGGAAACGGCTCTTGATGCATTGGGTACAAAGCACTACAAGTGCGGGTAAACAGTTCTTTAAAATATTTTGGCACACTGAAAAAGCTTCAGAGAGCGCTACTTGGAAGCTGAACACTTGACTTTTCGTGGATAAGATCAGTTTAAATAGGTGTGTTTTTCTTCCTTCTGTGTGTATGGGAGAGGGGAGCAGGAGGGCAAGTAAAAAAATCAGAGGAAAAGACCTCGTCGCTGACTGGGGAGACTTGTTTGACCTTCTGAGCCCTGTGCACTTGTCTGTGGTTTGCAGCCAAAGGCTCTCACTTTGAGAGCGCCTTGCTCCTCATGCTGAACTATTTTTTGACGCACTGAATGAATGCAATATGTTAACACTCCTGTAAGTCCCAGAATTGCTTGGCTGCCCCTTGCCCTGCCTGCCTTGCACTGGCTGAAAAGGTACCATTGTTTGTTCTGCAAACAGTGGGTGATGGTTGTTTCCAAGGTGACTGTGGCACTGTTGCTGCCCTCTAGTCCAGAGAAAAAAAAAAATAAATTGTCGTTAAACACCTGAGAGCATCCCACTGTCACCAGACACTGGGAGGGAGGCAGGAGCTGTCTGTATGAACTCTCTGGACTGGATATTACAATACAGATGGAAAAAATGCCAGTAAGCTAAGAAGCGGCAATGCACACGTTTAGTCTGTGCTACAAAACTTTGTTCCTAAATGGTGCATGGATACAGCTGTTGAAAATCTGCTGATTGTTTATAAGTCTGTCTCTGTTGGGAAGAAATGATGATAAATTTAAAGTCTCTGAATAATACTGATCAACTGTTAGTTGTAGTGTGAGTTTGAAGTAGTAATATTCTGCTTTTTCACTTAATTAATAGGATGTTCTGAAGACTGCTCAAGCCAAGGGTGTATTGACCTCTACAGGGAAAGCTGAAAGGAAACACTCAACAGTTGTGCTAGACATGTAGGTTTTCAGACTGTTCAGGTATTCAGATTATTTGGAGATAAAGTTTGCATCCCCCAGAAAGAGAACCCCAATAGTTCTTTCATTCCTTTTGTGTATTCTTGAAAGGCCGGTGGTAATCAGAACTCAGGGACTTATTTTGAAGTGTCTAGGTGGATGGATTAGAAAATTTTTTTCAGTCTTCTCCCTGAGCTGCCTGCCCATCTACTCATGCAGCTGTTTAGCAGGGGGGATGAGTTTAAGAAGAAAAACAAGCTAACTCTTCCTTTTAATTGGTCATGGATGCTGCTAGCAGAACTTTGCCTCCCCCTGCATCAGGTTTAGTACAGTTCATACGCAGGTTTCAGTAAACATTAACCACTTTTATCAGGGCTCGAAGCATGCTGAATGGTTAGCAAAGAGCATGTACTGGGAGAAACAGAAAATGAACAAGTCCAAGGTCAAAAGGATGGTAGGTTTTCCTTTACTAAAATAAGGGACAGAGAAGGTTGACAACACTTTGTGGAAAAAATAGGCCTGTGTGAAAACAGAGTTCTTGTCCTTAAGCTTTCATCTGGGTGAGAATATGTGGGGGTACTGCAAGGAGGATGTGCATCTGAAATTTTTCTTCTGCTCCAGTGAGATGACCAAAACAGTCAGCCCTCCTTGCACTCTTGCTGACTGATAGCTTGAGCTCCTCGTGACTCAGATCAATCCAGAGCAGAGTATAAGCTTTGCTATTGCTTGTTGCATATTTGTAGGGGCCTTTTCCCACCCAGCATCCACAAAGATTCCACTGATTTTGGCAGTGCACAGCCAAACAGAGATCACAGTTTTTTCCCTTCTGTGCCTGCAATGATGCAAAGCCGTCCTGGTTAGGAAGGATGGTTAAGGAACTGTGGTTTAGCATTTTACCTCACCTTTCTTTCTCTTGGGCGACTTGGACATTTCTTTATTGCATTTGAGGGCTACAGTGCTGCTAACTTTTCTGCAGAATGAATTGCTGTAGTGATTAAAAAATAGTTGATCAGCTTAGCAATAAAAATGAGGTAATTTGTGGGTAAATTAATGAAATTATTTTAAGTTGAGGTCTGGAAAAAGAGCATTTTGAAAAGAGCATGTAATCTACCCTAATGAAGTTTGTCAAAGCATTTGATGCCACAGTTCAAGTTGTAAGTTATTCTTAATTGTGCACGTCAGCATATCCTGTCCCTCCTAGCTCCATTCAAATGGAGCTTCTTTGCAAAAGAAGCAACAGCATTCACCTACATATTTCTTAGAAAACAGTGTCACTGAAAGGTTGTACCTCATTGGAAAAACACAGATTTAGTTAAATGATACATCAAACACAGAAGAAATCCAAACCGTGTGTGACTAGGCTGACAATAGTTTGAGAAACGCCTTACACTGCATGCCCCTCAAATCAGAAACGTGTGCACACAGTTAAAAATCTCATCTTTGTGGTGACACAGATGATTCAGTGCAGGAAACGAGAGGAATTTCATTCAGCAGTTAAGCATTTGTGGGGCGGGGGTGTGAGGAGGTCATGGTGTTCAACATAGCGGCTTAGAAACCTTCACGCTCCTTTCCCTACTGAGTTTTGTATTGATTAAATCAGGGCTGATACTGGAGGCATCAGCATGAGAGGCAAATTCCATCCTGCTTGTTCCACGTGGATCAGATGGGAAGTGAAAGGAAGAGACTTTTTTGTTGGTTTTAAATTTTACCTACAGACATTAGGCATCTTACTTAAAACCATCCCTGATCATGGGAGGTGCAAGGACTCACTCTTGCATCCTGCTAGAGCTGTGCTGTAGGGGTGGCTGGGCCAGTGCACGGAGGAGGGTCACCACCAGGGCTGCAGTGGTGGCCCATGTTCTTCCTTCTGCAATGGCTGCGTGGTCCCAGGGCAGGCAAAGGGAGAGCTTTACATGCAGGCTTGCAATTACAGCTTCTTGAAAGATGCTATAGTTCATCTAAATATAAAATACGGGCTGTGGTTTCAGTCTGAAATATTTGTGGGATTTTACAAAACCACTACAAACAAACAAAGTAAACAGTGGCAAAAAAGCGACACATTTCAGGCAGGAATTTTTTTTCCTTTTTCTTTTGCAAGGTGATGCGGAGACTTGTATTCTGTGATTCAGTGTTCAAAGGAAGAACTTTTCTCAAATGGAGTACTTCTTTGTTCATCCCTTATTCACAGACTTCCCAAAGAGCTTTATATTGAAGTTTTTCAGGAGGCTGGAATGTAATTTTCTTTTCAGCTCTGTTGATGTTCTGCTGCAGTTTCCCAGGTGTTTTCGCTGCCTTCTCCAAATTTAAAACAAACAATTTCCTATTAAGTCAATCATGTGTTGTATTAGAAGCCTTTGTAATGCCTATGGAGGGAAATCAAATCATCTGTACCATTTGAATTCTAGAACGCAGAGGGCGGTTCTAACGGAAACATGTACAAAATGTTACATGTATGTGTAGACTTTTGCCTGCAGACTGACCAAGGGGTAGAGTCAGACAGTTTTTAGAGTGCTTTGATGCCTCTGTAAAAGCTTTTTCAGTTTTGTATTTGCTGTAGATCTCCAGCTGATGACCAGCATTAATGAAGTGGCTTTTAATACAATTTTATTGAAATTATTTATGCAACTACAGTGCAAGCTTTCTTGCAAGAGCAATCATTTGCGGTGCTGAACTGGTAAACAAAAGCATTACCGTTCATTCTCCAGTGCCTCAAATAGCTATGGCTCAGTTCTCACCACTGTAGCTTGCTGTGCATGCTCCCAGTGTTTATTCCTCGACGCCAGTGGACCTGCAGGTTTTGGCTGCTTGTGGCACTGAGGTGCAGGAGTGGCTTGCTCTCTCTTGAAGAACGTCTCATCCTGTTTTGTCTTTTTTTGGTTAGTTGGCTGCTTGCTCTCTTGGGTTTTTTTAAACCTCTGTGGAAAAATACTTTTACTGTCAGTCTGTGGGACCACAGTCCTATTCACCTCTGAAATGTTTTCATAATAGGCCTCTCAGAAGACCATTAGGTGCACTGGGAATAGGAAGAATTACATGCATCCCCTTTTTAGATGCCCTTGCAAAGGCTTCAGTGCAAGAGGACTCTATTAATAATGTCTTAAAACGCACACTCTCGGTAATATAATGGAGGGACTTACTCTGTCAGCCACAAAATTTCTGTCATCTCTCCTTCGGCTGGGCTTGCCTTGGCTGTGGAAGACAGTGTCAGTTCTCCCAAACTGTCGAGATAACGTTTTCAGGAGAAAACTTTTATTGGGTGAGATGTGAGACCTCTATGCTGCATGAGCGCCAGGAGGAAGTAGGGTGCATGCCACACCACAGCCTCCGGGCAGCCAGGAGTGGTTGGGGAGAGTTGTTTCTTATTTCCTATCAATGTGCAGGTGGGACTCAATTCTTTTGGCATCTTACAGGAACTGCCACTGGCTCTCCCACTGAATTTCATTTAGGGCATATGATGTGGGATTTTTGCTTTATTAGTTAGCTCAGTAGAATGTAGAATGGAGCAGGTGACAGGTATTCATTAATAAGCCATGCTACTTAACTGCTTAGCTCCAAAGGGAGCACTTTTGCATCGACTTGCACGGGTGTCTCGCGCGTCTTTGGGACAGGTCAAATTTGCTTTCAGAGATGTCAGGTGTGTTTGAGGCTGATTGCAGTGTCTGGCATTTCAGCTTCAGGAGCCAGAGCTCCCTAGGCCAAGGGCAGCTTGAACGGCATGCTCCTGTCCTGCAGTAAGACCTGGACATCCATAGATCTCTTCGGGCTTCCCAGCTGAGCTGTCCAGATGGGCTACACATGGGCCAGAAGCTGTGAGTTGAGCATCCCCAGAGTGAGGGGGCATGGGGCCTGGAGAAGGAGCTTAGTGCACACCAAAGTCACTGCTCTGCCCAGCTTAAAAGCCAGGATTTTTTCAGTCTTGAAGCTCTCACGTAGGGTCTTAGATTCAAAGCACTAATGATTTCATTGTTGGGACCCAGACTCTTTAAATTTTTATTAAAGGGATTGTCTGTGGTGACATTTAGCCAGCACCAGATGTTGGCTTTTAGTTACCAGTGTGGAGGTGGCATAGCTAATAAAGGCAAGGGTAAGAAACTTGTGAGAAACTGCCTGTCACATGCAGCTTTGTGTACTGCAGCCTGCGTGATGGCTGTCGCTCCTTCATGGGCCAGCGTTCTACAAGAAAGCTTTTTCTTTTCTTCTATACTCTTGACTGGCCATGTGTTTTCCAACCACATGTCTTTTCAGGTGGCCTTGCTCTTTTGTTAGAATCTAGCTAAAGGAGAGAGAGTGCAGAGGGTGCTCAGTGGCAGATTTGGGTTTTCTTCCCTTGTATTTTGGTATTTCTTCTGAACATAACTTTCCTGTAGATCATGCTTCTCCCCCTCAACCTCTTTTGGCCATGTCCTCCCTCAGAAAATGTCAGCAAGCGATTGTTTCCTTTGCAGAGCTGCGATCCCCTAGACAGAGGCTTTTCCAGTTTTATGAATGCACCATTTGTTGCTGAGGGCACAACTGTTCGATATAACTGGCTGCATCCCACTCTGCTTGGGCCCAGCATGCACTACAGACAGGCTGTGCATAAACCAGATTTTTGTATTAAATGGCACCATTTTGTCCACAGCAGCAGTCTGTCTGTCTTTTGTGCGTGCGCGTGTGAGACTTGCAGTTTTCAGATGCAAAGTATATAATGAACAGGAGTTTTGCAGAAATATGTGTTACTCAGTGAGTGTGCCATGCTATTTGAAGGTTTATTTTTCTTGGGGAGTTCCTGATGAGTGATATTTCTTCATTATTTTATGTAGGCGGGCCAAGGCAAAAGCACATTTTAAAATATTTTATAAAATGGGTCCATGGTATAATATTGCAAATGTAGTTGTTTTGTTGGGGGCATACTCAATTAAAACTAAACAGAAAATACATGTAGCACTTTGAAAGAGGATGTGCTAATTTATGTTTTATTGTTTGTCATCAACCCGCTGTTTATTTCCTCCACCACCACCTTTTCTTATTCAGTGTCACAGGGCTGGTGACCGTACAGATGTAACCACTTAAAGATGCGCTGCGCTTTATATTTTTAATTATGTCTAGGAAATGTCATCTGATGTCAAACCTGACACACTTTCTCACCAGCTACTCTGCTTTCTCCCCTTCTAAGGTCAGCAGAATGTTTTCAGCTGAAACACTGTGCGGGAGGGGCTGCTGTGCTCGGCCAGGATGTGCTGGAGGAGGCCGGAGGGGCTGCGCATCCGTCAGGCACAGCTTCCATCCCAGCCGGGTTGCAGTCATTAGTATTTCTGAGCTCGGGTTTCTACGGCACGTACACACCTGCAAAGCTTGGTTCACACCTAAAATAGTGCCACAGCCGCCCTCTGGCAGTCTGAGACGTGCATGAGGTGGGGATTAGCTGGGTACCGTGCTGGTGGAATGCTCTTTCTCTGTCATTTCCTTCTCGGTCCTGGAAAGCAGCCTTTGGAAAGTGCCATCTCCATTCTTAGTTACGTGAGGACAAGCTGTAAAGCAGGGAGGCTCCGTGAGACTCTGGTCCCAGCAACTGAATCACAGCTTAGGGTTTTAGTCAACGCTGCCTACCTCATTTGTCTCAATGCCAAGAGTTTCTCTCTAGAAGCACAGTGCTCTCTTTTTTCCCATCTCTCTTCTCTCATACCTGTTGAATCCCCTCCAACAAATAAGTACACCTCGAAAGCAAACCCACCAATTTAGAAATTACTTATTTGTGCTTTAGTGAAAATACTTTCCATGCTCCATCATCATAGATGTTTAAGAAATGGGGAAAATTGGAAACACCTTTGACTTTCCCTCTTTAACGCAGGCAGCACTGAGTAGAGATGAGGATTCCCCACTTCACTCTGCTTTGGCTACCCAAACATGTCTGGGCCTCGGTCAGGTTTGCCTGTAATGTCCATAATGTCCATAATTCAGCTATGAAGCCTTTCTGTGGAGGTTTCTACACGCACCCACCCAGCCTCACCATGTTCCTTCATATATTTACTGCCCACGTAATGTTACCCGTGGGATGAGAGTGGGAGGGGGAAGCTTGTTCTCTTTCATGTGACTGCAGCACAGTTAATAATTGTACCAGACTTCAGGGGCTCGCGTGACCAAAGGGATTGATTAGGCTCATAATCGAACAGAGGTTTTTTTCAGGCCCGTCTTCGTGCCTCAGCATCCCAGTAGATTCAGAGAAGGAGCCAGATCTGCTTACTCTGTGATTGCTCGTTTGTTATGAGCTAGCTAGCGTATAGCACAGGGACAAAAGCCACCCTGGCCTGAAAAGCCCCCAAAGAAAAGCACGTTAGTAAATACATCTGTAAAACGGTGTTCAGGTTACAGACTGCATGTGTCTCACATGCTCTTGCTTGCTTGCTCCATCTCCCTGCCCCCCCCACCTTTTTGTCTTAAAAAGGGGATGGCAAAATATTTTGATAAATGCATCAACTGCTAAATGGTTGATGTGTGTGTTTTTTGTTGTTTTTTTTTTTTTTTTTAAAAAAAAAAAGAGAACTCTACGCTCAGGCATATGTTTCCAACACTTTAATCTTTTATGGACTGCATACTTGCTGTGGGAGTGGAAGGGGATGTTGCAGGCTTGCTTTCAGTGTACTTGGGAATCTTTCCCACAGCATGCAAACTCCCCAGAAAACATGTGAAACAACGGCCTGGAAACCAGGAAGTTTCTGATGCCTAGCACTCATTGCTCTGAGGGATTTGCTGTGCTCTGGAGGTCATGGAATAATCTTTCTTCTTTGCTGGCTTCTCTAAGTTTATTTTACACATGACAGAGGGGTATGTGTGTGCTGCTGAGCTTTTAGGGGTCCTCATTTCTGAAGCATGCTTTTGCTCCTGGTTCTTTTGTTACTGCACTCCATGATTAATATATCTGCTGCTTAAAATGGCTCCTGAACCACCACCAAGTTCTTGTCACTGGTTACCGACTGCTTAACCCCTGTCAAAAACCACCCAGCACAGTTTGGAGTTGATGCTTTTGTTGCTTAGCAGGTTTATTTCTGATCTTTGGGCTACTCATTAACCCTGTAAATACTGTATTCAGTGAAGGCATAAATCTGCTGTGGTTGGTGATGGTATGTCCTGGTGCTGTGATTGCTGCGCCCTGCGCCCTGGTTAGATTTATGTGGCATGCAATCTTCCAGGTGTGTGTTTTGAGATTTGGGGCTTTTTTTCACTTTGTTTTCCCACCCCCTTACCACTTCATGTAGTTTTAAATTTTTTTGATGAGTTGCTAATGTCGAAAAGCAGTGATGAAGGTGAGAAGTCTGGCACCTGAGGGCTGATGGTCCTGGTGAGCTGACAAGGAAGATCCAGTTCCCTCCAGTAAAGAAACTCTGCATCCAGTTTCAGTTGGTGATGAACTCAGCGTTTTGTTTTCTGGCATCTCTGTTCTGTGTGCGCATGTTTGTACTGGAATTTGATGGAGCGTGAAAGGAGTCAGAGGAGAGAAGGGGCTGCAACTTGGCTTTGGATGCCAAAAGAAAAACAACTAACAACTTTGACCAAAAGGAGAGTTAACCGGAACATGCCACAGAACAGGTTAGGCAGGATGCAGAAGCCAGATACGAACCTTCTTCTGTGCTTTAAGGCATCTTCAGTACACCCTCCTCCCTCTCCACTTTCAGGATTTTCCCCCTCCTCCCCGTTATGAAATAGTCCTGTGCCAGCTGGGTTTGGACGTGGGGCGGGCGGATGGTTGCAGCGCTCGCTCGCCTGCTGCCAGCTGTTTCTTAAGAAAGAGAGGGTGCACTTGTCCGTGCCCGTCATCCTGTGGCAGAGGCAGCGCTCGGCGCGGCATGTGCTGTGAGTGCCTTCATCCCCTCTGCCGGCTCGCCCTGCAAACAGTCCCAACTGAAAAGTAGCGGGGGAGGAAGAGCAGCGAGGAGACAGAGAATGCTGGCGGGTGGAGCTTGGAGGGCTGATCCTCCACATAGTTAATCATTACTTGCCACATAACCTGTTCCTGTTTTCTAGAGGTTTCACTGGCACCCACAGCCAGAAGCGTATGAGGAATATGTGACAGACTGCTTTCTGGGCAGGATGGTTTGCCTTGCAGCAGGAAGCCCAGCATCTAACACAAGACATAATTTCTTCTGTAACATGTTTATGCCTAATCATTCAGTAAACATACCATATATAGTCTGGTTTGTGCTTCCTCTAACACCCTGCTGCACGGCAAATTTGCTGGTAACACACAGATTCCTCAGCTCCTGGTAACTGACAAATAGGATGTTGCCATATGTAACAAATATTCCACACGACTGGGCTTTTTTTACACTCCTGCTCATAGCATGTTTTTCTGACTGTGACAGTCTTAAGTTTGGCTCTTAAAAACGGAGAGGATTACACAAAACAAGATACCTTATCAAAGGATGGACCGGGTCCCACATGCACATTTTTTTTGCAGAATAAAGGTTCCACGCTTCCCCTGAACATCAGATGCTTTTGTTTACAAATCAGTGTTTTGGGGACATGGTTTTTTCTTTCTTTTTTCTCTTCTCTGAACTTTAAATGCCTGCTTCATCCTAGGTGATGGATCCCAAGTTAAAGCTTTGGTTGACTGAGAACTCTCTCTTTTCATTCTAGCATCTTTTGTAGAATTTCTCCCCTCGCTCTTTCTCTTGGCCTTTTTTCTGTTTACCCTGTGCTAGCAGAGTACTGAGCATTGCAGAGAACATGAAGGACACTGTGGCTGGATTCACAGCTAATCAGCTCTTACATACGGTTTGCCTTCAGGTTTTTTTGCTTGTTTGTTTCTAACATCGTGAAATTGCTTCAATAACATTCAGATTATTTCTAGGCAGAAGTAGCTCAGGAAAATGAGATGAAGCCTTCCTACCTACACCAGGGTGGGGTTTTTCCTTTTTGTGCCTTCTACATCTCGCCCTGTTCGTTGATGTGTGAGAAGACAGCGCGGTGGTGTGGACCCCAGATAACCTTGCACAGAGCATTCTGGCTGTCTGCTTGGTGATGCCTGTTAGTGGCTGAGTTCAGCAGGGTAGCAACTGGTAATGCCTCCTGTACCACTGAGATGGTTGCTTAATCAGATGCAGGTCCATACATCTGGATTTTCCTAGAGTGGCTTGCTCCTTACTTATGCAGTGCTTCCAGAAGGGAAGTCTTTGCAGGGGGCAATGTTTGGGTGTTACATAAATGGACAGGACATGCATTTCTGGGACTCGTCTCTCATTGGCCTGGTCAGAGTGAATTATGTCTGACTGCTTGGCAGTTAATTGGACCTCCTTCCCATTTCCTAAGCTGATAAGCCCCTCACTGTCTGCCTTAATCAGGCTTCTTTGTTTGAGAAGTTACTAATGCTGCAGAAGAACAGAATAACTACTTTCCTGTAACCAAGTGAGGGGCTCTGATCGATAAATTTATGAAGATTCACCCTATTTCTTCAGCAAAATCCTTTCACGAGGCATACTTGTACCGTAACAACCGTAGCAGTTGACAGGTACTGAAAAGTAGGTATAGCTGATGTATTTCATATGTACCTTGTCCCTTTTTGACAGACTGGTATTTGTGATTAAGTGTCCTGTGAGCACCTTTATTCTGGCAGATCCCAATAGCTGTGCTGACTACCACGGGGGTCTTTAGATAGCTCTCCATCAGGATTGGGTCTCAGAAATGGCTTTCTTTCACTACAGAGCCTTCAGACTGGGACTGTTTGTCTTAATGTGTCTGGATGGTGCCTAGCTTAGAGTGGGTGTTGCCAGAAGGTGAGTAATAAATGGTGATTAATCGTCTGTGAGCTATGGATGTTTGTATGAAAAAGCGCTTGGCTAAAGGCTGTGCTTCAGCAAGCTCATCAGAATTAACCACGCCGGAGACAGTAGTATAGCATCCCAAAGGCCTGATTCTTCTGTCTCTTGACTTGTTTTGTTTTGACTTCTGTGTATTTATTAAATCTGATTGAGGGAGAAACATGGGTCCCTTTGTCTCCAAATATCAGTAAATACCAGTTGAGTGATATCAGTGTTACAGAGTGCAGATGGGCTGAGTGATAGAGAATCAGGGTGCACTAAAAGTAAACACCCTTTTGTTAGACTGCTCAGTAATCTTTTTAATGCAGAGGTGTGGTTATGAACCTTACCAGTAGGCATCCTTGTGTTTGTGCCCTTGAGTCTATGATATAAATGCATAGGAAAGATGTTAAGGTACCAGTTCCTGTGTTAATTATATATTGAAGTTGAAAAGTAATTTTATATTACAGGAGATCATTTATACTTAGCAGTCAAAATAGTAAATAAATACAAAACCAAAAGCCATCACGATTTTTAAGAATAGTTCCTGTTCTGGGTTTACGTTCTTATTTGAGCAATGCAATGCATCTGTGTGATTTTACAGTTATTTCTAAATAACTTTCTGAAAAGAGGATTCATCACAAAAATCTTCCTTCTCCCTCGATCCCTCAGCTGTTTCTGGTAGCTTTCAGGGCCTGAAGCACACAAGGCGGGTATTGCAGGGTTTGTTTCTTGTACAAAAGTTAGAAGGATTGTGACTATTTTGTTCCTAAAAACCTTTCCAAAGCGGGGTTTGTTTTGCCATAGTCATAGAGGATGTACTTCTGAGTTGGTGGTGTTGAGTCTTGGGATGTCTGTGGCATCGCGGCAGGATGATAAGAGGACATAGCCACTGTTGAGTTGGGGTAGCTCTTAGTGGTGTGCTGCCATTAATGTTTGTTATGTCTGAGAACTGTAGGAGTGCTGGGCCTGGTCCTTAGGGCAGGATCTGCCGGAGGGACTGAGGGAAGCAACCACCATCAGGCCAGATCACATCCTTTTCTCTCAAGGGCTCACCTGCAGTCGTCAGACCACAGGCAGGAGGCCAGAGACTTCTCCTACTGTGACTTGTTTTATTAGCGTTTTCGTTGCTGACAGCATTCAAGGTGATGGACGGCGTATTTGCATTCTGGATTTTAAAGTTTCTAGAAGAGAGTTTGTGGTGTGTGCCCTGTCTGAACATTACCTAGGCTGGTTCCAGACCAGCCAGCAGACACTGATTCAAAGGTCTTGCCATCTACCATGGGATCAGCGAGCCTCAGGCTTTCTGAGTGGAGGTGATGAGGAAATGAAGGGGGAGGAGGCGTCTTTGTCTTTAAAAAAAAAAGAAAAAGAAAAAAAGAGTTGAAAAGGAAAAACTGGAAAGCGAGCAGTTTGTCACTGTGAATTTCTTGGGAAGAAGGAACCTGCATAGTCAGCGGTCGCTGTGATGGCACCCCGTGTGCACAGGGACACACCGGCATGGCTGGGGCAGAGCAGCACGGCCAGGCTGCGCCGCAGTCCTGTCCTGCCAGCTGGGAATGCAGAGGAAGCAGGAGGCAGCCAGCCAGAGGGGATGCAGAAGTTTAGGAAGTGTTCAGCCTCAAAATTAGGGCAACATGAAGGTGAATTATCTGCTGGGCCTGTAAAGGAGCTATGAGTTCATGTGCGTATAGGACCTTAAGCACAGAAGGGTTTGGGGTGAGTCTGGAAAGGGTCCATGTTTAAGGAATGTAGTTATTCTGGCTTCCGAGGTACTTTTTTCATGTAGACAGCATGGAAAATTATTACAAAAACAAGTATTGCAAGACACTTAATGAGGTGGGAATCTGGTGGTGTTAAGGCTGTGGCTCTTGGGTTTATGTGACTGTGAGAGAATTTCAGCTTTTTTTCTGCTTCCTTTCTCCAAACATTTTCTGAGTTGTGAACAATCACAAGTGGAGTTTATCCTGTGGGCTTAAAGTCAGCAACCCCAAAAATGCATTGAAAACTCTCTTGACTTTTGGAAAGAGGATCCATGACAGCAGCTGGATTCAAGGTAAAAAAGGTACCTTTAATGTTTGCTGCCAATTCCACCAACTTAGTCTCAGACCTCATCTGCTGAGATGTCACACTGTCTGCTTTCACTGTTTTAGAGCGGGGGTGACTGGGGCTAACCGGACCAGTTTTTAGGGAGCTTAGTCAGCTTCCTAATTTCCAGGTGTAGTGAGAGTCATGAGGGAGAGGAATGGAGAGAGAATGTCAGTAAGTTGCTCTGCATGAAAGAAGCTAGGGTGCCAGGAGGATTTCCAATTGTAGATCACCAGGCAGCTTTATTACCATCTCTGTTTTCTCTTGCATGTGGCTCTACACAGCTTTAACCATTTGTACTGAAACACTGCATGTCAGGTGTTTAGCTTCAGGCCACATTTGTTTTTGAAAGAAAAGTAAGTAGTGAAAAAAAACACTTCAGCCATTTCTGAGAATGAAGCTGAGGGAAAAGTGACTTCAGGCTTTGAATTACTTCAATGTCCCCCCTTTTTATAGAAAATAGAAAAAACCTATGGCAAACTTTGAATCCCTAACAAGGGGGAGAAAGTTGACCTGTACTTCAAGTTCTCAAAACTATAATGCAGGGTCATTGAGATTTTAGAAAGACTGACTGGGTGGGAGATTAGAATTATAGCCATCAACTGAATAAGTTATTTGTTATCATAGCTGATAATGGCAATGGTGATTTCTCCAGTGTGGTCTGATCCTAATGTCTGTAGTAATTTAGAAGTAAAAGGGCCTGTGCATGATCCAGTGAAAGCCAAGCATCCTCATGTCTGTCTTGCTTCAGAGCAGAGTAGGTCATTTTAGCTCTGTAAAGACTGAACTTGGTAACCTAGTCCCACATCTTGAATAAGCACTTTAGTGATCTTGTGTATATTTTTCTCTATTTGTCCATTCTTTCAGGTGCAAAACACACATGGGGGATGTGTGATTGTTTCTCTTGCACTGTGATGTACAGGTATAGGTACAGAATTCCTGTTGAGGGATTTAATGGTGAAGATGAAAGCACTGTTCTTGTGAATGTTCTTTATACTCTGTAGACACTTCTGCTCCATCTGGAGTAAGGGTAGCTTGAAAGTTGTCAGACAAGATCTGCACTCATTGCCAAACACCACTGGTCTCCTAAATAAAAACAAGGACCCAGAAGATTGTAAATACCTGTGCATGTGATGTAAACAAACTTCCCGATTCAGGGACCACTACTGAAGCTAATGGTTCTCCTCTGTCGAATGAACCTATTAGTATCAGTTCATTAGCAAGACTGAGGCCTTGATTTGTAATGAGCCCTTAAGTGTAATTTGCAGTAGCCTATTGACTGTATCTTACTGAGCTGCTGTTGGGTGCAAGAGGGAAACAGATTGAGGCTGGAGTAATATTTACCTTTGCTTCCAGTCAGAAGTGTTTAGAGCAAAAAAGAAATGTGCCACACCTCTAGGATCTCTCAACTTTCCTGCAAACATTGGCCACAGAGAATGAAATACCTCTGGTGCTCAATACACAGGGCAAAGGCTGCTGCTATATTTAAAAATATGTGTATGTTAATGGAACTGGAAGTTATTGCAGAGATGCATTTTGCAGGTATCATAGCAAGGAAATTTTTAGAAACCAGACCTGAAAGAATTTGCAACAGAGAGTTTCTCAGGATACTCCCTGTCATTTCTCATTTGCTTTGCTGAAGTGTTAAAAGAACACCTGGTTTCTGTAGTTATTGCTAGCAATAAATTTCCTTTTTTTTTTTTTTAATTATATATGCCATGTATATGTACTATATATATATATAGTTTGATTATGGAAGGGGGGCTGTGGAAAGAGAATTTTAAGTTCTTTAGCCAGACACTTGATTGAAGTTATTTATTCATGTTAAGCACCCCAGAGCAATATTGACTAGCTCTGTTCTCTTCTGTTTTGAAAAACTCATCAAAATGAAAGAAAAATCCCTTTTTTGTTTGTTTTCCAAGAGGGAAAAATCTGAATGTAAAATCAGTTTTAAACGGTTTGGTGATTCCTACTCAGTTTCTTGAAAACTTCTCCCTTGCCCCTGAGCCTGACCACTCTGTCCCTCTCCACTTGCCCGCAGATTTACCATGCAACTAATTTTAGAGGTGGGTTTACACATTTGTTTTAAAAGTACCGCAGTCTCCGTCTCTGGTAATCCACCAGGTGGAAGCAGATGTGTAGAATATCTGTGCATGTATTTGTAAATCTGGGTTTGAGCAGATTTGTCATTTCTAAAGGGCAGTGTGTGTGTGTAAAAAGACAAGGGGACTCCTGGCAGTGTAATACCATCAGTAAAGCAAAAATTAGCAGTTCACCACTAACAGGGTTCGTTGGTGGTTTTTGTTCAGGCTGGGTGACGTTGCATTAGCCAGTTCTTCTGATGCATGGTTAGACATCACTTCCATTGCTGTTCTGAATTACAGCAGGGAGAAGGGTATCAGGAAGGGGATGGGGAGAGTAAGATAGAAAGTGATTTGGAAATGGGTGCTCTTCTTGTGCTAACAGGATTTGGTCTCTTAGCCTCAAATGTGCTTTTCTGACCTACAGACTTGTTCATCACTTACTGGTGTCTTCCTTGTGTCCATCTTCCCGTTAACTACCTGGCATCCCAGTACCTCTGCTCTTGCAAAACACAGTGCCTTAGAAGTTGGAGCAGTATCCCTGTAGTGTTTGGCGCTCACAGCAATTTTAATTTGAGTGCATCTTGGTTGGAAAATATGCTAAAAGTGCTGAGATTTTTATTTTGTTTGGCTGAGGGATGGGTGGGAGGGCAGAGTGAGTCCACATGGTGTCAAACAGGAAGCTTGATGTAGCTCAGAGTGGCCTCGCGAAAGCATCCCTCCAGTCTGTGAGTCTTCTAAAGGCAGTCATTTGGAAAGGGGCTGTGCTATCCAGATTTACAGTGCCTGCTGTGTTTTGTGTAACAGAAATGCTGTGGCTGTGTACTGCTGCATGTTTCTGTTGTCCTTCTACAGGTTTTGTTGATGGTTTCTCCATTGACCTGTTGCACTAAACTTCATGTCACTGCCTGACAAAACTGGGCTCTTAATAATTTAAAGTTTATTTACGGAGTAAAACCTGGACAGTACAATGTGTTGAATATATATTGGATGAAATAATTTACTTACTGATTTGTACTCTTTGAGCTTTGCTTAATTCTGAGCGTGTTATAGAAACAATCAGATTTCCTAGAAGTGAAGATATTGGTATTTTCAATACAGAGTTGCAAAACTGAGTCCTGTACTTGTACTCTGTGCATGTTGGGACAAAAATAAAATGGAGGAAAATCTGAAAGGAGCCTTTTGCATCACTTGAGGCCCAGTGGGAGCTGAGGGTCAGGATCACTCTGAGAATTAATCAGTTCACTAGAGAATACGATACAAGGAAATGATGGTATTGCAATAAGGTTTTCAGGCTTTTTATTAGTAGCAGAAACTTTAAAAATAAAAAGAGAGAGAAAGCCTGGGAGCAGAAGTGGCCTGAAGGGGAAATGACTAAGACCAGCTGAGAGTGGTGATTCAGGAGTGCTGCTTTAGTGCATCTGTGTGGAACTCCTGTCTGTCTTATGAAGGGAGGTGATAGAGATCACAGTTCTGTGCGATCTCACTTCTTAATGCAGTTTTGAATAACGTGAAACAGTTCTGGGCCTTCCACTTTTCTTTAAGACTGAGGATTTTAAACAGTGAATGCCAGGCCTGCAGAAAGGTGGCTGTAATCACAAATCTGAAAGCAGCATGTGACCTTTCTTGTCATTTCTAACAAGCCAGAACTTTGCAGAAATCTGCCCAGGCAGACTTTTGGTCCTCCTGTGCCCCAGTGCAATAATTATAATGCAGAAACAGCTGATGGGTCACGTCTCCAGGCTTGTGCAGCGTTATGACTTGCTACCTACATTCCATGTTTAGCTTTGAGAGATCAGATGGTGAAAGCAATGTGAGCTAGCAGTGCCTGAGGACATGCTCAGGGCAACACGTCCTGTCCCTCTGCAGCTTTGGTTTCTTTTCTCTGCTTCTGACCCATCCCATCCCCTTAAGGTGATGCATTTTACAATGAATACCGATCTCTCCAGGAGGTGAGCTGCCCCTGTGGAAGCATGTGTGCCATTCCCACTGTGCTGTATGTTAAATCCAGGGGCTCAGGGTTTGTAAATATTGTCTCTAACTGGGCACTCCAGGTGAGCTGCTTGCCCTACTTGCAGGTGGCTCTGGAGCTGTGGTTGGTATACTTGTGGCACACGGTGGCAGGCTGTTTCAGCCTTGTTACTGATGCGATTTAATGAAGCATGAGTGGTATTGGAGGGGGTAAACTTTGTGCGTGGGGAAAGGGTCATTGACAAAAGTTTAGAAACAAACAAATGAGTTGAAAATTAGGCTTAATTCAGCCATGTGCGGGAAGGGAGGTGGATGTTTTCGAGATGTGTTTGTTTTGTGCTTAGGACTGTGCAAAAGTTACACCCAGTCCTTGATGCAGGCAAAATTGGATAGGTAAGCAGAAAAATACTAACTCATTGCCTAAGACTGCTCTTGCTCTCTTACTCTCCTCATCCAGGGGTGCCATGGTGGAGGTGCAATACAGACATTTTAATTGTGGTAGTTCCTGTTATTGTGAACTTATTTGCAGTGGGTTTAATTGGAAAAGGTATATTTTTAAATGTTTTTTATGCAGAGATGTTGCAAGTGATCTCTGAGTTGGAGAGAAGGGAGTGAGGGGGGAGCGGGAGGAGGGAGTCTGGAGATGGAGCCGGTTGTGGTTCGTTCCACTACATCTTTTCATCTTTCCCTGGTACTGCAACACCGCAGGAGTAGAGTTACTGACAACATTCTTGCTCAGGTCTCTCATCCCTCACTCAAATAGAGGGTGTAATTTGACTATGTCTCAGCTCCCATGTGTGAAGGCTGTTGATGAAACTATATGTATGTGCATTTTTAAGCACAAACGAAAACCAAACCCAAACAAACACAAATCTCAATTCAGATCTGTTCCATGATCCTTGATCACCATGTGGTTGTTCAAACTCTAGAACCGGTATGAGGCCGGAGGGAGAACACGTGGCCAGAACTGGGGGGTAAAGTGAGGACTGGCAGTCTGTCCTCCTGAATGACAGCTGTGGCTTACATCAGGTTAAATCAGTCTGTATGCTGCAGGCTGAGACAAAGCAGAATGGATTAAAAGGAGGTTTTCACTTCTAGCCTTGAGTTTCCTGCAATCCTACATCAGTTTGTGGGGGTGCAGGTATTTCTGCATCCCAGCTGCTATGGAAAATGAGACGTCTTCTTAGAGGACAGTTCTCACAGTCAGTATTTATTGAAGTTTTCCTGATTCGAATGGCTGTGTTCACAGCTGTCACAGATAGATTGTGAATCAGGATTTTTACCTCCTGCTTCTCCATTCCTATCAGCTGTTTCCAGCTGCACACAGGTTAACAGTGAGGCCTGCTGCTTAATGGGTGGCCTGGCACTGCCTTTGGGCTGATGCAGATCATTTCTATTGGCCAAGGTTATCTCCTCCTGACCTTGTAGCCAGAATCTAGCTTCCCATTGGCACGGTAATTGTGAAAAGGAGAGCTTCTGAAAGCATTCCTAAAGGCTGGAATATCCTTTCTGGTTTTGTGAAAACGATGGGGTTTTTCATCACCGCTCTGAACGGGAAAGGAAAGTGCCTTAATGTTAAGTTTGCAAATTCAGAGAAGGTTGTGTTTAAAGATTTTTTTTTTTTCTAAAATCCATGGTGGAGACTATAAACTTAGTATGGCAGGAGGCTGCTGTACTCAATCCACCTTTGCCACTGTGCTTTCTTGGTTGCTTGCTCACTGAACACTGGTAGCTTGCTGTACAGCATGCATGGCATCTGATTTCTTCCTAGCTGTAGCCTTTTGTTTACCAAAATGTCTTTTACCTTGGTTGCAATTGGTTCAGTTTATGGGACTGAACGTCTTTGGATGCTTCTGGGATGAAAAGGGACTTCTGTTACCTGTGTAATGGAATGAGGCAGAGGGATTAGTGGTGAAAATGGGGAGAGAAGGAGGAGTTGAATGGTTTTTTTTTTTCTTTCCTGGAGTCATGAGGCTCCTCCCGTAGCAGAGGGAGCATAGTACATGGAACCTGAAGACCTTTAAAGTACACGCTGAAATGGATGCTGGGAAGATACAGTACAGTGCTTGGGCACAACTCCAAGGCTCCCAAGGCAAGTAATATTTAAACAAGCTGAACAGCCCCTTTCGGCAAGCAGCAGGAAATCCAGCACTGAGCTTTGTGTTGTTGCTTGGTCAGCAGAAGATAAAAGCTCAGGCTATGCAGCTGGGGTTCCCTCCTATCACTGGATGGCAAACTGTTAAAAAAAGATAAAAGAGTAGAAAAGGACAGGGGGTCGTCTTATTGGAAAGCATTCCTTCATATTTAAGCCATGGAACTACTTTGAAATACACTGAGCCTGATGTAAGTCAGGAACAGCGCCATCGGGGTGTGTTGGAGCTTTCACATCAGCTGGCAGGCAAAAGTTGAATTTGTCTCTCTGCTTCATCAGAGATAAAGATTGAACATGGGTAGGACTGTGATATGTATAGGTGCCTCACCACAAGCCCCACAGCAGGCAGGAGCTTCCCAGAACATTTTTTTTTTTAGGAGCAAGGCACGTAATGCTGTGTCTGCTGCTGACTGGGGGTCTCATTCTAAAATTCAGTCAGCATTCAGCCATATACGGCCTTTCCAGGTCCCACTTTCTGCAGCTAATCCTTGGTTAGGGACTATTTTAACAACGAGGAAGAGAATTAAAATGAATGAGATTGCTAGTTCAGGTCTTCTAATCAGTATTTACTATGTTCCTCCCTTCTGTCCCTCCTCCTTTTTTCCTGCATCACAGCACTAGTGTCTTGGGAAAGAAAATGCTTCAGAGCATTTGTTACCAATTTAGCAGCATGTACGTGCTCAAATTTGGGATTTCTGAGATCTGTGTGTGCCATATGTAGGCAAAATGTAGTTCTTGCAAGTTCCAGTAGAAGGGAATAAACGCAAATTTGCTGTTCCGCAGATAGCGTTTCTTTAATCTATGGAGACTTACATTTGTGCAGCCTTTTTGTTTTGGTAAGACGGTTAACCGTCCTCCCTAGGGTGCCTAATTGCTTATCATGAACTAATCAGTCCCCTGGGTATATGAAGGGATGAAACACTGCCAAGATAGAGCCTGTGACTTCCCCCAGAGGTGTGATAACCCTCCCAATTACCCCACCCTTCAGGGAGCTTCCCTACTGCTGTTTTAAAGACCTCGTTACTTCAGAAATCCTCCACGTTTGGAGATTTTAGGAAGTTTAAAGGAGTGTATTTACTGAGAATCTTTTGAACCTGTAAGCTCTCATGTTTTTTTATGTCAGACTTGTATTAAATATTGTTTCAAGTTTGGTGTGAAAATGCTGAACATGTTTCTGTTTATTAAAGTGCCTACTTTCATAGCCCCATGGCATGCCAGACCCTAAGTGATAAGGAAAGGGCCAGTTTCTGTCTTCAGCTGTTAGTAGATAGGGATGGCAAAATATTCTAGCTTCAGAAAACCCATTTGAAGTTCACATGAAGAAATTAGTGAAACAAATCTGGTGGCGACTCTCTTCTAATTTTTGGTAGAATGATAGTTGCACGTTACCATGTGTGAAATGAGTGGGTAGATTAAAAGTTTTTCAGCGTACCGTAAAAAATAATTAATTAAACTAGTGGTTTTGCTTGCATTCTCCTTTCAGTTTCCTGTTTTAACTCATTCATAAGACATGCTTCTCTGTTGTACAGGTTGAAATGGCGACTGATTGCCTGAATTCTTCCCTTGTATCTTTTTATATTGAATGGTTGAGGGTCATGAGGTATATAAAGCTTACTACAAAATGATAATCTTTGAACTGGAAGTGGAAAACAGCTCCTGCAGTTTAGCATCTGAGTGAAAATATGAGTGCTCCTGTTGAGGTTTCTTTGTCCTTTTGCTCTGAATGAGCACAGTTTTTGTGTGGAATTTGGAGGATTGAATCGGTCAGTTGGATAGAAATAAGAGTTTGTTCCTTGAAAGAGTTGTAACCTAATCAGTGAATAATATCAGATTTTTTTTTTTTTCCATTTTGTGGTTCTTTTAAAATACTTAAAGTTTTCTTCACTTCTAGTTATAGAGTATATTCTAAGTGACCTTAGCAAGATCTGTGTAAATAAAAATATTGTTACAGTGTGTACGGGCTAAAAACTTGAAAGCAAGGTGATTTCGTGCTTAGAATTAAAAGAAGGGGGCTGTGTGGGCGTGTATGTTTATATGCCTGAGAAAATGTAACTGTGGAAGCATCATTCCTCAAAAGAAGTGTGACTTTCTGTATCGTAGGTCTGATTATGATATTTCAATGTTGCTTCGCTGTGTGTGCATATATGAAAGTAATTAGTCAAGTTTCCACTGGCAAACTCCTGCTGTCTTCCTGCAGAAATTGTGGTGCGTGCACAGGCCACTTGATCACTTTTTGTTGCTGTTGTTGTTAATTTTTCTCTATTTGCAGCTACTACTTTACCCAGAATTGGGTTGAACCTATACACAGTTCATACAAGATTGTTTCAGGCTAATATTGTTGTTAAATATATATCGATGGAGTCAGCAGAAGGAAGTGAATTTCCCTTTTCATATGTGAATTGTTTAAAGAAATGTATCTGTATCATCTGTTTCATGGAAATGTGTGAAGCACTAGCAGTGGAATTGGTTTTTTTGGAAGGAGAGGGTGGTTTTGGACTAGCAGCAGACGTTTTTGGCTGGAAGAATAGCAACTTGAAACTTCACTTACTGAAGAAACCTGTTCACAATTTTGTCTGTTTTTTGTTTTGTTTTTTTTTTCCCCAGCGTTCCTGAAATAAACTTCCTGCAATTCTTTGCAGTGTGCAGGTGTCCAGACTCCCCTTTACTCATGGTCGCCTGTGAAACCCGTCAGGCAACTGAAGGCTGTACCTAAAATTCTGCTGGCAGTGCAGCCCACTGCAGTGGCCTTGGTCTAGTTACGGTGGACACCTTGTGCAGCCCCAGCTGTAGCATCCCCTCGTAGTCCGAACAACTATTGCGGTCCAGGAGTCTACACGTGTGGAGGACTGCCTGGAATAGAAAAAGGAAAGCTGCAGAGATTGTAAGCTGCTGGCTTGATCCGTGTGGCTGTTGTGCGGAGGAACATCAAAACTTTGCTGGATGGATCCGACAGCTCGTTGCAAAGTAGAGGGTCAGTCTTGCTGGTTATTTGCAGTTATTAACCTTAGTGGATTTTAATATTTTTTTCGTTTCCTTTGTTTTTATATTTTTCTCTGTATGCCTAAGAGGATTGTGGCCTTGCAACCAGAATGCTCGTGTTCAGGAAACTTGAGGCTGTTCCTACTGAAGGGCTTTGAAGATCAGCAGGCATTTCCTCTAGGGTTTACAGCATTGTTGGAGGAAACATTCCCTGCAGAAGTCTTCAGGCCTATCTGCCCGACTTTGGTAATTTCTTACCTCACCAGCACGTGGATTATGCTGTTTGCAGACTGTCTAAGCTGCGTGATGACCTCCGTGGATTCCTCATGAGCTTTTACAAGGCCAGGCCTGTGTACTTTGTAAAATCCTTTAGAAATGCCTGCTAGGCTTTTAAAGTCCCAGAGCACAGACTATGCTACAAGGAACTCGGAAGGTCAGCAGCTGGATATGGTTGTGGATGAAGGAGGATTTGTGTGTATGTGTGTATACAGTTCTTGTTTTGAAAATACATATTTTTTCAGGTCATACAGAGATATATTCTTCTGAGAAGGCTTCTTGTACTGCCTGATAAAGCCGAGGGACTTCTGAATTCCATAAGAAATTGATGAACAAGATCCCTATGCCCTTTCTTTGCATGTTTGTTGCAGTTTATGAAAATGAACAGATGCTGTTTCATTTTGTCAGTGTGCTGGAAGCACCTCCCGTAAGTTACTTGCACTGCGTATACTTCAGAACAGAAAGAAAGCTAATACTGAAGAGTACCACTGGCAAGTAGCTCTGCTGTTTAAATTTTTCCAAGTGGCTTTCCTGTGCAGATCTCAACGTGGAGAGGCTTGCCAACACTGTCTATTTCTGTAATTAATTTACCTAACTAAACCAAGAAAGAAACTTTGTGTTTCAGAATTTGGAGCTCTGCAAATAAGCCCGAAGGCTGTTGGCCAGCTGGTCTGGGCCAGTGGGTGTGCTCACAAAACTTGTGGCCCCTTGTTCATAGGTGGTGGCAGAGGGCTATTTTTCTGAAGGTTGGATTTCTCCTTCACCTGGACAAAGCAATAAATCTCAGTCTGAGTGATCTTTGGTACCTTGGCATCTGTGGCAAATACATATCTACAATAACCCCTGGTAAAATTAAAGCAGCTAGTTTGCATCTTTTAACTCTGGCTCACAATTCCGGGAGAATGTCAGCTAATGGTTATCTACACTTAATATCACATGGAGATTATGTAGTTGGTTTATATCTGTTCTGGTCCTTAGCACACTTTAGGAGTTGGTTGACTTGAGATCTGCTTGTGCCTCTTATAGTGGGGGGAAGATGTTGGTTTTGGCTTGTGGGCCTGCAGAGTCTGCTTGGTGTGGAGATACAAGCTCAGAGGGGATGTTACCAGTTGTCTTGCTGATGAAAAAGCTGTGTAAACCCTTGGGATGTTGCAGTTGGTGGCTGACATTACAAGTGCTTCCTAGGGTGGATGGGAGAGGGAGGGCTCTACAGCATGCTTCTGAGTCTCTTTGCTCCAGCATCTCTCTCTCCCCCCTCTGTGGCCTGTGCTTCCCCCTCTGAAAATCTCAAGCTAAAACTCCCTAATTTAAAAATCTATTTCAGATGGAAGGGGGTAGGGATATGATTTGTGTTTCTGAACTTTTTAAATTATCTTGGTTATCTTGTTCTTGTTGTTGTTGTTTGGAGGATGTGATAGGGGGAATAGTTTCTGTGCTGACCAGAAACAGAATACAGAAAGATATGATGTTAACAAGGTGGGGGGAGAAAAGGAGGTGTTTGTTTGGAAAAAGCCTAGTCACTAAAGCCTGTGGGGCAGAGGAACCCTGCTGATAACACAGATGAAACAGTCTGCCTCTTTCCTAACTTTAGAGGAGTGGAGATTTGTAATAAATGGTTGCCATGTGGCAGCTGTCTCCCAGCTTCGTGAGCCTGGCAGTAGTTAATCCTGTCAGCAAGTCATGCTCCCTGGAAAAGAGCAGTGAGAAGAGCTTCAAACTCTTGAATCATTCTATTTGCAAAATATTTGCATGTTGAATGTCTTTCTGCTTAAAACAAGTTTGGTAATTTGATGTAGGTTTCCATCTTTAAGCAACATTAAAGTGCAGCTGTGCTGGCTTTTAAATAAAATGTTAGAAACGTGCTGAGATACTGCAATTCTTCTCTCTCTTTAAAAAAGTAATTTTAGCTTTGGAAGGTATATGTTCCAGAGTACAAAATGTACTGTGTAGAGAAGGGACACTGTATTGCTATCCCTGTATGTTAAAAAATTACAGGTTGAGCATTTGAGATCGTGGTTATCCTTAAAAGCTTGAGGCTTTAAAATTAATCTGTTCCCTTCAGTTTGCTCTTTGTATTTTGCCGAGCATGTGATGTGTCTTTTCCTTTTTCCAAAAGTAAAAAAAATAGAATTTTGACTTAAAAAATTGGAGGTTTTGTGCAAATGTAGCACCATCAGATTTTACAGGCTCATGATAAAATCTTGATGGTTGACAAAACTGCCACCAGGAAATGGGTTTAAATCCCTGTAATTTCTATTTTTTCTCATTTTGCTGTGTTATCTTGTGAAGCATAAAATGTTTTGGCAAGCTACCTGGTACAGTGCTCCAAGCAGAGAGTGTGCTGGCATCTCCTGCAAAGACAGTGTGGTTGGGCTGCAAAGGATGAGTTGGGAGTTCTGCCATAAGCAAACTGATGCTCTCCCCCTTGGGCTTGCCTGTGTTTGCTAGCATATGGATGCAGTTAGAGTGGTGAAACACCATGTGGGACATAGCTACTCCAGGAGGAGTTTTTTCCTGGTCTAGCTTATCCTATTTTCAGAATGATTTTTGTAAAATTGCCTGTGCCTTCAGTTCCTCTGTGAAGCTCTTCATATACTCATCTTGGAGGAACAGAATTGCAACCAGAGCACCGCACAAGAAGCAAGGCACTAGCACAGGAGATTTTCTGTATCTTCCTTGGTGTGATTCATCCTCCCTCTGTAATCCCTACTGAACCCATCCTGCATGCACACACACGCAGCTCTGGCTACATGTGAAGAGCAAGTGTGAGGGGGTGAAATGTTTCTCACTCCAGAGATTTGCTTTAAACCTTCACCTCAAGCCCTGGCTCCAAAGCTGCCCTTGGCTGAGCTGCTGGCTGTCAGGGTGAGGGACAGAGATGGGGACAGGGACAGGCCCTCCTTCTCTCCCTCCCTCTCTCCCTCCCCGCCTCTCTCCCTAACAGCTGCAGGCACCAATTGCCAGGGAGCAGCCCAGCCTCATGGTTTCGTGGCTTTCTTCCTCTTGTTACTAACGCGCCTCCTTGTTTCCTTGATGCTGTACAGAGGAACAACCGGACGGATTGTCTCCTCTCGGGGTGGGTGCCCAGGCATCTGCACAGCCAGTTGGTATGGCACAGGAGCCCCTGTTTTTTCAGTGACACCAGGGGCTATTGATGGCAGGCTGGGGCTGTGCTGCTGCTGCACAGATGCTTGCTCTTGGCCCACCTTAAAAGGACAAGATATCCCGTGGTTTAGACTGGCCATATATTGTCGGGGATGTCAGCATCTCCGTCACAGCTACCCAGCTGAGCCCGGCGTCCCGCCCTGCGTGCCTGCAGCGTCTCCTCAGTCAGAGCTGAGGGGTGCTGTAACTTGGAGTATTTGGAGGGGAAAGGTCTCTTTTCTTCTCTGTTACCCAGAAATGTTTTCCATCTAGCTCACCCATTGGGCTCTTGGACAAGTATCTCATTCCCTCAGCACAGTACTCATTTAGGCACACAGGTGATGGGACATTAACCTGTAGCTCTCCCCACGTCCCCTCTAGGGTTTTAAGTCAAATGGGTTTGTCAGGGCAACGTGCAAATGAAAAAAAAACCCCAAGCAACAAACACACAAAGCTACATTTTGATTGTTTCCTCATTTTGCAATCCTTCATCCCCTCTTGCTTGTCTGAGATGGCAGCAGCAGCAGGAGATGAGGTTTTGTCTCCCAGGGCTGTGCTTCCCCAGGATTGCTGGGGCTCCCCTCAGACAGATGCATCTCCCTTTCCTCAGCCTGTTGGTAGTGGAGACATGTACGGTGGGGTTGCCCACTGGTCCTCGCTTCAGCTTCCCCCTGCCCCTCTGCTCTCTTGCCTCATCCTGGGCTCCTTCAGGGCATGAGGGCAGTGGTTTTGGCAGGCAGTGTGATGCCGCTTGTCTGACCCGTCCTGCCTATGCAAGATACTTCCATCCCGCCTTCAGGGCCCACTCCCTCCAGTCTCTGGCTCTGCTCTGGACTCCCACCCTTTCCCACACCATATTCCAAGGCTGTCCCCTTGCCCAGTGGGGTGTATGCCAGAGCTGGCCCGAGCGAGAGCTGCAGCAACCGTGCTAGGGAAGATTGATAGCGTGGGGAGAGACCCCGGGCCATGTCCCAAGGAGTGCTGCCCTGCTGCAGCCAGTGCCAGCCCAGGGGAGACGTGAAGGGACTTTCTCGGGTCGCCACTTCATCTAAGGCAAATAAACTGGAGTTAAAGCCAAGAAACACATCGACTTCCTGGAACTCTGCGAGCCGTCCGCACAGCTGTCCCCACTCCCTGAACACATGCAAAGCAGAGCTTATAAGGACAGACAGTGTTGCTTTTGTGTCCTTCCTCAGCAAGTGGGGAGGGCGCAGGGGAGGGGATGTGCTGGGCAAAGCCCAAGGCCTGTCTTGTTCCGTGTTTCCCCTGCATTGCCTTCAAGTGATTCCCAGTGACTGGGGGAAGTCACACTCCCTTCCCACTGGCCTCCTCACAGCTGTGCAGGCAGGCAAGGATGAGGATGGAGGGGTGTTTGCAGTTGTCAGCACGGGGAAGGAATGGACGGATGTCTGCTTAGAGCCACTTGTTTTACTCTCCTGTTGCCCTGGCTTTATTTTGTTGCCTGAATGTGGCGTTGACGGTCCCAGGTTTGTTAAGCTGTCTTCAAATCTCAGTATCCTTTTTGCTTGAGCAAGCTCTTAAAGCTAACTTCAGTTTTCTGACAAAGGCTTCCTGGAGGGCCAGGTACTTACCAACAAGCTGATAAAAACTTGTATGAGGAGATGAGGAGCAGCTCACAGATATGTCTTTGATTGGGGGAAAGAATGCTAAGGTATTAGAAAAGTCTCAAAATTCATCAGCAGCTGCTCATCCTAAATGCAGCCATAGGTTATTGCAGTTCTTGCATTGCTGTGTGTTCTGTGTGGCACTGCTGTTCCTGGAAAAAGCAGTGCTGGTCAGGAGCTCAGTGCAGGTTCAGATCAAACTCTGAGGTGATTACCGAGTGTGCTGGGCTTTCCTGTTGGGAGCCAGGGGGCTGTCAGGTTTCGCTTTTGCTCTTGGTGCCAGAGCAGCTTTTGCCTAAGTTCTTGTTTTTAGCTGAGCACGACCACAGGCTCCTGCATGAAGGCTGTTCCCACAGCACATGGTGCTTTCGAAAGATGCAAACATGGCTTCTCTCTTCAAGTTAGCGAACGGAGCACAGGGCCAAGAGGATGGGCATGAATTCTTTTTGTATTATGGCTGCCTGGTAGCTGTGTGCATTGCTGTAAACCAGTTGGACCGTAAAGGTGAATTTCACCCAGGAAACCCCTGCTTTGTCCGTGTGGTGTCTCATTGTTAAATTAGTACAACTTCCTTGTTTTCAGTGTATTGCACCAGTGTAATGCCAGAGTATCATGTTGATTCAGAGTTGTTCACTAAAGGCATTAGCTAAGTTCAAATTCTGGTGTGCTTTATGGAGAGAAGCTTCTGGTCATTTGAGCCAAAGTCCTGAGGAGCATTACTAGTCCGTAAGTCACCAAAAAGGGATTTTTAAAAGCTACATAAAAACTAAATGTGCACACGTATCCCATCATGTATCCTTGTGAGGAAATAAAACAGGAGGAGTAAATATGTTTGAATATTTAAAATTTAGCCTAACTGTTAGATGTTACAGTAAAAGCATGCAAAATAGTCTGGAAATACAGGGATCATCTTGTTCTTGTTTAGCGCTTCTTCCCCTGTCCCACTCCCACCAAAAAATCCTCCATAACTCAGTTGTAAGGCATGTCCATGAGCATGTGGTTCACTTGTTTATTCCATGTCTGGGTGTATCTGTCTGTGTACAAGTTAGGCATATGGATGTAGACGTCACAGTGTTATTTCAAGAGGCAAAGTATTATACCTGCACTAACACAGGTAAAGGGATTGTTTCTCTAATAGCTCAGAGAGTTTATAGAAGAAGAAGAGTCTTTTTTTCTTTGGTGATCAGAGATGTTACTCCTTTTGGTTGTTGTTTTTATGTTTGGTTTGGTTTTTTTGTAGAGAAGAATGTTACTTACAGGTGCAAGTTCAAAAGTTTTGGGGTAGCATTCTTAATTTTTACTGTTAAGTGAAAGAGCAGCCACCAGATACTACCATGCCACTCTCTTTCTTTCTATGGTTGTCTTCCTTTCCCCATGGGCTGCTCTGTACTGGTGCTCCAGCAGTGGTGACAGTGAGGTGACGCTCCCAGTGTAATTTTCTACTGCTGTGGTGCGGAGTCAGCACCAACACTTCAGTAGCAAGGGCAGAGTTGGTATTAAAAAAGGTCAGTTGGGAAAACTTTGTTCATTTGGTTTTCCTTTGCCTTGAGGCAGTGCTTTGAATAGTGTTAACCCTTTTTTCTTCCCACACAATACCTTTTCACCCTTTTTCCTTCCTGCCAGCTTTGATGGAAAGTTACGTTCGAAAGGTAGTGCGGGTGATAGCGCGCGTCTCTTTTGGGGTGGGAGTGACCATTTGTGCTGGGGAGCATTGCCTTGTGCTCTGGGAGTAAAGTCCACTCCTCTTCTTAGAAGCTTAGTAGGAGACCAGCGCATCAGAAGCAGTTTGGAGCGCAGTGTAGCAGTTCTTAGGTATTACAGTCTCAAGGGTAAACAGTAAACTTTGTTTATTCAAATGTGATATCTCTCTTTGAAGTTCTGTTCTTGTCTATATTTGTATACTAGCAGGTCTGGCATTCATTTTAATGATCCTTGGGGTTTTTTCGTGCCACTTAGGAAAAAAAAAAACAGTGGGAAAGCCTTGACTAAGCTACTAGTGTTGCTAAGATGGAAATGATGAGGAAGGCTCAGCATTCCTGTTTGGACCTCATGGGAAAAAGTGGTTTGAAAGGCGTGGTGGCGGGGGGGTGCACATTCCTAAACCTGTCATTTCTTTTCCCTGTTTCTTCTCCCCCACTGTGTTCTGTACTAAATACTACAGTATGTATAATGAAACCAATAAAACTATTTGGCCAAGAGTGTTAATCTTTCCCTGGCCCAATTAGTGCATGGCTTCTACTTTTAACATTAATGTGGATTTTTTTCAGAAGGCAGAACAATAAGCAGCTTTGTGCTATGTGTACCAGGTTTTCCACCTTCTTGCCTGTATTGTGCGTTTCTTCCTATCTATTCCAAAGGGAGAGCTCATGTGCAAAGACAGTGGAGCGGTCTGGAACAGAGACTTGTACCAGCTCCCAGGGGTTGGGACGTGCTGCTCTGTGCTTGTGTAGCTGCGTCTCAGTTGCAAGTCAAGTGACTGTGACTCTGAAGACTCATCATTTTTTCTCCTTTCTTCTTCCTTCTCCTGTGGTCTGTGTTCTCCTTTTTGCTTCATTCGTGATGCTCTTCACCAAAAGGAGAAACAGCTGTAGCTGTTTAGAGTGGTCTTAAAACAAACAAATAAAAAAACCCAAATAAATACACATAAGCAAAGCGGGGGGAGTAACTGTTGATGGGTTCAGCTTTAACATACAGTGGAGTCACACTTTATCCCAAAGGAGGAAATAGGTCTAGCAAGTGTCTTCCTGTACAGACTGAATGGGAAGCAACAAGGCTTTTTTCTTTTTCTTTTTTTTTTTCTTTTTTTTTAATAGGCTCTGCTTTTGCAGTGTCTCTCCCATTAGCTGGTTGTGTGGGGCATCAGGGGTAGACCTCTGTCAGAAGCAGGAACTATAGGCCCCTCAGAGCTCTCTGTGGGATGGAAGTTGCCCCAGTTTCATGTTGTCAGCAGCCTCATCAAGTGGAAGGAGCACGTTCCTGCAGAAGAGACAGGTCTCTTGGTGTGGCCATGCAGAGAGGGCTGCATTGTCTTGTTTGGTCCGGTCCCCCCTACCATTTGTCAGCTCTCTTGCTTAGTCACTTGCTCTCTGCTTTTCCTCCTTTTCACACAGGATGAATGTGACACTGGGGGGTTTCTTCAAAGTAGGGGATGTCTTGAATGCTTGTGACCACTTCCCTGTTTCCTAGAGGCTTTGGTCCGATGTTGAATGCAACCTGAGGCTGCACTGTTTCTCGGCTTATTTCCTGTTTATCCTTTTTCCTGGAGGTCTTTGTTTTCTTTTGGGGAGAGGGAGGAAGGAGACTCTGTCAGCACAACCTCCATGCTGGGGCATTTGGTGTGAGCTGGGAAGGGTTTACAGTCCCGAAGGCAGTATGGCATAGGGCATCTGTGCTGCCTGTCTGATTCCCTGAGTTTCATAGGTGCTGTGGGAGAAAATCCCAACACTTCCCCATCCTCAGTGATGCATTATTTTTTAAAGAGGGGGAAAAAAAAAAACAAACCCAAAAACACCAGCCCAAAGCAAAAAAAAAAAACAAAACAAAAAAACACAACACCCCCACCACCAAGTCTGCAAGAGAAATCTCTCAGTATGTTCCTGCCTAAAGGCTCTCTGCCACGGGTTTTCCCACAGGAAGGAGTGATTTGGCCCAGCGTTCTTATTGTTTCTATATCCTATTGCAAATAGAAAGTTACACTTCTGAAATTGGTGTGTGCTGCTCATGCAGTTGTCTTTGTTTCAGTGGTGCACTTTTGTTTCATACAGGAGAGTGGGAAATACATAGGTAAATAAAAGCATGCAGCAGCAGTTCACTTGTGATCTCTAGACTGCTTTCGGAATTGGAAATTTTTAATGTGCAGAAAATGGTTGTAAGGACAAGATCTCTGACTACATATATTTGCATTTGGAGAAAGATATTTGGATTCAGAAAAGAAAAATAACTGTTGGCTCATAGAAACTATGAAAGGCTGTAATGTTAAAATATATAGCTTTCCCCCTGGAAAAAAAAAACAAAACAAAAAACCAAACAACAGAGCAAGTTGGTGGGTTTTTCTAAAACAGCAGGTAGGATTTTTTTTCATGTGCATAAATGCCTGCCTGTTCTGCAGTCTCTCTCTGTGCATTTCCCATTTTCAGTGTTGCTAAAAACACTAGAAATTCTGACTCTAGTTCTCTGGGAAGCTACTAAGCTGTCTTAAAGTTACCTTGGCAAACACAGGAGTCTTTACAGTTACACAATAGATTTTTTTTCCAGGATGTATCAGTGGTGACATTAATGTGCTAGGTATTGACTGAAAGAGGAATGAATATGTGTGTTTTGGAAGGATTTGTGTATTTTGTTTGTTTACGTTTTTTGTTCTTTTTTTAAGGACTAAAGCACTTATTTTAACAGAAATACCTCCAAATAGTTTAAATTGTTGCTTATTTTTGGCAGTGCTAAGCAGATGGAGCAAGCAGTTTTAGATTTAGGCCAGTCTTCAAAATAATTGTATTGCTTATTCTATTGAAAAGTGAGCTACCATGTAAGTGATTAAAATAAGCTGGGGGCAGGGGGGAAAGAAATAATTATGTTGCTCGTGAATGAGATGGACCTTTTTTAAAAGCAAACAAAATAACAGTAAAGTTACAGCAGTTAGAACAGTTAAAACAAAATGAAGCCAAACAAATAAATGGCTCCCATAATTACTGGAGAAAACAGAAGGATGGCAGCTTGGCCTCACCTTGGAGCAAGAAATCCCTGTGCTGAAGGGATCACTAGTAGTTTCTTAACAGAAAAGTACAAAAATAATAAGGGAAAAGTTGTTTTGAATTGTTCAGGTTAGTCTGCTCTGGTTTTGAAGGTGCAGATGGAAAGCAGCGTTCATTAAGAGGTTGATGTCTTCCTGAGCCTTCCACTACCTGGGTTTAGTCAGGTCCCAGGTTTTGTCTCTAGACTGCAGCGGCTTTCTGTGCCAGGTCATCTGTGAGCTGCTCTTTAGAAGGTCGGCAGCTAAATGTAGGAAGGTTGAATCCGCTGCTTTGTCTGGCATGGTGTGAAGTGAGGAACCACCTGACACAAGGTGGGCGCTTTCTTTTTGCCTGCCTGTTCTTGAGTGCTCCAAATTGTTGGCAGTTGTGGTAACATAGTTTATTGTTTTCATATGCTGTTCAAACAGCATGTGAAGATGTGCTGCGTGACTGATTTGCATGTCATCCTTGAGAATGTCATTTTTTTAAAAGGAAGAAACTGTGTCAGCTGTGGTTTGAAGGCAATTGTCGTTGTTCCCTTGATAAAAGGAAAACCTGTATTGAGCTTACTGGTTGTGATTTGTAAATTTGAGATGATGAAATGTCCACAGTATGTTTGTTTTCTTAATGAAATAAACATTCTGCTTGTAAGGTTATAAAGGTTTATTTCTCTGTTAAAACCATATCAATAGTTTTCTATATTACAAATAACCTTTTCCAGAGTCCATAGCCATGAGTGCCGTGGGCAGAGAACTCCTGTTTCTTACGTGTTGATCATTCCCCATCACTACTAAAAATCATGTTTAACTGCCCTGTCATTCTCCAGAGAGAACAGGTACCCTTCCTTAAACCCCAGTGATATCATGATAAGTTTGTGGTTTTAGAAAGGGGTGTGGAGGAATTCTGTTGATACATACAGTGGTTACTTACGTCTTCAACTCATGTGGGAACCTTGGGCACTGGATGTGAGGAATGTGCCAAATGGTCCCAGAAACCTCTGTAGTAATTTCACCACTGCTAGAAGGAAGGAGGTGGCAGCCATGAGTTCATGTATAGGCGTAAATGTTAATCTTCCAAGAAGAGAAAGAGAAGGGGGGAGCAGTGCATGTATGAAATTGAATCACCTAAATTCTCTAGGTGCAGAATATTCTTCCAACTTCTTAATCAAATGTCACTACTGTCAGTGATAGGCTAGCTTGCTCTCTCTTCCTCCATTTTTTGCTGGCTTAATGCTTCAGACCAAGCTGGTAGGGGTTTCTTTGTTTGCCCGGGTTTTGCCACTGATGGAAGCAGCAGCATCTCGCAGCCCAGTGCCTGGGTGCTCATGAGAATGAGCCCTTGGCTGCACTGGCACTGCTGGTGTGCTTCTGTCATCAGACCTATCTGGTAGTCAGGGGAGCCCTCAAAATAAAGGGCTGTAGTCTTACTTTCCTAAATTGGCTTCCATAAAAGCTTACTCCCTTTTTCTTTTTTCCTTCTCCCTCGTGTAGTGCTGGAGGGTGCTGCTGAAGAAGAGGCTGAAGAGCCAGACGCAACTGTACATACTACACTAAGTGAAGAGACCAGCAAGCCAGAAGAGAGCCACAGTCAATCAGGGGAGAAAGATGAAGGTAATTGGTTCAACTAGCTCTGTGACTGTGAATTAGGACCTTGATTAAGAATGTAGAAACATTTCTCACCCATCCATACACCTTATTGTGTGAAGAGTATAAGATACATTGAGCAGAAGCACTGGTGCATACATTTCTTTTCCCATCCCTAACTTCTGTCTGTCTGAAAAGTCTGAAATAGGTTGAACAGAAGCATGGGCACATAAATTCTCAACCAGCACTGCAGGCTTCCAAACTAAGATTTTCTTGGCTCACAGTAACTTGGCACCACATAACTTAGCCTCAAAAAACCACCTGTTTATAATCCTCAAACTTATGTTCCAAAGACAGTATTATGCAGAGATCAAATGTTCACAGATAAACGTGTTCCTCCTTGTTCACTCTCATATACTCTTCTGTTGCAGTGACTTTCTCACAACACACAGTAAGATTCTATGCTTTCCACCAGAGGTGACAGAGCAGTAGACTTGCAGGGTGTTCCTGTTTGTTAGGAACAACAAGGGGAAAGGAAAGCATCTTCTTTTTCAAACTTGTAAAGAGGAAAATAGAAGGCCTTTCCTGTGTGTTTGACGTGTGTGTATGTTCAGAAGCCAGAGATGAAATTTTGGTGTATTTTGCATTTGGTATCTGAGATAGGAGTATCCCTGCTACTTACAGCATGTGATGGAGAAGTTTGAACCTTGACAGCTTCAGCTGTGACATTGGTCATGTATGTAACACATATTCTCCATGGGCTAGTATGGCTTGATATACCAAAGTCACGTATGTGCCCTCTGCAAGCAGTAAAGAGGCAACAGGGGGAATACAGGGTTTTGTTTTGGTTGGATTTTTGCTACTTTAGCTTATTCTCTATACAGAGCTGGCTTAAACCACGCTTAAAAGAGAGCCCAGTACCCTACACTGTCTTACTAATGCCTTAATTGTGCAGTCCTGTTTAAAACTCATTCCTGCTTGAATGACTGTGCTTGCCAGAGTGTGCATTCATCAGTACTGCTCTACTAGTTCATGGCGATCACAAGGTACCACAAATGCCATTTCACAGCAAGGGAATGTAAAGTAAGTCACTCTATAAGGTCCATATTTAATTAAGGTTGAAAATGAAGAAAATGGGAATGTCCTATGAGAAAAATGTACACTTTGTCCTATATGCATTCCAATATGAGAAGGTTGTCCTGTTATAAGAACTCCAGTTATTATGGCCTGTTGCCTGTGCTCCATGATGATCCAGCAGAGTGTGATGTGAGTTACAGGCAGGTGAAAGTACTATGGGATGTTTGGGTTTTTTTAAGATGGCCCAGGAACTCCTATGTGTGTTTTTGTCTTTGATTCCAGAGAAGCAGCTGGAAAGCTTAAACAGCTATAAGGTCTCACCAAGTTCACCAAACAGTTTGGACGGAGCAGACTTGTCCTCCATTGATGCCATGATGTCAGCAGTGATGAATGTGGGGAAGATTGCTGAAAACGGCGGGAATTCTCAAAATGTCAAATCCCCCTCAAAGTCTCCTGCACCAAATCGGATTGGCAGGAGGAACCAGGTACGTAAACCCAAATGTAGGGAGGGCAGTGGGGAGACAAGCAGCTGCCTGGAAAGTGATAAGACGTAATTTACGTTTCTTTGATTGTTTAGCCGTTTTCCCCCTCAGCAGTTGTTTCTTGCCTCTGCCATTGTTCCTCTGTGTATGTTTTCTGGCATCTCTCCAGACCATAACTTAGAAAACTGGGAATCAGAAGGGTACACTTGCTTGAACTGACACAGAAAACGTTTGAGCACAAGCCCCAGTGCCATGCAATAGGGAGCTGGTCTAGCAGATGCCCCTAGCAGTGACAGAGTCACCTAAGAATTGCCATATTGTCCTGCTACATCCTTTCTCCGGGCTCTTGCATTCACATAAGTTTATGAGGTGTGTAGTTGCCCTGCAGAAGATTCAGGTGATTTATGGTTAAAGGTGGAACAAAACATTCATCAGGATGCTCAGTTCGTATGTGTAGTGTAAGGTGCCCTTAACTTTTTTGTTAATAAAAGCCTGAAGAACTATTGCAGAATGCCTTGTATGAATTTTGCAGAGTAAATATATGTAGTTTTATCAGGTTTTTTCCATTTACCAGTTGATGGCACCAGCTGATAGCAATATTGATCTGAACAAGTGAAAGGAGAGAGTTGTATCAGTTAAGCTGTGGTTATTTTTATCCATGTTTTTCTCCTGCTGGGCCAAGCTCCACCAAAGAAGGTGCTGCAGAATATCAAGAAAACCCCCAGATCCCTGTGGTCATTTGACTTTAGAGCTTGAGGTGAAGCACAGAGACTTTGTAAACGAATCAAGATGTAATAGGGACCAGAAAGACTGAGAGGCATGACTCATGTGATGTTCCTATAGTAGTTTATTAATAGCTTGCTGAGTAGCTGCCCAGTTGACAGACTTACAGCTTGTCTTCGATTTTTTAGCATTAAAGGAGTTATAAGCCATTAGCTGTAAATGGACATCTTTGAATGAAGAATGGACAGTATACAGACAGCTGTGTTTGTGGGATTCTGTTGTCTAGCACCTGGCTCTAAGGTTTATTTACAATGTTCTCACTTAGGGGCTTCCCTGGTTCCTTGATTTCATCATGTGAAGTGAGGCACTGGAGTCAGACCAGTCTCAGGGCAGTGCTGTTTCACAGCTGTCCACCGGTACACCATGTGGTCTGGCTTCAGGGAAGTTTATTAGTGTTGCTGACCTTTATTCCACCTGGTATTTCGGTGGGCATCGAATCAAAGGAAGCTCTAGAGTAAATGTGACAGGATTAGGAGGGATTCTTACAGCATAAAAATAAACAAATACATTGAAAACATAGTAAATAGCCTATTTGTCTTTAGGCTGAAAGATTGTTAAGGCCAGAGGGGCAAATGGCTAGATTACTGAGAAAATAGAGGTGAGATGTGAAATACTAAGTGGGTATCAATCTTGTTAGCATGCTCTAATACAGGGAATTTCCACTTTCAGCATAGCAGAATGAAAGCACTGAATTGTTTTACTGTGTAGCAGTGCAGAGACCTCAGATTCTGGTCAGAATATGCCCCTTATTATAATTTCAAGGATAATAACAGCTGGTTTTCTGGGTCTGACTGCCGTTTCCCATGAGTTGGCAGGGAAACATTTTGCCCTGAACCTTTGTCCTAAAGTCTATGGTTCTCTTTATAATGCTGACTTTATCTTGGCTGCCGTCTACCCATAGTCTAATAAGCATGTTCTCACATCAGCTTGCATGTATTTTAACTTCTCATTTGCTTTGCTCTTGAAGAAGATAAAAAGTGTGACAGAGGTGTTTTTTGGGCTGGAGAAAAACAGACAGACTTAATGCACAACTCCAAAAGCATTTACCATCAGTTGAATGCAGAGCAGTTGTGCCAGATTGACTTACTGAAGGGAGAGTAGCTGACAAATGAGCTGCTAATTTTATCTTTCAGTTCGAGAACCGTGTTTTCACTAGCTTGGCTCTGGAGGGGTAGCTGAGTTCTGTATTTTAAATTGGTGAATGGGGGTCCTTTTACAGTAGGGATGCTAATGTTTTTTGGTCTGGATTGGGTTAGTCAAGGGATTTGCTTGAGCTGTGTTTTGGTATGCAGCATGTAGCCTGTCTGACCACAGGAGAAAGTTTGGGTTTTAGTTAATAATAAACCCCAGATTCAATACTAGTCAGCTCTGGCTAAGCTATAGTGTGTTTCTGATCTTTGCTTCAAGGTGAACTGGTAATTACTCTATCTTCTCTTAATTTGCTGATTTGAAGAGAAGGCAGTCTGGAAAGCAGGCTTTGAAATCATCAAGTGCATCATGTAGAAACTGCAGCACTCGTTTTAAGAGGAGGGGGGCAAAAAACCCGTAGTGGGTTGATAATTTTGCAGAAATAGCCTGGGGATTAAGCATCATCTAAGCTGTCAGCACGTATTGCAGGGGTTTTCCTCACGGCACAGTGTGTTTGTTCTCTGTCCTGAGCCAGCTTTTAACAGGGTGCAGTATAATTGGAGCTGAACATTACTCCATGGTCAGGTTGCAAATAGTAAAATTAAAGTTCTATAAGTAGGATGGAATGAATGTTTGTGACTTACACGTTTGTATATAAAAAATGGGGGGGGGGCACTGAGATGATGCATTTTAATTTTCTTTGAGTGTTCAGACTTCATAATGGCAGCCTTTCGTGCTTTCTTTTAATGTTTTGCAAGTGCTAATACATTAGACCTTGGCATGTATGTGTGGCCTACAGTGATTACCTTTGGGATGCAGAGGCTGAAATGTAGTTGGAAAACACATACAAGCAAAAGAGCGGGGAGAAGTGGGAGAACCTAATGATTCCATTTTAGAAACAAAGTCTGAAGACTTGTTTTCTTCAGGCAAAATGGTAAAATAGCTCTTCATCCATGTCCATAGGTCACAGAAGTTATTGCAAAATTATTATGGCCCTGTTTTTGAAAATAAAATGTAATATAGGGACTCTCTAGAATGGTTCCCTAAATAATGCAGGAGAGGATAGTACTTTACTGGGACATAAAAAAGAACTTTCTCTAATAATATGTCAGCATCTTGCCATCCTAATGTGCCAGAGAATTTGTCACAGAGACTTGGGTTAGTCATTCTCAATGTTCTTTGTGAATGCTTGTGTCTGACAACCTGGAAATGATTGCTTCTGAGTTGATTACTTTGGAATATCACTGGGGAAGAGAATTGTGTGGAGAGAGGAAATACATAGACACACTCATACCCATCGACTAGCAGCTAAAGAGCTGCTGAGAATGGGTTCTGCTTTTTGCTTGTTTTCAAACTTTTACTAAGGATACTTAAGATAGCCAGCAAAGAACTTCAGTAGGAAAGGTCACTTGGCATAAAAATCATGCTTTTCCATTGGTCAGCAGAGATGGTTTTTGTGCTGTCTTGTTACTAGAGGTGTGCATCATTCTAATAGAAAACTGAGGTTTAATTTTGAGTGCCAAGTTATATTCCTTTTAATATACAGGCCTTGGTGCATAAGCCATGCCTGGCTTCCTGGTGAGGTTGTGAAAATGCCCTTTACATCATCCAGTAGCCATCCTTGTGGACAAATTGAGGCAAACAGCTTTGGTTCCTGCAAGAGTGCCGTTTCATCTTTGGCTGGAAGAGTGGTGGCTTTGCTCAGTGTCTCAAGGGCATACTTAAATCAGGCTGAGCTCTCTGGTTGGCTTCATTGTTTGTACTGTGGTTTGATGATGGTTACTCCTGGTTCTCACCTGGGTGGAGAATGATGGGGATCATAATGTGTTCTTCTGGAGTCACGTACAGTCCTGCATTGTCACCTCTTTCTTGCCATGATCTCATCAGATCTTGCAAGCTTCAGAAGGGTGTGGCCTGGCTGGTGTGCCTGGATGGGATGCTTCCAGCAGAAACACAGGATGCTAAAGGAAATGGTGCTGATGATTCAGTGAATGCCACTCTTCCTTCTGAGTCAGCCGTGGAGCAGAACGTGCAGCCCCTACAAAAGGGCACCAAGATAGTGCTTTGCCATCAAGATGGGGTGGAAAATCTGAAGTTCTGACAACTTGTGCTGTTAAAAATCTTTGGGAAGAGTAATGAAGTTTGCCCATATATTCTGACAGTATTCCAGGAATTACTTTTTGGTCAGCTAAATTCTTCCTGGCAGTTTGAGCTCCTTGCAATTGCCTTCACTTCCTGTCCTAAACTGCTGCTGCTGAGTATCTGTGTGCTGTTAAAACGGCTGTTGTGCTTCTGTGGTAGTTGAAATCGCCCCTGTTTATAAATTCAGAAGTTTCTGAAACTTGCTTGAGGGATCTGTCAGATTATAAATGTATAAATGCAAGTTATTCTGTTAGTAGTGGCCTTTTGTACTTGGGGTGATGGATTATGTTTTTCCACCCTCATCACTGACAGCTTTCTAGCCCTTTTACATTGATATTCCTTCTGATTGTTTTGTTCTTTTTTGTCCGAAGGAAACAAAAGAAGAGAAGTCTTCCTATACCTGTCCTCTGTGTGAAAAGATTTGCACTACACAGCACCAGCTAACTATGCACATTCGTCAGGTATGCAGAGCTCTTGATTTCTTACTTTTATTAAGTTTTTCATTTGACAGGCTGTGTTTTGCAGTGGTGAAAAACAATTCCATGTGTTAGCCAATGAAATGTTTCCATTGTTTTGCTTTTATTTTAGCCTTCCCTTGCATTTTCTTCAAAAAGCTCACCCCACAAACCTAACCCTGAGGTGGGTAATTTTCCTCCCTTCCTTTCCTGGCATTCCACCCCCCACCCAGTGGCTCAAACAAGGATGTGTGTCCTGTTCTGCATAGCTTAAGGTATCCTAAGGATCCGGAAAACCACTTCCATCATGAGGCCTAAGTCCTGTTTTATTATCCTGTTTGAGTACAGATCTTTTTACTGGTCATGCAAATTAAGAAGCAGGAAGACATGATTTTGAAATCAACACAGTGTAGAAGAGCCTCTCAGTCTTTCACAGGATATAGCAGTTTGGGGAGGCTTTTTGTTTTTTCTTTCTTTTTTTTTTTCCTGGATAAGTCACTTTTTTTTTGTCAGCTACAGGCCTGTTCTTGCTCCTCCTGAAATACATGCATACTTAATAAGAAAAGGTTTGCCCTTTTCTCCAGCAGAAGGTTCTGCTTTGGATGCTAAGGTGTGGTTGATGACCGGCTTCGCTAGATACTTACTACTTCAGTTTTTCCTCCTGTACTGTAACTGTTACTTATTTTTTCTTACTTGCTTGGTGGTTTGGGGGTTTTTTTTTGTTTGCTTTTTTTTGTATGTGAAGAAATCTTCTGAATGCAAGTAAGAAAGAGTGGTACATATAGCACAGTAGCTAATGGCCATAACTGGACCTTGTAATGCATTCTTGTGGCCACAGAAGTCTGCATGTACACTCAGAAGCAGTTTAGTTTTGTTGTCTTACTACACAGTAAGATTAAAATTAGTATCTTTAAAGAGTATTTGTTTTTAAGTGTCTGTCTTCTTCTGTGAAGTTCGTAATTCCATCCTCTTTCCTTACCCCTCTTACAACCCCAAACCACTGCACAGCTTAAAGTGTCCCAAGGTACCATTTGTCTGATGGTTTGTTGCTGAGTCCCTCTGTATCCTCTTTTGCTGCAGACCCAGAAGAAATGCTGCATTGCAGGCTGTTTGAAACAGCTACTTGTGCTGGTGCATTAAGGGGTTAAAGATGAAGGGGGAAGGAGGGGGGCTGGAGTTGAGGGAGGAGGGCTGAGGAGGAGAGGTATCCACAGGGCACACCTTCATATGAGGTATTGTGCCAAGTGGCTCTTTAGAGCTGCTTCATTTAAGATGTTTATAGTTCTTGCTGATATTTTACTGGCACTTCAGAAGGGGCATTCAATGAAAAAAAATCATTGCTTTCTCCAGCATAACACTGACACTGGAGGGACAGACCATTCCTGCAGCATCTGTGGAAAGTCTCTGAGCTCAGCGAGCTCCCTTGATCGCCACATGCTGGTGCACTCAGGTGAAAGGCCATATAAATGTTCAGTATGTGGACAGTCCTTCACCACCAATGGAAACATGCACAGGTGAGTGCTGATCGTGTCCCAGGAGTTTGGAAAGGATTACAGCATCGGGGGCCGTTTGTTTCCTTGGAGGGATTAGCAAGCTGACTAAAGACACTTGAGCAGGAAATGGGGAGTGTATGTGACCTACAAATGTGGCATAACACACACTACAGCTACTAGGATGCTTAAGTAGTGGGAGGAAATCAGAATTGAGAAAGATTTTCTAGCTTGCTTTAAGTATTACCAAGAGTTGTTATAGTTTGTGGTTTGGTTTTTTTTTTAAGTAATAGTAGTAGTAGTAGTATGACAAATGGATTTTTCTCAGGGGATAAAAATACATAGCTAAGCTATATAGGAGCTTCTAATTTCGTAGCTTCAGAGTCATGGATTCAAGTGGTTGTGTTAGAACATCTCGGCTTTTGTTGGTGTTACGTACTTAGGTATCCAAGGGCAATCATGAAGATGCCTCTTTGGTATACTTACCTTGTTTTTAAATACATATATCAATATTTGTTTGCACTATAGACAACTTACTGCAGTGTAGATCTAACAAGTTCTCTGCAGTCCAAATTTCCAAGTGTAGTTTCCCTTGTAGTGATGTAGCAATATGTACAGTTGTCAGCTGGGGAAACAAAATGTTAAAGCACATGGATTTTCCTTCCCCTCTCTCATCCCTTGATTCAGTATTCATTTATTTGCATGGGTGTAACATCTCAGAACTGATTAAGACTTCATGGATTCCCACATAGCTTTAGTCCCCATATCAAAGAGTTTACAGCCTACAAAGAAACTGTAAGACGGGTGGGGGAAAATAATATTCCTTACAAGCAGAAGGGCAGGAATGATGGTTACGGTCTGGTTCTGTGTGGAAAGGAAGAGGTCTTGTTTCCCATTACCAATACTTTTCCAAGCAGTGTGCTATAGATGGAATGAAAGGCTGATTTTGATGACAATAGGAAAGATAACATTGTCCTGCACAATGGGAGCAATACCTGCTAGCAGCATTACCTTTTCTGTGTCATTTTGCTCATGTTAAACACTTGGGTGAAAAGAAAGGGAATGCAGTTCTGTAATTCCATATTTATTCAGCTTACAAATGATTGTAATTGGGGAGAGTTGGCAAGAGAGATAAAAAAATGAGAAGGGAAAAACATGAAGAGATACTGGCCTTGGGCACTGCATAAATCACACATCTGACTCAACTGACCAGAGGTGCTGTGAGCCACGTTTGCCAGGTCGGGTCATTACTCTGTGTGACGTGGGAAGGCAGGGCCACTGCTGATTGCACCTGATGCCACTGTCAGTATCCAAGGGTGACTTCCAGTGATGGAACTCTGAGATGGTCAGTCGCTTGTGTCTGGGTGGCTTGCTGAAGGTCTGCTTATGTGGTTTATTTGGGTTTTTGCTCACTGGACATCCCCTGTGCTCCCCTAGAAGCAGGAAAGGGAGGTTTCCTCTGCAACTTGACTCCAGCAAAATCCTGAGCACACTGAAATATGCTAGTTCTGCTAAAGGAGAGTTGTGGTTGGCAGACGGTGCCTTCTGATCTTTTTCAGTGAATAACCTTTCCTTGTTGCTATAACTGACTGTAATACGGGATCTTGTGGTTGAAGGAAAGCATGAATGTGCAAGTAGGCAGATGAGGATAAGTGCAAAGTGAAATCAAATTTTTTATCTGGTGCCATGACATACTCACAAGGAAGATGTTTGTTTTGCCCACCAGTACCTCCTCCTGAAACAGGTATTTCTGATCTAAGATGGTGTGAAGTAAGTTTCTTTTTCAGGCATCTCAAACTTAGCTGGAGCATCATGTCCAGTGGACTGTCAGTGCTGTGGCTGAATGCATCTCACATCTCATTCAAAACTGCTCCTGCCTCAGGATTCTGGAGCAAGGACCTGTTTGCCAGGTTCTGCCTCCCCTGTAACTCCTGTAGGCCACGTCTGTGATGGTGCCATGTCTGTACCAGCTAGACGATACTACAAGTCCATATTTCTCCTCTTTTGTGTGCAGTTCTTTTATTGTTCTCTATTTTTGTGCTACAGAATCTGAGTAATGACACATGTATGTCCAAACCAGAAAAAAAAAAAAAAAAAAAAAAAAAAAAAAAAAAAAAAAATTATAGAAAAATTTCTCATGTGCCCCTGGTAGCTAGCATGGTGGTATCCCTGGACCATTGCACAACATAGGGTCAGAGAGAGGAGTTACAGGTTTAGCAGAAACTTGTGATGTGCCGGTAAAGAATCAGTGTAACTTGTCAAAGTCCTGCAGGAGCTTCCCAAGATTTACTGCACTTACACCAAATATGCTTAGTTTGCAGGAGAGGAGCAAGGGAGAAGTTGGTCTGCTGTTATCTGAATGGGGGAAAAATGTGTGGGCTTATGCCACGTTCATCCTCTTTTTTTTCCCCTCTGCCATTTTCTGGCTCTTACTTAGCTATCTATACTATTTTTAAATCCAGACTTTTAAAAGACCTTTTAGGGGAAAAAGTTCAATGAAATGGTTTTGTCTGGGGAAATACTGTGCCATGGGAGTAGTTACTGCTGTTCTATCACAGAATGAAATTTCTGATCTATCTTTCAGCCTCAAAGCAGCCACATCATTAGACATTCGGCTGAGTAGAGGAGGGAAGGAGACAAGTTTTGGTTATTTTTTTGGATTAGAAACTGATTACCAATGTTGTAACTGTTAAGTGCCGACCATCTCCATCAAAAGTATTTTTTCACCACCTTCACTTCACCAAGGGAGAAAAAAACTCCAGAGCTCTTAGTTGATGCTCTTTTGCATTACAGTAAAACTTCTGTGCAGCAGCCAAACTTTTTGTCGAGTGAGTGGGAATGCTGTTTCTTGCACATCTCTTCCTTGAGTTAGTGTAGCTGTGCTGGGGTGTTGCATGTACTCTTCACTTGTGAAATCGATGCTGGCCTTCCTGACTCCCACAATACATGCAACACTTCATTTGTAAATGAGTCATAGCCTCTCACATGAAGTCCAATTGCTTTTTGTTGTGCTCCTTGGCTCTTCGTCAACAAGTTAAGTTGAATGGGCACAGCAGGCTGGGGTGGAGGTGGAAGGTTCTCTTGTGCAATACTAGTAAGAAAAAAGAGGTTAAAACCTACTTCCTTTTCTGACCAGTGTGACTGTTGGCCAGGATTTTCAACAGGGAACTTTGAGCCCAGGGTATCTCAGAAAACTCTCTTACAGGCTGCTTGTGTTCAGGAGTGACCTGAGCCTTCTGTGGGGACAGTCACATTTGGAGAGAGCAAAGGTCTCTGGAGAGTGCTCAATGTCCAGAGCAAAAAACTGATTTCTCATTCTTCCTGATGTGCTGTCAGACTGTCTGCTGCCATATCAGTGTTGCTCCTACCATTTGTGTGGGGTTGGTGTGATCCAATACAAATGGAAGGTCTGTTAGTGCCTGGCATCAGCATCAGGAATTGCTCTGGAGATGATGCTGAGTTTTTTAGAGTTTTCTTTTTGACCAGTATTGGAAAGAACAAGTCTTCTTGGAAGCAGCAGGCCTTCTAGAATCAGAAGCTGATTAGGGATTTGGGCACATTGTTTTCCTGGTGCTCTTTAAGAATCTAGAGGAAAGAGTTAGATCACATTAGTTTTGAGCTGAACATTCCTGTAACTGGCACTGTAATGATCAGTACATAAGAAAATTTGCAATTTAGGGTATGCCTTATCCTCACACTTCCTTGCTAGATAGACAGACCCTGTGGCTTTCTCTCAGTCACAGTGAATTAAAGTTGAATACTCATATCTCCATCAGGAGCATAAACTATATAAAGGGTCAGGGGTGTGTAAAGAGTTTCTGTAGCTCTGTAGGAGCTGGGGATTTCCAGTGTACTGTCTCCACTCAAAAGATTGCAGCTACTAAAGACTTTCCAAAGATTTTCCATCTGTACTGTCACAGTAACTCCCTAGGGAGTTTGTCTGTGAATAATCCCAACTCTGAGCAGCCCTTTTGGGTCTAGACTGACACCAAATAGGAGATTTCAAGTCTTTCACTGCATCTAGCACTGCCTCTCCCCAAAATGCAGACAGAGGAGTTAGGCTGCTACTGTGGTTGTAGTGGTGATTTGTGAGCATTAGGAAGGGACCTTGACGTAGAGAAAAAAATTTTATTTGGCTTAACTGTGTTGCATTCAAATAGAACGTGCATCAGCCTTCGGTGGAAAGGGCGATGCCTCCACTTGCTCCAAAAGTGTTTCCTTTGGGGGTAGGATACTTTGCCAGCAGTTCCTTTTTCATTTCTGTGACTAAGGATAGCCCATGCCTATCACTTTAAAGTCACATTTTCCTCCCTGCCAAAGACATGCTCTCCATGCAACTAGAAAATGTTAATGGGGTATAAATGCCAAAAGGGAGGCGAGAAATGACCTTCCTGCCAGTTTCTAGTGGGAAGCTATTAAAGGCTCTGTGGCAAGTCTGAAAACAGTAAAGGGATAATACATGTGTTTCAGCCACAGCTTCCTAGTTTGGTAAACGAAGGAGCATTGTCCATGGCTGGTTTTCTCCAGATTGTCCAAATAAGTCCGGTAATGCAAACTACTGAAGTGTTTAATTTGAAACTAAAATGTAGCAAATATCTACCTTCTTTCTCTTCTTCCATTCCTTGCCCCATATGTGACAAAATTATTCAGAATTTTTTTTATTTACATCCTGCTTAGGTACTTGTGAACTTGTGGGCTCTTTATGTACCATCTCAGGAGCAGGTCTCAAAAGTTTGGGGATTTTTTTTTTTTTGGCACATGTGAAACACCACATGCAACAACCACATGCAGAAGTCTTTGAAACTCAGATTGGAAGATCTGGATCACAGAAGCTATGCTTTGAAGCATTCTTACAAAGGGTCCTATCAAAGAAGGTATTTCTTCTTTTAATTAAGAAGGCACTTTCATTTCTCAGTCTTACTTTCAGTACTAGGTAGTTTTCCCAAACTTCTGATTTTAATATGCTATGGAGAGATAAACAGCTGTCTTTTAAATCAAGGTATGGTACTGTTCCAATGTTCAAGTCCTTCTGAGACGCTTTATGTGTGCACCTGTGTCTTGCTGACTGAGTTTCTTGAGAGCGACCGAAAATGCGCATGCTGGAGGGTAATCTGTGAATTTTTACGTTTTAACTGGCCATCTTTGCTGTCACATGAAGAACGTGCACGTCTGGAAGATTGTAATGTACTGCTCAGAAAATGAGTGTTGGATCCTGATAAAGGCATAGGGGTTGAGATGCGTGCACTTCAAAGGTTTCCCTGCTCCCTTTAACAGGAGTCTGTGTGTCATGGGCAGGCGTGCACACAGGCCACCTGTGACTCTGCAAATGTCCAATAGACAGAGTGTCCTCTAGATCTGGCTGAATCCATCCTCTCCCTGCATTCCACCTGTGAATTGCTCCCATGTTATTTATGGCATTGGCCTGCTTCCAGCGCGTTGTGTGTGCTTTGTGGGGTGCAGCGCAGTAACAATGCCCGGCCTCTAAGTACAAATAGGATCTCTGTAGTCCAGCACGTGCAGGCTGGCATTTGCTTAAGATGGGAGTTTTAGAGGCAGAGCATAGCCAAATGTGATGAAGGCCTTTTTTCTTTCCCAGAAGAGGAGAGGAACTGCCTTATTACAGCAGGGTTTGCTTTCTGGTGGTTTTCAAGTGGAAATTCAGTGTAGCTTTGAAAAACTGAATGTACAAGATCTTGAAGCTGAAAACAAATAGCCAGGGAGCTCGCCACACAGAAAGTGATTGACACTTCACACGTGAAAAGGCTGTCTCTCATTGTCTTGCACAATAGAAATGTCTCTTTGGCCATCTCCTAAGGAGCTTTTATTTCAATGTAGTAATCGGTAAGCAGTGTCTTAAATATTAAGAACCAGGCTGCACTACAGGCTTCTACATCCATTCCTTATATGTGGAGGGATGATTTAACCACTGTCGGTGTGCTAGTGAAAGATAAGCTTCAGCTAGTGTCCTAATTCTTCAGCAGGGATAATGAGCACAAAAGACTAACTTCTGCTTCTAGTAACTGATGACTGTAGTTGTGGGAGGCAGGTGAGATGTGGTAGCCGTTTTAGTTTTCTTTGCAGTTAAAAATGTTTGTTACATCATTTGCTAGTACGTTTTGTAAAGAAGGATGGGGAAACGGGTGGAGAGAAGCTTTTTGGCAGCAGATAACATCCAGAATATGTGTTCAGTATTCTGCTGGGACCCCCATGTTTTGAAGAAGGTTAAATTGGAAAGAGGGGGGGAGAGAGAGAGTGAGAGAGAGTCTTTTCAACAACAATACAGCAGTAAGAGAAGTCTGTTTCTCTGTGTCTTTGATTCAAATTAGAAGTCTAAAGTATTTTTAATTGTTCCAGGAAGAAACTTCTGTCTGTTTCACTGTTGCTGAGTAGATTCACTTCTGGCAAGACTATATATAAAGTTTTGTTTAATTCCCATGGTTCACAAATAGGGTGCTCAAAAACACCTCTCCACCAGTATCTTCAGCAGTAAAAGACTCTGGACGACCTCCTGTGCCACAGAACCTCTGTGAGCCCTCAGAGCTGAAAGGAGATTCTGTGATTTCAGATGTGTTACATGCTGCTTGTAGGCTTGGACAGTATCCCCCTTCAGTTATCATTAAAGAACAGCAAAGGAAGTTAACACAAAAACATGAATGCTGAGATCTGATTAGAATCAAGAGAAGCAAGGAAGTGCAGAGTTAAGATTTATATGCAGACCTTAATTAGCTCCATTGTTCTTGAGAACCTAAGCATACACAATGAGGAACATTATACTTGCATCTCAGAGCTCCTCAGTACCTAAACATAAGACTTCAGTGTGCTTTTCAGTCCTAGATTTTCTCTGCATGTCGCCTTTAAGCGATAGCAAAGTCTGATCGTGTGCGTTGTAAAGGTTGTGGGTTCTTATGTTTTGGATTTCTGCAAGGCAAAAAAAAGGGGACACACTTAATGAGTTTAGGTTTCTGGTGTGATTTGTGTCGAGGAGAAGGTGGTAATGCCGCCCTCCTCACGGGCAGTAACATAAATCTCCCGTAAAACAGAGCGTATTGAGCGTAGCTTAGTGCTGCTTTGTTACCCATGTCACAGTTCAAATAAGCACAAGCCACTTGACAGATTAGACTCTAGTCTGAGAGCACATGGCAGTGCAAGACCTTGATCTTTCCACATAAGTACCCTTTCAGGAATATCACCTCCTCTGAAGGTCTAGTATTCTCAGGGATGTTTCCTCCCCTTCTCACCTTGAAGAGTTACAAAATAAATACAAGCCTTAACTTAGCAAGCACTAGAAAATCCAGGTGATCTTTGTGAGGAGTTGAGGTGCTTTTAGTCCTCTGCCATAAACCTGACATGTGATTCTTGTGGACATGTTAGCTCTCAAGGTTAACAAATAATGTGTTGTTTTGTTCGCTTTTTGGCTGGTGGTTTGTCTTGTAGCTTGTACTTTGGTTGGCTGATTGTGTGTAGAAAATGCTAGTGGTAAGAGAGTTTGTTGAGAGAGTTTGTGTGCTAAGGTAATCTTTGTTCAGCCTGTTGTGCATGCACATCAGAAATCTTTGCATCACTTCTCTTATGAACATGTATTCCCTCCTATCCTCTGAAAAGATTCCTGGGCAAAGTACCCTCGAGAATGAGGAAAAAGTCTATCACAAACTGCATTTGTGGTTGCTGTCATTCCACCTTTAATGTATGTCTTCCAGCTTTACGTTTTTTCCCCCTCAATATCTAACCTGCTCAACCTGTTCTAGTTCAGCATGCTGGAACCAGCAAACAGCAGAACATACCTCCCCACTCTCAGGGTCAGCAAGTTTTTTCCTCTTTCTTTCCTCCTCTCTTTTAAAAGTAGACTATTCCATAACAGTAGATGGACAGCATTGGTGGAAGTTTCTGTAGCTGTTAAACAAAAATTAAAAAAGAGAGGGGAATCTTGTCATTTGGACTTTGCCAGATCCTTTCACTCGGGTTGTTGAGCCATGATGCTCATGTGCATGGTGTACGCAGCTTAGGCAAAGACACAGTCTAAAGCAGTAGTGCCCTTATACAACTGCTAAATAGCACACAGTATGCAAATGCTGCTTTCTGTTTCTTGAGGGTATCAATTGATATGCCAAGTTCTTCAGGCTGGTCTCTTAGCTGAAGTTTGCTAAACATTCTCAGTGATTTTTTTTGTAAATCCTCAGAGTCAGCTTTCCAGTGCTGACTCGTGTGGAAAGATACCTTGAATCAGAGAAGGTGTACAACTCCTGTGTGGCTCATTTTTTACACCTAGACGCTTCAGTGGTAGCTTTTTTGACAGTTTCAGACAGAGGAGAGAGAGAGTAAGGCAACAATTGTTCATGGACTGAATTAATTCCACTTGAGGGTTAAAGTTCCCGAACTCCTGTAAAGTAGCACAGGTCATGCAGAGACTTTCGTTTCCAGTTTGACTAAAGACATCTAACAAGATGTGAAACTTCTTCCTAGTGCTTCTCTCCTCAGCAAGGGAATGCTGTAAGGAAGGAGAACCACATGTTCAGGAACAGGAGAGGAAATGGGCCGAGCACGTGAAACCGCTTTAGCTGGGATGCCTTCCTCAGCGCTGGGAAGTTTGCAGTTTGTGTGTGTGCAGTGATAACCTTTTACTTCCTTGCCTCTTGAGATACTTGCTGGCTGCTGATACCAGGGTAATGTGGAGAGCCTGCTTTCAAGGAAGATGTGCTTCCCTTATCTTGTGCAGCTTCCTTGCGTGTGTGCGTGCGTCTGTGTGTGTGTCAGGGAGAGATGCTCGCCTCCATCTGCACAGCGTCCCCAGCAGTGCTGTGGCCGTCTGTTTTTTCCTTCTTGAGCTGTGTGGCGCAGCAAGTTGTTCTGTGCTGTGCTGTCAGGATTGCTCAACAGTGCCGTGTGAGAGGGAACCAACAGCAAGAGGGCTTTGCCTAGTTCTGGGAAGTAGCTGGGGCTTATGTTTGCTTGGTTAAGAAAGGGGTGTGGTTCTGGAGAGGAGGCAGGACATACCTAGGACTTCTTTGACTGTGTTTGCTCTTTAGGAGAAATCTTTTCCCTTTTTTGATATACTTTCTCTAATTTTCTCTTTCCTTCTCTCCTTTTCCCCCCGTTATTAAAATTTTAAATGGGCTTAATTATCCTTATCTTCTAATAACACCTGTTTTCTTTAAACATAAAGTTTCCTGAAAAATCGGCAGTGAAGTAACTGAATAAGGTTATATAGTGTGGTAACTAAAGGACATGCCTGAAAACCACAAATCTCCAAAAAGGTTGAAGGAAACAGTTCAGAATGGCCCAGGCCAGATTTTTGGGACACTTTTAAAAATATTACTTCTGCTTAATTTTACTGTTAATACACTTTTTTCTCCAAGCTTGAGGAAGTATGGTGGCCTGAGAAGGATCTTGTTTAATAAAGGAAGGACTTGTCCCATATAAAAGTTTCTTACAGCTTGGAAGTCTCCTTGCAGTATTTGGCATTGTTAATTTAAGTCTGCTCTGAGCATAATGTAAACTCTGTGTGACAGCTTGGTGAAGTAGTACTGGGAAGCTCACACTGCATTTCCTCCTCTTTTGCCCTCCCTTATGCCAGGGTTGATGCGAACTGCTTTCTTCTGCAGTCCTTTGGGAAGCTTTGGAGGCATGGTTTGAATCACTTCCCTGTCACAGCATCATCAGGCAAATATTTGTCTCCCTTTTTTTCCTTTGAGGTGTTGTTGCTGTTAGGGAATAGGAGTAACTTTGAGCCAAGCTGGGAATGCAGTTGTATCAATTTCAGCCTGTTTGAACTTGCTGAGTCTGTGTAGCAAGTAGTTGCTTAAATGTGAATACAGCATAATTATTCAGAAGTGGTACCCCCCCCTCGCTGGATTTGTAGATCGTTATCTTTCCTCTCACTCATGCCTACAACTTGTCTTTATTCACAGCGAAGCAAAATTTTTCTCGAGGATAAAAATATAGAATGCTCTGTGTGCATGCGTGTGTATCATATATCCTTAGGTATCACGTATTGGTAGCTGTGGGTCACTGGCAAACTTTGCAGACGGTCCCACTAGCACTGAAGAGAGATTTGAAATCTGTCATTCAAATTTAGTCACTGGCGGCTTTTTCAGCCTTAGCACACCCAGCCAGTCTTGGTGGATCTGAGTAATGGCACTTCCGTCGTCCCAGTGGTGCCGTCTGCACGAGAATCTCGCTGTGCCGGGAGCCAGGCGGTGCGGCAGCCGCTCTGAGCCGGGGAGGATGCTGAGGGCATGTCTGTGTGGCACCTGGGAATGCCGAGGGGGCAGCTACCCCCACATGCTGCCGCACCGTGCTGTGTGGGGAGGCTCCCGGGGGCCACAGTAGCCTTGGCAGACCGTGTGAACAAGCACTGGAGACTCCATGAGGATAATGAGGTGTACCAGCAGGATGGCAGTGCCTGGCTGCCATGGGGAGTGCTAGCAGGGGGATCCCCTGCTGGGCCTGTGAGCTGGCCCAGCAGGCTGAAATGAGTCAGGGAAGCCCAATCTGATCCTTCCTGGGACCTGTTTGCCCCACCCTACCCTTTCCCTGCATGCCCTGCAGTGACTTTCCTGCCAGCGTAGCCATAGAGACCTCCTGCTGCTCAGCTTCCTTTGGTTTGTCCCATGCTAGGGTTCGACACTGGTTACCGCTAGAGTATATGAGGGTGCTTGGAATTCGTTTTGAGGTTGCTCTGCAGTTGCAAAAGGGATTTTCCCACGTGACTGGGATTTTGGTATTAATCTCGTGACTTCCTGTGAAGTATGTGTGTGTGTCTGAGGGCTTTTTGGGCCATTTTTGGGGTTTTTTTGAGGATACAAATATTAAGCCAAAAAGAGAAGACAAACAGAAACTTGTCCTAGTACAGATCATGTCCGATTTCCAAAATTACCTGCATCTTTCTGGTTCCTATGATTACAGCTGGTAAGGACTGAGTGGATTGCTCTCTTAAGTGGGTGATGTTGGTAATTAACACTGGAAATACATTGCCAATACAGATTCTCTACATGTTTTAACAAACAACTCACTAAACTCTTCAACCCAAGGGCATAATGTTACTGTGCTTTTGACTTAAGTGTCAGTCATATTCACAAGACTCTTAAGGAGGGACTTAGCAGCAGGGCATTAAACGATTGTTCCTAAAAATACTGCTGCTTCACTTTCTCTTTGTTTAGGATTTACTTCCTGTATGCATCAAATGGCAGGATCTTTGAAGAGAAGTTCCATGTGTTTTCCTACATTTCCAGACAACTTGGGCTGAAGTATCATTTCTTAAGAAGAATGAAACAAAAACAGTGACAAAGATAACGTGACATAAAAATATCTGAAAGGAGTGTAATTTTAAAGGGTGTCTTCTCTTTCTTTATGAGACATTTTCCATGCCATAAGGTCTGAAGTACATCATGGTCCAAACTTCAACCTGTCTTGGATGCATCCTGCACTCCTGTTTGTTCTGATACCATGGCACTAAGTTGAAGCCTTAACAAAGTAGACTATTTTTTTCTAAACAGAGATGTTTGGTCATGTTCTGAAGGATAACTTTTTTTTTAAGTATTGAAAAGGGATTTTATGATTCTTTGGAGCTTGTTTACTGTTATGTGGGAGGAGCAATGTAAGTGAAAGATCTTGAGACACAAAACAGTGAAAGACATAAAGCAGCTGAATCAGCTAAATTGTACTGACCAGCTCAGTCCTTCCCAGACTAGCTTGGGAACTTGAGTAATTCTTTTTGTTGTAAGGGGAAAAAACAAAGTGCATTGTAAATAAGGTGAAGGATGGAAGGCACTGATGTTTATTCTTTTTCTTTGATTGGAATGATTGGATATGTGGCTTCCTTGTCTTCAGATAACACCAGATGTATGAGGATTTTCCACTTGGTTTTGATACCAAACTGCCTAGAAATCACAAGGGAGATGAGGAATAATCATGTGCAATACAGTAGAGTATAGGGTACATCTAGTGGTAAAGTGGAGAAACTTATAATCATATGTGGGATATGAAGCTAGAACCTGAACTTGATACTGTCAGATGATTTCTCTGGACTGATAATGCCCGGGTTCACTGGCCTCCCCACCGCATTTCCACAGACGTGAGGGAGGAGGAGGGTGTTTATACATATACTGGATTCTGTGCTCAAGATTTAATCTTGATTTAGATGCTGGGACTTTCCCAACCAGGCCTCAGTGAAATTGCTTGCTGCTCCCCCTCTGGACATGCTGCTCCTTCTAATCAGACCTACCTGGCATAAACCTCTCTTGACTGAAAGCCAGCAGTGCTTGTGCTTCCACAGTTCTAAGGGAGAGGCTTAACCCTGAACCCTGCACAGGGGCTGCAAATGCACCCTTTTGTTCCATACCTTCCTTTAGGCTGGGCCTCCAGGCCTTTTTTCTTTGGGACCTGAAGCACATCAGGAAGCGTGAAAACTCAAGGTGCAGCTACAGTGTACTTTTTTCTCCTCAGAATTAAGAGGTGTGGGATTCCCACGCATGCTGAGAGATTATTTCTATCCAAGAGCCAAAGTGGTGCTGTTCAGGTTATCTGCATGCAAAACAGAAGCTCCTGGTTTTGTTCATAATTCAGTGGGACCCAGAGCCAGGAGCAGCTGCATCTTGCATTTGCCTACTTCAGGATGCTTTGGCTGCTCATTCTAGCCTTGAGCCAGCCAGTCAAAACCTGCCCACGTTCTGGTTTTGGCATTGAAGCTGTAGGCTGCTCTGTTTTGAGACCTCCAGAAAGCTTATACGATCAATATGCAAATCCCCTTGGCATTAGGAAAATACATCAGCCCTTTTTAGAGATGTGGTGAAGACTGGGATGTGTCCAGCAGGAGCTGCGTGTCACTTCAGCCGGACACATGCTCCCCTGCCCTCCCCATGAGTTACTTCCCATAGACACTGTTCCAACACCATCCACAAGAGAAAAAGGCACTTGAGTTCTGCATTTGCCTATTAATACAGAAGTCTCTTCTTCAGTGTAAAGTAGCAAAATACGCAATTGCTGCTGTTCTAATGGAATAGTCACCCTCCTGAAATCATGCTCTGCATTGCAGTGTGGGGCTGGAAGCTTTTTCTGCCTATTTGTCTTAAAAAACAAAAAGACAAAAAGGAAAGAATCCAGGGGAATTCTTGTGCAGTATCATCTTAGTCATCCTGCTCATGTGACCCTGAGAGGGGAGAGGAAAGTTGTAGAAGAAGAGGGGAAGCCGAAGGTGATTCTCAGGGGGAAGGGTGGAATGAAAGGCAGTCAAGCACTTGAAAAAACGTGATTTTGTTGAGAGGGCTGACTGGCACACAGTCCTAGTGCAGTTGGATCCTCTTGGCTCACCTGTGAAATTCTTTTTGTAAGGGAGAGGGAAGAGATTATGAGGAGAGCTTTTTCTCATACAACTGTGCTGCAAAAAGCAATAGTATATAGCAAGATATTTCCTTTTTTTTTGCATAGCAGTTCTTAAACATTAAGAGTTTAGTTCAGAGGTGGATCAGATCGTGTTTGGAAAAGACTTAGTTTCCTCTTTCCATTTTATACTTAGGTTTTACAAATTTTTCTGGTTCTTTCTCTGGTCTAATTTTAAATAGAGTTCCACCACTTTCTTTGAGAGTTTAATCAAGGCTAGCTAGCACTTAGTGCAAGTGAGTCCTCCCTAATATTAAGCTCAAATTTTTATCTCCTTCCTGTGTATCATGGTTGGATTTTAGTGTTCGACCCTCAGCACTGTCCCAAGTGTATGTGTAGTTGAATGCATGCTGGGGAGACTGTGAGGTGCAGATTTCAGGGCTCCCTACATTCCTGAACTTGTCTTCTGTACTTTGGTTGCTCTGTAGAGTGGCTCAGAGCCACAGTTCATTGATTTAATATAGGAAAAGAAATCCAATCCAAAAGAAATCCATTCCAAAGAATCATCCGCTGTGATTCTGGCTGTCTTCTGAACTGCAGCAGTGGTCACTTTAAAGCTGCTGGCACATGTTACTGTAACTTGCTTTTGCAACTGAATATGAGCATTTCTGTGCATGTCCTTACTTTGCTTTTGAACTACATTCTCACTTAAAGTGTTGAGTGTTTATCTTTATTTTTTGGAACTGATGAATGTCATATCATTTTTCTTTATCACTGTAAGATGCTGAAAGCCAGCCTGACTTATGAGCCTGTCTTTTGCATTCTAAGTATGCCAGTGTTGTCAGGCCAAAATATGTTGTTATAGTCACAAAGGGAAAATAACTTCTAAACACAGCTTTGTTCCTGTTCCTCTTGTATCTTGGCAGGCTAAACAGTGAGGTTGAACATTTTCAGTGTTACATGTAAGATCTAATCAAAGCAAACTCTTCTAAAGGAATAAGGCAACACAAATACTTTTCCCCCCCTTAATTATGGTTAGGAAACTTTTTAGGTAGAAGAAGCCTCAGTGAAGGGAGTGTTTAAAAGAAAAGTTATGGATGTGGATGTGACTTGGCATCTGCTGAAGTTCAACCCGTGTTGGGTGATAAATGTTGTCTCGAGGCAGAATGACATCCATGTTGCAAAGTAAAAGAAAGAGATGAAGATTGTGTCTATCCTTTGTACTTCTTGGCTTTATCTTCCCGCTTATCTTGGGCTGTAGCTCTAGTAATCTTTTTTCCTCTCCACCCTTAACTTGTTGCAGTGAAACTTGCTTAACCTGCCAAAGGAGCAACCTGCTGGCTGTAATGTGGGCAGGTTGCGACTCTCCTTGGGAACTCTGGAACCTGCTGCTTTGGTTTTGGAATTTTCCTTTTTTTCATTAATGATCATATGCATAGAGCTATCACAGCAGCTGTGATATTTGACCTACACAGTAAAAGTCAAAGGTGCAGTCAGGGTGTCTTCCTGTTTATAGCTCAATAGCATAGGCTACTTCCATTCAAATATGCAAAACTAAAACGTGAAGGGATCACTACATTCCTTGCTGTTGTATGGATTCTGCTGTGGTTTTTAGGACATGGCAAAACCACACGTTGCAGGAATGAGAACTGCAAGCAGCTGGGGCAGCCGGTGACTGACACCAGACACAGCAAAGCCCCCATCACCATGGTGCTGTACCCATGTTAGCAAGCCCTGCCTCACTGGCATACTTCACACTGCAAGCACAGCTGAACTGCTTTTGGGACTTGCAGGAGCCAGTGTGTTTGCATACATTAGGTCATGCCAGGCAGAGGTGCTAGGTTGGGCTGGCACTGACCTGGAGGTTCCAAGAGTTTTTCCTATTGGTGTGCTGTGGATGTGCCAACACACCCCTCTCAAGTAGGAGCCAGCTCCATCAAAACAAGCAGAGTTCAACAGGTGGACAAACAGCAGGAGGAAAGAACTTAGCCCTAAGGAAGCTGTTTTGCATAGGTAGCTGCTAAACAGGAGTTGTGCATACTTGTTAATGGTTGGAAAGAGACTTTAAAAGAAAAAGGGAAGAAAATGTCCCATGGCCAATGCATAGCAGGGTTTTTTTTTGTTGCTTGATTGTTTTCTGGATGAATGTGATTTAGCTTGACTGATATTGCTCTCTAGCTATCTGAAAAGTAACTGGTCAAGTAGAGTTAGCTCTGCTTCAGCTGAGCTGCTAGAGGGTTAAGCAGTCAGGCCGTGTGAGTGCCTGGGGTGCAAGGACAGGCAGGCACAGCAAAAGCCTCTGTCCTTACTTTCAAGAGATCATTGAAACTGGAAAGCAGTCTTTACTAAAACAAAATAAAAAAACATAGACAAACAATCCACCTTCAGGTTTTGCTTTACCTGTTCAGTATGATATTTTGATTTTTTTGTACCAAGATGCTGTCTGAATTTTGTCTTCTATCATTCTGGACAGGAACCCCTTGAACAAATAACTGGTTTCTTCTCCCTTATTCTTGTGTGAATACAGACAACTGCAGCTCATGCTGTTGTTTTATTACCCATGAAAAAAACTCTAGCTAGTGTGAGAAGTTAGATCAGTGTCACAGGGGGGAAAAAAACCTCCAAGATTAAAGAAAACGAGGCAGTAGAATATCTATAGATGCCTTCCTGCAGATTTTGTGGGATGAGGTAGCACTGGATTCATGGGGATAAATCAGTTGCTGTGGTGCCAGAGCTACCAGAGGGCCAAGGCAGGGGAGTGCATGGCACTCTGTATGCTGTGTCAGCACTCTGGGTTTTCTCTGGCTTCTGTCAAACCTGGAGAGAGCCAAATGCTCAGGCCTTCAGCATTCCTTCTCCTCCCAAATGGGTGATCATCGGGGAAAGAGGTCAGACAATTTCAGCAATGTCCATGATTCTGTGTCCAATCTGCTGGGCACATCTGCACACAGATGTGACTGACAGGTGTCACCGGTATCTGTCCACCATTTTTGCAACCAGTGAGAGTTACTGGGAATCTGGGGGAGCTACAGGTTTTTTCCTGGTGATCTTGATCCTTCACACAGCCCCAGCCTTGATGGATGCAGGCAGTAGCTGAAAACAACCACTTTAATCTTGCATCGGTTCTGGTACCTGTGGTGCTTTTGGCTTGAGGCTGTTCCTGCACAACACCCTGCAGTTTGAGACAGGGATTTAGATGCCTTCTTTTTTTTTAAAAGCTTCTGAGATTGGAAAAGGAAACATTAAAAAAGGCATTATATGATGAGACAGCCTTCCCAGCAGCTCCAGTGGGGTCTGCTGTGGGTCAGTTTGGTCCAGTGTATTATCTCAAAACATCATGCCCTTGGCATCCAAACTAAAACAGATTTTATGTCATAACACCAAAGCAGTTATGAGGATGTGCAAGACTTGTCTGGGTTACAACATTCTCTCATGTTAGAACATGATAGTGTGCAGTCATGTTAAATGGCACTGTCCTGAGCCGAGCTCTGGATGTGACTTCTGAAAGATTTGCCCAAGTGCCATTAAGGTTGTCTCCATTGTGTTTCTTTGAAGTCAGTCGTATGGACAAATGACAACTCCCTCCTGCACTCACGTATTATTAGAAGCAAAAAATTGCCATTGTATCCAGGAGCATACATTTCATATTTTTTTAATAGCAATATAAATTTGAAGTGAGGTTAAAGGCCCTACCTTAAAAAAAAAAAAAAATTAAATTTGAGCTTTGAGTTGTCAGAAGAAGAAGCGTGGCAGCAATACCTTCCATTTAACTGAAGAGAACTAGACAACAGTGTCTTCCTCAGGTTGCAAATACAGAAAACCAAGAGGCAAATGGGTCAGATAAACAGAATTAATGAGATTGCTTCCTGAGTAATTCTGTTCCTTTCCCTTTTCCTGTGTCTTTGTGACTAGAAATAGTTGTTTTCTTGGGAAAGCGGGTTTGTGAACGTGCCTTGGCAGTACAGAATTTTGCAGGCCATACCTAGTGCACTGCAACAATGGAACCAGATCATCCTGACTTCAAAGCTGCACTTGAAATTTGATATTGGGGTCCACCGTTGTGTTATGGTTGAGAAGGAAACAAATATATTTAAGAAGTGTTGCTCTGACATTGACACATCTACTTGAAGTAGTCTCAAACTCTAGACAGAGAGCCAGTTGAAGATGAGATGGTTTTTTTGCAGTCAGAGAAGTAGATGCTAAGCTGCAGGATTTTGCTTACTCAACTGCCACAAGACAGGGAGGCTGGGTATGTAGATTGCTGAGCAGGTTTAGGCAGAACCAGGACCTCATGGATGATGGGGAGTAGGCTCATGGAATGAGATGTTAGCAGGGCAAGTGTCGTTCTGTGAGTTGGGACATGGGGGAAAGCTTGTGGGCTCCCTGCTGCAGCCCTTCACAGGCCCAGACACTGCCAAGGGCCCATGCTGGGTTATGCCCCAGCTGTTATTCAGAAGTTCAGGCCGGTTTATGGGATTTCCCATGGTGTCCTTTAAATGCAAACCTTAGAAGTGGTGTTGGCATTAAAATTTACATTCGACTTCCCGCCCTGGATTTGCCTGCTGACAGTGTCTTCTTCCTCCTCCTGCTCAGGCACATGAAGATTCATGAGAAGGATCCAAACAGCACAGCGAGCACCACTCCCCCCTCGCCGCTGAAGCGCAGGCGATTGTCTTCGAAACGCAAGTTCAGTCACGATGCTGAGCTGGACAGAGAGGAGAGGACGCCTGCAAAAAAGGTTCTTTATGGGGCATGAAGCAAAAGATGTTCCTGGTTACCTCCTAGATTGTCAGCTGTTTGGTTTTTGCAGTCAGCACAGACTTGTTTCAGCTCTGTATATGAGTTGCCATGCTTATGCTGTGTAGCCAACACAGAGATTGAAAATTAATTTCTAATTTCAGAGAATGAAATCGTTTAATTTTTAAAATTCTTTATTGTTTAAATTTTTGATTTTGCTTAGGATTTATGAATAATTACTGTTAGATGACAAGAGAATGTGCTATTCTGCTGCTGCTGCAGCTTTTCCTCTAGCATTTTTTTTCCCTCCCATTTATTTTGTAATTTTCTTGGAGGATGGTGATGTAAACTTTTAAAAAGCAAAATTTACTTCAAAAGCAGCAGCAGCTAAAGTCTGCTTTTGTCTAGATCTGGAGGGAAAAAAAATCTACAGTACATTTCCCTTTCACAGTAGCATAATCCTGCCTTATTGGAGTTACAAGAGTGGCCAGAAAATATTTATTTGAAGGCTAGACATTTCCATTAGGGTTTTGTTTATGAAATATTTTAACACATCTCTGTTATTTCTACAAAATGTATGGTGTCTGCCAAACTTAACTCGACTTTCCACTTACTGTCTCTAAACGGCAAGCTAGTAGCAGTTCTGTTTAGCACAGTATCCCTCACTCTGTGCATGCTTTTCTCTCTGTAATCAGAAGAGAAGTATAGAAAACATGCAGAAGTTCTTTGCTTCTCCCTGAACCACTTGACTTAGCAGTTGGCAGTATCTCAGTGGCATAAATAATTTAGGCTGACAGCTCCCCTGGCTTTCTGAAGGGAGAGGAATGCTAGTTCAGTGGTATATAAACACGTGGGTTTATAAGTTCTTCAAATCACAGTTCCTCATTAGAACTGATATATCTGTGACTCAGCTGCACACTTTATCCCCTGCAGAGCCTCCTTCTCTGTCATGCGTGTTCTTACACATGTGCTGAGGCTCTGTCGCTCACTCTGAGGAGTGAGTCCTTTGTGTTTGCTTGCAGCAAGGTTACACATGGACCCTGCAACTCTCTGTAAGAGAAAGACTTTGAATGGATTGCAAGTTTGGTTTGTTGCTTACTAGTTGGTCTAGTGAAGTTTTTTTCCCTTTTTCTGTAGGTTGTCGAGGATGGCCATTCCGGTGAAGGGGATAAGAGGGCTGATGATGAAGTTTATCATTGTCCAGTCTGTTTCAAAGACTTTTTTTGCAAGTATGGGCTGGAGTCCCACATGGAGACACATCCAGATAATTCATTGAGGTAAGAGATAGTACCCAGAGTGTCTCTGGTCACTAGATGGCCTGAAGAAGCCTGCTGGGGAAGAGCAGGAGTCCCTCAGCCCCCTGTGCTGTTAACTGCCCCTCCTTTGTGGTTTTGAGCAGGTTCTTAAATGCTTTGCCTCATCGTGTGTCGCCAGGATGCTGTGGGGCTTAATTCTGTTATTTTTTGCGAATACAGGAAACCTTGCCAGTTAATAGCTGGAAATGTTTTTAGAAAAAATTACGGCCCTCTTCCTCCCCTTGAAGCCCATTACTGTTACATAAAATTGTAAAATGCCAACATTGCAAAATTTTAACACGATAAACTGAAGATGCTTAAAACTTGATAAAACTATTCAGTTATCATCCGATGAGATTATTCTGTTTGTGGAGAAGGCAGAAGCTGGATAGAAAGGGATTTTCAGTCATTGGAGTGAGTGAACGTAGATGAGTTTCTGGTTTCAGACTTTCAATAAAATGTTTTATGCTTTTCTGCCTTTTGAGGTTAGGGAATGATGTGGATTTTGGCTTAAATGAGCTTTTTTAACAAGAAAAGATTATTTATTAATTGTTTGGGAAGGTGCTTGAATGTTGTGTTTTGATTCAAGTAATTGCCTCTGGGACTCCTGAAACTGTTTTATTTCCTGTTTTTTACCATAGAAAAATGTGCAGCCAGATACATGAAGGTATAAAAGAAACTTTTCAAGTCTAGTTGAAACAGGTAGATAAGCTGCTACTTTAGGAAAGGAGATTGTCTGTTTGTAGAAGCTTGTCAACTTTTAAACTTATTTTGGGACGTTGGACTCTAATGATCTTTTTGGAAGAGTGAAGAATTCAGCATCTTGAGGTGTCAACACTCACTCCTGGATACAGGTTCTTAATAGAATGGCTTGGAGCAGAGGCATCCTGTTCTATTTAATGGAATTAATTCTACTAAATTTTCCCTTTTTAAAATTTCAATTTAGAAAACCTTGGTAAATACATGTAAAATACTTTTTAAAGGCATTGTTAATGTTGCAGTTACTGGGGAAAGGAGTTGAAAGCTTGGTTCATTCAACTGTAGTTAATTAAACATACTTTGCTGTTTTTGAAGTAAATGAGGTAAATTTTCATTATAGATCAAAGCTGATCTATAATGTTGTTCTCCAGTAAGAGCTCTGCAACCCCCACAAAATGGAGTCTGGAACAATTTTGCCTTACACTTCTTGCTTTAGAGAAAGTGGCTGGCGTATTAAGTTCATCTGGGCATTACCCTCATTTTGAAGCTTCTCTAAAGATACGACCTCTTTGCAAAGTTACTTGCCATGGACCTGAGTGGAGAGGTGGATTTTCTTGCTTTGAATGATGGATATAAGATAATGGAATAGATATCTAGCTTGGCAGCTTTGCTGTCTGTTATGGCAAGGCAGCAAGATGCAGGGGCTGTGCAGACACGCTGTTCCTCTTTATGCAGCTCTTGCTCTAGCATTAGACTTGCTTTGGGATAATAGTCTCCTGAAGTGGATTTTGCTACCCTTGATTCTGTTGAGCAGCAAAGACTAGAATGTGTCCCTCAATCAAAGTCACAATTGTCAAACTCCGTGGGTATGATTTAAGAGTGGTGCTGGGATGCTTGTCTTTATAAAATTGTCTAGGTGATAGTAAGGGGCTTTTGTCACGTGTTTGTCTCAGCCATTTAAGACTCGTCAGTGAAGACAGGACAAGGAAGATTGTGGTCCTCTCTGGACAGCTAATACATTTAAGGTGCAGTTTACCTGCCCATATGGTTTAAACCATGCCTTTTGTCCTAGTCGAGACAAGTCAAATGACACTGTTTGCCTGGCCCAAGCTAACAGAAAATCCTCTAGTAAGCAGAGCAGTTTGGACTTCTGTTGAGGTGACTCTTTCATCCCAAAGAAAATGGGTTCAAATCCTTGGCCAGCAGGGGCTGTAGTCCCCTGGTTCCCAGAGTTCTGCAATACTGTTTGTACGATTTAACAAGACACAGAATGTGGCATGCCATTCTCAGTCCTGAGTACAAGTAAATGAAGTCCTTTTGGTGTGGCTTAAGGGTGCTTTTTTTGAGGAAAAGAGATGAGGAAAAGAGAATCTTTTGCTTGAGTGGTAGAGCAGACCTGTGTATACGCGTGTACTTGTGGCAGGTAAGCAAACTACAGAATGTTAGAAGACTTTAATCAAATCCTGTTGTTGCCTTCTTGTAGAAGACAAGGGGAAATACCTCTTGTTAAAGTTCGAACAAACAGAAAAGCGCAGTGACTGTGTTGGCAAGCAGTGGGCAGGGAACGTAACACCCCCAGTCTCCTTTTCTTGCCCACACGGTAGAAACAGAGTCACTTGATGAGGACCTGTGAGGAAGGTACTGGATGTGTATCCCAGAGTCAGATACTCTGGTCTGGTGGTTCATTTGGAGCTACTGCAGTAGGCAGTAGCCCAGCACAGACTGTTCTGTCATGATCAGAAATAAGTGGTGCTCAATCTGCCTAGCCAAGGCCTTCCGTTGAAAGGGCACAGGTAAAACACCCAATTCCTTTTTGCTCCCCTAGCTCCTATAAAAAGGATTGCAAGCTGGCTTTGAAGCAGTGCACCAGTGTGTGCTGCCTTGATGGTGGCACCAGCCTCTCTTCAGGGATGTGGCCGTGGCAAGGTGCCAGGGTGGGCAGGAGCTTTTGCCTGGCTTCCCTGTGGTCCTTTAATCCTGCCGTTTCAGTGCCGCTGTGTCCATACAGCCTCTTGCCCCCAGAGCTGTCTGAGTCTGTCCGTCCCGGCCACCCTGTGCTAAGTAGCAGAAAAGGTAAGGCTGTCTGGCAGCCCTGGGATCAGTATGTGAGCGGCTAATTTACAGGGTGGGCCATCACCCTTCCAGATACTGTCAAATGAACAACTTTAAATCACAGGGTTAGCTGTTCAAAGTCAGATGAAAAGACACTCCCCATTGTCTTGCCCAGAACTGCTTTTTCATGTAAAACCCTGAGCGGGGAGCACCTCATTGTTTACTTGCAGCAGAATAAACAATACTTAATCCACTGATTGTGTGAGAGAGGCTCCCGCTTGGGAGAGTATCTCTTGATTATGTAAAATCCTAAATCGTGCATCTTTGTCTCCTAATTATGGTAAGAACTGCCCTGGTCTTTCGAGCAATAATAGGGCCCTTTGTTCCGTTGACAATGGGCTGTGGCGCTGCATCTCCTTCACGGCATTACGCCCCCTGGTCAGTCTCTGTCCCTTTGAAGCCCTGGGCCCTGCACCCTAATTAATGACATGAGCTGGCCCCGCCAGGGTTGTCTGCAGTGCCCATTGCGGTGGGAGGAGGACCAGAGGTGCTTTCCGACCCCCTTGGCCTCTCCACCTGGATTATTTAAACCCGTCTGCTTCCCTGCAGCTGGGGCCTCAGGACGCTGTCTGGTTTGGTGAGTTTGTATCTGAGTGTTGATAAAATTAGCAGAGGGCTGAAACGCTGTACAGCCAATAGGGAGAATTGGAAACTTGACGGAGCAGGGGAGTTTCTCTGGAAACTTTTGTGGGGCAGGGTTGCTGTCAAATGTGAAATTGTGCTTTTAAAGGTCACCTGACAACTCTGAGCAGCGTCAGCCGTGTAAGCAGAGGAGATGTGAGGATTTCCCGGGGAGAAACCTCTCCAGATGCTATGCTGGGTTTCTCCTCTTTCATTTGGCAAATACAGTAGAACAGGCTTAAAGTAAAACGTGTGGCTTTTAAAAAAATGTACATGAACTGTAAAATTCCTCTCTTGGATTTCACTGTAGCCAGAGCATATCCTTTTTATTTCCTCTCCTTCTCCAGGAGGTTTAGTTCAGTATGCTGTACTGAGAGCTAAAGTATTTTTAATTTTTCCTTCCTCACAGCAGCAAAGAGACATTTATGCTGTCTCTCCTGTCTGGATATCTTCCTGAGGAGAGGAGGAGGGAACTGGTGATGGTGTTGCAGTTACCTCCTTTCTTTCTTAGACTCATTCCAACATAATTTCTCAGCCAGGATAGTTGTGCAATTTGAATGTGGCTTTCTGATCGTGAGGCTTTCTGATCACATTTGGTTCAGTGTGGCATTGCCTCCAGTTACAAGATTTGGTTTTGCTGTATTTTCGTAAGATACAAGAAATAAGTAGACATTGCAGTGTGAATGTCACTCTCTGCCTATGTCACTGAGCTGACCAAAACCAGCCTGTTGCCATGAATGGATTCAGGGGAGATTAAGTTTTTTGACCTTCTACAGAGCCTGTCCAAACAGTGATATAATATATTAAGCTTTGTAATTCAGAAATTCTGGGCATATTTTCACAAGGACAACAAAAGCAGTTCTCTTCCCCCAGGGTTATGTGCTTCTGTGAAATCTCCAAACAAAGGAAACCAAATACCGTTCACAGCCTACCTTGTTCTTCAAAACAGCCTGCCCAAGTTTTGCTGAAATTATGTAGAGGTTAAACACTGCCATGGAAAGCTATTGTTCTGAACAGCTCACAGATCAATAACAGGCACACCAACAGAAGAATTCAGGCCCTGGAAGTAAACACTGTGTTAGGAGTCTGACCATTAGGATCTCTGTCTGCTCTAGGACCATTAGGTCCTCTGTCTCTAGTTTTGCCGGGGTAACCACTGTGAGATCTTGTTTTAGAAAAAACTCATGGGTGGAAAATGCTGTCATTGTTTCTTGGTGCCACCTGGCTTCACCGACATGGAGTGGACAACTTAAATGCCATAGGAATGGTCTTTTGGACTCTGTGGGTATATATCTGTCACATGCAGCTTTCAATTCAGGCAGGCTGGTCACCAGGTTTCCCTCTTTGTCAGCACATCCACATACTTCAGTGTATGGAGGGATGCTGCCAGGCACCTGGATCTATGTCCCAATCTTAAATCATTTTAGACAATGCACATGAGCAGCCCCATTTAAGTCAAGACAAGAGGAAGTGGGTTTTGGGTGAAAAAGATACCAACTCAGAATATGGCATGTTTATTGCCCAGTTACTGTTCCTCAAGGCAGTTCTGCACACCGGCTTTAGGGAGATAAAGTAGTCAAGAAAAGAAATGAATGGAGATTTAAAATGTATGGAGATGGTTTCAGTTGTTAGCACCAATAGAAAAGACAAGTACAATATTATGTTGTTTTCAGAGCAGTAGTGTGACTGTGTAAAAGTGCATTGAATTGAATGTTGAAAGGAAAAAAAGGAAAACAGCCAGAAAAAGAGCATAGGTGTCATTCCTGTTTTTGCGAATGCCTATCTAAGAAAGTTTAGGAATTCGCTTTCTATCTGTTCTCTCCTTATATAGTATGGAATAATCCTTCTGGCTTCCTTATTCTGAAGCACACTGCTCTCTACATGTGGCAAGCCTTTTGTGGGAGGAGGATGTTAGTGATGCTACAGACTTGCCAGAGTGAAGGTGTTTGAAAACTAGGTGTTGTTTGCAATTAATTTTACTTATTAAGAGAGAGACAAAACTACAGGATTGTGGTAGGGAGAGGAGGCTTCTTCTGGTAGTTGACACTGCTGTTATTGGAAGCATCTGGAAGGATGAGTGACAAGTCATCTTCATTCAGCATTGTGAGGATATAGACTACTTTTTTACTCTGTCACAACTGTTGATGTGCACATAGCCTCATTCCTTGTTAGAATTTCAAAATAGGAAACATTGTCTTTTAATGAAGATGGATGACTCTGAGGTTGTTCCATCCTACACAATTGTTGAAAGGGATAGTGAGCATGGACTTCTTGAGTTCTGCTTTTGGCATACTGTATTTTGTGCCCAATGCTTCCTTTTTAAGTCACTGAAATTGTACCAGCAAGGACAGTTTAGGTAGAAATTGCTCTGCAGTTACTGAGTGCTAACACAGTAAATGCTACAAAACTTGTTACAGCCAGAGATGGAGGTGACACGGGGCAGTGGTGTGACATTGCCAATTCAGCTGACTCTCCTGCTCCGCTCCGCTCTCAAGCTGTTTGCTCAATGTCTTGGTGATGGAAACTAGGAACCAACTCCTCATCTCTTGCTGGCAGCATTTTCAATGCAGGAGCAATTCCATAAGACAGCTGACGATGAGGAAGTCCTGCTCTGGTAAATGCTATGACCAGAAGTGCGCTGTGGTACAGTGCGATTCTTGGTAAGGCGGAGGAGATGGTATGCAAGCAAGCTGGTGAATGCATCCTTTTACTGAGCAAATGGAGAAGTAGAATCAGCGGGTTGTCTTGCAAAAGCAGAACAGAACTGCACGTTACGTGCTTTCTGAAGTTTCTGTTCAGAAAAGAGAGCTGGGAAACATCTGAAGAGCAGCACGAGTCCAGCGCTGGCCTAGAAGTGGTCAGCTCCCATCAGGGAGCTCATTGTGTGAGGAAACAGAGAATCCAGAGCAGCCGGATAAAAATACTGCCTGGTGAATGGACACAGGGAGTGATGCTCCCATGTGAAACTGTGTGCTGTGTCACATGGTGTTGAATATCTTAGCTTGGCTGCCAGAATAGAAAGTGGGTAAATGCAAAGCTGACTGTAGAGGAAAGCTGCTTGTAAAAGGGCATGCAGGAGGGAAAAGGGGCTGAGCCAAAATAGGTTGTTAGCACGCCTGCCTGATCCTAAGGAGCAGGATTTGTTTATTCGCAGGCTCTCTCGAAGTGCTGGGTGCTGCTCAGTGTGTTGGCAGTCATGTCTGCATGCTGAGCATATCTTAACCTGCAAATGTAGCTGAGGGCAAGGGACTGAAATCCAGATTCAGCTGAACCTATTTGTGAGCCCTGTTGTGATCAGTGGAAGGTTATAGGGTAGAGAAACCCCTGGAGATGTATTCCTTCTTATGACACTCATGAAAAGTGGTGGTGTTTTTTTAACATGGTAGACACATAGATTTCTTTTTTAACTCTTGCTGTTGATTTTAAAATTACAGAAGTACTTGGCTTCCATATTTGGAAGCCAAATGTGCTAGAAGATTGGAAGAGCTTTTCATTTCTTACCTTGAAAGAGTACCAGAAGGTTCACTTGGGTTGCTGTGCACAAATAACCACTGTTATTCTGGATGGTTCTGCAGCTTCTAATTTTGGTAGAGGACTATTCTGGTCAGGTTTTCCCCCCCCACCCCTGTTTGCCTTAACTATTAAACCCTTCATTGTTATTTAAGTTGATCTTCAGCTCTTTCTCTATGATTCTGTCCAGCCAATTTGTTGATGCTTCTGGTTTTTAAAACTTTGACCTTTATTAAGTAAAAGAAATCATTATAAGAAAATTACTACCTTGTGAGTGTCTGCAGGCCGTCTCCCATTTTGCCATTATTTTGTCTTGTTGCATGTTAATTCTGTTGAAATAAATGGTAGAGTAAGCTACTTTTTCACCAGGGTAGAAGCTCTGTTGAAGTGTTGCTGGTAAATGCAATTTGTTACAGTGTTAGGAAGAAGTTCTTGATAATTTTTCCATGCACACACACAAAGGAAATTAAAACATGACACATCATGGCTTGTGCCTTTTTATTAAACCTTACAGCAGTTAATTTCACTGGAGTTACTCTGAGGAGGGAGTCAGTGGTGCAGACGCTGGCTCTGCTGCATGCTGACAAATTTCTGAAGCACAACATCACCCTGGTTTATATCGGGTCTGTCCTGGCTCCTACACGATACTTTTCTTGCCTGGACCACAGTGCGGCTGTAGGAATGCACATAACGCTGTGCATCCCTCTATTAATAGAAGGGTTGGTGCAGGGCGTTCAGCCTTGGCTGCACCCAAGGGTGGCTCCTTTGAGGGAGAGGATTAAAGAGAGTGACAGAACACATCGGTAACAAAATCAGACGGCCAGTGGGGCGGTGGAAGGGGGGAAAAGTTAAAAGTGCCTCCTTTGCCGAGGCTGTGAAGCAGCATGCACGGAACATCTAGCGGGCTGTCTCCATCCCCTTAGGCACAAGGGAAGGGGAGGGGAGGCTCTGCAGCTGCCAGGGAGTTGGCTCCTGGTGCTGCTTGCGGTTCCAGCACAGCCCCATAGCGGTGGGCGAGGTCGGGGATGGCAGAGCAGCAGGTCCTTCGGGGTCACACGCGCTGTGGAGCTGCGGGGCAGGGAGGCAGGAACAGGCATTGCAGGACAGCAGGAGGACCCAGAGGGATCGCTAGGAGAGAGGCAGGAGAGGGGTTTACAGCACTGCTGCTTTTCCATCACTCATCTGCAGCAAATGGGAGAGATTAGTGGGGCTGTTGGATGTTATTTCCCAAGGCCCTGGGTGGGGAGGCCAGGAAGGGTTGTTTTTTGGTTTTCTTTATCCAAAAGGAGATGAGTATCTGGGCCTGGGTGGGGTTGCACAGGAGCAGAAACCAGTTGGCTCTTCCTCATCTCTCTCACTTTGCCTGGCCCCAGAAGAAGTGAAAGAGAAGCGAAGGAATCCGTTCCTGAAAGAGAATATGTCAGTTACCTGCTAGCTTTTCTTTCGCAGGTGGTGAAAGCCCTTGTGTTTTAAACCATCCTTTCTCCATCTCCCCCTCTTTGTCAGGCTCCCCTGCAGCTGGACACTGCCTGTGGGAGGCTGGGAGCCTGCTCCCACTGCCGGTGTGGACATGAGTCATCAGCAGGGAATCACCCATCTTCCTCTTCTGCCCAGTTGTATTATTTTTAGGTCAGCATAGGAATTTCTTTGCTCATGAGAGTCACATTAATTCTGCAAATAACGTTAGAGAGAAAGGAGAATAATAACAACAAAGGTAGAAAAACACACGCTACCAACTGGGGATTTCAGTGGGAGCTTCATAACTTAATTGTATATTAATATACAACATATTAATGACTTATGTCTCAGGATATGTTTCATTCCTTTTTTTGTTTGTTTGTTTTCCTTGCTTCTGTTTGTAGAAGTTGCTAAAGAGCACGGACAGGAAAGGAACAAAGTTGGTACCAAGCTTTTTATTTCAATAAGGCCTAGAAATTAAGACTGTTTTATTTGTTAACATCCACAATATGGGCAACTTTGCATTAGTGAGCTGCATGGGTGAAAACTTCAGGTTTTAGTCTGTGTGGTTTCAGAAGGACGAGCAGAATAATGGTAAGTGTCACTTTCTCACCAGCAGTCTCCGGTAATGCAGAGCATAGTGTTTGTTTAATTTCTTGGTAACATAATGGTAAATACAAATATTTTGCATTTTCATCTTGATTACTGAAATATAAAATCTGGAAGGATTGAGTGGTTGTCTGCACTACTCTTAATCAAAATCAAGACTGATTAACTTTGCTAAAAATTTGGCTCTGCATTTGCTTTCTAAAATGTCTTTCCATTGCTTCTTAAAGAAGAACAGCCATTTCCTCTGCTGACAAATTGGAGTTGTCTCAGAGGAGAGTGTAATGCAAGGCAACAGGCACTGCTTATGTAAACCTTTCTTGCAGAGGTACCGCTTACCAAAACTGTAGCAAATCCTGCTTGCCCCCTTGAATGAACAAGCTTTGCAAAGCACTGACTATTTCTTAAGGCTTGTTTAAATACTTTAATATCCTAATTAGCATTACAGATTTCAAGAATGCTAACTTATTTTAGGAGAAAGCTTTTCAATGGTGTGTTTTTACACAGGGATGCATACACTTGTCTGTATTAAAAAAATAAGGAAAAAAAAAAAAAAAAAAGGAAAGAAGAAGGTGCACTGTTGTAGTAATAATTATTCAGTCCTGCCTGGTGTGATACATGCCCTGAGCACCAAGGGCGGCCCGGTTGTTGCATTATTATATTTTGGTTCTGCTTTTGTATTTTAGGAGTTCTGTTTCCTTACCTGCTTGTTTTTTACAACTCTGCCAGTAACTCAGAGCCTTAGTATTATTTGCATTGTTACAGATATGAGCAAGTCCAAAACATAAAGGCAATTGAGAATTAAAGTAATTTTAAAGGGGCCTTAGCACAGTTGTTTCCTTTTTACTTAAAATTCAATCTCTATGCTTGGAACTGAGCAGCTTTTTTCTCCCTATAATCATATTTATAGAAAAATTGAAGACTGTGGCCAAGACTAGCAATCACATGATAATACAGCAGCTTTTATTAGATACATCTGGAAACTTACCTTGCAAATAGAGTGCTTTTATCTCTGCACAGGTGTTGAGCCATTGCTCAGCCTGTTCTCCTAACTCCAGAGGCTGTTCCCATCACTGTTCTCTGCAGCTGTGACATCCATGTTTGGACTTGGAACTGCATATCAGCAGGCTTGTGTAATTTTAAGGAGAGGGAGGCTTTTCTGTTGGTTTGGTTGTATTTTGGTGGGTTTGGGGTTTTTTTGGAGGGCTTTTTTGGTTTTGGGTTTTTTTTGTTTGTTGTTTTGTGTTTTAAAGTTCATCGTGAGCAAACTAGTACCATATGTTTCAGATGCTTTGTTTGATATGCTGGACTTTTTAGACTTTCCACAATTATTTATTTATTTAAAAGCAGTTTAAACAAGATGAAAAAACGTTCATATCACCTAGGATTCCTTTCTCTCTTCCTTAAAGTATGGGTCTAGATTTAAAAATATTGTAGGCAGTGATGCTTCCCAAAGATGGAAAATAGTACTGATGACAAAAAAGAGACTTTAATAGTTAGACTTTCTTAAAAAAAGCTAATGCTTCCAGTTAATGCACTATTAGGCATGGCAGCTTAGTCCATTTTAAATTAACACAAGACTTAGTCAGTGCAGCATGATGCTTGCCTTAACTAGTTAGGTTTTGACACATAGTACCTGTAAGCTTTTCTTGGAGGTGCTAGGAGTCCAGACTGGACCACAGAGGTGGGCAGGGCATCCACAGCTCCTTCCCATGCTCCAGCTCCCATGTGTTTCTGTATGCTGTGCCACCAAGGCAAGGTGATCAGCCAGGATGCAGAGTATTAATATGCCCTGAAGGGTCTGCAACTTGACATGACAGGCATGATGTATCGGGATGTTTCTTTTTTCAGCCAGGTGCTTCTTTCTGACCTGACGAAAAAAGAGCTTAATCTTTCTCCCAGTTTCTCTTTTTGTTTGCTGCTTCTTCACTCGCAGCAAGGAAAATAAAAGAAGACTAAGGAAGAAAGAGAAAAAGAAATATGCTTAATAAAAGAGAAAGTTTATATTCCTTTTATAAGATACATTGCTTTTGTTTGGGGGAGAGGAGGTAGTTCCCTTTGAAAACACCATTTTTAACTTGAAAGTTTTTGCTGTCCTGAGGCTAGCAGTTGATACAGGTGTACTGTGAAGGACTTTCACATGCCTGTTTGCTCTGAAAGATTAACTCTCAAGTGCAGCTTTTGATGGGAGACCTAAATAAAGTAGTACTGAAAATCAGCATATTGCAAGAGGGAGGTGAGGGGGAGTGCAAGATGAACAGGGCACACCTCCCTGCTGTATGGAATGTGTGGCTGCTTGATCAGGAGCACTGGCACCTGCTCAGCCCACATCTTGGGGGTACAGTGGCAGGAGCCAGTGCTCCCAGTAATTCTGTGGTGCCATCACTGGTAGCTGTGCCTGCCCTGTCACACACACGGGGATACAGCTGCTACATGGTTCCTGGGCCCAGGGCAGGCCAGGCACATGGGCACCCCAGAGATGCTTCAGGGTGCCCCGAGGTCAGGGTTTGTGTCCCTTTGCAGAACAGCCTGCAATGCTTCCAGTGGTGCAGGAGAATTGTTTCCAAGCCCTCCTTGTTTGTATATTGACGTACCAGGAGGAACGTGTCAGAAGCACTGCTTGTTTTCAGACAAGGCATTTTCATCACCTCTAAAAGCAATTTATTTCAGTAGCCTGCAAGTTCTTTAGGTGTCTATTTGCAATTTTTTAATGCTCTCCATCTCCCAGTGGTTTTGGTGTTTGTGTTTTTGTTTTCACTGAAGATGAAAGCTTGCATCACAGAATAGGTGCTGCCAAGTGAGCTGGAGGAGAGCTGTAGATCCTGACACTGGAGAAGTACTATGTGTTGGCCATCACTCCTGCTCCCTGAGATTGTTGTCACATTTGGCACACCTCTTTAAGTAAACATTAGCTTTGTAAATGGCATTGGTTCGGTATTTAATGGAATGCAGGAACTATGTCAGCAGTAATTATACAGGTAGGATGCAAGTGAATTGACAGGAGAGTTAAAACAGATTAAACCTTCAGCGCATATTTATGTCCAAGCTTTCTGGGTACTGCGATAACAATGGCCGTGTTACATACACTTCACACTTGCTTCTTTCACCACTCAGGGACTATGAGTCCAGTCACTTTGTGGGTGACTTGGTTATCTCTTCGTTTTCAGAGAATAAAAAAAATGACTGTGGGAGTTTATGTAGTGATAAAATGAACAACAATGGGAGTTTGTTAGGGACAGGACAGGGAGGGGGTGGTTTCAGGATTTTGTCAAAAGTCATTTCTAATTGCAGGATGTTTTTTTAATGAGTAGGCACATGTCCTTTTCCTTGATATAGAGAGCAAAGACAGTATGAGGAAAACCAAGGCTACTGGCAGATGTGAAAAACTCCTAGTGGATATAATATTCTCACTGAAAAATCTGACTGCCTCATATCCACTGGTGTTTTGCTTCTGGGAAGCTCACACTTTGGCTGAGAGCTGGACCTGTAACCACAAGGAACTTGAGGCTGAGTGAAACTGTGTGTCACTTATTGAATGCAGAATGGACGTGATCTGTCATGCTGCAGAGCTCACGTTCGAAATATTTAAAAGGCGTTAAACTTTTTTGACGTGTTGGCGAAATGTTGCTGCATAGCCCTTTCTGCCTGCAGCACAGCTTTCATTGTTTAATGCAATGTTTTGTGTGAGAAACCCTTGTTTAGCTGAATCTGGGATTTGAGTACTTAAGAAAAACAAGAAATCACAGCAAATAAGTGTGGGTAGGAAAAGACAGTGCTTCTGCATTTCTCTTCAGGGGAAACTGGCTGTGAAGGGGACATAAAAGTATCAGAAGGGTTGAACCTGTTTCAGGTCTTCCTCCTATGAACCTTTCTCCCCTTCAAGGATCAGTAGTTTTCCTTTTAAAACAGTCTATTTCTCATAACAGCTTTGAAAAATACCAGTGAAAGTTTATGGAAAGGCAATGTGAGGAAGATTCACATGCAGGTATTTGAGTGGCATGCAGTAATGTGTTTTAAGCAATGGTTATGAAAGGTGCTATTTTTACATTTGCTTGCTACTTAGGTCAGATTTAGCCTCTCCTTGTCACTGATTTTTTTTAAAATGTTGTTTATTTTAACAGTACTTTGCAGTAAAAATGAAATGGTGTAAGGCCATTGAAGTATTTTTTGTTGGACAATTAAGAGGTTTTCACAAGGCTGATATCTCAGCTGATCTTTTACTGTCTGCCCGTGTGAGATTGTCAGTTCTCATATTCTTTAAACTTCCAGTGGACTCACTAGCCATAGTGATAGATAGAAAGTGACTGTGACCAAAATGGCCTTTTGTGGTGATGGGTTTTGACACACTGTGGCTTTATTTTGCATTTAGCGAGTTCTTGGTATCATGGGGTGAGAGGAAAGAGGATGTCCCAGTGCAAGAAGAATGCTAGCTCTTAAGCTTGCAGCAGTCAGTAAGTAATTTCTATTCTATTCTCTTCCTTTCCAGGTGTGACATCTGTTGTATTACCTTTCGTACTCATCGGGGCTTACTGCGCCATAATGCAGTTATCCACAAGCAGCTTCCCAGAGATCCCATGGGAAAGCCTTTCATTCAGAACAACCCTTCAATTCCAGCAGGCTTCCACGACTTGGGATTCACGGACTTCTCCTGTAGGAAGTTCCCCCGCATTTCTCAGGTACTCTCTGTTCTTCGTAGCTTAAGGTACCAGCTGCTATTAGTGCTTATCTGATGAGGTCATTGAAACATTCATCCTGCACGTAGAATATTTTGTAGAAAGTGCATCACCACTGTTTTGTGTAGGCTTCAAACACTTTATGCCTCTCCTTCGTTTTTCATCTAAAGAATATTGGCACTGGGGTTTTTTTCACCATTACAGTGGATAACTATCAGTGTAAAGATGTATAAAAAATTTTGAAGGAAGGCTTCGGTCATATTAGATCCTTGCCCCTTTGAGCATACCCAAAGAATCCTACATCTAAAATTAACAGGGAGTACACATGGTAAGGAAGACACTATTTATTTTAGTTTATTCTAGCAAGGATGTAGTTAGGGTATGAAAGTTTTTGTTAAAAAAACCTTTGAGCAGTCGCCTTATTTACTAAACAGTGACATCTTCAGTGATTCCCTCACAAAATACTCCACAATCTTCTTCATGTAAGGTTTGAGGGTTCTGCACCTTTGAGGGACAGTGGATGGGGAAAGTGAGGGAGGTAGTCTGTAAATATTTTTCTGAGAGTCATAAAGCTTTCTGTTGGGTGGTATGATTCTTCCCTCTGTCAGACTTTGCCCGCCTTCATTTGGGTCTGGATGAAGCTGCATATGTAATAAAAAAATCAGCAGCACAATCCACCAGGACCATGCTTAGTTTCTGCACTTTTCTTCTTCTACTGGGATTAAAGTATTGATTTCCAACTCTTATGACTGCAAAGTGACAGACTTGAGATTTACTGCTGGACCAGGGGAGCATGTCGGTCTTTCTGTGAGTCTTTTACAGTTTTGGTATAAAACTTAAAAAATCAAAAAAAAGAACTTTTTAAACAAAGTTTATTTCTTTTGTAATTAATCACAGACATTTAAAGTTATTAAGGGATTTGAATGTTGGTATTTTCCTTCTGTAATAATTCTGCTTGCACTGTGAGAGAAGACATAAAGTATTTAGAGTCTATATATACACCTTGCCAGTCCTCTAATAGTATTTTTCTTGGGAGAATAAATGTAATTATACTTCCCCAACCAAAAATGATTCTGCTTCAGGCTCTGAGTTTCATTGATCGGCTTTTGGGGGATTTTATTTTGGTTGCTTTATATTGGTTTGGAGGCTTTTTTTTTTTTTTTTTTTCTTTTTTTTTTTCCTTTTTTTTTTCTTTTTTTTTTTTTTCTTTTGCTTCCTCTCCTCCTGGTTTCTCTGTAGTAAGAGCTAGAGGGGATAGTCTACTGCCCAGCTTCCTTGCTGTGTAGTATGCTGAAGCTCCTGTACTGTCGATGAGAAGTTTCAAGAGAAGTTTCTGATAGGGAAGTTTAGGATGGAAAAGAATTTAGAGCCTGAGTAGCCTTCTGAAGGAGTGTACCTTTATAGAAGAGAACTTTTGGGGAATCTGCCCCTAATTCAGATACACCCCTTAGGAAACTAAAGGATGTGAAGTGGGAATATCTCCATGCCAGATAGCTGGGGGCTACTCTAAACCTCTTAACTTAGTCAGTGGAAGAGAGGGTGAACTGTTTTTGTTTTGCAGCAGCATGTGATGCCTGTCCAGTTCGAGATTCCTGCTCTAAATATTTGTGCATGTCTTGCAGGTCTGGTGTGAAACAAATTTGCGAAGGTGCATCAGTGACTTCCATCGATTTATTTGCGAGATGTGTAACAAGGCATTCCCCATGCTTTCGGCGCTCAAACTGCACACAGAAACTCATGTGGTGGATCAGGGAAAAGACAAGCACAAGCCACAGTCCATGGCCCCACCCGGTGAGAACCCAGACCAGAAAGCCTTCATGGCATCCTTGGGCCTACAGTACACCAAAGACATCAAGCCTGTCAAGCAGGAGGACAATACGCAAGATGAGGTCCAAGAAATGCGGCTCAGAGCACTGAAGAGTAACCTACCTCAGGAACCCGGCAGCACCAGTCTGCTGAGCCTCTCTCCTCTGGAAGCTGCCTCCATGGGAGGGTCATTTTCAGTCCTTCCCCCTACAAAAGAAAACATAAAGCTTCTTTCGCTGCAGCCTTTCCAGAAGGGTTTTATTATCCAGCCTGACAGCAGTATTGTGGTGAAACCCATCTCCAATGAGTCTGCCATTGAGCTGGCAGACATTCAGCAGATCTTGAAGATGGCTTCTTCTGCTCCTCCTCAAATCAGTCTTCCTCCACTTTCTAAGGCACCTTCTGTCCCTGTGCAGTCGATTTTCAAGCATATGCCACCACTGAAGCCAAAGCCTTTGGTAACCCCCCGAACAGTTGTCGCAACCTCTACACCTCCTCCTCTTATCAGTGCCCAGCAAGCCTCCCCTGGCTGCATCAGCCCAAGTCTCCCACCTCCCCCTCTGAGGCTGATAAAGAATTCGGTGGAGTCTGTCTCCAATTCTCATCTCTCCCAGCCAGGAGCCAAATCAAGTCCTTCCTCACAGTTGCTCCTCCAACCCAAAGTAGAGCCTTTAACTCAGCATGAGATGAAGACACAGCTGGAGCAGGACAGCATCATTGAAGCTCTCCTGCCTCTAAGTATGGAAGCCAAGATCAAGCAAGAAGTCACAGAAGGAGACCTCAAAGCCATCATCGCAGGGGCAGCGAACAAGAAGACCCCGACCATGAGGAAAGTTTTATACCCCTGCCGTTTCTGTGACCAGGTGTTTGCCTTTTCTGGTGTCCTGAGAGCTCACATCCGCTCCCACTTAGGTATTTCCCCGTATCAGTGCAACATCTGTGACTACATCGCGGCCGACAAGGCAGCGCTGATCCGGCACCTGCGGACGCACAGCGGGGAGAGGCCTTACATCTGTAAAATCTGCCACTACCCGTTCACAGTGAAAGCCAATTGTGAGAGGCACCTGCGAAAGAAGCACCTCAAAACGACCAGGAAGGATATCGAGAAGAACATCGAGTATGTCACCAGCAATGCCGCAGAGATGGTGGATGCCTTCTGCTCCCCAGACACGGTGTGCAAGCTGTGTGGAGAGGACCTGAAGCACTATCGCGCCCTCCGCATTCACATGAGGACGCACAGCGGCTGCCAGAAGAAGAAGCCGTTCGAGTGCAAGGAGTGCGGCACGGCCTTTTCAGCCAAGAGGAATTGCATTCACCACATCCTCAAACAGCACTTGCATGTGCAAGAAAAGGAGATTGAGAATTACATCTTAATGGTGGACTGCAGTGCCCAGGAAAGCCAGACAGACCCTTCTTTATTGGAGGACAGCACTTACATGGACCACAAGCCCATGACGCCTTTCCTGGAGCCACAAAATGGCTTCTTGCTGGGAACGTCACCTCACGTTTCCATCAAACGTGAACCTGTGGGCAACTTTCCCATGGATTTTGATGAGCCCTTGGATTTCTCTCAGAAGAGCAAAAGCCTGAGTGCTGTGCAGGTGAAGCAGGAGAACCTGTTCAGCTCATCTCTGTCCCTTTATGACTGTTCCATGGAGCCTATCGACCTGTCCATCCCCAAAATCCTGAAGAAGGATAAAGATGATGCACCCTGTGAAGCCAGGAATCAAGAGCTGGCTGCTTCTGGGAACAGTGATAAAGCCTATAACTGTCTGCAGTGTCCTTTGGTTTTTGGTGCCAATGGGAACTCAGAAACAAACCGGGGTGTCAGACATCCCCAGCCACTGAAAGGTTCGTTGCATTTGACTGTCCCGATCATTTCCCCAGCTCTCCCTAGCAATTCTGCCTTGCTGAGACCCCTGAGGCCTAAACCACCACCACCACCTCTCTTGCCAAAGCCTTCAGTAACTAAAGAGCTGCCGCCATTGGCTTCCATTGCACAGATCATTTCGTCTGTGTCTTCTGCTCCCACTTTGCTGAAAACAGAGGCTGCAGACGCCAGTCCCAAGGCAGTGAGCAGCTCCACTGGGTGTGACAAATCAGGGAATGCCAAAGCTAAAGTGACAATCGTGACCGCCGTTCCGAGAGACTCCAGCCTGCCTGGTGACCTGTCTCAGGCGTGTGATCCAGAGCAGTCTCCTGTTGCTGATGCTGGGTTGACTAAGAAAAGAGGTAGAAAGAAAGGAACGAAAAATAAGCCTAAACTTAGGAGTAGTGTGGATCTGGAGTCAAGTGGTGAATTTGCCAGCATAGAGAAGATGCTGGCTACCACAGACACTAACAAATTTAGCCCATTTCTGCAGTCCACTGACAATTTCAAGGAAGAAAGTGGCAGAAATGGAACAAGTGAGGATGAGAAGGAAACTGCCAAGGATAAGCTGCTGAGAGGGAAGAGGAACACTTACTCAGACTGCCTGCAAAATATCCCCTGTCCTTACTGTCCTCAAGTCTTTCCATGGGCAAATGCCCTGCAGCGGCACATGCTCAGTCACGCAGGTAAGAGTGCTCTGTGCTTACAGCAGGTTGTAGCCCCTGAGGTTGTTCCCCATGGAGGGGCCTCTCCATGGAGGAGTCTTCCTTTCTCTGATGTCTGAATTGTATTCTTCTTTATTATTTTGCTAATCCCTAGCTGTTGCTGTTGCATAGTGGTGGTGGTACATTTTTCAGAAATGGAATAACCTCCATGTCTTGGGAGTATCAGAGGGTAAATACAACCATTAATACCCATTTGACTTCAGTGGCATAATTTAGTGTAGCTGGAAAGAGGCTCAGGTTTCAGTTGTTCTGTTATTACTGTCTTGTCTTGAAGGGGAACATGTGTGTTGAATATTTCATTGTGCCTTACGTGGTTTGTTTGTCTGCATCAGTAATGATAAAAAAGATCTCTAAAAATAAGAGACACAAGTGTAGAACTGTGGCAGGAAAATAAAATAATATAGTGCTTAGCATTTTTTTTTCTTGTGGTGGCTTTTATTTAACAGATCAAAGGAGGATGGGAGAAACTGCTCCTCCTTAGCATTATGTAATAGCTTGCCTCTAGGAAAAGTTTCTCCTCACAGATAGACAGCTAAAGGTGGGCACCTGCCCTAAGGTGTGGAGATGTGTATGGAATCTCTAGCGTTGTGCCGCTGTGTAGGTAACCTCCGACCTGGTGTAAACAAAAGGAGGAATTGGGTAGGGAGATTTATTCTAGGTCTGGGGTTGTTTTTCATTCTTCCCTATAAAGGAAATACTGCATTGAATGCTCTGCTGATTTGAAGTTCCCTTGTTCTTCCACCCACACTGTAATAAAGTAATAAGTAGATTCTCATCCTGCTCTAGAGGGAGAGGACAAAGCTCTACTTGCTGTTAGGCCCTTTTAAGTCAGTCACAATTGTTGATATTATTTACTTCATTATTCATCTCAGCTCCCAGCATAAAGAATAAAAGATAGGGGTTTTTATAAGAAACATAGGAGATTTGAGTGTAGCCTTATAAAAGTTAGCTTGCTTTTCTTTTTTTTAAGAAAATGAGGTTTCCTGAAGTGACTTCATGTCTGTGCTGAAGAGGAAAGCCTGAAGAGGTAAAAGAGGTTAGCCAAGAGGTTTAAAGGGAATCTGAGCTGTGGAGCAGTCCCTATTACAGTTTGCTTTGGGTGACACGAGGACATAACTTGCAAGGTATCAGTGCAACAGTGAGGCTATTGTTTTCTGGTCCACAGAGACCAAATTATTTCATCTTATTAAGCATGCAGTTTACTTTGTGGTGAAGGAGAGCTCTTTACTCATATCTCAATTGTTTTCCAACACCCTGGCCTCCAAAAAAAAGACAGAGTTACTGAAGAACTGTTCATGAGGCAGAAAACAATGGAGAGGCTTTTCCCAGACGAAGAGGTTTGACCTGCTTATTGATGGCAGACTTCCAAGGTAGCAGCACTGGTGTAAACCCTTAATGAAGACAGGAAAATGCTCTCAGCCATGAATTATATTGGTGAAACTTGTCTCCCTTACGACCACCAGGCTTGGGAGGAGACACCGTCCTTTTAAAAAGCCTGTGCTGCAAGCCCCACAGGGAGAGCAACTATGGCCATGACAGGGGTAAATCCTCACCACAGATACAGGATTTTTGGCGATACTACAGCAGTGGCAGCAGTCACATTCCAGTTGGTGTGCTCTGGCAGTGATGATACTGAGCCCTTTTCTAATCATCATCTTGATGTTGAGACTTGTTGCTGGAGGATCACCCGACAGCAAGCGTTGGCTGGCCTTGGTGCATCTGCTTTCAGATGGCATGAGCATTCTCTTTCTAAACTGGGAGTTTCCAGCAGCTGCCCTGTGGCAGCAGTGTCCATGAAGCCTACTGGAGGGGAGGGGGGAAGCTAAGCTGGGAATGTACAGGAAATTTAGGCCGGGGAGGCGGTGCCAAAGCAAACCCAAGGATGCATTCAGGTGGAGTGAGCCCTGTGTTTTTGTGGTGGGTATCAGGTGCCGGTGGCATGCAAGGAGTTTGGCAGCTCTGTGGTAGATGGACAAGTTTGTTGGCTTTATTTTCTGGATGGGAAAATTGGTTTTCTTGTGGAGAGATCTACAGTGTTGTAGTGCAGCGCAGTGTTCCTGTCCCCACCTGTTGCACAGGCAGATAGCTTGTGATTTGGCAAATAGCTCTGGGTTTTTTTAAATTAGTTAAGAAAATAATCTACTTGCTAATCTTTGTAAAGAGAAGAGGGAAACTTTATTATTGTCTGTGCTTGATGGCTGCTCCCTGACCTGAGTAGAGAAAGGACTAACAGGCTGACGTGAATGGAGTAGATGAGAGTCCTGGGGATCTGCTTCCACACTGCGTGTGTTGGACATGTGATCCATAGGCAATCACAGCAGGCAAGCTGACTTTATAACACTGCTATCAAAAAAAAGCCCCTGAGCAGTTGTTTGAGCTAAAAAGCAGCACTTAGCTCTTCTGTGTAGGAAAGTTGTTATTGAGGTAATTTATGTAAGTGATCTAAGTTAGGATGAGGAAAAGGTATATCATTTCAAGCATTTAAGTGCCATCTGTGTGAGTTTTGAACTGCTGTATTCAGTCAGACATAAGAAGATTTTTACATGTCTTTCATTTTCAATAAAATTTTAACACAGAGGCGCCTTCCATGTGGTGTCAAGACCATGTTTTCCTTTTCTGAAAGTGCAAAAATGCACATGCTACCGGTGACCCACATCCCTCATGCAACCAGAAGTGTCTCTTGTGGAAGCTTTTGCCTTGCTTATCCTTGCCTCAACACCACTGTGTGTTTGTTGGGTTTTGGTTTTGTTTTTTGGGTTTTTTTTAAACTCAAGAAGCATACACGTTTCTCAGTGGTTTTTTTATTTTAATGGTGACCTCACAAGTAGGACACCGGGAATTTGGCATAGTTTGGTTTTATACAGTGCCTAACACAGTAGCTGTGTTTTGTTTGAACATGCTCAAATACTTGCTTTTAATACTTTCTTTCCCTTGATGTCTTTACTGTATAATTTACTTTTCTATGTTCAACTCTGTTTGCCTTTTTTTGTTTGTTTTTCTCTTCCCTGCTGCTCTTGACTTTTTAAATTCTCAGAATAGTGACTAAGATGTGCCCTGCAGGTGATGCAGTTGGTTTTGCTCCTTTTATAGGATGCACATCAGACTAGGTTCAGTATAAAATTATAGTAATGGTCGTTTTTAACCACCAGTTTGTTATAGATTACCTAATCTTTTTGCAGAGAATCACTTGAGAATATCTTCAGAGGGATCCTGGCAGGTCTTGCTTGGCCCAAGATTAAACTTTGTAAAAGGTGAAGTTTAATGGCAAAGGAGGTTTTTTGGTTTTGTTTTGCTGCTACAACAGGAACAAACCATACAAGGAAATACCTAAAAACAAAATAAAGGAATAAATAAATAGAAAACTCTTACATCTAGCCTTATGAACCTGAATGTTTCCTGTTGATTGGAGGTAACAAGTCACCAAAAAAGAGGACTTACAGGCATTTTTATTCTTTGCTTTTATGATTTACCTCAAAGAAAAAGTGTAAACATCTTTACTTCGCAACATTTGTAGTTACCATGGTGAATAATGTGTTTCTGCTAAGACAGCAGTGGCAGGAGATACCTTGAGGACTGATCTTAGGTACTTTGATTATTCAAATGACCCTTTATACTGAAAAAGACACCCTTCAGATGACTGGGTACTATAAAATGTCCAGACTAGGCTGGTCCTGCTGTGCTGCTAACAAAAATTTACAGTCAGTCCTAAGTCAATATTTAGGCACAGATATATTTTAATACTGGCCATGACTATTCATATGGAAAAATTTAGTAAAAAAATCAAATCACATTGACTTTTTAGGTTACCTTCCAGTGAGTAAATGTATTTTATCAGAAGAGCGGTTGCCTTTAAGGGACAAATACAGAAGGCAGAGAGAACTGCTTTTTGAATGCTCTGGTTTTGTGACTTTAAAGGTGACATTTTTGGAAAGCATTACAACTTGTGGTAGGAGGATTGGAGTTTGCACAGCAAGTGGAATTTTTGTTTGGATTTTGAGACCCCCCCAGCTACGACATCTGTGTAGAAAGAAGAATATTTTATCTATTGCAATATTGGTCTGTATCACAAATACTTGATTGATACAAGCATTTTAAAGGCTGAAAATAGAGAAAATGGTGACCTGAGATGCAGGTTGAGTTTCAAATAATTAATCCTCAGCTAATCCTGTCATTGCATGCTTGAAAAGAAAGTGCAAAGGAATTGGCCTGTCATGAAGTGAAAGGATTTCTGCTTGACTTCGAAGTTTTGTATTTGCATTGTGAATTAAGCCAGATAGAAGTGCAAAAAGCAGTGATACTTATAGCCATAAATTTATGGTTGAATTAGCAGGCATCTAAGAGGAAAGAGTGACCTGAAAGCCTTCAAAAAAGTGGAACCATGATGCATCTAAAAAGTTGTGTTGACACTGGAAGAAAATTAAGAGAAAGAAATAGCTCCTGAGATGTCTGTGAGATGCGGGGAATCCCTGGTATGGGTTGAGATGTTAACTAGAACAGAACCAACTTTCAGAAGATGAAAGTGAGAGAGATACCCACAATGTTCTATCAAAGAGGCTGCTGGCTGTGGCAGGGGGTGGGCGGTGTGTCTGTGTTTTCAGAGGTTTTGGGTGTGAGGTGGAAGGTGAGACAGGAGCTGATCTCCTTTTACGAGTAACTATCCTCTCAATCTCTTTCTTCATCACAAAGATGTCTTGCAGAATTGCCTTTCTCATTGCACTGCATGATCCTGGATTCTCTTTCAACTTCTCCTTTGCTTAGTACCTTCTGTGTTGTAGGGGAATTAATTTAAATGAATTACAGACATGAAAAACTTTCTCCTAAGGGAAAATAATTTATTGCTTACTCAACATATGGGCCTTGATTCCACTGAAGTCAGTGGAGAGATGCCCTATGGCTTTGATGGAAATTGTGTCCAACTCACATAGGTGATAGGCATTTCCGGTGAGAGCCTGCTGCTGAGGAGCTTGCAGTCAGGATATTGTGGTTGATCACCAAGCAGTAACAGAGGCAAAGGAAGAAAACCAAAGAAGTTTCTTATTACACACAAGGGGAATTCATACATTTGATCTTGCATCAGGCCAGAAGCCCTTACCCTGTCAAAAATGTGGTGTCATTTCTACCAAGTCTAGCAGAATTTGCACAAACCTGCAGTTGCCAGCTGCTACTTGGGGAGAAATGTGCTTATCCCCCAGCCTAAGGAAGAGGATGTTGGATCTCACAGTGGCACACACAGTTTTTCCCAGCTGTTCAGAACACCAGGGCCAAGTTGTACTTGGTCAGGCTGAACACTGCAGACAAGCAAAACGTAAGAATGTGGGAAGCGCCCTTCCATGTTGGAGCAGTGGTACTCCTGTCTCCAGTTGGTAGCAGGAGGATGTGCTCTTTAATGTGAGCCTGTGAAGGCAGTTTCCTCTGGCCTGTTCCTCTTAATGCTCTCTCAGCATCCACAACTGCTTCATTAGGGTTGTGTGTTCGAGGGCACATCCCTGCCCCCTCCCTTTACAACCTGTTTATGGAGCTGCTGTCTGCACGTCCTTCCAGTTGTTTTCTGAACCTGCTGATGCAGTCTGGTTTTAATTTGTCTGCTGCTGCAGGCCAAGCCAGTGATCCTGGAGAGACATCAGCGATGGCTTTGAGTCCTCCTGCCTGGATATACCTGCCAGTACTATATTCAGTGTCACCCAGGCAGGGTTTAGATTGTTTCACCCTGTGTTAATCTGCATTGAAGCTCACCTGCCATCATTCTGCCCCCTCTGTCTTGATGGTAGGGAGAGATTGTCTGTCACATCATGCAAGGCTTCATTGTAGCAGGTGTGTGGCATTTAGGCGGAAAGGAGGCGCTGACACAAAATCAAGGGTGAGCACAGTCTCTCCGGGTTTACTGTGCTGACCAAATGGGATGTGTGCAAGAAGGAAGCTCAGCAGATGGTGGTACATGTCCCTTGTCTGAAAACTGCTTGCACAAGGGAGCTGTTGCTGTAAGTAATTCACACCTCCAATACAGACAGTGTCACTTTGTGTCACTTTGAGTTGGTTTCATGGGAGAATTGTTGAAGTAACAAACCTAAAAGCCGGAAGAAGTTGGCTCTGTGTGTCAGTGTAGTTAAAATTACAAATGAGTTATTACTTTCAACCTCAGGGTAGCTGCTGATCAGATTGCACAGAGTGTGCACAGGATTTTCCTCTTAGATCTCCATGCACCAGTTTGTTTGGGAAAGTCTGCTGTCTTGCCAGCCTCTCATCCTTTCTGCTTCTTTTAGTACAGCAGGTTGCCTTGCAGTGATTCAAATGTGGTAATACAGGTCTCAGTACTAGTCTGGCATTGCAATCTGCCATGCTGGGGACCTGTTATGACAGGATTTGATCTTGCCTATCATGAAGAGACTAAGTTGCCTCGTTACCATGTTAACAGCCTGTAACTTCAGAGGGCTGTAGCACGGTATCTGTGGTGTCACGTGGGCCCATCCTGCCTATGCAGACAACAGATGGCTACAGCGTGAGAGAGGAAGACTCGTGTTATGACATGATCCTCTCCGAGAACAAAAGTCTGCAGGAAGGGCTCTGAAAGTGCTCACCTCTGGCAGTTTTCACGGCAGAATAAAATTCAAATGTCCTACTTGAGTCGATTGAAGACTTACTTTATAGTTAGAGGGTTGCTGAAGCAGTTCAGCTGTTTGGTGGTGTGAGGAGGCAAGCATTTCTAAAGCCGCTCAGACTTGGTGCAGCACACAGGGTGGGTAGGACTTGGGTGCAAGGTAGATGTTGTTCTCAGCAGCTGGTGCCGGGCTGGTCAGAGTGGTTCGACCTGCCCCCGGCAGACAGAGCCTTGGGCCATGGTTGGATAACACAAAGCACTTATTGGCAGTACTGGCTCAACCTGTTCTCAACTGTTCATCCCTGCAGCTGTAGCTGACCCAGCTGCCCAAAAAAATTTAAAGGGCAAGGGGAGGGACTGGAAGTCATGAGATCGGTTCCCGGATCTGGCTGGCAGCACAGCCCTAAAGGAGCACATTGATGCGGCTGAGGTGTGGAGCTGGCAGCATCTTCTGGGAGGCACTGGGATAGATGCTGTTGAAATGGGCTTTATTGTCAGTGCTTTGTGTCTTCAAATGCTTTAGGCATCAAGGAGGGAGCCCAGATCCGAAAGCACACACAGTTATAGTATTTATAATTTATAGTATTTATAAGCACACAGCTTAGTATTTATAACTGGCTTCACCAAGCAATGGTTAATCAGAGTTCAGAATCCTTCAACAGCTTTGGACTTGCGGTCTCCCTCCGTTGCCCAAGAAAAAGGGATTTCCAAATCTGTGGAAGTAAACTAAGAATTTGAAACTGTGGCTAAATTTAAAATGAGGTGGTTTCTTTTGGTGCTGGCTTTAAAAGATGGGTAAGCAGCATGCTCAGGGCTGATGTGCGGAGTCTTTGTGAGGGCCATCCTTGGAATTGAGTGGTTGTCTGGATTTCACTGTGTGCCAGAAGGAAAGGGAATGAAGGGAGATGCTTGGATGGTGTTTGGTGAGCCATAAATGAAGCAAAGCTTTAGGCTGAGGTGTAAGACAGGAAGTGCAATTCAATAGAGTGTCACTGGGAACAAGTTTATAGAGGGTTTCTTTTGGTCTTGTTTTAAACCAAAACAAAAACAAGATGGTGGTTTAGAACAGGATTCAGAGATGAGGAGGCTGTGTAAGTGATGGGACTTGCTCATATCCTTCCTGCATGGAGAGGAAGGGAATAGTCTAAAGTACCTGAAGCAAACTGAGGGCATTTCCCCCAGCTCACAGCAGTCAGACCAGGGGAGAGTCAGACCTCTGTGTCCCGGCACAGAGGCATACAAGGAAAATATGGAGCAGCTTAGTGAATTGCCCGCTTTCATCCCATTAAAGCAGCCCTGTCTTTGTCCCCTTAGGGCTGTCTGAATGCTCCCTTGCAACAAAATACAGTTGACAGAGATCTGGGATAGGAATGGGGTAAGGGATTATCTCTTACATAATAGGGAAAGAAAACTTAATAAGGAAAGATCCCTTTCGTAAAGAGACTTACCCCTAATGTGAGAGGGTCGAACACAACTGCTCTGTGTTAACTAGACAAATATTTACAAAGTATACTCAACAGTGAATTTTCTGATTAGGATGTAGCAGAACTCATCTTTACTCTAGATATCTGCCACACTGTGATCCCTCCAGAAATCATGTGAGCCCTGGATATAGTGGGGGATTTTTTCCAAACCATTCTATCTGTCTGTACCTCTGAACTACATTTGCGGGTATTTCTTCGAGGACAAAGGGCTTGAAATCGTGTTTTCAGTGTCAGGCAAAGCTTTAACAGCTGCTCTAGAGCCAGAGTTCAGGGTAAAGCAAGAGTTATTTGCTGCTGGGGTGGGCCTGAGTGCTAGAACTGTTGTTTGAAGATACTGAGGAGCTGGTGTATAGCCTGCTGGCTGTATTGTCAGCTCTACATCAAAGTGCCTTTCTGCTGAATGGTGCAATACATCATAAGCTCAAAGTGTGGGTTTTGTACATGTTCCCTTCAATGCAGATTCCCCCATGGTAGGTGAAGTCAGAGCCAGTCCTGAAAACTTTTCTTCATTACTTCAGCTGCTCTGTTGAAGGTAGTGGGGAATCATACTGTGTGTTACAGACAGAAAGCTTTTTTTTTTTCCCGGAATTGTTTGTATCTTTTCACCCAGAAATACTCAGCTCCACTTACTGTAAATAGTCATTGTCTAGCTGGAATATTTTCATTTCACAAGGCATGGAGATGCAGCTGAAGCTCTCAACCATGTGGGCTGATTAAATATTTAACTTAAGTGTTTGCAGGTGATGTAATGAAGGTGAGTACATTTTATTATTTAGAATGTTTACAATAAAAAAATGGAGAAAGATAATGACCAAAATTTTTCAAGCTGACTGCAGGATTAAAAGATGCTCTCCAGTTAGTGGGTAGAAGCGGAAGAAGCATTCTGTGTGTGGGTCCAAAAAATCCCAAATTTATTAGAACTGCTACCACCTAGTGGTGGCTACCTTTGTTGTAAAATATAAAACAAGCTGGGGTTATTTCAGTTAATGTAGGGAAAATAGTAAGTCATCAGCTCATCTGACTGATAATGCCAACTGCTTGTACCATATCCATTTCAGTGGTCTCTTTTCTCCAATTTTGAGGATTGTTTGTGTGATGGGTTTTCTAACTCTTCTCTTGGGATGTTAGGAATGTTTGTCAATAAACACTTTAGCACCAAAATGTTTTTCATTACATCCTGTTTTGTTTGCTAACTTTGTACCATCTCAAGCTCCACTCTCTATTCCACCATAGTTCCAGGAAAGAATAAAACTGTGTGTAAAAAGAATCAATCCAGCAAGCTCCCCAGCAAGCTTTTCATTTGAAATTTTTCACATTTGGTGTCCCTCTTCATAATTTGGTTTGCATATGTAGGAAAGCAGTTCCATCCTCTTTCTCTCTTGCCACCAATAAAAGATGAAGTGGATTCTTCTGACCGAGCTGACCAAAGACTCCAATTTGATTTGTAAATAGTCTTCAGCAAAACAGTCTTTCCGCAGTTTGAAAGAAAAATTATTCTGGCTGCATCTATAGAGTGGTTTCTTTCATGCAAGCGGAAAAGTTTTTGGATTCTCAGATGGAGTCCTTGAGGTTTAGCTTATGAATACATGTCATGACAAGTTCTTTTTTTCCCAGGAGCTGACAAGGCAGCAGCTAAATTACCAGTGGTTGTATCGCCTTCTTCACTATGTTCATATCTCCCTGCTCATCTCCTCTCTCTCCTTTTTCCTGCACATCTGTTTTGACTCTGGTGTCAGAACTGAGATCTTCAGATAGTGTCCCCTTCTTCTCTTCATTTTGGGGGAGTGACACACTCTGGTTGCACATGACAGGGTGACATATTCTGCTCCCATGGTTGCTGAAGAAGTGGCAGTGGGTGGGGAGTCTTGACAAGTAGATTTCTCCGCTCTTGTCCTCTTGATTCACCAAGTGTAAATTCTGTGGGATAACAAATGGACCAGAAAGCATTTTACAGCCTTAGTAAGTGAATGATGGGAAAGGGGCAAAAGAAACAGCAGGCCTTTCCTGTGCATCCTGTTTCTTTCACTGCCTGGAATCAAGTGACTGCCCTGCAGCATAAATCATCCAAATTCTGGAGGTGGGAATTATCCATTTGAGAGGAGCTCAGTCTTCTTGGAGGGATGTTTGCCCAGATTTGAAGGCTCAGTCAAAATCCTCCTCCTTGTGTAAGATGCAAGCCTGCTGGAGCTGTGTGGCCAGCAGGGTTTCTGTTGCTGCAAGGGGCATGTGAGCTGGAAGAAAACAGTAATGCAGGCCAGGCCTAGCCTCTGCTGGAGTGGATGAAGCAGCTGCCAGTGCAAGACTACCCTTGCAGCCATCCCTTGCACTGCAGGAGAATTCCCACACTGGACCTGGCACAGTTTTCTTCACAGCTGTTGTGTTTACCACACACCTTCACAGCTCCCCTTCTGCTATTCCAGTTAATCAGAAGCAGAACTGGGCTGATTCTCATCCAAACCCAAATAACCAGGATTTGTGCAAAGCAGCTCACTTTTTTCACCAGCTGCAGAATCAACTGCACAAGTTGGAGATAACCACAGAGCAACTCAGCTAGTCAGGAACTGCTGCTTTACCTGATGTACATGCATGAAGTTTCCTAAGGGGCCTGTGAAAGTCCTTGACAAGGGAAAGGGCAGGTCTGGTTTGTGCAGGTGAGGAGGAAGAGCGCTCTCCCAAGCACGTACTTGTGTCAGCATATCCCTGGCTATTGTCACTACCCGAGTTTTGACTGTTCCTTCAGGAGGACCGGGCCCAGAAGAGCTTCAGAAGAGAAGGCTTGTGTACATTTGTGTTCCCAGGGTCTGGAGTGGGCTTTGCCCTTTGTGAAGGCACATTGTTTAAGAGTTTGTGTTTTTCTTGATGTGGACCTCATCTGTTTGCCTGCGCCAGTACATCAGTTACCTGTGGACCTATTCCTTGAAGTGCTTTCTCTTGTGCACCAGAAAATGTAGTGGCAGGCCACACATGCAAGAACAAAATAACAGCTAGGAAGAGGCCTTGACCACAGAGGAGAGGGAAAAAGGAGATAGAGTACAAGTACAATTCCCTGAAGAACACTCGAGTATACTGTAAGAAAAGTAGTGTATTTTTCAAAATACTAGAAGCAAAAGAATAAAAAGTTATGGAAAAATGGGAAAATCATGAGTGATATATGACATTGAATGTCAGAGTTGGGACTTGTGTGAGTTTTAAGACATACTGGTTTTGGCTTGCTCTTACCTTGAGTGCCACCCACAGATACTCTCTTCTCACTTTGCGTCTGATGTTTCGTGTTGAAAAACAGGAATAAACTCCCTCTGCATCCACTGTTTGATGTTTGGTCAATAAAGAGTTACAGAACATCTCTCTGAGTATGATTAAGAGGAGCTTTTTCCCATCTTGATTTCCTTGTGCTCTTCACTCATCTCCATCCTAACAGAGCTCACATGGTTTCCTGCCCCTCTCCCTAATGAACCCCCTCTGTGCTGTGCTGGCAGCCTTTCTTTGGTCTAACACACATCCCATCAGGGGAGCGTTTCCTGACCTCACAGGGGAGGAGACAGGGCAGCCCACATCTACTTTCAGACGTCCCCATCCTCACATTCTGTAGCCTTACACACAGATTAGGGCTTGCTTGCGTGTTTTAACGGGCAGATAATTAGATGAGCAATGAACTTTGTGTAATCCACTGTCTGTGTAAACAGATCTGTTTTGATTAAAAGGTGAGATTACTTTTTGTGATAGGTCATTTCGCCCCCTTACACTCCCCCAAGAAAAAGTGTATCATGAATTGTGCGCTGTTAAGTGATCATTCGCTATCACTGCTACACTTTGACATTTGTTTAATGGCCATTTATTATCACTAGTGAGATGAGATGAGATGGGGCCAGTGCAAATCATGTTGCAAGACCACATTCAGACTTCTAAGTGCCTGAGAACCATCTTCTTATCTTCTGTTTTTACTCCTTGCTTAGGAAAAAAAAAGCCTGTAATAGCAAAACTAGGCAGTCTGGAGACAAGCACAGGTTGTACTGTGTCAAACAGAGAACTTGCACTGCTCTTGTAGAGTTTCTAAATCCTTGTAGTTACTCAGCAGCTGTCGTTCTTGCAGATGAATGTTGAAATGCCAGGTGGGTTGTGGGCTCCCTTTGCTGCTTGCTGTCAATAAGAAGGAGGCGGGGTGGAGGACTTAAGGAAGGTTTCTGCTTTCAGAAAGGACAACTTGCAAAGTCTGTGTCCTGCAACAATTCCTGGGAAGTGGCACTGAGGATGCAGTTTCATGCCATACAGCAGCAGCAGCTTTGGCCTCCAGAGCCAGACCGGCTTATTTCCTATTTACAAATACACTATTTGTGTAGAGCTTGGAAGGAGTACAGCTCCAGCCTTCTGTTCTTAAGCACCTTACCTGTTTCAGTGTTTTGGACACATCTTACACCTTCAGCAACATTAATGCTGCACACAGGTGTGAGTAAGGAAAGGACACCATTCAGGACCACATATTAGGTAATTTTTGTCTGAGTAGGTTAACAGTGAAACTGCAAGGCTTGTTACTGTCCCTCGGCTTTATGTTTTGATTCCAAGTGGCATATCAGAGACTCAGACATGGATGAACTTCCATATCTTCCACTTTTATGGTGAATACCCTACTTTTTAAGCTAACTTCTGTGTTACTGTCTGCACTAACTATTCACATTTAGTTGTAGCAGGTGGGTTGCATGAAGCCTTTCCATTTCCTTGGAAAAACATTTCCTGCTACACAAAAATCAGTTTGATAAATATGTGGGTTGTATATTTTTTTCAATCTGTGTTGATGTTTTTCATACAGAAGTTTTTTAGCGATACATCCATGTGTCTCTGGAATGGTCTATTTGTGATAGTGACCTCAGCTCTTCTTTGGTGTCTCAGCATGTTGTGTTCTCTGGTTAAAAGTGATTATATTAAAAAAATTATTTTAAGAAGCTGCTGAGATCATGAGTCTGTTTCGGAAAAGAAAGCATTTTTGAGTTTGTATCATCTTGTTAATTGGGTTCTGTGGTGTTTTGATCTCTTATCAGCTGTAAGTTACTGGCCTAAGTCAGGAGAAACAGATGTTGGGATGCTTGATCAGAAGCAATGCTCATGGGTCCATTTGCAGGCTCAGTGCTGGTAGTTAGGATTCATCAGGGGGCATCTCACTGAAAGTTTCTTTCTGTTTCCTTGCAGAGAGCCAGGCAGATGCAGACACACTAGCTGCAGGAAACAAAGTCTTGAACCTGAGCTACGGCGAGAAGGAGCAGTCAGAGGAAAAGACAGAGCTACCGGAGAGTGAGTGCAGCCCCAAGGAGGAGCAGAAGGCTGACTTCCTTCCGGCAGAAGAGGATGCTGAAGAAAAAGTGGATGGATATGAAGAGGGCCCTGAGGAAGATTCTGTAAGTAACAAAAGTCTTGACCTCAATTTTGCCAGCAAATTAATGGACTTCAAGCTGGCAGAGAGTGACCAGTGTGCAGGCAGCAGTTCTCAGACTGAAAGGAAACATGCCTGTGACATTTGTGGCAAAACCTTCAAGTTTGCTGGCACTCTTAGCCGTCACAAAAAGGCCCACATTCGTGAGGACAGAAAGGATGAAAGGAGCAGTGAGGATGAAAGCAAAAGCATTCAGGATGATGCAGGAGCTCCCTCGATGCAGGACTCTGGTCTTGAGCAGGAAGAGTCTCCGTTGGACTTGAAGGTAGTGGAGTCTCCTGTGGACTTTGAGGCAACAGGAAAGGAGAATGAAGAGAGCGAAAGCATCTCTGAGGGGGAAGGCACAGAGAGAAAGTCCACTGAGAAGAGCAGTGATGACAAACCAAAGACTGATGGGGCTAAGAGTACTGCAAAAGCAGACAAAAGAAAGAAAGTCTGTACTGTGTGCAACAAGCGTTTCTGGTCTCTGCAAGATCTGACGCGACATATGCGGTCTCATACAGGTAAGAGGAGGCTTGAGGGCAGAACAGACCATGAGCTGTCCCACCAGACTGAGGTGTCTGCTCTGGAGGTGCACAATTGCTGCTGACACTTGAGGTTGGAGACACTGCTTTTAGTCCTAAAGGTGTCTGCAAGGTGTCTTCTCTGCCCCAGTCCCCTATGCTGCATACAGAGCCTAGGGGGCCGCCAGAATTGTAGCCACTGCCTTATTTTCAACTCCCAAACTGTTTTTCCTGGCTTTATGACGGCTTGCAGAGTTCAGAGGCGAGGGCAAGCGTGGAGATCCCTGGGCAGTTTCTGACTCCCCTCTTACCATGTGTGTGGCTTTACTACTTCTTTGCACTATTTTGACCAGCAGTGGAGAAATTGTCAGGGTATCATGAGACTACACCTCTGAGTCCGAAGTTTGGGGAGAGAAAGAGACAGTCTGGTTTTGTCTGATGATCTGAGCCTAATATGGCTAACATGCTGGTGATGTGTAACCTGCTGCTTGGGTGGAAAGCAGAGATCCAGTGGACACGGGCACAGAAGGTGGAACACAGGTAGTGAAACACTTACCCAGTGACTTGACTGGGCAGTGGGATTGCTTTATGTGATAGGCAGATTGCATCAGTGCCTTGCAAATGAGATGAAGCCATGAACCAGCTCAAAGGTGAATTAATCATTCATCCTTATTAATTATGTATTTTACCTGCAAGCAAGCTGCTCTGACATGGGAAAACTGGTGCATTTTGACCAGTTGTCATTGTGTCTTTTGAACGTTCTCTCTGCTGAAGACAAGATCTTTGCCATTAACAAAATATTTGTGCTGTAATTGACAGTGACACCAAAGAGTAACTAATGCCTGGACTAGACTTCAACCCTTCTAAATCATAAATATTCACCTACTGAGTGCAAAACTGACCTGTTTTCTTCTGCCATTGAGCCACAAGTAAAACAGGACAGGTCCTATTCTAATGCCTATTTTCATACAAGTGCAGAAGCTTCAGGGAAATGCTGATTTCTAAAGTACTGAGCTTTACCCCCAAACAATGTGTGCTCATGGACATTTCTATACTCTCTGTTTTAATTGTTTCCATTGCATGCTGGGTTATTGTGGACTTAATCAGTATGTTTTTTTCCTGTTTGTTTCTTAACTTGACACTTGAAGGATGTTTTAGCATAGAATAGGTGTGGAGTAGGAACCTGGCACAATGCTTTCTTCAAATTCATAAATGTAACTATGACCTAACCCCACTGTCAAATCAATGTATTTTCAGCTGAGGATTTTGCACCAGTGTTGTGGGTTGACTCTTTGCCTTGTCTCCTTCCCACTTGTTCAGCTGCATTGACAAAATGCTGTCAGGTTGCTTATACTTCAGTTTTAATGTGTGAGGTTTTTTAAAGATACCTGTAAGGTTTGAGGATTTGTTTACTCAGAAGAGGAGCACTTGGGACACACTGAAGTATGCAAGAAACCTCTGCCTGCCTACCGCTTGTCTCATTCTGATGTTCATTGGCACAAGACGGTATCTTGTTGGAATTGCAGCACTGAAAAGCACTAAAAAGTCTTTAAGAGGCACAGTTGGAAAGGGAGGACAGGTTGGGGTGGGACCTTTGGTTCTTCAGGGCAGACAGCACCTTGGGGCAGTCTGCATGGTTCATATTTGGGGAGAATTTTGTCTGTGGGGCTGTGGTTGCTTTGTTTTCCAATGAGTCCCTGCTTAGGAAAGTATTCTCTCTCTCCACATGTGTCTGGGGCTGACCTGCAGCAGGGACCCCATGTGGTGGGCTGGTTTCATAAAGGCTTTCGAGTTCCAGAGATCAGCTGTAAATTTTTTCCAGAAAAGTTGTTGATTAAATTAGGCGGGATGCTAGTGAGCACCTGGCGCAAACGGTCTTCCTCTCTCCTTAGTGCAGGGCCTTACCATGATTGTTGACAGTTTTGATGCTCCATTTGTGCTGTAGGCATTTAGCTGTATTCCTGCTTGCACTCCATCAGCTAATTTGCTAGTACAGAAGCAAAAAATCTGCATAAATGTGATGTTCAATGTAGGTACTGAATTTCCAAAGTGCAGAGTGTTTTATGCTGCTTGAAACGAGAGAGGCGCATGTGTGACCTCACAGCTGACTTTGTGCTGTAATTCTCTTCCAGGTGAGAGACCTTACAAGTGTCAAACCTGCGAACGGACCTTCACTCTGAAGCACAGCCTGGTCCGTCACCAGCGCATCCACCAGAAAGTCAAAAATGCCCGAAACCACGGGAAGGAGAGCGACAAGGAGGAAACGCAGTCGAGGTGTGGAGAAGACAGTGAGAATGAGTCCAGCCACAGCGGCGCCAACCCCATCTCCGAAAGCGAGTGTGACTCCACGGGGGGCGTCAGTAGCCATTCGTCCCTCGTGGGGAGCCGGAACGAGCCCCTGGCCGGCATGGTCACGGACTCCCCCTGCGGAGAGGAGAGGAGCGGCCTCGCCGAGCCCACCAAGAGCGCGCAGAAACAGATGGCGAAAGACCAGGAACCGCGGGGCAGCTCCGAGCACGAGAGGCCTTCAGGTTTCATCCATGACTTGCTGGAGATGCACAAAGCGCCGTCTCCCATGAATCACATCCTGGCCTCTGCAGACAGTGCGCCTCAGCTCTTGGGGGTGGAATGACTTGCTAGGAGGTTGTACCCATCTCAGCAGGCAAAGTGAAGCCAGCAGAGCAAGGTTCCTCGAGTCTGGTTTTGGAAGAGCGACCTTACAGCTACGGGGAGAGAATGGCAGACTGGACGTGGTGCCATATGCCTTTCAGTATAATAATGCAAGAGACTACAGTATATACTGATTTGAGTGCCTTACTACTTTATTAGATCTTTTGGTATTATAGATTTTTTCAAAAATGATTTTAATATTTTAAAGAATTATCTGGAGAGGACCCTTTTTCATTTAAGCATTAATGTTACCTTTTGTATTGGTGTGCGTGAGCTTGTTCTTGTATATCTGTGATAGTCGCTGTTTGTTCTCTGAGCTGGAAATGGGGCAGTGGGGTGGGAGGCCCTTGGATACCATAGCCAATAACTGGAAGAAAAATGATGTGAATTTCATATGAAATAGTCAGAGGAGATGCAGAGGAGACGTTGGTTTGTTTTTTTACTCAGTAGATGTTCTTGCATTTGCCACATGGTGGAGCATTAAGCCTGTTTCAGGCCTGAACAACGTGGCAGTTGAAGGTGTTCAAAGTGGTTCAAGCCAAAAGCAGGAAACACAAATGAATTTCAACCTCATACTTGTTTCCACTTTTCAGCATTAGAAGTGGTCTTCTAAATCCTAGGGGTTTTTTCTGGCCGTCACGGACTGAGTGTGTATACAGAGAAGAGTTACATAGCAACGTAACCTATGGAAATTATGCACCCGCTGTTACATATGTTTGATTTGCTTCAGTACATTATTATTATTATTATTATTTTATTATTATTTTATAAATCCATCAGTTTGCTTGTCTCTGCAGTCAGCAGAAGCCAATGGGCAATATTTGCCCACGGAGACGCGTAGCGCAGCTTGGGTCCCGTCTCGGAGTGTTCTTGACTCATTGCTTTCACCAGCTCCTGCTCCTCCTGTTGTTGCAGCTCTTCTACTGTACTTTACATGAACCCCTTCCTCCGACCGGAGCGTCCCGCGGAGGCCAGCGAGGTTTCGTCCCCGGTGCAGGGGCACATCTCCCTCGCGGCGGGTGCGAGCGGGCGTGGGTGCGAGCACGCGACAGCCCCGGGTGCGTGAGAGGCACCGCGAGTGCCGCCGTGACCTCGCTGCCGCCACGCCGGTGACAGCCCGCGTCACTCACAGAGCAAAGTTATCTCGTCTTCCAGTGGAAAGCAAGAGAGAAATGCGAGCCTTTACCCTCGTCTTGCTTCTGTCGTGTTCTAAGAGCAAGAAAATACTACTGGTAATAAAACCACAGATATACGACATGTTAAAAATAAATTTAAAACAAAAACAAACAAACAAAAAAAACCCAAAAAAACCCACAAAAACAAAACAAACAAAAAAAAGAAAGAAATTCTTCCTGAGATTTTGGGGTTGATGCTTGAAGACTTGAGGTGTGTGTCTAAATTTCATATCAGTAATTTAACCCCTTTAATGCTGGCAGCTGGAATTTCTCCGTATGGCTCCTGTTGCCGGCAACAGGTGACACTCCAGCCACCAATATTGAAGGGGTTAAACGAAATGTATCCTACTGTAGCTGCGCATTTTTAGGAGTGCCCAGCATTTTTGTTGTCCTTGTCGTTGTCGTTGTCGTTATTGTTGTTTGTTAATTGTCCTTCAGTCATGACCTCTGGGACAGACAGAGCCATAATAGCATTGCCGGAGCCTCACTGTGCTATTCCACCACTGCAGCCCCCCAGCCCAGCCCGCACTGTGACCCTCCCTCCTTCCTACCGCAGAATCGCTTTTCCTGCTCTCACCAGACATGGAGGAAGTGGGCCTCAGACCCAGTCTATATTATATAATATATATCTATATATATCTATATATTAAAAATTCTCAGAAAAAATTTCTGGAGACTGAAATCTCACTGTCCAGAATTCAAAGGAAGAGAAACGTTCTTGAGTAATATTCTTGCAAATAGAGTAAGAAAAAATGGTTGAGGTATATGTGATTTCTATTTTTTGTGGTTTTTTGGTGTTTGTATTTTTTTTTTTTTTTAATTTTTAAATAGGGATGTTTGAACCAGTTCAGCAACAAAGCTAACGCCAGATACAGATAAATCAATCACAACCAATGATTCATTTGAAACTCTACCCAGGTGCATTCTACTTAATTAAAACCCGTTCACACATCCCTTAAATTGTTATTACTATTATAATTATAATTATTATTATTATTATTATTTTGGGTATTTTTTGGTTTTTGTAATTTTTTTTGTTTGTTTATTTTGGGGTTGTTGTTTTGTTGTTTTGGTTTTTTTTTTTTTTGCAGCTCTCCACACTAAACTGCGCAATACTGTGGGGGAGAAGCCATTACTAAACTATATGCTGCAGAACAATGTAGCAAGTAATTAATTCCCAGCAGCCTGCCGGGACATCTGCTAGCAATAATCACTATTGATTTAAAGCTTTATTTAGCCTTTATCTATATCCTAGTAGAGTATAAGGTCTTGCCACATTTTATTGACATTTTTATTAGTTGAGTTTGACTGAGAACTGTTGCTGTTGTTGGGGTTTTTTTTGTTTCCCTTCCTCCCCCAATATTAAACTGTGAAATTTATAATGTGTTTAAACTATGGGTGAATCTTAGGCTTTAGTTTGCATGTTCAGCTAATTTGTCTCTATACGATTTTCGTTTGAATCTTTTTATTTTTTTTCCTCTCTCAGGGCTTTTACAAAAAACAAAAAATCACAAAACAAAAACAAACAAAAAAAGATCTAAAATTCTTTTGCCTGAGTTGCAATGGACTTAACATGGAGATAATTCAATCACTACATTAAGCACTTGACTGTGAAAGCGCAAAAAAAAATAAAGGAAAAAGAAAAAAAAAAGAGAGAACCTTGTTTGAGGCTGTTGTGAAATAACTTTAGGGGGCTATATGACAGTCTGATTCCATTTTCAGAATGATTCATCTTCTCTTTCCTCTCTATGTGTCTCCTTTCTCTCTCTTCTCTCTCCACGAAGGAAGTTTAATCCTAGTGATTTCATCCCATGCAGGAAAAACAGTAATAAATGTGTAGAATTCATATTTTTCTAAAGGGAACTTAAACTGCTGCTATGAATTGTGTACAAGACTGGTTTATGCCACATGAACAGAGAATCACACATTGTTTTGGTACTTTTATTCCTCTTTTTTTTCAGTTGTACAGTACTTCCAAATTCAAAATAAAAAGTAAAACTTGTTCTGTATCAAACCATCTAAGCAATAAAATGTTATATTTAAAAATTATAGGTTATGAAATGGGCGTGGCTCTTCTTGTGCATTTGTGGTGACTTGTTCTCAGACTTAGCTGTGCTGGAGGATGATGTGCAAGCCAGAGTTTATCTGTGCCGATGGATCACTCTTTCTCTTCCTTGGGTTGATCTGAGTTTGAGCTGGAGATGATTGCAGCACTCTGAAAACTCATGCTCATTTTGACCACTGTTTTCTAGTAGCCATTCCCCTTTGAACCACTGCTCGTCTTCTGGTGCGGTTCCTCAAAGCAGCAACCGAAGACAGCAGAAAAGTGCTGATTTTCCTGCATAGGAAGGGTCAGGATTCTCTTTTTTATTTAATGGTTGCCCCATGGTCACATAGGTGAGCATCCTCTCAGCATGTACCTGTCACTTTTTTAGAAATTAAGTAGGTTTCTGCTGCCATAGTTTTCTTCTTACGTGAATGTTCATGGCCGCAAACTCTTGAGGATGTATTCAAAAGCCACATGCGTATGTCAGAGAAAGAGACAAATCCTTTGCTTTAGCTTGTCAGAGCTGCCTTAGCTACATTTTGTATGCCTTCCTATAAATAAAACCCATTTCGCAGGACAGTGAGCCAAAGAATCATCTGCATTGTGTATCCAGCTCTGGAGGCCAGGGAGTTGCAGTGAAGCTGAAGCATCCACATCTTCCTAAGTCCTGCTGCGGTGGTGCTTCCTGGCAAAGAAGTGAACAGAGACAGAATTGGGGGGGGTGAACTGCTGCTGCTTTCCTCCCTCAAGCTTCCTGCAGCTTCCTGGTGGAGGTCAGAATTCCTCAGAGCACTCTGTCTGCTGAGGACCTTGATCCCTCACCCCCAGAGAGGGACAGGTTAAAACAGAAGCAGTCAGCCAGCCAGCTCAGCTCCAAACCGAGGATGTCTGATGAAGCGGGGCTCTGAAGGCTCTCTGGGTGAGCTCACGGGGTTGAAACATCATTTCTGAGGGAGGAAACCTGCTGAAAATAATTTTTCCTCTCCCACCCACTGACCTGAATCGCCTCTCTTCTCGTGAGACTGATGGGAAGCTCGTGTCCAAGTGGCCTGGGGACCTGTCAGGAGGTATAAAAATCAAATGGGATGAGTTCATGTGGCTAGGAAGTGACGGTGACTAGTAACTCCTGAAACAGATGACTTAGAAAGCACTTGGTTCTTTGCCGTGGTAAGCGTATAATGGCTGTGCCCAGCCATTTTCTCCTGCCTCAATCTGACAGTGACTATAGCTGAGTTGGGAATTCCCCTGCTCTTCTGCCTTGCACAGGGTAACACCCTGCGGGCCAGTTGAACTTCACTCTTTGCTGGCATTTGCTTTCCCTCTTCCCGCCTCCACTCCTACCCTACTAACACCCATGGCAGCGATAGCTGGAGCTGGCCTGGAACACCAGGTTAGAAGAGAGGTGGGCAAGTGGTGGTGGTGGTGTTGCTGTGTGCCTTCGCCAGCTTGCTGCTTCCTCGCCTCATTCCCTAAAGCTTTTTTTTCCCACCTTGGCAAGGGTGAAGCTGAGCTTGATTCCTGACATGGACGGAGAGAATGGCACAGCTCTTCTGTGAGGCAGTGCTGTGGATCTCTCACAGGCATGGAGGCCACATACTCGCCCAGAGCATTAAAGTTTGGGGAAGACCCAAGTCCTCTGCCACCACAGGGATGCCTTGGCAGCGAGGGGCACCAGGAAAGTGGTGGTTTTTTTTTTCTAAGTGTGGAGTGTGAAGCTGTGGGGATGGGCAGGAAGTAGCAGGGCTGGGTGAAAACTGGCTGCCCCAAAGCAGAATGTGGAGCCTGGTTGGAGTGTCTTCTGCATTTTTGCTGCTATTGAAATGCAAACAAGAGAAAGGAATAAAGTTACTTGCTTTTCATTATGCAGCTGTCTCAAAGTAGCCAGCATTTGCAAGATGGGAGGGCTGTACACCTATACCCAGATCTTCAGAAAGTGAGTGCAATGAGAAATTATTTGCTATTGACACTTAACAGTGTTTGGGCCTGTCCTGTTGGAAAAAGCCTTTCTCCAATGAAATAAGTCACAATTCAACTAGCAAAGGCAGCAAGAGACAAAAAAAATCCTTTCCTTCTTCACAAGTCTCCAGTTTGGGGAATCATACATGCCATTTTCTTTCAGCATTTCTGTAGTTATGATGGGATTGAAAATGTCATTTTTGGAAGCCGTGAAGTTTAGGGTTGTCTGCAAAAGGGAGACTCAAGACTCCAGCACAGAAATAACCAGCACTTTCTGTATGTCAGAGGCACCATTTTCATCACCACTCTGAAAAGTCAAAAAAAGAGAAAAGGATGGAGAAATGCATTGGATTGTTCAATAGGAACATCTCTTCACTGCTGGACTGTGGGAAAAGGGGCCATGCCAGCACCTCCCAAAACCTGAGTACTGGAGTAGCCAGCAACAGGGAGGGAAGTGAGTAAAACCTGAACAAGGCACCAGCATCTTTGGGTGTTGTGGGTCAGCTGAGCCCTCCAGCTGAGCATGAGCTGCATTAAAGCAGTAATTGGCAGTAATTACTGTGCAGGGGAGAGGCTGCACCCACACTGCAACAGCTAAAGGAACAGTGAGGAAGATGCTGGGATTTGGGCTCCAATCTGTTTGGAAATAAAGGAATTGACTTAGATTTTGAAAATTTAATCCATGTCAGGGAGGGGCTGAATGTTCCATGAGAAATGGTCTGAGGTTGGGAAGTGGGAAGAGTGTGTATTGAGGAAATATCTGTTAGTGGGATGACATGATGTGCATACGTGTCTGCATCCTAGGCTGGGTTGCGTCTGAGCTGGGGACATGATGGGTCACCTGGATGTGTGTGCTCTGCAGGTTGGAAGCACCACATCACTGCAGTGATCCCTGGAGTCCTGGATGTGCTCTGGAGTTCCTGGGTTTGGCCACCAGCCCCACAATGGAGCTGCCCTCCTTGCTCAATGTGCTCAGGTGCACACTCAGGGAACAAGGGAAACAAACATCCAGGAACATACTGTTGTCCTTGTATGGAAACTGGTGACTGCTGGTACCTCCAGATTTGCTGGTGAATCAGAGGATTTCCCTAGTCTTGGGCAATTAGTGCCATGCTGGATCACAGGATTAGAAAAACTGGAAACAACTCAAAAATGACAGGAGGTACAGCACAGCTGGGGTTCCAACAGCTCTGCTGAGGGTATGTATGGTCACAGTCTGTTCCTCTGGTTTTGAAGGAAGAACAATAACAGGAATAGTGGTTTGCTCATGGAGCCCCTGCTAGAGCTTAAAGCATCTTCTGCAGGTGCAGGGTCTTGCACTCAGCAAATTCAGACCTCTTGGCCTCTCTCAACACAGCCTCCATGGTGTCTTTGTCCCCTTTGCTGAGGATTGTTTTTGCAATGCAGTTTCAGGGAATGCATTTTTAGGTGATTTAAACTCTTCTCACCAGTCCTGAAAGGATGATTTATGCCAAGTATGCCCAAGGTGTTTCTCCCACAGGATGAGGTGGTGTCAGACACAGATGGTGCGTGCCCTTGGCCCTATGACAAGTTAGGGACTCTTCCAATGGTATGCATGTATTTCTTGGGAACTACTGGAGCACTGGGGAGGGAAGGGAAAGGGCAGGAGGAGAATAGCACAGGGAGGAGTGCTCTGGGACAGAATTATTTGGTGTTTTTAGGATTTGTCACCAGCTGCACCACTAGAAAAGGTGCAGAAGCTGTAAGAGCACCACCCCTGTGGGCTGCCAGGCCTCATCAGTGGCTTCACCTGGGCAGGGAAGCCGATTTAAAGCAGGGGGAGGGGTGAAGGTTGGGCTGTGGGCAAGGAGAAAGTTGTCTGTAAGCAACGTCAAGTTCTGTATTGTAAAAAGGTGTTTATGAGGCTGTTTTTCCAGAAGTTGGGGGTTTTTGTTTGTTTGTTGGTTTGTTTGTTTGTTTGTTTTAAAGGAGTCAATTAGTACCTGGGAGAAAAAGGATGGAGAAGCAGAGAGAGGGCAGGTGGCCTGCTCAAAGGCAGCAGTGAGGACACAGACTGCTGGCAGGTCACTGCACAGAATGGATGCCCAAAAGATACAGGAACATCTGCCTCGCTGTTGGATGCAAGTGTCACCTCAGGTAAGTGACATGTAACCTGCACATGTCTGCCAGTGTTAATGGGCTGCTTGACAGATGACAGGCTTGATGGAACTCTCTGCGGAGATGTAAACCTCCAGGATATTGCCAGGTAAGGGGCTCTGATGCCTTCATTTCAAGATGTGTCTGAAATCACCCTGTAGAAGTGAAACTAAATGGAGTTGAGAATCATTGCTGAGGCTTTTCATAAATTCTAGTATTGTCTGCTTTCATTTCTCAAAACCCCTCTCAGAATTTAAAAAAAAAAAAAAAATCCTCACAAAAAGGAAGGAAGCAGGAATTTTTCATATATTAAACAGAAACAAGTTGGAAGACTTCTCTGGCTCACCCAACCTCACTGCGTAATGCAGTAGAAAATGTTGTAGCAATCCTCCAACTAATAGGAACTGAAAATAGCTTTCTCCTTTGCTGTGCTTGTTTATTTCTCCTGTGCCAGATCTGTCTCTTGTTTGGCAGGGAAAACTGCCAGGAGTGTATGAGGAAACTCTGGACGATGGGTGTTTGGAATACGCTGTTGTGAAAGCACTTGAACTTCTCTAGAGCCTTTCAGCGGAGGGTTGTGAAGCAGTTTATGAACATCAGTTAATGGGAGGCAGTAAATAAGAGATCTGCTGAAGAAAAGACTTTTCATCATGAAAGGCCTGATCTGTTTTCACAATCTCTGAGGCAGAGGTTAATGCGGTGAAGGCCAGCGCCGCTGTGGGCTGACTTTCCGTCAGTCATTTTTAGCCTGTAACCACACGTGGAGCACGGCCCTGCTGCTCGTAGAAATGTGCCAAGGTTGGGACAGAATGTCAGCCAGAGGAGTCAGTGGCTCCATGACAGGGCCTGACCTGAGCACTGGGCTATGAGGAACAGCAGAAATAAATGCTCCTGTGAACATGTGCACACAGGACCATGGGCCCCTGCCCTCAGACATGGAGCTGTATTTGGGTAACAAAAGAATTGGTGTGTTAGCCTTTCCTCCCATCTCCTGTTATCTGATCCTGCAGAGAATGACAGCATAGATTTGTTGTTTTCAGTGAGCAGCATCTGACTTCCAAGGAATCTGCACCCGTAAGAAGTATCTGTACTTTAGCTGGGGTGATGGCAGCGCTAAGCTGTGAGATGCAGGCTGACTTTGACCAATATTCCTCCCAAGTTTTTGCAACTCAAGCTTTATGCCATAACCTGTGCTTGGGTAGGGGAAAGTGATGGGCAAAACGTGGCTGTAAACAGAGGCTGTAACCTTTGCCATTGCTGTTTAATTCGACCAAAGCACAACCCTACTCGACTGTCTTGGGTTGTAATATATAACCAAAAGCATGTATTCTATTCCCAATCTGTTGAAACCAGTTGAAGAGGTGCTTTTTTCTTTTAACTCCAGGGAGGAGGGGGCAGGCTGCCTTCTGTTAATGGGCCAGCTGTTAAAACCATGTGGAACAATGTTCTTATCTCTTCCACAGCCCCTCCACCCTCTGGGGAGGATATCTTCTGTTAATGGGCCATTAAGGCTCACTACAACATTACATCATCCCATTGTGAGATGCTCCACCCAGTGGGAGGAGCCAAGGATTCCTACCTAGATGAAAACTGAAATTCAGCACAGCAGGACAGCCTGTTTTCCACTGGATTTCCCAGAGGAAGACCAGACCCATCTCACCACCACTGGACCCTTTCTAGAGGATCATCTCTACTCCAACAGAACCACATCTGTTACTCCAGGAGGATTTATCTGGACTGCTTCCAACACCCTGACCAGCAGGGTGTCAAGGTCGTATTTCTGACTCTCAGGGTTTCTAGGATTTTTGTTTATTTGCTTGCTTGGTTTGGGGCAGGGGGGGGGTGTGTTTCTGTTTGTTGGGGGTTTTTTTAATATACTACTACATTTATATTTTTAATATTCCTAGTAAAAAACTGTTGTTCCTATTTTCCCATATCTTTGCGTGAAAGCCCCTAATTGCAAAATTATAGTAACTTGGAAGGGAGAGGGTTTACGTTGTCCATTCCAAGGGGAGCTCCAGCTTTCCCTAGCAGATACCTGTCTTTCCAAACCAAAGCGTCAATGCATGGGGCTCCCGGGCAGAAGTTGGGGAGAAGGCAGCACATGGGCATGTCCCCCTGTGTCCTACTGCATACACTGCTGCTGAATGGGATCCAGCACTCCTAGATTTGGACACTTTGGCAGAATAGTCCTTTACTTGTGGTGGGACATTTAACACCATTTAATATGCTGCCTTCAAGATGCCTGTATGACTGAAGCTTTACAGCCTCCAAGCTTACATGCATCAGGTCCATGATACTCCACAGCTGGAGAAAATCAAAGTATCAACCTGCCTAAATACACACAGCAGTCAGTGAAGTCAGCACCACAACACTGAGTCTGATCTTCGATCTTGTGTCTACATCACTCTCTGTCAATATCTGGAGTTGAAACCACACTGGCTGCTGAGCACAGCTACCCAAGACCTAGAACTCACCAGAAAATGAGCTGGGGCTGTAGGTGAGGGAAAGGGAGGGATCTGGAGAAGTGAGCAACCCAGGACCCCCATGGTAATACATTTTGGAACAGGATGCAGAGCCACAAGCTGCCTTTAATGCACTTGGTTATTACTTTTTGTGAATACATCTCTTTGGCAGTTTTTAACTTTTTCTGAACCATAAGGGTCTCTTTAGCAGCTGCAAAACACCTGCTTAAAAATTAAGGTTCCTAATTTGAACAATACTTAATTAAAAGCGATAGCAGCTTCTCCACCATTCCCTGCAGGCAGTATCTTACTGAACTGCAGCTAGAGGATGTTTTGCAATTCGTCAGCAGGTCCTTGGTGGCCTGTACTTATTCCCACTGCAGTGAATCAATGACATCTGGCTCCATTCATTTCTATAAATTCAGCAGAATGGGAATGACAGTGATGGTCCCTGGGGATTGCCAGTGAAAGGAAAGGAGTAACCACAAGGAGTGCTGCAGCTCTCTAAAGGAACAGTAAAATGACACCCAGTGAGATGCTTTGCACAGGAGCAGTTCAGCCTCAGGAGGACCTGAGGGAAGGTCTTGCCCTGCATGAATACAAAGAAAAACTACTGAGTGGTTTTTCTGGATGCATAACCATGACTGATGCCTCATACTTCACCCTTGGTGTACCTTTAGCTTGGGTGGTGGTAATGGAATGCTGCAGAAGTGCCAGGCTACTACAGTGTTGGAAAGGAGATGATGCCTTTCTAAAATAAATCCTGCTTTTTTTTTTTTTTTTTTTTCTTCCCTGTGGTGCCTAACAGTGAGATGTGCTTCCTGGTTTCCAACTTGCTTAATAGCAGCAACAAGTTAGGATTAGTTGGGCAAAATGTAATTTCCAGCTGTGAGAAGTAATTCCATGTTCTGTGAATGAACCACTATTACAAACAAACAAGCATTAACCAAGTCTTAAATACTGGCTCTAAGGAAAATATGACACACTTCCAAATCAAATGTTTTAGGGTATTTGAACTTGCTTCTAAATATAATCTGTTATTTTGGTAGCAACGTTTGCCATACCATGCTCAACACCCATCAGATGCCATTTAAATTCCAGCTTTTCCTTTCCAACGGAAACCTGCAACAGGGTATTTTAACTGCCCTCCTTGCTAGGTAGACTCCTCCTGAAGAAAACAGGGTGTTTGTTCATTCCTTCTTTCACTCTTGAAAATGTATTTGGGAGGAAAACATGCCAGCTGAGACTGGGATCAAGTCCACTGCTTGCTTCTGCAGGGCTGTGGATCCAAGCTCTGCTAAGGGAGCTCCTTCAGTGTTCTGAAGAGTCTGGGCTCTTTGATTCAGCTTGCATGGAAAAGCTGAATGAAAGCCTATCTATGTCTGAACGTGGTCAAGGTGCACATAGGGTTAAAAGATCCAATTTAATTTGATTTCTAAGGAGAAGTGGCTGTGGGGCCAAACACCAGGTGGCAGAGACAGCATGTAAGCTCTACCTCTGCAATTCCTTTGGCTGACCCTGTAGGTGGCTACAGCCCTGATTTTTTTTGTTAGCAAATACCAGACACCAGCATTTACAGCTTTTCTGTGCTCAAGCTTCACATTTGTCAATTATTTTCTGAAAAGCACAGAAAAGTGCAGTGCTCAGACTTACTTCAGTGGCCAAGATACAGCACAGAATGACTTAGAAAGGCCTAGACCCAGTTGCTCTGACCCCTCCCTTTAGATGCTGCTCTTTGAGAAAGGGCTAAAGCTCTCGGGGAAGCAGCTGTCACAAGCTTGGGAGATCCCTCAGCTGGCAGATCTGGGAACTGCTGGCTGTAATAATTTCCATCTAGTGAACCTAGTACTGTATTTAATCTCCAGGGTTAATGCTCTTAAATCACACACTCCACCACTGCAGCCTCATCTCTATGGAAAATACACAGCATAGCTCCATCCAGACCCTGCAGAGCAGGACTGAACCTCCTTTATTAGAATAAAGACCATGGGGTCCTCTTGAAAATCTGTTCAGACCACTGACTCGAAGTGTTCTGTTTGCTGTGTGAAAGAGACAGCTCTCAAGTGACAGATTCATTATATGAATTTAAGTGGCACACAGAAAACTCAGTTGTGATTTCCATGTAGGCTCAACAGATTAAGAGTGATGAGAAAAGGCAGGTTAAATTTCAGCTTTGCATCACCAGCTAAGGGACTGGAATGTTGTAATGCTGAAATTTTACTGCATCTCGGTTAATATAAATTTATAGCCAAGACTATTTATTCACAGGCAAAGAAAAGACAGGCAGACAGATTTCTAAGACCTCATCTTGGTTTTGGTATCTGTTCTTTCTAAGCCAGCTATTGCAATCTATCTATCTTGATCTTTTCAGTCAAAGTTTAGGCAGGCTTCAAATTCTAGTCATTTTTATGTGTTCTGGGACCTAAAAATACGTCAACACATCTGCTTTTAATTTCTCCCTCTTTTACCCACAGATACAGCTCACAAATACAGAGGTCCCAGCATCTTTTATTTTTAAGCCTTTTTTGTTTTGTTTTTTGTTGGCTCTTTTTCCCCTGACAAGTCTTACCTTCTCCTGTTTGGAAGCAGAACACCTGCTGGAACTGCTATTTTCAGAGTTACTGCATGGAATGTGAGTGTTTGCTTGGACACACAACAGCATGGACGTAAAAACTGTAAGGATTTGGCCTTGTGCTTCAGCAACCTTTAAGCGTCTTTACACTGCTTATGGTTTAACAAGAGGTTATTCCTTCTAGAAGTGTAGGGCATTATGGCTCACTTTTAACCCATCAGGATTCAGGAATTTACGGAACATCTTCCCAGGGCCCCCCCCTTAAAACAATTCCAATTTTAATTATTAGTGCATTGTCCAAAACATCACAGAGTACTTGCTCAATATTACTTCTATTCCAATTACACAAGTAGAAAGGCAGATTTTTAAGAATGGCATGTTTTCACACTTCACGTATTTGCTACTACCAACTGCTTATCAAGGAAAAGGCCTTTTTTTGGTGCCATACTCATGCTTTATTTAGAAAAAAAAAAAAAAAAAAGCTACACAATGCTAAGAAAAAAAATCAAGTATACTTTACAAAAAAACCTGCAGCTGTTTTCAAGAGATCTGATCTCACTTATAAATGCAAGTCAGCAGGTAAGAAATTAAATGATAATTTAACACTTCAGTTGCAGTACATCACCTGAACTTAATCATCCAAAACAATCAGTCATTCTTAAATTGACTGTTGATTGTAGCTACATAAACAATCATCTGTATCAACTGATTATAAAAAAATCCCTGGGAAAATTTAGAGATAAATGGAAAAATGTCAGGAGAATATTACTTAGCCCACCTATAAACTTTTGCAGAAACTAAGCAATCTTTCTGGCTTTGCTCTCCTCGGTATGTTAACTGCAACTCCTCTGCATATTTTAGAAATGTCAAAGTGTAAAGCTGCTAAATTCTGGTCAGTGAGGGGATTAAATTAGTACAGTATGGATCTATGTGTACACCTGCCAACCATCTACACTAGTGCTGTGTCTTACTATCTCCATGGAAGTGTATTGTGCAAGTCTCAATTAACTTCAAAACACTCTTGAAACAGCCCTTATGTCACTCCTATGAGGTAGGTACTGTTCTTCCTTTGGAGAAGAAAAGAGAACAGACTCTCTACTGCTCTACATCAAGCACACTGAAAAACAGGAACAACCAGCCTACTCTAGTATTTGACTTCCCTGGATTCAGAGCTCTCACCTGCAACATTATGTTTAGCACCATGCATTCTAGGAATAACCAGTAAATGATACTTCTGATTACACCTTTTCCAAGCTAAGGAAGATGTTCAGCATAAATGTTTTAGAACAAGCAGAAGCACTGCCATCTCTAGTCTGTTCCATACAGCTCCACAGCCTACAATTTAATCATTTTGTACATGGAGAATGAACCTCTGTCCTTTAGTCTGACAGCAGCCACTCTTCTTTCTCTGATTGAAGGATATTGGGGGAAAAATGAACTGCTGCCAGAAAGCAGACAGCATACAGAGGGCTACAGGTATCACATGCCGTTCAAGGGTAGCCTAAATTAATGCTTTGCTGTCTCTGTAGATGTGAACTCTAAAGCTGTGTTTCCTACCCCAATTGTTAGAATTGTTAGGTCTTCACAATTTTTTGTGAGTTAAGGAGCTGTGAGAAAGGAATTCACAGAGGTCCTTCACTTTTAAGCCCACAGTTCATTTGTCCTTGAAAACCATGTTAATATCTTTTACTAATAAAGAAATCCTAGCCCACATCTTCTTTCACAGTTGTCACTCTTTTCAGAACCCCCCAGGAGCAGTTGTGTGGCAGTGTAGTAAGCTGGCTGAGAATTGCTAAGAATGCTGGATTATGCAGATGCTTGGGCTGCCAAATGGAAATGGGTGGCATAGACAAGCAGAATTGCTGCTGTCTCATCTTTAAGCTGAGAAACTACACCCTACTCAGCTGGTAAGAGTAATATGATATCCAGCAACATACCTGCAACACTAAGCTACCCCTGTTAAAAAATTGAGTAGAAAATTCAGGTACCAAAATAAAAGTTTCTAACCAATAGGATAAAGCAACTCCCCCAAGTTTAAGAAAACTGAGTGTAATAGACTGGCTTATTCACTAGAAATAATACTAGAGATGCCAAAGCTCAGTTACTATTGCATGCTGGAATGTTACTGCTAAATTCCAACTACAGCAAATTCATAAGAAACAAGTAATTAAAAAATGTGATGGCATTCATCATGAGCAGCAGTGGCCTACTGGCCCCAGCTCTTATGAACTGCTTCTGGCTAAGAAAGTCACTATGAACCACCTACAGTGAAAGCCAAGTTGTATCAGAAAGATAGCCTTGGTACACCTGGACTTTCCCACTGCTGCTTCCAGTGAAAGCTGTCCTCTCTTCTTTCATGCTTAAAACTTAAGCATTTGAAAGTCAGCCACTGAGCGCAGAGAAGAGAGCTCAGCCTTCAAATACTTTCTTCTTACTGGTACAAATAAAACTAGGATATTACAAATTAATATCCCCTCATGTTTTGTCTTTCTTCCTGGCAGAGCACTGTATCATCACCACCCCCTCAAAGAGTACCTTTAAATCTTGGGAAGAACTAAGAGTATACAGTTCAAGATGACCTATTACAAGAAGGTGAAAAAACCCCCCCTCTGGATGCCAGGTTAGAGACATAATCCAAGAGAGGGAACTTCCAAGTTCAGTGCATCAGGTGCTGCAATTGCTATGGGGCTTTAGCATAGGAAGCATTTAATCCATAAACACTCTGTTGAATCAATGCAAGCTGGAATACAAGCCTGCAAATCTACCACAGAACCAGTCAGATTATATCATGAATAAATAAAGCAAATAAAGTTGTTCCACACAATTTGAGTGGAGATACCTTTTGTGAGGGCAGCATTCAACTGTTTCCTAAAGGATCTGACTGACAATTAAGCAACCTTAACTGCGAAAAATATTCTGCCCAGACTAGCTGTATTGTCAGGAAGTTGAACAAAGCATCTCTTCCACAGCAGTATGGGTCAAGAACATCTTCAAAGTTCATTTTGGCCAAGTGTGTAACAAAATAGTGCCAGCACAGGTAGTTTCAGAGCCTAGATGCTTCAAACACACTGTGGCAGGATTTGGAAGGATCACTCAGCGTTTATTGGCTCTGAAGTTAAGTCCCTGCAGACCACAGATGGGGATCAGAAAAGGCAGGAAAAGAAGAAAATGGAGGCCTCATATCTATACCTCTTCCTGAACTCAACAAGCTTTCATATAGCAGATGTACGAAGAAAGGCAGCTGAGAAGCAAACAGTTCAAACCTTGTCCAAGCAAACTGATGTTCTGCATATTGGCTCTTTTCCCTGTCAGTTAATTCCTGAACACAGTGGATGTGGATCAATACCTCAGTACCTGGTAATCATGTAAGCCACAAAACAAAATCTTGTTTGATTTTGCATACTTGACTTTGATTTTTCTTTCTGCTTGACTACTGAACCAACATGCAACCAGTGATGAATATGCATCTCTGTTACTAGTTAGGAAAGACAAAGTGAAAAAAACCTCAGACCAATGCACTGACCAGTGTAAAGATGTCTCAGATTTAAAAACTGTAAAGGGTGAATTAAATAGTTTGCCAATAAAAAGAATTACTTGAAGCCAACTGCTTTTCAAATCCAGTTTCAAGTGTGTACAGCAAATCCTTGTAAAGCTTTAAAAAAATAAATTGGCATTTTGATACATATGACATTCTAGTTCTTAGGAGAGAGAACCAAAAACTCACTGAAAAGTTGTTCTGGCTTATTCAACAGTTTCTTGAGTAAACATTGCAGAACTACCAATATAATCTGAATACCTAAGATGTTGGCACGATTCAATAACTAACCATTTAACAAACTGGGTATAAAAAAAGAAATTTATGTAGTAATACCAATTCAGCACACAAATTCCATGCTTCACAAGTTCTGCTGCTGTGCAAGAGTCTTCCTAACATCTACGCAGCTAAGTTCAGATTTTCAGGTCACTGCATGCCCAGATCAAAACAGCAGCAAAATATATCTACCACTACAAGCAGCTATACCCAATTGTGCCTTTAGAATGAAAACTATGCAGAGGTTGAGATGATCAGTGCCTGGCCACTGAAGACAGGACCACACACACAAACTTCAGTGTGCGCACCTTGTAAAGAGTAACGTTAATTACTGAAAAAGAAAAATGCATTCAGGTTCTGATACAGATATGATACAATCGAGACAGATTAAAGTCACCAGACATTCAGATTAGGGAGAGGAGAAAAGTCCTTCAATGACAACGTACAGATGACAAGCCAGCATTACAAAGAACTCTAAAGGCACATTTCAGGTAACATGTTTCTGTTAAGACCAACCGCTTACACACGCAGGCACAAATCTTAATGGCTACCTCCCCCCCAACCCCCAACAATTAAAAAAAATTAGAAGAGAAGTGCATTTTCAGTAATATTAACACCATTCAGTTAATCTGTTCAGTCCAAATGTTTAGCAGTATTTTCCTTATGGTGATATGGGTTCTCTGCACTACTCCAATCCAAAAAACCAAACGGGCAGAATTAGTAAAGGTTCAACTGTTGCACTAGTTAACATTACTCATCAGAGCCCACTGGTCTCTTCTGTGCCCTCTTGTAGGGCAACCTCCTCGGTGAAGCTTTATCTAGATTAAAAAGAAAAAGAGAGATGGTTGCATCAATTGCAATTGTTACATGAGCGTGTATTTTTCTCCTCCCAAACACAAGACAAGTTGCTCTTCTAGTGCAATGCATCACCACAGAGAAGCCAGTTCAAACAACTTGTTAAGGCTTTTGAACTACCAGCACAGAAGGTAACAAAAAACCGTTTCTATTCTGCAACATGCAACGACAGGGTAAGGTTTGTTCTATTCATCAGTTACGAAAATGCAAAAAAACCCAAACCCAAAACCCTGTGCTATCCCTATGTGAAACTGCAGGCTCTGCTGCTTAGAAAATTTTCATGTTCAGTAATTACACTTTTGGAAAGTTAAACAAATTATTTCGATAACTACTGCCTTGAGCTGACATGCCTGAAGAATATAAGATTGACTCTCCTTCAGACAGCTATGTCTTGCATGTAATACTTCCACATTCAAACAACTAATAGCAGAAGAAAAGTGTCTTTGTTGTGGAAAACTGCACTTTTCCAGGAAGAATCCAAATTTGACTGGATGATCTTTAGGGCCCCTTCCAAACCAAACCATTCTACAGTTCTCTGATTATTGCAGAGAAGCTTCAATACTTTGCATGAGGTGCTGAAGTGATTGCTAAGTGCATCTAGTGACTAATTTTCTTAAACAGAACAACCTCCAATAACCTCCTTTTTTAGACTATGTGCAAACACAAGGAGCAGCCATCATGCCCTTACAGGCAAACCAGTACAGTATAAAGTGTCAATAATAAAAAGAATATCTGAGATCTTGAAGGTCAAGTATTTAAAGAATTCTAGTGTAGAGTTCTAATTGAAACTAACATGGGGCTGAGAAAACCACTATTAAGAACAACTTAACCATCAGTTTTTCCTAAACTTCAAGTAATAAGACATGAATACCTATTTGGCTTAAGAAAAGGATGGTGTCGGGGCCCAAACATTACCAGTATTTGAACTCTTTTAAAGTCAGCTTGCTCTTTAGCAAAAAGTAACATTTAGACCTTCAGTTTTTCTTGCTAGACTGAGGCTTTTCAAATTCCTGTGTCTGGGTTTTATACTATTCTAGTGTCTCACAGAAGAAAGTGTACAAGAAAGCTTTTACCTTCAGAAGTAAAGCACTAGTCTTTACACTTATATTGCGTAAGAACTCTTAAAAACGGTAAAGAAATTAAAAAAGCACAAAGTCATCAACTCCTGGCACAACTTCACATCACAGCTAAGGCCTCTAGCCCTTCTGCACCAAATGAAGCTCAGAATATCCTTGCTTATTTGATCAAAACAGCAGTCTTTGCCAAGTAAGGGTTGCTCCTACAAAGGGTTTTCAAACCCTTTGCATCTTGTGTAGGATGCACTTCACTGTGGCTTTCTCACCTAACATCAGTGACTGCTACCAACGACAGGAGTTTATCAGCCTGATACACCAAGGTAAGTGGGGAAGGTAAGATAAACACCTGCCTTTCAGAAAAAGAACTCTGGGAACCGTGAGAGAAGACAAGAATACTTCAGCACAATTCTACTGAAACTATGTTTCTACAATATAACCAGAAATATATCCACAAAATAAATGAAAATAAATTTAGGAGTATGTAAAAATGCATGTTATTGGTGCATCTGTTCTGCATCTTTCACTGCTCATGCTACACCACCAGTCACAGCATGCAGGAAGTTGTACTTCTATCCATGCCTAATTATTACATGGACAACACATTAAGCACTTTTCACTCTGCAGCTCGCGACAGTCTGCCTCACCTCTTCTACTCTGCACTGAAGCCATAGGAAAGCAAAAGAGAAGAAAGAGACGTTAGAAGTATCCACAGTCTAAAGAAATCAGATACTGGGTTTAGCGTTGGCATTTCAGGTACCAAGTAGAACTTCTGGATTTGTGAAGGACATCAATAACAAGTATTAATGTGGCTTTAGTTAAAAGACACTTCTAATGCTTACATAAGACTTTGGTCTATACACAAACTTCCAAACAACTTACAGAAACTCTGAGATGACAGCTATAGTCTCCTACTTAAACCATCTTTGCAATCCAGGTTTTGGGCAGAGATCTTACACTGCTGAAAAACATTCTATAGAACAAATTGTAAAAGTCACCAATAGTCATTATTTTATCAACCAATGAAGTTTGTTCTACAAGGAATAGGCTGCTAAAGAAATAATCTAATCCCTAAGCACAGTGCTTGAGACAATTTGTTATTCCCTAGAAGATATATGCTCTTCTAAGAAATTCGTACCAGCTACTTACTCAGTCACAATTAATTGGTCAAGTTAAGTTTGTTATGGTCTAGTTTGTGAAAGGCAGACTACTTACTTATTTGATTTAAAGTTTCTTGGGGAATCCAGCTCATATCAACATCGTTTTGATTTGATGTTCCCATCTCTACTTTCTGTACCGGTCTTTTCCTCTGAAAATTCATGAAAGAAGAAAGATTTTTCTTTTAAGTAAGACTTGGATAACATAAGTATTAGAAATTACTAAAGATGCTACATTTAGTGAATTACAATTATTTCACTAAGGTACAAACTTAAGGCTAGTCAATGTAAACAGCTGTCTGCCATTAGCAAATTACTCCCCTAAGCTTTGTATTACCACTTCTAACACCTTACAACACTTATTCCACATAAAAGCACCAAGATTTCCTGCACACCTGGGCAAATTCAGTATACCTTTTGCTGATGATTAGCCAACGACAAGTTTCATTTTGCTCGTTCAGATTAGTACAATATTCTCACGTGACCTGACATTGTAAAATAATCAACATTATGGCAAAGCTTTGCTAAGAACTAAATAAAGGACTGACAGCTGTTTTCCCCTGAAGTCTGACCTGGATTAAATTAATAGGCAGAAACAGAGAGCAGGGGGAAAATACCCAGTAAGTACTCAATCAGTTGACAAAGACATCCAGTGATTAGAAGATATTCCAGTTCACTTCAGTGTGGAGCCAAAGGGCAGACCCAAAGGGCAAGAGCTCAGCAATCAGATTATCTTCCATTAGGAACAATTTTTAAAAATGCTCCAGTTTCCCCAGTAATCTCTAAGGCTCTAAAAATAAATCTTCTACCTTTACCATCATATGCCAGAAGCAATGACTGAATTGCTTTCTTTTCACATCAGAAAGGTCTCGTATTAACAAGTACACAGACAAACACACTACCCACCTTCCTAGACTCTAGTAACTGATGTAGCCCAACAATGACCAGCAGACCAAGTCCAGCAAGAAACATGTACATGAAGATCCTTTAAAAAACAGTTTAAGAAACCGTTAACTAAAAATGTCAAGTTTTGAAGACAGTTTATGAAGAGGCATAGAAATTAAGCCTAACTTTGGCCACACATCCACCTAATCTTTCCCAAAAACTTCTGTAGGGGGCAAGTGGGGAAAACACTCAAGCAATCTGAAACTACAGTTCCAACAACCATCATGTAATTACTCTGACTTGGATTTTAGAAACTGTAATTAAAGTTTAATTCCAAACAACAGAACATTTGAAAAATACTATATAAATCAGAAAAATGTTATAATAAATAAATATTGAAATTTATTAACTTCAAGAATTCTTTTGTACTATCATGAAGTTTCAAGATATTGGATCACAGGCAATATTTATGCCTGTGACAGCTTGAATCACTTGTAAGACACTTGTAAGTCTCACATGCTTTTGGCATGCTATTGCAAAGCTGCCAGGACACTATTAATTTGCAACAGAGCTTTGAAAACCCTTGCTTATCTTGCTCTGGGTTCTTAGAACACTTAGAACTCTACCTACAACATCAATTTTCTTAATCCGTGCATTCGGGTTTGTTTTGAAGAATTTTATCTGAAGTATCCATTGATACGTATCAAGAGGTAAACCTAAGTTAAAGCTAAAATTAATCTGGGGATAAAAGAATTTACAGGTAAAGAACTTATTTCAAGTTGAGCATCTGAACTCCCATTAATGATAAAGAAAATTATGGACTTAAACTAAAGAAGATACTTAATTGAAATATCTGATATAGGGCAATTATCTGTTCACAGGACATTCACACAAACTGATTCTAATATCTGAATTGTTTTGAGAGCTCCTTTTTCAGAGTACCACACATTTTCACATGACCAATTGTTCTTTATACCATTGTTTTTGAGAAATACAAATTAATGCAACAGCTACTTCTTTTGGATGACCTTTTTAAAAGGAAGCTTACTCAACAGGCAATTTCTGCCTGTGGCAGGACAATTCACATATTCAGCATTGTCTACAAGTATTTCTGAAGATTAACTTTTTTAATGCACAGCTTCGCTTAAAATTCCATTCCAGTGCTAAAATAGTTAAAAGCATTTTAGCACAGCATATGCTTGAAAGATATTAAGTGCATCAGATCTACCCAAAAAATCACTCCTGAAAGATACCTACAGACAGGGGTTAGAGGAACTCAGTCATTCTTTACTAAGCTATTTGGTACTCCGAAGACGTCTTTTGGTTTATGTAATCTTAGATTATGCTGCAGTGTTCCAGGAGAAAGCTACTGCAGTTCTGACAGCAGGACCCAAAGCCTGATACTATGGACTCTAACTCTTAGGAAAAAGCACAGCAGCATTACAAAAGTTCAACACTGTTGAATTGCTAATGTAGCTGTGTAACACTGGGTCCTATTCCAGGCTTAAGCCCTCTGAGTTAAAGCACATCTGTAAACTCCTCAGTGACACAGTACCTGTCCTGAAGATCCCCACTAATAATAGAGATCTTAATTTTGGGAAAAGTTTGTATTTGCAGTCTGTCAAATGCTGCTACATCATAAACAAAACACAGCAGATCTAATATTCAATAAAATGACAATACAAGAACTATTTTCCCTGGCACCACCAATAATCTGTTCTACCAGTGCACCAACTAAACCTGGATCTCCAGTCTCCTTACGTTTCTCCATCCAGCCCATCTTCTTTTTCAATAATTGTAACAGTTTGATTGAAGACAGCATCTTGAAAAACGTTGCCCTAGAACGAAGTTTGCACATAGCATTTTAAATTCATTTCTTCAACACGTACACAAATGTTTACCTTTTCCCATGTTCTTGGGAGATATTCTAGAAAGCAACAACTCCTGCACAAGACTTTCTTAAGGTTACAAGTTGTGCTAGTTTCACTCAACACATAAAAGCACAAATGTTTTCTTGCTTACTACAGTTCTAAGGTACTCCAGCTTCCGCTGCTAATACAACTTCAAGTGCATGTAGGCGGTCACTTGCTGTGCTTATGTATCTACCGATTCGCTTAAATACTACAGAGGCATTCACTTTCTGCAGAGGTACTTGACTAAGTAGTTCCTTCCTGACACCTCCAGATGAACTAGAAAGATTCAAATGAATTAGAGCATCAGGCTTACACTTGCATCTCTGTAGTTGAGGTTGATAACCAGACCGAAAGGACGGCCGCCCATAGGCTCAGCAGGGATGAAGGAGTACTCAAACGTGGCTTGTCTCTGTGGTGGAACTACTGTGTTCAGAGAGAGAGCTGTGAAGTTCTGGATGTAAAACTGGTAGTCTTGAGGGTACCGGAAAGAAGCATCGAGAGACTCGACAATGAAATCCTCTGTGCCCTTATTGGTGAAGCCCACCAGGAATTTTACAATGTTGTTCGCTGGAAAGTCTGAAACGCAAAAACATAAAAATTCAACCATTAGAGACCTCATGCACCACACACTGCCAATTCTAAACAGAGAGCATCCAGAACAGACTCTGGTTTTAGAGCTTCACTGTTTTAGTCAAACACTGATGTAGTCTAAGCAACAGTAAAGAGAATGGCAGACTAGCAGAGGACTTACCTTCACCTTTCACAAATAAGATGGTTGTATCAGCACTTGGTGAGGCTTTAGGTTCTCCTGACAAGTCTTCTTCCTCTTTTTCTTCTGTCTAAGACAAGAGACTTTTTTTGAAAAATCCTATAATGAACAGTGAAGCAAAAACCATGCTTGGTTCATGAGAATCCCATGTGTCAAGGCATGCAACAGTGGCAAGTATTTGTACCAAATCCTGCTCTTGCAGGATTAGCACATAGTCTGTTCTCTCTCTAGATTTGATGAGCATCCCTTTCAGCATTTATCTTTCTACTTTTTACATCTGACACAATGACTAATCTGAACTACATTTAGCTCTATTGAAGGGTTTAGAATCAAAGGTTTCTGTTTGGGGGTGGAAGGAACAGAATAGAATCTAAATGTTAAGTGTTCACATCTAAGCTATTTCTAGCTAGAAAACAAGCATTTCCAAAATAAAAACAGCTATAAAACAAATTAATTACTTTCACTACAGTGAGTGTTTATGGCAGCTTTCTAGTCAGTTTTGATTAGTTAAGTGTTATGTATGCCTGGAAATGGCTAGGCTATTGGAACTACTTAAGTCTGTGGAGTCACTTGTTCAAGTTCACCTTGTGATGATTCACTTTTTAATTTGACAAATGCAAGCATTAAGGGCTTATTTTCCACAAGGGCATCATGTGATCATCACCATCCCCACCAAAAAAAACAAAACAAAACCAACCAACCAACCAACAAAACCCCACAACAAACAAGGCTGACCCAGTACTGAACAGTCTCAGCTAATGGCTAAACAACCTCCTGAAGCTGTGGAAATCCTACTGGATCATCGCACACGTACCATGAACCAGGGAACCAGAGCTGAGCATGTAGCATCTTGATTCCAAGACACTATGAAAAATCCTATCTTTTATTTCAGTGAAAAATAAAATAAACTGCCTAAAAAGCACCGTGTTTTGTACCTGAGTCACAGACTACTTATTAAAAGGAAACTGCATCCAAAAGGTTCTTTAATAATATTCTGTCAGTACTGACTTAGTATACTTTCTACAACTTTGCAAAGCTGGTCAACCATAAGCTCACTGACTTAACACCAGCAGTAAAATCTCATAGAATCAAGTAGCACTTTACCAAATCTGCATTTTTATTATGCATGCCTTTTCCTACTAATATCCTAAACGTCCTTAATGTATATCAGAGATTTGAGAAAATTTTGCACCATTCTAAGCACACTAAGTGTCTAGCAAGCCTAAGACTCAACTGCTGTAAGTAGATTACAAAACTATGTAAACCATTTAACTTTCCTGTTTGTGATTTTTTTGGTAATTTTTTGAATTTGTGTTGTAAATTTAGTTAGCTGGCTCCTACAAGAATGTGTTGCTCTCACTTGGAGTGGGTTGTTTTTTTTTTTTTTTGTGGTCTACAGTTTTGACAGTCAGAAATCAGGTTGTCCCCATGTGGTTTTTCAAACTGGTAATTCATAAAGAAAAGATAAATCCCTTTGACACTTCAAACAACACAAGCTTAATCAGATACATGCATATAGCTACCTGATATAAGTAAACTCAATTATTTATGTTATCCAGGTTCAAGCACTTCTGGTCTAATTCATACTTGACATAACATTCATGTACAATTACCAAGTCTGTTGGCTCATCTTCTTCAACTTCAGCTTCATCATCTTCATCTTCAACTATAGTATCTTCCACAGCTTCCTCATCTTCTGTAGCATCTTGAGCTGCAACTAATAAACCTGAGCCTACCAAAACAAAATGCAAACACAAGAAAGTCTTTTAAATGTTTAGTTGATCAACAAAAAACAGATGTTTAAGTACAATTTTCAAACCAACGCTTGAGGAACTTCTTAAAAACCTGTCCAATACAGTGTTTTGAAGCCTCAGTTGCAAAAACTTCCTATTCAAACGATGTCTGTGTTGATCTTTCAGCCTTATTCCTTCCCTAGAAACTTTCTTACTTACTCGTTTATCTGCCACTAAGTTCAAAACCACAAATTTACAGCTAGATGACAAAAAGTTCAGCATTCACACAGCAATGTCTACACTTGCAAAAGGCAACTAATTTACCTTAAAAGCTATTCAATTTTTGAACATGTTAACATATGAAAATAATTTAATTTTGCAACTACAAAAGTGAAAATAAGGCTATTGCCAGGAAATTAATTTAGTAAGTGCTACTTCTTCTAAGACTAGCAAGTCTAACAACTTATTAGCACACTGATAACAAAACACTTTGAAAGGTACCTAAAAAGTTACTGATGTTTTTTTGTACCTATTTTCATTCAAGTTTTGAAACATGAAGAATGTCTTTTTTATTATGATCTCCTCAATATCATACATAGCCATATATCCAACAGAACCATGACACCAGTCAGAAAAGAAACGTGACCTAGAGCAAGGCTCCAAGACAAGTGCAATCTGATAGTCCAGTGCCTCTTTGCTTTTGCAGAGCCAAGCCTCAAACATTCAAACACTGGGCAAATATGATTAATAAAAATACTGGCCACGAGACAAAGTTCTGTCTGTTTGCTGTTCAGAGCACATGTAAGCAAGGTTGAGATCTAAAACACGTGCATGAAACTACAGCTTTGGGGTTTTTTTAATAAACGTAACATTTTCTGAATATGAAAGAGTAGAAACGAACGGATGACTGATTTACATGGGTCTGAGAAACGACCGAGCTGCTATAAATACAAAATTTAAAAGAAATATTTGATCATTTTCATGGGAAATAGGAAACCTTGAGCAGAACAACTGCATCCAAGGAGTCAAGAATTGCCACTCAGTGCCAGAAAGAGCAAACAAAACCTCTCAAGTGTCTCCAGAAGGCACACTCAAAGAGTATTGCTCCACCATGCGCAATGCTTAACCTAAGCCTTAACTACCGTGATTTCTTTTGATGTTTTACGTTTGTAAGTGTGTAAAAAAATTAACTTCTACAAAAATTCTTACAAATAAAGCTGGGCTGTTATAAATTAAAAATAAACAGCGTACAGATAGGCTGTAAGCACCCTTTGCCATCTGCTGCCCAGCAGACCCTGAGACCCCTTACGGTCTTTCCGAGGGATGTCCGAGGGGCTGATGATGTGGCAACAGCAGGAACGGAGAGCTGTGGGAAGGGACTCGCACACGGAGCGCGCTGCAGCCCACCGCAGGAGCTGGGCGAGAAGCCTTCCCCACCTCTCCTGCCCTCCCAAACTTAGCAGTAGGGAAGCAATTTCCAGATCGTGAATCGGATAACGCCACAGCGTAAACAGAGATTAGCGCTCCTCGGTGTCGCCAAGGACACTCGGGGGGTGGCGGCAGACGAGGCGCGAAGGCAGGGTGGCAGCCAGCGCATCTGCTAGGGAATGCGGGACCCAGCACCGCGGGCGAGCGGGGAAAAGGACAAACCCGCTGCCAGCCCCCCGGGCGGGGCTCTCGGGGGCCGCTGTCACGGCCGGGCCCGAGGCCGGTGCCCGCAGGGCCCTGCCCGACACGGCGGGTCGCCGCGCCGGGAGGGGCCGGAGCGCGGCCCTGCACCCGCCAGGCGCCCTCGGACGGGGCCGGGACCCCGCAGGCACCGGGCCGGGCTCCGGAGCCCCGGCGGCGGCGGCGGCCACGGCCACGTGCGCGGGCGGCCGGGGCGATGAATGAGCGGCGGCGCCGCCGCCTCTCGGCAGAGCTTCCGCAGGCCCGGCGGGAGCGGCTCCCCCTCCGCGCTGCGCCACGGAGATCACGGAGACCCCGCACACACCCACCAGCCCCGCTCCCGGGCAGTGACGGCCGCTCGCCCGCCCGCCCGCGCTCACCTGGCCCACCGCGGGCGCCCCCGAGCAGCAGCGCGGCGGGGAAGACGAGCAGGGCGAGCAGCAGTAGCTGCGACAGGCGGCTCATGGCGAGGATGATGATGACGGCGGCGGCGACCCGACGCGTCCCGCGCACCCTGTCCCGGCGCTGGCTGCCGCGGCGGGATGTCTAAATGGCGGCGGCGGCGGGCGCTGGGGCTGGAGCGGGAGCGGCAGCTGGAGCCGCCTCCCCCCGCTGCTCCATCCGGGGCCGTGCCCGCCCCGCTCCGCCCCCGCGGACGTGGCTCGGCCGGGCAGGAGGCGCGGCGGCCACGTGAGCGATCGGCGGGGGCGGCGCTTCCTGCGGGCCGGAGCGGATCCCGCTCCCGGGGAAGCGCCGGCAGCGCCCAGCCTCCCGTGCCGGGAGCCTTCGGACAGCGCTGGAGGCGCGTCGGGAGATCCTCGGTACTGCGCAGCGCCAGGGGCCGGACTCCCACGATCCTCGCGGCGGTGCAAAATGCGGAATTAGAAGCTGTAATCTGTGAAACAGCAGCTAACAAGCAAGCTCTGTGTGATGTGCAGGTGTTAGAAAGACAAACTACTTGTCGGTAGAAGTGCCTTGTTGAGGTTTAGGCCTTGACATGCTACAGTGATCTCAGTCCTGGGCAGAGCCTGGGAAGAAGGATGTAGCAATAATACTGCACACAAAGAACGCAGAATTTATGGGCCACAAGGACATTTGGCAGAACTCCCAAGATAAGTAAGAAACTTAATAAACCCAGCAACTGTGCTGAATCAGCCCTGGGTGGGTAAAAGGCAATTCCGGCAGGTGGAGATCACGGTCACCGAGTCAGGGAGCACCGACCCCAGAAACCCCCTGACTCCTAAGCAGAGAAGGACTGAGCATAGGGATTAATTAGCATGGGAGACTCATTAACCATTAGAAGATAGAATACTACTTAGTAAGAGAAATATGTAACTTGAAGTTAATGAACATTAATGCCTTTGTTTGTTAAAATGTATAAATAGTGAAAAGTTTGGATAGTTGGCGTGCTTGATTTGTGGAATACGGCTGAGCACCCCGGCTGAAAAAAATTATCAATGTCTCTCTCAACTCTGAAAAAAAAAATCAATGTCTCTCTCAAGTGTGTAATTATTGGCTTATTGCACGCCTGGTAACGAGTCCATTTTTTTCTGGACAACAGTGGATCCCTTCCAACTCAGAATATTCTGTGATTCTGTGGGATGTAGACTAATATACCTCTGGAAAGACCAAGGATGAAGCTTATTACTGAAACAAAGGTGCTATCAAAATCTCATAATTCCTTGTTGTGCTAGAATAGCTGGTTTGGAGTCATATATTTGATGGTTTAATTGAAAATTTCCCAAGGCGTGATAGGCAAGGAATATGATACTGATACATTGTCTTTATCTCAGTAGACCTTTTGTTATGTGTGATGCAAGGAATGTTAAAATAGAGAGCTTTCCCAAGCCCAACAATCAAAACATTCAGTGAAAATAAAAATGCCAAGGTCCAAACCAGCCTCCATGCTTTCTCTTTTCTCCCACAGTTTATTCAGCAATTTGCATATAGGGTAAAATTAAACAAGAGTAGTGTTAAGATACATTCTATGTTTTGAAGTAACTTTGTCATTTGGGTGTATGCAGCCTTGCTGTTATGGCAATGGTAAATATAGTCTTGAGGCTTTTGTTTTTCATTTTCACTCATTTGATTTTGAACGGGCAAATTACACCAAAAATTATCAGAAGTAACCATTCTAGCTAAGCTTCATCTTATTTTAACATGCTAAAAATGTTACTGAAATGCTGTTTTGACTGAAGTGACATGTAAATATGAACACTGGAAAACATTCATTGCTACTGGTAAAAGCATTTCTAGTCAGATAATACCAACCCAATGGTATAATATTACTTTCTCTGTAAAGGTCTTTCACCAGATGGTGATGTCTTTGTCCTAGTCATGATTTGGTTGTTTTGGAGGAGTTTTTTTGTGGGGGGGGGAAGCAGCTAATTATTTTTTCCTCAGGAAAGTAAAAGAATACTGGCATGCTGTAGGAGGTTTCCTATATACCACTGCAGGATCTGAAACATTTTGTGTCTTCTACACAGTGACTATGTACCTTAAGTGCTGCTTTTCCATCTGAGATAACTGTTCTTAACGTTACTAATTAATTAACCCGTATGGAGCTCTTACGGGTTTGTATGTTGTCGGGGCACAGAAAGGTGTTAATTAACAGTGTATCTGAAAATAATTGTGGTACCTTGACTAGCTTCAGCAACACACCAAGCCAAAGCTGACTCCAGTGTTACAGCTGTACCTAAAAGCCTATTAGGCTGCATTCTTTTGTGCTAAGAATTCAACCCATATTAAACAAGGTATAATTTGAAAGAAGTCTCTATGAAAACCTGAAACAAGCTGTGGAGACTTTTTTTTTTTTTTCTTTTTTGCATGGACTGCTCCATGTGTTCATTCACAGGCATAATAAAGTAAGTGTTGACAATATGTGCCACTATTGTGACATTGAGCTTTGACATGTTATATTGGATGCTAATTCTGAGAAGACTGGTGTTCACTCAGAATTCACGTTGCCCCTGGGAATGTGATTGCAGTCACATACAAGCATTGTATCCTTGCATTTAAAGGAGGATTTTCAGTTAGAAATTACATGTAAAACTGTTACGGGGAGATATGCTTTCAGTTTCATAACATGTATTACAAAAACAGTGAGTATTTCTAGTCTGCTATCTGTAATATTTACCTTACATTTCCATTTTGAACTTCTTAAATGAATCTCCCAAATGCGTTGTTTCCTCTTCGAAGATATCAGCAAAAGGCAAATAACTGTTTATGTAGAGACTTACTATTTTTGCTGTCGGTACTTGCTTTTGGCATGGCCCAGGCTTCATTATTTACTTAGTGCCTTCTATGAGAGATGAATTCAGCAAAGCACTTTTAGGAGCAGTGCCACATGTACAGTCCTAACCTGTTTTCTGCTTCCTGTTCTGGCTTTTGGATGGCATACCAAGATGTGTCAGGAAGAGGCTGGCTGCAATATAACCTGATTAGGATAGAGAGCTTGTTTGTATTGTAGAAAGAAATTTTGTTGGGACAATCAGGAGGATCACTTTCTCACTTGCTCCCTGAGTTTTCCTGGAATTTTACACATTAGCAAAATGTTTGGAGGGCTTTATTTTCTCAGTTGTTTTTCTGTGGAGAATGCTCTAAGTGTTAATACCTTGCAGTTGCTACTACATGCAAGAACTGCATCCTTCTCAGTTCTCTTCAGGTTCAGATCAATGCAATAGTTTTGATAAGTAACCCCCTATTCCAGTGTACCCCAAAAAGGTAGCTTGTTATTTTTTCTTGCTATTTTTTTCTGAAACTTTTCTGGGGCTCACAGACAAGGTCATTTTTTTTGCTTAGAGAAACTGTCAAAAGCTCTACATTTTTTCTCTTATAGTTGGTGATTTTGTACCCTTCCATATTATGTCATGCCCACTGAAATCAGAAGACAGAATATTAAAAAAAAAAAAAAGTACCAAGATTTATTTCTTCATTACTTTTTGTAGTCCAGAGAAATATTCCTATGGATATTGAATACAGAGGGTTTTTTTTAATTTTAATTTCTATAGTACTTTTCAAAATTACAGACAGTTACTGTATGTGGTAGTTATTAATACCAGTGAGAATCTCCCACTTAGACCTGTCAAGCTGACATTATTCTTTCTCACTACTGATTATTACTGTGGGGAATTAACTTATTGGAAATTGTTGCAGGCAGAAAGGGGTCATACAGTAACCCTCATCCCTGGAACTCCTGCCAGGTGGTTCTGGTGATAGTACAGGAGAAAAAGCAGTGTTCACAGGAGCTCTTAATGAGATCTGCCGAATTCTTGCCTGAATTGTGGTGGTTCTTTTAAGGTTGGTACTTTCCCACATTTTTTTCAGGAAGGAATTTTATCTACCCTATTGCTGAAAATTGTCTCAAACACACAGAGATTCTGTGTTGTATCTAAGGGAAAAAAAAAAAAAAAAAAAAAAGGAATGGGATTCCTCTCTGGAGATCTCTCTCACAGAAATATATGGAAAATTGTGTTCCACAAAGTTGACTAAATAATTACATGGGGGTTTTTTTGAGAAGTGAAAAAATAAATGAAAACTCTAATAGTCTAGATAAATTTGTCATTGCTAAGCATGATTTCTTAGTCAGATTTATGGATTCCATATGCTCCATATGATGGTAACAGGAAAGGAACCTCAGAGCTCCCTTTGGCCTTGTCCAAGGTTGCCCAGCTTATGACTCTGTGCAACACTTGGGTTGGGGTGAGGGTTTTGCAAAAATACAACCTAAAGCATACAGAGTATTTTTAGCCACTAGATTTTTTTATCTTGCATGAAGAGTAGAAACAAAGTTGTTGACGTGAAAAAATAAAAATCTATTTTTATTTTACACTGCAAGTTAATTATTGCTACTAATTCAGTGATAGGCTGGCTGTTTGGTGGATTCGTGTCATTGTGCACATGAATTTCATAAGTCCAGTCTTTCTCACCTAGGGAGTGAACTCTATATACTACAGAAATATTTGTTAGCAGCACCGAGTATACCCAAACAACCTCCAATCTCTTGGTTTTACCACTGTGTCTTGGGTTGCAATATATAACCAAAAGCATGTATTCTATTCCCAATCTGTTGAAACCAGTTGAAGAGGTGCTTTTTTCTTTTAATTCCAGGGAGGAGGGGGCAAGCTGCCTTCTGTTAATGGGCCAGCTGTTAAAACCAGGTGGAGCAATGTTCTTATCTCTTCCACAGCCTCTGGGGAGGATATCTTCTGTTAATGGGCCATTAAGGCTCACCACAACATTACATCATCCCATTGTGAGATGCTCCACCCAGTGGGAGGAGCCAAGGATTCCTACCTAGATGAAAACTGAAATTCAGCACAGCAGGACAGCCTGTTTTCCACTGGATTTCCCAGAGGAAGACCAGACCCATCTCACCACCACTGGACCCTTTCTAGAGGATCATCTCTACTCCAACAGAACCACATCTGTTACTCCAGGAGGATTTATCTGGACTGCTTCCAACACCCTGACCAGTAGGGTGTCAAGGTCATATTTCTGACTCTCTCAGGGTTTCTAGGATTTTTTGTCTGTTTGCTTGCTTTGTGTTTTTTGTTTGTTTGTTTTTGTTTTGGTCTGGTTTTTTTTTTTGTTTGTTTGGTTGGTTGGTTGGTTTGGGGTTTTTTGTTTTGTTTTGTTGTTGTTTTGGGGGTTTGGGGGGGATTGTTGTTTTACTATATTTATATTTTTAATATTCCCAGTAAAAATACATTATTCCTATTCCCATATCTTTGCCTGAAAGCCCCTAATTGCAAAATTATAATAACTTGGAGGGAGAGGCTTTACATTCTCCATTCCAAGGGGGGCTCCAGCTTTCCCTAGCACATACCTGTCTTTCCAAACCAAGACACATTGTGAGTATTGTCACATATGGTGAAAGCAAAATTCTGTTATTAAGCCTAAAGTACAATAGGGAAATAAAATATAGCCAGTAAAAGAACATGTAATTGTGTGTGGTGTAATCAAAAAGTAAGAAAGCCACTCTTCCCTAAGATAGAGATGTTAAAGAAGAAACAAACAAACAAACAAAAAAGGTTGAAGAATAATTTCTAGATGTTACACTTCAGGCTATGGAAAATGAACAATGCAGATCTGTTTTCTTTGAGAGTGACTTCTACATCTCTAATCATTATTGGAGTGCATCTAGAATATTGTGTCCAGTTTTGAATGTTTCCCAACCCATGCAACACACAGACAAAACTATGTGCAAGCTTCTGCAAAGTTGAAGAGAGAAGGTAACAAACTATGCAACAATTACATTCTGATCCTTTCCTTGCTTTTCCCCTTGAAGAACCAAATAAAAGTTCATTATCTTACCTTTTTATTCCCTCATTTACTTGAAATAGTAAATTGCAAAGTGTTTCATCGGTACTTGAAATTAGATTATTGCATAAATACCTGTCAAAGACAGAATTCCATACTTGGACTCAAATCCAGTAAAGGACTTCAGGAGCACTATCTAACCTTTAAAGTTCTTAAAGCAGCTTTTTGGACAGAACCTTCAGCTGGAATCTGTGGAAGTTTGGCCCTGGAAGGGAAGGGGAACTGCTGCACCTGGCAACTGGGAACTGCTGCACATGATAACTAGGATTGTGCATTATAGATACTTTCAGTGCATACAGTATCAGACTGAAGTATGCTGTAGCTGTCTGTGGTTCTCTGACTATATCATATCTCTTTCCATCAGTTTCAAGCTGCAGGATGTGGTTTTGTCCTTCGTCTTTCACCCTCTGTTGCTGCAGCTTTTGGTTCTCCCTTCTGAACTCACAAACCTGTTGTGTTTTCTTCATCTCAGCTTGCTCGTTTTCAAGTTCTGCTTTAAGCCAAGGAGCCAGCTTATTATTTTAGATAGTGGCTGTTGACTTTCTGCCAACTTGTCATCCCTTTCTCCCTGGAATTTTGTTTTTAAAGACAGGAGCCATTTCTGTGTGAATCCTCCTTTTCCTCCCTCCATGCTGTAGGACGATGACCAAGGAGTCAGGCAAGGGCTAAGGTCTGCTATCTGTGGATACACTGTGCGCATTCCGTGTCATCGTTGCGGATGGAGATTTGTGTGGCTGACACTGAGACAGGCTGGGTTGGCCGGAGGCAGGGGTAAGATGGAATAGGAACCCTGTGGGCATTGGACGGTCCTGCTCCGGCTCTGAGGAGAAAAACAAAATTGTATCCCTGAAACTTTGAAGGACACAATGGTCAAAAAGCAACTTTTTTTGAATTAAGGATGGTTTAAAGATTAAAGCACACAGCCTTGCATGTGCTAACAAGATTAATGAAGAACATTCTACTATGTTTATGATTCTCACTCAACTCTCCACCTAAATCATGCCATATATAAAGAAGGTTGTAGTGGTTTCACTTCGCTAAATTTTGGTTGCCAAATTTAGTGCAGTGGTTTTAGTGTTTATTCTCTCTTTTTGGGAGAAAGATTAGGAGAAAAAAGCAAAGTAGGCTTAAGCTTAAAAATAAACAAATAGTTTTATTAATACACACTAAAAAGAATGGAAAAAAGAAAGTTGGGAAGAAGAAAACCCAAACCAAAACAAAATGAAACTTCAAAACACTCTTCCCTCCCCTTACAAACTGTTAACTTTCTTACAAAACAACATAGAAAGACACAACCTGTGGTTTTCAATCAGTTTCACCATTTAAACATAATCTTCCATTACTTTGGGAGAAGAGTCTTTAGATCTAGAGTCTCATGGAGACACTTGCCACAAGACAAAATAGTCCAGCGGATCTCAATGCCACAAATCTGCAAGCGCCCGGAGTTTTTGCAGATTGTGCTCTTCCACCCATTAGCAGCCTTTCCCCTGGCTACCTATGGGCCTCTCAGTGTATCTGGGGTACTGTTTACGAATGCTTCCTCTAGTCTAAACTCATCTTTGTCTCAAAGGCTGAGACCTCCTTTTAACCCAGGAGCGAGGGCTTTAAAGTTCTCAGTTAAATCTCAATCACATCAGTCCCCAATTTTGATTAGAATCAGCATTCCCCCAACAACATTAAGATGCTACAAAGAACAGTCCATTTCTGTTTACCCCAGAGAAGTCTGGTTAAAAATGTCCACTTCTTCAATCCCATTCCAATATTATCAGTTCTTTCACTTCGAATCCACTGACTTCATGCAGTGTCTTTTTCTTTGTACCCTTTGTCCCTTTCTTCTCTCTCTTAGTGAAAGGATAAGCCTTGGAAGCTTCATGTTGCCAGGAAAGGGTTAGATCTGCCCTTGCCTGCAGTGGCCATGTGCTCTATGCCCCGGGCTGCAGAAATGCTGATGGGGGAGGCTGGTGGATGTCCTCCTTTCCACCCCTTGGTCTCATTTAGGGTGGCTCAGCTCGGAGCTCTTACAAAGCTGCAGGCTTTCTTTCTCTGCTGCCAGCCGGGCCCTCCTCTGCTGCCCACGACCTTACCTCATGGCTATCTTAGAAGGAAGAGAGGGACCTGCCGAGGATGAGGGTTTTAAATGGGTACTTCCCAAAGTAGCATTTGGCATCTTCAGTGGCTAAATCAGCTGCCAATATCTTAGCTAGCTTTCTGATAGGTCCCCGTCCTCCCCCTCCCCAGAGCAACTCCAAGGTCCTGGCAGGGAAAAACACATTTTCTGCCTAACTGAAAACTAAACTGTGCTAACCCATGGCAAAGGTGAAGGATGATAAAATTGGGCTGTGTTCAAGTCTCGTTTTTTTGTTCCGAGATTCAGATGGTTTTAGTCTTTTTGCCTTCTGCAACGCTCTGAGCCAGATGTAAAAAAGAGACGGAATCTTCAGGTTCTGATTTTTCAAGGTTGCGCGCTTTGTTTAGTGTTTCTTATCTTACAATTTTCTCAGTGCCCAACAAAGGTCTGTGCAGCTGCTCAGGATCTGACGACTCCTCCCGGACTGGGCTGTCGCTATCTTTTATACTAATTGTTACATGTTCTTCATTTATCATTATTTGCCAATACCTATCACTTATACTAAACAGGTCATCCCTACTTCAACCCAATCTCTTTAAACCACCCCGTGCCACCGTCACTGCAGAAAATGGAGTGAGGGAAGAAGAAAGAAGAAGCAGGAGACAATGCCCCATATCCTCCATCTTGCTCCCATTCATTTCCATACTAAAAACCCAAACCTACTGTTTTTTTCACCCTGTGACAAGCTATACTACTACCTTTCACACTCTTGTGGCTTGCAATCCTTCTCGCAGTGCAGGAAACCTTTCCCATGGACTGGGATCAAAGCCAATGTCCCTCTGGGCTCTGTTCCAGGGTCCCACAACCCCCTGTCCCGGTCTCTGACCCTCCAGGGCAGCCAAAGGAATTCCCTGGACTCCAACATTCAAGGAGCTGTAAGGAGCCCCCTGTTCTATGACTGGAGAGATCCCCTTTACTGGGATCCTCTTTACCTCTTCATTTAATCTCCCTGGTTTTATTCTTCCTTAGCAGCAAGTAATATCCCAAAAGGCTGGAGTAAAGAGTCCTTGCCAGCTTTCAGCATTTCCTGGGAGGAGCAACACTTTCTCCCATCAACTAATTAGAAGAAGAAGAGGTCACATGGCTCAACAGCACCCTATTCAGAGAAGGTGGGAAAGCAAATGAGGACAAATTTAAGTAAACTTCACCCATACTGTTACTGTACTGGTGGAGTTGTGTCATTCTGCTATTGCAAAACAAGAGGTGACACCCTCTGTCCAGTTTATGTGAACTATTTTTTCACCAGCTTCAGTGGAAATTTTCCATCTGTGGAGATAAGTCAATGCAGGCAAAATTACAAAATGATGAAAATTAAGAATTTCACCCTTATACAGTGCCTACAGTCCCTGCACCTGCATCAAGTTCCAGTGGAGTGACAAATATGAAGAGTATAATTTTCAGATTTTGGCCTAATGTACAGTAATCCCTGATTTTAAAGCAAGAATTTTAAAAAAGGAAACAAAACCCACCGAGAAATTGCATTTCAGCTGTTAGCTAACCTATTTGATTATCATAAAAAAAAATCAAGAAAAAGAAATGTTAACATTAAAGAAAAAAGAAATTAAAAAGTCTTCCATGCTCTATGAATTGCTCTCTTTACTGAATTTTGAGAAGGCTGATTAAAGGGAGAATTTACTGGCTGAAGACAAAAAAAGAAGGCAAAAATCTTGTTTGAAATGGTACTGAGTTAGTCTGTTGGAAGAAGGCTACATGTTTTTTTAGCTGAATTTCCTAGATACTTTAATAAATTTAGTAATAAACAGGAGTAGAGTTTGATCCACCATGTTTAAACGTTTTGGTTTACTTTTTTTCTTGTCTCACCTGTAACTGACAAAAAAAGAAAACCATAAAAAACAAAAAGCATCTCAGATGCTGGTGGAAACCTTCTGAGAGTACTTCTTTTGTTATACTGAATTACACTGTTCTTTATACCTATTTTCACTTCTCTGTTTGACTGTGTCAGGCCTGGTATGTACCCTGTGTTCTCATGGAAAGAATCAGATTATATACTCATGTTATTATTCTCTCTCCAACTGTTTGGAGGTTTTATTTGTTATCCAGTGACTGCCTACCAAAAGCATGTAATTTGTAACGTCTTTAATTTTTAATTTTAATTTAATGTTTTACATTTGTAATAACTTTAATTAAACATAATTTAATTTAAATAATAAATAATTAATTTTTCAATATTTTGTAATCAGAATGGTAACTGCAATGCAAATGCATTACCCTCTACATTCACTACCCAGTTAATTCAAGGCACAACTCCAGCACCTGCTTTTGGTATTCTTAGCACTTCTCTTTTATGTTCTACATCTGTGAGGCCCAGCACTTACACATAAAATTTTGCCAGATAAGTGCAAAAAAACCCACTACAACTAATTTTATTAGAGAAGGGTATTTTTATCATTCAAGCTTCCATTCAAGCTTCCATTCAAGCTTCCATTCAAGCAGCATGGAATCTTATAATGGCTCCTCCTGGAAAGGGAGTTTTGCTAGCCGAGTTCAAATTATCTTCTTCAGGAAATTGTTTCTCAGTATCAAAACCTGAGTGTGTCTTAAATAGAGACCCAGGGGCTGAGTGAGAAAATAAGAGGATGTTTTGAAGGATACTTTAATAATACAATCCAGCAGTGAGCCCACCTTTCTGCAAATGGCTCTTCATCTGGACCTACAACGGGCTTAACAGACAATTATTCGGGCAATGAAACATCTCCCAGGCTCCTGCATTCTTTTTTAGTATTGTTTTCTTTTTTGCCAGCCCAACATTCTCCTTTGATGTGGTTGTTCTTCCTTGCCTAGGGATTCTTCCTCTGGGAAAAATGTATTCACACCCAAAGACTCCTTCCAACTGACTGTGCAGAAAGGTATGTTGGTTCTACAGCAAGTATTTCTATGGCTTACAGACTCTGATGTTTTCTGAGAGGTATCCTGTCACTATAGGACACAAAAGAAAGGTGAAAGACTCCAAATATTTCAGAAGGCAAAGAGTATAGAAAAGCTTTATTGTCCAACTCTTAGTACCTGTTATAAGGTGTTCTGATACAGACTTAACATAATTGGTGAATTGGTGAATCTAATTCCATTGGTTAAACTAGAAAAACAGCAAAACACCACCTAGAGAAAGATTGTTTTGAGAAAAGATAGTTGTTTTGCCAAGATTGTTTTGAGAAGAAGCTTTCTTGAGAAGTTTTCCCTTGAGAAAATTAGCAACTGCTAGCAGGCTAAAGTCTCTTAGACTTAGAAATATCAGGCCCACATTATCCCAAAATTTATATGGACCCAAAAGAAGAATTAAGTTTTTTAGAGTGTTTTTAGAGAATATTCATGGAGATAATACAGCTGAGGAAAACAGGTATTTTGCTTGGAACTTTATGAATGTATCACTTGGTCTCCTCAGTGTGTATCCTTTTTCACCAGGAGTCCTCCATCAAAAATATGATGGAACCTTCATGAATGTTCACAGCAGTATTCAAGTATCATACTGGCTAATTTCTCTTTCATATAAATGTGTGCCTATTCCATTTAAACCAATGTCTTGTATAAAGTGGAAATACAGCCTAGAATATTAGAATATTAATCATACAGCATGAGATAGAGAAGATCCTGGTCACTTGCTGTGTTGCTGTAATAACTGCTCAGGATACAGATGCTATTTTCCATTTTCAGATAGGATTTCATGTCAATCATCTAACATAAGCTTTATTCCCCCCTCTGGTGTCTCCCCGTGCTCTGTACAGTCATATTGTTCATTTGCTTCACTCATGCCATGGCAGTAAGAGCTGACCTCAAAATCCAACAAAGTCTGTTGATTTAAATGGGCTTTGCATCAGCTAAAGATGTGTTAGGCAGCACTGTGAACTACCACGTACAGCCTGGTGTACTTTGGCAGGGGCAAGGAGTGTGACAGATAAATGTCATTACAACATGCTCATCCTAGCACATGGCACTTGAAATCCCTCTCATGTTTAACTTCACCAACAAGAACGTACTGCATGTCAGATTTTCCAAGATGGGCTCAGGAGCACAGGTTGCTTCACAGAGCTGGCAGGCAGTGTCTTTTCTTGTTACTGAGTTGTACATTTCATCCTGCAAATATGAAAAGGAAACTGTTGGTGGTCATCTCAAGTCACTTCTTCCAGGAAGGAGCAACACTGCAGTTCTCCCAGGAATTCTGAGTATGGTCCTGTACCCAGTTTCCCAGCTTCAGTGAGAACCAGAATATATATCTGTCCTACATAATACATTGTGTTAAGTACAGAATTAGTGCATCTTTGAGTGTAAACAAACATTTTGACTCGTAATCTTCCAGAAATATAATAATGTAGCCATAGGAAGAGTAAGGGAGGTAGTATATTCTGAGGAGTCTCATGTGACAGGGAACATGGAGCTACAGTGGTCCAAGCTAAATACATAATCTGGTAGATGTCTGTTTTCCCATGGATTAGGGATGATAACTGGTAGGTCTCTCACACCTTTTTTCCCCATTCTCCTTCTGAAAGTATCACCACTGCCTAGTGGACTGTTTCCCTTAACCCTGTTGCACATGAATTGTTTGTAGAACAGTTTGTGTCTGCTTCCAAAGGAGCTCTAAAGCCTGGGACAAAAAAGTGTGCTGCACTCCAAGGCTGTAGAAAAAGTTATGCAGAGGCCTGAAGCACAGAAGGAAAAAAAATTAGTGTGGAAGTCCTCTGGCATTGTTATGTTTCACACAGTCCCTTGTCATTACAATAAATGGGTATGATTACTTAAGAGCCCTGAATAATTTATTAGAGAGTGAGATAAGCGTGTAGAACAGTGCCTTCTCTACACACATGTATTAACCCACAGCAATTAAGAATCCTCCAACATCTGGTTCTAAGAAAAAGACCAGTAAACAGGTGATGTTAATCCAATTTCTGTTGTAGGTGGCTGTGTATTGAGGAAAATGAGCACAGAGACTCTCAAAGGGATGACTTTATGGAAGTGTTGCAGATGCAAATGACACCTGTTGTATTAAAACTTTTTAAAAAGTATCTCTGCACAAGCATCCATGTTTTCTGCACAATCACAGGTTTTTCATTGCTTTTATACATGCCATTTAGATAAGGGGAAACCATCTACAAAAAAAAAAAAAAAAGAGACTGCATTTTAAAACTTTGCCCTTAGGTACTAGAGAGCGAAAGCCCAGCACTCACTTTTATTTTCTTAATACTACATTATATCAATATATAAATAGATTATAATGTTGTTCAGTGCAAGGGGAGGTAGGAGCTAAGATGGCTTCAAGCTAGGCTTGCAAATTTGGAATTCCTTTGGCTTCAATTAGAGTTTTATTTTAATAAAGTTTGGGATTTAATATTTCAGAGTATACAAAAAAAAAACCCAACTTCTCAGTATCTACTACAGAGGACACAGATCATCACTTGTGTTCTAAGGAAAACGAGAAATCTGTGGCAGGAATGGTCATTCCCAGTCAAGAGATGAGGGCTCGAAAATGCACAATTTTTAAGGCTATATTATTTAATATTATACAGATATACCACAGTTCAGTGTTGATGTATCAGCAGCTGCTGGGGATGCATAGAATCACAGAACTGTTTGGGTTGGAAGGGACATTAAAGATCATTTAGTTCCATCCCGCCTGCCGGGGGCAGGGACACCTCCTAGCAGACCAGCTTGCTCCGAGCCCAATCCAACCTGGCCTTGAACACTTCCAGGAAAGGGGGATCCACAGCTTCTCTGGACAACCTGTTCCGGTGCCGCACCACCCTGGAAGCAAAGAATTCCTAACTGATATCTAATTTAACCCTACTCTCTGTCAGTGTAAAGCCATTCCCCACCACAAGCCATTGCAATCCGTCCCCCCGTGTGCGGAGCCAGGCTCTCCCCGCGCGGGATCCCGGGAAGCGGGCGGGGACGGGAGCGGCCGCCGGAGCTGTGGCGGATCCGGCCCAGCCGCGCTCGCCCGCGCTGCTTTTGGTCCCTCTGGCGGCGCCGTAGCGGCCGGGCCGGCGCCTGCGTCCCGCGGGCATCCCGGCTCGTCCCGGTTCTGCCGCCCGGTTCCCGCCTCCTGCCCGCCGCGGCCATGGATTACCGAGCGCTGGTGATGAGCCAGGTCGTGCCGGGGCAGTTCGACGATGCGGACTGCTCGGACAGGTGAGGGCGCGCCGGGGGTGAGGGCGCTGGGGGGGCCGGGGCTCGGCGCGGCCGGGCGAACACGCGGAGCGGGACGGGGAGCGCCCCTGGGACTCGCCCGGCAGCGGGGAAGGGAGAGCGGGTGGTGCTGCCCGGTGACTGGAGGAGGTGAGAGGAAAGGCTGCGTGTGTCTCTCGGCTTCCCTTTTCCAGAATGTGTGCTGCTTTGGGACATACTTGTCCTGGCAGAAAACCGTGACACGTTACTGACATTACAGAATCGGAGCATCAGTCAGGTTAGAAAAGATCTCTGAGATCATCGAGCCCAAGCTGTGACCCAACACCACCGTGCCAGCTAGGCCATGGCACTGAGTAACAAGTCCAGTCCTTCTTTAAACACCTGCAGGAACGGTGACTCCACCACCTCCCTGGGCAATCCATTCCAATGTCTAACCACCCTTTCCGTGAAGAAATTCTTCCAAATTCTCCTGGTGCAACTTTGCGACTTTAGGCCGTGTCCTCTTTTCCTGTCACTTGTTGCCTGGGAGAAGAGACCGACCCCCACGTGGCTCCAGTCTTCTTTCAGGGACTTGTAGAGCGTGATGAGCTTTCTTTCCTCCAGGCTAAACAACCCCAGCTCTCTCAGTTGCTCCTCTTTGGACTTGTGCTTCAGACCCTTCACCAGCTTCATTTCCCTTTCCTAGACCTGATCCAGCACCTCAGTATCATTCCTGAATAGAGGGCCTCAGAACTGGACTCGGTAAATTAAAACACAAGAGAAAATGTAAAATCGTTCATGGAGATAAGCGTATTGAATTTTTGGTAACTGTAACAATCGTTTTTAGTTAAAGAGACATCTGTGTTTCTTTTAAGTGAGTCTGCGGAAGACGCAGGAACACGTAAAGAGGGTGAGGTCCCTGAGAACTGCACGTGTGAAGAAGTTAACGCTGAGGAAGGGGATGGTGATGATGACAACGATGATGAAGAGGAAGATGAAGACTGGGACTGGGATGATGAGGTGGGAAGACTCACGAAGCGCCACAATGCTGCTGGCGGATGTAATCCACAGGTATGTTGAAGGTTATTCTCTGGGCCTTGAGGGTGCCCAAGAGCTAAATGGGGCCAGCCTGGAGGCTTTGTTTGTTGTTAGTGTTATGTTGAGGACAAATGCAAGCAGAAATTTTTCCTTGAGAGAATCCCATTCATTTGCATCTGTTCCTCTGATGTGCTGTATGTGTATGTACATTGTAGCCAGAGCTCCATTTGATTTTCTTGTCTCAAACCTTGCTGCTGGATTCCCTTTGTCACTGCAGATTCCTTCTCTTCCTTACCTTTCACAACTTTTCTTTCTTTGCTGACCTCGATCTCTACAGACGTTCCTTACTTTTTGAAATTTGTCCTCTGTGTTTCTGAGCACCTTCCCCAGCCTTTCTATTTATTTTTAGACTATCAGCTAGTCATATCCAGGGGGAAACTAGTTATATTTTTGACTTAATAATGAAGAAGGCCAAGAAAAATACAAGCATAGGAAATGGAGGGGGGTGCTTGAAGTGAATTAATTTAGGGTGTGTGGTGTTGGCATAGAAACTCTGGCATTGTGCAGAATAAAAAGCACTCATGAAGGTAAGAAGGGTGCTAGTTCTCACATCAGCTTGGGCATTAGAGGCTCGAAACCTTATTGATACTAACTTACCAGAACAGTTGAGATAAATCAATGATGCTGATCATAGCATAGCATAGCATGGTGAAATCATGGTCAAGTGTTAGCTTTGTTTGGGGAATACTACATGTAAGAAAAAACAAAATCTTGGGAAGTTTTCTCTGTTCATTACCTGTGCATTTTTACCCCTCTTATTTTATTCCTTGTTTCTATCTTCCATTCTCTTCCTTTACCAGAGAGAAAATGTGCTGTGTGAGCACATTTGTAGCTTCCTAGACTAAAAATAACTCTGGTTTGGAGTACTTTTAGAATTTTATCTGCTGTGTTACCTGTACTTTCTTTTCTTGATTTAAGTAAAATCTGGTGTTAATCTGTATCTGTTTCCTTATATCCCATGTGGTTTTCATCTTACAGCTTTAGGCATAGGCATTTGAGGTGACTTTCCCAATGATATGGTTTGAATTTCAGAGGGCTGTGTACAGAACATGATTTATGTTAACAAATCCTTTATTTCAGGCAAATAGACAGACGCCTAATTGCTCTTCAGCAAAGCTGTCAACCCCTGCAGGCAAGGTTTTAAGAAAATTTGAACACAAAATCAATTTAGGTGAGTATAATTGCACTGTTGTCTGTCATTTAAACAGCTACCACTCTGCGGCATTCTCAGACTAATTCTGCTTATGTTAAGCCAGAACTCACTGGAATGGGTGAGTTAGCCATTGCCAGAGAGATTAAAAATGGCTTTTGAGTACCTGAAGTTGCCTTTAGTTTCCATGTACAGGCTGTCATACCCCTCTCTCCGCCTTCAGAACCACATGGCTGTTTTGCTGGGGTTTTTTCTTTCCCCTTGACTTTTCCAGGCAGCATGAAGTCTTTCTTAACTAGATTCTCTGTAGGAACAAGCTGGTTGGGTGGAGGGAAGGTATCAACTCTCTGTTGTGATGTTGGTCATTCCCACAGCTGCTACCACAACTGCATTTTCTCAATGAATGCAGTCCCCTGTAGCTTTAGGGGGGGTACATTATGCAGCAGTTCTCTCCCAGGAGCAGAGTTCCTGTGCTAAGTGAAGAGGCTGCCATCCTAGCTGGTGTGGTTTGATTTTTACCCTGAGATGGAGATGGCTGCTCAGCACAGCCTGTCAGGACTAGGGGCAGCTGTGATTCGACCTTCTGACAGGGTAGAGATCAGAGGCTGGGTTATTCTTTGGAACAAAGTGGTGCTAGGATGAGGGCTGCTGGCATTTGTAGCCAAATGCAGCAGCTTTTATACATTCAGCATTTGATCAAGCACCATTTAAGTGCATTGTTGAAAAGAATCTGGGAGGCTTTTGCTTATTATGTTAAGAAAAATGGTATTTGATTGTTATAAGAGAAGAACAGATAAATTCAGTGGTGAGATGTTATCCAAAAGGCATTACTGACATCACATTTCCAAGTCTGTGGAATTGTCTCACTCATCTGTGTTGTTACCTTACAGTCCTACCCGGAAATGTAAGCAGAGAAGTTCTAGGTTAACCCTGGTGTGTAGGAAACTCCTTTGGGTTTTAGGTGTTTTTTTTGTTTTTGGTTTTTGGTTTTTTTTTTCATTTCTTCTTATGTGTGTTTCAGATAAGCTAAATTTTGATGACTCTGTTATAAACAGAGTCACAGAAAAGTCTAGACAGAAGGAAGCAGACATGTGAGTATTACTTATACTTCTATTTTCACTTAATACTTTGAACCCAGAAGTGTACTGTTTGTTTCCTTGTTTGAGTAAGTTAAGAAAAATGAAGTTCAGAAGTAGTCTATGTGCAGTTTGCCCTTTGGTCTTCAACTCTTTGGTTTCCAAATAAGTTGTCTGATTCATCCCAGAGTTCTGATTCTTTTGTCACTGGTAGCACATCTGATTATGTTGTATAGTATAGTAAGACAGTGTAGTATAGTAAGACAGAAGTGATGGGTGTCATTCCCCTAGAAAAGACCCTTTGATATTCTTTTTTTCTAAACAGAAATCCTTAAAACACTGAGCTAAAAAGATATTGGAGGCCTTTTGAAAGTTCCTCCTGATGATTTGGTAAGGGAAATTAAGAATTTTTTTTTTTTTTTTTTGGCCTGGAACTTATAACCCTGAGTTGTTAAGATAGATACAGTTTTCTCCTGAATGAGCATAATTCAGAGAAAGCGGAAGATAGAATATAATCTATAAAAGTGAAGGGCTCTGATGTTAATGGTGGTGGTTTGTTGATTTTTTTTTCCTTTACATCCCTCTGTCTGCAGGAGAAACCTTTGGTTTTGTATGAACTGAAAGCCTTACTTCTTAAGGCTGTCATCTTATCTTTGACACAGAATGTCACAGTTTGCTCTGTCAAAGTACCGAGCCCATATGCGGGACTGTAACATTTTATTTTCACTTCTGCTAGGTACCGAGTCAAAGACAAGTCAGACAGAGCAACAGTAGAACAGGTAAGTCCTTTGTTCATCAAATTTCCCTTTTGACCGGAGCAAATAGTGTAGAATTTTGGAATCAGTGAAAAAGCAGTTAGAGCAGAAACAGAGTTTTGGAATTCCGTTTCCCTTGATATGCTGGAGACCTGTTGTTTCTTTCTTGTTTTCACATATGAAGGTTAACTTTGATTCCATAAACATTTCAGAGCTCATTTTTGTGTTTAACATTGTGATTTGTTCATATGTGTAATGCAGAATTCCATCTTAAGCTTTTATTAAATTCCAAAGAGCAAGGAGAAATGCTGAGTTTGTTTTTTTTCTTCTTAAGCGAGACTGAATTATTATTGGCCTGAGTCCACATGGCTGTTCTATTTCAGTTCCGGTATCTGTATCCCAATAAAAATCTTACTTTAAAACATTTAAGGCAGCTGTGGGTGGGACATAATTTCTTTGTCTCTTTTAGAGTTAGCTGGAAGACATACGCTTAGTTTAAAAAAGAAAAAAAAAGTTGAAGAGAAAGTAAAATATTGTAGATTAATGGCAAAATTCTGCGTGGTTGCCATTCAGATTATTGTTTGATCCTTGAGAACAGTCTGATGCCAAGGGTCCTTTAATATGATAGTAAGACTGTGCACTATTATTTTTTTTTTTTCCTCTGCTGACTTCTCTGTATTAAATCTGAGGTGTTGGACCCAAGGACCCGAATCATTCTGTTCAAGATGCTTTCTAGAGGTATCATATCAGAAATCAATGGCTGCATCAGCACAGGGAAAGAAGTAAGTTTTATTGCAAGTAATGTAGTAGGCTTTTTCTTTTCAGCAAGCTGGGTGGAAGTTTATGATGCTCAGAAAATGTAGTGAAATACTTGGCCTTAGTTCCACATTTTTTATGTTGCTTGACTGGTAAGAAGTTATCTTAAGAAAAAGTTTATTTATGTTAAAGGAAACCAATTTTCCCAAGTATGAAAGATTTCTAAGAATGCTTTAATATTATCTTATATTTGTGGATGTTGTTAATTGCATCTTTCAACAACAACAACAAAAAATCGGCAAAGTTATGTATAACCACAGTATTAAATAATGCCTAAAAAAGCATACAAACCCAGATAATTCCGATTAAAGACATCTTCCACCCTGTGTAGAGGTGGAAATATGAGACATTTGGGCCATGCTTTAGGGCCTCAACAGTGCACAGGCTCAAGTTAACCCTTCACACAAGGGCTTGTTTCAGTCTCCCAGGCGTGGATGAGGCAGAGTTTTCTTGTGTAACGTTGATTTTATTCTGAGGGCATTGTTGTACCCCTGTACATTGTTGTACTTCCTGTAAGCTGCCTTTTGTGGAAAAAGGATTGCCCTTGTGTGCAGTCTCCTTTAGCTGGGTGCTGCATAGGGGCTGGGGTGAGATCAGCTCTTTTCCAGGTGTCGGAATGAGGAGAAGAGAGAAGATTATGTTGCTTTAAAGAGCTTTTCTTTAATGTTACTTCTTCCCTTTTTAATCTGATAGGCCAATGTATATCATGCCAGTACTGCAAATGGAGAGAACAGAGCAATAAAGATTTACAAAACCTCTATTCTGATGTTTAAAGATCGGGATAAATATGTGAGTGGTGAATTCAGGTGAGTTTGACTGCTGCCTGGTTTTACTGGGGAAGAGGGATTGTTTTGAAAGGTGTTAAAATCACTGGTGCTCATGCTGTGTTGACAGTCTAAGAGTCCCTGTTGTCTTTTATTTTTTTATTTAAAGATTTCGTCATGGATACTGCAAAGGCAACCCAAGAAAAATGGTGAAGACATGGGCTGAAAAAGAAATGAGGAATTTAATAAGGTGATTTCCCCAGTTTTTATTTTGTCATGCAGAGGTTACTGAAACTTTTAAGTTTATAGGAGGAGCTCTCTTTTTGCTAGACTGTGACCATCACTATCCTTTAGGGTTTCTGGAGTGTTCAGGAAAGTGTCTTAAGTTTCATTATGGGAGAGAAACAAAAGGGGAGGGAAAAATAAAGGTCCTCTTTTGTTTTCCTGCTAATGCTCTAAGCCCTTCAGTGTCTGAACTCTGTCTGACATGACTGAACAGCAAGGAAAAGCTAGAAATAGCTGCTGCTGAGCAGCAGCACACTGTGTGATACAGGTTAATCTAGGATTAACCTGAACTGTGTAAAGATTCTTTGACACAGGAATGTTTAGAAAAGGGTCAAAATGGTTGTGGCTTTTTGTGTGCATTTCCTAGTTGTTCTTCACAAGGGAGAGTTTCCTGAGCTCTTACTGTGTTACGTTCAAAGCTGCAGAGCTCCTTTATGCACTAGTGCAAAGCAAATAGAGTTTGGTTTTAATATTTTTGTGGCTTTATTTCTGTGTTTCAGATTGAATACAGCCCAGATACCTTGCCCAGAGCCAATTATGCTAAGGAGTCATGTGCTTGTCATGGGCTTTATTGGTAAAGGTGATAGGTAAGTATCCTTAGAAAAAATTTTTGTGTATGTCTGTTTTTTTTTTTTTTTTACATTTAGTAGTAGCTTTTCCCAAAGGTTTATTAAAACAAAACAAACAAATCCTCTGAATTTACGTGCAGTTACTCTAGGCATGTAAAGTTAACATGTGCATGTGATCTGTGGAATGGACCCAGACATTTGTCAGCTACTACCGCAGGAAATCTGTGTGATTCCGAAGCCTCAGTTGTGTGCAAAATTAACTCGTAAAGTGATCTAACCAGAGATTAATGCTGGAAAGGTTTGCTAATCATACAAGAAGATAGTTTATTGTTTTGTAGTCATGGACATAAATGTATCATGGTCCGAATTAGCTCCTGTTGGAAATAAAGCTCCAGAATCTTTAGCAGGCATGTAGCAAGGTTTTGCTGCCCTTCCTGCTGGCTCCTTGCACTTGGTTGCTCATTCTGACTTGCTTGACGCACTCAGGGAGTGAAAGGATCAGGCACAGCAATTAAACCATTTGCAGCTGGTATGATGAAAGAATATTATGAAGAATGAAAAAGTATTTAGTTTCTGGTTTTTTTTTTTTTTTTTTTTTTTTTTTTGGTAATTTCAAGGCCTGCTCCTCTGCTGAAGAATGCTCAGTTGTCTGACTCCAAAGTCCGGGAGCTATACCTACAGATCATCCAGTACATGAGAAGAATGTACCAAGACGCCAGACTTGTTCACGCAGATCTCAGTGAATTTAACATGCTGTAAGTTTTTAATCCTTGCTCTGAATTGTGACATCTAAACTGTTTGCATTGGCAACCTCTGTGTGAGAGTACTGATGTACCTTTCAGCGAGGGCGGGGTCCCTGTCGTTGCTGGGTTTTGTAACTTAGCTAATTAACTGTGTAGCTTTTAACTCAGATCTGAGCTTTCTCTGCTAAAAAAAAACAATAGGCAAACAAACAAACAAACAAAACAAACATTAAAAAGATAGAAAAAAAATTTAAAACTACAACAAAACCACCCCACAACCAGAAAAAAACCCTGTAAACTCTGGCAAAAATTAGTAAGGTATTGTTTTTATATAAGGTATCATTTGACAGCTATATTTTTATAACTTCTTTCTTCCTTTTTTCTTTTTCATGTGCCTCTCTGCTTTTTTTGTTCATGAGCAGACTATTTTTTAAAAAGTTTAATTACGCAGCTTGTGTAGAGGAGGGAAAGGATTGCCTGAAAAAAGCCACCCTGGCCCTAACATACAAGGCATATGCTGGAGAAAGAAGTTAGGAGTTTGTTTTTTTATTTTGCTGGTTCTTAAGGTTGAAGAATGCTTTGTTCCCTGCCCCTCAGTAGTCTGGTGGAGCTGATGCAGCTGTGTGTGGGGTTTCCTTGCAGGTATCACGGAGGGGACGTGTACATCATTGATGTGTCTCAGTCCGTGGAGCACGACCACCCGCACGCGCTGGAGTTCCTGCGCAAGGACTGTGCCAACGTTAACGGTGAGGGGGCTGCACTTCCAACCCTCCTTCTGACAGCTGGTTTACTTAGCAGCATGGACTCAGCTTAGGTTCTCTCAGGTGTAACTGACTGTAGAAGGTGTCAAAATTCCATTAAAATATTTCTTCTATGTTCTTGTGACTTTCTCGGGGAGCAGCGTACCATGCTGAGTTCAGAGTAGTGCAGCCTATTTTGCTAGAAATCATCTGTCTCAAATGAGTCACTTGGCTGAATCTCAGACTTAAGACAGATCTAAGATCACTCCAGTCTGCAGCAGTGCTCATCCCAATCTTAGCTTCTCTTACTTAAAAAAGTATGCAGACGTACTGATGTGTTTCCTTCTGTGAGCTGAATCCACATCTGGAATGCCTCAGCTGGCAAGACGTTTCTGTGTGTTACAAAGTTCCTTGCACTTAAGAGAAGCTGAGAGGAGGCACAGAGTAATTAATCAGAGGTGTTATCACTTGTCATAGTATTTTGATAAGTTTAATGGTGTTTTTCTCTTGAGAATTTGGTTTTCATGTGTGTATATACATGTTGTGTAACAGATACACACCTCCTGATAAGGTGTGTCCCTGAGGACAAAAAAAAAAAAAAATCTCTCATTATGGCTGCTTTTGTCCCCCCTTTCTTTTCAGATTGCCTTTTTTCTTATTTTACAGAAACTCTTGAAAGTCTGATGCGTAACTAGGAAAGAGCTGTGTGCAGGCTGTATGTCTTGGTATCCAGTATGCAACTTTTTCCTTTTATTCCTTTTCAGTTCATGCATTTCTAGTAACTCCCTTCTGGCTCACCTAGTTGCACCCTTGCTCTTTATTCATGTTTTTTGACTTACTCTCCTTAGACATTCTAGTGTCTCAGTGGTTTTGGTGTTGTTTCGCTTTTTCGCTTGTTTTCTGTCAGTGCAACTTTCTCTGTCTAAACTTTCTACAGAGACTCTAAGAGACACCTGGTTCTGCCTAAAGTGTGATCTTTGCAGAGATTTGTGGTTCCATAGGCACACAGAGCTGTCTCCAAATGAAGTCATTTTCACTCTTTCTATGATTAATTTATCACAGTGAGAGTTCCTCCGGGAATTTTAGTAGGAAATATTATTAGACAGTCCTCAGTGTCACTCACTGCTGCTTTTCAGAACAGAAATGCAGCCTATAAATTTGGTCATAATTGATTTAAGAAACCAATTTTGAGTGTAGTAGTGAGGAATATTCTGGGACACCAGTATGTCTTCCCCTTTTGGGTGGATCGTAATGAGGCGGTACTGTATTTCAGTGGCCACTTGTTTCTCTCTGGCAAAAGTTTGAGGTCTCCATTCCTTATTTGATTTTTTTTTTAATTTTTTTTTTTTTTTTTTTTTAAATCTTAGTCCTTGCAGATACTACACCTGTCTTGAATTCTTTACTTCTTAGCCAGTACTCCGTTAAGTCAGGATCCTGCTGAGATTGTCTTGGCTTTTATATATATGCAGTTTTTTTCCTTTTAGTATTTGTTGTATCTGGGAGATGAAGTTTTATTTCAGATGGCCAAGAATCATCTGGTAGCTCCATATGATGTAGAATGTGCTGCTAAAACTTTCCCAAGTCATCAGAGTTGTTGGCTTGCTGGAATTGTCACTTTAACATCCAAGCTGCATATGTTAGGTGGAATTACTTACCGGTTTTGTCTCTCCCTTGTTTCCTGGCAGACTTTTTCCAAAAGCACAATGTTGCAGTGATGACAGTGAAGGAACTGTTTGAATTTATTACTGATCCTTCTATCACAAGTGAGAACATTGATGACTACCTGTCTAAGGTAAGACCTCATGGCCTTGTTACTGAGTAAGAGGACAATAAAATCAGAGCTAGTTCAAGCTCCATCATCTCATTTATTCTACATCCTACTATAAGGAAGCCAGCAGGTGACATTGTTGTGCTAGTGCTTCAAAAATGCATATAGGTCTTTTCCATTTATACCATTGTAGGGTGACACTGCTTTCATTGCATGTTTTCTCAGAAAGTCTGTCTAATCATGAAGACTGAAATGTCTGTTTGGGGTGCTGTAAGAACCAGGATGCTTTAAGTTAGCTCTTCCTTTCTGGCAAGGAGGATCTCTGCAGAAATATAATCGTGCTCATAGGGAGAGTCGTGTTGTATGTCCTGTAGCCGCGCTGGGCCTGCCACAGTTTGGTCTGAGGGGAGCAGCAGATGTGTTTTTCCCCCTCTCTTACGATCCTGATCCGCAGCTGTCAGTGCTTCGCAGCAGCGGGGTCACCATTAGGTGTCGCTGAAGGCATTCCCATAGGGAAAGCTGGCGTGCGTGTGAGTGACTGTGGAGCACAGGGAGAAACGCAGATGGGAATTGCTGGATGTGATTCTAAAGGCTTAGTGGTGCGATTCTAAAGGATGATAACTTTTTTTGCAATGCTTTGTATTTCTTTAGGCAATGGAAATAGCATCGAAAAGAACAGAGGAGGAAAGATCCAGTCAAGATAAAGTGGATGAAGAAGTGAGGATTTCTGTTCCTGCTGTGAAATTAATATTAACCTTATCTCTTCTAAACACTGAAAAATGTTCTGTTTGTTTTGGAAAAATGTACAGTTGATGATAAACAAAAAATTGTGATACTGAGATGTCTTGACCTAGTTGAGATGGGAAGTATTAAGGGATGCCATGTGTAAAAGCTGACAGCAATAAGCTGTTAGAAGGCAAATATTCCATTTCCTAAACAGTTTGTTTGCTCACATCTAGGTCCCTTGATGTATCCTCCAGTTCAGGTTTAGTTAACAAAAATCTTGAGTAGAGAGATCTGATTATGCCTGTGGTTTTGGATCGGTGTCCCAGAAGCAGGCTATTTGGATATGTGCATTGGCCAAATTGCCTATCCTGAGCTCCACTCCCAGTCTAATTCAGTTCTTCCACTGCTTTTACATTAAGTGAAGCCATCTCAAGTCCGTTACAGAAAGCTGTTAATGTTCTGGAAATGCTTGATGTAAAGATAGAACCATTTCTATCATAGTCTTAACTGTTCCAGAAGAGTTAAAAAAAATCCCAAACCAACAAAAACATCTTATCTTGGGGGTCAATACTACTTGATTTATTCAAGACTTTTCTGTCTTGGAGCTCAGCAGGTGTCACTACCTGCTTCATGCTTTGCCAAGGAAAGATGGGGTTTTTTGTTTCCCAGTGTAGCCTCAGCATAAAACTGCTGAGCTGTAGAGTCAGATTCTAGTGTTTGATAGCAAGGCCATCTTCTGCCAGCAAGTTACTCCTTTGTTTATATGAGGTACTAACCTTTAAGAGAGATGGTTTCCTAGCATCTAAGTTCAGTTAATTTCTCTTAGACTTTCCATGTGATCATGACTAATTTGTGCCACTTCCCTTGCAAAAGAGTAGAGCTGAGTGGGGGAAGAGGGGGCCTGTGCTTTGTGCAGTGCTCTCAGATGGGCAGTGATGATCATGAATTGTATGGAATCTGTACTGGGATTGAATTGATTCCATGAAACAGAGAAGCAAAACACATCTCTCTGATCTGGTAGGGTCATAAGCTTATTGAAAGACAGTTTCAAATGTGACAAATTTTAAGGGTGCTGTTGATACTGCAGTTAGTTTTTATTGTACTGTACTGCTGCAAGAACATTTCTTGAGTTGGACTGTAGGTTGACGTGTGTATTGTTGCGTAAAGAGATTAAGTTCTGGCAGTGCGTTTCAATGGAGTTGCCTCCTGAAAGCATTGTAAACATTACAACAAAAACATTAGAAAATTTCTTAGGATACAAAACCTTAGGATTCCAATAGGCTAAGAGATGGTTGGAGAATTTTGTAAGTGGGCTGGTGTGAGTCACACTAAGGAAGGAGCCTATTAGTTGTGATCTATCAATAGTGTCTAGGTTGCATATTAAATCTGCTCCTGGAAAAAATAACCAACCCAAAACCAACTCTGTAGTTCAAATGGTAGTGGATGACTGCTACGTTCATTTGTTGTTTCTCTGATTGTGATTACTCTCCTAAGGATGCATAATTAGGAGAGAAGAACATCATGACACTATATGTAAATTGGTATATCTGTGTTTCCTTTCACTAGGTGTTTAAGAAGGCCTACATACCTCGAACTCTGACTGAAGTTAAAAACTATGAGAGGGATGTGGACATAATGATGAAATTGAAAGAAGAGGATATGGCGTTGAATGTTCAGCAAGATAATGTGAGTGGACATGCTGAGGCCCTGCAAAAAAAAGGGAATATGAATTCTTCTTACTGAAAACTGTTAGCAACAAACAAAAACAGAAGCTTTGCTACCAAGGTGTGGAGTACTAAATCTGTATCATACTTTAAAATTGTCCTGTTAGTGCTTAGTGCTAACATTCTGGATTTTATCCTGGTCTCTATTTCTTTAAATATATTTTTAGACAGTAATTTTCTCTGGGCACAAAGAATTAAGACATAATTTGATAATGTAATTTCTTCTTCTCTCCCTTGGGCAGATTCTCTACCAGACTGTGACAGGACTGAAGAAGGATTTGTCCGGTGTTCAGAAGGTGAAAAAGTCGTTTTGAAATCCTTCATTTAAGCCATTTTCAGAAAAGTGCTCACAGGTAGTTCAGAGAATGCCTGTTCCTGCAGCTGGCACCCTGAAAGAAGCCTCTTGTGTGCAGAGTGACCATTTGTGTCCAGGATAGGTCTGGCATGGCAGTGTGTCTGCACAACACGGAATTTGCTTCCCTTCACTGTCTGATGCTGGGTTGCTCGAGAGTGAAATTATAATCCTTGCTGTGGCCATGATCTCTTGATCTCTAAAGTTAAGGTGAAGATTAGGGAAAGTCTTTCCTGATTATGGAAAATGTAATTGATTTAAACTGTTGCATGACTGCAAGTTTTGATGTGTTCAGGGTATCTTTGTTGTAATATTGCATAAAGAACAGTCCTCCAGTATAAGGCATAAAATGTTATGTCTTACTGTATTTGCAGTACTTGACAGTGACACTTCTCAAAAGCACATTGGATGAGAAGTTGGATACAGATCACTTGAAGCCATGCCATTCAAGCAGAAGCCCTATGCGGATTCCCCCTCCTTATTTTGCTCTCTAGCTGTGGTGTAAACTCTTGATTTAAAATGGAAATATAAATATGGATGGGATCAGGCTGTAGCACAGTCTTCAGGCTCATTTAAGAATAAGTGAATGTTCCAGTGCAGATATTTGTGTTTGCAGTATGGAATACATACAGTGCCCCCAAGGTAGATTTGGGCATGATCCAATAGATTTGGGCATGATCCAAGGATAATTAAAAATAGGCTTCCACATATGTTAGCAAATTGCTGTTTAACTTAGGGAAATTAGTTTGGGAGTGCAAATAACAGCTGTGCTTTGAGCCCTGACCTAAAAGAATCTGTGTTGTACTATCTAGATTCCTTGTTCTTAGTTTGCCTTAACCTACTTTTCATTCTTTATCTTGAGACTCAATGAGGGCGGTGGTAAGGGAGATAGCATCAGAGTGCTCAAGGGTTTCTTTGCAGCAGATTCTGTCTTCTTTTTTGTTGTATACATTGTGCATATATATGTGTGTGTATGCTTTCATTAGGTTTCTTGGGTTTTGCTTTGACATAATTATTGATACATCTTGTAGATTCCTGCACTTCTTGAAGATGCAGTCAATTCAGAAACAGACTCTGATGATGATGATGACGGTGGCAGCTCAGAGGACTCTGATTCAGGCTGTAAAGAAACTGTACATCCCAAAGATAAACCTGCTGAAATTATCATGGACAAAAAGGTCAGCTGGCTGGGAATTGTTACTTTTTTCCCATCTTTGCTTATATGACAAAAAAATCCAGACTCAGTGGCTCTTGCTTCTTCTTGTCTGAACAAGCTGTGGGCCTTTCCTCTTGTGGAGAACAAGAGCAGAGGCAGTGAATTTCATTGGGGATGCTTTATTAGAGGTGGTCTTATGTAGAGCAGTGTAGAACACAGCTCTCTGTAGCTTAGGCAAAGCTAGAACAGAGAGCTCTACAGGGAATTACAAAGCAGAATTCAGTGAAGTCCGGGCAGCTTTTCAGTCCCTCCGGCTACTCTTCCAGGCTTTGGTGTTCAGGTTTGTGGCTGTGGTCCCTGATCAACCTCCTGCCCAGACAACTGAGACCACTCCATCTGTAGAGCTGGAGATTTGGTGACAGTGTTTGTACCACAGTGGCTTTTGCAGTACCATTAGTACAGGCTGGCTAGCTTTGCTGTGGGCAAGAGATGTAATGCAGTCCAGCAAAGGGATTGTGGTTAGGGTCTGGGATTTGGGGTTTTTTTGAGGTTTCATTTTCTAAACTGTGGAACAGTATGCTCAGTTTTGGTGAGGCTTTCCTGCAGAGTATCATTTATGAGTGAGAGCCTTTTGGCCGCCTTTGCTGTGTTAAAAAAAAAACAACAAAAAGGGTGAAATTTGCAGGCTTAAAGGGTTTCAAGATTTGGGACACTGCATTTTAGTTTGTTTTTTTTTTTTCCTAGAAGAGGTAAGATAATATATTTCTTATGTGTCAGATGAAAGTGCAGTACTCTACTACACTGCCAGTCTAGAGCTGCTGCCTTTCAGATGTGAAGCAGGGAAGTCTTGGCAACTTCTCTCATCCTAATTGATGGGTTTTAGTTTGGACTTTTTGTGTGAGATGAGGGGGGTTTTTGTAACCTGTGTGTTCAGCTGTAAGTTGAACAACTGATTAGCAGCAATTATCTACCTGCCCCTTCCACTTTGCTGACTTCTTGTTTTCTAGTTGAGTCTCTTCCCTTCTGTGTCTGGCACAGAGGTACAGTGTGTTGCAGTAGCATGGCATTCTTTCCTGCCAGTCCTGCTGCTGATGAGCTTGCTCTGAGTTATCAGCACTTACTGGATCAATAGTTTTGCATGACATATAGAAACACATACTAGAGCAGCCCTGTGGGTAGCAGAAAATGTAGACCAGGCAGCCTATTGTAATCTTGGGTGTAAATAGCATGAGTTAAGAGTGCCTCTTGTTCATTTTCTTCAAAGGTTGCATGAAACTCAGGTTCTAACTAGTTTGAATTTTGTCTTGTCATTACCAGTGTGCAGGTCTGGGCTCCACCCCCAACCTGCATTTCCTTTTTCCTTTCCCCTCACCATTCCTATTGATTTTTTAAGTTTCTTTATCTTGATAACCTTATTTTTGTGTCACGTGTTAATTAACTCGTTAATGTAACAGTTGATTGACTTGCTTAAAATTCTTCATTCCCTTCTGGCTTTAAATGAATGGTGTTTGATTCCTTACAGGAAAGGAAAAAGATGGTTAAAGAAGCCCAAAGAGAAAAGAGAAAGACCAAAATCCCAAAGCATGTGAAGAAGAGGAAAGAAAAGACTGCAAAAATGAAGAAAGGCAAATAAAATCAGCTTTGGCTTAGAGAAAGGGATGATGTGTTGTGGATTAGTCAGCCACCATCTTTTTTCTTTATTAAAAAATTAAAAATCCTTTATTTATATACATACAGTATAAACTGTAAGAGTGGTTTTGTTAATGACATGGTGTAATTATTTGAACAGAGTGTATGACACAGGTTTCTCGATGGGAAAGAATGAGTCTAACATTCTGCTAAAATTCTTTACCTGTGCAGTGAGTTTTTTGCAGAACTCACACTGATTCTTTCCTGTGTTCTTACTCCCCATGCCTTCTTCACAGTATGGAAGCAAAGTGAGCTCTGCAGGCTCTCACGGTCCCTCTGGATAACCCTGCAGGCATTGTGGCTTTGCTGCCTCCCTGTGCTTGCATCACCATTGATGGCCAAGTGCACACGTGGCTGCAATCCCCAGCTTGACCTTCACAGCCTGTTTGGTGCCTTTGGCTAGAGATCTTGTAAGAGAGGAACTGATCAGGGCTTCCAGATCTCTCTTTCCTCTCTCTCTGCTCCCTTTCTCTATCCACACAGGGATTGATAGCACTTTCACACACAGTACTCATGTGAGTGTAGACAGTATTACTGGGGCAAGCAAGACTGGCATTTTCTCAGCAAATGGGGTGTTTTTTGGGACACTGATGAAATACGTGCATTTTGGAAATTGGCATTACATCAGGCACAAGAGGAGCCAGGCTCTAACTTGGTTGTGAAGGAAGGAGGACTTGCAAGGCCTGTATCCAGAGGTGAGGGAGTACTGGTGATGGCTCTTTCTGGTAACACCAAGGGCTTAGATGCTGCCAGAAGCATGGACACTTTATTTCCTGCTTATATGTACAGACCTATTCAGGCCTTGGTGGCCTCGGTGATGGCTGCCCTGAGCCTGACTGGTGGTGTTCATCAGTGCAGTGCTGAAGGTGACAGTAACAGCTTTGTACACTTTGTCCTTGAGGTCCCATTGGATTGGGGATTCTCCCTGCTGACTGACAGAGCTGTTGTGTGCCCATCTGCTGCAGCAGCCGGGATTCATGCAAATCGTGCACCAGGAAGTGTGTGTAGGGCCTAAGGGTTGTTGTGGATGGAGTGCAGAATTGTGTCCGAGTCGTTGCCTTTCCCCAGGAACAAGTTGTGCACTGGGCAGACCTCGGTGTTTTTGGTGAAGTGGGGTAAGCATAAGTGACTGTGAAGCTGTGTGTGCTTTATTTTGTGTAGCTCAGCAGTGGATGACTCCACCAGGAAACTGGTCCATGGCTGATCAGTGTGAGTCAGGGGTTGTCAGACACAAGAGACAGCCACCTTCTCTTTGGGTCTGGCTGCTCTGAAGACGGGGATAGGTGCTGGTTCTTGGCAAAGAGCTGGGAAGCCTCAGAGACAGAGCGTGTCCCACGGGGCCGCGTTTATCTCCTTTACCTGAGGAGACACTTCAGAGAAAGGAGGTTGCTCTCATGTATGCTTGATGGAAGAGGAAATGTCCCAGCCCACATAACCTTGTCTTCCCCCCGGGCCGTGCGCCGCAGCCTTATCAGGTTTGCCTAGCTCTAGCTGTCCCGTAGCAGGAAGGTGATCCTGAATCTGTCATTTTGGATTGGAACCTCGCTCGCAGTGATGTGCAGCAGGGCTGTCTGTGCAGGCTGTTCAAAGCCTGAGCTGCCTGCCTCAGGTGTTTGCTCTAGGACAGGTGTACAAAGTCGGGGTGTTGGCAGGGGACCTGAGGTGAAGCACAGCCAGAGAAGCAGGGGACCTGAGGTGAAGCACAGCCCATGTGCAAGTGCAGAGGGCCTGGGGGTGGCTGCTGCAGTGGGGTATGTGCTTGTCAAGGTGGGCTGTGAGTGCAGTTCATGTGTCCTGGCCACTGCAGGCCTGTCAGGTACTAAAGTGAGGCAGACTGCAGGAATGGGGTGGATGGGGAGCTTTTTGGGCATGAACCATGAACCAGAAGCATCTTCCTGGTGATCCCTGAAGCAAGAGAATGGTTGAAGAATGCTACAGGTAACTACCAAGAGGCGCCAGTCTGATTGGGTGTGGGGAGGATGAGGATGGGATGGCATGACTTTGTATCTTGTGCTAAAGAAAAAGCTTCAAATTACCACAGATACTCAGTTATCCCCACTTTTCCCCCAGAGATGAGGATCCCACAAGGCCCACTCTCTTTGCCATGGCAATGTGTTTTTGCTGTGTCCTGCTGCTGGCACCTGTGCAGACAGAGTAGTCTTACTATATATACCAGTTCTATGTATAAGAACAATGGGGACAAAACCAGCTCAAAGCTAATGCTTCCTCTTTATCTTCCATAATTTTCCTTCCACCCCCTCTTCCTCCACTCCTCAAGACTGGACTGTACTTGCTGGTAGGTCTCTTGTGGGCTACTGTAAGAATCTCCATCGTGGAGCTCACCTCATGTCACAGCACAAGCAAACAGACCCTGGAGAGGTGAGCTGTGGGCAGGCTGTGGAGCCAGGAGATGACCCTGAGATGTCACAGCAGCAGTGAGACTGAACTATGCAGGTGTGATACCTATCCCTAAGACTGAGAGTTCCCTTCTGTTCACTGCTAACATGTTCCTCCTCTTCTCCACTGCTCACTGAGTTTTCCAGTGTCAAAGTGGAGCATTCAGATTACTATTTTTCCCCTTTTGAATGAGAACATCTTTACTGACCTCGTGCCATAAACTCTCTTGCTTTGTCACTGAGGCTTTGGGAATGTTTCTGCAAGCAGGGCTTTTGAGAACTGTCTGGTGTGTTTTTCAAAGCAAGACTGTTTTGTTTTCTGTCTTCCCTGAAAATGGATTGGAGTCCAGTTCTGCCGGGCAGTCAGAAGGAATTTTTACAGCTGCAAAAGCAGAACTTTCAATTGTTTTGATACTCCTTTCTGGCTTAAAGTAGTGGAGGAGGATTTGCGTTAAAAAGGCAGGATAAAGTGCTTTATGCAGAGGGGAAGCTGTGGGTGGGTTGTGGCAGAATGCTGCCTGTGGTATTTACACCAGTGTGGGTAAGAACGGGCTTGAAATTAGCTGTCTAATCTGAGATACTGTTAATTATATATATATATATATATATATATAAAAATTTTTTTAGAATGGGCTCAGCTTGTGAAAGACATCAAATTCTCAGGCACAGGTCAGATGCTTGGAAAAATGCATTTCTGGAAATCTGACAGAAGATTTAGTGACATTGGAAAGCTTAAGTATGTGGAGTGGGAATGCTTACAACTCTGTTATCAAAGATAAAAATGTACAGAAGCAATTAATCTTATCTTACAGGGCCTTTCCAAGTAGACCTGTCTTTGCAGCCATTCACTGGGATTCAGTGGGAGAGGACTAGAAGGAGGTAATGGATAATATATGTTAAGTTCCAAAAAAGTTCATTAGTGAGGTGGTGGATTTTGGGGGGGGGGGGTGGTTCAGCCCCCCCACCCCCCTGAAGTTCTGCAGCGCCCTATGGTTGGTTTGCCCTCTGAGCAGTTGGCAGGAAGCTTCCTCTCTGGTGTGAGGTCTTTGCCAGCCTGGTATTGCTTTGTTGCTTTTTCCACAGGGTATATTTTATTA